>NC_089225.1:111127218-112434093 GCF_963924675.1 Phocoena phocoena | reverse complement strand
GAGAGGGCACAGTCAATAGGATGAAGAAAGACTCAGATATCCACCCTCACCATCATTATTACCTAATCTGGCTACCGCTATAAGGCACGTGCCAGAAACAAGATAGTTAATAGAAAGGACTAGGCAAGGTGACCATTACATAATGAGACAATGTGATTGGCTCCCTAGAATATCCAAGGGGCAACTGAAAAGTAAAAAACTTTTAGTTTAGTAAAAAACTAAAACTGAACAAAGTGACTCAAATTAAAAAAAAATCAATAGGTAAATTTTATGTACCAACATCAGCCGATTAGAAGTTATCAAGAAACCCTTTTCACAATGCAGGGGAGGGGAAAGAAAGACGTAACATATTTAAATAAGCTTGATGGCAAAGAGGCATGACCTGGGTAAGAAAATTACAAACTTACATCTCTCAGAATGTACGTGTCTGGATTAGGGAGAAGTTTGAAGACATCGTCTGCATGGAGAAGCCCACATCACGTGAAGGAACTATTGAGAACCAGCTAGCAGGGAACAGTGGGACCTGAGCCCGGTCAGAGCCCGCATGGGATGTCAGGTAGTGAACAGGTTACTATCACCCCATCACTGCTGTACTGTTCTCAGCAGCGTCAGCCTGGAAGCCACCTAAGACTCTACCCACAGGTCCTTGAGGAAATCAGGCGCTTCAGGGGGTGAGGTTAGGTAGCTACACACAGAAGCAGCAGACGGGCACCTCCTGGCATGGAAATGTGTCCACCGTCTATCATAAAATGGAAAAATTCGTGGCATAATTGCATGAATAGTATAATGACGTTGTGTAAAAATAGTCTGTTTAGAGATAAGTTTACAACCTATTAGAAAATATTTAGAAGCATATTGTATTAGTTTGCTAGAGCTGATGAAACAAAGTACTATAAGTGGAGTGGCTTAAACAAAAGAAACTCATTGTCTCTCAGCTCTGGAGCCTGGAAGCCCGAGACTAAGGTGTCGGCGACGTCGCGAGGGGCAGCTGTTCAGGGCTCTCTCCTTGGCCTGTGTCTTCTCCCTTTGTCCTCACATCATCTTCCCTCTGTGCGTGCCTGTGCACAAGTGTCCCCTTCTTACAAGGACACCAGTCATATTGGATCGGGCCCCAGCCCAATGACCTCATTTTATTTTAATTAAATCTGTCAAGGCCCAATCTCTAAATAAGGTCACATTGTGAGGCTCCAGGGGTTAGGGCTCCAACATAAATTTGGAGGGGACACAATTCCACTCGTAACACTTATACACCAACTGCTGACGGTTGCTCTGGGCTATGGGATGGGGTGGAGGTGGAAACCTGGCTTTTCACTACCTAGAACCCTGCGCTGTTGGGATTTGTATGGGGTGGGGAGGGAGGGAGAGTCTAGGACCTTGTTCAAAACATTGCCCATCAAGTGCTGAGAGGTGTGGGAGCTGCTCACCTTCCAGGTTCCAAAGCCACATAGGCAGCCCGGCCATGGATGGTGGGGGCACTGCCCGACTGGAGGCCGCTGGGCCCACATGGCGTGGGGAGCTGGGGCAGAACAGACCTGGGGCTCAGAGAGCATCTCAGAGACCTCTGTAAGTGGTCTGGGAAGGTAAGGGTCTGAGACCAGGCGGATAGCCTCTCCCCATCTTGGCATCTCTTGGAGGAGGGGGAAAAGGAGGAGGAGGGGGAGGGGAGGGGGAGATGGAGGGGAGGGGAGGGAGAGGGGGAGGGGGAGGGGAGGCAGGCTGCTGGGCAGGGCTAGGCCCGCAGCTTACGCACCTCTGCGGGGGGGGGGGGGGGGGTTGGGGGGGGGTGGAGGGAGGAAGCCGCCCACCCCCAGCTCCACCGGAACCCAGCTGCCTCTCTGAGGCCACGTGGAGGAACCGCCAGGGCCGGGCCGCCAGGGCCGGGCCACGAGGGGTGTCCTTCCACCAGGGCGATAGTGGGCGAGGTGCCTGCCTGCCTCCCAGGGTAGCCCGTGGGGAACACGGAGGTACCTCGGGCATCCTGGGCCACCGCGTCTACACCAGCGGGGCACTCGCGGCCGCTCTGAATGCCCTTCTCGTCTCAGGCCTTAGACTCGGCCAGGCTGCTGGGGTCCAGCCCCTCGGGAGCCTCCGGCTCAGTGCGACCCGGAAGGCCGGGTGCCCACCCCGCAGATGCCGTGCTCCCCCGGACCATGGGCGCGCGGACCTGGGGCATGCGGTTACCCTGGACTAGGGGACACGGGACGCGGGGTTACTGGGGGCGCGGGGGTCCGGAGCGTGCGGTCGCTCGGGGCGCGGCTGGGGGTACCGCCCGGCCGCTGACACCACCCCCCGGGGGCCCCCTTCTCGGGCGCCCTCCGGATGGTGAGCGTAGTGGCCTCTCCCCGGGTCCACGGAGGAGGTGGCCCAGCGCCGCAGTTTTCCCAGATCCCGTAGCCCGGGCCACCTGGGGCTGGGTGGGAACCGCACTCGGGCGGTGGGCCGCCGAGCGTGGCTCCAAGGGTGGGCCTGAGACGGTCGCGGGCAGGGCAGGGCCCGCAGGGCCGACAGCCCAGCCCAAGGCTGCGTGCGAACTGCGTTCCCGCGCCAGCTGTCCTGGCCTCGGAGGAAGCTGCAGGAGCTGGCTGCAGGGCAGGACCAGCCTCCAGGGGGCATCTAGAGGAGCCGTGGAAAAGCAGAGCAGAGGAGAATCCGTGAAGGGAGACGCTTTATACACCTTTGGGAAGAGCTTCCCTGCAGGGGGGAGGGCGGCTACCCCTCCCAGGATGGACTTTAGGATGCCGATCCCAGCCCTCCCGCCACAATTGCTCACCACCTCACATGAGAGATCGCAAAGGGTTTCCGTTAGAGGTGGATTGTAGATCTAAATGTGAATGGTAATAATGCTTTAGAAGAACTCATAGAATACTTTACTCGGAGAAGGCAAAGATTCCTTAAACAGAACCCAAAAAGCACTAACCATAAAGAACAAAAAGAATACCTCGGACTACATTAAAATTGAGACTTTCTCTTCATCAAACGATACCATTAGGATAGTAAAAAAAAAAAAAATAAAGCCATAGAGGGGAAGAATATATTTGCAATATGTGTACTCCACAAAGGCGTCAAGTCCAGAACCTATAAAGATTCTGCAGATAAACAAGAACAGGGAGAAATTCTCAAAGAAATACCAGCCAGAGACTTGGACAGGTGCCATGCAGACAAGATTACTCAAATGGCAAGAAGCACATGACACATGCCTCCTCACTAGTCATCAGGAAAGGCAAACAGAAACCTCAGTGTAACATCCCTTCACACCCATGAGAATGCCTAAAACGAAAAGGCTAGGAATACCAAGCAATACCAAGGATGTGGGGCCGCTGCAACTCTCATGCCCCACAGATGGGAGTGAAAACTGGCACATCGGCTTTGGAAAATAGGTGGTGAGCAAATGCTCACCGTACAACCAAGCAATTCTACTCTGAGGTGTTTATACATTTATTCACACACACGTACTTATTCCACAACTTGGTTTTTAAGCTTAATAGTATGTTTTTGAAGTCTATTCGTATCCGTATATAGAGATCCATTGTATTCATTTTAATCTATGCTTGTGTTATTACTTCGTAAAAATATTTCACAATTGTTCCTCCCGTTTCCTGGACGTTTAGGTTGCTTCCACTTACCTGGTATTACAACGGCGCTGCAGTGAACACCGGTACAGCAACCTGGGGCACAGGGAAAGGGCTTCTCCAAGGCCTGCCTCCAGAAGTGAAGTTGCCACTGGTGGAGGACACACATTTTTAACTTTTGCTAAAATTGCCAAATTGGTCTTCCAGGTGGTCATAACTTAACATGCCAACAAGCAGTATATAAGAGCTTGCATTTCCCCATAACTTCCTGGCAGTGACAGACTTGGTGATTTTTGCCATGTGATGGGTATGAAATGGTCTCTCACCGTGGTTTTAATTTGCATTTCCCTGAATGGTGAGTTTCTGCATCTTTTCTCGTGTCTATTGGCCATTCAGGGAATGGCCTCTTCATATCCTTTGCCCACTTTTTCTGTTAAGTTGTCTTTTTCTTATTGATTTGTAGAAGTTCTTTATACATTCTGGAGCAAATCCTGTGTTGAATACACAAAATCTTCTCCTGGTCGGTGGCTTGTTTGTGCTTTGTTTATGGTTTCTTTTGTCATGTGGAAGTTTTCAATGTTGATGTCAAATTCATCAATCTTTTATTTTTTAAAAAAAATTTTTGGCTGCACCTCAGGGCACGTGGGATCTTGGTTCCCAGACCAGGGATCGAACCCCAGGCTCCCTGCATTGGAAGCTCGGAGTCTTAACCACTGGACTGCCAGGGAAGTCCCCAGTCTTTTCTTTTATGAGTTGTGCTTTTTCACTAAGAACTCCTCTTCCCAGAGGTTATAAAAGACATTCTCCTATATATTTTTCTAATAGTTTTACAGTTGTTAATATTTGAGTGTATAATCTTTTAATTCAACTGGTGTTTATGTTGGGCTACGGGTAAATAGGAATCCAATTGCATTTTTTTCTGTACAGGAAACCAGTTGTTCCAATGGTATGTCACTGAGCTGTCAGCTCTTTCCCCACTGAAGTGTAATGTCATGTCAATCATATGTCAAGTTCCCAAACGTGTTTGGGCCTGTTTCTGGACTCACTATTCTGTTCCACTGAGCTATTTATCTTCCTACCAATACTACTCTCTTCTCATTATTAGTTTTATAATGGTAGATCTTAATCTCAGGTAGCACAAATTCCCTTCACAAATTTATCATCCTTCCCCCGCACCCCACCAGAAATGCCTTAGCAGTTCTAAAATCTTTACTCTTCCATATGAATTTTAAAATCAGTTTTTCTAATTCTTTCTGAATTTGTATTGGATTTTAATTGAATCACATCCTGATTTTGACTTAAGAAAACAATTAAATTTTTCTTTATAAAAATACTCCAGGGCTTGGGAATTCCCTGGCAGTCCAATGGTTAGCACTTGGTGCTTTCACTGCCAGGGCACCCCTGGTGCCCTGGTCAGGGAACTAAGATCCTGCAAGCTACGTGGCCCAAAAAAAAGTACTCCAGGGCAGATCAGGTTTTGGGGGTCTATGGCTCAATGTACAGTTTGCAGCCCTCTTTAAGAAAGATTATACTCAGTTATATAAAGTTGGTATACAAAGTATACTTAAAGAATTCAATGTTAGAGATGAAAGTGAATATTCATTTACAGTGAGAAAATAAATAATAAATACTAAAAATATTATGAAACCCCAAAAATATGATCATATAAATTTATATATATGTAATATATAAAGTTTATTTAATATATTTATTTTACTTAATATATAATTTTTTATAGTATATAAAATACAATTATAAGTAAATACAATATGTGAGTTATATCTTTTTCTGTTTTTTCATGTTTGTGGTATTTGCAGTTTACTTTCTCATTCTAAATAATATTTACTTTCATCCCTAATTTTGTAGTCATAATTGAATGTCTTCTTAAAGAGCCCCCCACCACTATATAACAAACTTCTCCAGAAGTTTTCATAGCCATTGTGATAGGCAGAACATTGCACACACACACACACACACACACACACACACGCGCGCGCCACTTAACACCAAGATATCCATATCCTAATCCTTGGAACCTATGAATATGTTACCTTCCTTGGCCAAAGGGATTTTACATATATGATTAAGTGACAGGTTTAAAATGGGGAGATTAGCCTGGGTTATGTGGGTGGGCCCTAAATGTAATCATAAAGGTCCTTACAAGAAGGGGGCAGGAAGGTCAAAGTCAGAGGGAGAGAGATGTGAGGATGGAAGGTCGGAGAGAGAGTGATTTGAAGATGCTGTGCTGCTAGTTTTGAAGAGGAAGGAAGGGGGCCACAAGCCAAGAGAAACAGGCAGTCTCCGGGAGCTGAAACAGGCAAAGAAACGGATTTCCCCCCCGAAGTCTCCAGAAGGAGCACAGCACTGCAGACCCCGATTTCAGCATTCTCACCTCCAGGATGATAAGAGAGCAGGAGTGTGCTGTTTGAAGCCACTGGGCTCGGGGTCGTTGGTTGCAGCAAGAAGAGCACACACAGCCTCGTTTCCATAGCTACCTCTAGAAGCGTCTCTTACACAGCAGGGTCACACTCTACCTGAGCTCGGCAGCGCGCTTTGCCCCTCTTCCCAGCTAACAGCAGTCCTGAAGGTCTCTCCTGTACGCACGCGCAGAGCACCCCACTTGTGTTAAACATGCTCATGAGCATTCCCACTGCTCCCCCAGACCCCGGGGAAGTGGGGTCACCCACCCCCAAGTGCTACCCCCAGCCCCGCCCCACCGTAATGCACAGCTGCCTTGCAGACATGGTCTGGGCTGCTCAATTACTCTGTAACATTAGCAGGGGGAGAGGGGAGGGGGGAGTTCCTGGGGGCTCAGGGGTCAGGGCATACGTACATGGAGGCCCACGATAGCACGCCAACACCGACACGGCTCCCCTCTGGACCACGCAGATGATCCACGTGCTGCCCGCACTGTCCTGTCTTTGGTTCTACCTTCCGTTAATCCACCTTGCTTTAGTCAAGATTCTTTGGTAGCAACACCCAGAAACCCACTCTAACTTGCTTCCAAACTTGGCATCTCTAAACTGGGGGCAGATCGGCCAGCAAGCATCAGGATACTAGGAGGCCTTCAGGAATGGAAGCTTCTAGGGGGCTTGCTCGGTCCTGCCTCTCTCCACCACTCGCTCCCTCCTCATCAGGCTCCCTCTGCCCGGTGGGAAGCCCAGCAATGTCTATCTGCTCCCGTGGCCAACCACAGGGCTGGTGGGTGCTGAGTCCCAAGAAATAATACGTCAGCCAAGAGGGGGCTTATCTAGCCACCCAATTTATTAATTAGGTAGCATGCACCAGACCTTGTGCTAGGTTTTTATCATAGTGGACAAAAACCTTGATGCTGGGTTGATAAAAAGACAAGGTAGGCACGTACTTCTGACTAAAGGTTGAGGGCAGGCAGTTTACATGCTTAACAAGACCTGGGCAGCCTAGATAGGAATCAGAGAGGGGGCCTCGTTACCCACCGTGACAAGATCAGGTTGGAAAGCAAAAGTCAGCTAATGTGAACATAACCTCCAAAGAACACTCCACTTATAAAATGACCATTCTCTGTGCCTTTTAAGTTTATTTTATTTATTTTATTTTTGACTGCATTGAGTCTTCGTTGCTGCATGCGGGCTTTCTCTAGTTGCAGCGAGAAGGGGCTACTCTATGTTGCGGTGCGTGGGCTTCTCGTTGCTGTGGCTTCTCTTGTTGCGGAGCATGGGTTCTAGGCGTGCGGGCTTCAGTAGTTGTGGCACGCGGGCTCAGTTCCTCCACGGCATGTGGGATCTTCTCGAACCCGTGTCCCCTGCGTGGCAGGCGGATTCTTAACCACTGAGCCACCGGGGAAGCCCTCTCTGTGCCTTTTAAAAATGAATATGGCAAGTGACACGAGTAAAAATGGAGTAAGGAACCCTGAAATTCTGCCTCTTCTAAAGAGCAACAAAAAATTGGCCCAAATAGTCAGAGTCCACTTTTTGGAATCTGGAAATTAACCAAAGACCAGCAACAAGTCAGGAAGCACTCATCAAAAGGAGCAGATAGGGCTTCCCTGGTGGCGCAGTGGTTGAGAGTCTGCCTGCCGATGCAGGGGACACGGGTTCGAGCCCTGGTCTGGGAGGATCCCACATGCCGCGGAGCAACTAGGCCCGTAAGCCACAACTACTGAGCCTGCGCGTCTGGAGCCCGTGCTCTGCAACAAGAGAAACCGCGATAGTGAGAGGCCCGCGCACGGCGATGAAGAGTGGCCCCTGCTTGCCACAACTAGAGAAAGCCCTCGCACAGAAACGAAGACCCAACACAGCAAAAATACATAAATAAATTAATAAACTCCTACCCCCAACATCTAAAAAAAAAAAAAAGGAGCAGGTGAATCTCAGCAAGAACAGTTAGAACGTGTGGGTGTTCACTTACGCTGGTCCCATCCCCGGCTCCCCAGCCCAGCAGTAGCCGGAAAACAAGAGAGACTGAAATATAAACAGACAATGGCCAGCCCCTGTATAAAAATAGAACTCTGGCCCACAGCCTGCAGCAGCGGCCCAGGTCACTAACCCCTTCTCGACAGTACACAGCGCAGGAAGCCGGCTCGCTGTAAGTCAGACTTGCGGGGAATGGGATTGTCGTTTCTAGTAACAATCCAGGAAGCTAAACAAGTACTTCTGTAACAATCAGCCCCAAATGGCCAGGACTGGATTGATAACTGACAGCTTCCCTAATTTTTGTCCTCACGTCCAGCTTAGGACCAACCAGAGAAAGCCAAAAATACTAATCACACGGGCCACCCCACCCATAGCCCCATCAGGCACCCTGGAGCCTTCCCTGTCTCCCACTGGAAAGCTCTCCCGCTCCTCTGCCTGTCTTTGAGTCTCTGTCAAACACAAGTGATGGTGGCTGACCCTCTTACTACAGCTGGCTCTGAATAGATAAGCTTTTTTTTTTTTTTAAAAAAAAAGAGATGGGGCTTCCCTGGTGGCACAGTGGTTGAGAGTCCGCCTGCCGATGCAGGGGACACGGGTTCGTGCCCCGGTCCGGGAAGATCCCACATGCCGTGGAGCGGCTGGGCCCGTGAGCCACGGTCGCTGAGCCTGCGCGTCTGGAGCCTGTGCTCTGCAACGGGAGAGGCCACAGCAGTGAAAGGCCCGCGCACCGCAAACAAAAAAAAAAAAAAAAAAAAAAAAAGAGATGTTTAAAATATAAAAACTTGCATTTATTAATAATTACACAACCTGTCCCTAAATATAACTGGGTATAATTAATACTAGAAAGGGGCATATATGTATGTGTGGGTGTTATTATCTGTCTATCCTACTACATACTATCTATTTATTATACACTTTAGTGGTTATGAATAGATAGGCTTTGCTCTTCTCATTTGGTTGGTCTTTGTTGACTTCCACAAAAATAACAGCCCACGTTCCCGGCAGGGGGAAGAACAGACCTTCACGAAGAATTGTCATTATTTGACCTGCCTGGTAACTAACTCCCTGAAAGACCAGCTCAAAAGACTTATCCTCGTTTCTCCTGACTTGGAACTCGGCCCGAGGCTTAAGCCATCCTGTACGGGGTGTTTGTCAAAAATATTCACAGGCGGGTTGCTGCTGCCAGAGGTGATGGTTAACAGGTGGGGCAAATGACAGACTAACCCAAAAGCTCACTTCCTTTTCTTGGAGAATGGTATTAGAAACCAACGTCTGGGGCTTCCCTGGTGGCGCAGTGGTTAAGAATCTGCCTGCCAAGGCAGGGGACACGGGTTCGAGCCCTGGTCCGGGAAGATCTCACACGCCGTGGAGCAATGAAGCCCATGCACCACAACTACTGAGCCCGCGCCCTAGAGCCCACGAGCCACAACTACTGAGCCTGCTCTCTAGAGCCCGTGAGCCACAACTACTGAGCCCGTGCGCCACAACTACTGAGCCTGTGCCCTAGAGCCCGTGAACCACAACTACTGAGCCTGCGCTCTAGAGCCCACGCGCCACAACTACTGAAGCCCGTGTGCCTAGAGCCCATCCTCCGTAACAAGAGAAGCCATCACAATAAGCCTGCTCACCGCAACTAGAGAAAGCCCAACGCAGCCAAAAAAAAAAAAAAAAGTGTCTGGGTGCTTGGCATGCCCATTGCTACTGGGGTTTGGACCTGGTTGGAGAAGCTGTAGGCACAGCCCACTAGATACCGGAGAGGTTTGCTGGTTTATCCTGGTCAGAATTGGTCTGCAGTCACGGGGCTAGTGGGAAGCTATCCTCCAGAGCTCTGGCTGAGAACAGGCCATCAGCTACCAATGCCCAGGCAGGCACACAGAGGGAGTGGGGGCTAGTGTTAATCCTCCGGGTGCAAGGGGATGCAGGTAAGACATAGTCAGGGGCCAGGTGTGTGGGTGAGCAGAAGGGATCAGGGCACTGGTGTGGCAGGAGACCTGGAGCTCGTGGTGTATCAGGGGGACCATAGGAAAGTTGTCACCAGATCAGGCTGCAAGGCTCTTAAGGGTCCATGTGTCCCCGGTACATGCTGGGGACAGAGCACCAGCCCAGGGACCCATCATACAGCAGCTGCAGGCAGGTGAACCTTTCTTCTTGATGTGTCCCTACAGCGCCCTCTGCTGGGGAGCTTAACACTGCTCACTGTGAGGGGAAAGGCTTAAAGGAATTAACTCCATCACTGCAGGGCAGGCACTGAAGGGTGAATTTGGAGCTGAGAGGCGATAAATCGATTACTGGCGTCAATTAGGATAACTGTCGACAGATTCCCATCTACTAATTCTAACACCTGCGTCAACTCTCCATCAGTTTCAATTGATTGGTTTTGTCCACATCATGGGTCATATTTTCCTGTTTCTTTGCATACCTGGTAATATTTGCTTGGATGCCCGATACTGTGAATTTCACGTTGTCAAGTGGTGGATGTTGACAACTCCCAGAAATATCCTTGAGCTTTGTTCTGGGATGCAGTTAAGTTGCTTGGAAACCGTTTGATTCTCCTGGGTCTTGCTTTTAAGACTTGTTAGACTGGACCAGAGCAGTGCTCAGATTAGGCTAATTATTCCCACTACTGAGCTGACCCCTCTGTGTACTCTACCCAGGGTCCCAGGAGTCATAATGTTTTCCAGTTTGGCTCGTGGGAACCGGCGCTATTCCCAGGTTGATGTGACCTCCAGGCACCATTCCCTCTACTCCCTTTGGCTGTTTCAGCTTCGGGTAGTTTCCTCACACACATGTGCTGATCAGTGCTGAATGCTCTCTCTGTGCTCTCCCCTCTCCAGTGCTCTGTCCTGAGAACTCCAGCCACCTTGGTGTCCCTGGACTCTCAGCTCCATCTCCTCAACTCCAGGTCCACCAGGCTCTGCTTCAGTCCTCCTTCCTGTGCTGCAGCCTGGGAACTCCCCGCACAGAGAGCTGGGGCCATCGTGGGCCTCCCCCCTTGTTTGTTACCCATCTCTCAGAGATCACTTTCCACCTTGTCTGGCATGCAGTGTCTTGAAAATTATTCTTTCGTATATTTTGTCCAGATTTATTTTGTGGTGTTCCAGGCGGCTGCATAAATCTGGTCCCTGTGACAACATCTTGGCCAGAGTCAGAGTCTCCTGAGATGCCCAGCAAACCTCCAGATGGAAATATTGAGGTCATAGTTAGATGTGTGCATTTGGAGTTGAAGGAAGAAGTCCGGATGGCAGAATAAATTTAGGAGTCTTGGGTACTGAAATCCATGCGAACAACCATGGAGTGAGTGTGGATCCAGAAAAGGACCAAGCCCTGGGTCACTTCGAAGTTTAGAAGGTGGCGAGATTGGCGGGCGGACGGGGTGATGTCCAGTAAAGGAGGTTGAGAGGCAGTGGCCAGTGAAACAGGAGGAGAAACAAGAGGCTACGGTGCCTTGAAAGCCAAGTGAGGAACATACTTCAAGGAGGTGAGAAAACTGCATTGAAAGTCTCTGATTGCTCAAGTTAGGTGACGTGAGAATTGGCCACAGCCAAGTCATTGGTGTTCCTGCAGGAGCTACTTCGGAGGCGTGGCGGGGATGCAGGCCTGCCTTGTGTCACTTCAAGGGAAAACGGGAGGAAAGGAGCTGGAGACGCAGGGATAGAAAACGCTTCAAAGGAATTTTCTATAAGGGATAGTGGAGAAATGGGGTAACTGAGGGAGATGTGGGCGTGTCCAAGGAGGGTTCATTAAGGGGGGGAGGTTTTGTAGTTTATTTGTAGGCTATCAGTAGGAATCATCCCATTAAAGAGGGAAACACTGAGGGTGCCAGAGAGAGCTAGAGGATCATGGCTTATGGGATGTCCTTGACAGGAGAGGGTGGGGCTTTAAGCAGAAGGCCACAGTGACAGGGAAGGCAAGGTGCGGGGGACGGCCCCTGCTGTGCGTCAGTCACGTAGGAAGCCAGGCTATCTGCTCACGTAGGAAGCCAGGCTATCTGCTGAGAGTGACGGGGGGGTAAGTGGGGAGGAGCAGGGCTGCAGAATTCAAGAAGCCTGGGAGAGGGCTGGTCCCTCCTCCGTAGCCCTGGGAGGCACAAAGGGCCCTTCTTGGGGGTCACAGGTTTGTAGGACTAGACATGTGCTGAGACAGACATTTTTGAGCACAAAATTCATTTCTTCTCTAAGGCTGGGGCCCAAGGAATTGAGTCTCCTGGCCCTTCACCTTCCTGAAATGAACCCCAGCGGCAGGGGCCGGGCTTCCCAATAGCCCCCCTGCCTGGCCTCTGCCAGGTGCCCTGAAAGCAGGGAGGTTCTTGATCTTTGCCACTTCCAAGTTCTCTAGGAGAGTCCCCCGCGTTCTTCCTCAGAAGTAGAGGCAAGAGTGCTTGGAGGCCTAGGGTTGGGTGGGCCTGCAGACCCGGGAGGGAGCACAGTGACCAAGCCTGGGGGGAGGAAACATGCAGGGGAGGGACACAGTGGGGGCAGTGCCCTTGGCCAGCAGCTCCCCTGTCCCGGGTCAAAGGTGAACACACGAAAGCTGTGGAAGGGGACTCCCCTGGCGGTCCAGGGGTTAAGACTCTGTGCTTCCAGTGCAGGGGGCGCAGGTTTGACCCCTGGTTGGAGAACTAAGATCCCGCATGGCGCAGCCAAAAAAAAAAAAAAAAAAGCTATGGAAGAACAGGACTCCAGGTGGGCAAAGTCAAAATGGAAATTTTGCTTGGGAAACTGAGGGCCAGGTTTGGGTTGCTTTTTTGGGGTAGGGGTCGCTTTTTTACTGAGCCTGTTATCATTTGGCGTCACATATGTTAAAAAAAAAAAGTTAGAGCTGGCAGAAATCATTACACCAGGGAGTGCGAAGCAGGCGCTATTAATCCATGAAAACTAAAGGTGTCCCGCCTGGTTTTCCACCCATTAGTGGTGGGCTGTGTGTAGTTCCGGCGGCCGACGCTCATGCAGGTTGCAGAGATGCATGTCAGCGTTAACCAGTCACCGCAGGATGGGGGCAACCCAGGGGCGCTGCCCACACAGGTCCAGGTGAGGGGTTTGCGCTCATAACGCACAGGTATCGGTGTCCTGCAGGTGGAACAAGGCTCTGTGCCAGACAGACCTTGCCGTCCCGGCTCAGCCTTGCCTTGACAAGGGTCTAAGCCTCTTCAAGCCACAGTTTTTCATCTTTCCATCTGTAAATTGGTATTTATAATTGTGCCTGTCTTAGAAGACCATTGGGAGAAATATGTAAAACATGGTAAGTGCTCAATAAATGCGTGGCATTGTCGTGAATTATAAGAATTAAGGATGACACAAGAAAAAGGACTGCTGTCCTGAAATTCTGCACCTTGTATGTTTATTGTTAATTGAACAGCAGTCTTGGGCGGTGCCAAACGTCTGGGAATAATTTAACAACCTGAGGTTTTATATCATAATGTCAATGTCATAGCATGTAATTGTGACATTGCAACTGAGATGTATTGTGGCAGTGGGCTGTCCCCATCCGTGTGACAGCTGTAACGGTCATTGCTCTGGAAGGATCAGGATTTTCATTGGAGACTCCAACTCACTTTGATGCTCCATTTCTAGAGACCCACCCAGCAGTGGGAGAAAATAAACACTCAGAAGCTGTGAGTTTTGGATGCCTTGGGTAAAAACAGTCAAAAATCCCAGAGAAAATCTTTCAAGCTTTCTGGATGTGTTTGAGGAATAGAAAAGTCAAGGACTAGCTAGGAAAGAGGGTGTAGTGTAAAGTAAACTCAGCTGTACAGACATATGGTCCATTGGTGGAACTGGAGTCGGACCAGATATTACTCCTCAGAGAGGTAAGGCTCTGAAAAAGCCTCTCATCCACAGGTGTGATTCCGGGCTGCCAGGGAGAGTTGTGCAGGTGTGCACTGCACAACTCGGGGCCACCAATAATATCACGCATAATCTTACTTGGCAAAAGTTTTGGCTAGGATGCAGCCTTTTGATCTTACTATGCTAAATGCCTTTCTCGGCACGCCGCTGTGAACCTGAGAGCCTGCCAAGGCACAAACACTGCAAGGCTCCCCTGACGCTTGCCGTGTAGCACCCCAGAACTCTTCCCCAAGGGCCCTCCCAGAGGCAGCTCCAAAATCTCCTCGTGGGGAGTGCGGCAGACAGACCCTAGGGTGGCCCCAAGTTCATGCCTTGTAATGCATAATCCCCTCCCCTTGAGGGTGGGTGGAACTGGTGGCTTGCTTTATACCCGTAGAATATGGGGAAGGTGATGGTGTGTAACCCCCATGACTACGTTAGGATGTAGCTGTGTAAGACTGTCTTACTAGCACACACTGGAGAGTCTCCTTGCTGGCTTGATAAAGTAAGGAGACACGTTCTGGAAGTTCACTTAGCAAGGAACCTAGCAAGGACCTGACGGGGGCGGGGGACCTCCAGTCGACAGCCAGCAAAATGCAGCACCCTCAGTCACTCAGCCAAAAGAAGATGAATTCTGCCAACAACCTGAATGCGCTTGGAAGCAGGTCCTTCCTCAGTTAGGCCTCCAGATGAGAATGCAGCCCGGCCAACGCCTGTATTATGGGCTTGTGAGATGCTGCAGTCTCAGAGGACCCAGTGAGGCCATGCCTGGCCTATGACCAGATAAGAAACATCTGTTGTTCGCACTGTGAGTTTGTGGTGCTTTGTTACACAGCGATAGGTAGCTGATGCAGAGGGCCTCGGGAATACAGGTCAACTGGAATTGGAAAATAGGTGAAAGACATAGGGAAGAAATTTGTCTTCAGGTGGTGAACATGCTATTTTGTGTTAAGTTATGTGTTCATTTGGGGTGACGTGGGAGTGCAGATGGGATTATGGTAGCTAAAGTCCCTATGGGCCACGCTGGGACTCAGAACTGGGCCCAGGGACCTGGAGGAGGGGGAGGCAGGGCTGGAACCTGGCTTGTTGAAAGGATGCTTGCTTGGAGCATCCTTGTACCATTAACCGGTGTGAAAAGCGTTGCTGGTATCATTTTTAACTTTTGGACCCCGTTTGGTTTGGTTAGATTTTAAAAGTTATAATGTTACACATGAAATATTATGTAATACATGAACATATAATATTCTAACAGTTTAAGAGGGTACACGAGTTCCCTTCCTAAGCCAGTCCCCAGTAACTGTCCCCCAAAGGCAACCACTGTTAAGTTTCCAGTTTGACCTTCTAGACATTTTCAGTGCACAAATGGGATCATATTGTTATACTCTTTTCACTTATCAGTATTCACGCATCTGCCCTGTTCTTTTTAGTGGCTACATGGTTGTCCGTTGTATGGGTGGATGTGTGTTTACTGTGTCGCCCCTCCCTGGCAAAACACTCAAGATCCTCCAGAACAAGCCACAGTTCAAGGTCAAGGTGATCTCAATTCACACACAGAGTCACCTACTCTCGCCTGAGGAAGGGGAGACAAAAACCTCAGCCACAGCTCTGGCTCAGCCAACCCCAAGTTCACTCCACTCCAGAACCTGTGAGGCTCCTGCGGCCAGGCTGCCCCCGAGAAGAATTTTGGGAGCAGCTTTGAGGGTTTGTAACAAAAGGCTGATGGTAGTGGTTTTCTCAAAGCATAGAAAGAGGTGGTGCCAGAGCTAATTCTCTCCATCCTAAAGAGAGATCTGCTTGCTACTTGCAAACAATGGACTGCCCTATCCTTCCCGCCCATCTCCCCTCACCCCACCGCCAAACACACACACACACACACACACACACACACGTACGTCCAGCCCCTTCCCTGCTCCAGGTGTGGGGTGCACCTGTAACCACCCCAGGAGAGCCAGAGAAGGCCTTGATAGCATCCGCTGTGAGGTCTGTGTTCTTCAAGTTGCAGCTGTATACTTAGAGCCTGTAGCCGTGTGGGTTTCGGGCCCTGGTGTCCCTCATCATCCCTCCTAAGCAGAGCCCGGGTGGATTCAAGTGATCCAGGCTGCCAGGCCATCGTGGGCGGAGCTCCAAGTGCAGCTCCAGGAACCAGGAGCCATCATTTTCTTGGGGCTGGTGCCACCTGCAGATTCTCAGAACAAAGACTCCATCAAGCATTGACTGGGGTCTCAGCAGCCATGAGGTTGGCCAGCGTGATGTGACGTCCAGCCCAGCATGCTTGACTTGCCCAAGAAAGAGGGGCAGGTTTGCAAAACTGCTCCATCAGCTTTCTCCACACCTCTCTAAGGCCTTTAATATTTAAGTCATTCTCTTGACCCACCTCCATTGTCATTTTTGTATCACATTAATTAATTAATTTATTTTTAATTTTTGGCCATGTTGGGTCTTCCTTTTTGAATGCGGGCTTTCTCTAGTTGTGGTGAGCGGGGGCTGCTCTTCATTGCGGTGCGCGGGCTTCTCATCGTGGTGGCTTCTCTTGTTGTGGAGCACGGGCTCTAGGCGTGCAGGCTTCAGTAGTTGTGGCACGCGGGCTCAGTAGCTGTGGCTCGCGAGCTCTAGAGCGCAGGCTCAGTAGTTGTGGTTCACGAGCTTAGTTGCTCCACGGCATGTGGGATCTTCCTGTACCAGGGCTCGAACCCATGTCCCCTGCATTGGCAGGTGGATTCTTAACAAATGCACCACCAGGGGAGTCCCTCTGCATCATTTTAATTTTTTTTTATTTTTATTTTTTTGCGGTACGCGGGCCTCTCACTGCTGTGGCCTCTCCCGTTGAGGAGCACAGGCTCCGGACGCGCAGGCTCAGCGGCCATGGCTCACGGGCCCAGCCGCTCCGCGGCATGTGGGACCTTCCCGGACCGGGGCACGAACCCGCGTCCCCTGCATCGGCAGGCGGACTCCCAACCACTGCGCCACCAGGGAAGCCCATAGTATCATTATTGTTTGAATAATGCATTCCCTGATCCCCTTGAGGAAGGGCATCTTTTCATATACTTATCATACATCTGTCACATACCTTTTCATACATTTACTCATGTATTTCCATTTACTTTCTCTGCATTCCTCATGCTCTGTAAACCATTCCAGGGCACAGAATAACATGGTAACACAAATCTGATCATGAAACACAAAATCATGACAAAAGGATTCCCCAGAGAAAAACTACAGACCCACCTATGCATATATACGCAAGAACGCTAAAGAAAACAGAGGCATTTTGTGCATTAAATACGTTCCTGAAAATGTGTATATAGTCAAATTGTGCAAGCAGAGTGCTATTGGGGAGTGAAATCATCTGGAAATGGGTAAAGGACCTGGGAGGTCATTTGCTCCAGAAGACTCCCATGGGCAGTATCCAAGAAGAGGCTGGCCTCGAGGTAACCAGACACGCACAACACAAAAAGCCGTATATGTGAGTAGAGACTCAGGTGCTGGTGAGTGGGTGACGCAAACGTTCAAAATGGATCTCGCAATATTCACAGAAAGCTTGAATCCCCTTGCTTCCCAAATTCTATTTCTAAACACTTGTTTTAAGGAATAGAATAAGGACATGCACATCCGAGCATTATTTTTACACAGCAATAAGCAAAACAGACAAACCCCGCCTTTAGAAATTATAAAGACTGTGTAGTCATTTTGTTAAATGACGTTTTAAAAATTTAAAACGTCATTTACAAAACGGTATGGGCCCATTCTTTTTCTTTTTTTGGTTTATCTATCAACCATGTACTACCTAAGTACAAATTAAAGTTTGGAAGACTGTATGCCAAAGCGTATGTTAGAATTACCTGAATGGTAAGAATGAAGGCTTTTTATTTGCTTATTTTATTTTGTTTCTACAATGCACAGGTTATTTCTATTGATATAATAAAAGTTACTTATTATTGGCAAGACAATAAGAAACAGAGGGAAACTGCTAATACGTTAAACGCCTGACAATACAAGATTGGCTGATGGCATTGCAATTCACGGTAATTACAGTGAGTTAATTCAGTAAGTACTTTTTGAGTGCCAACCGTGTGCGGGGCACTGCTTTAAACACTGGGAAGTTCTTTAGCTGTTCTGCGCTGTACATGTGACTAAGCCCTCAGTGAAAAAGATGAGGGACCCGAGTAAGAGAGAGAAGACAAGACGGGTCCTGGGCTGGGCAGGTGGCAGGCGCTGCTGCACAGCTGACAGGTCGCCTCCTGCCTTGGGTCCGCCCCCCGCCACGCCCCGCCCCACTCCAGCCGCGGCCTCCGACTCGCGAGCGCCCCTAGCGGAGGGCCGAACACCCGGTGCAGGCTTTTTCACCTTGTCCGCTAAGCCAGGCAACGCCAGCCAGGCACTGTCTGAACTGCACCCCAGTTTTCTTTCCAGAGCCCCCCGCCCTCGACGGAGCCAAGTCAGGACCCAGCCAGTGGCAGCCAGGTGTCCCCCAGGCCGATAAACGGGCAGAAAAGGCCGCGGGCACAGGCCGCGTCTGAGCGGGTGCCTGTCCAGCCTGTTTCCTGATCCGTAAAATCATTTCCAGCTGGGCATGACCTTCTACAGCGCCAGGACTTGAAAGCTAGAAAGCAGTTATCTTTTTAAAATCACAAGGAAGGAAACTATGAACTAAGAAAGTCCCTCATCCAAACCCGCCAACGGAAAATCACTGTTATATTGGTACCAGTTTTGGAAAAAAAATTTTTTTAATTGAAAATTGGGGATTGAGAAGAAAGAACGGTGACGGAAAGGAATGTTCCCATCGGCAACCTTGGGCTTGGGTTGGGGGCTGGGGCCTATTAGGAGGTGCAGGCTGAACAAGGCAGCGGGAGGCCCGGGGGCGTGTCTGCGGCGCCCTGCTTGGCCCCTTCCTCCTGGGACAGGGTACTGAGCCCTACTCCTGGGCTACACAAACATTCCTCCCTCAGACACGCCACCTTATGTCCCCAAAGTTTAAGCACAGCTTGCTCTGGTTGGGGGTCAAGCTGTCACCCTTCCTCGGAGCACAGGAGGCTGAGAGGCAGGAAGACTTATTACCACCACCCTCCTTTCCATAAGCTCTGGGGAGAGGCGCGGTGGAAGGACCAAGAGGCCTCCCAGTTTCTTCCCCCAGGCAAGACGTGGAGGCTTCCTCCAACCTGGTGGGCCGATGAGAACCAGAGCACCTCGTGGGGCTGCAAGGGATGGATGGGGCCTCCCCAAGTGGGTCTCCGTCCCACGGTTTCCCGAAGGATCAGTCGTGAGGCTGCTGTGTGGGGACAGAGGAGGGCCAGGAGGGCTTGGGGAGGAAGGAACACGAGTCCTGCAGAGGGGGGCCCACTTGTACTCGTGCCACCTGGAGTTGCAAACACCCAGTTGTGACCCACCTCTCCCTGTCGCCCTCTTGGAACCCTCAGTTCCTGACTGTTCTCCACTCTCCTGAACCAAGGGAGGTGGCACAGGTGAGAGAACCGGGGATCTGGGGGCCAGAGGGCTCCGGCTTCAAATCTTGGCTCCAGCACCCACGGTCAGGGATAGCTGGGCCTGTGTTGTCACCTTTCTGTGCCTCAGTCTCCTTATCTGCAAAATGGGCCTAACTTCCCAGTCTGATGGAGGCTAGGGGAGCAGAGATAAGTCGAGAGCATCCTTCATTCACCGCGGTGCTTCTCCCCGGCCTGGCCTGCTGTAGGTGGCTGGCTGGCATCTCTCACCCTCACCCTCGGGAAGCAGGCCCAGGCTGCCCTCACCCGCCCTCCTTCCCCACAGCTCACAGCAGGCTGATTCTGCAGGCATCTCTTTAACATTCTCTAACAGTCTTCCTCTTTTCCCTGCTCTCCTGATGGTTGACCTGGTTAATTCAAGAAAAACATCTGTACTTTTTCTTTCTCTCTCCTTAGCCCTTCATTTCTTTGTTCCATTTCTGGGCCCAAAAAAGAAAAAAAAGAAAAAGAAGAAAAATTATTGTGCAGAAACACCGGCACCAGGCAAGAGGAGAACTGTCCATTTTTCAAACAATGAGACAAGATGAAAAGTCTATGTTGCCAGACTGCCAATGCCCTCGAATGCACCGTCTCTGGGAACCTCTTAGGAATCACCACTGAGATCTTCCCCTGCCCCTGCAGCCTTGCTCCCTCCCAGAAAGAATGTGTAATGCATCTTAAAGCAGGTTTTTTATTTGATCTTGTGATATTTCTATAGCAATCACCTTGCTACAATGCTGTTTTCTGCTAATTTTCATGGTGAATTATAGCCCTTTAGTTCCATTGCAGCTTAAATTGGCTGGTGCAGGCCAAATGGAAAAGCTGACTGTCACCTGAGTGGCAGTTCCACAGCTGGGGAAGGTGGGCCCTTGTTAGGGCTGAGTTGTGTCCCCCTCACCCCCAGTTCATGTGTTGAAGTCCTAACTCCCAGTTTTTCAGAATGTGACTATATTTGGAGATAGGATATTTATTTATTTATTATTTATTTATTTTGTTGTGCCGGGTCTCAGTTGCGGCAGGCGGGCTCCTTAGTTGTGGCATGTGGGATCTAGTTCCCTGACCAGGGATCGAACCCGGGCCCCCTGCATTGGGAGCGCAGAGTCTTAACTACTGTGCCACCAGGGAAGTCCCGGAGACAGGACCTTTTTCTTTAGATAAATTTATTTATTTATTTTTGGCTGCATTGGGTCTTCGTTGCTGCGTGCGGGCTTTCTCTAGTTGCGGCAAGCGGGAGCTACTCTTCGTTGCGGTGGATGGGCTTCTCATTGCGGTGGCTTCTCTTGTTGCGGAGCGCGGGCTCTAGGCATGTGGGCTTCAGCAGTTGCGGCACACAGTCTCAGTAGTTGTGGCACATGGGCTCTAGAGCGCAGGCTCAGTAGTTGTGGCGCGTGGGCTTAGTTTCTCCACGGCATGTGGGATCTCCCCAGACCAGGGCTTGAACCTGTGACCCCTGCATTGGCAGGCGGATTCTTAACCACTGCGCCACCAGGGAAGTCCCCGGAGATGAGGTCTTTAAAGAGGTAATAAGGTGAAAAGAGGTCACTGGGGTAGGCCCTAATCCCATATCCCATATGACTGGTGTCCTCATAAGAAGAGGAGATTAGGACACAGAGATGCACAGAGGGATGACCATGTGAAGATACAGGGCAAGATGGCCGTCTACAAGCCAAGGAGGGAGGCCTCACAAGAAACCAACCCCGATGACACCTTGATCTTGGATTTCCAGTCTCCAGAACTGTGAGAAAATAAATTTCTGTTGTTTAAGCGGCCCCACCTGTGGTACTTTGCTACAGCAGCCCAAGCTAACAGCTCTGCCTGCACCGAATGGGATGGACCCCAGGAGTGGGAGAGAGTCCCCAAATGTCGCCACTTGAATTATCACGATTCTTGTCCCTTTACACACCTCCCGCCCTCTGCGCAGTGGGGCTGGGACCACACTGAGAGACAGAAATGGATACCCAGGCACGTGCATTCTGCAGCCATCAGACCTCAGATCCTTCGTGAAAGTGCATCACCACGGCCAAGGGAAAGAGGGTTTATGCTGTGCTGGGCACAGTGCCAGGGGCTTTCTACAGCGACGCCCCACAGCACCTATGGCCACCCCTTTACAGGTGAGGAAACAGGCCCGTTTTTACCGTGCAGAGCTGGGATTCAATTCGATCACAGGCAGTTTGGTGCCGTCGCCTCTGTGCTACCCGTTTTATCCTTTCTTAATGTGGACTGTTTCTCGTAAGGAGAAGGTGCTAGGGTGAGAGGCTGAGTAGGCTTCTGGTGTGACCTTGGGCAGCCTGGGCAGGCGCTGGGGTGGAGGTGCCATCATGATGATTGGCTGCACTGACTTGCAGGCACCCCTGCCTGTCTCCGCCCCCACTCAGAAAACAGTCAGGGAGCGACCTGCCCGGCCTCCCGTGAGCGTGTCTGTTGGGAAGACGGCCCATTGGAGGGAAGGAGCTCCTCGGTAGCCATCCACAGCCCAGGGATTGTGGCTGGGGGGCGTTAGCCTGGAGGGATGCTTTTGAGGGCCATACGCAAACTATTCTTGAAGCTGCCATCAGTCTGGTGTCCTCTCTCCCTGTAGCACATTTATGAAACCGAGTGAAGATGGGCAACCTCACGGCCCATCTCACCATGTTCCCATGGAGAAGAAACCAAAGTCAGATCCAAGTTCAACTCCAAAAATAGCCTTGAGAAATACTGCAGATCTTTCCTAAATTTGTTTTACAAGGAACCAAAGGGCAGTTACGCTCATAAAAGAGAGAAAAGTTGTCTTAAAACCTCTTTCCTCTCACTCTCTCAAAGCCCCCAGCCTACTGCTTGCTCTCCACACCCCACCTCCACCCCTACCCCACAGACATACGGATCCCCTGGCCCGGAGCCTGCTCTTTGGTGTTTAAACACAGTCCCTGGGATGGGGCTGATGACGGATGACAGGCCATCTTTTCCAAGCACATAAACTCATCAGAGGGATGAAGAAGCTGCTCAAAGCCACACAGGTAGACAGGGGTCCAGCCAGATCCCAGCGAGCTTGAGTCTAGCCCTGGGACCCCTGACCACGGCTCTAAATGGCCTTCCATCCCAGCAACTGCAACACGGCAGCTAGATCCAAACTGTAGCGCGTCGTTACCATTTCTGTGAGTCATGTTATACCGTCTTATCCTGGTTAGATACGGCCTGGGGACGCACACTCTCTCACACACACAATCATACACGTACCCCAAATGGAGATCATCTCGCTTCCTTGTTTTATAATCTGCCCTTTCCAATTAACTCTATACTGTGAGAAAAATTCCCCACGTACTTAAGTTTTAAAGTTTTTCACCATCATCTGGATTTAATCTACTTGAACAGCCATCTAGTGCGGGCACTCAAGACGTTTCCACTCACTCTCATATAAATAACCCTGGGGGCAGGTCATTCCACACAAGTCCTTTAGCACGTCTCTAATTATGACCTTGGAATACATTCCTAGGAAGGAAATTACTGGGAACAAACATTTCAAGACTTTGGGTACATATATCTAATCTGTCCTCCATGAAGACTGTACTGATTTTCATATTTGATGCGCAAGAGGGAATTTCACCTCCAGGAGACTCAGGGTTTTTCTCCGGAGGGAATCCACGTGTCCAGCCTGAGGCTCACTCTGCATTCTGCTGGATCTTAGTTCTCTTGGCCCCAGGCTGTTGCACCCTCCCGAGCTGCCATCTCCACCAGGGATGTCCTTTCTGTGAAGATGATCTCAGTTCAGAGCTGCTTCTTGGCTTGCAGGAAGCCCTGTCTCCAGAGCAACTGTATCCCTGGGAGCTCATTAATGTGAGCAATTTGGGAACAATACATACCTGGCCAAGTCCACTTCCCAAATCCTTTCCCTTTGTTTTTTTGGGTTCTTTGACTTCCAACCAATTATTTTCTGGGGATTTCCATGACAAAGCTCTGGAGAAGGGGCCATTTACCTAGCTTGGGACACAAAGAAAGCTAGTTCATCTTATTTTTCAAATTAAAACTGTCCTCAGCTTCCCTGGCCAGCTTAGCGGAAAGCTCTGTTGGCCTGTCAGGGAAGCCGAAGAAGGTTAGCTGCTTCCATGCAGCCCTCCAGGGGCCCACCTGCTCGGCTGGGCGCTCCTGGTGGGAAAACAGGAGGGTGATCGTTTGTGATGGTGTGTAATCCACCACTGTCCCTCTCTGACTTTACAGGCAGCCCCAGGGAAAGACTCATGAGAGGAGTGCAGAACACAGGTGGGCAGAGGGAGAGCAGTGCCCGGCGTGGTGATGTCACCTGTGCACATCACCCCTTGCCTCCCCGGCTCACCCTGGGCCTGAGCAGTGCCCCTCGGTGGGGAGGGCCCACAGCTCCCGCTTTCTTCCCTGACCCCATCCCACGGTGGACCCCTGAGCAGGGGGGCCCTGAGGAGCCCCACAGCTCCTGCCTGAGGTGGCCCTGGGGAGTCTGGCATCATCCCGCGTGACCCTGGCAGGTGCTCATTCTGCAACAGCAGCTGCCAAGGTTGGACACCTCATGCGGCTCTTGCCCCCTGCCCGCACCTCTTCAGAGGATGGGCGACTCACACAGCAATTCCAGGAACGCTTCTCAAGGCATCTTAGAAACTCGTTTCCTGGAAAAGTCAACCATCTACTCAGTGACCCTCCAGGAGATAACGTGGGAGGGGCCCTCACAGCCCGGGGTGTGGGACGGAAGTGGTTGAGGGTGGCTTCTGCCCAGAGGACTAGGGCTGGGGGCCAGGACAGAGCTGCCAGAGGCCTCTGCTTACCTCACCCATGTGTGCACACACCCAGACATACGCACATGCAAAGACACACACACACACACACACACGCACGCACGGAGTGGTCCCTGGCTCTCAAAGGCAAACCTGAAGCAGCTGTTAGACTGTCTGTGGGAACAATGGCCTGCACCCTAGCCTTGGGGACAAGGCATTTTTCTCAGGAGTTCCTGGGACACCCGGTCTCGTTCTATCACCTGATTGGCTGGGCTTTGGAAACAGCCTCTGCAACAGGTTATTAGATGTTGTCCCCTCTCACGGCCCAGACAAACGGGAGGGCCGAGGTGGCACCAGATCTTGAGTGTGCTGGATTGAACAGTGTCCCCCCGCCTACAAATTCATGATCACGTGGAACCTCAGCATGTGACCTTCCTTGGAAATAGGGTCTTTGCAGATGTAATTAGTTAAGTTAAAAAGAGGTCATGCTGGATCAGGGTGGGCCCGATCCAATGTGACTGGTGACCTTATAAGAAGGGACGACACGAAGACACACAGACAGAAGGTGGCAAGGACTGGTGGGATGCAGCTCGGAGCCGGGGAACACCGAGGAATGCCGACATGAGCAGAGGCTGGAAGAGGCGGGAAGGACCCTCCCCTGGAGCCCTGAGGGAGAGCGTGGCCCTGACAGGACCTCGATCTCGGGACGTCTAGCCTCCAGAAAACTGTGAGGGAAAACACATTCTGTCATTTTTAAGCCACCTGGCTTGCGATAATTTGTTAAAGGCAGGCCTAGGAAACTACAGTTGTCCCTTGGTATCCTCAGGGGATGGGGTCCAGGACCCCCATACATACCAAAATCTGCAGAGGCTCAAGCCCCCTGCAACTGGCCCTCTATCTGAGGATGCAGAAGGGCTGAGTGTAATAAGACAGTCATTTGTGTTTGTTTATATGTTTATTTATAATAAAATCTCAAACAAACTAATAATACAAAAATTCTGCTTTGGCTTATTAATTCTCATTAAGCACCTTATTCACTGGTGTTGGGTTCTTTGCCCTCAGCCCTGTGGTGTGCAGACACTTGACCGCAAACCCAGGATGGACGGAAAGCCCCCGGCGAGCAGAACCTGGCCTCCATGCCAGCCAAGACTGGTGACCTGACGAGGAAGAGGGAAACCTGAATGCTCTCTGGGTCCTCCTAAACCTTTACAGCAGAACTATTTCACTTGAAGGAAAGTTCCAGATCAGGTGCACATATACTCAAATGTACTCGCAAACACACATTCCAAAGTCCAACCTAAATGTTTAAAAATTATCCACAATAGCCAAGCTGTGCAAACAACCTATATGTCCATCAAGAGATGAAGGGATAAACAAAGTGTGGTCTATCCATACAGCGGAATATTACTCGGCCTTAAAAAGGAGGGAAATCTTGTCATATGTGACAACATGGATGAACCTTGAAGACATTATGCTAAATGAGATAAGCCGGTCAAAGAAAGACAAATACTGCAGAACTCTATTTACAAGAGGTACCGGAAATAGTCAAGTTCATAGAATCAAAGAGTGGGATGGTGGTTGCCACAGGCTGGGGGGAGACGGAAATGGGGAGCTGCTCATCAAGGGGCACAGAATTTCAGTGAAGCAACATCAGTCAGTTCTGGAGACCTGGTGCATGGCATCGTGCCGACAGTGAACAAGATGCCACTGAACGCCTGAAACCGTGCTGAGAAGGTAGAGACCGCACGCCATGTGTGCATACAACAGCGCAACATCTAGCGAAACTCTATCTAGCAAAAAAGATTCTGTCTCACACAGGTGGCCAACGGGCACATGAAAAGAGGCTCAACGTCGCTAATCATTAGAGAAATGCAAATCAAAACTACCTTGAGGTATCACCTCACACCTCTCAGAATGGCCATCATCAAAAAACCTACAGACAACGAATGCTGGAGAGGGTGTGGAGAAAAGGGAACCCTCCTGCACTGTTAGTGGGAATGTAAATTGATACAGCCACTATGGAGAACAGTATGGAGGTTCCTTAGAAAACTAAAAATAGAACTACCATACGACCCAGCAATCCCACTACTGGGCATATTCCCTGAGAAAACCATAATTCAAAAAGAGTCATGTACCAAAATGTTCATTGCAGCACTATTTACAATAGCCAGGAGATGGAAACAACCTCAATGTCCACTGACAGATGAATGGATAAAGAAGATGTGGTACACGTATACAATGGAATATTACTCAGCCACAAGAAAGAATGAAATAATGCCATTTGCAGCAACATGGAGGGACCTAGATATTAGCATACTAAGTGAAATAAGTCATATAGACAAAGACAAATATCATATGATAGCACTTATATGTGGAATCTAAAAAAAATGATACAAATGAACTTATTTGCAAGACAGAAACAGACTCACAGACATGGAAAACAAACTTATGGTTACCAAAGGGGAAGGGGGGGTATAAATTAGGAGTCTGGGATTAGCAGATACAAACCACTATATATAAAATAGGTAAACAACAAGGTCTTACCGTAGAGCACCGAGAACTATATTCAATATCTTGTAATAACCTATAATGGAAAACAAAGTGAAAAAGAATATATATACATATTTATAACTGAATCACTTTGCTATACACCAGAAACACAACATTGTAAATCAACTACACTTCAATTAAAAAAAAAATTTGTCTCTAAAGACAAGACCCAATTTTTGTGTACTTTAAAACATATTTAATAAACCTGAAAAATACTTAAAAATGATCAATCACTGTTCTCTTCCGTTAGCTTGGATAATTTTAAAATGATATCGTTTAGCGTTAGTGACACTGGCTGTAAAACGTTTTAATACTAACAGCTACCATTGAGCGCGCAGCGTGTGCCTGCGCTCTGCGCTCTGCGGGGGTGGTTCCTGAGCAGGAGCCTGGCAGGCCCTCCATCACCGGGAGTGGGGCTGCCCCACGGCTCCCTGCCAGCCCAGCTACCCATCGGGCCTTTATCTGCAGGCCACACTCCACGAGGCCCTTCGCGAGAGCGCGGAGCGGGCGGGTCACGGCAGGCCTGCTAGCCGGGGCTCCGGGCCGCGGGCTTTGGCGCAGGGACCCCCATGGCTTCGCCGACCCTCCTGAGACCCTCCTGGCATCTAGAACCTTCCCCAGCTAATAGGTGCCGTGCCAACAACTGCCTCACCAGAATCCCATGCGGGCGGAAACCTGGGGCTACATTTTACTTAATTAACGCATCCCCCTTCGAGGGAGACCCCATTACCCTTCCCACTTTATGGACGAGGAGGTGCGGGCACAGAGCCATGGGTGGGGGGACAGTAGGAAGGCTGTCGCGGGGCTGAGCTTGGCCTTTTCTGTCGGGTTTAACACCATTAGTCTCCGTAGGCTATGATGGCAGGAAATGCACTTCCAAAGGTTTGAAAACAGGTACCCAAATCGTTTTTCCGGAACACGCGACATTCTGACTTCATGAAATTAGGGGACAGCTTTCAGAGCAGACCTTTCAGACGAGAGCGCTCGGAAAACACATTCTTCCGATAAAACCGTCCTCTGCCTCGTAGGGACCAGCTCCCCTCAGTCCGTTTTCTTTCAAGTGAAAACGGTCATACGGGGCTACATATTGAAATGTGAGAAACAAGTGGCCTGCTGTCCCGCACAAGGTTACTTTCCTTGGTCAAAACTGGAAAATCTCATTAACCTGCCGTCGGTGGTGCAGAAGTGAGTGGCCACTTAGGAAGACCTGAGGCAGGAGACGCCTTTCCACCAAGGGCGACCCCGACCCCACCCCACGCACCTCCGGCCAGTGGGGAGGGACGGCCCGGTCCCTGAAGACGCCACAGTCGGAAAACTGACTCTGGAAGGACCCCTTGCTCAGCGCTGGGCCTTGGGCCGTGCGGCCTGCGGGCGAGGGCCTGCGGGGTTCGGGGGTCAGGGGTCAGGGGTCGGGCGCGCCCCGCGGTGCCGAAGGGGCGGAGTCCCCGCGAATCACCGCGAGCGGCCGGACTTGCAGGAGGGAAGCAGGGGCCGCGGTTCCGAAGCGCCGCCTCCGGCAAATGCACGTGTCCCAAGTCACGGGGTGATTCCCCCGAGCCCGGCGCTGCTGTCCTTCCGCGTGCGCACCGCCGCCCTGCTGTCACGGGACGAGGCTGGTCGGGACCCGCCCCGCCCCCGGTCCCGCCCCGACCGCGGCACCCGCTGCCGGCCCCGCCTGCTCCCGGCGGCCCCTCTGCCGGCCCCTTTCCGGGAGGAGGATCTACGCCCCCTGAGGCGTCCGCGGCCTCGGGGGCAGCTGCTCTGGCGGGGAGTCCGCGCCGTGGGGAGGCCGAGGAGCCGGGCCAGCCCGCCCCGGGCTCCGGAGTACGGACGCGGGACGCCCCGAGGGATGGCCCGTCGTCGCTGCAGGGGGCTGCCCAGGGGGACGGTCGGGGCTCTCGGGCCGGCGAGGCCCAGCCCCGGGCCCGTCGCCACTGGGGCGCCTTTGCGGGGGTCCGGCCCGTTCAGCCCCAGCGCGGGTTCAGCAAATGTTGAAGAGCTCGGGGGCCGTGGCCTTGGCCCCGTGTCTGGGTGGCTGTCCAGCTGGGAGGAGGGGAGGCCGACGTGGAGGGCAGTGGGCCTGAGAAGGGGCAGGTTCTGGGCCCGTGGCGCTGCAGCCAGTTGGGGGCTGTAGGGAACTCAGAGGGGGTTTCTGAGCTCAGGAGCCATCTGGGAGGGATGGTGCAGGGAGCTCCCTTTGGAGATCCAGAACCTTCTGGAAACTGGAGCTTGGGAAGCATGGTGAATGGGGCGCAGCAGCAGCCTGGATGGGTGCAGAGGAAATAGCCACTGAAACCCTGGGGGACAGAATGGAGGTGGGTGCCTGGACCGGGGTCTGGCGAGGCATCTTTGGGGAGGGGCCTCAGTAAAAACTGAGCAGACCTGGCCTCCTCCTGTCTGCCAGTCGCAGCCCATTGAGCCAGTAGTTCTAGACAGAGTGGCGGGGAAGGGGCCGGGGCCTCAGAATCCCGGGGAGCAGCTTCAGCGCACGCACAGCGCTCAGCCCCCATGGGGCCTCCCCATCATCGTCCCCCATATAGGTACCTGTGAGGGCGCCTCCTGTCAGAGAAAGACAAAATCCAAAGGGGCTAGAGTTTCTCCCATCCTTCTACTCCCGAGGGTCCACATCCAGAAAGAATGACGCTTCCCAAATTCAAGGACATCCTTTATCACAAACTACTTATCCATGATCAAGCCAGGGGGTGGTTCATAAACACCTTGGGAGACAGCTCAGAACCCTCCGCGGAAACACTGACAGCTATGCTCTGCTCCCTCCCAGCACCTGGGCTGCCCTTCCTAGAGTGGCTTCTAGGTCAATGCCTGTGCCGTGACCACGCCGGAATCCTGCTGTGAGCTCTTCTTGGGTAGAAGAAGAGGGGACCGGGGGTCTGCTCTGGCACTGAAGTCCCAGAAGCCTTGGCCAGGCTCGACCCCCACGCCCACACTCTGGCCTGCCCGGCAGCCTCCATGAGCGACAGCCCTCCCCCTCCCCTGCTGGGCACGGGAGCCCCCAGCCTACACGATGCCCTCCAGGCGCCTGCTCCTCCAGACCACCAGTGCCGTCACGAGCAGGGTCACCAGGATGGGCACCACGATGAAGGGGCAGAGGACACTGCTGGGCGGGTCCTGCAAGGCCCTGCCTGAGACGGGGCAGTCTCTGAAGTAGTGCTGGTGGACGGAGAGGAAGAACCTGTCCACCGCCGCGTTGGGCCAGAAGCAGTCCAGCTTCTGCGCCACGTGCCTGGTGCAGTCCGAGAGCTCTTCGTAGCTCCTGCAGATGGAGAAGCAGGTCGTCAGTCCCTGGTGGGCAGGGGATCAAGGTGGGACTCCAGCCAGGGGCTCCCCACCTCACTCCCCACTGGGGCGAGCTCCCCCAAAGTCCAAGCCCTGAGGTGGTGGCCCTGGCTTGAGAGACACAGGTCCTGCGCGGGTCCTGTGCCGGCTCCCTAGATGTCCTGCATGTGCTCACACCCCAGAAGGCAAGCTGGGGCTAAGGGATTCCAGGAGCTGGGATGCCACACCAAGGGCAAACGAGAAGATGGACCAGCCAGGCATCTTCAGAAGGCAGCCTGGGACAGCGAGCCCTCAGGCGTGGGCAGATGTGCAGCCTCTTGAGCCCCTTGCTGTCTGCATCACCCCAAGCAGACGCCCTCCAGCCTGAAGGGCCCCCCAGGTGTCCACAGGACTCACTGTGAGGCCTCCCAGGCCTACCCTGACCTCCCACACCCCCCCCATCTTCCCACACTTGCTGAGGAGTTTCCCACAGCACTGTCACCCTTCACTGTAGCGGGTTACAGATTTATTTTGCTTATTGAGTGTAAACACCATGAGGTCAGGGATTTTGTCTATTTTGTTCACCTCTGTAATCCCAGTACCTAGAAGAGTACCTGGCACATGGCAAGAACCAGTAAATTTTTTATTAAAAAATTGTGGTAAAATATAAAGAACATAAAAGTTACCATTTCAACCATTTTTACCTGTACAGTCCAGTGGCATTAAGTACTATTCCATTGTCGTGCAACCATCACCACCATCCATCTCCAGAACTGTTTCATTCCCAAACAGAAACTCTGTCCCCATTGAACACTCACCCCCATTTCTCCCTCCAGTCCCTGGTAATTCCCATCTGCCTTCTGTCTCTATGAAATCTGACTACTCCAGGCACCTCATATAAGTTGGCTCTACAATATTTGTCCTTTTGTGATTGGCTTATTTCACTGAACATAATGTCCTCCAGGTTCATCCATGTTGTAGCCTGGGTCAGAATTTCCTTTTTTTAAGGCTGAATAATATTCCATCACTCGTACATACTTTATTTTGTTTATCCATTCATTGACGGACATTCAGGTTGCTTCCATGTTTTAGCTATTGTGACAAATGCTGCTGCTATGAACATGGGTGTGCAATTATTTACTCGAGTCTCAGCTTTCAATTTTTTTGGCTGTATATCCAGAAGTGGAATTGCTGGATTATATCATAAGTCTGTGTTTAATTTTTTGAGTAAATTGTTTTTTTATTTAATTTTATTTATTTATTTTTTAAAAACTTATTTATTTATTTTTGGCTGCATTGGGTCTTCGTTGCTGCGTGCGGGCTTTCTCTAGTTGCGGCGAGTGGGGGCTACTCTGTTGCGGTGCGCGGGCATCTCATTGCAGTGGCTTCTCTTGTTGCAGAGCACGGGCTATAGGCACATGGGCTTCAGTAGTTGCGGCATGTGGGCTCAGCAGTTGTGGCTTGCGGGCTCTAGGTGCGTAGGCTTAGTAGTTGTGGCACGTGGTCTCAGTATTCGTGGTGCACGGGCTTAGTGCTCCACAGCAATGTGGGATCTTTCCAGACCAGGGCTCGAATCCGTGTCCCCGGCATTGACAGGCGGATTCTTAACCACTGCACCACCAAGGAAGCCCGTTTTTTAAGAAATGAAGATTCAGTGTTGGGGGAAATTAAAATGTATTCAGTAGTTTCCAGAAAGAGTCACTTCTGCTCAGGATGGAGAAAGCAACACAGTGTTGATCCCATATGAACAGCAAAAAAAGCTGAAGAAACTACAAAATCATACATTTTCTTGAGTCCATCAGAGAGCTGAGACTGCAAGGCAGCAAAGTAACCTGAGTTTCAAGGAGGAGAAAGACGCAGCTGCTGTACCAGCTACATAATAGCTGAACTGCCCAGGGTTTAGCGTGGGCTGGAGGGTCATTCTGGAATTTCTGGGGCCCCAGATGCCTTGAGCGGGGTTCCACGACCATCTGATCTTTCCCATGAGGCTCCAGGGGGTGCTCGTGAGAAAGGTTAGGGACAGGCAGGGGATCGGCTGCTGTTTGGGGCCAGGCACAAACACCACACATTTCCCAAACCCTTCTCACAGAAGCAGCAACAGGCTTGGGCCCCTGGGGGATGAGCAGCTGATCTTGATGATCAGTGGCTTCAGCTGAACGGGCCTGAAGCCCTTCCTACTTCCCCAGACCCTTCTCTCCAGGAAGCAGAGCCTTGAGTTGAGGGAGGGACGGCACAGCCTGTTAGCTCCAGGGCACAAGAAGGCACACCGTGCCTAGGAGAAGGATGGGTAAAAGACTCTTTTCCCTTGGGAGAGCAGCAGGAAGCCATCCTGGACCTAGGAGCCTGCAAGATACCAAACTGAGGTCTCTTTCCACTGGGGGAGTGGCAGGAATCTCCCACCAAGACCCCACAGATACAGGGCAGAGTCTGGCTGCCACGGGGAGGAGAAGCAGGAATCCTGAGGTCGAGGGCACGGTGGCTTTCTAAGCGGAAGCTGGACCAGGAGGGAGGGAACCTGGTATAAACAAGCAACAGGGCTTCCCTGGTGGCGCAGTGGTTGAGAGTCCGCCTGCCGATGCAGGGGACACGGGTTCGTGCCCCGGTCCGGGAGGATCCCACATGCTGCGGAGTGGCTGGGCCCGTGAGCCATGGCTGCTGAGCCTGCGCGTCCGGAGCCTGTGCGGCCCGTGAGCCATGGCTGCTGAGCCTGCGCGTCCGGAGCCTGTGCTCCGCAGCGGGAGAGGCCACAACAGTGAGAGGCCCGAGTACCGCAAAACAAACAAACAAACAAAACAAAACAAAACAAAAAGACAAGCAACAGCAATCTGCCACAGGGAGGTGGAGAGAGACCCACTCTGTGGCACAGGCATGCAGGGTGGGACACACCACATGAAGGAAAATTCTCTAGCCCCACCCTGAGCACAAGGCAGTGGTAACCCATTGCCAGAGGTATTTGAGGCCTGTGGCGCTCTGAAGGAAACCACAGCAACAACAAATCCCAAACCCAGCTCAACTCCTCACAAGATTGACTTAAATCCCACACTAACAGCCTGACACAAGAGGCTTACTCATTTCCAGATGTAAATACTATTTATCTCAATCTCTTCTGTTCTACACATGCAAGTTCAACATTCACTAAAACATTAGGGGCTTCCCTGGTGATGCAGTGGTTAAGAATCCGCCTGCTGGTGCAGGGGACACGGGTTCAAGCCCTAGTCTGGGACGATCCCACATGCCATGGAGCAACTGGGACCATGCACTACAGCTACTGAGCCTGCACTCTGGAGCCTGCAAGCCACAACTACTGAGCCCGTGTGCCACAGCTACTGAAGCCTGCACACCTAGAGCCTGTGCTCTGCAACAAGAGAAGCCACCGCAGTGAGAAGCCCACGCACCGCAACGAAGAGTAGCCCCCGCTCGCCGCAACTAGAGAAAGCCTGCATGCAGCAGTGAAGACCCAATGCAGCCAAAAATAAATAAATTAAATAAACTAAATAAATAAAAAAATAAAACATTGGGACCCATTGTCAAAAGATAAAGCAATTCAGAGATGACCCAGATATGGTAACTATCGTACAGGGACTTAAAAAATATTAATATGATAAAGGGAGTGGTTGAGAAGGTAGAAAATATGCATGAACAGATAGAGAATTTCAGCAGAGAGATGGAAACTGTAAGGAAGTTAAAGAGAAATGCTGGAGGGTGCGGGGGAACCCCCCAGTATCAGAGAGTCCATCTTTGATGAGCTCGTCATCAGACTTGACATCTGAGGAGAGAATTAGTGAATGTGAAGGTGATCAGTAGAATTACCCAAACTGAAACAAAAAGAAAAACATAGAGCATCCAAGAGCTGTGGTAAATTAACAGCACTGTCAATGATGTCAACTCCAGCTTGTAATTTGAGTTCCGAAAGGAGAAGGAATTGGGCAGAAGAAATATTTAAGAGATAATAGCTGAGAATTTTCCAAAAATAATGAGATGAAAAATCACAAATCCAAGAAGGCCAGAGAACCCCCCCCACCAAAAAAAAACAGGATAAAAAACAAAGCAACAGCAACAACAAACAAACAGCCACCTAGATATTAAAGTCAAACTGCTGAAAAACAAAGATGATGAAAAAAATCCAAGAAAAAAGTCTTGGAGTCACTCAGGAAGAAAGACACTTACACAGGAATGGGTGATGTGAACTACAGCAGACTTCTTACTGAGACTATGCAAGCTGGAAGACAATGTGTGGCATTTTTCAAGTACTAGGGGGTAGGGCCCCAACCCCCTGTCTGCCCAGAATCCTCTACTCAGCAAAAACATCTTTCAAATATGAGCTTGCAATAAAGAGCTTTTCAGAAAAAATGCTCATAGAATTCATTGCCACCCGACCTGTGCTTCATGAAATGTGAAAGAAAGTTCTTCAGTCAAAGGAATGTAACAGAAGGAATTCTGGACCCATACAAAGAAATGAGGAGCTCCCTAAACAGGAAAAATGAAGATATATAAAATATACTTTTCCTTATTTTATCCAGGAAGTGAGTACATGGAACAGAAGCCGTAAGTTAACATCGAGGAACTGCTCAGAGAGGTATTGAAAGGCTGTTGAAAGGAAAAGTTTGGGGCCTCTCCAGCACCCAAGCACCCCTCTACTCCAGCACCTACCATACAGTCTCTCAATCGCTAGGTCGCTGTTTTTTCTGCCCTGGCTGCCCTCTGGGTCATGACCCCAAGTGCACAGGGCACACAGGGCTTCCCTCAGTCCATGTGAGCGAGCAGCTAAGTGGATGGGGCACAACGGGGGAGAGAGTGGGCAGAGGCAGTGGAGGGTGTGCAGGACCCGTGCCCACAGGGGTGCGTGGTTCTTCTAAGTGAACGAGGACTCGTGTTCCAAGTAGAAAACAGAAGTGGAAAAAGCCATGGGAAGTCAGGACAGACTGGGTCTCATTGTGAAAAAAATGAATTAGCACACATCAAGGGCCTGGCACAAGGTAAGTGCAAGTGTGTCAGGTATTACTAAAAACCAAAGTCCAGACTTTTGAGCTGGCCGTCCATCAACCACAGGGCTGCATGTTACAAACACTAGCTTGAATGGTCATCTTTTTCCCCACCTCAGGCCCACTGAGTCAACGTGTAGTTTTAGGTGTTCTGCAGACGCAGTGACACACAGTCAGTCCTGAATGTTGTTCCCTACGCTCTGCCTGAGGAGTGAAGCTGGGATGTCCCTAGAAGGAGGTGTTGCCACCTCCGGGCTGGCCAGCCAGGATGGGAAGGACCCCCTGACCCAGGGACCTGTGACACCAGGGACCCCACGCTGAGGCCACGCTGAGTCTGAGCCTGTGGTGGGCTATTCTGGGACGAGGCACTCTCTCCTTGAAATACCCTTCCAGTCTGCAAAGCCATCCCCGTCTAAAAATATCCCTAATGGGCAGTCGGCTGCCCACTTCATCCTGTTTATTTATACCGAAGTAACAGCTGAAACTTTCAATAAATATTGCGAGCCCTGTCAGCAAGGATGTGATAAAAGAATTTCCTCCAGAGTACAGACATTCTTCTGTTCAAAAGAACATTGTACTGACTGAAGGGGCCAAAATAATCATGAAAAAATATGCTTGCTTTCAACCTCTATTTTCAGTTCTCATGTAATGGAATGATATCCTTTTTCTTGGCCAGGACTTTCTATTGTGGGCCCCTAAGTGAACTTTGCTTGGAATGTTCCCGAACACTGTGGTGGGAGTAGTTTCCAATATATCTGGGTCCCAAGTCAAGGCTTCTGGTACCATGCTTCACGGTTGTTTGACAGGAAGGTGCCCACTGATGCCCACAGGGGAGTCGTCTGCTCTGGGGACACCAACTAGCCCTGTCTGGCCCCGACGTGGAGTATGTGACTCTGGGCCCTGGTGCCCCACAGAACTGGGTTCAAATCCAGCTCCACCTCTTATGCTGAGTGATCCCAAGGGCCGCATCTCACCCATCCAAACCTTGTTCTCTTTATTCTCTTTAACCCTCACAGGGTTACTGGGCAGATCAAGTTAAACAAGGTCAAGGGCCTGATGTATAACAGGTGCCCCGTAAGTGGACAGCTTCCTGACAACTGGTGTGTGGCCCCTTAAGGGTCCATTTCTTATTCCATAAACTCGAGTAAACGTTGACCAGGCAATGTGTGTCTAAGCCCTCAGAATATCTGAGGAGGAACCACTATTTTGGTTCACTCTCTCTGGACCAGTATTTGCTTCCATCAACTCAGGACAATTCACAACCTGGTGGCTTCCAGCAGCTTTAAATACCTGCTGGGAGGAGGGGAGGTGGCACCCTCGGCACCCTGGCAGCCGGGGCAGGTGAAGGTGAACAGGGCCCATTTGAAGCCGGCCTGGGGAGCCTGACTGAAAAGCAGGTGAAAAAAAGGTCTAACCTCACTTTTAAGGAAAAAAAGAAGCAAACATCCAAATAGAATCCATTTTCAAACGGAGAATATACTCAGGACTTCCCTGGTGGTCTATCGGGTAAGACTCTGCACTCCCCATGCAGGGGGCCCAGGTTCCATCCCTGGTCTGGGAAATGGACCTCGCACGCATGCCACAGCTAAGAGTGCGCACGTCGCAACTAAGACCCGGCATAGCCAAAATAAATAAATAAATATAATAACAACAACAATAATAATAAAAGAACAAGGTAATTCAAAAAATGAGAATACTCAGTGCTGGTGAAGGTATAGAAATGAGGCAGGTGCTTGCATCATTGCTAGTAGAAGAAAAACTGGTAAATTTTTTCCGAAAAGCAGTTTGGCAATTATGTGTCGAGAACTTCAAAATCACAGACAGCCTTTGAGCCAGTAACTCTATTTCTGGGAATTATCCTAAGTCGATCACATGAAATGTAGACAAAAATAATGTTAAGAAAATGAACATTACAGATTTGTAATTATGAAAAAGAGCAAACAATAGGACAGTGATGAAGAAATTGCTTATAAGAGCCTCGGCTATGTAGCTATTAAAATGATATTTGGGAGGAGGAAAATATTTATGTTACAATGTTGAACAAAAGAAAAAGCAGTTGAGACCACATTATACAATGTGCTTTCAGCATAAAATGGTCCATGTAGGAGGGGAAGACCTCAGAATGTTAGGAGGAGTTGTCACCACTAGAGGGCAGTGATAGGACTTTTATTCTCCTATCTCCGCTTTCGGGGGCATTTTCCAAGTTTTCCGCAGTGAGCATACATTATTTTTATAATTATATTTTTAGACAGCTCACTGAGGAAAAGGCCTGCAGAAAACTGGACATCGAGGTCCCTGAATCTGCAGCCGTGGGGCGCACATTTCCTCGTGTCTGGGGCAGCGGGGTGCCTTTGGTGCAGGGGGCTCGTGTGCTGTTCTAACGCCCAAGCAGCTGGGAGGACTGGGTGGGAGACAGGCTGAGAGGGGCTTGCTGGGGGCCGCAGCCCCGGCTGCCTGGGGGGTTGCACCTTGCTGGAGGCGTGGCTCCTCCACGTCTGGCGCCGCCCAGGGCTCAGAGGGCTGCGGTGGCCCCTGCCCGCCTCCCCGGCCTGGGGAGCCCAGTCCTGCAGACCCCGGCCCTGCTGAGCCGGCAGCCAGCGCGCGGCCTTTCTTCCCTCCACCCACCTACCTCTGCTCGAGTTGCGTGGGGTAAACCCCGTCCCAGGCAGGGCAGCGTCCCCACCGCGGTGACACCCTCTCTCCCACCCTCTGCTTCCAGCACAAGGGGTTCTCCCCTGGCCACTCCAGTGGAAGGAGCTCTGGGACCCCCCGCCTAGGGGACACCTGGCTGGCAGCCCTGCTCCAGGCGGCAGTGCTGGGGGCTGGGCCCCTCCGAGCGACATAATGCGTTAGTTCGGTGGCTCAGCCGCCAGCGGGCCCTCGCACACCTTCAAGGCTGCAGAGCTCCGGATGTCCGCTCACTTCCCAAATGTCCCCAGGGCCTGGGCGGGCCGGCGGCTTCGCTCCATCACTCGCCTCCTCCAGGGTCTGGGTTGCCTCCGGGGTGGAACGGACCTCCCTGCCGTCCCCGCATGGATGCTGCGGGGATTAGACGCCCGGTCCCGCGGGGCGTCCGGACCTGGGGGCAGGGAGGGCCCTGAGGGTAGGTGGGGGGGGGACGCAGGGGTGGGCTCCGAGGGCAGGACCCCCTTTCGCACCCATCCCCGCCGGCTCCCCGTCCCAGGCGCCCAAGGACACTCGGCTCGCAGGAGCGGCCCGGCCTCCCGGCCTCCTTGCAGGAAGGGCGAGGCTACCAGATGGCGCCCCCTTCCCGGGGACCTCCGCTCCTTGGTCCCTCCTCCCCGATCCCTCTCCTAGGGACCCTCCCTCCTCCGCCTCACCTCGCCCCTCGCCGTCAGCACCCCGCTCGCTGCCTCCCTCGCCCCTGGCTCTCGAGGCTTCTCCCTCATCAGCAGCCCGGCGCATCTGCTTCCGCTCTTCCCGCCAGGTGAGGGGCCTTGGCGCTCTGCAGCCCTCGCTCCTTCCCTCCTCCGCCGGCGCCCAGACTGCAACATCCGACACCCGTGACATCCCCACTCCCATCTGAAGCCTTGGTCCAGTGCACAACGGGCGTCCACACCTGACTCCCGGGATGCCCCCCACCCCAGCCCCATCTCTCATGCCTGGGAAGCCTTGCCCCCTCTGAGTTGCCATGGATCCCCCCATTTCCGGGGGTCCCCTCCCCTCCTCCAGCCCTGTCACTGTGACCAGGAGTAGGGCAGAGTGACTAGCCTTGGTGGGTTATTACAACCACATTTCTAATATCAGCTTCCACTTCTCTGCACTGAGCATGGGCTGGGGCCTGGGCATCTCTGCTCCCCTTCTCCTCCCCCAACCCAGCTTAGTCAGGGCAGCCATCAACCGCCTCCCCTGCTTTCCTCCTCTCTGAAGCCCTGGGCTCCATTCACCATTGGCCCTTGGGGCCACAGCCCTGGCCTCTGCCTTCCGCCTCCCCCAGCCCACTGTCCACACAGACTCACCCTTGCTTCAGGCCTTCAATGCTCCCTGCTGCACCAGTGCTGGATTCAAAAGCCCTCATGTGGCCCCCACCTCTCCACTCTCAACTGTACCCTCTCCCTTTCACTGGCCGCCCTGGCTGATACTTCTGCCTCAGGACCTTTGCGCAAGCTGCACTTTCTACTTGTAAGGCTCTTAACCCCATCTTTAAAGGTCGACATCTGTGTATCCCTCAAACGTCACTTCCTCAAACAGGTGCTTTCTTATGCTTCAGCCTCACTTGGATCCCCGGCAAAGTGGGGTTCCCATCATAGTTGTGTCTTACTCTGTACCTGTGCTTTCACTCTCGATTATTCACTCACTGTTGGTCTCGACAACTTGACTGCAAACTCCACGAGGGCAGAGAGAGTGTGGGGAAGAGAAGTCCCACTCATCCTGTTCACAGCAGTCATCTCAAAGGCAAGAGAAACAAAGGCAGAAGGGACAGAATGAGACAGATCTGCCTGGAGATGTGAGTAGGACAGCAGGAGTGGCGGTCTTAGCAAACACAGCACATTCCAGCGCAAAAGACAGTAAACGGGAAGAGGGGGCGTTTCACACTGAGAAGAGCGTTTTCGTAGCTTCATAGGACGCAGACAGCCTACCGCTGTGAGTAATGGCTACGGACTCAACAAAATCTTCAGGTTAGGTGAATAGAAACTAGTATAAAAATGAAAACTAAAGTTAATAAGCCTGACTCAGTGACTATATGAGGAAGTTTCTATCCTACAGAGAATCAACAATCTTTTCAAAAGTCCCTGGATCCTATTTAGGCTCAAAGAAAAACTTGACAAATTCTCAAAGTGGAGATTTTAAGTCAGTATTCTTTGACTATAATATTAGAAACTAGAAATTAGTAAGAAAAGGATAAATTTTAAAAAATGGAATCCCTAGAAACGGAAGATCACTCATGTAATTTTAGGGTCAAACAAAGATTTAAAAATTCAATGATAGGCTGTTAAGAAAAACTAATGGCAATACTGCACGTGAAAATCAGTGAAATACAGGCAAAACTGAATTCTGAGAAAAATCTGCAGCCGTACATTGTCTTATTACCAACCAAAAATAAATGAAGAATCCAAATCAGGACATTTAAAAAAAGAAGCACAACATAAATCTAGGCAAAGGGCAAATAATTTAAATGCATTAATAATTATTAAAAACTAATATTTATTGATATTTTAAAAAACATAAAAATGAAAAAGTAAATTCAACAGTTGATTCTTTAGAAAAATAGCTACAACGAAATCACATTTCTGGATAGTCTAATCCAAAAAAAAAGCAGAGAAAACACCCCTGTACAAAACCTCAGATAAAAGATTAGAACAAGTATGAGATTAACGTACAAAACATGTATGTTAAAAATCGGAAAATCCTTGATGAATTGGGATGCTTTTTGGGGAGACAAATGATCAAATCTTGATTTAAAAAGTAGAAAACCTGAGAAGAAAAAACAGAAAAAGTTGTTAAAGAATTACTTTCACAAAAGGTGCTAGGCCCGGGTAGTTCTTTCGAATTCCTAAGATCACATCTAGGGGCAGGACAGGAATAAAGACCCAGATGTAGAGGATGGACTTGAGGACACAGGGAGGGAGAAGGGTAAGCTGGGACGAAGTGAGAGAGTGGCATGGACATATATATACTACCAAATGTAAAATAGACAGCTAGTGGGAAGCAGCCACATAGCACAGGGAGATCAGCTCGGTGCTTTGTGACCACCTAGAGGGGTGGGATAGGGAGGGTGGGAGGGAGACGCAAGAGGGAGGAGATATGGGGACATATGTATATGTATAGCTGATTCACTTTGTTATAAAGCAGAAACTAACACACCATTGTAAAGCAATTATACTGCAATAAAGATGTTAAAAAAAAATTCTTAAGATCACAGAAAAAGATGTCAAGCTTCCCAGTTCTTTGAAAAAGTTAACAAACCCTGATCTCAAACCTCTTAAGATGACCTGCCCACGTGCCTCAGAACCCTCACGAACAAGTAACAGATGTTCACTTTCACTTATAAATAGACATAGAAGTCCTATTTAAACGGCTAGCAATTTTAAGCTAGCCATACACAATAGAATAAAATAGGTTTATTTCAGGAATGCTTTAATGCTATTATGATAAAATCACACTTCGATTTGTCAAAGGAAAATAACATATAATCATTTCAATACACGTTGAGAAGGCATTTGATAAAACTGAACATTCGTTTCTGATTTTAAAAAACCCCAACCTTGTAAAGCACCAAGAAGTTCTTCTTAATGTGATTAAAAAAAATCTCTCTCAAGCCAGTAGCAAACACCACATTTGCCACTGAGGCATTTTCATTACAGTCAGGAATCCATTTATTTGATTTTTAGGCGGCCAGGTCTGTCTTCTCCCTTGTGGTTTCCACCTTTGGTGTCAGGGCTCCCAGCCAAGGCTTCATAGTCACCGCAGAGCCCTTCCAAAGCGGGGAGGGGCTGCCCACGCATCGGGCTACTTCCTCTGGTGACAGAAAGCCACAGAGGGGCCTGGCCTATGTTAGGCTCGGAGCGAGCCTGCCCGCCAGCTCATCTCTGCAAAGGGCCTCTGACCACAGACAGGAGGGCCGAGTGGCCTTCAGGGTGGGTAACCAAGCCCACGTGGGGTACTTTTCCCACAACCTACGGTGGGCACACGGGAGCTGCCTGGAGGCAGTGCAGGACAGGGCATCTTTTGTTTTTCTTGACGCTGCAGGGAGCATATAAGGAAGTCCTGTTAATGGTTTGATTCAAAACATTTCACTTCCAACCCTGGTGTCTTCTGGGAATGCGTGCTGGGCCGGCAGGACCCAAGCCGGCGGTGCACCTGGAGCCCACCCGCACCTCCGGGACTTGCAGTGGGGGTCTGTACAACGAAGCCCTTCCTAAACCAGGCAGATCAGAGAGGTCCCATCAAGCTGGGAAAGTCCAACGACACCAAGTGACGGGAGTCGTCATGCATTTCTGCCGGCCCAGGGCTGACCTACAGGACACCTCACCAGGAACGTTTTGAAATCAGTGTGAGCACAGCGTGCAAACTCACACTTGCAGAGGAATGTTTCCAAGGTTCTGACTATGTTGTAGAACAGAGACTCCTGGCATCTGGGCCACCCCGTTTTCCCTGGGAGCACTGGGAATTGCCAGGAATGACAGCATTGGTGAGCCCGCGCTAGGAGGTGTCCACTAAGACTCTCGGATCAGTAAATGAACAGAACAACACTACAGGCTTCATACAAAGCCTGCTGAATGGAGGAGGTAAATCCCATCTCCCATCTTCGTGACCAGCTCCCTGGCTAAACTGTACCACCCCGACTGCGGGCACTTGCTGAGCGAGGTGGACGGACGCCATCCTCTCGGAAAATGAACGATACGAATAAAGCGGAGAATAAAGAACCTTGGAGGGGGGTTTCCAAGGCAAGAAGAGGAAGACAAATGGAAAAGGGCTGGTTTTTTCTCTGCTGGGTAGGAGACAACAATCCCTCCGGAAACACTCCCAGCCCATCTGGAGGTACCATCAGTGGAACAATGGTGGAAGCAAGGTGGTCGGGGAAGACGGTGGGACCCCACTGTTGAACAAGCTCTCTTTGGCCACATCCTCGCCATGTCCCCTCCCACCCCGGGCCTTTGGCCTCACCCCTTCTGTCTTTCGCTCTTTCAGGCTCTCTTCTCCTGGCCTGGAGCCAGCCTGGCTGTCCCACCCCTGAGACGTTCCACCAAGGAAAATGTGTCAGTGGAGTTTGGGAGATGCTGCACAGAGGGGTTCCCCCTCACACAGTACAGACGGCCCTGAGGGGCTTCAGGAACCCAGGGCTCCCAAAGGCACTTCACCTCAGTCCTCGATTCCCCTAGAACCGAGTCCTTCTCCACCTGCCCCCCCCGGACCCCCCCACCCTGCGGACACGGAGGAGTCCAAGCCTGTCTCCTCTCTCACGGTCTTGTTTCTGGCTGCTTCTCAGGGCCCACTTAGGAATGACCTGCTCCCTGACTCTCAGGCCGGAAGGGATTTCACGCCTCCTCTTCCGGAGGGGTGTGGTTCTCCCAGCCCTGCTTCTACAGCAGGGAGGCAGGAGAGTCCTCTCGCCGCTGCCCCGGTCCTCCCACCCCCGCCTGCGGACGCCCCGTCCTCCAACCTCCAACCCAGTACTTTGGGGATACACCTCCTGAATGCCACCTCTGCGCCCCGCGCCCCCCTCCCCGTATCTCGCCCATCCCTCTGCTCCTGCTGCAGCTGCCCACTTGCTGTCCGTCCTCCCCGGACTGAGACCTCAGGGAGGGCAGAGCTCAGCTCCCTGCCGTACTCCGGGCCCCGGGACAGGCGCACCGTAAGGCTCAGTGCACGATGGTCAACGGATGATGTTGACCAACGATGCAACACCAGGAGCCATTCGGAGCCCTTGTTCCCCCGAGCCTGGGCTGGGAGGGAGGGGGTGTTGGGGGTCACTATCCCTTCCAGCCTGGGCTGCCCTGGGGCCCCAATGTGCGCAGAGGAGCCCTGGGGGCATCTGGGGTTCCTGCCTGGATATGGGGTCTGCCGTGGGGAGTCCAAGGCCCCCAGTACACACACACCTCTCTGAAGCACAGGCTGCAGCCCCTACATTAGAGCTGTCAGTGTTCCCATGGCAGCCACACAACCGAGCCCTCGGACTCCGGGGAAGGAGCGGGCGAATGCCCTGAGCAGATTCTTCAGCTCGGCATCCAGACCGGTAGGCCGGGCCACCTGGAAGCAGTGAGGGCAGTCACATGGGGGCTGGGCCGTGGGAGGGGCCGTGTGGGGCCCTGTGTGGAGTGGGAAGGGTGCCCCCTCCTCCAGGCAGTGCACGTGGCTTGGGTAGAGGAGCACAAGCTGGATTTCAGCTTCTACCTTGGCTGGCTGCCCTGTGAAGCTGCTGTGTGTCCTTGGGCGAGAGACTCAGGGTCTCTGAGCTGTGGAATCTCCATCTGGGCAGACAGCCCAGGGCTGAGATGGAGGCCAGGGAACCAATGCACGTGGGAGTGGTCCCCACTCCCCGACCCCCGTAGGGAGAAGCGCCCAACCAAGGCAACTGCTATCAACTGAGGACGCCAGTGCTTTCCTATGTTTCTGGAAGATTTCAACAGAGTTTGGTGGATAACCCAGAGCTTTGCCGCCGCACGGGGCAGCTCGTGACCCAGCCCTGGTGTCCTGAGCTTGGCCTTGGTCAGGCCACGGCACCTGTTCCCTCTCCAGGGTCTGCAGACAGAGCATCAGCTCCTTGCTGGCCCCTGGGCTTCCTCAGCCGGGCCCAGCCTGCGAGACGCACCCACAGGGCAGGAGCAGGAAGGCCTAGAGGGGGCGAAGGGGCTGCTGGGCACCGGGCGGGGAGATCAGGTTCTAGGGACCCAAGGCTGCAGAGACCGAGCGAGGCAGGTACCTGGATGGGGCGGGTGGAGCTCACCCTTCCGCGTCTCCAGACGCCCTACTGCAGTTGTGGGGCTGGTCGGACATCCACAAGGGGTTCTGGGCTCCTGCTGCGAGCACGTGCACGCTGGGCCCTGGGACAGGCCAGGCCCAGTTCTCATGCCCCGGGTGATGGATGCCCCGTAAATAAGAGGGAGCTGTGGGCATGCAGAATGGGGACCCGCTCAGACTGGGCTATGAAGCTCACAGACCCCCCGCAGCCGGCTGTGACCCTTGATGGCAACACGCCGCACCCCAGTGACAGTGGAAGGCCTGGCCCTCTGCCGTCCAGAGGACAGGACACACTATGGCTATTTACGTGGAGACCCCTCACAGCTGCTCCCCCACTTACAGACCGGGGAGCTGGGGAGGGGCCCGAGCGACGGGCCCCAGGTGGCAGCGAGGTGGTGGCCCCGGGGCCCGCCTCGGCTCTGTGTGGCTCCGCCACGTAGGCCGCTGTCCCCTGCTCCCCGCTGAAGCCCCTCCTGGGGAGGGGGCACCCTGGCCTCTCGGCCTCCTCCCCTGCGCCTGTTCTGTGGGCCCTGCTCCGGGCAGGAAGGAACCTGGGCGCCTCTGCTCAGGCCGGCAGGAAGCGAGAGGTCTCTAAATCCATCCCTGGCTCCACAGGCAGCTCGCCTGGGCACCAGGCACAGCCTGGGAGCTGCCAAGCCAGGCTCTCCACGGGTGGCGGGGCACGATGCCTCCTCGGAGAACAGACCGCCGCAGGAACCAGGCTCCAGGCTCATGGAGACGAAGCCACAGTTTTGAAATTCAGTGGGTGTCCTCCGAGGCCTGGCAGGTGGGGTGAGACTGGGCCCGCAGTGATCCCGCCCTGGGCTCTGAGAACGCTGGGGGCTATGCCCACCGTGGGCCCGGCCACACGTGACCCGCTCTGACCCGCTGCAACCCTGGGACCTCCTGGGACCCCTGGGCGGACACCCGGGTCCAGCAAGGTGAAGCCACCGGCCGGCCGCACCCGGGCCTGCCAGGGCCTCAGGGCTCCCGCCCTCCCCGGGACAGGGGTGAGCACACGTGTCTGGGTGCCAGCATTAGGCAGGACAGCCGGGCGCTATATTTGGATACTAACACCCCGGGGACATTATCCTTGTGAAACAACGCTGGCGCTGGCGGCTGGAGGGTAGGGCTTCTTCCTCCAATCCCCCCTCAGCCCTGCCCCCAGGGCCCTGTGGAGCACTGCTCTCTGCCCACCCTGCCCAAGAGGCCCTTTGTCTCCCTGATGCACTGGATTCTCCTGGAACCCCCGAGAGCTCCCCAAAGCCTTCAAGGACCCACCCACATATCCCACTAGCTTGCTGCCTCTGTCCAGGTGGCCCCCTTCCCTCTGTGCCCCTCCTGCCCCACCCCGCCTTGTTCGGAGCTCAGGGTGACACTGAGTGTTGGGGGAAGGGCCGTGGAACATTGTACACCATGGAACATCGGCCAGTGGTGGACTCTGAGTACTGAGCCTCGGGGCTTCCACCTTTAAAATAGGTACAGTGGTCCCGGGCCCACAGCAAGGGGGTGTGAGTCCCCCCTCCCCGCCCCAGTAGGAGGCAGTCATGAGGCTAAGAAGCCCCCACTGAGGTGCTCACCACACCCCACACACGGGTACCTGGGCATCCCCGACCTCACAGCTGTGGAGGAACCTCTGTCTCTGAAGGAAAGCCCCCTGAGGGCAGGCACCATTTGTCTCCCAGTCCAGCCCCGAGTGGGCATTGCAGCTGGGGGGAAGGAAGGGAGCGTGGCCTCCCCTAACTCGACGGAGCCACTGAGACCTGCCAGCAGGTAGGACATTCACGCGGAACTCCGCATGGGCCTGGCATGGGACACGCTGTCAGGAAACGCGAAACGGCCCGCCTGTCTGGTCAGGCGTGCAGACGCCAGGCTGGCGGGAGGGGAACACAGAGAAATGCCCCACCCTGTGCTGCTTCCAGGAAAGCATGCAGGGTAGCATCAGCGGTCACGCTGGCACGGCATGGCAGCCTGCATCCCCCAGGGTCCCATGAAGATGACCTCCGGGCAGGGTGGCACTATCCCAGGCCAGGTCACTGTGCCACCAGGACAGGGGACAGTGGCTGTGGCTTCTCTGTACCCCGACAGCTTCTTGTCCTATCCTCGCCCTGGGCAGAAGGTCATGCCGGCTGGCAGGGTGACCTCTCACCAGGTTCCTGCAGGGCGGCCTTGACACCCAGTGGGGGGTTGCAGCTGGGGGCGATCCCTTCCTACTGCTGGGGTTCACCCCCAGGGAGCGTGAGGGGCTCCCCAGCATCCAGGGTGCTGGGAGGAGGTGCGTCCAGGTCCCGAAGCCTAAACCCACAGGGCTATGGCTCCAGGAAAGGGAGCCTGCTCCCTGCGGCCCCTGCTGCTGCCCAATGGAGAAGAAACATAACCAAGTAGGGTAGGAGCAGGCCACCCCTGGCCCCCTGGCCCGGCGACACTCTGTCCCACCTCCCCGGGAACACGTGCCCGTGCAGGAGGGCAAGCCACTGTCACCCCGCAGCGAGGGCAAAGCTCCCAGTCATCCTCAGGGGCTTCTTCGTGACCCCAAATCACCCTGGGACACAAGCTTGGACCAGGGGCAGCCCCAGCACACCGGGAGGATGAAGACACATGGAAGTAAGTGTCACAGGGACCCTGCAGACCACCCTGGCTTCTGGGAGGAGGTCTCAAAACTCTCCCACCTGCTCTGGGACCAAGTGGAGAGGGGGTGTCAGGCATTGGTGCTGCCCATTGACTCATGGCCCCAGTGGTCCTGGCTGCCAGGGTATGAGGACATGTGTCTTGAGAGCTGCCCCCAGGCAGCCCTGACACAGTCACGAGGGCTCCAGGCACACGTCCTGTGTGCCTGCCCTACGCCTCTGCCATCTCTTCCTGGTCCCATAGTTCTAGCAACCCATGAGCAACCACGCCCGAAAAAAGGAGTTCATATTTAAAAGACAAACCAAAATCTCTTCTGCCTTCCCTGATAACATAGTGAAAACCCAGAGACAATGGGACAACAGCTTCATGAACTTCAGAAAACAAGGCTGTTCATCGTAGGTTTATTATCCTGTCAAGCTGCCACTCGAGTACAAAGCCAGCGAAAAGCTCCTTGGAAATTTCTGAGGTCTGAGAAAGTACTAATTACATGGCTTATTTCTAGGGGCTACTTCAAATAGTTGCATGAATTGAAAAGAGGCATGTGAAAGGGAATGATGATGTTAAAAATAATGCCATGTTTGAGTTAACAGTCTATTTGCACAGATAAGTAACCAAGAGCCCTGTCAGATCAACAGTTATTACTGATAAAAGCCAGAACAACAAAGAGTACAAAAAAACCGAAATAGAGGCAGAGAGAAAGAAGTAGGGTTCAGAACATTAGCTGAAATCAATGAGGAGAGGCAGAGAGGAAGAGATAGGTAGATAGACAGATAGATGGATTGCAGGATGGATAGACAGACAGGTAGGTAGGTAGACAGAGGTAGATAGATAGATAGGATAGGTAGGTAGGTAGATGGATACAGATAAGTAGATAGAGGGATAGAAGGGTAGATAGATAAGTAGATAAATGGATAGATACATAGACAGAATAGGTAGGTACGTAGGTAGATGGATACAGATAAGTAGATAGAGGGATAGATGGATAGATGGATAGAGGGGTAGATAGATAAGTAGATAGATGGATAGATACATAGACATAGATAGAATAGGTAGGTACGTAGGTAGATGGATACAGATAAGTAGATAGAGGGATAGATGGATAGAGGGGTAGATAGATAAGTAGATAGCTGGATAGATAGACAGATAGACAGAATAGGTAGGTACGTAGGTAGATGGATACAGATAAGTAGATAGAGGGATAGATGGATAGAGGGGTAGATAGATAAGTAGATAGCTGGATAGATAGACAGATAGACAGAATAGGTAGGTACGTAGGTAGATGGATACAGATAAGTAGATAGAGGGATAGATGGATAGAGGGGTAGATAGATAAGTAGATAGCTGGATAGATAGATAGATGGACAGATTGACAGACAGATATGGAGGAAGCCAAAACCCCAGAGACTCCTGCTCTTTCATCAAGTAGAAGCCAAAGTATGTCGTTTGATAATGTAAGAAAATCAGTACAGGAATAAGCACATCCGTGTCTCACATTTCATGGCTGGTTGAGTGAAAAACTAGCTTTGGCAATATTTCCACCTCCTTTAAAAGGTAAAAGAAAATACATCATGTTTCAACAATAGGGAGAAGAGGAAAGAAATCAGCAACCAAAAATGGAGCGCCTGAAAATAGAACAGAAAGGGCAAATATGATGTAATTTTCTTTGCTTCAATGCTTGTCACTCTCCAGATGGAACAGATAAAAGTCAGCAATAAGCTGCCTGCAAACGAGACAATAAAGACGGAATCAGACGGAAGCCCGAGAAGAGCTACGGGTAAACTCCAAGCAGCTGAAACACTAGGGTTTTGATGTTAATATGAAGCCACGGATCATTAAAACAAAAACTATTAAGTATGATGAGGAGACATAAAATGATATTTCATGGTTGATAACGGGAGCACAGTAACATGGAATCTCAATGTTATAAAAACAGAGCGAAACATAGACATAAGACCCGCTAGAAAAATAAAATAGAAACAATAACAATATGATTAGAATGGAAGAACCGAATCATCGTCAAGCACATAAAAAATTCAGAAGCACACAAAGGGCTGGATAACACAACGACGCAGAATTCATGACTGTTCTGGTGGGAGTTAAACAGAATGAACAGAACATGCTTCATTTTTGAGTATTCATGGTATGTTCAGAGAAAGGTCATCATATACCAGATCTCAAAGAAAATCTCAATAAAGATACAAGAGCAGAAATGATTTGAGCTATGTTCTCTCACTACATCAAGAAGAGATTAAGAACCAAACAGAAATAAAACATATGAGAATTAAAACACACTTGCCTAGAAATAGAGACACAGATGCAGAGAACAAATGTATGGACACCAAGGGGGGAAAGTGGTGGTGGGGTGGTGGTGGGATGAATTGGGAGATTGGGATTGACATGTATACACTGATGGGTATAAAATGGATGACTACTAAGAACGTGCTGTATAAAAAATAAATAAAATAAAATTCAAAAAATAAAAGAAAGAAAATACACTTGCCTAAAGAAAAAGCTGTAAACAAAACGAAAAGACAACCCTCACAATGGGAGAAAATATTTCCAAACGAAGGGACCAACAAGGGTTTAATCTCATACAAAGAGCTCATTCAGCTCAATATCAAAAAAAACCCAAACAACCCAATCAAAAAATGGGCAGAAGATCTAAACAGACATTTCTCCTAAGAAGATACACAGATGGCCAAAAAGCACATGAAAAGATGCTCAACATCACTAAGTATTAGAGAAATGCAAATCAAAACTGCAATGTGGGGCTTCCCTGGTGGCGCAGTGGTTGAGAGTCCGCCTGCCGATGCAGGGGACGCGGGTTCGTGCCCCGGTGTGGGAGGATCCCGCGTGCCGCGGAGCGGCTGGGCCCGTGAGCCATGGCCACTGAGCCTGCGCGTCCGGAGCCTGTTGCTCCGCAACGGGAGAGGCCACAGCAGTGAGAGGCCCGCGTACCGCAAAAAAAAAAAAAAAAAAAAAAAAAAAACTGCAATGTGGTATCATCTCACACAGGTCAGAATGGCCATCATCAAAAAATCTACAAGCAATAAATGCTGGATGGGTGTGGAGAAAAGGGAACCCTCCTGCACTGTTGGCGGGAATGTAAATTGATACAACCGTTATGGAGAACAGCACGGAGTTTCCTTAAAAAACTAAATATAGAATTACCATGTAATCCAGCAATCCCACTCCTGGGCTTATATCTGGAAAAACTATAATTTGAAAAGATACATGCACCCCAGTGTTCACCGCAGCACTTTATACAATAGCCAAGACATGGAAGCAACCTAAACGTCCATCGACAGAAGAGTGGATAAAGAAGATGTGGTACATATATGCAATGCAACATTACTCAGCCAAAAAAAAGAATGAAATGATGCCATTTGCAGCAACATGGATGGACCTAAAGATTGTCACACTGAGTGAAGTAAGTCAGACAGACAAATATCATATGATAGCGCTTATATGTGGAATCTAAAAAATGACACAAATGAACTTATTTACAAAACAGAAATAGAGTCACAGATGTAGAAAACAAACTTATGGTTACCAGGAGGGAAAGCGGGGGGAGGGATAAATTGGGAGATTGGGATTGACATTTACACACTACTATATATAAAATGATAACTAATAAGGACCTACTGTACAGTACAGGGAACTCTACTCAGTACTCTGTAATGACCTATATGGGAAAAGAATCTAAAAAAGAGCGGATACCTGTATATGTAGAACTGATTCACTTTGCTGTACACCTGAAACTAACACAACATTGTAAATCAGCTATAATCCAATAAAAAATTTTTATAAAAAGAAAAGAAAAAGCTGTCTGAAGAAGATTGTTAAGAAGATAATACCTGTCTATTAAGAAAAAAGGATGGAAAAACGGACATAAAATCTACAGAAAGTGAGGAAGGAGGTCCTTAGGAAGAAACATCACAGGTTTAAATGCCTTTATTATGTTTAAAAAAGTGAGAAAAAATGATGAACTAAGCATCTAAATGATATCTTAGGAAAGTACATATTTTTTAAAAGAGGTGAGAGTGAATGCTGAGTTAATGCCAAAAATTTAAAAGAGACATTGTGACGTAAAACCTAGCCTATTCTCTAAAGACTATAAAAATGGGCACAATTAATGAGAAAGTGGGCCTCCTGATGTCCCTTTGATGAGTGAGGTGGCATCCACCCAAAGGAAAAAAGGGGGAGAGAAACACGAAGATAAAACAAAACTTGGATATAGAGGATAGTAAACATTTAAAGGGATACTACGCATCCTTGTGTTTTAGTGAGAAATCTGGAGGATACGGCCCAAATAAATATAGCTGAAATACAAATAGGAAATAAGAAACAGCCAAAATTAATTAATAGTGGAGGAAGAAACTGGAGAAAGGAATTCCCCAAACCACCCAGAGCTGATGGCTTCGATGATGAGTTCATTCAGACTTCCGAGGGAACATCAATTATTTCCTACCCTTGACCCCAATCGTCAGCTAAACACATATATTCCATTAGGCCAATAGGAGTCTACTCCTAAAACCCGATTAAGGAAACTCGAACAGAGGGAAATCAGGAACTGTCAATCAAGAAAATGCCATTATGGGACTTCCCCCGGAGGTCCAGTGGTTAGGACTTGGCGCTTCCATTGCAGGGACGCGCCAGTTCCATCCCTGGTCGGGGAACTGAGATCCCGCGTGCCGCGCTGTACAGCCAAAAAAAATAAAGAAAAAGAAAATTCTATTATACTATTTTCACTGGGGAGAAAACAGAGGCCCACAGAGAGTGTAAGCAGTGAAAGAATCAGCAGGATTCGTACCCAGGTGGTCCTATTGGAGCTCCACACTTCTTTCTTCCCCACGCTTGTTTTTTCTAATTGCTATAAGACGGCACCCAAAGGTAACAAGTGGTCAATCCAACTAGGCCAGCTGCCAATCCTCAGGACGCTTGGGGGCCTGCAGGGCTCCCCATGGGAAGGACTCTTGCAAACAGGTGATGCTTCCTGAGTTGACTGATTGATACTGGCTGGCTCAATTAAGATCTCAATAGGACTTTTTATGGAATTTGGCAAAATGGTTCTCCAGTTGTTTCAGAAAAATAGGTGGAAAATATATCAAAGAGAGCACAACACAATGTGAAATCTAACAAACATGAACACACTAGTCTCGGAGGAGCTCTCCTAAACTGTAGAAAATATCATAAAGCCATGATAATTTAAGTGCTGGAATATGCCCCCAAAACAGAGTTAAAAATTAACTGAAATAGACTCTAATGTGTACAAGAAGGTATTAAATGTGTTAAACTAAGAAGAACCGAACGACTGAGGAAAAACTATTTAACAAATTATGTTAGGATAATCGAGATAGGAAGGATATAAATTTTAATTCATGCCTCAATGTAACTACCCACTGTATTAAGAAGATAAACATTATTTCACAATACAGAACAACTAAACAGAAACAGAACATAATGTGTGGCCGCGTGAGTCAACCAAATTTGTGGAACAGATAGGACGCCGCCAAAATCACAGAGCTCTGAGGAGAGAGTAGGGGCACACATGTTTAACGGACTAACTAACTAAAACATAGAAAATAAACATCACCAGAATAAACACAAATGAAACATGAAGATATTTAGAACAAAATGACAGAGAGCTAATCTCTACCATAGTCAAGAGTTTGTAAAAGCAAATTAAAAATACACCCAGTGGGGGCTTCCCTGGTGGCGCAGTGGTTGAGAGTCCGCCTGCCGATGCAGGGGACATGGGTTCATGCCCTGGTCCGGGAAGATCCCACCTGCCGCGGAGAGGCTGGGCCCGTGAGTCATGGCCGCTGAGCCTGCGAGTCCGGAGCCTGGGCTCCGCAATGGGAGAGGCCACAACAGTGAGAGGCCTGCGTACTGCCAAAAGAAAAAAAAAAAAAAAAGAAAAAAAAATACCCCCAATGACTCAAGTATAAATAGCAACGGTTAAGGTCAGCTAATCTGTGTTTGAGAAAAAGCAAATTGCAAACAACTGAGGGAGAACAGCTCAATCCTCCTAGGGGCCAAAGATGGGCAACTTGAAACCAAAAAGGAAATCTCATTTAAACCTGCAAAAATAGTCTCTACAAACTCAATACTCAGGAACCTATATGGAAATACATATTTTCCCATATGTTGCTGGTAATGTAAATTAGTGAAATTCTTTAAAAGGACGACTGGGCCAAACCTATCAAGAACCACAGAATGTTCATGGCATGTGTTGTAGCAAGCCCACATGCAAGAATTCCTAAAGAAATTAGTCAAAAAGGAAGTAAGGCTCGGCGTACAAAAGTTCTTATAGCAGCATCATTTATAATATCAAAACCCTGGAAATGGCTCAACACAAGTAGGATTGGAAATATCAGGACATGTTAATTTGGCCTTCCTGCCGTCGACCTAGGCTGCCTCCCCTGCCCTGGCAGTGAGGGTCAACTCACCCTCCCTGCTACCCCAAAGGAGCGTGTTTTGAACACAGTGCGGTCTCCATTTCTAAGACAAGAGCTGAAGAGGAGGGATCTCAGACCTAAGGCCTGTCCCGAGCGCGGCCTGCAGGGCACCCTGCGCACACGTGTCCAGGGCTTAAGTCCTGTACGATGCTTGGGGAGAAAGGTGACCTCCAAAGATGTTTGGGGCGTGGCTGCTGTGCTGTGCCTCGGCTCCCGGACCCCTCCCACAGAAGACTCTGAGCGTGCTCGGGACAGGGGACCACCACCTGGGTGACTGACGAGCGGATGCGTCCCGGGAGACCCTGTCACCGGGCTTGGGGCAGGGGCCCTGGTGGGCAGGGGGAGCGCTGGGGTAAAGACAGCATTACGAAGCGACGTCTGCTAGGATCCCCCCACCCAGCCTCCCCTGCCCACCAGAGCACACCCCATCCTCGTCTCCCATCACGAGCCCGGCCTGCCCCCTTCCGTGTGTGCGCAGCTCCCCTGACAGAGAAGTCCCATCTGCCTGGACGGTCCTGGGTTTCCCGGGCTGGGGGGAAGGGGGTACCGCAGTGTATCCTGTGGGAAGTAGGGATGGACGCGCAGAGCAGGGAGGCCCCGTCACCGCATGGGTTCCATCTGCCTGTCCCTCCGCTTAGGCCGGGATCTGCCGAGTGTCATCTCCTCATGACCTTATATGTCCTGACACTGGCCTGATCTGATACGCAAACTGTGGAGATTGTGAAACAGGGTGGTTAACGGTTTGATGGAAAAAGACGTCACGGCAGGCCGGGTGCCAGGGCCCAGCGGTCAGTTAGCCCCGCATCTGGGGACATGCGTTCGTCCCCTCCCAGGGCAGCAGCGGAGAAGAAGGGAAGCTGAGGTCGACGGAGCGGCCCCAGGTGTGGACGGTGAGGGCCGGGCCCTCCTCCCCAGCTTCGGGCTCCTCGGTTGTGGGCCCGCAGGCGCATCGTCTGGGAGCTTCCTGAGACCCTCCTGCCCCTCACCCCCACCTCCAGGAGCCCAGCTCGGGGTGCTCGAAGCCCCAGACGGCGCCTGCCTGCCTTCTCCAGCATGCCTCGCCCCCGACATCGGTCCCATCGTCCCAGCCCTGGATCCGTCCCCCAGGCCAGCTGGGGCTGAGCTCCCCGGCCAGGGCGGAGGGGCCTGGCAGGCCTCCTGAGAGCCCCCGGCCCACCAGCAGCAGACAGGCCCGTGTTGGCGCCGCAGGGTCTCGGGGCGCACGGTGCACTCCTCCCCCGTGAGCTGGCATTCCCGAAGGCTCTGTCGCGATGCCATCTGGGTGCGGGCTTCAGGAAGCCGCCTTGGAGAGCACGGGGCAAAGGGCACCCCTTTCTTCTGCCGCCCAGCAAGCCTGAGCACGTGCTGCCTCCTTGTCACAGCTGGGACCTGACGCACCCGGGGTGGCTGCGGGGAGCCCGGGGTCTCCCGCCCCACGGCCCACAGGCAGCAGCAAGTAGCGGCGTCTCCACACACCCGAAGAGCCAGCGGGAGGTGAAATGAAGCAGCAAAGGGTCGGGGAAGAGCTGGGGAGGCCCACGGCCCCGTCCTCAGCCGCCTGCGGAAAGCCGTGTCTCCACCTCTTCCCCGAGGGCAGGAGCCCCAGCTGAGGCCGGGCCAGGGGACGGGACCGAGGCCTGAGCAGAGCCGGCTTGGCTTCTCAGGGTGAGCTGGCGGGTGTTCCTGGCACAGCCCCTCCCCGAAGGCCCCCAGAGGTCCAAGATTGGCCGCCAGCTGTCCGCACTCCTGGCTTGAGGGGGCGGCTGTGCTGTGGGACACCTGGAGGGTCCCCGGCATGCAGGTGGGCAGAGGGTGTGGGAGGGGCGTCTGTGCCAGGTTGTCCCGACGAGCGTGTGACCCGAGCACGGGTGAGTATCAGGGCAGATCCTTGACAGACAACCAACGAGGGCCCGGGGCCCAGATCCGAAAGCTCCCGGCTGTGAGGGGCGCGCAGGTGGGCCGGTCTCCAGGCCAGGCATCCTGCAGGGCTCCGGTGAGAGGCTTGCCCAGCACCCTGGGCGTGGGCCCCCCAAGCCCCAGGCGGGCTGGGCCGAGCACAGCAGGAACCCCGGGAGGGTGATGGCCGCTACCCCAGAGAGACCTCCGTGGTTAAGGAAGACGCCCGCTCTCAGTTCCCCTTGGGATCAAAACCAAAGCAGCTGTTCCAATGCTGCCGCTGAGCTGGGAAAAATTTCCTGACCTGACCCTTTTCTCCGGACACACAAAGAAGGCCCTTTGTTCCAACAGCAGGCCGGGGATCACGGCAGGCCCAGGAAAGACCCTGCGGTGGGTCAGCGCACCAGGGCTAAACCAACAGGCACCTGGAACTGGGGGGCTAGGCCTGCAGCCCACGGCTGCAGGAGCAGGTCTGCAAGCCCTCTGCGCTGCTCTGGGTCCTTCACTTAACTCACTGGGCTGTTCCTCCACTCGCAGGCCAGAGACCCAGCCTCATCGCTGGGCCCCGGCTCGCGCCAGGCTGGAGGGCTCTCACGGCCCAGCATGGGGCCGGCGTGGCAGGGAGGGGTTCCCGGGAGCAGGCCATGGAGACCCGGGTCCCTTGGACCCCGAAGCTGCCGTGCGCCAAGGCGGACATGGTCAGGGTTTACAGACCTGGAGGCTTTGGGGCAGAGAGGCTGGGATGAAGGTGAAGTTGGGCTCTCTGATGACCAGTCTCCGATGGCGGTGCCCCGTGCCCCTGGGCCACCTCTGACCACCTTTGATACCTTCCCCGGCCCAGGTGACACCTTAGAGCCTGAAGCTGTGCAGGAAGTGGGGGAGCAGGGCTGCCCCCTGGTCTCCTAAATCCACCCGGCATTTATTGTCTGGGGGAGAAAATCGATATGCGGTCACTTTAAAACCAGCCCTTTCCTGGTTGAGTTCTGCACGTTCCAGATTCCTCTCCCTCCCCAAACAACACCAACAGGAAGGTCTCTGGAAATGAGAGTTTCTGATGATACATTTCCCCAAGTCCTCTATAGCTTCCCCAATTAGATTACGTTCCCAGTTAATATGTTAAATCATGTTAAATTTCCATTAGTGAACCAGGGCTGCACTTTAACGAGCTGACCTCTGGGACACGGCGGACTTGGCCTGGCGTACAGTGGGGAGCCTGCCCTGCTGGGCTCACTGGCCCTACAGGGACCCAGAGTGGGGATGGGTCAGACACCTGCGGAGTCTGAGGCCCCCCAAAGCATCCTCACACGGAAGGACTCAGGAGTAACCCCCGAGCCATTCTCACGACGGAGGAGCCAGGGGTCCCGGTCCAGGGCTGCTGGAGAGAGGTGCCTGCGTTGGCTCAAACACAGAATCTCGCTGTGCAGCTATGGTCCCAGGGTGAGCTCTGTTACAAACCTTGAAACGCAAAAACGAGCAGGCCCACGTGCCAGGGCAGGTCACTCAAGAATGTCCACTGTCCTCCTGTTAGAACAAGTCATCAGCCCTCTGCTTTCCCTCGAGAAATTCCTATCCGTGAGCAGCGATGCACAGCACTGCTGAGAGCCGGCCAGCAGGGCCAGGCCCCGACGTACCCATGGTGGACTTTATCCCCGAGTGTTCTGGAGCGTGCGGCCTATGGAAGACTGTCTGGCTCGTGTTCGTCTGTGTCACTCAGTGCGAAGGTGATCTCTGACTTGCAGCTGTTTTGAACTGGAGTCTTTTCTGATTTCGGGAGAGCCCAGAAGTTTCCCTCTGCCAGATCAGAGCTGCCTTGACGTCAGGCGGCAGGCACCAGGCGGCTCTGGCCCTAGCTGCGCTTGCTTTAGGGGCTTCCCACCCTCAGCTGCAGCCTGGCCCTGAACCCCAGACCCCAACAACGGCCCAGTGCTGCTTGCTGGGCTGTGGCCTTTGCCTCACCCACAGACCTTAGCTGTACTTGGCTTGGACAGGCGTCCTTCCCAACACCCGTGCCCTTTGCCAGACGCCCACCTGGCTTGTGGCCCTCCGGCTCCAGGAGAACCCCCTGAGCCACAGCCGCTGTCCGGCTCTCTGCCTGCGGGTCCCCACCTTGGGTGCCTGCTCTCCCGCTGGTCACTGCGCTCTGGTCATGGTGATGGCCCTCCTGCTTACACCCTCACTACGCCTAGCCTTCTCTCTGGGTCCCTCTTCCGTTCTCCTTCCACCCAATCCTTTGGACAAGTTTGTCCACCCCCAAGGTCCCCCAGACCTCCACTGTTCCAGGAGACCCTGGAAAGTCTGCCCTTGGCTCGAGCACCAGGCTTGGTATTGAAGCCGAGCAGGACCCTGTGGGGCTCCTGGGCACGGATGCCTTTCCATGTCCCCTGCTTCTTGTTTGTAGGGACAAGACTCCAGCCTCCATGACCTTCCCTGAGTTCTAAAGCGCAGATTCAAACAGTTGCTAATCGTGGAAGGGAGGGGATGCAGAGACAAGGGAGGAGCGGCCAGGAAGCAGTAGAGCAGCCTTGGGCCAGGGTCCTGGTCCCTCCTCAAGGGACACACAGAACAATGTATTTGAGATCTTTACAGAACTAAAACCCCCAACAAATGGAAGATGTTGGCATTCTTCATTCCAGAGAAGACCAACTGAGGCCACATAAAAGGAACCAGAGAAGCTCATCAAGAGATTACTGTGAGACCAGATTAAAGGCGCTCAGGCCCTGCACACACCCTAATCTTACCAGCAACCCCACCCTTGAACTATTGCTATAAAACTCCTCACCAAATCCTCCCAGGTTGGGACACATGGTTTTTGAGGGCAGGAGCCCGCTGTGTCCCGCTCTGCCTGGCAAAGCAATAAAGCTATTCTCTTCTACTTCACCCAAAACTCTGTCTCCGAGATCCATTCGGCACCTGTGCACAGAGGCCGAGCTTTCGGCATCATTATCCAATGCAAATGAACCTCACCAGGCCCACTGGATGTTGGCGGGGGCAGAGATGGCCACTGGAGGCCAGCATCCACCTCCAGGGGAGCCACACTTATACAGAGAGCATCCCCACATTGCCCCCTGAGGTTCAGGAAGCGGCCGCCTAGTGCCCTTGGGGAGTGTCAAGAGCTGGGACTTTGACTCAAAGAGACCTTCCTTACTAGCTGTGACCCTGGGCAGATCCAGTGGGAAGTACAACATTTCTGCCTCTTCCTGAGTCGCTGCCTACTTAAACGAGATAGTGAATGTTCAGGGCCTAGCACGATGCCCAGCTCACAGTAAGTGCTCAGTAAATGCGAGCTATAATAATATACTCTTTTCTTGGACGGAGGGAACTGACAACTAAGTAAGCGTGCAGTAGGCAGTGAGCACCCACTGATGGTTCTGGAGGAGAAATTAATGTTGTCGATGCAATATGGGGAAGGCTTGAAAAGGGACCATTTATAAAAGTATGAGCAAAATGCACAGGGAAACTTAGTAAAGGGCGAAGTGGCGTCTCAAATCACTGGGGGCAAAGATGGGTTCGTGAATAAACAGGACAACGGGCAGGTCATCTGGAAGAAGACAAAATCTGCTTCATAGTTCACACCGCAAACCACAATTAACTCCAGGTAGACCAGGGGTTTAGATGTCGCCACTGAAACCAGACATGAGCTCGAGAAGAAAACATGGGTGGATTCCTCTTGAATCTTGCTATATATAGGGAAAGGCCTTCCAACTATGACTCAGATCCAGAGGTGATAAAAGATCAACTCTCATGTGACTACTTAAAAAAAATATTACGTGGCACCAAAAATGCTGAAAACAAGTCGAAAGACAACTAACAAACTAGGAGAAAATATCTAACATGTATCACACACAAAGGGCTACTTTCTGTTCTGACTTATAAAGAACTCTTGAAAAAGGACCAGAAATGGTCTTGATAGAAAATGGGAAAAGACATGAACAAACAACTTGATTTGAGGATGGCCGTTAAACGTAGGAAAGATGTTCAGATTCACTTGTAACTGGAGACCGCAAATTAACACTCCACTCAGACACCAGTTCTCATACATCCAACGGGGAACGTTCAACGTCGGATGACAGTCTGCTGGCGAGGTTTGGGGAAACGGGCCCTCCACTGCTGGTGGGGTGCAAACCGGTGCACCCTCGGGAGAGCAATGGGCAGTACTTAATAAAACCACGTGTGCCCTTACCGTTGACCTGAAGATACAGCTCCAACAACATGAAAATGCATCTGTACAAGGTCATTCACTTCAAAGCTATCTGAAATTGGAGACTACTGGGAAAACCTAAATGCCTCTTCATAGGAAAGCGATGGAAACACAGTGCATGATGGAGTATATTATCCAGCTGTAAAAATGAATGGGAACATTCTCTGTGCACTGATAAGGACTGATGTCCAGGATATACTTCTCAGTGAAAAAAGAAAACCCCAAGTGCAAAAAGGATATCTATAGTGTAGTATAAGAATATCTATAGTATAGTATAGTATATTTATAGTATAGTATGAGAGTATCTATATTATCGTACAGTATGGTATAAAGATATCTATAGTATAGTATAAGAATATCTATATTATGATATAGTACAGCATAAGAGTACCGATAGCATAGTGTAGTATAAGAATATCTATAGTAAAAGACTATCTATAGTACAGTATAGTAGAAGACAATCTATGGAATAGTATAGTATAGGAATATCTGTAGTACAGTATAGTATATTAGGTTGGCCAAAAGGTTCTTTCGGTTTTTTTTTTCTGTAAGATAGCTCTAGTAGCACTTAGCTGTCTTTAACGTCATTGGAAACAATTGTGTTAGATTGTATGTGACAGCTGTCATATCAGCGTGCATTTCAAAAAAGACGTCAAATTGGTGAATTTTTGTGTAGCCATTTTAATATCGAAGATGGAAGAAAACAGCAACATTTTCGGCAAAAAAGGTAAAAATGCGACTGAAATGCACAAAAAGATTTGTGCAGTGTATGGAGAAGGCGCTGTGACTGATGGAACGTGTCAAAAGTGGTTTGCGAAGTTTCATTCTGGAGATTTCTCACCGGACAATGCTTCACGGTCGGGTAGACCAACTGAAGTTGATAGCGATCAAATCGAAACATTAGTTGAGAACAATCACCGTTATACCACGCTGGAGACAGCCGACACACTCGAAATATACAAATCAAGCACTGAAAATCACCTGCACCAGCTTGGTTGTGTTCATCGCTGTGATGTTTGGGTTCCACATAAGTTAAGCGAAAAAGACCTTCTTGACCGCATTTCCGCATGTGATTCTCTGCTTAAATGTAACGAAAACGTTGTTTTTAAAACAAATTGTGATGGGCGATGAAAAGTGGATACCGTACAATAACGTGGAACGGAAGAGGTCGTGGGGCAAGCGAAATAAACCACCACCAACCACACCAAAGGCCGGTCTTCATCCAAAGAAGGTGATGTTGTGTATACGGTGGGATTGGGAGGGAGTCCTCTATTATGAGCTCCTTCTGGAAAACCAAACGATTAATTCCAACAAGTACTGCTCCCAATTAGACCAACTGGACACAGTACTCACGAAAAGCATCCAGAATTAGTCAACAGAAAACGCATAATCTTCCAGCAGGATAACACAAGACCGCATGTTTCTTTGATGACCAGGCAAAAGCTGTTACAGCTTGGCTGGGAAGTTCTAATTCATCCAGCATATTCACCACACATTGCACCTTCAGATTTCCATTTATTTCAGTCTTTACAAAATTCTCTTAATGGAAAAAATGTCAATTCCCTGGAAGACTGTAAAAGGCACCTGGAAAAGTTCTTTGTCCAAAAAGATAAAAAGTTTTGGGAAGATGGGATTGTGAAGTTGCCTGAAAAATGACAGAAGGTAGTGGAACAAAAGGGTGAATACGTTCTTCAATACAGTTCTTGGTGAAAATGAAAAATGTGGCTTTTATTTTTACTTAAAAACTGAAGGCACTTTTTGGCCAACCCAATACTTCATGTAAGAAAGAAGAGGATATAAGGGAAAAAATATGTCCACCTGCCCATTTGTACAAAGGAATACAAGAAGGAAAAACCGGAAGCTAATGAGACTGGTACCCACAGGGAGTGGGTGGGAATGGGGTGAAAAGGATGGAGAAATGCGGTGGGGGGAAACGACACTCCTCGGAAGCTACCTTTGAGGACAGCTCTGACTCAGAGCCCCAGCGTGATGGGCAGTTCTCTGCATCAACCTGCCCAAGCTTTAGTTCCCAGTTACTCAACCAAACACCAACCCAGGTGTTGCTGGGGCAGTTCTGAGATGCGGTTCACCTCTACAACTAGTTGGCTTTAAGTAGAGAGATCCTCCCTGATCATGTGGGTGGGCTTCAGCCTCCAGCTGAAAGGCCTTAAGAGCAAGTTAAGAAATTCTGCCTCAAGGCTGCAGCCTTGGCTCCGCCCAAGAGTCTCCAGCCTCAGCCTGCTCCGCAGATTTGAACTTGACACACCCATGATCGTAAGCCAGTTCCTTGAAATAAGTATCGTTATATATAGCTTTTCCCTACACCAAGGTTAAAGGGGGGTTCTCCCATGTTATTTTTCTTTCTGTGCTTGGGTGGTCTCATTGGTCACATCTAAATCCCTGGTAGGAATATATGTGTATGTTTATCTTGGCTTTTGAGCATCATTCTTTAATCAAAGGAACCGGGGCTCCTTGGAAAAATGGCTGATTCCAGGACTGGGGCAGAAAATGCACAAAATGAGGCTGGAGAATCTCATGGTGCCAGAAAGTAAGGAACTGCCCCCAAAAGGATGCGGGGTGCGGGGGGGATGTCAAAAGAACACAAAGGCCAATTTGAAGGTGCTGTAACTGCCAAAGCTGGGACAATTTAAGGACCCTCGTGATGGTGTTGGACCCACCCAGATAATCCATATAATCCCCCCATCTCAGGGTCACCTGGTTAGCAACCTTAGTTCCATCTGCAATTTACCTCCCCTTCACCATGTACTGTAACATAGTCCCAGGTCCCAGGATTGGGATGTGGTCACCTCTAGGGGCTGTTATTCTGCTGACTACAGACCCCGGGGCTGGCTGGCCCCAGCTGATTTGCCGAGATGCTCTCAGGATGAGGACTTTTGCTTCTTCCTCCCACGATTATCTCGATTTTCTTTTTAAATAAAGAAATTTCCTAGCAACCTCACCTCCACCCCCGGCTTCTATTTTCAGCTGTATCACCACATGGCTCAGCTCGGATGATGGCAAACTCTGGGGCCCGGGTGATAAGGACTCCTGTTCGCACTCTAAGAGGAGTCGGAAACCGTCTGTGGTGGCTTCGTTTCTAGTAACATGTCACCACTGCTTCGTTCAGAACGCCACTTGCGAATTGCGTTACCTCTTCTGCGAGGCCACCTGTTTGGAATCTGTCTACACAAATCACTTGCACAGAGCTGGGGGCGGGAGCGGGGGCGTGTGGTTCCCCAGGGACCCTCGTGGTGTTTTCTCTGCATCATAAAAATGTGCACTCTTTAATTTAAACACGAATCACTCAGCGGAGGCAGAAAGCCAATTAGCCTCAAGAACAGGCTCTGCTGATTTTGAACATCCGGCCCCCGCCCCGCCCCCTTTGATTTCTAACCCCGCCCCGCTTTGATTTCTAACTCAGGACTGATTTCTCAGCTCAGAAAAGGAGACCCTGAAGTCTGGGAAGAGGCAGCGGAGAAGGAGGAGGGTGAGGAAACCCCACCTGGCCCGGCGCCCGCTCGGCCTCTGCTCAGACCCTGGAGGGCCGCGCGGGTTCCATGTTAATTGCAGGGGCAGGAAGCAAGCATCCCCGCGCCCAGCTCCTGTGTGTCCTGCGCTGTGCTGTAAACCGAGGTGCAGGTCTTTGTACAGAGGACATCGGAGCCCAGGCTGGAAACCCACAGACACTCTGCGGACCCTGCTCACCTGGCAGGGTCGGCCGCCCACCTGTGATCTCGGCATCTGGAGGGTATTTCTCTTTGCCTTTCCTCGCCCACTGGAGCCCTCTGATGCTCCCGGGCCCTGAACGCTGAAGCAGAAACACAACCTGGGATAGCGCCTGCAGACACACCAAGTTATGATCTTTGCTCCAGAAGACGGAGGGGACGGGGCCTGGGCAGGGACAGACGCCGACCCCGCTGAGCGGCCGAGGGGCCCAGGGATGAGCCCTGTGGGGCAGGAAGAAGGACGTCTTGGCAGAAGGACTGAGTCAGCAAGGGGAAGGGGCTCAGCTCGAGCTGGGCCGCCCATGGTTCCAGGAAGCTCCGAGCCCTGAGCAGGCAGGAAGGACAGCCCTGGCCGGACCATGGGGATGGAGGGAAGCTGCGGGTACAGCCCTGCACTCGGGGGCTCCTGTCACAGGGACTCGGCCCGGCCTTTAGACCTTTGCTCCCGGTTCCCGGCCTCCCAGACCGGACAAGGGCCAAACGGAACCCTCCGCCCGCCGCCTGCCACGCTGGCGCCCGCCACCCACCGTGACCCCAGGTCGCTGCGCTCAGGCCTCCTCCACCCCACCGTCCACGCTCACCTGGCAGGGGCGCCCTCCTTCGCCCTCACCCTGGACCCGGCCTGTGGCGCATCCACACCCTGGACTTTGGTGAAGAACCGCAACCGCGGCCTTGAAGGAAACCCTCTCGCCGGGCCCGCGGGCCCGCCCCCGACACGCCCCCGACACGCCCCCCCGCCGGAGATGCGGACTCACCCGATGGTCTTGCCCCAGTCGCACCACAGCGGCCTCCCGACGGCCTCCATGTCCACCTGGAACTGGGCGAGGCAGAGCTCGTGGAGGAGGGTGCTGAAGGTGGCGTCCTGGCAGGCGGTGGCCATGAAGAGGTGGCTCACTGCAACGACAGCCCCCAGACGACTGTCACCCTCCGGCCTCGCCGGGCCCGCCTGCCCCCACTGCGGGTCAGGGACTTTTCTGTCCACAGCCCACATCCATCGGGGCTCCCAGCCCAGGGCCCGCCGGGGAGCCCTGTCTGACTCTGAGGCCACCAGGATGCCCTGGGGTCCCCGTGATCCCTGGAGGGGGCGTCTAGGCTCCAACTGGATCATTTCTTCGTCAGTTGTTTCGGGGCCCAGCAAAGGCCCTGCCTGCTAATAGCAGGTCTGATGATGAGGTCTCCCTGGGCGACAGCGACAGAATGGGGACCGCACTTCCTCTTGTCCGGGGCACAGGGTCTGACTCTCACATACTGTTTCATCCTCACACCACTCCCGATATGGTTCCCAAGGCCTGCCCTTCACTGACATGGAAACTGCGGCTGCGAGAACAGCTTGCTGGGACCGGACCCTGGTTCATCACCGCGAGGCCACCAGGCCTCTGCTGGGGAGTGAGAAGGAATCAGCCCGCCCCAGGGAGGGCCAGCGGCACAGGGTCCTGGAGACCGCCGCCCGCCCCTCTTCCTCCGCGGCACCTGTGGGCCGCGCCGCAGCACCCAGCACCGAGCTCACATCCTCCGTGTCTGGATGTTCACCAGTTAGAAACCACCAAGCAGACAAACTGTCACGTGAAATGTTTCTACCCTCCCGCCTAGATGAAGGTACAGTCAGAAATTACAAACGGCCAAGCAGTGCCGTGCACAAAGCAAACTTCACTCATTTCCCCCAAGCCCAAGCCTGGCTCCCGTGGACGCCAGGCAGGCGAGGAGGCTTCTCCACTGGGTCCTCCCCGCGCCAGGCCTCCTTCCCCTCCCCTCTTCAGGCTGAGCGTCCACTGTCCACCTTCTTGCTGCTCTTTGGGGTGGGGTCGGAGTCCCTGCATTCCCTGCTTGGGCTCTGCCTGCAGGCACCCCCCGCCGCCCCCCAGGCCATGCTGCGTCCTCTGCCTGCAGGCACCCACCCGCCCCGCCCCGCAGGCCCTTCCAAATCCCTGGGGGGAGGGGCTGCGCTGGGAATTCTGGGACTCAGGGACATGGGTGGACGGCAAGCTGTCACTTGGGGCGCTTGGGCCTGGTAGGGGTGTGCGCTCAGGTGGGAGCCCCTGGCCCCTCGGACTCCTCCCCCTCCCCCTCTGTCTTCCCAGAGGAAAATGCAGAGGAGCTGGTTCTCCAGTCCCTACAATATTCGGGCGCTGCTCAAAGCTCTTTACGACTACCCCGAGGTGGGGTCCTATGGTGATCATCGCCTTACAGATGGGAACTGGGGATTCGGGGCTCAGAAGCCGGCCCAAGGTCCGAGCACTGGAAGCGGTGTAGACTGGACTGAACTAGCCCTGCCCCCGTTGGGGCCTGCACCCGGCCGACTCCCAGACCGCGAGGCTCGGGCCGGAAGCAGGAAGTGGGGCACCAGGCCTGACCTGTCCTCTGCTGCAGATCTCAGGGAGGGGGTAGGTGAGGAAGGTGGGGCGTGGCCAGAGAGGTGGTGACGGCCGGGGGCTGGGAAGAGCCATTCTAGTGTGCGACTCTGGGGGCTCAAGAGTTACTGCGTGGGGGGACGAGGCGGGGGGATGGGTAAATGGCTGGGTGGGGGGATGGCTGAGCGGCTGGGCAGGTGGACAGGAGGGTAGATGAAGAAGTTCACACACCACAGACGGGGCTCTGACCGGCCCACGGTGGGCAGAACGGAGAGATGAACGGGAAGCTGAAGGCCTGGCCGGGGCAGAGGGGAGGACGGGCTCTCAGAGGAAGCCTGTGGACTTGGGAGAGGGGTAGGTGGACAGTGGTGCTGGTTACAGGTAACAGCGACGGGCTGCCTTCAACAGAAGTGAAGGGCAGGCCGGGCACAGGGGCCCCTCGCAGGCAGGAAAAGCATGCTCCGTCCCTGCCCCGCCGAGAGTCTGAGGCGAGGGAGCTGGCGGGGGGCCCCGGAGCCTGTGCAGGGCACTGACCTCCTGCCAGAGCCTGTGCGCCTGGAAGCCGGGCGGAGGTGCACGAGAGCCGTCCCCTCCCGGCACCGCTGGTTCTCAGCACAGTGGGGACTGGTGGCCAGTGACAAGCACGCCGTGTCCGGCAGGGTCGGAGACTTGGGGTCGGGGAGGGCTGTGGTCAGAGGGAGCCACGACGAGGCCTCTCCGCTCTCCCGGGGGACGCAATGGCGGGGGCTCCACACGCCTCTCCAGGATCCCCGTGACGACCCCGCGCCCCTGGATTCCACGTCCCCCGACATGTGACGGGGTGGGAGGCTAACGAGCCCATTTACCTAATTTAAGTGACAGACTCCAGGCTGGACACATCTCGGCAGGGGGGCCAAGCTAACAAAGTGACATTTCATAGCAGTAAAAGTACAACTCTGTGATTAATTACAAATAAAACCGCAAACGCAGGGAACCCACGGCAGGTGGAAGTGGAGATGAGACCAGTGGCAGGAGCTGGAAGCAGCCTCGGGCTGCACCTGCCTGCATGCTGAGGTGCCTGCTTCCACACCCGCCGCCCGGAGGGTCCCACTGTCCCCCAGGCCCGGACAGGCAGGCCGGGGCCTGGAAGCCGCTCAGATGGGGAGGACCCCCGGGGGTTTTAGCTCGAGAAGCCGGGAGTAATGGGGGGGAACGGGGAAGATGAAAGGCTGGCAAGAGGGAAAGCCCTTCGGAGGAGCCCCCAGGAGAGGACGGGGGGCGGGCGCAGGGCTGACCCTCCCTTGACACCCTGGGAAGGGGCGCCCTGCTGGGTGTGAAGGAGTGAGGCCCCCGGGACGCTCAGGGGGCCGGGGAGGGAGACGCTGGAGCCTCTGAAAAAGCCCCTGAGTTCACGTCGCTTCCCAACAGCCCGGGTGTGGCCCCCTCAGGGTCCACACGGCGCGCACGTGCACCCGAGGGCCAGCCGTGAGGAAGGGGCAGCTCCCCACCCCTGCCCTCTCAGGACACCCCGAGAAAGCCCACCTGCGCCGGGGGTCGCAGGTAGCTCAGGAAGGCTTAGACACAGACTCAGGGAGGAGCTGCAGCCTCGTTCTGAAGGTCGGTCGCCCCTCCGTGTGTCCCCCGCCCCTCACTGCTCGTGGCATCCGCTCTGCACTCCCCACCTGGATCGCCCTTCCTGGCAAAGCTCAGGCTCAAATGTCGCCCGTCCTCCTCCCTAAGGTCCCAGCACCACCCCCCCCACCCCCCCACCCCCCCACCCCCCCCCCCCCCCGCCCCACCTCTGCATCTAGTGCCTTGTTTAGGGCAGGCAGACGGTTCTTTCTTTTCTCAGAACCGCTTTGCTGTCCTCTCCTCGCCCACTCTTTCTGACTCACGCGGATGTCCTCCCTGGTACCCAGCGGCTCTGCATGTTAATATTTGTCAGGTGAACCAGATGGTGACGCCCAGTTTATCAGTGGACATTCTACGTGGGAGTGAAGCATGGTGTCTCGGACTGTCCCAAGGAGGGTCAGGAAGCGCGGCGGGCTCCCCTCCTGCTCTGGAAGGGCTGGTTTACGGCAAACGAAGATGCACGGGCATCTCAGGGCACTGGGTGCTCGCGACAGAAAGCCACGGGCTGATGTGAGCGCTGGAGGGACCTGATCTAAGGGTGCTGCGTGGCTCCCGAGTCCCTGGAATGTCAGGGAAGCAGGGGCCCACAAGCCCCAGAGTTAGTGTGGGGGGGGGTGGGGGGGGGGCAGAGGCCGAGGGCCTGCTTGGAATGGGTTCCGAGGGACGTGTCCTCAGGCCACAGTCCCCCCTGTGAGGGGTCCCTCCCTGACGCTCGGGTCGGCCTCTTCCTGCTGCCCCCTCCTCTGGGTTGCACACATCCAGCAGCCACCTGTCCCCGCCCGGCCGGCTCAGGGCCTGAGCGGCCACCCTGCCCTTCGGCCTCAGTGGTCACACTCTAGCCCACACTGTCTGTGCGCCACCCTGCCCTGGGCTGGCTGCAGGGCCTGCCCTGTGGCCTTGACCCGGCCTGGCTCTGGGCTGGTCCCTGGGCGGCAGCTCCCACCTCTCTGTGAGCCACTGTCTGTCTCCGGAGGGCGGGACCTCTGCTCCCTGGAAACAGACACCCCTACCCCGCTGCCCTTTCTCTCCTGCCCCGGGGGAGCCCAGAGCCGCTGTTCTCTTTGCCGTCGTTCCTACAGCTGGGATGAGGCTGCGCAAGCTGTTTGCGTGAATCTGGAAACCAGTTTCATTCTTAAGTAGAGGAGAATGACACTTAGATGTAAAAACAAAAAGAGCCTGGTGTGGTCTTTCATTGGGAAGAGAGGAAACGTTATGGTTTTAACATGGAATCAAGTTGCCCAAAGTTTTAAAACCAGCTGTTTGGGGCCAGATGGGTTCCAATCCTGTGTCACTGCAAATTTAATCATTCATAACTCATGTCTTTAAAAGGCCGACTGCAAGGCTGCCGGGCGGACAGCAGCGAGTCGAGGCAGGACTTTCCCTGGCGTCTGCATCGTTCAGTCCAGCGAGCCTGGCGGCGCCTCGAGAAACAGCTGGAAAATGTCCCTGACGGGAGGAGAAATGGCAGTGAGATCCCTACGGCCACGTGCCTGGGGCCAGAAAGATGGGGCGGCAGCCTCCCCATGGGGGACCTCGGGGCTCTGGGGCATTTGGGTTTTCTAACGAGAGATGAGGGCTCAGAAGTGAGGACCTGATAGGTGTTGTTTCATGCCTGTGCCCTTGGCCTGTGGTGCATGTCTGCAGGACGGGCCCATCCTGCTGCCACTCATCCCACCCCACGTTTGCAGAGATGGAGCCGCAGACTCACACGGTCCTCCCAGGGCTGGGGTGACCGGTGGGAGGTGAGCCGAGGGAAGGGCACCTGCTGGGGGGCCTGCTCGTCAGAGTGACCGGCTGGGGGCTGAATTCAGAGCCCGTGAGCCTCCAGGGCCCCCAGCACACTGCCCACCCCCACCCCCAGAGGAGGCCTCGCCACCTCTCGGCCACAGTTTCTTTCTCTGTGAAATGGGAACGTCCCACACCAGGTGGGCAAACAGGCCTGGCTTCCAGAAGACGTGTTCACAGAACCAACCCCACCTCAAGACGAGTGGCCCTCCCTGTGGATTTGCAAACTGAGTGGCCCTTAGCGACTCACAGGAAGTGCCAGCCTGACCCCAGGGCCCAGCAGGGGTGATGGGAGGGGGCGGGAGAGGGAGGGGACAAAGGCATGGGACATTTCTGGAGGTGACAGACATACATGCTCACGGTCTTGGGTCCACGTGGGTGTATATCTATGCCAGAACCTTCCAAATGGTACACTTTAAACATAGTTTATTCTACGTCAGTTATACCTCAATGAAAACAATAAATCTGAAGGAAATGTCGAGTGGGTTATCTCTGAGTGGTGTAATTACAGATGATCTTTATTTTCTGCTTTATGCTTTTCTACGTTTTCCACAGGTTAAAAGTATAATTTCTAAAATATTCTCTCTGTATTCTGTCCAGACCTTTTCCTAATAGTATCGGAAAAATCCTTGCTCGGCGTGTTCTTGCTGAATCACTTTTTGCTCACCCAGCTAGGGCCAGCAGGGTGAAAAACACCCACTTCCAGGGCTCTCCTGGGTACAGCCACTTGGGAGCCAAATGCCGAGGCAGCTACATGCCTGGCCTGTCACTGAATGCCCCAGAGGATGATGTAAACAGAACTTGGTTTGAACATGTTACCTTCAGCCTTTCTCAGTCTACTCTGGAAAAAGAAAACAAAAACCCGGACGACAAAGTGAAAAAACAGGAACTCTGTGTGTCCAGTAAAAACTCCTACTCAACCCTCAAGGCCCAGTGAACCATCACCTCCTCTGCCCTGCTCAGCACAGATCCCTCTCTGACCGTGCATTGCACCGTCTTCTAACCCTTGGTTAGCCACCGAGGGGCCTCGGAGACTGTGTCTCCTGCACACCCAGCGCCAGCCCTCAGCAGGCTTCTGGCTGACGGCACACTCACTGAAGGAGCAGATGTGCTGGGGCACACCGCACTCCTGGCCAGGGACAGCTCTCTTAACTTTCCCGGTCTGTTCTGGCTTCTAGAAAGCGCAGGGTGGTTTGGGCGTCAGCCTGTCCTCAGCCAGCAGCTTGTGAGACGCTTCTCTCTCCTCCTTGGTTAAATACTCTGTGGATTTCATCCCCTCCTGGAGGGTTTTGGGGACTGCGTAATGTGATACCAGGTCATATTTCGGTGCCTTAAGGTGCCTGTGTGTCTATCAAGAGCCACTGTCTGTCTTCTCTTTGGAAGCAAGTTGGTATGAATGGATAGAATGCAGATCAGGCTCTAGATGGGTTACACATCAATTGCAAAAGGACTGCTACTTCCCCTCCCACTGCCACATGCTGGGAAGGCCCCATCGAAGGTTGTGACAGCTGCAGTTCATGTCGCCAGCCCCTGTCCTAAGCCCTCTACGGGCATCAGCTTATTTAATCCTTGCAAGTAACCAACAGGGCAGGTATTATTCTCTCATTTTACACATGGGGACGGAGGGGCCCTGAGAGGCTAGGTAACCTGCTCAGAGCCACACAGCCCAGGAGTGGTGGAGCTGGGATGCAACCCCTGGCATGCTCATCTCAGACCACGTGGGAGAGATGCTGAGGGCGGCCACCTCGACGCCAGAGACCCTGAAAGCAGCCCCAAAGGCTATAGATGATCCATGTCCGCTGAGGCTGTGAGAGCCTCGAACCAAGTCACCTCCGCAGGTGGCTTCCCCAGGGCCACCTCCCCGTGGAGGGGGTCTCACTGGAGAGATGGGAGTCCCATGAGATGGATGCCTGGCCGCGTGCAGGCGCCCTGAAGGACATGAGGTCAAGCCAAGAGCCAGCGGCCGAGCTGCCTCCTGCCGGCACCGGGTCCGCCTAATCCCAGGGGACCAGCATTTTCTACCTGAGCAGGTACAGCCGACTCAAGCCCATTGCTCCCACTAAAATCACTGGTGTCTTTAAGGAACATGTGGTGCCCTCAGAGGAAAGCAAAAGGATTTTCATGATTTTAGAAACTAATTTCAACGTCTCGCTTGTTAAGGGAGTCTATCTTTGCATGCTTTTCTGACACGCAGATGAATCACTGCACAGCGACTGGAGAAGCACATCCCAGCGACCTTACCGACAGGGGCTGGGCCAAGAGAGCCTGGAGACGACCCCTCCAGAGGATGGAGAGCCTGGGGCCCAAGGGAGGAGCTCCCCAGCCCATCTGAGTGCCCATTCCTGCCGCCCGCGAGTCGGGGGTCTCCTGAACCGGCTCCATCGGTCACCACGCTCCATCGTTGGTGGGCTGGTGGGTCCCTGTGTCAGCCCCTGAGTGGGTGCCGTGGTCCCTCCAGCATTCTCCACGTGGCCCCTGGGCGTCTCCCCACTGCCAGGCTCCGTCACACTGAACTTCCTCTAGAGCGAAAGCTCCTCGGCTTCCCCTGAGCTCTTCCTCTCCCGTCTGTTCTATCTAATGCCCTCCCTCTGCAGGAGGTCAGCTGGTCCAGCTCGCCCCCTGTCCCAGGATGCTCTCCATGCCTGGCAAGAGGAATTCCCGCCCTTGCCACTCTCTGAGCAGCCAGTCAAAGGCTGAGAGAGAGCAGGAAGAGTCCCCTCCTCCCGGCCCAGGGGCCCTTCCGCTTCCCCCTCAAGCAGCAACTTGCTCCAATGAAGCCCTCACCTCGAGGATTCTCCTGTCACTTGATTTTCATCCTTGCGGTCAGCCTGCAGACCCACCGTCCCCTTGCTCTGGCCCAGGGATGCTGCTTGCCCTCCTCCCTCCCCTCCTTGAAGCGCCTGCTCTGTGCTGGGTGTGGGAGGACCTGTCGATGTGTGCCCTGAATCCACGAGAAAACAGGATGCTAAATGAGATCAAACGCCTAAGTGATACAGAATAACACACAAAAGGTGGGCGGTGGAGTCAGACAAATGTAAAACCAAAAAATAATAAAGCACAAAGTCAAGTTCCACCCGGAAAGAGAGAAAGGGCGTCCCACACCCATCAGGACAGCTACCGTCAAAAAACCAGGAAAGAACAAGTGCTGGTGAGGATGTGGTGACATCGGAACCCTTGTGCACTGCTGGTGGGAATGGAAAATGGTGCAGTTACTGTGGAAAACAGTAGAGCAGTTCCTCAAAATAGTAAACATAGAACTACCATATGATCCAGCAATTCCACTTCTGGGTATTTACTCAAGAAAATTGAAAACAGGGTCTCTAAGAGATACTTGCACACCTGTGTTCATAGCAGCGTTATTCACAATCGCCAGAAGGTGGACGCAATCCAGGTGTCATCGATAGATGAATGGATAAACAAAATGTGGTATATACATAGGAGGGAACATTATTCAGCCTTAAAAAAGAAGGAAATTGTGACACATGCCATAGCATGAATGAAGACATAATGCTAAGTGAAATAAGCCACTCACAAAAAGACAAATACTATATGATTCCAATTCATGTGAGGTGCCCACAGTAGTCAGAATCAAAGAGACAGAAAGTAGAAAGGTGGTTGCCAGGGGCTGGGGGAAGGGGATGGGGAGTTAGTGCTTCGTGGGTAGAGTAACATTTTGGGAAGATGCAAAAGTTCTGGAGGCGGGTGGTGACAACGATTGCAGGGCAATGTGAATAGCCTCAATGCCACAGAACTGTAACCACCTTAAAATGGTTAAGATGGTAAATTTTATATGTATTCTACCACAATTAAAAGTAAAAAAATAAAATTAAAAAAACAATGAAGAGGGGCTTCCCTGGTGGCGCAGTGGTTATGTATTCTACCACAGTTAAAAGTAAAAAAAATAAAATTGAAAAAACAATGAAGAGGGGCTTCCCTGGTGGCGCAGTGGTTATGTATTCTACCACAGTTAAAAGTAAAAAAAATAAAATTAAAAAAACAATGAAGAGGGGCTTCCCTGGTGGCGCAGTGGTTATGTATTCTACCACAGTTAAAAGTAAAAAAAAAAAATTAAAAAAACAATGAAGAGGGGCTTCCCTGGTGGCACAGTGGTTATGTATTCTACCACAGTTAAAAGTAAAAAAATAAAATTAAAAAAACAATGAAGAGGGGCTTCCCTGGTGGCGCAGTGGTTGAGAGTCCGCCTGCCGATGCAGGGGACACGGGTTCATGCCCCGGTCCGGGGAGATCCCACATGCCGCGGAGCAGCTGGGCCCGTGAGCCGTGGCCGCCGAGCCTGCACGTCCGGAGCCTGTGCTCCGTAATGGGAGAGGCCACAACGGTGAGAGGCCCGCGTACCGCAAAAAAAAAACAAAAAAAACAACAATAAAGAGGACACAGAAGGTTATGCTATAAGAACTCCTCACGTGGATGTGACTGGCAGGGATTAGGTGTGTGAATTCCCCACTGTCCCAGTGGCACAGAACGTGCAGGAGCTCAGCGACAGAAAAGTGAATCAGAGAAGCAGCGTGGGGTTGAAACACAGTTCTCACAGCCCTGACACAGCTGGGGGACTACAATAAGTAAGGATACGTAAGTAATATAGTTTAAAATGATGACTAGAATCAACACATAAAAACTCCACGCTCGGAAATTCCCTGGCCGTCCAGTAGTTAGGACTCGGTGCTTGCACTGCTGAAGGCCCGGGGTTTGATCCCCGGTTGAGGAACTAGGACCCTGCAAGCTGCTCAGCACGGCCAAAAAACAAACAAACAAACAAAACTCCACACTCTTCTTGTGGGTTTAGGGGCCTTTTAAAGAAGGGAAATTCTGCAAGGCCCAGAACGATGCCTTCACTCGCACTAAGCCGTGGCGGTGGTCTACGACTGCTTCCTGACCACGGAGTGTCGGGGGAGAAACCAAAAGGCTGAGTCACTGGGATTGTTAAAAACTTGCTTCCAAATAAGTCATATTTTAAGAAGATATAAAACCCACAAAGACAGAAAATCAAGAAAATATTAGCAACGGGCACAAGACAGAAAGAAATTCAGGGGCTGCAGCCATGATGCCAAAGAACAAGTTTCATTCCTGAAAAAGACAGAACAGAAACAAATGGATTTGGCATTCAAGGGAAATGAACTGGTTCTTCTGGGGGGAGGGGAGGGGTCTAATAACAGAGATAAATCACTGTCTCTTCTGATCGAGAGATGACAGGAAAATACCAATTCAGACCAGACATGGCAAACATATGTCCACAGATACAGCGGGAAACAGAAAAATAAGATGCCTCTATTAATGACATATTGGATAAAATGGACAAGTTCACAGGAAAATGTGAAACATCATCACTATGAGAAATAGGAAACCCAAGAGGACCAAGACCCACGAAGACACTGCAAACGTTCTCAGTTATCTTTCCTGCCAAACAGGGCCCCACTCGATGGTTTTGCAAGTGAAAATGAAGGTCCTTCAGGTCCTGGAGGAGCTGGTCATTAACATCATCCCATCTGCCCCGACGCAGACAGAAAGAATGAACGTTCACAAACCTCTTTTGGGAAGAAACCCCAGTGCTGCTAAGAAAACCTACCAAAGAAAGTGCAGAGCAATCTCACTTAGGAATAGCAAAGCATAACTCAGAATAAGCAGTGGGCAACAGACTCCCAAGTCTGCTGAAAGCCAGCACAGGGACCCAAGGAACACTCCATTCATCCCAGAAATGCAGGAAGATTCACACTGGCGAACCCCCTCTCCACCTGGGGCCCCATTTCACCAGTGCCAGCAGCCCGCCCCTCAAGGAGGGAACTCAGAGCTCTGCGCACTGCCATGGAAGAAATGATTCTTCCTCAACATCATAAAAGAGTATTTCACACACGGAAAGAAGACTCATTCTCTATCCCTTCCCCTCCCCGTCTCTAGCAAACATAAAATAAAATTTAAGAAGCATCTTGCCCAAAGGAGAAAGACTGAAGGTTTGAGGCACTGTTGCCCTCAGCCAGGAATGAAGGAAGGCAGCTGCGGCCACACCCCCTACTCAGCAGAGAGTCACCCTCCAACCCAGCTGGAGCGGGGAACCAAGAGTGTCAACGTGGGGAGGAGGTGACACCCTTCCTTACAGATGATCTAATGATCTGAAAAAGCCAAGGGGGAGAAGAACGAAAACAAAACAAGAAGCTGGCACCGTTAGAAACCATGTGCACAAAGACCGCCAAGTGTAAAACAAATGCACAAAAAAGGAGCTTATGTTCCAGCAATGACCAGATAGAAGATAAATTGGGGGAGATATCCCAGTCATAGTAGCAGCCAGAAACCACAAGATTTCTAGAAATTGAAGAAGTAATCTGCAGGAGAAAAGGAATCCTGTGGGTGGGGTTGAGGACAGACTGCTGTTTCCTGAACAGGTGGTCTTGTTAAAATCCTCCCAGATCAGTCAACAAATCAGGGCAATCACCATTCAAATCCCAACAGTCACTTAGCTAGAAAATCAGCAGACATTCCAGATGAATCACAGATCTGCATGTCTAAAACCCCGGCACGGGAGGACACCCTCAGTAGGCAGCACTCTGGGTGAGCCCTCTCTGCACCTTCTCAGAGGACCTGACCTTCTCCAGGCTGCACTAGCTGTCACCTCTTCCACACTCGCCCCTGCGAACTGCCTTCCCCAGTCTCTGTCTCAGCCTCTCCTCGGCCTCGGCCTCCCCTCCCCGGCCTCCAACGGGAGCCTGCGCCCCACCCGCATCCACACCCCCGGGGCCATCCCTTATATCCGAGCCTCTCACACCATCTTGACACGGATGCCGCCCCAGACGTCTCTCCCAGCCACACTTCTTCTGTGCCCTGCAGACACCTGCCTACTTGCCACCATCCCTGAGTGTCCAAGGGGACGTGTCACCCAATGTGGCTGCTGTGGATAGGGCCGCCAGCTTTAGCAAATAAAACTACAGGACGCCCAGTTAAACTTGAATGGCAGGTAAACGAGTTCTTTTTAGTGTAAGTATGTCCCAAATATTGCTTGAGACACTTTTATACTAAAACAATTTGTCGCTTCACTGACACTGAATTTAAGCGGGGGCCCTATGACTTCCTGGAAGCCTCAGCTGTGATGCGCCAGCTCTCTGGCCGCTGCCTGCTAGGTGCCCAGCTGTTCTGCATTCCTCGCTGCTCCCTCCCTTCCCACGGCCGAGCCCTCTGTCCACCTGTGGTACCCTCTGGAGCCTCTCCACTCCTTCCAGCTCAGCCCCACCTTCCCTCGCCCTGTCTCCCACCTCCAGCCCCCGCCCAGCTCCCGCTGGGCTCCCGCACAGCAGCCCAGGGCTCTTTAAACCATTTGTTCCATCTCGTCACCGCATTTAATATCCTCCAGGTCTGCCCATTGCCCTCGCAATGAAATCTGAACTGCTCCCCTTGGCCTGGAGGATCGGGTCCTCCTGTAGCTTGGCTCAAAGCCCTCTTCCCCTCATGCTTCCATCACAAAGGCTTCTGGAAAGTTCCAAGGCCTTTGCATAACTGTTCTCGTGCTCTGGAGCGCTCTTCCCGACCCCCTGGGGTTTGAGATCTGGGGCCCCGCCACCCGCGGCTTACTTCTTTCTGCACAGATGGCACCTTCGCAGACGTGGCTCAACGGGAGCGCGGCTTCTCAGCCTTGGCACCGTGGGCGTTTTGTGCTGGACGCTTCTTCGTGTGGGGCTACAGCGGGCAGCCCCCAGCAGTAGGCTGTGTAGCGGCACCCCTGGCTTCTACCTACTAGAAGCCCCTTCCAGGCCTGACACCCTGGGGCCCACTTGTGTTCTGTACAAGTAAAAGTTACCAGGAGAAATTAGTGCTTCCTCGATGCTCCCTTATCTGTCCTTCCACCCAGCCCACAGCCATCCTTCCTCTCGCAAATGGCCCCTGGAATCTTCTGGAGGCAATACAGGCATATGCAGAGAGCACCAACCTGGGGTGTCAGTGTCACCAAGTTTCTGTTACCTGACTACGCCTTTCAGGCCTCTTACCCGTAACATGGATTTGCTATGTGATACATGAACTGCTTTCATTCCAGCCGACAACTGGCCTGAGTCTGTGACAGTAAGGCACGTGTTACCATTCAGTCATTTGCTGGGTAAACTGCTACCCTTGGGCCTCTCAGGTGAGGTCTGGCTCAGGAGAACCCTTCCCGGTGAGCCTGTCGGGTGTCGGGGTGCAGAGCCCCAGGGAGCAGGGTGGGCACTGCCCGGCTGGGCCGTGGAGGGCAGAGGGATGCGGGCCCGGTCTCTGGTCCCACAGAATCGACCGTGGGAACTGCACCCGGGAGGGAGGGCGCAATCGTGGAGGGAAATAAAGGAGACACTGTGAGGCCTAATGAGGAATAAATAGGAACGGCTTGGCTGTGATGCGGTGCTCGGGCCCACGGGGTCCCCTGCTCCCCTGCTGGGACTTGGCAGTGGATCCTGCTTGAATGAAGCTGATTAGCGTCTGTGTTTTGAATGATGACTGAAGTGATGTCTTAGAAAACACTAAAATAAAACTATCTTAGGGAAAAAACTTCTTTCTCCACCGACAACAATACCGTCATTATGTTACAAAGAATAACTTGTTTAGGTTGGGAGCCTCCTCTTGCTGCTGTGTTGACATAACCCTCCTCGCTAAGAACAAACGCGTTCTCTAGAAATGTTACCCAGACCCAAGGTCATCCATCCCGGAGCAGGGAGGGCTGGTGCCAAGGACATCCCTGTAGGGGCTCCGTGTGTGTTTTGTGTGTGTGTGTGTGTGTGTGTGTGTGTGTGTGGAGGGCTGGTGGCTGGGCCTGGCGACAGGACAGAGCCCCAGCAGCATCGTGTTTTTCTCCATCTGCCAGGAAGAAAGTGAAGAGCCCGGGGCGGGCGGGCACACGGCCAGGATAGGCGCTAAGGCCAGAGCAGCCGCCCCATCTCCCCTTCACCCCTCCTAAGGCTGCAGCGTCTCCTCCTCGGGTCTTCTCGGAGTCCCCAGCAGAGCAAGAGGCTCTTGGGCCGGGATCCCACAGCCCTCAGGCGTGTGCCCTTCTCAGAGCCCCGTGAGCCTCTGCCACATATCAGGCACTGTTCTGCAAGGGACACGGCTGGCTCAGATGTGATGGGGTTACAGGATTGAAAAGTTCACCTCTCGGGGCTCAATCTAGGCTCAGTCAGGCTCAGTGAGAAGAGGTCCTGCCTGCCTCTGTCAGCATGGACAGGTGCCCTACGCCCAGTCCCCCGAGGTTCCTGGGATGCGATCTGGCACCCGGCACTCACATCCAGCCGAGAGGAGAGAGTCAGAAGGCTCCAGGAGAAGACAGATCGCTCAGTCTGGGTCCCGCGCTCCTCCCTGAGATAAGCCTGGGGGGACGGGCTGGGGCCGGGGCCCTCTGGGTGGGGAGCCCTCCGTGCCAGGTGGACCTTGGGAAAGACGGGCTCTGTGCCCGAAGGAGTGGGATGCTGGTGGGCAAACCCGCGGGGCTGCACGGTCGGCAGCTCAGCATCTTCACACCGCATGGGGCGCCCACGTCGCACACTCTGCCAGACGGCACGTCTGAGTAGAAGCTGTGAAACTGCTTCACCCTGGGAGAAAAAAATCAGGAGGACCAGACTTTCCGAACTAGCTATTTGCCTTAAGTAAGGATTCCACCTACAACATTTCCTTGACGTGTTGCTACCACCACTTCCAATGAGGGCATAAACATCTCTCAACAGCCCTGGCCTGGGACTGACACTACGCACACCGACTGGCATGCACCTATGGAAGGAAGACAAAACCCAGAAACTTCTCCCTGCACCTAAATAGAATAGAGAGGGTAATAAACAAACACACCAGGTCGATTAGCAAAAAGAATCCTTCCGATCTGGACTCCAGGATTAGAACCGCCTCCAGACGTCAAACAGCACGGTAACCTGCAGTTGTCACATCGACTGCATTTCCTGTGACGCCCCGGTCGGTTCCAAACAGTTATACTTGCATTTATACAGAGCCACAGACTTCAATAAATATAGCAGCCTTGCAAGAAAACCCCCAACCGCCCCCAGCATGCCAGGGAAGGTGCGTGTTTCCCAGGACAGATGACAGATGAGTTCATAGAGGACAGTGTCAGCCAGCCCTCCTGAGTAAAGGTGGACTCATAAAAACAGGAGCTTACAATGAAGTCATCATAGACTAACTCTGGGTCCTCTGGAAACACCCTTCTTTTCTGATTGATGAAAAACAAGAAATGCCACCTTGCTTTTCTGGGTAGCAAAATCTTCATCACCATGGAGATCTAGCTCACGTCACCACTTGGGAAGAAAACTGTGTGCTCCTGTAATTCTTCTAATTACCGCTGGGCTCCAATGACACTAATTAACGGATAACCTCATAAAGCTGTGTTTCTTTTTCCAAGATGTAACATTAGCCAGACCTCTCAGAATAATGTTAAGATTCTAGGATTTTAAACTTCCACCAGAACATGTATTATTTTCTTGGTAAGCAAGGAAGGTCTTTATATGTGACCGTGAAATAGTGTTTTATTTATACAAGCTTTAGAGGGTGCAGTTTCTGGACAGCTGTAAAGAACATTTATTTATTTATGTTTAAGAAATGAGCCAACCCGGCTCTCTAACTTGCTAAAACATAAATGTTCATTTCTTAGGAAACTAAAACAGTGAGTTCCACATCAAGCCCATAGATCCTAATGCAAAAGAAGAGAATAATATTATTATAAGACTGGGCTTTTCACATAGCTTCAGCCAAAACACTTAGGTGGCAAGATCAGCTTTCAGATTACACTCTACTGAAGCAGATACTAAGGGTTTTAGGCAGATCCAACACTCCTTGGCAAGGTGTGCGAACAGGGAGATCGGAATTGCAGCCCCTCTCGTCCCAGACAAGCCCCACGGCCCCAAGCTGCTTCTCCAGCAGCTACAAGGCAGTGTGGTGTCACTCCTTCACCGAGAGGCACCTCGCAGCAGGTGCTTCAGACCAGCATCATCGGTGCGGCAGCCAGGACACAGGTTTCCCGGGGCCACTGGATTCTTTCACTTTAAAAGACCGATTTGGTTTTTATTAAAAGGTAACTAACTAAATACACGAAATGAGTCCAGCAGTTAAAGCAGTTTAGGAAGGTTTCTCAGCATTTTGTGAGAACATTTTGGACAGGGAAGTGAAGATGACAAATTTCTCGTGAAATTTTGCTAAGGCTGGTGCAGGTTCCTGTCACCACGGGGTTTCCATCTAGTCCCTCAAAACAGAAAGCCGAGCGCGTCCCGTCCCCTCACCAAGGGTCCCTCTTTGAACTTCTATTAGCCAGAAGTGACAAGTCAACAACAAACAACAGCAAGCTGTGGCGATGTCCCCGAAGAGAACAGAGAACATCTGCAAAGGAGGCTTTACTGGCAGATCAGCAACTGCTGCCTGTGACAGTCAGATTCTCAGTTTTAACCAAGTTTCTAGGTCAGTGGCCCGTGGTCTGATTCCGAAACCCTGAAACGGCCGCACCCGCAGGGCAGAGCCGGGAGCAGAGGTGCGGGAAGGGGGGCCGCGCGGCCGCTGTTTCCTCCTGAGCCGAGAGCTCCCGTGGGGCCGGGGTGGGGGGGGAAGCGCCCGCCCCTCCAGAGCCCACGACGCCTCCGAAGCCGCCCCTTCCCCCGAGGGAGGCGCCGCCCGCGGCCCCGTCCCGAGCCGGAGCCGGGGTGGCCGGGACCCCCGCCCTACTCACCCAGGAGCAGCCAGAGGCCGCGCCGCGGGAGGCCGCGCAGGCCCCGGGCCATGTCCGCAGCCGAGTCCGCCCGTCGCGCGTCCAGCCGAGGACTGAGCCCGCCGGGCGGCGCGCCGGGGGCGGGGGCGGGAGCGGAGCGGGCGGGAGGGAGGCGGCGGCAGTGCGGCCCGCCGGAACCCAAAGGGAGGGCCGACAGTGGGGGAGCCGGGCTGGCCAGCACCTGCCAGCGGGGCGCCGGGGCAGAGGCTGAACCTGCGAGGCGACCCGGCCCTCGGCGAGTAGCCCTGAGAGCGCGGAGCGAGCGCGGGGCCGGGATCCTTCCCGGGCGAGCGCACACTCGGGCTCCGGGGAACGCTCCTGAAGTGTTTCACAGACAGACACTTGTTTAACTAGGGCGGCTCTTCTAGACAGGGCATCTCCATGTCAGCCCGGGCACCATCCCTCCTCCTCTCCCCGGGTTACAACCGCCCACTCCTACTTCGGGGGTGTGCTCTGCAAAAGGCCAAGGTGCAGGCACTGGGGATCCTGAGAGGACAAAACCAGTCCCGGGGCCTGAGGAGACTCAGAGTAGCCAAAAATGGACCCATAGGTCCAATGAGGAACTGGAAAGACAAGATGAGGAACAGGGTGCGGGCGCAGGGGAGGAGGTGCGCGAAGGTCCTGGGGCTGGAGGGAAGAGGGCTCTTTGCGGGGACAGAAAGGTGGCCCTGGTGGACTTGCTGCCGAGAATGGGTGGTGAGAGGCAGAGGAGGCTGGGAAGGCCTCATTCTGCCTCTGAACTTGTGTGGTGACACATGAGAGACCCGGGAAGCCTGAGGAAGCACAGACTTCCCCAGCTTGCTTGCTCAGACCTGACCTGGGGAGCATCAGCCCAGCACAGCTGAGCTGACCCGGGCTCTCTAAGCTCTTCCGGTGGCTGGAATTCACCGTGCAGTGGTTCCTTCTTGTAACAAACTCTGCCAAGAACTCTGAGCAACTGAGTAAACTTATGCTCACGCTAAGGAATCAGCCACTGCCCTAGGGAGGAGGAAGAATCACTACCCCGAGAGCAACTCACACCTTTGCGGCTGAAGCTTCATACACGTAGCGGAGTGCCTCGTGAAGGATTCGGTGGTCAGGCCATGTGGGCTGACTCCACACTTCCCTCTGCTGAATGAAAGGGAACAGGGCCACCTGCTGTCGGCTCAGAGGACAGGCAGCAGCTGACAGCCAGGTGGTTGGGAGGGCACTCAGGGCCAGCATGCCTACAACCTGGGGGTCCCAAGTGTCCTGATAGGGGTCTGTGTCAGATGGTGGCGGAGGCCACATGCGCTCTTGAGTAGCCCCTCTTCCCAGACCTTAGGAAGATACACCCCAGCGGGTGGCCTGGCCTCTCACTTTATCCATTTAAGAAACAGCTGAGTCCCAACAGTGTGCAAGCCTGTGCTGCATAAACAAGGCAGGTCCCGCGCTTCAGATGGTGGATCTAGTGAGGAACGTCCAGATCTAAGTAACGTGAATGCTGTGACACAAGAGCCACACGCATGGGGCCTGGTGGGCCTGGCTCAGCTGCAGTGTAAGAAGCCTTGAGGGCTGGGTGGAGGAGTGTGTGAGGGGCTGCAGGCCAGAGTAAAGAGCCAGTGACCGGGGACCAGGCCAGGTGGGAAAGGCGTGGTTACAGGAGATGAGCGGGGCCCAGCCCAAGCCTGTGAACCCTATACTGGGGACAGCCAGCCACTGGTTAGGGAGAAGAGCGGGCATCTCTGCTGCTCTCAGACTCGCCCTCCGCTCACCCTTTTGAGTCACCCTTTCCACCCTTGGCCTGCGGGCCTCCCTGCATCATCTTCTGGTCAGCTCCTTCTTCATTACCCCAGGTACCTTCATTAACCTGGGACCCCACTGGGGTCAGCAGGAACCATTCTTTGCAACATGTTCTTTGAGGCTCAACTGCAACAGGAGGCGTGGGCTGAGCAGGGGAAGCCCTCTGCCTTTTCTCCTCCATTTTCTCACACTCACCACCCTAACAGACACATGTACCTAGCAAGACAAAGTGTTATTTCTCAAGTTCATGTACTTAGGAAGTTCACAGTCCTCTTGGGAATGCCAAAGTCAAGAGGTATACACACCATGGCGCTTTCTCCCCTAATGGTTTTCTTTTCTGCACCTTGGGTCTGGGTAAAAGATGTCCCAGTAATTACGATGGGTTTTCCCTTCTGCAGAGGTAGGAAAGTGGGACAAACTCTTTAACACTTGTTCCTGTAGCTGTGACACGTATCTAAGAGTTGACAATTTTGCCCTGGCTAGATTTTATCTGATGTATCTGTATTTCTAGCTGGTAGCATGGAAAATCATTCCTCTCCCTGAGCACCTCCATCTATATGGATGTTAGGTTAAACAATGGAAGAGTTGAGAAAATGGCCAAGTGCTTTACTGTGCGCACAGTAGGGTTAAAGACACAATCTAGATAGTTCAAAAAGACCTGGTCAACTTCACTAAAAATCCAAAATTAAAGAAGGCTTCTGTTTCCAGCCATGATGAAATAAGAGGGACTGGATTTACCCTCCCCACTTCAACTAAACAACTGGGCAAAACAGATCGTCACACTGGACCACAGGAGAGGGATCCCTAAGAGATGGGAAACAGCTCTATTACAAATACATAACACAACCACACTGAAGGCGATCAGGAATAAAAGACAGAACCTAAGTAAGTTTAGAGAATGATATCCTGACTGCACACTCTAAGGATAAAGACAAAAAGAACTTTACACAAATTCTGTACTCCAGGTAGTAAATGTTTCTCCCAGGGTCTGATTTAGCAATGCTGTCATGATTCGGTGTGTATGCTAGGTCTGAATAAACAACTACAGGTGTGGCTGGGTGCACAGATTGACAGAAATGCAGACATTTCCTAGTTCTCTCTGCTGAGAGGGCCTACAACCAACTCCAACAGCAGTGAGCACATCTACTGACCAGATCTTGGTTTCTATACATCATTCTCAAAGAAAAGGAAACACAGCTTGTTGCAGAAGTGGCTGATTCCAGGGCTGGGGCAGGGAACATTTAAGATGAGCCTAAAATATTCTGTGGTGCCAGAAAATAAGCAAGTACTTGGAAAAGGATGGTGCTTTTCAAAGACAAAGAACCCAACCCAAAGAAGCTCCTAATGCCTACAGCTGGAATCATTTGAGCGACAAAATAAGCAATGATAGTGTTGTAACTCACAGAACAAAATGAACATCACTGAGTCCATATTGAAATAAATAACTGAATAAATACATGGGGGAGAAAGGATAGGTTTTCCTTACGGAACAATTCTAAGTAATAAATGTAGAAGGAAAGAAAGACATACAAAATCATCATTAGACAAACACCACAAGAATAACTGTTTCAGGCAAGATTGGCTGATGGATGCTAAACCAGTGAGCAAAAGTTTTAGGAGAAACAGATACTTACATACTATCAAAGATCTCTCTCAATTACGAAGGAAAAATAGTAATACAAATAAAATACAGTGGAGGAACCCAACAGAGGCCGCCATAACCAAGTGATGAAGGATAATATCACCTGCAGGAGATGGATCATGTACCCCAGATATGAAGTACTGAAGACCTCGTCTGTGGTATTCTTTATCAAAAAATGCATAACCTCAATCTCATCAGGAGAAAACAGCTGATAAATCAAAATTGAGAGGCATTTTATAAAAATAGCTAATCAAATACTCATCAGAAGTGTCAAGGTCATGGAAGGCAGGAAAATAACTTAGGAACTGTCCCAGACTGGAGGGGATGGAGAAAACACAGTAACTAAATACAATGTGGGACACTGGAATGGGTCCTGAAGCAGAAAAAGAACATTAGGGGTTAAAATTGGTGAAATCTTAAGATCTGTGGTGAGTAGTATTGCACCAATGTTAATTTCCCAGTTTTGATAATTTTACTGTGGTTATGTAAACTGTTAACATTACAGGAAGCCCAGCCAAGGGCATACATGAACTCTCTGTACTATTTTTGCAACTTTTCTGTAAATCTAAAATTGTTGCTAAGTAAAACGTTAAGAGCGTATAACAAACACTTAATGTGAACACTGCTTGTGTGCCTATTTCCCCGAAGTTCTCAGTGAACACTGTAACCATCCCTACTTAGGAGAGAGAGTGTGTGTGTGTGTGTGTGTATTTGGCGGGGGAGGGAATCAGGGAGGGAGAGGTAGGAAGAGAGAAAAAAAAGAGAGAAAGAGAAAAAGAAGAAAGCAGCAGGCTCTTGATCCAGCTATATCTGAATTAATTTCTGGAAGTGTCACTTATGTGAGTTAAGTTTACTTTTTTTGTGCTTTGGCTAGTCTGATTTGTGTTTCTATCATTTGTAATCAAGTGCCCCCTAACACAGCAACTTACGGCCTGCTTCATTCTAAGAAAATTTCAGGCAGGTTATAGACGTTCATAGAAGAGAAAAAAAAGATAATCAAGAAAGGAGAATGAAAGCAAAACAGCAAGATACTACAACAAAGTCAGGGTAAGTTACAACACAGAAAGATGCATCACTGCACACTGCTTGATGACTGCACTACCGGAAGGAGCAACCCTTGATGCGCTCTTATATTGTAACAAGTACTGTGGCAAACGCTTTACTTTACTCCATGCCTAGGAGGGCAGATACTTCCTGTATCTCCATTTTACACACCAGACAACTGAGGCACAGGGAAATTATATAACTTGTCCAAGGCTAAACACAGCAGACAAACTTGGGGCAGGAATCTGAATCAAGAAAATCTGGCTTCAGAACCTGCCTTCTTAAACAGTAAACTGTTAGAAATGATGCGCAAGTCTGGCCCTCAGCTTCCTCGCAGGAACACCGAAGTTGTTTATAACGATGTCCATAATATACATAATAATGACATTCTCTGGTCTGTCAGGGGACTATCGCTATCAACCCTAAGTATCACGATGTTATTAAGATAAAAGTTCTATATAAATACGAAGAGGTGGTGGTTTATTTAATACTCATAGCTCACACCTACTTTATCCCCAAGAAACAAAATTCAGGCAAAGATACACTGAACCTATAAGCAATCTTATATTGTTCCTAGCAGTTCCCTAGAGGTAACAATTATAGCTTTATTAGTTTTCTATTGCTGATGTAACAGATCACCACAAGCTTGGTGGCTTAAACAATACAGATTTATTATCTCATACTTCTGTAAGTCAGAAGTCAGAGACAGGTTTCACCAGGCTAAAATCAACATGTCGGCAGGGCTGCACTGCTGCTGGTAGCTCTAGGGGACAATGTTCCCTTGCCTTTTCCAGCTGCTAGAGTCCACTTGCAATCCTTGGCTCCTAGCCACCTTCCTCCATCTTCAAAGCCAGTAACAGTGGGTGAAGCCCTTCTCGAAATGCCATTTCTCCGGTTCTCTCTTCTGCCCACCCAGATAATCCAGGATCATCTTCCCAACTCAAGGTCAGCTGATTAGCAACCTTACTTGCTTCTGTACCCTTAACTCCCTTTTGCCATGTGACGCATTCACAGGTTTGGGCATGCAGACTGGTCAGCTTGGAGGGCCATTGCTTTGCTGACCACAGGAGCTAACACTTATTAAACATTTTACTATATGCCACATAGATACTTTGCAATAAGTAACAGTGATCAATAATGAAAAAAAGTTAAGTCAATATATGCAGAACTCTGGCTGAAGAACTATTTTTTCAAAAAGAAACTACCTGTAATATTGAGCTTCTCAGTTACACATATTATCTCTTTGGACTAGAATTAACATTGGCATTAGGCAGAGCCAACTGGGAATTTTTAGTCCCACTTTTTTGGTGATAGTCTCAGGGTATTCTACAACATTCCAGGTCTCTGGTTATCTAAAAACACAATTACCTGTATATTCTATTTGGTACAGCTAAAGTGCTCTTTGGTGTCCCAGTAATACAGTATGAAAGAAAAATGCTTCTGAGCAATAATTAAGTCTGCTAAAATTATCTGAAACTTTGCTGGTTGAAGGTATTTGGAAACCTGGATAATTTGACCAGTCTTTTAAATTCTATAACGATTTAATATAATCAACCAATGTCAAATTAGAGATCTTAGAGAATAAGGTAAATATTGCTTTTTCACTTGCAGTTCCAAAGATTCATGAATTTCTCCAGTTTCTACATTTTACTCGGGGAGCTTAATAACAGTGATCAGTTTACATGGTCATGGCTAAAATCCTTTTGATCTAAAAGTTGCCTGATCTTTACATACCTTTAGGTTTTGAAGAGGACATCTTTATTTCAAAAAACCTCAAAGTTATAATTTCAAATGATCCTTTCTATATTTTCAATTACTAAATTGAATTCAGTAATTTGGTCTCCATGTATTCTAAAAGAGAATTCCATTGAATTAAATCCTTTTAGAAACAAACGACTAGAGGTATACTTCTCATGGCTGCTAGTATGTTAAAAATAATGTCTAATCCATGTTTCAACTTTATTAAAAAAGGTTACTCTGAATGTAGCCTTTTAATATAAATAACCGTATGATTTAACAGATAGGAAGCAATCTCCATAATTCTAGGATTCTACTAACTTGATGTATGGCCAAAACTAGAGAATCATCTACTAATTTGATGATTTTCAAGTTTCATTTAACCGAGTCCTTTAAAAAAAATTTTTTTTAATTAATTAATTTATTTTTGGCTGCCCTGAGTCTTTGTTGCTGCACACGGGCTTTCCCTAGTTGTGGCGAGCGGGGGCTACTCTTCGTTGTGGTGCCCGGGCTTCTCATTGCGGTGGCTTCTCTTGTTGCGGAGCACAGGCTCTAGGCGCGCGTGCTCAGTAGTTGTGGTGCATGGGCTTAGCTGCTCCGCGGCATGTGGGATCTTCCAGGACCAGGGCTTGAACCCATGTTCCCTGCATTGGCAGGTGGATTCTTAACCACTGTGCCACCAGGGAAGTCCTCCCTCAATTTTTTTTTAACATCCTGGAACCCAATTTCTGCTAGACGTTTGGACTGGGTCTGGTAATAACTGGAGACAAATTAATATATGAAATAAGCCTAAAAAGTCCATGAAAGAGGAAAAATTTGAAATGCAATAGTTTGATCTATAGCCTTACTGTCCTTTCGTATTCCATATAAACACTGGTAGGTAATTTACACTTGGAAAATGCCACCAAACCTGCAGAAAGTATTAAATTTTACTATAGATTCTACCTTTATTAAATATAAGTACACCAAATATAAATGTTAAATGGGTAACTTTTAATCAAGCAATGCCAACTAAATATTGAATGCTCTAAACATTGTAAACATCTGAAGAAGAAAATGCACATTTGTTCATCTTACTACTAGTAAAACTCCAACTTTAAACAGTATGTTACTTTTAAAAGTAAAGCAGTTAAAGAAATTTATGTCATCAGATAAAGCATAAAATTAGGTCTTGAAAAGTGTTCCAATTTACGCTCTAACCTAATATAACAGAACCTATTACAAAATGAACATAACATGGTGACCATTTAAATTTAAGTACTTTACCAAAGTTCACTCTTCCTAGTGAAAGCAGGGAAAATACATCTAAATGTTTAATACTAAAGTCATAAAAATGCATTAAATGTATCACAACAGTAATTTAATCATTTTGGAAACTTAAAAATATACATATTCCAAAATGTATATCTATAGACTCAGTTTATTTGCTATCCTATGGTCCAATATGAGAGTCTTAAGACAACTGAAAAGTGGAACTAAGAACTTCAGGTAAATTATATTTTTCATGTATGAAATAATAATAAACCTTTTCTTGGTCAATATTTAGAAAACTGATTTAACACAGCGTTTTAAAAATGACACCATTTCTGTTTCTGATCCAAAACATACTGCTTTAAGTCTCTAAGTAACAAGTTTGAAATATAAAGTTTATGAACATTAAAAATTATCTTTTAATTATATATAGAGAGATCTTTATATTGTAGAAACAACAGTTGCTAGATTTTAAGAGAGGGCTATATAAAGTAGACTATTATAAACAGCTAAACCCATTTACCAAGCCTATTTAATTGCATCATTTTGCTGTTACCACAATTTTTTCCTAAGTGCTGTAGAACATTCTCTGCAGGAGGGAACTCATGCTTTCCAAAGAAATTCTATAGGTGAAGAAAAGAAGGAAGAAATCAACAATTAAATGTGCTATGCTAAATCTAAAATTCCAGAAAAGTATATAGTTATCAGTACATTCTACTACTAAACCAACCATTGTAATTAAACCGATTTATCATATAAACAAACATCATATATACTTATTTACCATTAAGTTCTACCCCTTGACTAAGCATATCACTAAACTCAGTAAATACTCAGAAGTGCAACTGTTGGATCATGTGATAATTCTAGTTTAATATTTTGAGGAAGTGTCATACCACTTTCCACAGTGGCTGCACTATTTTACATTCCCATCAGCAATGCACAAAGTTCCCAATTTCTCCACATCCTCACCAACATTTGTTATTTTCTGGTTTTTTTGTGGGGATACCAGCCATCCTAATGGGTATGAAGTGGGTATCCCATTGGGGTTTTTTTGTTTTTTTTTTAATAAATTTATTTTTGGCTGTGTTGGGTCTTCGTTGTCGTGTGTGGGCTTTCTCTAGTTGCGGTGAGCAGGGGCTACTCTTTGGTGCGGTGCGTGGGCTTCTCATTGCGGTGGCTTCTCTTGTTGCGGGGCACGCAGGCTTTAGTAGTTGTGGCACGTGGGCTCAGTAGTTGTGGCTTGCGGGCTCTAGAGTGCAGACTGAGTAGTTGTGGTGCATAGGCTTAGTTCCTCCACAGCATGTGGGATCTTCCCGGACCTGGGCTCGAACCCGTGTCCCCTGCATTGGCAGGCAGATTTTCAACCACTGCGCCACCAGGAAGTTACCCCCCCCCCACCATTGTGATTGTGATTGCATTTCCTTAGTGACTAGTGATAATGAGCCTATTTTCATGTGTTTATTGTCCATTTGCATTTCTTTGGAGAAATGTCTATTCAAATCCTTTGTCTATTTTTAAATTGGGTTTTTGTTTTTGAATTGCATTTATTTATGTATTTATGGCTGTGTTGGGTCTTTGTTGTTGCGCGTGGGCTGTCTCTAGTTGTGGCGAGCAGGGGCTACTCTTTGTTGCAGTGCATGTGCTTCTCATTGCGGTGGCTTCTCCGGTTGTGAAGCACGGGCTCTAGGCACGTGGGCTTCAGTAGTTGTGGCATGTGGGCTCAGTAGTTGTGGCTTGTAGGCTCTAGAGCACAGGCTCAGTAGTTGTGGTACACAGGCTTAGTTGCTCCGTGGCATGTGGGATCTTCCTGGACCAGGGCTCGAACCCGTGTCCCCTGAATTGGCAGGTGGATTCTTAACCACTGCGCCACCAGGGAAGTCCCCCCCTCCAATGTGGTTCTGATTGCATTTCCTTAATGACTAGTGATAATGAGCCTATTTTCCTGTGCTTATTGGCCATTTGCATATCTTCTTTGGAGAAATGTCTATTCAAATCCTTTGTCCATTTTTAAATTGGGTTTTCGTTGTTGAGTTGTAGGTATTCTTTATATATCTGTATAGATAAGATATATAGATAGGTAGATATAGATATATGATAGATATATAGCTATATTCTTAATATCCTTATCAGATAATATGGTTTACAAATATTTCCTCTTATTCTGTGGGCTGCCTTTTCACTGCTGATAATGTCCTTTAATGCACAAAAGTTTTAAATTTTGATGAAGTTTAATTTATCTATCTTTTCTTTTGTTGTCTGTTTTTGGTGTCATATCCAAGAAATCAATGCCAAATCCAATGTTGTGAAGCTTTTCCTCTGTGTTTTCTTCTAAGAGTTTTACAGTTTTAGGTCTTACGTTTAGGTAATTTGATCCATTTTGAGTTAGTTTTTGTATACAGTGTTAAGGTGGGAGTCCCCAACCTTTCTGGCACCAGGGATCGGTTTCATGGAAGACAGTTTTCCCATGGGGGTGGGGTGGGGGAGGGAGTGGGATGGTTTAGGCGGTAATGTGAGTGATGGTTTAGGGAGTAATGCAAGCAATGGGGAGCAGCAGATGAAGCTCTGCTAAGCTAGCAAGAGGCTCACCTCCTGCTGTGCGGCATGGCTCCTAACAGGCCATGGACCAATACTGGTCCCCAGGGGTTGGGGAACCCTGGTGTAAGATAAGGGTCCAACTCTACCCCAGAGATTACAACTATACTCTATTTATCATAGTCTGATATCAACTGGTATGTGTAGAAAAGAATTAACATAGCAGGCCTGAGATGACAGTCATCTGTAGAAAGCCCTGCTTGCAAGGCTGGCCCCGGTGTCTAGGAACTTAGTTCCCACCAATCCTAGTAGTGACAAGAGTGGCTCACTGTGCCGAAACTGTAGGAACAATGTAGTTTGTGCTGAACAGCTGCTTTCCTTCTGAGAGTCTGGAACCTTTGGTACATGCTAGATGTTGGGTACCTATGTGCCCAGCCTCCAACAAAAATATTAGGCACTCAATCTCTAATGAGGGTAGACAACATTTCTTATGAGTTGTCATAACTCATTACTTGAGGAAACAAGCAGGTCTTATGTGACTCTACTCGGGGGAGGACTCTTCGAAGCTTGTGCCTGATTTCCTCCAGACATCACCCTATGTGCCTCTTCCCTTTGCTGGTTTTGCTCTGTATCCTTTCATTGCCATAAGTCATAATAGCCATGAGTAAAACTATATACTGAGTCATGTGAGTTCTCCTAATGAATCACTAAGCCTAGGGGGTGGTCAATTTATATGCTACTATTGTCATACATGTTAATTATATTAGACCCTATAAAATACCATTATTCTTGTTTTATACAGTATTAGTTGATATAAACATTTTGATCTTCAGTACATCTGCATCTCTGACCTTTCATCTAAAATCACTTTCCTTCTTCCTAGAAAACACTGTTTAGTATTTTCTTTAATACAATGGGTCTTCTAAGTAACAAATTATCTTAGTTTTTAATTGGGTAAAAATATATTTATTTCATTTATTCTTGAAGGCTCTTTTCCTGAGTATAGAATCCTAGTTGGTAGAATTATTTGGTGGCTTCTGTTGAGAATCAGATGTCAGTTTAATTGTTGCACTCTTAACGTAATTTTTTTTCCCTCTAGCTGCTTTATAGATTTTCTTTTTGCTTTGAGTTTTCAAGTTTTTTTTTTTGTGTGTGTGTGTGTGCATGTATTGCCTTTTATTTCTCTTGTGTATCCCTTATTCATAAAGCTTTGGGGCTCAATACATGGTTTTGATTGACTTTCAGCAGCTTTGCATGGTGGTCATAAGGACCATATTCAGGCAGTTTTTCTAATGCACTGAAGCCTTACTTTCTCTGCTTGGGATTTGAAAGGGCTTTAGTACATTTCTGGCTTAATTTTTTTCATCATTAAAAATTTTTTTTCAAATATTGTATCTGACCAATTTTCTCCCTCTTCTTTTTTTGGTTAAAACTCCAGTTGCACAAATAATTAGGCTTTCTTGGTATTTCTTTATGTTTCTTGCATTCTCTTTTGTGTTTTCCATCCTTTTACCTGTGTGTGTCATTCCATAATTTTTCTGACCTTTCTAATTCTCTAATTTGTCTAATATGCTGTAGAACCTATTAACTGAGTTATTCATTTAAGTAATTCTATTTTTTATTAATGGAATTTCCATTTTAAAAATATTTCCAGTTCTATACTAGAATTCTCAATCCTGTCTTTTGTCTCCTTGAGCATAATACATCTGCATTAATTAGCTTTTGCTGTGTAACAAATCACCTTCAAAACTTCGTGGCTTGAAACAATGACCACCTACTATTTAGCCTCTAATTCTGCCAGTTAGCAATGGGCTGGACTCATTTTGGTGATCTGTCTTATCTTGGTTTGGCTCACTCACGCATCTGTGGGCAGCTGCCAGGCTGGGTAGGCTATCTGCTCATCTACGCTAGACTCTGTCACACATTAAGGGCAGCTGGCTGTAGGCTGGAATGTCTTCGCTATCCTCCAGGTACAGTTGGTCCTCCATATCCGTGAGTTCTGCATCTGCAGATTCAACCAACCTTGGATTGAAAATATTTGAAAAAAAAATTCCAAAAGGCAAAACTTGAATTTGCTGTGTTCTGGCAACGGTTTACAGCATTTATATTGCATTTACAACTATTCACATAGTATCTACAATTGCATTAGGTATTACAAATAACCTAGAGATGATGTGAAGTATACAGGAGGATGTGTGTGGGTTATATGCAAATATTAAGCCATACTACGTAAGATATTTGGGCAACCTCAAATTTTGGTACCCGCGGTGGGTGGGTGTGGGGGGAGGTCCTGAAACCAATCCCCCACGGATGCTGAGGGGTGACTGTAGCCTCTTATCCTCTAGCAGGCACCCTGGGTGTCTCTATGAGGCTGTAGCAAATTTCCGAGAGAGCAGAATGATCAAGGGCTCTTGAGGACCAGGCTTGGGAATGGCATAACTTGTCAAAGCAAGTGAAAAGATCAGCCCAGATTCAGGGGGTGGGAAAACAGACTCCACTTCTTGATCAGAGGAGCTTCCAAGTCACACTGCAAAGGGGCATGGTTATAGGGAAAGGAATAATTGTGGCTGTTTTTGCAAACAATCTATCACATACAAGTATGGTTTTTAAAAGTGTGTCTGGGGGATTCCCTGGTGGCACAGTTTAAGAATCCGCCTGCCAATGCAGGGGACACGGGTTCGAGCCCTGGTCCGGGAAGATCCCACGTGCTATGGAGCAACTAAGCCCGTGCACCACAAGAGAAGCCACCGCAATGAGAAGCCCGCACACCGCGACAAAAGAAAGCCCACACGCAGCAACGAAGACCCAACATGGCCAAAACTAAGTAAATAAAATAAATAAACTTATTTAAAAAAAAAAGTTTGATAACTCAATTAGCTGGAGTCCCTGTGGGTAATTTCTATCACCTGGTGTTCATGCTAGTTTTCATTCACGTGGTCTTATTTCATTTGTGATTAGTTATTTTTGATTGTATACTCTTATTTACAAAATTATTAGTATATGCAAAAATTCTGGTAGAAACAATTTGAGGCCTAAAATGATACTACCTTCTTCCAGAGGATTCTTACCTTCATTTCTTCTAGGTGCATGGCAGAACTAGTAACCCCAGATCATCTCAATCTAACTTAGGTTCTGAAGCTGAGTTACAGTCCCTCAGAGGAACTATCTACTTCTGGTTCAAAGTTACTCTTGGAGTGGAGTAACCCATTGGTGTCCCAACTCTACTGCTGAGGCCCCACCCCCCTGGCTTCAGTGCTATCAGAAGGGTCCCTTTAAACTCCTAGCTGCCCCACCTGCAAACAGTATTGGGGGAAAGTGGTCCCAAACAATGGGCATTTTCCCTGAGACTAATCTTCTCTTACACTGGCCAGATAATTTATGGTATCTTGACAGTTCTCCAGTGCCTTCAAGCAGATGTCTTTATATTTATTCAGCTTTTCTAACTGTTCTCCATGGAAAGTTGGCTTTACTCACCTGGACAGCTATAACTGGAAACAAATCCCCGACCATTATTTTATAAACAGGGATTCTATGTTTGTGTGTGGTAATTTAAAAATACATACACACATTCTTTGATACACCCTTCTTCAAAAGCGTGGGCTGCACGTAGTGACTTGCATCTGATAGAATGTGGCAGAAACGACAGGGTGTGACTCCTGAAGTTAGGTCACAGAAAATACTGCAGCTTCCATCTTGCTCTCTCTCTCTCTCTGATGGCTCTTGCTCTGAAGAAGCCAGGTGTCATGTTGTAAAGATACTCAAGCAGCACTATGGCAAGGCCCATGTGGTGAGAAACAGAGGCCTCCTGCCAACAGCCATGGGAATGAGCCGTCTTACAAACAGGTCTTCCAGTCCCGATCAAGCCTCCTGATGACCACAGCCCAGGCCAACATCTTGACTGCAACATCACGAGAATTGCTAAACTAAAACCACCCAGCTACGCCATTCCTGAATCCTGACCTGTGAACTCTGAGATGATAAATGTTGCTTAAGCCAAATAATTTTGGGGTTATTTAACATTACCCCAGATAGTTTTGCATTAATAGTTTACAAATACAGTATGCTTGTTTTTAGCTTTTATGTTACTTTATTATTTTCAATATAATATTTTTATTTGATAAGAAAATGGAATCCATAGCTTAAAATGTTTACTATTTAAATATGAAAGGTATGACTGACTTACCTCTTATTGCTTCTTTTACACCTAACCGGAAGCAGAGTTTTCCAAAACAGAGGAAGTCATTCTCACAATAGCATTAACAGACAGGCCACTGAGAGAGCCTTTATGATGCATTCTAACCTCCTGAAGAGCGTTTCTAATGTGATCCCTGTGCCAAAGGAAGACACGCATGAGCATCTGCCCTCTCCAGAGCAGCACATTCTAGATACGGCTAAGGTACTGAAAGGAACGGGAGTTTACTTACAACTTATAAAACCACTTAAAATGCAATTGTAGTCACTACCTGCCAGCTTTCGGATGTAGTTCAGCCAGTCTCTCCATGATCTTGGTAAAGCTACGCAGGTTCGATGTATTTGGAGGTACAAATTGAAAAGGTGCATCAGGTAGTAATTTAGTGGATCCAATCTGTTTACAATTTTTCTTGACACCCTAAATAAACATTTTTAAAGTTTTATTTAAGTCAGTAACGATTACATAGAAATAATCCAGCTTATTCTAAATTAAAAAATTACAAATAGTAAAATCAAAATTCCTAAGATATTTATGTTGATTTGGGATTAGTTTTTCTACCAAGTAATTTTACTTGAGATGTATTCAGGGCCATTTATTTAAAAAATGCCAAATACATGATGAAGTATAATATATGGGCTACGTCAAAATTAGCTTTTCTCAAACAGGATTCTCATCTGATCCACAGAACACAAAAAATGATGTTAACTATTTTCTCAATTTTCCCTAAGATAGGACATAACTATTCCATTCTAGATGCATAGGAGAGAGAGTCATTTGCTATATACAATGGATATCTTAGGCTTAGGACATGAAGGCTGAATTCTCTTACCCAACCTGACAGAGAAAGGCTGGTCTACATAGTAATTATATGTACATATTTATATCATATATTCTATATCTTATTTACTAAATGTTCAATGTACACAAACTATATGCCCAGAACATGCTGGAGTGGGGGTGGGGAAACTAGTGCTATAAAAAAGAACCTCCATCACTTATGTATCTTATAATTCAACTGAAGAGACAAAATTAAAATGATCAATTAATTACTATTAGCCATGCAAGTAGGATATAAATTATATGAAACCACTGTACATCCCATAAAAGTTCAACAAAGGAGGAGCGGATACTTTCAAACCTAGATGAAACGTCAGGGTAAGATATACAAAATATTAGATCTACATCAGAATAGTACATATTTTACTTATTTGCTTATTGCCTTATCTCCTTCACTAGATTTAAGCTCTGTAACAGCACAGATTTTTGTCTGTTTTGTTCATTGCCACTTTCCCAGTGCCTACAATAGTGTACACAGTTGGTATACTGTTTATTGAATAAATAATTTTGGGATACAGTAAGTTTAAATAGCAGTTGGAACCACAGAGAGGATGGGTTTCCCAAGAAAGAGCCAAACTGCTAGTAAATAACAGTAGCTACTATTTACGGAGTACATTCTCCATGACAGGCACTGTTCCAAAGAATTTTCTGAATTAAACTCATTTAAAGCTCACAACATTTGTGAGGCAGGAACACTTACCCCCATTTTATTTTTTATTCTTTTAAAATGACTTTATTTATTTTATTTATTTATGGCTGCATTGGGTCTTCGTTGCTGCATGTGGGCTTTCTCTAGTTGCGGTGAGTGGGGGCTACTCTTCGTTGCGGAGCATAGGCTTCTCAATGTGGTGGCTTCCCTTGTTGCAGAGCACGGGCTCTAGGAGCACAGGCTTCAGTAGTTGTGGCACTCGGGCTCAGTAGTTGTGGCTCACAGGCTCTAGAGTGCAGGCTCAGTAGTTGTGGTGCACGGGCTTAGTTGCTCCGTGGCACGTGGGATCCTCCTGGATCAAGGCTCGAACCTGTGTCCCCTGCATTGGTAGGTGGGTTCTTAGCCACTGTGCCACCAGGGAAATGCCTATCCCCATTTTAAAATAAGGAAGCTCAGACACAGAGGGCAGTAACTCGCCCAGCCCATGAGTAGGTAGCAAAGCCAGGTTATGAATCTGTTGTTCTTAATCATCACTACCTCTTATTATAGACGATAAATATTTTCTAAATGAATGAACATAATGAAAAAATGTTGAGAATCTGAGAAGAAAGGTGACAATAAACTGCTAGAAAAGTAAGAGTATAGTTTAACAAAGACAGCAGTTAAGAGCTGCCCTGTCCACACACTCTAAGACAACATACTCCTACCCTAGCCCACGGTGCCCTATTTATTTATGACACATAACCTTCCCTCTACCAACTCCATGACCTGCTTCCTCAGCTAACAAGACCAAGAGTGGTGTTACCTGAACTCATGAACACCAAAATCATGGGCTGGATCAGATTTCCTGTCTAAAGAATGTGGAATTGGAACAGAGCAAATGAGTTAGTCAAAATGATGACAGGAGCTTGAGCTGAAAAGTACTGTAGAGTTAGAGTTAAGCAAAATAAAGCCTAATGGAGGAAGAGAGAAGTCACAAGCAGACAGAGAAAGCCAGTGTGCAGAGAGAAACAGGAGGATGGAGCTTACAGGCATGCAGAGGCAAGAAACCAGGGGCACTACCTGAGAGAGGCAGGGAGGAGCCATAGCTCCCAAATTCCCAGCTCAAGCGCCCGTAGCCTGACTGCAGTTTGTTTCCTTCCTTCCTATTGTGGATTGAGGTTATGCACCAAAAAACCCATCCTAAACACAAAGTGTCACTGAGATGAAAGGAAAAGAGATGAAAGGAAAAGAGTTGAAAGAAAGGAATGACCGGCACCAAATAGGCTAAGTGGTCAAAAAGAAGGCAGACAGGCGACAGAGCGATAAAAACGCCATTAGTGACTACAGGAAGAGCACTGTAAATAAAATTCTAGCGACGGGGTCAGGTTATCAGGATGAAGAAGAGAGACCATCACAGAAGCCCAGACATTGGGTATAAACTACTTGGTTGGGAAGTTTGGCAGGAAAAACACAGAACAAATAAGGACGGTAACTTCAAAAGAATGAGAAGTCAAGTGAAAATGTGGTTCGGATTAAGAAGAGTTGTGCATAACTGTGAGTGGAGAAAGGTCTGTGGGTACAGAAATGGCACTAATGGTACAGAAAAATAATGGGATAACTCCAGGAATTAGGAAAGGATGGGGTAAAGGACATAGGGAAAAGAGATCCCTTTATCTTATTCTTATGGAAAAAACCAAAATTCATTTATTCAACAAATATTTATTCTTTCATCCATTTATTAAAAAGGAATTTTCTCGGATCTGTAGAGTCAAACTAATTCCAGTAAAAATCCAAGGACTTTTCTAATAGATAGTGACAAGCAGAATTATGAAATTTATACAGAAAGGCAAAGAGACTAGAATAGCCAAAATAAATTTTGAAAAAGAACGAAGTTGGACTTCCTGTTTCAAGACTTACTATAAAGCTATTATGATCAAGATAGTGTAGTACTGGTGGAAAGTTTAAGAGATAGAAGAGAACAGAGAGTCTAGAAATAGATCCACACAAATATGGTCAACTGATTTTTGACAAAGGCACACAGATAATTCAGTGGAGACAGGATAGGCTTTTCAACAATGATGCTGGAACAATTCCATACACAACACAAAAACACAACCAAAAAACCAAAACCACCTCAATTCATATCCCACACATTATAAAATTAACTCAAAAGCTTTGTGACAATGGGTTATGCAAAGATTTCTTAGATACAACATTAAAAACACAAGTTAAGGGACTTCCCTGCTGGTGTGGTGGTTAAGAATCTGCCTGCCAATGCAGGGGACATGGGTTCGATCCCTGGTCCAGGAAGATCCCACATGCTGCAGAACAACTAAGCCCGTGCGCCACAACTACTGAACATGTGCTCTAGAGCCCGCGAGCCACGACTACTGAGCCCGTGAGCCACAACTACTGAAGCCTGTGCACTGCAATTACCAAGCCCATGTGCTGCAGCTACTGAAGCCCATGTGCTCTAGGGTCCTCATGCTGCAACTACTGAGCCAGCATGCTGCAACTACTGCAGCCCGCGCACCTAGAGCCCGTGCTCCATAACGAGAAGCCACCGCAACGAGAAGCCCACGCACTGCAACAAAGAGTAGCCCCCACTCGCCACAACTAGAGAAAGCCTGTGCGCAGCAACGAAGACCCAACACAGCCAAAAAACCCACAAAAAACAAACAAAAAACCCCCCACAAGTTAAAAAACAAAAGAGCGACAAACTGCAATTGGTTAAAAATTAAAACTCCTGCTCTGAGAATGACACTATTAAAAGAATGAAAAGACAAAGTACAGGCTGGGAAAACGTATTTGCAAAGTACATACCTATCTGATAAATGACTTATATTCAGAATATTAAAAAACTCACAGAACTCAGTAAGAAAATGCATAAAGCTAAGTGAAAGAAGCCAGACTAATAAGGCTATATAATATTCTACTCACAGGAGATTCTGGAAAAAGTAAAATTATAAGAACAGAAAACAGAGCAGAGCACAAGAGAATGTTTTGGGAAGATGGAACTGTTCTATACCTTGATAGTGATGATGGTTACATGCCTGTGGCATATGTCTAAACTCACAGACAGCAAAAAGAGCGAATTTTACTATATGTAAATTTTTAAAAATCTATGGAATGCCTATAGGATGCCAGGCATTTTGCTGTGCAGTGGAGAGACAAGAGTGAATAAGTCAACTTTATCACCTTCCATGTGACGTTTAAAATCTCAATGTGGTAAAGATGAGAGCATGCATAATAAAATGACTATATTTTATGGTTTAAATAATTATGAGATGAGGTTAGCTGTGAAAAAAAGGATGATGAAAGTGTTAAGTAGCTACTTATAGAGTAACACTATCCAAGAATAAAGAGATACAAAGACTGAAAAGCACTGGCAGAGAGCCTAGTTACAGAGAAACGTTGTCTCTGCGGCTAGGCCTATAAAGATCTGTGCTTCCTCCAGGGACAACTGGGGTTGTACAAGAGCAGGTTAGGGCGGATTCAATGTTAGGCACAATTCAGACTAATGTCCTTATTCCCACTTCAAGACTGCTGTCCTGGAGTTATCTGTCCTACAAAGCTACTTATCGCAGTATAGTGTATATATGAAGACCATTTAAGGGCTTGATCAAGAAAACTAACCTTTTGGTCAAAAGCGAAAAACTCACTGTCTTGCTCAGATCCCAGCTGCTGCCTCGGCCTAGTTCTAGGCAATCTAGAAACAGAGGAGGTTGAGTTGACTTCTTTGCTGATGTTTTTCTCCAAATTACTGAAACTAACTTTATTTCCATTTTTGGACGAAAGTGGTGATGTATATTCTCCAGGAGTTTTAACAAGCCGCACATTTACTGATTTCCCATTTATTTCTGTACCATTCATTTCCTTCACAGCCAGCTTTGCATTATGGTTTTTTTTTAAAGCAAGAGATGCATATCTAAAATATAAAAGCAGAAAACCAAAAGGTTCTTTGTTAATGACTTTAAATGACCTCAAACTTCATTGTGTAACTACTGGCTAGCATATACCTTTTATAAGAATAACTGCTCTTAAAAATAAGTTACTATACTTACCTTGGGATCAGGAAGAATATTAAAATAACTAAATACAAAAAATTAAAGATGGGAAATAAAAGGTAGTTAGTATTTCTTCTGAATTATCACCTGTTAATTTTATATTAAAATGTTATGTAGGGCTTCCCTGGTGGCGCAATGGTTGGGAGTCCGCCTGCCAATGCAGGGGACGCGGGTTCGTGGCCCGGTCCGGGCAGATCCCATGTGCCGCGGAGCAGCTGGGCCCGTGAGCCATGGCCGCTGGGCCTGTGCATCCGGAGCCTGTGCTCTGCAACTGGAGAGGCCACAACAGTGAGAGGCCCGCGTACCCAAAAAAAAAAAAAAAAAAAAGTAACATTTGCAAAGCTTATATATGACACAGTTGCACAGATTAGTGTTCTCGGGACAACTGGTTATCCATACCAAAAAATTAAAATTAATCCCTATACACAAACATAACCTCCAGATACAGAGAAGGCATAAAGGTGAAAGGCAAAATTTAAAAACATTTAGCAGAACACAGGAGAGAATGTCCTTATGGCCTTGTAGTGAAAAAATATGCAGTCCAAACAGAGTTGGAAAATCTAACCAGAATTTTAGCCATAAAATTGAGAAAGCTGGGCAAGAGCCATCCTTCTGAAAGTGCCAGCTCCAGATAGTGCCAATGGAAGGCTATACACCAAATCTGAAGAGCAGCTGCCTCCATAGGATGGGACTATGGATCAATTTTTATAACCTCCTTACACTTCTGTATTTAACTGTACTTCCTAAATTTCCACACAGAATGTATAATACTTCAAAGTAATAAAGAACCATAAAGTTTCTTTTTTTCCAAAGGATTCAACAAGACACTAAAAGAATCTTTCACATCAAGTAATACTCCTAGGAGTACAACACTACTTTAATATAACGAAATATATTAACAACATATTAATTAATAGGTCCAAGAAAAGCATATGATCTTAAGTGAATCCATTTAAGACAAAATTAAACACTTATTTTTAATAAATTTCAACCCAACTACAAATAGGATCCTTTTTTAATTTATAAAGATTTTCATATCTGAAATAAAGAGCTATCATTTTTTGTGATAAAATAGTAAAGGCATTTCCATTAAGCTATCACCATTCTTATTTGATACTTTTGAATGTTCTGATGTCACAAAACAGGTTAACAACACACATACTGGAAATGACTATATGTAGATGATATAGCCATCTACCTAAAAAATAAAAAAGCATCAACTAAAAAGTAATTAAAATAAAAAATAATAAAATTAAATATAATTTTCTGAGTACCTACTATATGCCAGCCTTTATTTCTACTGGTTTACTTATTTATCTCATAATAGTTCCACAGTAATGCTATGTAGGTACTATTATTATCCTCACTTTATAGATGAAGAGCCTCAGATACAGAAAGGTTATTAAGTAACTTGCCCAAATGTATTCATCACATTACTGACGAAGCTGAGACATGAACCCAAGACACTTGCTGTAGAGCCCATTCTCTTAACTAATGCACTCGACTGCCCCCATGAAATGGTATGAAACAAGATAACTGCAGAAAAATCAATAACTCTCCTATATCTCATTAGTAACAAGTTAAAAAGTATAATGAAAGAAAGCTCTGATTGAGAACAGCACCAATTAATGACTGTAGCTATTTGTCAACGTGTATCCCTCTACTAGGCTGGGAAACCCCTGCGGGAATGGCACCTGGCTTAATCACCACTGTGGTTCATGTTCAGTACAGAACAGACCTCTGTTAGAACCTAGGGCATACCCAGTAAATGTACATTCACTGAATCTGGGAAACATACCTGTAATTAGGAGAAGAATCATAAATTGAAATGTCAGAAATTTCATATTTCTGGAAATGAGACCTTAAATCAGCCTGAAAGAAGATAAATAAAAGTTTGTGAAAGGTAGAAAAACAATCAAAATATGAACAATTAATAGATTTGAAAGTGAAGCTCAAAAAATAAATCCTGGCATACCTCAGACACTGAAGGGCAGAGCCCACCAACATGTATCAAGTAACCTTTATCTCTTCGTAAGGGTTCAACATTCTTCATTTCTGCTTGAAGATAAACATACAACAGAAGATAATCATTATTTTATCAATATTTTTAAGAGAAAATGTGAAAATTGTTAAGTATTTCATTTTTTATTATCAAAAAGATGATTATAAAGTTATTAGCAAGTACCAGCACTAGGCTGAAGATTAAGAGCTTGGAGTACAGTGCCAAGGTTTCTGGGCTTTAATCATACGTTAAAAACAAAGAGGTTGGACTGAATGATATTTAGTCTCTTGTGACTCAAAGATGGATCAATAAATAGGTAGTCCTGGCTGTCTGATGGAAACTGAGAAGCTTCTTCTGTTCACTATGTACCCCACACCTGCGAAGTGCCTGATGAGGGTTTAGAGGAAAAGAACGCCTGAAGGAATACTGATGTTGGACTAGAGTAGGGAGAGAGAATGGTGGGCCTCTATCTACTAACTAAATCTTGGATTTAAGCTTTTAGCAGACAGTTTTCTGAAAGAGAAATGAACATTTTAAACTGATTTACTCTTAAAAAAAAATGACATCCAAATGGCCGATTTCCTCATTTTTCATATTTATAAAGAAATACAAACAGGAATAAAATATTAAAACAGTGCAATCCCCCAAAATAATACAGAAGAAGATAAGCACTATTTTATAAATGAGCTAGGTTAGGATTTCTTGGTAAATTGTTAAGAACCAACCTAGTGTAAACTTCGGATCCTCTTTGTCTTGTACTATTTGATTTTCTTGTATTCCTGAGAAGTCAGCTCCAGTCACGTTCTCTTTAGCATCAAACCAGTCTTCACTTATTTCTCGGTAATTTGTGGAGTCTGAGAAATTGAACACACTTAGCAAGGAACTATGTACAATGTTTAACCGTGAGAAGTTATCTGAGTGACCTGCTTCCCAGTTTTACTTTAATTAACACTGATTCCTAGCTTATTAAAAGCCTTACTTTTCTAATTTTTAATTATCCTTTACTGAAGAAGAGATTTATCTTTATAGACAGAATAACAATGAACATCTTTAAAAATGGGTTAAGCCGTGCCACAAGTCTTTATTTCACTAAAAAAGGATCCTTCTCTTCTCATTGAGGACAAAACTAAAAAACAAAACAAAAAACCCATACAATTTACAGAGATACAAACTGGACAGAAAAAAGAATTTTCAAAATGGAAAACATGAACCAGAAGAACAAAAGTCTGTATTATTATTTGGAATTATCAGATATATTAAGTAACCTTAAAGATATCAAGTAGATGTAATAAGAACATACTTAACATTCATAATCTGAATGATGCCATTCAATTAAAAATATTTACTTTAACTTAATAGATGGGCACGAGGGGTATTTTAAATCTTATTATCTGCTTTCTGGCAATGACACAAGACAAACATTTTTATACTGACCTTTATCATCAAGTTTTAGTTGACTAAAGTCTATATCTACGTCACCATTTTTTAAACCATCCTCTTTGGGTGATGTATCTTGTTTAGGATGACTATTGTCAGGTAATAGAGACATCTGAGAATTAAAATAATAAAAACAACAATAATAAATAAGGAGTAACAGTTATTGCACTCTATGTGACAAGCATGCTTCACTGGCATTATTTACCCTCACAACAACAAAGGCTATGAGACAAAATCATTATCGACCCAGTTTATGGGTAAGCAAACTGAATCTAAGTAACCTGCTGCTTTATGTCTGTCACACAATGAGAATTATGATTTGAAACTAGTCTATGTATAGTGACTGTATGCGCTACCACCACCATTATTTAGCAAAGTGTGGCATCCACACACTAGAAGTACCTGAGATGATTTCTGGAGCTGCACATGTAAGTATTTTTCACATTAACATCAACAGCTATATATTTAATGTGTGCTTATATGTACCTTTCATTTATGGGGAGTGATATTTCTTTCTCATACATAGTAAGTTACTCTTCACAGATAAATTTTTTAAAAGAGGAGAATCATTTAAAAAGTACAAATCAAATAACATTACAGATAATACCTGGCTATGAAAAATTGTGAAGATGGTACATAAGTAGCTGAAATTTAGAAACACTACACTATACAATGCTGGCTTTCACGCATAACTTAATTTAGTAAGGTGGGTATTAAAATGTAATCCTAACAAAGTAGATATTGTTTTAGAGCCAAAATTAAGATTATAAAAATGTTATATCTGCATCTTTTACTTTTAAAAAGATTTATTATTCTGCCCAAATAGTCAGGTTACACCATTGCTACCTTTACAATGATGAAAAAAATAAAAAAGTAAAAAAACAAAACCCCTCCAGAACATTATATATCATTAAATGGACAAGTTGTTTAAGCAAACTATGTAAGAAATTTGAAGATATAAAAATCTGGTTTTAGACCTGTTAATTCTTTGTGGATAAATGAGATTTTGTTTTTTTAAAGAGCAGAACAATGGAATAAATAATTTGCTAAAATAATTTACTTTTAATCATTTATCTTAATAGAAAGGAATATAAATCAATCAAGTATTTATTTCACTTTTGGCTTTGGGATGCATCTTATTCTTTAAGACTACCCAAATAATAATATAACCTCAGGGTTAAGACTAAAGTCAGAAAGTAGAAACAAACTTCAGGGGACCTCCCTGGTGGTGGCCCAGTGGTTAAGAGTCCGCCTGCCGATGCAGGGGACACGAGTTCGTGCCCCGGTCTGGGAAGATCCCACATGCCATGGAGCGGCTGGGCCCATGAGCCATGGCCACTGAGCCTGCGCGTCCGGAGCCTGTGCTCCGCGGCGGTAGAGGCCACAACAGTGAGAGGCCCGTGTACCGCAAAAAAAAAAAAAGAATCCGCCTACCAATGCAGGGGACATGGGTTCGAGCCTGGTCCGGGAAGATCCCACATGCCGCGGAGCAACTAAGCCTGTGCACCACAACTACCGAGCCTGCATTCTAGAGCCCATGAGCCACAACTACTGAAGCCCGTGCCTAGAGCCCGTGCTCCGCAACAAGAGAAGCCACTGCAATGAGAAGCCCATGCACCGCAACGAAGAGTAGCCCCCACTCGCCACAACCAGAGAAAGCCTGCACACAGCAATGAAAACCCAACGCAGCCATAGATAAAAATTAAAAAAAAAGAAACAACCTTCAGTTTTCCTACCCCATTGATAATGGAATATAACTCGTGTTTCTCTATCACTTCACAGTTTGCAGAGTGCTATTACACAGATTGTCATCTGACAAACATTTCCTTGGGGGAACAAGAGAGATTAAGAAAACCTACGAAAGGCACTTAAAAATTATTTTCATCATTTCAGCAAAGGAGGAATGAAAACTTTGCCCTGTCTAAAATAAATGGGATATTATTATTTTAATTATTTATTTATTTTTGGCTGCATTGGGTCTTCGTTGCTGCGCGTGGGCTTTCTCTAGTTGTGGTGAGCGGGGGCTACTCTTTGTTGCGGCGTGTAGGCTTCTCATTGCGGTGGCTTCTCTTGTTGTGGAGCACGGGCTCTAGGCGTGCGAGCTTCAGTAGTTGTGGCTTGTGGGCTCTAGAGCGTGGGCTTGGTACTTGTGGCACATGGGCTTAGTTGCTCCCCGGCATGTGGGATCTCCCTGGACCAGGGCTAGAACCCGTGTCCCCTGCATTGGCAGGTGGATTCTTAACCACTGTGCCCCCAGGATATTATTTTATACTATCTCATGCGATGAAGGCATAACCACATTAGTTTTTACTACATTGCATTAACACGATGGGGGCCAAAAATTATGATTTGCCAGAGACACTCAAGGTTTATACCAATCGTCATGTTGAACTATTAACATCACTACCTTTTTTCATCCTCAGAAGTCTCCTGATTTGATGATAAATTATGTGGTCATCTTACCCAACATATACTATTGACATCTGTTTGATCAGGACATTACGCTCCTTCTAATCAGTTATATCCCTCAAATGGTAGTACACAAAATAAGCCAGCTGAGTGAAAAGAAGGATGCGAGAGCTTCTAAAAATTATAGTTTACTTTGTGCAAGGCATAAGATTAAAGATTTACACTTGATGAACTACTCTAAAAAAATCTCACATGAGAGAGTGTCTTTTTCAGGCTTGAAGAACCATCAACATCACGTGTACTTTGATTATCTAGTTCAGAATCTGCTCCTGAAAAGCTAAACAGATAAACATTTCATTAAAGCATTTATCAATGTTCTGAATAAGGACCAAAATAGAAAACAAAGTTAACTGAATTAGCAATGTTTAAGATCTAATGAATTCTAAATTAGATGAAAACATAACTTACATATGTGATTCTTCTTTCATTAGCTGGAAAGAAAGAGAAGGGAAGAAAAATCTTTTAGCGTAAAATGTTTTCTGTCTAAATGAAGTAAAAATTTTATTCCTAAAACATAAATACATACCCTGGAAGCAAAAGCAGAGAAGGTAGATAATAATTTTGATTCTACCGATAGTGGAGGCAGCTCTTCCAGTGGTATACCCTTGTTTATCTTTTCTTTCAAATTCACGTATCTAACTTTCAAGTCTTCTAAAACTGTCAGTAGAGCTGATCCTAATTCTTTCTTAGTAGAATTACTTGATAAATTCCTGTTCAAAAGTTACATTCACAAAACTAAATTACTTAGGCCAAGCCACCCATTTAAAACTAATGTCAAATTATACACTTAATTCTAACTCTACTAGATCCCTAAAATGTTTTCTTTTAAACATTTAGTAAAAGAAAATGAATCACAGAAGATGTGTTTTTCCAGGGGCAAGATAAGCAATCCTTGGTATACATATTAGCCGGACAGAATGTGGTCGAATGTCACGAAAAACCCTCCAACTGACTTCATCCGAACTTGGACTTTATAAAGAAAACCTGAATCTGTCTTTTTACTGGATTCATCATTCCAACATGCACTGTTGCCTCTCCAGGAAATTACAATGTACTACTTTTTAAAGTCTATTACCCCTAGGCCAGTTAACAAACCCAGTTATAATCCACCCCTCTCCTGCCCTTTAAAAATGAAAACTAAAGAAATTTTCTAGAATAAACTTAAAGTTAGTGATAAATTTCTAGGAAGATACAGATTTAAAATTAACCATCACCTATAACTATAGATAGAGAATAACCTTTAAAAATTGTGAATCACTATGATGTACACCTGAAACATATAATACTGTAAATCAACTGTAACTCAATAAAAAAGCAGATAATAAACAAACAAACCCTAACAATCACCTATTTAGTCCTTCTCTATTTTCCATTACAAGTTTGTAAATATCACTGCAATGCTGATGACACATTTGATAGTGAACATTTAAAAGGTGCAACTCTGCTTTGATGGCTCTCTGCATTATTTGCTGACAGCACTTTGATGGCAAATTCTTCTCCATCTCTTTAGAAAGTTGAGGTTCCCTTTGAAATAAAAAAATTGGATTAGGTAAGATTCCAAATATTTTTCTGTGTTGATGACATACCTCCAGAAACAGATTTAAGATTTCTTACATTTCTCTGTAAAGTTTAAATCAATTTCTACTAAAGATGGAAAGGCTGAAGAAAACAAGGATGTCAAGAGTCAATGCTAAATATCTTCTTTTTAGGATTTCCCTGGTGGAACAGTGGTTAAGAATCCGCCTGCCAATGCAGGGCACACGGGTTCGAGCCCTGGTCTGGGAAGATCCCGCATGCCATGGAGCAACTAAGCCCGTGCACCACAGCTACTGAGCCTGCGCTCTAGAGCCCACGAGCCACAACTACTGAGCCCGCGTGTTGCAACTACTGAAGCCCGCGTGCCTAGAACCCGTGTTCTGAAACGAGAAGCCACCACAATGAGAAGCCCATGCACCACAACGAAGAGTAGCCCCTGCTCACCGCGACTAGAGAAAGCCCGTGGGCAGCAACGAAGACCCAACGCAGCCAAAAATAAATAAATAAATAAATTTATTAAAAAAATAAATATACTCTTTTTAGAATTCAAGAGAGTAAATAAATCTCAAATTCATACTTCATTTTACCAAGAAAAGAATTCTAAAGTAAAGTACTAATTTATCCAGAATCAACAGATTTTTCAACCTAAATCAAGCACTGGCCAGCATTTTTAAAAGTTATAAACATTCTGGAGGGAAACTTTTTAAATGTTATCTTTTAAACAGAAAATATAATTTACATTTTTCTTAATAATAATAATGCTTATGCTATTAGAAGCAAATATTTTGCTGTTATAACAAAAAGCTCCAAAATCACTACCTCTTTGAATGTTAATAGTTCTTCCCTTGCTAATACCAGCCACTTCTAACTATTCTCGATACATCTGCCTCTGGAAACCAACTCTTCTATTTAATTTTATAGGACTGGATACCAGATCAAACTCATTAGAAGAATAAAGGATGAATGAAGGAAAAAGCAAATGATCTCAGAGCATGAAAACCAATTTGACTTCTCAGAGACTTCTCCTTTTCCTCTCCCCCACCACCTGGTTCTCGATGGATGCAAAGTAAATTACACAACAAATTAAAATATCCCAGTAAAAGTATCTGTTTACTTCTTCAAATATATGATGTTCTCCAAATGTGCTATTTTGTTTTGGACTACAGGGGATCAAATGAAAGAAAACGAAAGTAATAAATCAGTGTGGGTTTGGGTTGGATAAATAAAGATGCCATGAGTTTTTCTGAAGGAATTATTCAGACTGAAATCTCAGTAAGTGGAAAGCTTTAACATTCTACATTGTTCTAATATTTATTTCTTTCAAGACAAATGGCTGAAGCAGACGATCTCTTCAAGTCACTCCTGGCTATTATTCTATATGGTTAAGTACCTACACAAAAAGCAAATTACTATTTTGATCATATGTCTGACTTACCTTTCAGAATGTTTCTTTAAGTCTGTGAAATCAAATGTTTTCCTTAATTCCAGGGAATCCTGAAAACATGATTTAAGATCAAATTAGACATATGCAACAAACAATAATACATGTTGTATCTGGTAAGATGTAAAATCCAACTTCGAATTGACTTTGTGGCAATAGCTGCCAACTGAGAAGAACAGAAGTTGGTAGCAATCTATTCACCTTTTTCCTTCATCCAGCATTTTCTCACAAAAGCCTCAGAAACCCCTGATATAATTCAGTGAAACAAAATATTTACATTAGCCTACAGTGCCTCTTTATAAAGTCAAATAAATTTTTATTATTAATCATATTGGTTTTACCTTATTCAGGAAGTTTCCCTTAGGTTTTAAACTGTCAATGGAGACAGATTTCCCCGAACATCCTTTTGTCACAGCCATCTGTGGATCTTCATTATCTTGACTGTATGCCCAATCTGTGTTACATGCCACACTTCGTTTCTCACTTTGCCACTCATCAGGCCATTTTTTATTTATCATTGTTATCTCTGTGTTGCTTGATGTAGATACTACAGAAGATCTTGTGCTCGTCGCCCTGCTTGTTGTGAAACAAGCCCTAAAATCAGTGCTAACATCCACTGTTTGATTAACTGTGACTGTACAACTTGCTACATCTGTAACTGATTCAGGACATGGTCCTTCCATATGGTGAAAGCAAGTTTTATTTGTGGTACTGCCATTAGCAGCTCTTAGGGAGCTACCTTCTTCTATTGCCTGGTTATCTCTGATGGCAGACCTTGGTAGAGTAACAGAAAAATCTAAGGCTGGGTTAGGGGTGTTTTCTAGGCTTTTATAACATGCAGAAATTACTGAATCATCAAAAATAGAGGTCCAGGAACTTTGACAATCTTTATAGGGCTGGAGTAATGTCTCTAAAACTTTGTCTTGTGGTAATGTGCTTGGATTTTCAAGGTGCTGTAACATTTTTTCCTCAACAACTGAATTTCCACAAAAATCTTTACTTTTAGTTACTTGAGACTTCACTTTGCCAGTATAAATTTTAGTTTTTAATGCTTTTTGAGGGTTCAAGAAACCACTCTTAGATTGAGATTCCTGGTGTTCAAGAGGACTTCCCTTTAGTACAACTGCATCAAACACTGTGTGGTACATTGAACTAGTGTCTTGTTCCGCACACTTGCCATGTTTTGGTTCATGATATTCTCTTACCATAACAGAATTCTGAAATTTGGAGACATGAGGGGAACCTTCTTGTCCATAAACGTCAGCTGAATCTGAAGAGGTGCTAGAATTACTTTCTAATTTAACATGATCATCTTCTAGATTGCTAGCACAATTAACTCCATAACCTGAACTTCTTAGTCCCCAAACTTCCAGATTAGATATGTTTAATGTTTTCGTTTGGTCAAAAGATAAATGGTTATTTATATATTCTTGTTCTTCTGCACTGTGATATTCCTGCTGTGAGTCATCATCTAGATCATGCTTTTGCACGTCTTCAGAATCATCATCTGAAATCTTGTAGATTCTTTCCAAGCCAACAGTCGTATTACCTCGATGATTCAAAATATCAAAAAACACCTCCTTTCTTTTCTGCATTTCATAATTGAATTCTGAATCTAAATGAGTAAGACTTTCATTCTTCAGTTTTGACTCTGAATGATGTATAGAGTAGGTTTCATTCAGGAAAGTGTTGTCAATACCACCTTCAAACTCACTTGACTGAGAGTGAGTACTCTCCATCTTAGCATTTGGACTCACAGTAAAAGATGGCTCCAATAACTCTATTTTGTCGATATTGCTGATTTCTTTGTCATTAGCTCTTTTTTCTAATGCCAAGGAATCCCAGTCATAATCAACAAAAGTCAATTTGGCTTCTTCACAACCATTAGGAGATAACAAATTTTCTTTTTTACGATTAGAAGGCTCATCTGATTAAAAAAAAAAAAGGATAAAATGTTAGCAGAAACATTACAGAATTTAAACACAAGACCTTAGATGTAATCTGGCCTAAGCTCTTCCCAATGTAGGAATATACTTTTTACATTATCCGTAACAAACATCCCTAAATAGTTGCTGCTATGGACTGAACTGTGTCCCCCTCAAAATTCATATGTGTTGAAGCCCTAACTCCCCATGTGGAGACAGGGCCTCTGGGAGGTAATTAAGGCTAGATGAGGTCATGAGGGTGGCACCCTCAAAATGGGATCAGTGCACTTATGAGAGAAGAGACACCACAGAGCTTGCTCTCTGTTTCTCTCCACCATGTGAGGACACTGCAAGAAGGCGGCCATCTACAAGCCAGGAAGAGAGCCCTTACAAGACCTGACCATGCTGGCAGCCCCATTTGGACTTGCAGCTTCCAGAACTGTGGAAAAAACCAAATATCTGTTCTTTAAGCCACCTCCATGGTATTGTGCTATAGTAGCCCCAGCTGACCAAGATAGGAGCTAAGATTCTTCCTGAACTCTTTCAGTGGCAAAGCATTTACTATTTAGAAGGCAGTCACTCCCTTTGTAATCTTTGGGTGCCTCCTAGTGTTCTAATATCAACCTTAGGCACTGCAGAAATAAGACGAAGAAGACATGGGTGCTGTACCATGCTGCTGATTAGCAGGTAAATGCTTAAGAAAGGAGAAGTAGATGTCAGAGAAAACTGTACATTTAAAAAGTGTTTTGAAACAAAATAGTTATTTTAGGCAAATTAAACAGCACTACAAGGTTAGCTGGGTGAAAAAACATGGCATTTTCAGGAAATTATAAGCCAGCTTGTCTGGAATGAAATAGCTCTAAGGGAGTGAAAGGAGCTGTGAACAGAAAGAGGCCTTTTATGAGGTGTTAAGGAGTCTGGTTCTTATCCTAACACGGAGGACCACTGAAAGCTTCTTAAAAGGGTAGTCATGTGAATGCAATTGAGTTTAGACACCTCTGGCAACAGTAGGAATGAAGGCTTGAAGGGGGAGACTGAAGGGAGACAGATCAAGAGTACAGAAATGGGACTGGAAAAGAAGAGACTAGTATAAAAGTTCCACAACTGACAAGACTTGGTGATCAATTAGAAATGGTAGATAAGGGAGAGAGAGATTAGTGGCTTTCAAATACATATTTTTTTTCTTTAAGAACACAATCAGAAACACGTTTTATATCAAGATCTAGCATATATGTGTCTGTATAAGTGAAACAAAAATTTTACAAAACAGTAATTACTCCAATTATGTCCAAAGTATTCTGCTATTTTCTAGTCTATTTCATTTTATTAAAAAAAAAGCTGATCACAATCAGCTAAGCTGACTTCATGACTCATCAATTAGCTACCACCTGCTTAAATATCTTTCTAGGATAATGCTAAGGGTTACAGCTTGGTATTACAGATGAGTGGGAATATCTGGTGCTAAAGAGATAGGGACTTCACGGAAGAGGAGATTTAGAAGATGAAGAGGAAAAGCAAGGGGCTGGGGAGGGAGGTGGAGGGAGAAGATAATGAATTCAGTTCCAGGCAAGTGGAGTTTAAGGTTAGAGATAAAACACCCAGATGTGAATGTCTAATAAGCTGTTATAAATATGGGGTTGGAGCTAAGGACAGTAGGGTCAGATACAATTATAAATTCATGTGCTGATTGTGTTTTTCTTAGAGATTTGTACAGGAGTTCATGATATATTCTGGATACTAGGTGTTTGTTTTTTATATTTATAATATAAGTGACTTTCCCCCAGTTTACTGGCTATCTTTTTTTTTTTTTTTTTTTTTTGCGGTACGTGGGCCTCTCACTATTGTGGCCTCTCCCGTTGCAGAGCACAGGCTCCAGACGTGCAGGCTCAGTGGCCATGGCTCACGGGCCCAGCCGCTCCGCGGCATGTGGGATCCTCCCAGACCGGGGCACGAACCTGCGTCCCCTGCATCGGCAGGCAGACTCTCAACCACTGCGCCACCAGGGAAGCCCTATTGGCTATCTTTTAACTTTTTTTCTTTTTTTTTTTTTTGCGGTACGCAGGCCTCTCACTGTTGTGGCCTCTCCCGTTGCGGAGCACAGGCTCCGGACGCACAGGCTCAGCGGCCATGGCTCACGGGCCTAGCCGCTCCGCGGCATGTGGGATCTTCCCGAACCGGGGCACGAACCCGTGTTCCCTGCATCGGCAGGCGGACGCTCAACCACTGCGCCACCAGGGAAGCCCCTCTTTTAACTTTTTATAATATTTTGTCATGCCACGGGCTTTAAGATTATTTAGTTAAATGAATCAGTCTTTTCTTCTCTGACTTCTGGGTTTGTCTCCCTGGCCTTCCCTACCACATGATTATAAAAGTATTCTTCTATAACTTTCCAATTCTTTGTGTGGGTGTATGTGTGTAACATTTAGCCCTTTCACATTATGTAGAATTAATGCTTCTCTCTAGCATGAGGTAGGACTCTAACTTAATTTTTTTCCAAAAAGGATGGTCAGTTGTCCTAATACCATTTGCTGAAAAATCCAGTTTCCCGTCTGACTTGAAATAGCATTTTTATCACATTCTAAAGTCCTCTTAATAGTTACAACTACATGTATTCATAAGCATATAAAGGTTAGTCAGCTTGCTTTTTATACCCTTGTTGATTATTCTCTCTTCTACCATTATGACAGAAAGAGAAATTTTAGATCCATGTGAAGAAAAAACATACACAACTTCAGTAGCAGAGGTCAACCTGCCCACTTTCTACTTACTACCCTGAAGGCAACTGTACCTGTCAGTAGTTCCTGAAAGCCTGCCTGGACAGAAACCCTCTCTTCTGGCTCACCTTCTCTCTCCTAAATCTTCCATTTACCTGAGAGATCCTATGTAGGCTGCCCATATTTACCAAAAATCACCTGAGTCATCTGTCAAGATAAAAACATGCTGAATCCTACCTTACTGGTAGGAAGGCTTAAGATGTAGTAACACTGGAGAGGGAACTATCAAGTCTAATTACATTTAATACCTCTTTCCACCCAGAATAAAGCCAACTGGACTAGCTTCTCACCTTTCTGGATGTTTCCATTACTGTGGTAGCCTTTACCAGAAGCTGTCTCAACCACTTCAGTGGCCTGCATCACTCAAGGACGTATATCCTAGAAGAAGTATAAATATTGAACTGTTATTATACTCAATATTATATTTTAAAAACTATTAGAAAAACAAGAATCTGACAAAGTAGTAATTATAGTCAAAGATTCTAATATCAAAGGCCTAATAAACAAAACTTGTAAGACATTTGAATAACTTTTTTAAAAATTAATTTTATTTATTTATCTTTGGCTGTGTTGGGTCTTCATTGCAGTGCGCGGGCTTTCTCTAGTTGGGGCAAGCGGGGGCTACTCTTCGTTGTGGTGCACGGGCATCTCATTGCGGTGGCTTCTCTTGTTGCGGAGCATGGGCTCCAGGTGCGCGGGCTTCAGTAGTTGTGGCACATGCGCTCAGTAGTTGTGGCTTGCGGGCTCCAGAGCACAGGCTCAGTAGTTGTGGCGCACGGGCTTAGTTGCTCCGCGGCATGTGGGATCTTCCCAGACCAGGGCTCAAACCGTGTCCCTTGCAGTGGCAGGCAGATTCTTAACCACTGTGCCACCAGGGAAGCCGTGAGTAACTTTTTTAAAGGCGTGGACAGCTACATAAAAGACTGTATTATTTAAACAGACAAGACATATTCTTCTAAAATTTCCAAGGAACATTTAAAAACCGTGTTAGACTACCCAAAAAGTCTTAACCCAAAAAACAGAGTACTAAAGGCTACAATGTGACCCTATTTATGTCAAACCCAGAACAAAAATGTTTCCAAAACGAATTGTAGACTTATTAAAAACTAATGACATGATAAGTCCCTACAATGAAATATCTTTCAGCAACAGAAAGGAACAAACTACTGATATATGTAAACTGGTGGATTAATCTCAAAAACATTATGCTGAATGAAAGAAGGCAGACAAGAGATCACATCTTGTATGATTCCATTTAAGTGAAATGTACAGAAAAAGTAAATTTATAGAGACAGAAAGTAGATTAGTGGCTTTGTGGGACAGGGGATGGGAAGAGGGGTTAATGGTATCATTTCAATTTTAGCATATGTGCTGCTGAAGCGAGCACAGGAAGGGTTAACTGTAAATGGGCATAAGGGATTTTATCAGAGGGATTAAAACATTCTGAAACTGACTTATGGTGTGATGGCTGCACCACTTGATAAAGTGACTAAAATCACTGAACTGTACATCTGAAATCAGTGAGATATATTTCAATAAATCTGTTTTTAAAAAGTTAATGACAATGGTTCTTTGAACCCAGCTGCTACATGAGGAAGCCCAAGCTGGTCACCTGTCAGAAAACCAAGGCACCCTAATGGACACATGAGTGACCCCAGAGAAGACCAGCAGAAGAAATGTCCAGCCAACCCACAAAATCATTTTGAGCCTTCTGGCCTCTAGTTATCATCACTGTCTACACCCCTAAAAAGCTGAAGTACTTGTCAAGGTATTCTGGTGACCAGGTATTACAAAGGTTCCTGATGAGTTTGGGGAAAAAAAAAAAGAACTGATTTTGTTCTAATTCTCAATGAACTATTTCAATCGATGATCCTGAACAAATCCCCAAGTTTACTCTCTCTGTTCTACAATGAGAAGACATTATAAAGCAGAAGAACTCACTCCTTGGAGACAGTCTGTCTAGCTTTGAAACCTGATTTAGACACTTAATATTAACAGTGTGAAAAAAATTAATGACAATGATAACACGGGACTTCCAAAATATATGGGACCTGCCCAAAGTTATAGCCAAAAGAAGTCATAGCTTTAGATTCTTATTATTCAATAAAACTAAAATAAATGATTTAATAAGCAGTCAAGAATCTAGAAAAGAACTAAAGTCTTTATTTCAAAAAGTTGAGAATAGAATTATTTAAGACAAAAGAAAAAGTGACCAATTTAAAAACAGTAAAAATGATAACTAAAACCAAGAGCTATTCTTTGAAAAATGAATTAAATAGATAATATTAGACAAATCTCACTGACAGTACTGAAACAAAAACCAGCAATGAGAAAAGAAGCATTTTAACAAGACATAAAAATGTACTTTTAAAAACTGAAATTGCTATATACACCTTTGATGGCTAGTTTGCAAATTTAACCAAAATAGCCAATTTTGTAAGAAAATAGTTTAAAAAAAAACTTACAGAGGGCTTCCCTGGTGGTGCAGTGGTTAAGAACCAGCCTGCCAATGCAGGGGACACAGGTCTGAGCCCTGGTCTGGAAAGATCCCACATGCTGCAGAACAACTAATCCCATGTGCCACAACTACCGAGACTGCACTCTAGAGCCCGTGCGCCTACAGCCTGTGCTCTGCAACAAGACAAGCCACCGCAATGAGAAGCCTGCGCACCGCAATGAAAGAGTAGCCCCCGCTCACCACAGCGAGAGAAAGCCCGCACACAGCAACAAAGACCCAATGCAGCCAAAAATAAATAAATAAATTTATTAAAAAAAAAAAACTTACAGAAAAAGCTAAACAGAATCAACAATAGAAAAAATTGAACAGGCCATCAAAGATTTATCCTATAACAATTCCTATCAAGCCTACTAAATTCTTAATTCATCTGTATAAGCAAAAAAGTTCTAGGTCAAGTGAACAAAACTCTAACCTGAGTAATAAAAACAGAGTGACGGCCCCTCAATCAATTCCCAGACTTGTGTCAGTGTACAGACTTAGAAGCCCTTGGATGAAGGCGAGGCTGGGTCTCTTCTTCAGGAAGAACCCCAAATACACTACTAAAAATACTCTTCCCTAAATGGTCCCTAAAGCCTTTTACCAGGGTAATTGTACATTGGGGAAAAGAAAATAATCAGGGGACTCCAGGAAGGCTCACGCCAGAGAGTGCTTCCCACAGCTTCTGCTGCCAGTGTCTTATCCCCGTGGTGAGCCACAGCCACCCCCCACCTCTGCGGGAGACCCTCCAACACTAGTAGCTTAACATTTTAGGCAGAAGAGAGATGTGAAAATGCCTCAAGATAGATAAAGTCTTGGCCTGCTGGAGAAATTCAAGAGTACTGTGTGATGGAAAATGGATATGGACATGATGGCTGGACCTGGAGCAGCTATCTTGGGCCAGCAGGTAACCTTGGTAATGGAGCTACATATGAGTGAGCAATCCCACAGAAGGTGCTGGGTCTCTGAGGACTCTGTGGAGCAGACTTACCATATCAGCATTAAACTACTTATCTCTAAAACCTTTCCCTATCCAAGAAATAAATTTTCGTTTTACTTAAAAAAAAAAGAAAATGACCACAACCTTTCAGGAACACTGGCTCTGAACTGACACTGATTTTAGGAGACCCAAAACATCACTGTGGCCTTCCAGTCAGAGTAGGGGCTTATGGAGGTCAGGTGATCAACGGAATTTTAGCTCAGGTTCATCTCACAGTGCGTCCAGTGGGTCCCTAAATGCATATTGTGGCTATTTTCTCAGTTCCAGAACGCGTAATTGGGAAAGACATACTGAGCAGCTGGCAGAATCCCTGCAGTGGTTTTCTGACCTGTTGAGTGAGGGCTATTATGGTAGGAAAGGGCAAGTGGAACCATTAGAATTGCCTCTACCTAGGAAAATAGTAAATAAAAGCAATGCCACATCCCTGGAGGGACTGCAGAGATCATCCAAAGATAACTCTTCTCCTTTTGAGAAACAGCTCTTGGCCTGCTACTGGGCCTTGGTGGAGACTGAACACATGACCCAGGGCCACTGAGTTGTCATGCAACCTGAGCTGCCTGTTACGAACTGTGTGTTATCTGACTCACCCAGTGTGCACAGCAACTTTCCATCATCAAGTGCATCTGGTACATATACATATGTGATCAGGCCCTAGCAGCCCTAAAGGCACAAGTAAGTTACATGAAGAAGTGACCCAAATGCCCATGGCCCCCACTCCTGCTACAGAGCCTTTTCTCTCCCAGGCTGCACCTATGGACTCATGGGGAGTTCCCTATGATCAGCTGACAGAGGAGACGACTTGGGCTTGGTTTACAGATGGTTCTGTGTGATATGCAGGCCCTACCTAAAAGTAAGCAGTTGCAGCATTACCAGCCCCCACCCCTCAAGGGCATCCCTGAAGGACACTGGCGAAGAGAAATTCTCCAGTGGGCAGAACTTTGGGCAGTGCACCTGGCTGTTCACTTTGCTTGGAAGAAGAAATGGCCAGACATGAAATTATATACCAAACCACTGTGGCCAGTTGGTTTGGCTGGATGGTCGGGAGCTTGGAAAGAACATAACTGGAAAACTGGTGACGAAGAAATTTGGGTATGTAGATAGACCTCTCTGAATGGGCAAAAGACGTGAAAATATTTGTGTCCCATGTGAATGTTCACCAGAGAGTGTCCTCAACAGAAGAGGATTTTAATAATCCAATGGATAGGATAATCGATTTTGTCGATGCCAGTCCGTCTCTTTCCCCAGCTACCATGTCAACACCCCGCAGGCTCACGAGCAACAGCACTGTGGTGGCCAGGATGGAGACTCTGCACGCACTCAGCAGCACGGACTTCCACTTGCCAAGGCCAGTCTGGCAAACTGCCAGCAGCAGAGACCAGTACTGAGTCCCCAGTATGGCACCGTTCCCCAGGGTGATCAGCCAGCTACCTGTTGGCAGATTAATTACACTGGACTATTTTCACCATGGAAGAGAACAGTGTTTTGTCCTTACTGGAATTGATGTTTACTCTGGATACAGATGTGCCTTCCCTGCATACAATGCTTCTGCCAAAACCACTATCCATCGACTTTGAGAATGCTTTATCCACTGCCATGGTATTCCACACAGTAACGCTTCTGATGAAGGAACTCACTTCACAGCAAGAAGAAGTGGGGCAGTGAGCCCGTGCTCAAGGAATTCATTGGTCTTACCATGTCCCCCACTATCCTGAAGCAACTGGCTTGACAGCACAGTGGATGGCCCTTTGAAGGCTCAGTTTCAGTGCCAGCTAGGTGACAAAACCTTGTAGTGCTGGGGCAAGGTTCTCCAGAAGGTGGCATATACTCTAAATCAGCATCCAATATACAGTGCTGTTCCTCTGATAGCCCCAGGATTCATAGAACCAGGAATAAAGGGGTTGGAAATGGGAGTGGCACCATTCAATATCACCCCCAGTAATCTACTAGCAAAATTTTTGTTTCCTGTTTCCACAACATTATGCTCTGCTGGCCTCAAGAGGAATGCTTCCACCAGGAGACACGACTCCACTGAATGAGAAGTTCAGACTGCCACCTCACGCCTCTGAATCAACAGGCAAAGAAGGGAGTAACAGTGTTGGCCAGGGTGACTAATCCTGACTACCAAGGGGAAACTGGATGACTACCTCACAATGGAGGTAAGGAAGAACATCTGCGGAATACAGGAGATGGAATACAGTAGGACGGAAATAATAAAAGAGAGGTAAATAAAAAAATAATTATAAAAAACACATCCGAAGAGAGTCTCTTAGTATTACCATGCCCTGTGATTATGGTCAATGGAAAACTAAAACAACCCAATCTAGTCGGGACCACTAAGGCCCGGACCCTTCAGGAATGAAGGTTTGGGTCATCCCCCAGGTAAAAAGAATACACAACAGGTAGTAGAAGAACGCAGTTATAAATACCTGCTACAACTACGTGACAGGCTGCACAAATGAGGACTGTTAATTGTAATGAGTATCTCTTCCTTATTCTGTTATGTATATGTATATATGCATCTATTAAGTAAATACCTTTGTTTCCTTTCCTCTCTTATTCCCTTATTATGTAACATAAAATGTATTGACCTTATCAGTATTTAAGCACTGCCAACTTTACATAACAGCATTTATGGAGAAGAGTAAAATCACTCAAAATTTTACCTCCTCTTCTGAGGCCAAGGGATTAGCACATTTTCAGTTGTATGCATGATAGCTGTATCATATTAGGTGAAATTATGATCTTGTAATTGTCTTTATTTGGAGATTAAGCATGGTTTAAGGAGATGTGTATGGGTGCCAAGTTAACAAGGGGTGAACTTGTGATTGTTAATTTAATGTGTCAACTTGAATGGGCTAAGGGATGCCCAGATAGCTGGTAAAAAAAATTATTTCTGGGTATGCCTGTGAGAGTGTTATTGGAAGAGATTAGCATTTGAATTGGTAAACTGAGTAGAGAAGATCACCCTCACCAGTGCAAGTGGGCATCACCCAATAGGTTGAGGGCCTGAATGGAGCAAAGAGGTGAAATAAAGGTGAATTTGCTTGAACTGGGACATCCACCTTCTCCGGCCCTTGAAAAGGTGACCACTGCTTTGCTTGGAATCTCAAGCTCCTTGTTCCATGGTCTGCAGTGTTCTTCTGGGCAGGAAGTCAGGCTACCCCAGGGCTCATGTTGCAGGTCCTTTCTTTCAGAAATCACAGTCCTGTACTGTCCATTATCCGTCTGAAAACAGTTGTTTCACACACGTGGCCTAGTTTTCAAGTTGTTTTATGGCAACATGGTAAAACCAGTCTATTACTTCATCATGGCCAGAAACCTCATTATGCTTGAGAGTATGTTTTCTGACTACAGTACAATTAAGAATAACAAAAAGGACAATAACTTCCCAAATATTTGAAAATTAAACAACACACTTGTAAATAATTCATGGAGAAATGAATATATCAACAATGGAAGTTAGAAAATAATTTGAACTAAATGATTACGAAAATACATCAAAATTTCTGAGATGCAGCTAAAGTAGTGCTTACAGAGTAATGTACAGCGTTAAGTGCTTATATTAGAAAAAAAGTTTAAAATTAATGATCTACCTTAAGAAACTAGAAAAATTAGACAAAATTAAACCCTAAAAAAGTAGGATGGAAATAATAAAAGAGAGGTAAATAAAAAAATAATTATAAAAAACACATCCGAAGTTTTTTAAAGAGATTAATAAAATGTATAAACCCTTCACAAAACTTATCTAAGAAAATGAGAAAACACAAATTACCAATATCATGCATGATAAAGGGGACATCACTACAGAACCTACAAATTTTAAAATGATAATAGGGGATAAAATGAACAACATGATCTGATAAACTCTACAACCTGAACATACTTCCATGAAAATACAACCTGGATGCAAGAAAAAATAAACAATCTGAATAGTTCCATATCTCTTAAGAAATTAAAACTGTAATTAAAATTTTTTCCTCACAGAAAACTCCAGATGTAGATGGTTTCACTGATGAAGTCTACCAATCAACTGAGGCAGAAATAGAGTCAGAATTCAATCCTAACCAAAGTCCATTAGAGAAATATGGATGAGGGACAACTTCCCAACGTTTTATAGGTCCAGTAATATCTTGATACCAAAATCTGAGGACACTGCAAGTAAAAAATAAAGAGACCAATACTTCTTATGTAGAAAGACTCATATATCCTAAAGTAATTTTTTGCAAAACAAATCCAGCAACACATAAAAAGAATAATGCATTCTAATCAAATGAAGTTTATCCCAGGAATACAAGGTTGGTTTAACATTTGAAAATCAACTTATGTTATTCACCACAGTAAGAGAATAAAGGAGAAAAATCACATGATCATCTCAATAGATACAGAAAAAGAATTTGATAACATTTATTAAAACTTAGAACCAGGGACTTCCCCGGTGGTCCAGTGGTAAAGAATCCGCCTTCCAAAGCAAGGGACACGGGTTTGATCCCTGGTCGGGGAACTAAGAGCCCACATGCTGCAGGGCAAGTAAATCCGCAGGCCACAACTACTGAGCCTGCAGGCCTCAATTAGAGAGCCTGCATGCTGCAAACTACCGAGCCCACACGCTCTGGAGCCCATGTGCCACAACTAGAGAGAAGCCCGCACACCACAACGAAGAGCATGCACACCGTAATGAAAGATCCCTCATGCCGCAACAAAGATCCTGCAACTAAGCCCCAACACAGGCAAAACAAACTAACTAAATAACTAACTAAATAAATATTAAAAAAAAACAAAAAACAAAAAACCAAAACCCTTAGAACTAATTCATGGTAAAAAGCTCTCAGCAAACCAGAAACAGTAAAGATCTTTCTCAATCTAATAACAGGTATCTACATACAAAAAAGCCCCGGGCTTCCCTGGTGGTGCAGTGGTTGAGAGTCCACCTGCCGATGCAGGAGATACGGGTTCGCGCCCTGATCCAGGAAGATCCCACATGCTGCGGAGCGGCTGGGCCCGTGAGCCATGGCTGCTGAGCCTGCACGTCCAGAGCCTGTGCTCCGCAACGGGAGAGGCCACAACAGTGAGAGGCCCGCGTACCGCCCAAAAAAAAAAAAAAAAGCCCCAATTAACCCTAAAGCTAACATCATACCTGATGGTGACAAATTCGGTAACTTCTGTCAAAAACACAGTTATTCTCTCACCACTTATATCTGACGTACTAGAGGTCCTAGCCAGTGCAATAAAGAAATAAGCAGCATACATATTGGAAAAAAAGAGGTAAAACTGTCTTTATTCACAGACCATATGATAACATACAGGGAAAAACCAAAGGGATAGTCAAAGAAACTACTAGAACTAATAGGTAAATTCAGCAAGATTGAAGAATACAAAGTCAATGTACAAAACACAAATGCACTTCTATATTCCAGCAAGAAACAATTGGAAAATGAAAATTTAAAAACAGTACCACTTACAAAAGCCTAAAAAAACATGAAACAGTTGGTGGTTAAATGTAATGAAAGATATACAAGACTTTTATATTGAAAACTACAAAACAATGATGAGAGAAATTAACGAGGAACTAAATAAATGGAGAGATATACCATATTGTCAGATCGAGACTCAGTATTGTTAAGAGCTGTTCTCCACAAATTGAACTATAGATTCAACACAATTTCACTCAAAATCGCAAGATTTTTTGGTAGCAGTTGACAAGTTGATTGCAAACTTACACGGAAATGCAATGAACCTAGAATAGCCAAAACAATCCAGAAGAAGCAATTTGGATGACACATATGTCAAGATTTACAAAGCTACAGTATTGGCAATGTAGTATGTTAAACTAATAGATTAAAGAACATATTATGAGAGGTAAGAAAGAGAGCCACTTGACTTTTAAGAAAGGGATAAATTCAATTCAATGTGGAAAGGATGTTCTAAGGCATATCCTATAAATGGTACTGGCACAATTAGATTTCTGCAAGGGGAAAAAAATACTGGGATCCCTACCTCACATTATACCCAATAACAAAAGTGAGATGGCTCATACTTCTGAAGGTGAAAACCAAACCTATAAAGTTTGTCAAAGAAAACATAAGAGAACATATTCACGACGTTAGGGTAGGCAAAGATTTCTTAGAACACAAAAGGTGTTAATAAAAAAGTTGTTAATTTGAACTTCAGCAAAAATTTTTTTTTTGAATTTTGTTTTATTTATATTTTTATACAGCAGGTTCTTATTAGTTATCTATTTTATATGCACGTATATATGTCAATCCCAATCTCCCAATTCATCCCACCACCACCCCCCCCCCACCACCACCTTCCCCCCTTGGTGTCCATATGCTTGTTCTCTACATCTGTGTCTCTATTTCTGCCAGGCAAACCAGTTCATCTGTACCATTTTTCTAGGTTCCACATATATGCGTTAATATATGATATTTGTTTTTCTCTTTCTGACTTACTTCACTCTGACAGTCTCTAGATCCATCCACGTCTCTACAAATGACCCAGTTTCGTACCTTTTTATGGCTGGAACTTCAGCAAAATTTAAAAACTTCTGCTCACTACTGAAAAGTGAAAAGACAAGCCAAAGACTGGAAGAAACTATTCACAATTTATATATCCAACAGAGAACTCTTACATAGATTAGGTAAAGAACTTGCATAGATAGAACCTTTAAAAAAAAAGACAACCTAATAAAAAAAGTGGACAAAGTAGTTGGACACTTACTTCACATGTGCATAACACAAAGCATATGAATTGCTCTTAAGTGTATAAGCAAGTGCTCAACATCATTAATCAACAGAGAAATGCAAATTCAAACCACCAAGATACCACTTCACACTCACTAGAATGGGGAAAAAAAAACAAAACCTGGTAATACTTAATATTGTGAGGATGTGAACAAACTGACACTCACACATTGCTAAAGTGAATACAAGTTGTTAAGACCACCTATCTTGGAAAACTGGCAGTTTCTAAGGATTGTTAACCACATAACTACCCTATTACCAAGAAATTACATTCTAGTTTCAGGAATAAACACCCTTCTCTACAGAATCATTCTTTAATACACTATTCAATAATGACTGAACCCTTATTTGTTAAGTCATATGCTAAGTGTTGAAGACATGAGTTCTTGCCCTAACAGTTAATGATAAGCACACAATAAATAAGCAATTCCCAAAAGTCATGTGGGAGGATGGGAACGGAGCACATAAATCTTATTGTAGAGTACCTTTTCTCAAAGTTGCCTGACATATGAATCACTTGGGGCACTCTTTAAAAATACAGATTCCACAGCCTAATTTGGAGGCCAGAAATAATAGGAAATTTCTATAACCTGAAGATTTAGGGAAACATAAAAAGACCTAACCTAATCTAAGGCCTTCATGAGAAAGTGTCCTTTAACCTTTAACCTGAGATCAGAAAGAAGAGCAAGGAGGCGTTAGCTGTAATACGGATTATCATATCAATCTAGTATTAGATTTTTATATAAAGGATATAGTGTCACACACAAAATGCATTTGGAGTTTTTAAAACTGAGAGTTGTATTTAAAAAGCAATTAAAAACTAAAATTTTGGATTTCACAGATAATTAAGTAGGAAATAATATAGCATGCTTGCATTGACAAAGGTAAGGGAAAGCCTATAAAGAAAGTGACATCTATCTAAGCTAAATCATGGAGATCACATAGCAGCTGGCTAGACTAAGGAGCAGGGAAGTGAACAGAGCACCTCAACCTAAGGGGACAAATATGGGATGGCCCCAAGGTAAGAGAAGGGTAAGAAGAAGACAGGATAACTAGACTTATGTATAAAAGTGAACTCATTATTGTTGATGGTACACTCATTGAGCTAGGAAACTAGGAGGAAGAATACTTTTCTGTTCTTTATATTATTTTGATTTTGGGTAGGGAACAGTGGTGATGATGAGTTCATTTTTATACATAGTAAGTTCAAGGGCCTATAACAATTTGAAATAGATATACAGATGTAAAGCTTAGGAATTATCTGGACTGGAAATATTCAACTTTCAACTAATGTTTCAGAAATTCTTTTCAGCTGGTAGCTGAAAAGATGTGGCCCAATATCAAGAGCTTAACAGCCTTCTATTTATTTTTTTTACTGTGATAAAACTGGCTAGCAGTTGTTAACGTTTGGGGTTATGGACTTTCTGAAGATTTGATAGAAGTCTGAGAAAATGCACATACATATACACATATAATTTAAAGGATTTATGGACTTCTATACTACATTTAAAAACTGCAAGTTTGGACTTCCCTGATGGCACAGTGGTTAAGAATCTGCCTGCCAATGCAGAGGACACAGGTTCGATCCCTGGTCCAGTAAGATCCCACATGCTGTGGAGCAACTAAGCCCATGTGCTACAACTACTGAGCTTGCGCTCTAGAGCCCACAAGCCACAGCTACTGAGCCCTCGTGCTGTAACTACTGAAGCCCACGCGCCTAGAGCTCGTGCTCTGCAACGAGAGGCCACTGCAATGAGAAGCCCGCGCACCACAATGAAGAGTAGCCCCCACTTGCTGCAACTAGAGAAAGCCCGCGCACAGCAACAAAGACTCAAAAATAAAAATAAATTAATTAATTAAATAAAAATAAATTTAAAAAAAACTGCAAGTTTGTAACTCCTGGCTTAAGAAATTTTATTTAAGTCAGTAAAGATCCTACTATAGGATTGCCAGGTAAATGTTTAAAATAAAGACTGGGTATAAAGAAAGCTAGTTTATCAAAATAACTAACATTAAAATAGATAAGGGGTTTTCTTACTTTTTGGACTCTGGTACTCTTCACATTCTTAAAAAGTACTGAAAACCCCAAGGAGTATCTGTTTACGTTGGTAATATCTATTAATACTTATATTAGAAAGTAAAACAAAAATTTTTAATTTATTCATAAACACATTACTTAATATAAGTAACACTTTCAATTTTAAAAACATGTATTTTCCAAAAAATTAGCAAGAAAAACATACATTTTGCAAATCTCTTTACTATATGCCTTTACAAGCTGCAGCCTCATTCACATCTGATTCTGCATTCAAATCTACCTTCAATGTTTTGCAAGCTTCATTCTTAAATATGAAGACACTCAAGTTCAAGAACTTTGACAAAAGGAAAAATTTTAGTGTAAGAAAAATACTTGCAAATCATATATCTGATAAGGCTCTATCACCCAGCATATCCAAAGAAGTCTTACAAGTCCAACAAAAAGACAAACAACACAATTTTTAAAATGATCAAAGGATCTGAATAAACACTTTTCCAAAGAGAATATACAAATGGCCAATAAACATATGAAAAGATGCTCATCGTATTAGGTAAATGCAAATCAAAACCACAGTGAGATACCACTTTACACCCACTAGGATGACTATTAAAATAGAGAGTAAGTACTGTCAAGGAAATGGAGAAATTGGAACCCTCTTACAGTGCTGGTGGGAATGTAAAACGGCACAGCCATTCTGGAAAACAATCTGGCAGTTCCTCAAAAAAAAAAAAAAAAAATACAGAACGACCATGTGATCCAGCAATTCCGCTCCCAGGCATATACCCCTTTTTATTCTGCTCTCCCAGCTCTCACTCATCAAACTATTCTCTCCTGTGTTTTCAATCCCGGAACCAAACCAGAAGCTGCTCTCCTCCCTCTGACACCTCCCTCATCCCTATCCCGGAACCAAACCAGAAGCTGCTCTCCTCCCTCTGACACCTCCCTCATCCCTACCGGGTCTTGTCAGTTTCAACCCCTGACGCATCTTGGTCAAGAGACCACTTACTGTTAACATGGATCCAGGCAATAACCCCCTACCCGGCCAGAATAATCTTTCCAGAATGCAGATCTGGTCAGTTCATCCCACTGCTTAAAACTAAGCAACAGACTATCACTGTTCTTTGGATAACGATTAAAGCTTTAGTACCGTCTGCAAGACACCCCCCCCACCACCAACCAAGGGCCTGGGCTCTGCAGGAACCTTGGCACTTCGTGGGTTCCAGATGCACCGGCCACTGTGCTTCCTCACACAGGTTGGGCCACGTGCCGCACCTCCGCCTGCCGCACCCCGGCCCCCCAACCACCTACAATTCCTGCTCAACCTTCAGACCTACCCCCAATATCCGTTTTTTAGGGAAACCTTCCTGGCCCTCCACACAACATCAGGAACGTCTGCCAGTTTGGAAAACATCCCACCCTTCTGCCGTCCGTCCCACATAGCAGGGTAATTAACTAATGTCCAGCGTCCGTTTCTCGCTCTGGACCGTGGCTGGTTGCTGCTGTACCCCGCGCCCGCTGCACAGGCCCCATTCGTATTTGTCGCAACGATACACGCGTGAGTGAATTCCCACCTTTCCCTGGAGAGAGAAACGTCAGGTCCCGCAACGCAGCTCGAAAAGAATTAGGCGCGCAAGTCCGCCTCGGCGCCCGCGAAGCGAGGCTGGGGGACCCGCTTGGAACCGAATGCAAAGGTACCACATTGGGGGATTCTGAAACTCCAAGGACCCCCGACGAACGCGCAAACCCTGCGGACCACGGCGGCGCCCCCGGACCCTGCCCGCTTCCCCTTCCAAGACCCGCTGGAGGAGGCCTCGTTGGCCTCCTTAACGCCGCGCGGCCCTCGGCGCCGACGGGCCCTTGGCGGGGACTCGCCGCCACTGGGCTTCGCTGCCCCGTCCCCCACACTCCCGGCCTCCGCCCTAGCCTGACCACAGCCGCCGGCCCCGCCAGCCCGACTCCCCGCTCGTTGTACCTCGGAACCTCGCTGTCGCCGCAGCCGTGCGTGTGGCGTCCCGTTTCGGCCGCAGCCTCAGAGGGAGTGGCGCTCCTCGTGCAGCCGCGGGTCCCGCCGGGTAACGGTCGTCCGCGGCCCGCCCACTAGCCGGCGGGGCGCTTCCATTGGCCGGCGCGCACAGGGTCGGCTCTGTGATTGGCCCGGCATGCGGGCGCGAAGGCGGGAACGGAGTCGCCCGCTGGGATTTTGCATTTCCCGTGGGCGGGGGGCGGGGGAGCGGGGAGAGGTCTGGCCCGCGGGCTCATCTAGCAGCGACGCCCAGAGAGGCCTTAACTGCTCTGCAGCCCGCGACCTGTGACCTTCGACCCGTCTGGACGGCGCGGCTGTGCAAAGACACTGGAGGAAAAAAGTTGGGCGGCGCTCCCCGCCACCGCCGGCAGGGGCCCAACTGGCCCCTGGTTTGGGCCCGGCGCCCGCCAGGTCCCGCGCCCACAGTGTCCGGACAGCCGGCCCTAGGCTACCCTCCTTGGACAGCTGTCCCCACCGACACGTGTCCCTGCTTCGTGTCTAACACAGCGTGTCCTCCCTCGGGCAGTCTTTTACAATATCATTAGCAGGGCCGGGGCTAGGGTGAGAGAATGAGGCATTTACTTGCCTTAGGCGCAGAATTTAAGGGGGCGTCAAAAATCTCGATAATCAAGATAAGTGATATTTTAATGCAGTCGTTGAAGGCAATCAAAAGTAATGAAAAATCCAAGATGGACAAAATAGCCCCCAAAACACTCCTAATTTTTCCTTCTGCCTCAGGCTCTAATATGGTTCCTCATGGGACTGTTATCCTGTCTTTAAAAATGTTCATCATGAATTTTTTGCATGGATTTTGACTTTTGCTTAAATCATGTTTAAAATCGTTTCAGGTTGCATTAAAATCTTAGTTTTTTGATGCCATCTCCAGATACTCCCCACTAGCCCTGGGGCAGTGGGGTCCTTGCTTCTGGTAGTTTCTGGTGTCTGTGTGTGTAGCCTGAAGCACTGCGTTTGCTGCCAGGCAGCTCTTACATAATTGATTTGGGCCTTACATAGTTTGGATGTGAAGTGTGACGTTTTTATGAAATCTGTCCATCTCTTTGTGATTTAATGCAGTGATTTTAACCCCATTTCAGGTTCAGAATAATGGTATTTACACAGTAGTTTTTACTTGTTTTTTTTTTTTAAGTCAGGACAGTGGTTACTTTTATTATTTTTTTGAAGTAGAGTTGATTTACAATATTGTGTTAGTTTCTGCTGTACAGCAAAGTGACTCAACTATGCATATAATATTCTTTTCTTATGGTTTATCATAGGATATTGAATATAGTTCTCTGTGCAATACAATAGGACCTTGTTGTTTATACACTGTATATACAAGAGCTTACATCTGCTAACCCCTTTACGTGCCTTTTATGATTTGATTATTTTAACGTTTCCTTTTTTTATATCTTTTAAATATTTTAACATTATTAAGGTCACATGTATTTAATGTAGAAAATTCAGGAAAATGTAAAGAAGAAAATAGAAATTCCCTATAACCCTACTTCTCACAGAAGCTCACTTTGGAGGCTACAAACTTGACATTATTGTGCTGAATTAGTCTTTTACTGTGTTGTAGAACCTGACTTTTAAATTTTATTTATCATTTTTCATCTGTATTAAGATTGAGCTGTAGCAGGTAGTAGACCATGAAAATTGTCTGTATTCTCTGTTCTGCCCCCATTCTCATAAACGTTCTCAAACTCTCATAATGAGTTTGGTCAAAAACATTATGAAGGCTGTGATCAAAGTTAGTAACATAACAAGAAGCATATTTTCATTAATGAAAGGTTTAGAATCAGTCTTGTTAGTTCCCCAACCAGTGATTTAACCCAGGCCCCCTGCAGTGGAAGTGTGTAGTCTTAACCACTGGACCGCCAGGCAATTCCCAATGTTACTCTCCTTTCGAAAGTTGGGAAAATCATCTGTTTTCGTAAATTTGGATAACTGGCCTCTAGGCCTCTGAAAGAAACAGGAATGGTGGAACAAGGAAATTTTGATGAAGAAAAAAGTGAGGAGTGAGTGGTTCAGTGAATTAAGCTATGGTTTTGCTGATGGGCTTGTAACATGGTGAACACGTTACACCTGAAGAACACATGAAGACCCTCGAGGTCGGTCCTCTCAAGCAGAGATGAGACTTAAACACCCAAATTTGCAACTTCCAGGGCCTTCTGTAGAGGAAGAACGGAATCTTTCTCTCTGGACTGTTAAGTGTCGAGATATTGAAGAGCATCGTGGGATGCTGGGCTGCATCTGGAGGCCGACTTGGGAGCAGGGGACTCAGGCTAGGGACACACACACTTGTGCCTGACCCTGTGGCTACAACAGTGATTCCTAGATTGTGCTCTGCAGAGTCCTGGTCCCAGAAGGCTCTGAAAAAAAACAGGTTCCATGATCAAACAGTTTGGGAAATTGTACCTAGTCCATCTCCCTCTTGAGGAATCCCAGTGACATTCACAAGTAAATGCTCCTCAAGGAGCAAAGCCATTGAATGTTATAACTGTTACCGAAGAATATTTATCTATAGGATTCTCTTTACTAACGTTCCTAGGAATTAGTGGTTAGAGTTGGGAAACGCTGGACTTACAGCAATAGCAGTAGTCAGAATAATGAGGAAGCGACATGTGCTACCATTTCTTGCTTGCTCTGCAGTAGACACTGCTCTAAGCATTGAACCTCTGGTGCTGAACAAGACCTTGGCCTCCCAGCAGAGCAGAATGGTCACAGGGGCGGGCTGGAATCCTATTGCTAGTTCTATCTAGGGCCCTTCGTTTCATAGTTGTGTCCCTTTAAGCAAGTTGCCTGATTTTTCTGTGCCTGTTACCTTATTTATAAAATGAGGTGGGTAAGAGTGCCCACCTCAATGGATTATCGCAAAGATTAAATATGATTGTAGATGTAGGGGAGGTAGTGATTTTTAAAATTTTTAAAAATTTTACTCTAATAGATGGGAGGTGTGAAGAGCACTGGAACAGAGAAGGCCAGGCAAGGGTAGTTTGCCAATGATAATGGCCTGGTCCAGAGGAATAGCTATGGTGATGGGGAAACGGATGGATCTGTGAGGTCTTTAGTAAGTAGAATTGATAGATCTGTGTGCTTGAGATCAGAGTGGAGGTGGGTGAGGGAGAGGAAGGGGTCAAAAATAACACGTGGGCTTCAGACTAGGCTGGTGGCACGACTGATGCTGCCTCTGCAGTGGTAAGAATCTGGGGAAGAGAATCGTGCAGCTGGGGCTGGGGAGTGCGAGAGGGGCGAGGAATTCAGTTTCTATCAGGAGACCTGGCTCTGTAAGCTGAACGGGATTTTGTATTTCTATACTCTGTTTATTGTCTTTTGTAACCTCTCATTAAGTAACCCTTTCCTGATGCTCCTCAACGCCCTTTGCTGGGCCCTCCTCCTTCACCCACCCCCTGTCAGGTTGTTCTTGGCTCTTCCTGTGCCCTCTAATTATTTACACTTTCTCCCTAGGCAAGTCTAGTCCCAAGACTAGAAAATCCCCTCTTTGCCGATGACTCCCAAATCTACATCTCCAACCTGGGTCTCTTCCGCAAGTTCCACACTCAGTTCTCTGCCATCCTGGAGGGATGCGGGATGCCTTCCGGTGGAGGATGAGAGATGGTAAATAAAACAAAATCCCTTGTGTGATAGACCGTGATAATTTGAGAGAAATGAATCAGAAAAGGGAACGGGAACTGTTGAGGGCTGGCAATTTTAAATAGGGTGGTCGGGGAAGCACCTCACCACGCTACGGCACAACTGGTCTTACGTTTCGTTAGCTTCGCAAGCTTGATGTGGCCTAAGTGGAACTCCTAAGCCCTCCTCTTCGACGTACTGTTTCTGTAGGACATTTCACTTTCACTGTTGCATCAGGTAAGATCTTACTGTTACACTGTAGTGTGCATCTCAGGCATGGGGGTCGTTTCTATTATCACCCATGAGCCCATCTGCTTGGCGTCAAGAGACGGATTCTGCGCGAATGATTTTTTCTAGGTGCTCCTATAATATTTCAGTGTGTTTATTTGCCTATTTCATGCAGAAGTTACATTCATACATATTAAGTCATATTTGGTATGTAAATTGAAACGCTTAGGTTTTTAAAATTATTTTTTAATTTTTCGGCCACACCATGTAGCACGTGGGATCTCAGTTCCCTGAAGAGGGATCGAGCCCGCGTGCCCGGCAGTGGAAGGGCAGAGTCTTAACCACTGGACCACCAGGGAAGTCCCTGTTTGTTTTAATTATACTTAAATTATTTTTCTAATTCTAAAATAAGCATGGACAAACTTAGATTTAAAACAAAGACATGCTACTGGTGCAGAATCGAGTGGACATGTAGAAGCTAGTACTATGACTGAAAAAGTAAAGAAAAAAAGAGACTGGGAGGAGGTGTGGTGTGAATTTCATGATGAATATTGATTTCAGTTTTCTGGGAAGAGCAAAATGAAAGCGTGCTTTGTTACATAAAAAATGTTTAAAGGGCTTCCCTGGTGGCGCGGTGGTTGAGAGTCCGTCTGCCGATGCAGGGGACACGGGTTCGTGCCCCTGTCTGGGAGGATCCCACATGCTGGGGAGTGGCTGGGCCCGTAAGCCATGGCCGCTGAGCCTGTGTGTCCGGAGCCTATGCTCCGCAACGGGAGAGGCCACAGCAGTGAGAGGCCCGCGTACCCCACCCCCCCAAAAAAAGAAAAAAGTTTAAAGATAAAGCTGACAATATTAAGAGAAATTTTCAGCAAATACATAGTATGATGGTTTAAAAAATATGTCCACAGATTCTTTGATACTCTTTCCTTTAATATCTAGGGATGCTGCTCTACATCCTACGATGCTCAGGACAGACACCCAGCACCCAGGAGTGATGTGGCCCGGGACGTCAGTGGTGTGAGGCTGAGAAACGCTGGGTTACAGGGACGAAAAAAGCCAGCAACAAATTCCCAATAGCCACAGGAAAAGTTTTATTCTATGAAATGAATTTAAAAATTGTGTTCTAGCTTCCTCTGGATGAGGAAGTTTGTGCAACGTGGATTTGCTGTGTCTGTAAGGATTGGCACAAGAGGTACCAAACTAAAGGTTTGACTTCCTTCAGGGCCACTGATTTGAGAAACACCATCTTCCCGGGGCTGGTGAGACAAGCAAGAGTCGCTTCTTCACCAACTGTGAGATTCCCCAGGCTCTGGTTTCCTTATCGGTGATATGGATTTAATAACAGCATCTACCTCTCTAGGGTTTTCATGAAAATCAAATGAGTGAAAATATGCATCTACCTACCTGCCGGGCATGTCTAAATGATATATAAGTGTTTGCTGTCATTAGTGTTATTTGTGAGCCAGACGGATATTTCACTGGTTAAGCATGTTTGTATTAAGGTGTTGTGGAAGGAACATTAGAGGTAAGACAATGAAGTAAACGTTTCTCTTCTGCTGGCTGGAAGGACACTGAAGGAAGTGTCACTGCAGGAGCTCCTCTTTCTGGTTCCTTCTGTCGTGCTTTCTTCCTCCTTGTTCACGGGGCACCGGTGGTGAGCAATTCAGGTCACCCGGTGGTGCGACCCTCAACCAAAATTTCTCCTAGTCTCGGCCCAAGTTTTCCTGTCTCCTGATGTCAGCCCTCTGTCACCCTGTAACTTGTCTGCCCCTAGTGGGTAGTGGCCCCAACCCCTCCAACGAGGTCTCAGTCCCAGTTCGTCGCATTCTCGGGTTCTTTAGATCCTCTTTCATCCGTAGTAGTTAATCCCCTATTATGAGTTAATCATTCTTTATATTACACTTTCCCTGTTCCAATTACTGGGTGGTTTCTGTTTTGGGAGCGGACCGACACACTGCATTCTTGAAACAACTTGGAACGTTTAATGCTCATTAAGTAGAATTTCAAACGAAGTCTTTTGAAACCAATCATCCTAAAATTTGTTCTAACAAATCTTAGGTAAATATAGAAACCTGTGGGGAGTTGGAGCTGTCCTGGGATTAACGCAGAGCAGGTTTCCACATAAAAACATTGTTTTTTGAATATGCAGCAGCTATAGCACGTCTGTGGCACTGACGTGTGGATTAAAGACTGGATAGTTTTATCTATGGAACACTCAAGAAGAAGATCTGAATATCCTCGGCACAAGGAGACCGAATTTCTCTTACCCAGTGAAATGTAGCTTTGCGTATCCCAGATCCAGACAGTGCTGGGGGACGGAACTTCGTGACCTCTAGCACTCTGCTGGGAATGTTTTCTTAATTATATATAATTAAGAAAGATGGAATAATTATATATTCCAATTCATGTCTAGCAGTCCACAATGGGTATAGTTATGGACGATGTCATCTTGGTTTGCACTTGCTAATATCCTGAAAAGCTGGCCGGCTGAACCAGACTTAAGTGAAACCCAACGTATACAAAAGAGTAACTGAAAATCAGCAGGTAGCCCAACGCCCTTTACTTTTGTCCTTGGAGTTACTGCCTCTACTCTGGTCTGTCGCTTCTTCAGTTTACTTTTTATTCTAAGACTGCTGATTCTTATAAGTGTTCTATTCTTATTCACTGTGAATACACCTTCTTTTTTAAATAGAGAAAGAAAAGTGCATTGATTTGACATGCTAAGAAAAGAAAAAGATGATCCAAAATATAGAGAATTAGTATGACATAAAGAGTTTCTTTCTCAGTGGGAAAAAATAAAAACCGTATTGCTGAAGTCTTTCAACATTTCATTTTTTAATTTTTCCAACAGTACACTCTTTAAAAGAAGTTAACAACTTCGATTCCAAACATAAGGATTCAATAATGCGAATGAAAAGCTGTCATTTTCAGTGAAGCTGTTGCCTAATTACCCTGGAAAAAAGTATTCTTTTGATTGAACTGATGCAAAAATCCCTTAGAAAAGCTTCATGGTTGCCTGTAAAGAGTCTTCTTAAGGTCACTTTTACTTCTAGACCATCCCCCTTGTTTCTAGTGAAAGAGTTTTGCTTGGTAATGGCTTGTGGTTCCACAGTGTTTTGTGTATGAAAAGCGTAGACTAAGAGATACTACTGAAGTCGCTCAAATTGTAGATTCTGCCACAAAAGGAAGTCCCAACACTGAAACATTTCCCCTTAATGTTCAGCAAGACACATGAAAAGAAAACTCAAGTCCCACTTTCATCTTTACTTTGATCACCATTTTAAACGGCGTGAAGAGGCTGCCGCACGGTGGGAAGCAGAGCTCCACGGCCCAGTGTGCTTATTAAATGGCCTGCAGGTTCGGAGCGGCCGCCCCAGCCCCGGTTGCGGTCTGCAGACAGAGGCATCTGGTTGCTGCTGGGGGTCCCGGGGCTGAGCCGGGTGCTCCCCAGGGGTGTTCTCTCGGAAGCAGGGGAAGAAGCAGTGCTCCCAGACAGCAACAGAACAGCGTGCGAAACAATGCTCTCCATCCGCCCGATCATTTCCTGTTCAGAGCTGCCCTTTACTGCTGGGACAAGAGGACACTCCTGTTGGCTTTCATTTTTTCCAGGCGCTTCACTAAGTGGCCGTTGCTCACCTCGAGCTCTTCTGTTTTGTCCAATGCAGAGCGAAGCTGGAAATAAAGGCAAAAGGCAGTGAGCTTGGATTCCAAGCCTACTGAAAAACAAGTTACGACCCAGACCCACCGAGATTCTAAAAATACACATATACCTACCTACACGTGTGTATTCGTGTATTTCTTAATTTAAAAAGGAACACAAGGCACAAGATTCTGGCCTCATGAGTAACTAGGGAACCTTCCTGTTCTGAAATAGCTAGACCCCAGACAGGGCGCAGTCTTGGGGATCGTGACGGTCTCACGGAAGGTGAGGCAAACGAACAAACAAGCGCTGAGCCAGACCAGCTGGAGGAGGTGATCCCCACAGCCCCGGGCAGCTGGCTGCTAGGGCTCTGCAGCCAGAAACCGAAGTGGGAATGCCTGAGGCTAGGATGACCGTGCCCAGGAACCAGGGCCACAGAGCCCGGGGGGGCCACAGAGCCCGGGGGGCACAGCAGGAGCCACATCAGCAGGGAGCTGCACGGACCGGCAGGCAGTTGGGCAGAGTGGAGGTGCCCGAAGGCGGGGGTTCACAGCCCTGTGCCTGTGGAGACATGCATCATTAGAACAGAGTCTGCAGTTTTGCTTCTGATCCAAAACCCTCCAGGAGGGTGGGCGGGGTCCTGAGACAGGTTAAATGGCCCTGCCCTGCCTTTCACCAGCAGAGGCAGAAGCAGAAGCAGAAGCAGAAGCAGAAGCAGAAGCAGAAGCCCTTTTTGTAGAAATTTCCCCAAGTCAGGCCTGGAGTATAAATTCAAGTATATAAATTCAAATCAAGCATAATCTCATAAAACACCAAACACATGGTGGGACAAACCATTTGAGTCAACAGAAGCAATAAACAACAGAAATACACCCCAAAGACGGAACATGTTTCAGTCCTCAGTGTGGAAAGCAGAACACCGTGTATGAAATCGTTAAAGAAATAAGGATACAATCAACAGAGGAACCATAAACAAGAAACAATCAGGAATGAGAATACGAAACAAAAGGAGGTGAAATGGAAGATCTACAAAAACTGTACATTATGCAACGGGAGGTAAGGAGATGGGGAACGGAAAAGACAGATGGTAGAGAAATGCAGAGGGTCCGTGAGAAGATCTGGTATCCTCTGATCAGAGTCCCAGGGGGAAGGTGGAGTCTAGGGAAGAGGAGTTACTGAAGGAGATCGTGGTTGAAAATTTTCCAAAATTTATTTAGTAAAAAGACCTCACAGATCAAAGAAACGCAACATATCCCCAGCAGAACAAATAGCAGTAAACCCACATATTAACACATTAGAGTGAAGTGTAGAAAGTCAAAGGCAAAGAGAATGGCAGAGCAGCTAGAGAGGGGTAAAAAAAAAAAAGATCACCTGAAAAGAGTCAGAATGACAGATTTCTTAGCAGAAGCCGGAAGATGGTGGCATGACAGTTGCAATCACCATAGACAGAAAAACCACTGACAGGCGATTCTGGCCCTGAGCTCCTAATTGGCTGAACTACAATTTCCTTTACGGTGTGAGCACAGCCCTTCAGAGAGGTTTGGGCAGATGTGACAATGAATGATTCGGCCGCAGATTTCCCGGTGGTAAATCCTCCCTCTGGTCTCCCAACTAGAATAGCATTACCCATTCTCTTCCTAGAAATAGCCTAGAAAATTTACCTCTCTTTGAAGTTTCCGTTTTTCAGCCTTAAGTTCATCTTCTATCTTTTCAGCATTTTCGGCAGCCAGTTTATAACGTGATACTTGGCTTTCTAACCTTATGACCTGAGAGGAGAGGAGAAATCATGTGTATAAGTTGATGGGCCTGTTTCCTTTCCCCGATTGCTTTACTACATTTGAGATCAAACGGTCTAACTTGATAAAACGAGAGAAGACACCATGACAATAGTTATGATCTAGCATTTGGGACTATTACATAGGTTCTAGCCACGCAAGCTATTTGTTCATATTTATGAGCAAGCCAGTACTGACACCTATCAGGGACTCATTTCCTCCCTGACCCTTGTCCCAAGTGTGGTTCCTGCCGTGCAGACCCCATGACACCATCTCTCCCCCATGTGGGTCGATCCTGCAGAACCAGGCTGGCGAGGCAACGGCTCCACCAGGACCTCGGCTCCAGTCTAATCTCTCCCGGGGTTGGGGGGTGGGGAATCAGGAAAGGGAGGAGAGAGGCAAGGAACTCAGAGAGCAGGGGTGACGGAAGGCGGCTCTGGGGTGGCATCTGCGGCCAGAGACTCAGCCTGCCCTCAAAGGCGTGCTTCCGAACACGCATTGCTTTCTAGGTGCGCTTCTCATCTTCGTCTCTACAAAAATTCCAAAAAGTTCCAGCCACATATATCCACGATGGAGGGGGCAGGAGTACCTGCTTGTATCTCTCCCTTCGGTTAGGACACAGTCTGTCCCAGGGCCCAGCACGCTGGAGGTATGAGCGCCCCAAATCTAGGGACCAGAGCGAGCCGCTGGGCTGGGGTGGAAAGAGGGAAAATCCAGGCAAAAGGTACATTCCTCCATGAAGCGTTTTGTAATTAACCGATTTTTTTTTTTTTTTTTTTTAAAGAACAAACTGTCAAAAAAAAAAACCCTAACCACATTAGGTACTTTCTGCAACTAACTTTGTCTATAAAGGATGAGTATCGATTATAACAGCCCAGATCCTAGTTATGACCTCTCCCTCCCCACGTCCTCTCCTTGTAGGAAATACACAGAGAGACTTGCTGCCTTGTTTACCCCCCTTAGGACCTTTTTTTGGTTCTAAAATTCTCTGCTTCTTTTTGTCCTCAGCCTTCAAGCCTTTCTAGCAAATAAAACTTCAGTTAATCCTCAGTCGGGCGGCCAGTGATTGCGTACAAGTGTGCACGTACATTTTGTTCTAATGCAGTTATCTCTTGCTCAGATTTTGCAAGTTTAAATTTGAGGTCGCTGATCTGTCTGTTGGCATCCCCTAAAGGTTGAAAGAGAAGGAAAATCTGTTAAGCTCTTGGGCTTTGAAAATGTTAAAACAATGGTTACTGGGAACCAAGCCCTTTACTTTATAATCGTCTTGCCAATCTGTAAGTCCTGGCCTGTGGCCTCACAACTCAGGAGGAGCTCTTTCTCCGCAGCAGGGAGAGCGCCCTTGAGCAAAGAAGGCAAAGAAATGGTAGGGGGAAGGGGGAAGGGGGAAGGGGAGAGAGATTGGGCCTGCTTTTGTCCCCGTAAGCCTCCTTCTAGTCTACTGGCACAGAAAAATACCTTCCGATCTCCCCATACAATCAGCAGATCCAAAGACTGTATTCAGCGTAGTAAACGTGGTTTCTAGCAGCGCGTCAGCGGGTGGTACCTTGGTGTATGTTTTGGGTCACCTGTTCTGTTTCTTAGGCTCAGACGGAAACATCCTTGCTCTGCCCACCTGCCCGTCCTTGTTCTAGCCCACAAGGAAACATCTTTGTGCTTCTGTACTCAGGGCTTTTGGGGGGGCTTTGGGAACACCGGCCGTTCCTTGCCACGACAGTTTATCTCCTCCCGCATTAGTACAATAAAAATCGCGCATGGCAAAGGGATTTCTTCTACACGAGGATTGACATTTACTTTGTAGATCCATCACGTGCACGTCCGTCCCGTTTTGTAAGACCCCATCTTCCGGGTGCAGACTGTCTAATCTGATATTCCTCTGTCTCTCTTCCAGCTGCCCTTTGAGTTTCTTAATCTGCAAACATCCACCAATAAAGCACGTTAATTTCTCGATTCTAAATGAGATGAGAGCCTATGAGAAAGGAAGTTGCATGTCACGTAAAAGCCCACACCCACTAAGCACAATCCGATGTTGCCTTGCAGTTACTCCGTGTGTCTCGAAGGGGCCAGAGAGACAGGGGTTCCGTAATGAAGCGGGAGAGACGTAGTAAGACATTACAATCCACCAGGAAGATGGGGGAGTCTCTCCCGTTTCATAAAGGAACAAACCCAAATAAATAAATGAAAAACCTTGGGCCAGTTAGTACTCTTCTTAGAAAGTAATAGTAGTATACAGGATGAAGATGGAATTCTATTTACTGTAACAGGCATGCATTATTTTGTAACTCTGGGTGAGAAGTTATTTCTAAGGTTGAAGCTCCTCGAATTCAGGAGGAGATTTTCCATAAAACAGTTTTGAAAGGGCCACCTGGAGCCTTCCAGGTACAGCAGTGCTGTCCCCAACAGAACCCAAACGGGTTGTAGGTTTGCCACCTGCAGAGAGCTGGCCTCTACATAGCTTTCTTCCCTCTGAGAGAGACACACGCACACAGAGTAGCTGGAATTGCAGTTAACAGCCGTGACTGTAGAATCTTCTGCCATGTAATGGGGTGTCTCCCAGCCCTTGTTCTGTTAACCTCTGATCTCTGCGGACTTGTTGAAAGTCCCCCCCCACACACACCGACAGGAACAGAGCAGACCCCCGTGACGTACAAACCATCGGTGCGTGCTGCTTTAAGAAAACAAGTACAGAATTACCACGGGCATATGTTTTTAAAAGATCACAGGCACTTCAGGAGAATCCTCCCACCACATTTAGTGCCTTACCCAATTTTGAAAGAAATCTTCCAATCTTGTAAAAAGCGAGGCAAATACCTTTGATGAGGCTTACGCGGGAAAATGAGAAAAATCGAGCTTCCTTAGAAAGTGACTGTGGAATAACTTACTACTACCCTGCGTATGAAAAAGACCAAATAGGACGACTGTGTAGTGTTTCTTGAGGTAGAAGAGGTCAAGGAAGGTAAACTATAGGGAAAACAACTTGGATCAGCTGTAACAAAGAAATACCTGCCGGACAGGTGTGCTGACCACTGAGGGATTACAAAACTGACTTTTACAGGCCAGTGGAAGAGGAAGGGTGTTGGAATGTCTGGGGAACACCCTTGCCTCTCAATGCTTAATCTAGGCCTTCTACATAAGTCTTTATCGTAAGCAGCAATCCATGTAGCATGTACCAAATTCAGACCGTGGCCTTGAATCTTTGGGACAACCTCTCGAAATCTGATATGATTTCTAACGCTTTACTTGGATAAGAACGTTAAGAACACTGGTTGGCTCGGTAATTATCTTCAGCCACGATGCATCAGGGGTTTCCTGATGAAGCAAGAAGCTAGAGTGGGAAGGTTCCCGGTTTCAGGTGCCCCGTTTTCCAGAACTCGGAAAGTAATAAAAAGATCGTTACCTGTTCCAATAAGCATTCCCGTTCATCAACGAGCTTTTTCAACCTAATATCTAAAGAAATCAGAAAGATACAGGTTTAGGTGACTCCATGGACTGCCCCTTTCAGCAGACTGCTAAACTGAAGAAGGAGCACTGGGGTTAGTGGAACTGATGATGAAGGTATTATACACGTACCACGGCGAATGAGGCCACAGACAGGACGGGGGAGGAATTCAGCCAAGGGGGGTGAACTGCGTCCACCTCCCACACATGCTTGTCTCGTCAGGGCAGCATCCGGCTGCATGCAAACAGGCTAATCTTCTACTCTGGGTTAGCATGCAAGAGCTCTAGGGCCAAACCACACTGCAACACAAGATCTCACAAGGCTTCACGGTTTAGCATCATTAGCAAGGTACAAACACACTGAGAGTCGGGGTCAAGTATCACCAGCATTTTCATTAGCCTTGACTTTCCAGGTTTCCATCCCACGAGCGTTGGTCTTCCTCATTTCTCTCCAAGACTCACCAGTGTCAGAGTTCTGACTGTGCTTATGGACCCTAAGTGTCCTGACAGCACATCCGGGAACCCACTTTGTTGCTATTCTTTTGAGGAAGAACGCAGTAATAACTTAGGTTTCTGTCATTCTTCCCACCGCAGATACAGAAGTTTGCATGTACGTAAGCACCTAGAAATCCCCCAAACAAGTCTCTGAAGGGGCACTGAGTAATACATTCTCCAGAGTGCAGAGAGGAAACCAAGACCCAGGGAGGATTTTAGGGGCAAAATCCTGCACCAGTTTCAGGGCAAAATCAGGATGACGTGATGGTGGTGGGTGCTCATGTGTGCTGTGTCCTCACTGTGTGCCAGGCACTGTCCCAGCCACTAACACCATCTCCCGCGAAGCCCTCCAGGTGGGCAGTGCTGCCACGTCCCTCTTCCACAGATGAGGACCCAGGCCCGGCAGCTTTCCTAAGGCCCCAGGGCTGCACCCCTAACCCCTGCACCCACTGTTTTCCTAAACACAGCCCTCTGAGTCGCACCGGACTCCTGGCCTGAGCCTCTTCTTCCCGAGGCGGCAGTGCTCTCACACTGCCCAGGTTTTGATTAGCCGTGTGAAATGGAAATAATTCATACAAAACGCACCTTTATTTTCATTAAAAAAAAAATCATCTATCCACATTCTAATCCGAGTTACGTGTTTCCGCTAATTGTTTTTCCAAACATCCTAAACTGCTATTTTGAAAGGCACAAGGACAACATAAATGAAAACAGAAAATGATACGTGTAAGATACATTTATAATCCTTTTGAGTTCCATTTTAATTTACATACAAACTGCTTCTGACAGATGTTTTATTCTGTCCCTTCCATAAATGCACCCAACACTGAAACAAAAATTAAAATGAAAACCTGCCTCTCTTATTCAATATCACTTTTCATTTTATCTTGTATATTTTATATTCCTACATACAAAAACCACAGGCCTCATAAGAAACACTGAATATATCAGAAAGTGATTTGAGGCTCACATATCTATTTACAATTTCATTATTATTTTTCTATTAGAAGACTTCAAATTTCTTAGACAGCAAGTAAAAAAAAAAGTTAAAATGTAGTAATAGTGCTAACAATAAAAAACAAGAGCAATCTGACCTTTAGTCTTATAGTGAAAATATGAAAAATGGAGAGAGACAAATGGAACTTTTAAGGAAGAGAAATTTTAAAGCAGAAGTGGAGAAGATTAAATAGTTTCAGGAAACTGGAAAAAAGAAAGAAGCAAAATTGTCTGACATAAAGAAAATAAGCACTGAAATAAGAGAAAGACAGACAGTATATATTATCAGTTATATGCAGAATTTGAAAAATAAAACAAACGAATGAATATAACAAAACAGAAACAGACTCACAGATGGTAACTAGTGGTTACCAGTGGGGAGAGGGAAGGAGGGAGGGGCACGATGGAGCAGAGGGTTAAGAGGTACAAACTACTATGTATAAAATAAATAAGCTCCAGGGGTATATTATACAGCACAGGAAATATAGCCACTATATTATAATAACTTTAAATAGAGTGTAATATATAAAAATATTGAAACACTATGTTATACACCTGAAACGAACATAATATTGTAAATCAACTATACTTCAATAAAAAAAATTCAAAAAAGAAATGAAAATGAGTACTGCTTTTCTTACAGTCTTAAAAGTCAACAAGTCTAACCTGTGAAGTGAACAGCGATGCATGACTGGTAATTACTGTGATACCGAGCAAGAGAGCTGCAAACCTATACTCACTAAGCAGCCCTGCTCACCGTTGGTCTCTAACACCCAAACGATAAGCGTTAAAGAAAATTAAGTCACACTGTCTCGAACTCAGAGTTTTCTTTTACACTGGGAAGTTAAAATCAATTGGCAATCAAAGTTATTTTAGTAACATTGTTAAAGGATTACATTTTTAAAAATCTGTTTTTTATATATTAAATCCCACCACACTTTCTGGTGTGAACTTTAGAGACCCGTGAAACAAGAAACAGGCGAAGTGGCGAGGCCATACAGACAGTCACGGGGGCAGCAAGCAAGCACCAGGACCCCCAGCCCCGCTCCAGAGGGGCTTGCGTGTTGTGACCGCGTCTGTCCAGGCTGCGAAGGTCAACCACCAGCAACAACCGTGGTCACTCAGCACTTACTCTCCAGTGCTCTACTGGGTCTGATCCACACCACCACTCTCAAAGGCAGGTTCTAACCCCAATTTCAGAGAGTAAAGTGAGACACGGGAGGGGTAAGTAGCTTACTCATAATAATATATTACCAGGAGGATCATTTTCATTCTGTGGGTTAATTTCACCCAACCCTGGGCCTCAGGCCTCCTCTCCCCATGGCAGAGAAAGTCACCTCCCTCCATATTCGCAAAGATAACGATCAGAAGACTGATGTCTCAAGAAATCCACTGAGTGTGGTCCTTTCTCTGCTCTCTCCTTGCACTGACTTAATTTGATTATAGTCCGTGTGGTCAGTTTTCATCTTCCCCAGGGCTAGCCTCCCACGCCAGGATCGCCCCTGCTTCTGGTAAAAGGCAGAACAGGGACAGGCTGCTCAAGAGGTCTGTACAGATGGCAACTCCCTACGGCAGCTGCTGCTTCAGGTCAGCCAAACAGCTGAAGCCTTTCACGTCTCAAAAAATTCGTTCGTCTTTGATGTAAGAGGGGCAGAGAGGGTGAAAGGGAGAGCGAAAGGGTTTTTCTCCTGAAAGACTGTCCTCCCTGTATGAGGTCAGCACACTGGATAAGCACATATTCTGAATGGAGCACGCTCACACGCCCCTGCCTTTCCTTCTGGAGCCCGGACACTTGGAATGAATCTTACTGTTGTGTTCCCTTGTTTCGATGGCCATGGTGGCATGTCATACAAGACGGTCTCCTAGAAAAGGAATCTTATCAATGGAAAACAGGAACCCTAAACTGTCTAAACAGCCAGAAGCAGCATTCCAGGGTCCTAGTGACAGTGGAAATCCAAATGTTCAGGTCATTAGGTTTTCCATTAATTGGAAATACTCAATGTTATACAAAGTAGTCAGCGCAAGATACCCCATTCTTAAACACTCTTTTCAAAAGTTTTACTGCTTCCCAACCTTTGTATGTTATAAAATAGCCTATAATTCAAAATTCTCAGTTACCTTTCCCTACTTTTTACAGAAACTCATAGTTATACTTACATACTTTGGAAGGAAGATTAACATTTTACATACAGTAGCCACGTTCTGGTTTGGGGTTGAAAAATATGCCAGCTTTTTGATTTCAAGTATCAGTGATCGATGCTTTTCTCTGTTCTGCATTATAGTGAAACCTCAGTGGTCCAGGTTCCTCTGGGGCTGGGGCTGACAGGTCACCTTTTGATTCTTTTCTGAGTCTGAACTGTTTGACACTGCGATCTTTCCAAATGGCCTTATATACTTCCACGCCTTCCTACACTGAATACACCAAAGGTAACCATTTCTTGATAATTCAGGGGCCTTCACGTGCACATTAATTACCGTGTGGGGCCGTAATATCATCTCGCCCTCGGAGCAGGGTAATTGATGTGCATAATGAAGGCTCTTAGATGATCAGGGATGGTTTGGTTCTTCAGAATCCTTATCTTCTTTTTTGCTGACTTTCCAATTCTCTGCTGCTTCCACTAGAGGTTGGGTCCTATGTGCTTGTTCATGGGCAGAGCACCTTCCATATAGGAAGTGATCTTACATGTTTATTGATTAAATGAGGGATGAACACTGGAGACTGCTGGCTGGCTGGCTGGCTGGAGGGATGGGAAGCCTATAATAATGCCCTTAAATGTGCTGTTGAATAACATGGGAAAGAAAGGAAAGAACTTAAAATGGTTTGATGATCTCACCACTGAGTGAGTTTGGCTGTTGAATCACTTCCCCAGAGGCCTTTAAAAGTAGGAAGGAGAGCTGTTCCCAATGTACATTCCAGTATGAACGCAGCTTTGCTAAAGTTATAGATACCAACTTTAAAGTCCTTTGCAGCCCTTGGACTTGATTCTCTAGCAAGCCCCGTAGTTTTCTGTTTATATGGCACAAGTGGAGAGAGCTGAGCAGTCCCATTATCCTCTGCTTCAGGACACTTATGCAGAAATAGTCGATGTTTATTTGAATTTCTCATCGAAACATTCTAATAAGCACTGGCGCCTGTAAGCAACGCAACCTTTCTCAAGTGGGCTCTTCACCACAGCCACAGACCACAGGAGGTTCTATGCGGAAAGATCTTACTCAAGGATGGTCCAACACTAGTCCCAGTCTGGACGCCGGGAGAGAAGCTCTTCACTACTGACAATGGATATCACGCATGAGTCCTCCATAGAACCCCAACTGGGAACTAGCAACCCAGAAGTAGATAAAAGTAGATTAAAGATGATATTATGTAGCCACAGTCAGAATTCAAGTAGCACAAGAGTGATCACAGGCTTGTAAAATTATAAAATGATTTTATTTCAGATTTTGTTGAGGTATCGGTCATTTTTGCACTCAATTATATCTTGTAACAATAATACGAAGTCATATGATCTCATAAAGTGTCAACAGCATTCAAACTGTACATTCCCCTGTCATTTTAATATTCTAGAACGGTTTTTTATTTAACTTTACAATTATTTTTAAAATGTTTCTTTATATAGAAAATATATATCTTGTTCAGGGAGATCAAAACAAGAAATTTCTGTTAAGAATACACCGAAAAACAACAAATGAAAATATTTATACCAGATACCAAGCGATTCAACTATTTAAAATATCCCGTTAGAGTCTAATCAGAAGTTTGCACAAGTATAGCATCCTTTTGTCTTGCTCTACTGAATAATGATGAGACAGATACAAAGAGAAGTAATTTTAAGGTTAAAAAAATAAATTTTAGAAATGACTCTCCCTAGCCAAATACTGCAGTAGGAAATGCAATTACAACATGCATCTCTTCCAGAAAAGAATTAAAAAAAAAAAAAAAAGAAGTCTTTGCATAAAATGACTTTGGTACATAATTGTCATGAAGTCAAAATCTCCTACAAGATAAATTCAGGTATCCTCAAGAATGAGATCTAAAAGTATCGGTCTGGGGTAAAATACTTATATGAGGTAAAAGCAAGTAAGCTATCCCTAGTGCTGTAAGATGTTTATTTGCTATCCCTAACATGATTAATTATTGTCCGAACATGCAAATCTCATCACTCAGTGACCTATGTGCTGTCTGGTCGTTTATGTACTTTTAAAATAAAATACCATACAGGTTACATTATATATATCAAGATCAAATATGAAAGCACACACATTTAAATGAGACACCTTCATTTAAATCATACTCATAATGTGGAAATCTCAGGATACTATTTGGTCGCTTCAATTAGATGTTGATACATTTGGTCAAGAATATGCACATTCATATCAGCTTAAGGCCAAAGCTAAATATTTTGAGGCTGATTTTTAAGCAGAAATACAACAGTGTACATTATCGTTTGATGCTCTCGGAATGCTCTCCATTAGAACTAACTCCGATAACAGAAGTGTCCTTCTCATCTGGGTGATAACCTTAGTGATGAAATAGAAATCTACAGGTAACAGTCTATAGCTTCAAGGATTAGATAACTTGGTGGATTGTCATTCGGTGCGCCTATACCAATCTAGAACATTTTCTGTGTCTCACCGGTGGAGTCTCTCACAGTTGGACTTGCTGTGCGGTCCTGGTCCCCCCCTAAGACCCCGCCTCAACCTACGACAAGGTACAGTCCTCTTTGTTTCTGCCCTTCCCGTGTCCACCTGTCATCTCTTCCTTGCTTTCTGAATTAAAGTCCCCCACCTCGCCTGCTGGTGCCACGTCATCATTTTCTAGACTAACGCTGTCTGAAACCTTCCTGACTGTGTGACCTCGATTTTCTGATGTCACATGCTCTCCTGTGCCTTTTGTTTGACAGGCATCGTTAACGTTCTTCGAGGGACCTTCATCTTGGAGCAGGGCGCTGCCTGGCACTTCCTCACTGTCTGGACCTGGAGGACGGCTGGGAGCGGTGCCGTCTTCCTCAGCATCATCTTTTCTAGCACCTTCCTCTGATCCTTTATTACTGGCACTGGTGCCTGATGACTGAACTGTATTATCTTCAAAATCCAACGTGTCTCCATCAGCTACTGCTTTCCTTGTCTTAGCGTTTACACCAAAATCGTCTTGGTGAAGTCCTCCGTCCAACTCAGTTTTAGGATTTTCTGGACCATCGGCGTTTTTACTGCTTCCTACCGCAGCGTCCTGTTTTGGGTTTTTAGTGACCTCATTTTGCGCTTCTACAACTGGCTTTTTGTCAGTAAGTTCTACCTGCTCTTCTTTCACTTCACTTAAATCTGGGTTTTGAAATGTTAACTCTTTCTGAACATCTTTGGTTTCTACAGGCGCTGGTGATTTTTTCTTCTTGTTTTTCTTTTTCTTGTTCTTCGTTTTCTTGGGCGACGAATCCGGCCCCTCTCCCTGTTGGTCATTCTTTTCCTCATCGGGCTCTTTCATATCTAGGGATTCACTTTCAGCATCTACCTTACTTGGACCTGTCACCTCCTGAGGGCTGCTTCTGGCTTCTGGAGAACAAGGAATGGCTTGGACTTCCAGCTTGATTGGTTTCTCATCCCTTACTTTTCTTCCTTTACCCTCCCCTTCATTGTTCTCCCCACCTACCTCTGTGCTCTGAATCGGGACCTCCTTGGGCTCAGCTACTTCCTGGTTGGTGAGTTCTTTCTCTAAATCATGCCCTGAGCTTGGGTCCAAGCCTTCCGGAGCATCTACCTCACACTTTTCACGGTGACTCACCGTGTCATCGATACCCCTTGGAGGACTTGAGGCTACTGTGCCCACCTGCTCCCCCAACCCAGTGAGCCCTGCCTCCGGCACAGCCTCTGTGGGGTTCCCACTCTGCTCCCCAGTGTCTGCACTGCTCTCCCTTCCAACTTCAGATACTTGCAAAGGAGCACATTCCTGACGTGGTTCTACGCTAATCTCGTCCACGTTGGTTTCAAAATCTTCCTGTTTTTCTTTTTCCCACTCTTCTGCAGATTCTTTACTTTGGCTTTTGGTATCCAAGGCATTACTGCTGCCCTGCCCAATCCCAGGACCTGGGATTCCACCATCTAGTTCACTGTTTATGACCTCACTTGACTCAACCTGCTGTGTGCTTTCAAAGAAGGAAGTGTTCTCCAGAATTTGGCTTTGAACCCGTTCCTCGTTCTCAGAATTTACTAACGTTCCTGGGGAGGGGGCACTGTCTTCAGAGGTTTTCTGGTCCTCGGCATTGTCACCAGGATGTAACACCTCTGTGTCCACACAGTCCTTTCCTGGGTCCTCTTTGTGCCGTCTTTGCTCAGTGTTCCACAAGATTTCTCTTTTCCCCTCATTCTCCACCATTTCATCTTTCACCTCCACTTCATTGGCTCTTCCTAAAAGACCATTGAGAAAATTGAAGGGACCCCATGATGTGGTTGACCACACAACATATATTACAATGTAAACACATGTTCTCTTTCCCAGCCAACCCCGCTCCTAAAGAGAGAGAGCCATCAGAGAAGCACACGGACAGAAGCCTTTGCCAGTTCTGTGCGGCAAAGCAGCCATCGCGTTAGCAAACGTTGGATCAGCGGAGGCCACTGCCACCACGTCAAAGGCAAGAGTGGCTGCTGGTGCCACCTGGGGTGAACTGACTTTCAAAGGTGAAGTTAAGTTTTAACAGATAAGAAAGAGCTCTGGATCAGGCAGCCAAACTCTCCAAGATGAGGGGATTCAGAAGGATGGAAGGTTCGTGGTCCCCATTCTCATTTCTGGATGCACACGGGGACCACTCCTACTTTTCCAGCTGTCAAACTGCACTGAATATCACGCAGCTCTGAGAGCAGCTTTCACATAATTTTTAAAAGAAACACCCAGGGCTTCCCCGGTGGCGCAGTGGTTGAGAGCCCGCCTGCCGATGCAGGGGACGCGGGTTCGTGCCCCGGTCCGGGAAGATCCCACGTGCCGCGGAGCGGCTGGGCCCGTGAGCCATGGCCGCTGAGCCTGCGCGTCCGGAGCCTGTGCTCCGCAACGGGAGAGGCCACAGCGGTGAGAGACCCGCGTACCGCAAAAAGCGAAAACAAAAACAAAACACATGGAGACCACTTCCAAAACTGACGTTTCTCGTTCTTTAAGTGTTCATTACACAACAGTTATCAAGGATTTATAAGATGTATATCTGAACAAGAGCAGCATGGTAAATTCTAGCTGCTCAGGTAGGGAACATAAAGGTAGGATGGACATCCATCAGTTTGTCTTCCCTCAGCAACTCTGACACAATGAAAAGAGCTGTGTTTCTAGAATAGTCATCAGGGTAATGAGGCACCTTCCCGGAAAGCCAGTCCTGGGAAGCTGGGGCCTACAGGTTTCTTCATGTCCATGAAGAACCTTCCAAGTGGAAACTACAGCCATGGTCCCTGACCTTATCCCAGCCTCACTGTGAAAAGCTGGAAATGGTTGCGAGCGAGGCCTTATTTGCTGGCTACAACTTCAGGCGGCCCACCACATGTAGAAGGTTTATCCCAAAGCCAAGTATATTACGACAAATATTAATTGGTGAATCTTTTCAGATATTTGAAAACTGTGTAAAATATTCCTACAATATATTGGGTTTCCCAATTTACATTCTTTCAGAAGCAAAAATGTGACATACAAAGGAACATCACCTCTGACAAAGGGGCAGACGTTTTCAGACTCTTGCTGGTAAGGAAAGCCCTCCGCAATGACCACACTCACCACCCAGGGCTCCCCGTCCATCTCACCTACACCCAGGGCTACTTGTCCTTCTGCTGTCCACAGGCACTTCAGACTCTCAAAACGCTTAATGGTGCACGGGATTTGCAGCACTGGCTTGCAAACACAGTCAACTAACTTACTTTACGGCTCTGCTATTCTGATCTTTTGACAATTCTGTAACAGAATAAGTCACAACGCCGTGTTTGGCACATAACTGAAGAAAAACAAATACAACAGAACCGTCAACACGGTCACTTAATTTTGAGATTATTTTCCTTGTATTCACAGTCTCGCTGGCAGCTTTGAGAAGCAAAAGAAACGTAGTCTTAAGCCATCGGTGGTGAGCACTGAACAGAGGTACATGCCAGACAACACACGTGGGTGATGGCATCGTTTGACAAGGAAGTTCCCATGAAGTGACAGAACGAAGGGCATGCTGGGTGATTGTTAATCGATCAGTGATGATTACGTCAACTCTGCCAATGCATGGAAGGTGAACCAGTGCTGACTGGAAGACACGAGGATCAGAGGAAAACAAGTACTTACCTAGCGTCCCATCCCCTGTTGCCTGGAGGGCATTTAACTCTTCCTTTGTCATCTTTGTAGAACCTTGGTAGCCAACATTATTTAGAGGGTCTGAAGTCTCTCCATTGGTAGCTACTTCTGAATTTAGGATTATTCCATGTTTCTGGGAATAAAAACAGGCTCATCGTAATACTCACTAAGTGATATTAGGTTAAACTTTATTTTATAAACGAGAATTTTAAAAAAGCCTGATTTTTTTCCTAAGCAGAGGAAAACTCTACAGAGACAGAGGAGCGCTAGGCTGCCCCCCTGTAAATATTCTATCAACACACACTGATCTGGGATGTCTTCCTCCAAGGGTCCTTCCTTACATGTTCCCGTCCCCGTCTTAGTGTGCTGGTGACAAAACACCTTCCTCGGGCGCATCCTCTTGCACTGCAGGCTGCCAGAAAGCAGAGCATCAAGCCAGCCACCGCACAGTGGTCTTTACCTCTAAAACCCCGGCTGTGTTCTTTAAAAGGACAGAGGTAAAGAAATATGTACGTGTTCTGAGAGGAATGATCAAACTCGGATGGAAGGTTTGTTAGAGTCGAAAGAAATACAGTTCGTGCTCACTACACAGCAAAACACTTTAAACCCGGCAACGCTCCACAACGCCAGGATGCCCCCCTCACCCGGGATCGCCCCCTCCCTTACCCGCTCCTGCCGCCCATAGCTCTTTCTCTTCTGCTTGGAGGAATTCCCAGCCCTGTACTCACACCCTGGCTAGAAGCAGCACTGCGAATCTGAGCTCTAAGCCTGTTCCCTGCTGGCTTACTGCTCTGGCCTTGACCCTTCATTATAAGTAGCTGACGTGGATGTTTCCATTGGCGATGCACGTGCCAGCCCGTGGCCATACCCCCTAGACTCAACACCACCTTCTATGGTGCCGAGAGTCCACCCAGAGCTCTGACCCCCGCTGCTGCCCGTTGGTTTATTTTACTCAGTTTCCAGCCAGCAGCTGAAGACCCCTTGACATGGCCCAGACAGAACTTTCCTACCATCCACGGGGTCTCCAAGTCTAACTAGCGTCAGCCACGCCACTGTCCAGCTACAGAGGTTCTTATGTTCGAGACTTTAATATAAGAAAGAAATACACTCTCTAACTTGGAGTAATGTCCTGGAGAATTTACTGGTGAGTTTGAGAAAAAATTTAGACAGCCTATCAAAAAAATTCTTGGAAATCAGAGTTGCTTCCAAGATCAGATATGCCTATAAACATCTAAAGACCATCGGCACACCCCACGGAATCTACACTGACTTCACATGTCTCTTTGGGGGTCAGTTAACCCACGATTTGATTTTATTAACAGAACTAAAATCAACGACATAAAATCAATGACCACCACTATCCACACACATTCATCCTTGAGAATCCTGGAATTTGCTGTTGTCGCCTGGATTTTTAAAAACTGTACTTTGGCTTCATACCTTTAATTCCTCTTTCAGCACGACTACTTCTTCTCTAAGATCGTCTCGTTCACTCCTTATGGAATCAAAGAACTCTTTCTGCCTCTCTAATGCCTGAGTGTGTAGCGGAGCAAAGAGAGAGAAGATTCACACAGGTGAGCAGACGACTTCAGAAGCAGGACTAGGAAGGAGGCTTCTACTATGTAAAACGCTAACACCGGCAGGGCATTCGATAGACTATGCTTAAAGATATAAACACAATGCACTTAGCTTACGCCAGCCAAGAAACGTCACTGTGCATGCTGCCTGAAAGACATTAACGTTCTGAAGGATGCTCTCTTTTTTACACCCTCTCCTGGCTTAGTCTGCGGTTTCACGGCATAGTTGGAGAAGCAACAGAAGCCATGCACCCATTTAAATGAGGGATAAATAAAGGAAAAGAAGAAACGTTTACAAACCCCCAGTGACAACTATTTTAGTAATTTAGACTATTTTTGTACGTTGATTCTCGGTGTTTGTTGTCACAGGTGAACGTAAAGTGGTCCTGAGGCAAGCACAACGCACACACAGACATGCACACGAGATCTTAAATGAGCGTTGGTGAGCGTATCAGAGTGAAGGCAAGGTGCAGCTTCACGCTGTAAAGGCGCTGACGTTCGCTTCAACATCTAGAGATTGCTATCAGAGCCGTGGGGAGTGAGTCGCCGTGTTTGGGAAGCCATCTGGCATCGCGGAGCACAGCTGTCACTTTAGTAAGCGTGTTCTTTGCTCCCTACTCGTCACTCCTAAATGCAGACGGGCTGCCTCTTCTTTCCCTGTGGAGCGAGAGGGGCTGACATCTCCCTGGGGAGGCTCAAGGTGGGCATGCGTGAGGCACAGCACCTGCCACCTTGCAGCTTCCTCAAAGCCCTTGGAGAAAAAGCCCAGGCAACACGGGACAGGGAACTCCAGGAGGTCTGAGCCTCCACGCGTGGACCCGCCCGGCGGGTTCCTCACTCCTCTGATCTCTGTGCCGCTGGCTGCTCACAGGCAGGCAGGGAGCCCGGGAATGCTGACCAGAGGAGAATCTCCACACTGGAAGTCCACTTCCAATTTGGAGTTAATGTCAATTTGGGTAAGTTCATGTAGTCTCTCTTTTATTCGCTTTGTGTCCCACGGGGGTCACATGCAAACTCATACAAGCCTTTTTTGCAAGCCAAAGATTCTGAAAGCATTCAATTTCCTAAGCAGACTGCCCACTTGAACCGATTTCAAAGACTTGAGAATCCTACCCCTATCTTTTTGTCTTTCCATTCTATTGTTTCCTGAAGATCAGAAATCTCCCTGATATAACTCGCCTGTTTCTGCTGTAGCTGTCGGATTTCCTGAAGAATAGGAACAGATAGAAAGAAAGCAGATACAGGGTTAAACGGGAAGCAACTCTGCAGTGTAGACAACCCCTGAGCCAGCAAGCGCCCTTGGAGGTCCCGGCACCATTTTTTCTCACTGATCCCGAGTTCGTTCTCAGGATGCAGGGACTTTACCCTTGTCCTTTCCCCCAGCTCCAAGAGTAGGAAGAAAACCAGCTGGAGTGAACTTCTCACTTACAGGCACTAGGGTTCTAACCAAATTAAAAAAGTAAAAAGTCAAGTCTGCATTCGTTTCCTTTTGTCGCTGTAACAAATTACCACAAATTCAGTGGCTTAGAACAACACAAACTTATTTTCTTACAGTTCTGGCGCTCAGAAGTTCAAAATGAGTCTTATGGTGTCCCCAAGGCATGGGCAGGCCTGGGCTCTTTTCTGGAGGCTCGGGGCAGGGGAGAATCTATTTCCGCCACTCTTTAGCTCCTAGATGTGCCCACAGTCCTTGGTCTGTGGCCCCTTCCTCACGTGGCTCTGACCTCTGCCCCCATGGTCACATCTCCTATGCTGCCTTTGACTTTCCTGCCTCCTTCTTGCAAGGACCCTTTGGATCACTCTGGGTCCATGCAGATGATACAGGATAATCTCCCATCACAAGGTCCTTAACTTAATCACATCTGCAAAGTCCCTTTGTCTGAGTAAGGCGACACAGTCACAGTTCCAGGGATTAGGACGTGGGCATCTTGGGGGGCATTATTCGGTCTGCCACACCTCCTCACACAAACACAAAACCACCAAAGAATGAGAATCTTCACTAATAAAAGGAACCGTCTCCTCAAACGAGGCATAGAGAATTCGCCTGAACTCAATTTTCAAGAAAACTGGTAGCTTTAGTAATGACCCAGCAAGATGTTCCTAGGTCACACACAAAGGAAAAAAAGAACAGAAAAGAAAAACAGGAAAAACTACTCACCTCAAGCATTTCTTCTCTTTGCTTCAGGGCCTCTTTCACCTCAGCAAACTGAAACTGGAGGATACTGTGGGCATGCTTTTCCCTTTCAAATTCCTACGAAGGAGGAGAAGAGCGTTCAAGTTCCAGTGGAATCACATTTTTCTGTCGCTCTAGTTCACGTTCTTATGATTTACCTTTACCTGGAACAAATTACCTGTTACCATGTCATCACAATTTTCAAGGCCTTTTTTAAAAATAAATTTATTTATTTTTTTTGTTGTTATTTTTGGCTGCGTTGGGTCTTCGTTGCTGCGCACGGGCTTTCTCTAGTTGTGGCGAGCAGGGGCTACTCTTCGTTGCGGTGCGCGGGCTTCTCATTGCGGTGGCTTCCCTTGTTTCAGAGCACGGGCTCTAGGTGCGCAGGCTCAGTAGTTGTGGCACGGGGGCTCAGTAGTTGTGGCTCGCGGGCTGTAGAGCGCAGGCTCAGTAGTTGTGGCGCACGGGCTTAGTTGCTCTGCTACGTGTGGGATCTTCCCGGCCCAGGGCTCGAACCCGTGTCCCCTGCATTGGCAGGCGGATTCCTAACCACTGTGCCACCAGGGAAGCCCTCAAGGCCTTTTTAACAACATGAACCAGTTTCTCTGGATTTTCTAGAAGACACCCCTACGATCTACTGTAAAATTAACCTGAGGACAAACATATGGACAACAAGGGGGGAAACGGGCGGGGGGGGGGGCGTGTGTGTGGTGTGGGATGAACTGGGAGATTGTGATTGACATATACACTAATATGTATAAAATGGATGACTAATAAGAACCTGCTGTATAAAAAAATAAATAAAATAAAATTCAAAAAGAAAAATTAACCTGAGGAGTTGACACAGCTGACAGTATGACCCGATTTCTTTACAGGTAAGCCGTTTCCTGGGAAGGCCCCCCAGGCTGTCCGCTGAGGGCCTGGAGGAGGCAGCTTTGCAAAGAGTGGTAATAAAATCATCCCTGAGTTTGAAATATGCCGATGAATACTCTTTGGGGCAAAAAGGGATGGTCTACCTTGGCAAGTTTATCTCACTAACAGTAGGCGGCCAGCTCTGTACCTCAGAGACAAAACAGAAACAGGCGGGGGAAGCAAAGCCCTTGTCAGCACAAAGCCGCTCCCCCAGTCCAACCCTTCCCTGCATGAGACTCATCCCCGCAACCGGGCAACACGCTCCTCTGGTCTCCCACTCAGCTCAGCACAGCAGTGCAGTCCCTAACGATGGTGTGATACCCACCTAGCTGCCAACAGTTTAGGGAACAGCAGGGAACACCTCCCCTCGATTCGTTACCGGTTATTTTAGAAGGGATTTGACCTTAGCTCACCCTGGCATCACGTGCTCACCCACTTTCTGAAGTCTGGGGGTGACTGGACCCTCCTAGCTGTGACAAAGACGTGTCTGTCGGGCTTTGCTTCGCCCACTGTCCCCACCTTGGGTCAACATTCCAGGATCACCCCATTTCTCTGGAATTAGATTTGGGGCTTCTTGGTCTACTCCCTGATGCCTAAATGAGGGCATTCTAGGAGTATTTAGAAGGCATTACAGTACTGTTTCACCCAAGTGGGTTCAGAATACGCTCTCTGCTCCTAAATTATGAATTAGTTTCAAAGAAAGCTTTCATGACATCAGGTCTCATGAAAAGTTTCTCCTTTGTTTCAGAGTTCAGTTACCAGCAACTTCATGGACACAATTCTTCTTTGGCTTCTAACTCAACTACAGTAGTGAAAGAAGGAGGCCCTCGAGTCGTTATGGTATTTGGCTTTAACCCTTGGGATTTAGAGGATATAGCTAGTTAGAAAAAAAAAGATAAGGACACTCACAAATTAAATTTTCTATTTATCTCAGCAACTCTGAAAAATTGGGTAATATTCTAGGATCGGACAAACCAGCTAATTCCTTAAAATATGAAAAACAAGTATTCCTCGCTGACTCACAAAGAACAGCTAAGCCCAGCCTTCACCAAATCAGCCTACTGTCATTAATTTCAACATATGCTCATGCTTTTTGTTGATACCATAAGTTAACATATTAATTCCAGTGGTTCTTCATGAAAGCCCAAATAAGATTCTACCCTTTTCTGAGGTTAATGACGGTTTTTAATTCTCAAGTGGAGGAACCATGTCTTTTCCCAATCAGCAGAAAACAAATGAATATAATTTTCTTAAAATCCTTGATACTTGCAACTATTTCTCTCTGGTGTTGAGATAAAATAAGAATGAAGAAATGTATATTAACAGGAAAATCTTGAAGCATCTAACTGTGCTTTGTCCAAGCATGCTGGGTCTTTCGTAGGCAGGTTTTTTCATGGTTATGATTTTACCTTATATGCAAAACACACAAATGTCCTCCTAGTAAAATTGTCTCTAGTTTACATATTGAAATTGTGCATACCAATATTGCAAGTCCCTCAGCAAAGAGCACGGTATTCTTATTCTTATATGTTTGGGCTTCCAGGGCAAGTGGAGAACTATTGTTTTTAAAAAACACACACACACGCAAATATATACATACACATGTACAACACGTAGATACCATATACCAAATACATATACATACACACACACACATATTCTACCATTCTTACCTATACCGTATGTATATGCTCCCATCCTTATACATACCATTTATATATGTAGTCTACTATAATTACATATACCATTCATATACGTATGCCTGTGTATATATATATTCTGTATATTCTCCCATTCTTATATATACCATTTACATGTATATTCTCCCATTCTTACATATATCATTTATATATATATCCTACCATCCTTACATACACCGTTTATATATCTATATATTCTCCCGTCCTTACATACAGCGTTTACATATACATACACTCCACCCTTCTTTCTCGCACTAGCACATACTTTGGTTTTCTCCTCGCACTGCCGCCTGGACTCAGCCAGCTGCTCTTCAAGCTCCAGCATCACGTCCTTTAGCGTATCGACCTGGTACATAAAGTTTGTCTTCTCATTGTCTAGCTGAGCGTTGGAAACCATGGCCTTCTTATATTTTTCTTCCACTTCTGCTAGTGAGTCCTGCAGAAAATAGGTCATGTTTTCGAAATTGTAGTAAGGAAACAAAAACACAGATTAGTTCAGTATTTTTAACAAAACCTCCAAAAACGCAGCCCTAGATTTAGACTTTATTTCTTAGAGCAAATGAATCAGAAGAAGAAACACATGGCAATTTGAAATGCCCCAAAAGTCTCCCTTTTCAATTTGTTCCGATTCTCATGACTCAGGAAATTAGTTATTAACTGTGTGTAGGGGTGAAGATAACTTACAGTCATCAGGACAAGGGGGACGCTGGGTGGAAGGGGCTCTGGTCACAGAGGCAGCAGAGCCCTGGCTGTGGGAATCTGATTCTGTAGCCCCGCTGTACAGGTGTCTGAAGTAACCACTCAAGACACGTGACCAGAACCTGGGACAGAGCCAGTGCCGGGGAGGGGGAGTAGAACACCTGCCGCCAGCAGCCCACTGTCCCCATTGGGGCTTATGACCCAGGAAAGGCTTAAGTGGAAGTTCACATGTTCAACCCATAGGAAAACTCAACGAGGTACACAGGCCTCACTGGGTAGGTCCCGGAGAGACAAAGCTCATTCCTTTGAAAAGACAACCAGGGAAAGAGGCCTGCAAAGTAAACATGCCCCCCTCAACCCCGGGGCTCACACACCGGCAGGGCAGGCCACAGAGGACAGCAGCGTGTGGATCCCGAAGCACAGACCAGCGGGAGACGACTCTGGGAGAACACAGAGCAGAATCCCAGGTGCAAAGGACCCTGAGCTACAGAAAAGCGGGCACTGGCGGGTCGGGCGTGTGTCAGGTGCTACCAGGAGGCTCTGCGGAGACCAGCGCTGCTCTCGCCTGCACTTGCAAACCAGGGCAAGGATTTCAGGTGGGACCAGTGATTCCTGCGCTGCTTCCATGGCTCTCTTTCCAACTCCAGTAGGAGTTGAAAGCCAGAATCTTAATTTCCCCCCTGGTGACAAATAGGAAACGGATTAATTAGTCATGTGATGTGGCGCCCCTGGGATACGGAACTCAGACTGGTTTGGGGGTACTTTCTCAGGAGCTGAAAAGGAAGGAACAGAGTTACCATCTCTTGCTAGACTCATGAGCTGCCCGAGCTGCCCTGTGAAGCCAGAGAATAAAGTCCCTGACGCCCCACCTCACTTCAGGGAGACTGGCAGCTCAGTTTCCTGGTCGGCACAATGCAGTAATTCCACTTGCTACGGGTACCGTGTATTTACTCAAATAAATCCAAGAAGATACACATTCAGACATTGCTTCGGTTAGTAAAATGGCGCAGTATGCAAATAATTTGTGTTTCAAAAGCACAGCAACAGAACTTCCTTATCGGGAGACATCAGGTGTTTTGAGAAGCAAATTAAGTTGAAGCCCTCCTTGTATGTAAGGACCGCGGAAAGTGAAGAAGACCAAAAACCCTTCTTCAAGTGTAGGATATGCTTCTGTGGGAAATGAGAAACTGGTTTTAAGCCAGGTGTGGTGGGGAGGTGAGTCCAAGACATGCACCAGGAAACATGTTAGTAACGTTTGCTAATGAGGAGTTACAATTTTCGAGCCCTGGTTTCAAAGCTGCCTTTGGGAAAACCCGGAGCACACACACCCGTGCTACTAGCATTCCTGCCACTTTGAGGTCTACAGTCTGGGGCCTCTTTAGAGCGAGCATGCAGTCTGCATGTCTTCTGTAGGATTTTTTAAAGTTAAGCTGGGTTAATATCGTGAGTCCACACTTCCGTAAGCCGGTACCTTCATCTCTTTCAATCCCTGCATGTATTTGCCTTCTACATCCTGAATCTGGTCCTTCAACTCATTGAGCTCCTGGGGGAAATGGCAAAAAAAGGCAAATGACGTCAAAGGGAAAAATGGACAGAGACCACAAGGAAGGAGAGGCGATTCTCTGATTCTTTTCTAGTTCTGGGCGGTTTCCTTATTTGAGTAATCTTGGAGCAGCAATCTTCGTTTAACTTTTTTAAGTGTTAAAAGGAAAATAAGATGAATTTCAACACTACAAAGATGAAAATGTAGGTGTATCGCATATGGTATTTTCACACAATTTTATCAAAGGTATGTGGCTTCATACATTTTTATGCAGTTTTATAAAATGAGCTTCTGAAAACGGAACAGGTTAACTTACTCATACTTAACAGTTCATTCAAGCTCTCTGAGCTCTGCTCTGTGCTACATACAGTAAGATGCTGAAGACAGAAATCAGCAAAGCCTTGTCCCTGCCCTTACGGAGCCCAAGGACTCTACTCTCCCGTCTCGTTCACCACCACATTCCCAGGGGCTGGTGTCTGGCGTGAGCTGGAGTTGCAATAAATCCTTACTGAACGACTGATTCATGCTCACAACCCCAAGACCAGACGCAGATTATGACTGCAGCCAACTCCACTTCAAGGCGGCAAAGGATGACCAGAGGGCTGCAGGAGGCCGAGGGACCACACAGGGAGGGACATTTCAGGAACAGAAGTCAAAACATTGTTCTTATAAAGCACAAGAGTTGGAAGGCATCTGCAGGGGGACCTAGTCCCACCGGCCCTGATGCTTAAGCTCTTCTCTGGCCTCCCTGGCAAATGCCATCCATCTGTTCAGGTAGCACCCGTGGAAGCTGGTTCCCTTTCACCAGCCTTCATTACTAGAAAGCTCTTCCGTAAATGAAGCCAAATCTGACCCGGAAGAGCCTCCCTGCCCTTCGTGCTCTCTCCAGAGGACACGAGGTCTGGTGACTCAGCCTTCCCTCTGCACAGTGTCCTTTTCAGATGCAACGTCCCTAGTTACTTTAACAAGCAGAGGCCCATTTCTCTGTCACACACTCAGTGTTGAGGGTGTAACAGAGAACAGTGTCCACAGACCAGTGGGAGAAGGAAAAATCGCTAAAATACCACGAAGGGGTCTACTGAAGGCATATTACGCATATGACAAAGAGAAAGGAAGGGCACGCTGCAGGCAGAGGGCGGGGATGCGCGAAGGGCAGGGTGGTACTGTCGGGGGCAGCGAGTAATGTGTCCAGCACCTTCCAGTGCTGTGGGCGGAATGTCCACTCCTGCCCTGTGTACAGAGGTGGCTGAGCACCTCAGGGCAGCGTGGTGAGGGGTCTCGCCCAGGTGTGCCCGGGGAGCTGAGGGATCCCAGCGCAGGTGTGCTGGCCCTACCGGGGCGGGGAAGTCAGGGGCGGCTCCCTGCGGGAACCAGAACCGGGCCGGTCCCTACTGTTACTTGAACACCAAGCTTAATGGGATGGAGGGGAGACCAGACAGAGAAGAAAGAGCTGAAACTTCACAAATTAAACCCTACTTTACTTTAAGACTGATTTTCACAGAAGGTTTCTCTAGGTCACGCGTAAGTAGAGGGCCTTACCTTGATTTCCCTAATGGAGGCCTCAGTGTCAACGGAGATGGAGGTGTCCCCGCTGCCCCTTCGAGAGGAAGTCCCACCCAGGGAGGCCAGTGTGGCTGCAGACAGGCCAGGCAGCCCACGAGACCCCTGCAAAGCGGCGAGAGCAAATGGGATTTCAGCCCAAACCAAGATTACTTCTCAGTCTACTAGGATGGTACCTTTCCTTGAATTCAGGTTCCAAATTGCAATATCTTTGGTGGGTGTACGGTGAGCAAGAAAACGAGGTTCATCTCGAGGGGCCTCATGGATGCTCAGGGTTTGTCTGGAGTAACCGTAAGCTCCATGGCTGGGCCCATCGTGAACTCCTTCACCGTTCTGTAGGTTTAACAGGCACACTGGAAGTGACCACCCCCGCCCCGGGGACCCCAAAGGTTGTGTGTTGCCTGGTGAGCCACCCACTAGTCCTGTTCACTCCATGGTGGAATTCTTTATCAAAGATCAAGCAATACATTTTCTTGTTAGTTTCATCCATAAATTTCGGGACCCTCGTGGTTTATAGATGACACGACATAAAGCTCTACAGGAATTCCTTACCTTCTCCGTGAAGTCTTTTTCTGGTCTCTCTTCAACCTGGAGAGGAAAATGGATAAATATTAAATACTTAAAAGCATTAAATGGAGAATCTGGATTTAGGGGGTAAGATAATAATAAAATAAAGCATCAGCTTCCTTGGTGATTTTATTTTTTTATTTTTTGCATCACGTGGGCCTCTCACTGCTGTGGCCTCTCCCGTTGCGGAGCACAGGCTCCGGACGCTCAGGCTCAGTGGCCATGGCTCACGGGCCCGCTCCGCGGCACGTGGGATCTTCCCCCCTTTGTGATTTTAAACACTCCTTTACCGTGAGACTCTCGGATACGCCGGTGTCACAGCGGTGGCCCACGGGCAGCTCGGTGAGCCTGGTTGAATTTCACCGTGTGGTTTTTCAACTTTCACAACTTCCACAGGAAGATGATTTGTGAATGCACTGAACAGGAAGACTTGACCAGTTTCTACATGTGTGCAGGACACAGTGTGGGACAGGACAGGCACCAGCCCCGTTCACCCACCACAATTACTATGATCGGAATGTGAGAATATGACCAGCGTTCTGGGGGCCGGAAGATGCAACCACACAGTTTTAATTTTGACTATCACTAAACTTGGCCTCCAAAGCAAGAGAAAGCAGTGGAGCCACAACTGCAGCTTTCCCACTGCTTCTGAGTAACTGAGTCAACGTGAAAATTCTAGTGTAAACATTTTGAGACAGACACCCAGATGTGGGGAGCTGGCTGGGGGTGGGGGACGGTACAGGAGAATGTGCTGGGTGAAAAGGGGGACCCCAAGAATTTGGCTTTTCAAAATCTTTCCTGTTTGGACTGTCTCTGAATCCTCTCTTTTCCCTCCTGCAAACAGGGGTCTCTGCGGGACCCCCAGCAGCCTGTGGAGCCCCAAGACAGCACATCTGCTTCAACCCTATGGGAGACCCCTGCCCTGTGAGCGTCTGTTGGGGTCAACAGTCTGAGGCTGCACTGGTGCTGTTTCTTTCTTTGCTTAGCATCCAACGAAAGGCCAACTTTCTCTTCTTTTTTTTTTTCTTCTTCTTTTTTTTTTTGGCACATTGAGGGCTCCTTTCCGAAAGTCCATGGGAAAGGTCCCAGAGGGCGAGAGAACCCTGCACCAAGTTGCCTCCAGACTCTCCGGATTCTCCCATCATGCCTCCAACCCCACCTCCTGTAGCTCAGAGGTTCTTAAATTTGATGGCCAGGGAGTCAACTGCAGATGCCCGTGACGGGTGGGATCACACCTTTGATCCAGGAGACCTCGTGAGTGAGCTGGGACCCTGCAGTCACCCTTGACTGTTTACGCCACAGACCACCCGGACTGCAGGTGGACAAATCCTAACGGGTCTGGGTCCAAGGCCACCGCAGAGTGGCTCGTGAACAGGTCAACTGCCCACATCGCCGTCACGCACGGGGCATGTGGGTGCAGGCATTAAGCACAGGTCAGGATGCCGTAATGGCGGTGATTTCCTGTAAAGACGAGCACTTCCTGTCCTCTGCCCACCCTGGGCCCGTGCTGGGCTGGATGCCCACATCCTCACCATCCTGTCCCCCACCAAGAAGGCTCACTGACTGCCACCTTCTCTCCTTCACGCTCCTCAAACCTGCTTTCCAAGGGCAGGAAGCCTGAAGTAACCGCTAGAATAACACAGCAAAGCGTGAGAGCTAATCAGCCGACCAAGGGGATCAGATGGAATCGTACAAAATACTTGATTAATTCAAAAGAAGGCAACTTCGGAAACCAGCTCTGAGCTCAGGAGAGTCAAGCTCAAGGGTCTTCTGCTTGACAGATCCAATTTTGCCCCCGGGTCTGGCTCCCAAATCCACTGCATCTGTTCTCACGCACCCAGCTCACATGTGGGTCTTCAGCAAGAGCTTTCTACTCTCAGCTAACCAGTCTCCTTCTTGTCCTGAGGAGAGGGCGTGAAGGAGCTGCAGCCCCCAGGCCAGCGGGATGACCCGCGCTGGCCTCACTCCCAGCTTTTGCTAAATAAGCCCCTGGGCGGGTGGGGCTTTGGATTCTGGCGTTGCCTCCGCCCAGAGGACTCTCCTCTCCACTGGGCCACAGCCGGCTGGCCTCCAAGGACAGGAGATTTCCAGACACTCTTGGCCACGTGCATCCTCTTTCACACTCGATGTGGCAGTCATAGCCTGTTAGATAAAGACAGCTCACTCACTACCATGTCGCACACCGCCTGCCATTTGTTGGCACGTGCGTTTAGCGTGTGTAAACTTATATATTTATATTTTTTCAGATGTGCATGTCACACCCGCCTAACTAGATATTCTGGAACATCTGTAGATGGCCTACAACTGAGATGGTTCTATCTCATCCTCCCTGGCAGAGCTCCAGGGAGCCCCCCCCCCCGACCGATGTGCTGAGTCATGAGGATGATTTTAGCATTTCAAGTCTCCTCTCCACTTGGGAATACAAATATTCCTGAAAATTTCAAACAACGAAGGAAAAGTTACTGTCCAGCACCTGCCCTGCTGCAGAATCCATTCATTAGATCTCCTGGACACAAGGCCTTCATTCCCTAGAATAAGTTAGTTTGCAGAACAAATATTAATGAGATGAAAATAAAGAGGGTATTTTAACTGTTGGTGGAAAGGGGAGATTCAGTTGAACAGACCATCAAGCTACCGTGAGAAGCCTGCTGCTGTTCTGCTCTGCAGTTTAAATAGTGTCTTTCCTGACTGTTCCTCAGCAACAGGTAAATATCGCCTAGAGAAATGAAGCTCCAGAAATCCTATGTTCGCCCGTAAAGTGAGGACCCCACTTTCTTTTTTGTAGTATTTCTTGTGAGAAAGACGAGAACTATACACCAGACCCCAAAGCACTGGTTTCCTGGGGGCCTTTGGCATAGCTTCGTTCTGCATTGTTTCACCATAAACACACACACTGCTTTTGTAATTTGCAAAACACCAAACAAGGGAGAAAAAACCCTAAAACCATAGCTTTCTCTTTAGTTTAAAAGTAGTTTGCAAAAAGCCTTTGTTCTGAAATAGATAACAAACTCAGAATGTGAAAAGTCAGGACGTGTTTTTAAGTAGAGACCACGGAGGGAAAAATTAAGCTCTCAGTGAGAGTTATAGCCAATCTATGCTTGACTGCTGTTTCCAATCTGTATTTTAGTATCAGGGTGACTGACGTTTGTCTGTTTTCTGAATGACAAGGGACACGTGTATCTGCCGGCCTTCCTGCAACCTAAGAAGTGCGCGGAGCCCCATGGAAAGTGGTGCAGTTTTGGTTGGGGGAGGGACGGATTGGGAGTTTGGGATTAGCAGATGCAAACTATTATATATCGAATGGATAAACAACAAGGTCCTACTGTATAGCGCAGGGAACTGAACTATATTTAATATCCTGTGATAAACCATAATGGAAAAGAATATGAAAAAGAATATATGTATGTACAACAATCACTTTTCTGTAGAGCAGAAATTAACACCACATTGTAAATCAACTATATTTCAATAAAACAGAAGGAAGGAAGGAAAGGAAAGAAGGAAGGCAAGGCAAGAGGAAGGGAGGGATGGAGGGAGAAAAGCCGTGCAGCAGCATGGAGCCATTGCAGCCCCACCAGATGCCACTAGATGGCAGCCTGCGTCGAACGGAGTGGGACCGGCCCAGAGAGCCTCGGTCAGGCAGGGCACCCCTCACTGCCCCTAACAAAGGAACAGGTAAGTAACCCTGACGGTGAGTTTAATTTGACATAAAGCATAGTACTTTACCTCTGAAAATAATATACAAAGAAACAGAAGAGATGGAAGGCTTTTCAACACTGTCGTTTCTGCTGCATGATGTGACCCAGGGCATGCCGTGGACCACGCGTGTCCCAACACGCTGCAGCCCACGGCAGCACGGGACCCGGGACGAGCCACAGGACCTCGCGGACATCGCCTTCTTATCCGAGGAAGGGCGGCAGCACCACGGACCTTGCAGCCTGTTAGCCTTCTTACTCTCATTTACCGAGCAATACTAAACGCTTTAGGTCAGTGTGAAAACTTCATAGTAACAGCCTTATGAAACATGCAAACCAGTATTTTATAATGACAATGGAGTGTATAAAAAGGTACCTTTTAAAATCTACGGGAGGTAGTCACTTCCAAAGAAATTCTGTGAACTTTTAAATTATGGCAACTCTTCCTTTCAGAAACAAACGCTTAACGTAGCACGTGAAATATTTTGTTAATTCCAATCTTCTAAAATCGTGTCTAAATGAGCATACTATTTAGGCTCACTTAAACATAATGTCTGCTGAGGTTTCAACCACCTGGCTTGCCCACCTTCCTCGAGACAGAGTATGGAAGGTGGGCGTGGGAAGACCCTAGCAAGGGGGCCAGGGACAAAGGGACTCTTCCTCGTGGTGCCCCAAGCCCCAGATGGGAAATGGGATCATGGAAGCAGTGTCATCACGGGGTCCCTCAAGAAACCAACTGACAGTACTGAACGCTGCTCAGAAAACACCCATTTTAAGGGTAATTTTCCTTCAGATATAAACAGCAGTGGAGGCTACCATTAGAATGGAAATTTCTGGTTTAAATCCGATAATATTGACCTCATCCTGAATGACTGGTCCTTGAACTCTTGTATTTATAATTCAAGACCTGTTTTTCCACCTGGTTCCTGCTTCCACCTCTTCACACGACACAAAACATGAGTCATTACAGTCTTTTGTTTTTCTAACTCAGATGGGGCTGAGATTCCTGTTCACCACCAATGCTTCTCTGAAAACACACTGGCGCGTGAACCTGGGCGCCACGCAGGACACCCCTGACCGGTGCTTCCGTGACCCGGCAGGTTCGCTGGGTTCTGAGGCCTGGGTGACACAGCTGCGTCGGGCCCTCCAGGCGAGGCCCTCTGCCGGGCTGTTCTCCGGGCCTGGATTACCCAGACTCCCGAGTCCAGTTCCCTGGAAGCATCCTGCCTCTTTCCTTCGAGCCTGTGCTCTGAGTTCTACACCGTATTGCGCCCATTTGCTGAGGTCTGTGAGGGGAGCAGGTGTGTTCCTTCACCACTGCAGCCCTGTGTCTAGAACATTCGATAAACACTGGCTGAATGAATGGACCCCAACTTCCTCAACAGGAAGATTCTGGAGAAGAAAATAGGGCTCAGCTACAGAACGTGAAAAATGAGATGAGGTCCCATAGTGTATGCCCTTCTGAGATGGGGCGGGCACCCTCTCTGCTCCCCACGAGGCTGGAGGACCCAGGGGGTGGGGCACACTTCGTGTCTTTGGATGCTGAGGTACCTTTATTTTCTCAAAGTGGGGCAAGCTATCATTTTCCCTCATTCTGGTTACTTTTGTTCTTGGGCAATGCTCCACTTGCCCGTCCCCTGGGGCACCAGCCTACATCCCACACCCAGAGCCTCCCAGGGCTGCCCCTGCCCCAGCTCCTACTTCCTCCCGGAGACGCCCCTGCCCCCTGCCCTCACCCGTACCACCCCCTGGAACCATATTCCTGATGGATCACCAGGCGGGATCATTCTCCCCGAGCCATAGTGGACAACACTCACAGCCCTGGAAAACTTGCCCAGGAGAAGCAGGTTATCAACCCAAATCTTTTCTTGTTTTTGTTTTTCAAGCGTATCATTACTCGTCTTTCCAGGTGGAGTTCAGGAAGTCTACGTGCCTGGCCAGGTGGCCCCAGCCAGGAATGAGAGCTGTGACATCTTAACCTGGGTCTTGGAACTCCCCCTTCCTGCTCTGCGTCCTTCTGAGAAGCCAGGCGGGGAGGATCACTCACCCCACGGGCCTCTCCCTGGGCACCGCCTGTCCCTGCAGGCCTCCCTCCCAGGCAGGAGGACCAGGGGAGTCTGAGCACAAGTTTCCTGGCCTCTTTCCAATCAACAAGGCCAAATGCATCCACTTACACTGTTCGTCTCGCAAGCCCAAAATGCAAACTCCCAGCCCTTTCCAGTGGTGTGACTGTACAGGCTCAGAAAAGAGAAATGCGGCAGATTCCGTGGAAGAGGACTGCGGTTTGGAAGCACAGAGCAGAGGGCTCACTCAGCTCTGTCCTCCAGACTCTCTGCAGAGGCCAGGAATGCTGCCTGTGCTCTATCCTTCAGATGACCAGGAGTCACCATAACTGCGCGGAAGTGCCCTGCGTGGCACACAGGTGTCTCTGCCTCCTGAGGGCCACACCCAGAGGCGTCCTCAGCTCTGACGCCCCACACCCGCGTGAGGTGCCCGGATGCTGACCTCTGCTCACTAACCGTGCCAGCCTGAGCCAGCCGACCTTTGTCAATGAGCAGCTGAGTCAGGGGAGAAAGGAGACGGAACTGATGACCTGTGTGTAATGAACTGAAAAATCAGCCCAGTCAAGCCTCTGGGAGTCTTGCAAACCCAGGGCTCTCCAGGGACTAAGGGACGGTGGCGGAGGTCTTGCCAGGCTCCCCAGTTACCAAGAGACCCCCGTCTCTCGTCCTCAGGCCCCAGGGACACGGGCACGATGAACGCTCACCTCTCTTGTGTCCACTAAGCCCATTTTGTGGGAGTAAACTGTTGTCAGATTTAGGAAGCAGATGACAGGGGAATTCATATCTGGTTTCAGTCTCTTCCGTCCGGGGAACTAGACGTGTTGCTAGGCTGAGACTTCATTCTGACGCCCGAATAAACCCAAAGACGTCAGACCATCACGAGCGCACAGTTCCCTGCTTCGCCTGAGCTGCGCCAGGCAGGGAGCCCAGGAGGGGTCAGGCCTCAGCTTCTTCTGACGACCGTGAACTTTCGTGTTCCCCAAAGTGAGCGCCAGAGAGCGAGCATCATGCCTGAGAACGGGCGGCTCTCCGCGTCGGGTCTATCATGGGAAAACACCGATGACTTCCGTCGGAAACACGCAAGCAAGGGCTTGAAGGCGGAGGCAGGCAGGCAGGCCCGCGCAGACGGGGGCTGCTCACCTCGGCGCAGGGATCCCTCAGCTCACAAACGCTGCGCTTCAGTCCCGTCTGCCACGTGCAGGAGAAGCGACGCGCCAGGTTTTGAACACTGAACGTACGTGATATGGAACAGCTGGATATCTTACCGTCCCCGCTTGACCGGTCCTGGCTGGAGCAGTAAGCAGCGGACTTTGTGGGGTGTCCGCCATCCCACGTTTCCTGCGCCACCCCAGTGCGGTCAGGAAGCGGCTTCTCCTATTACCCTCATTGCTGGGGGGCGAGGGGGGCAGCTTTCAATTCCACAGGGAAACAGGCTCTCCTGCTCTAATACTCGCTTGCCTCATCTATCTTTTGTTTTCTCACCCTCGATGTGTAAACGGCGGAGAGAACATTTCTCTACTAGCAGGAGAGCATCCGGGCAAGCCCAGTGACGAATGGCTCTGGCCTTGGCCTTGGAGTCGGGGAAAGCAGGGCAGGCGTGGGGGGACTGAGGCCCCCGATTCAGCAATACGGGCTCAGTCTGCAAAAGGGATCCATTCCTTTGTTTGCGTCGCCAGGAGAAGCAGACGTCTGCATTTGGTGTGAAGCCTCCTGGCTTTAAAAGGCTGCATCTAATTTTAAAAACAAATCAGCAGCACCCCATGTGTGCACGTGTGCAAGTGGGTGACTCAGCCCCATGGCCTCTTCTCTGATGACCAGGAACACTTCCTGAATTTTAGACATCGATGCGTCTAACTGTGGTGTTGTGTAAGTGAGTTACAAACCACAGTCAAGCTCCAAGTTCAACCTCGCCCATCTTTGCCTTCTTCTGCCCAGGGTCTATGAGGAGGGGTCCTGGCCCTCGGTGTGGCAGCCCCCGTGGTGCAGGGCTGGCATGCACACCGCTCGGCACACGGCCCAGCCCCTGTCCACTGGACGTCCTTCCCTGGTCATTGTGTCAGCCCCCCATCCCAAATGTCCCCCAGGCAGATGTGCCCTGCCAATCCCTTATGGTCAAGAGAACAATACAGTTGCCTCATACAAAGCATCAGATGCGGTGAAACTGTCTAAAATTCCAAGGACCATGGGAAAAACACACAATAATGAGACTTAAATGATGGAGACTAGGTAGCAGGACCCCTTGCTTTCTGAAGCAGAACTTGGGTCATCTCAGGCCGGGTGACAAACAGGAGAGCAGCTCTGTCGTTTGTTTCACAGGCACTGAACAGAGGACCAACGGGACAGTGGGGGATGGAACAGAGCTAGGGATGCCGTGGCACTCGCAGGCCGATACTTTACCCTAGAAAACTGTTGGGCTCCAATAACAGATAATGTCCAAACGAAATGTTTAAAAGTGAACCCTTCAGGGGTTTCCCTGTGGTTGAGAGTCTGCCTGCCGATGCAGGGGACACGGGTTCGTGCCCCGGTCCGGGAAGACCCCACATGCCGCGGAGCGGCTGGGCCCGTGAGCCATGGCCGCTGAGCCTGCGCGTCTGGAGCCTGTGCTCCGCAATGGGAGAGGCCACAACAGTGAGAGGCCTGCGTACCGCAAAAAAACAAACAAACAAAAAAACTATAAAAGATTTCTTAGCGATATTAAAGAAAACCTAAGGGCTTCCCTGGTGGCGCAGTGGTTGAGAGTCCGCCTGCCGATGCAGGGGACATGGGTTCGTGCCCCGGTCCGGGAAGATCCCACATGCCGCGGAGCGGCTGGGCCCGTGAGCCATGGCCGCTGGGCCTGCGCGTCCGGAGCCTGTGCTCCGCAACGGGAGAGGCCACAACAGTGAGAGGCCCGCGTACCGAAAAAAAAAAAAAAAAAAAAAAAAAGTGAACCCTTCAATCTAAAAGAATGGTACAAATGAACTTACAAAACAGAAATTGAGTCACAGATGTAGAAAACAAACTTATGGTTACCAGGGAGGAAGTAGGGGGAGGGGTAGGAGGGGTAAATTGGGAGATTGGGACTGACATACACACACTATTATACATAAAATAGCTAACTAATAAGGACCTACTGTGTAGCACAGGGAACTCTTCTCAATACTCTGTAATGGCCTATATGGAAAAAGAATCTAAAAAAGAGTGGATACATGTATAACTGATTCACCTTGCTGTACATCTAAAACTAACACAACACTGTAAATCAACTATACCCCAATTAAAAAAAAATAAATCAACTGGGACAAATACAAAAAGAGCCTTCAAATTTTTAAATCACAAAAACAACACATCCAGGCACATGGCTCCATTTCTCCCGCACTGCGCAAAGTTCCCGTCTCCCAGTGAGACCCCCATCTCTTCAGCGCTGTCAGCAGCTTCCTAGATGGTCCTTTGCAAACTGAGCAGTGCAATTCTGAGCTCACTGAATAGTCATTTTCTAAATTTGGAAGCATCCTCCCCAATCCTGCTTTTGCTTAGACCTGAAATAAATCATGGAAAGCCTTCCTACTTTCTCCCGGTTCAGGCGTTTGGAGGTGGAGGGGTCTTCTTAACGGGACAGAGGAGTGAAGGGTCCAAGGTGGGGGGGAAGGGAGGAAGTGGACAGCAGCAAGGGCGAGAGGCCCACTCACCACTGGGCTGGCCCGCGCCGAGCTGCCTCTCGAGGAGCTGCGGGAGCTGGACTTGAAGTGGCCGCTGTGCTCCGAGGGCTGCCCACCCAGCTGGCCGCGGGACACGCAGATGGAAACAAAGGAACAGGTCAGCGAAGATGCAAAGAGGACGGAGGCCACGAGACAAAGGCTCCGGTTAGCTGTGAGGCCAGCCAGGCACAGCCCAGAAGGGAAGGAGAGGTTAGTGTGGCCGCTGGCCGGCCCTGGGAAAGGAGGTTGTGTCTTCCCAGCATTCGACACGTGGCCACTCAGAACACAAAACTTAATCACACTATCAAAAAACACAGAATTCTTGGTTAGTAGGAAGAAAGTAACACAGAGCATCTGTTCAGCTGGGGTGTGGAGGACACCTAGTTTCTGCGCAGAAAAGCCTCCACGATGTGGAAGAGACAGGTGTTGAGAACGTGAGCTGCCTGCCGGCGCAGAAACTGAAGACCGGGACAAGCGGGGTCGGCTTTGGCGCAACGCAAAACTTTGCCTCTCTACTATCTTTACAAGTGAATACAAAGTAAGATTTAGGGTTAATACAAAATCAGGCAAGGCTTTTTAAAGTGCCGCAGGACCTCCTATCTGGTGGCCTGTGTGTGCCTACCCATCTACCTAAACTTCCTCTCTTCTAGTGAAGGAGAACACCAGCAACTCGTGTATCTGGGGGCTATGCCCTTAACTTTGATTTGTATTCACATCTGTGATAGGCCTAAATGCATTTTCAGTTTAACAACAATAACAACAGCAAAATCTTACCTTCCTGTATGTGTACATATACCCCATATCCCCTCCCTCTCGCGTCTCCCTCCCACCCTCCCTATCCCACCCCTCTAGGCGGTCACAAAGCACCGAGCTGATCTCCCTGTGCTACGCGGCTGCTTCCCACTAGCTATCTATTTTTCGTTTGGTAGTGTCTATATGTCCATGCCACTCTCTCACTTCGTCCCAGCTTCCCCTTAAGCCTGCCCCGTGTCCTCAAGTCCGTTCTCTACATCTGCGTCTTTATTCCTGTCCTGCCTCTAGGTTCTTCAGAAGCACTTTTTTTACATTCCATACATATGCGTTAGCCTATGGTATTTGTTTTTCTCTTTTGACTTACTTCACTCTGCATGATAGACTCTAAGTCCATCCACCTCACTACAAGTCACTTTGCTATACAGCAGAATCTAACACAACATTGTAAAGCAATTATACTCCAATAAAGATGTTAAGAAAAAAAGTATGTACATATCTGAAAAATATCATAAAAGCGGTTCATGAGACCTTGAAAAGAAAATCTTACCTTCCTCTTGAACGAGGCAGGGTGGGGGGAGGGTGGGAGGGGAGGCGGAACTCGAACACCATTTAGGACCACAGGCACCGGCAGACTGAGAAGCTGGCCTGCGAGGCCCTTGCTGACTGCCCGCTCCCTGCCCCCAGGCCCCCTGGAGGCCCGCAGGCATCATTCCTACTGCAAATTATGGGGCCACAAAACTTCAGGGGCGCTCACGATCCTTATTGTAAATACCATCGTTTAGTTTGCCTGTTTTTCCACCAGAGAGGAATTCCCTAGGGCAGAGTCTGTGTCTATTTTGTTTCCTGCTGAATCCCCAGCAACCAGATGAGGCCTGGCACACAGTAGGTACTTGAGAAATACTTGTTGAATGAACCATTTCAAGTTTAGGCTGTTTAACAGCCTTGGTCAAGATGAGCAAATTCCCCGGACCCATCTTGCCTGGACTCATTCCTATGTTGGATAAATATTTATTGTGTATTTACACTTAGGTACAAGATGCTATTTCTGATGCACAGATAATACAGCTGTACATACACTGTGTGTAAGAATCACTGCCATGTATGGCACATACAAGAAATCTACCAGCATTACTAGCCTCACCTTTTAGCTTTATTGTTCAAAATAAAGGAAAACACCTAACGTCAGCACTTTAAAGCAGAAGTATTTCGCCTTTGGGTTTGCTGATACAAGAGAGAGGAAAACTTCCTCCTGTAGACAAATCCTACTGTATCCTATGTCATTCGAGTCCTGCTTTATGGTGCTGAGATATGACAGATTGTTGTCAATAAGGTTTATCTCTGACCCAAGTTTCCCCAACTCCTGAGTCTCAAATCATCCGATCCAACTTGATCACGTGGAAAAGAATAAGTGTAAAGTCTGTGTCACTGTGGTCCATGTGGCACCTTTGGAGTCGCCCATACTTTGGAGTCGGCGTGGCTAATGTGGGCTGAAGTAAGTTATTCAATAGCAAGATCTGAGTCCAAGGTCCATCTCTTATCGGCCACGAGAGCTTGAGAAAGTTACATATCTTGTCATCTATGTCATGAAGCGGAGACACTGACCACACAGGTTCTGAGGATTATGCAAGAGAATACAAGCTGGGCTTTCCTCAAGCTGTCCCTTTCTGCTAGAAACAACTCTCACGGCTCCTGGACCAGCTGGCATCGGTGGTGATGACCGCTTCCCAGAGGGTCAGAACTAAGAAGGTCACTTCACACGTGGCCAAGAGTCCTTCCTACAACATGCACACAGCTTACTAATGGTAAGGAAGGTACAGAATAGAAAGGTTTTGAAGCAAAACCGTTCTACTTTCAAGAACTAGTCATTTAATCATTTAACCGTAATTGTAATTAGTCCTTTAATTGTAAACACATACCGTGTCTGAGGCTAATTTCTTGGGAGAATGGAGATGGGGACAAGTCTTTGAAAGAGGGCTCAGGACTGTCTTGGGCAGGCCTGGGGTCAGCCTGGACTCAGCTCACAGTACTACAGGTCAGGACAGGAGGGACTCCCAAGGCGCAGTGTCCTCACATTTTTGTATGTGTATTTGTCAGCGGCCACAGCTCCTAGCTGCATAGAGAGCCTGGGGAGACAGCATTCCTGGGCGTGGGGAACTCCACATCCCCTTGCGGGGCTATCCTGAGGGCTGGGGGTGGGGCGGAGATGGGAAAGGATGAGAGGTCAGTGAACCTTCCCTCCCACCAGGCCTGCTGATCTGTGGCTGGCACACAGCTGATGGCCCAGAGAGCTCTTCTGAGGGATTTTATCCCCGGGGTTCAATTTGTCCCATTTAATCCAGCAAACGCATGCTGTGCTCCTTCTGCAAGAGAGTGTGGTGTTTGGTGCAGAAAAAAAATATCTTTTGATTCTCTTTTATTTCTTCAGCCTGGTGTGAGACCGGGGACGTGAGCCCTATTTGAGGCATTCTGCTGTCGGGACAAGAAGACCTTTTACTTCCTAACTCCCTAAAGCCATACCGCCCAGGCAGTTCCTACAGGAGGGTTTAAAGCACCAAATAACTGCTACACAAAAGAGCAATCAGCGATGCCTGTCACAGGGCCTCCGAAGGTCAGGAATCAGCTACTTGAAAAAGTCCATCTACAGAGGCAACATTTAAAGAGAATCTAGGAGACGTACATCCCGCCAGACATCAGAAGTTCTGCTTTGGTGCTTGGGAAGATCCATTCTCTTAAAGAGGTAGGCTGCTGCCTCTTACTGATAAAAGAAAATCATTTAGTTGCACTTTATCCGTCCTATGCGCCTGAGCTATTTCATCCATTAGGTATGGTTTATGAGCTTTTTAAGGGCCTACAAAAATATTTAAGAACTTGGAAAAAGACAAGATAGCGGGTTCCACTGCATTAAAATTTTATGCAATATAAAATTGTTCAATGCAAGTGTTCAATTAGATGTCGACAGAAACTCATGCTACGTGGGACTGACACATACACACCACTACGTATAAAACAGATCACTAACACGGACCTACTGTAGAGCACAGAGAACTCTGCTCAGTACTCTGTAATGGCCTGTATGGGAAAAGAATCTAAAAAAGAGTGGATACACGTATACGTGTAACTGATTCACTTTGCTGTACACCTAAAACTAACCCAACGCTGTAAATCAACTACACCCCAATTAAAATTTTAAAAAGCTCATGTTACATCAATTATTATAATTAATATTTATAAAAACTACATTCTGAAGAAACCTGTAGGCTACCCTGGCTTACTGCCTAAGAATTCCTGAATATTCATGGCTGGAGAAATATAATAAATCATAAAGCTGGATCATTTAACCAATTGATTAAGTAGTCAATGACTTCCGAAAGCAAAATTATAAAAGCACTTCCAAGTATTTCCTCAACCATCGTCGTTCATATGGGGCGTGGATGCATCTTCCTAGGATTTGTGCAGGAGCCTCAGGACGCAGAAGAATCCGCCCCTGGGGAGGGCTGACTGGGTCCAAAGCCCAGTTTCAGCTGATCCTCAGGACAGGTCAACCAGTTTCCGCACTTGATGGGCCCAGCCCATTGTGTTTTCCTTTATCCTTCACTCATCTTTTTCATTCAACAAGTATTTCTTGTACAACTACTACACCCTTATTGAGAAACCCTATCACTTCAAATCCTTCAAAGAGGTGAAAGGACAACAAAATAGGAAAAGGAAATTCCTTATGTGTAATATTCTAGTCCTTAAATTTGTTCATCTTCCTCGATCATCCAGAGGTGAGAATAATTTGTGGCCTGTTGAATTCCCTTTTGACTCTTTGACTCCTTTTATTATTATAAGATCACTTCATCCCTTGTTGCAGGGAAAGAGCAGATGAAACTCAATTAAGATGAATCTTTCTCCCTTTGACCTCAACATAAACTGACGAGTGAGGACATTAAACTAACCACCAAAGGCTATATGACTTACGTTATCCATGACCCTTATTACCATGGAAAACTGGGATGAGACAGTGTTTCCTTCCTATCACTCTGGTTAGTTATCTCCCAGGGCTGAAGCTGTGCTGACAGTCACCCCAGGGTCATGCAGCAGAAAGCTCGGGAAACACAGAAAGTGCCTTACAGCGTGGGAACCGCAGGCACTGCTCCGCCGAGCCCCACCGAGACTGCCCTCATCCGACACAGACGCCTGTGACGAAAACAGACTGTCAGGACAGAGCACCTTTCCTCTCTCCATCGGCACCCAGGAAACACTGAAATGTAAGCTAAGGAAGAGTGACACATGCCGGGAACACGTCCTGAAAAACATCACGATGGAAGACATGCAGGAAAGGCTCAAAACCACCTCCACAGGCAAAGGCTGTGCGGCAAAAAAGCAGGGTCGTGCAGAAGTCCAAGTGAGAGAAGTTTCAGTTGCTATCAACCAACTGGCATGCAGTGGAACCTCCTTTAAATCTATGACTCTGAAAAATATTCCTTGCTAAGTAAAAACTTGTAAATCTAGATTTAAAACGAGCAGAGAGTTCAAATATCCTGGATTTTCTCATGGCATCCTCATAGTTGATGCTTAGAAAGTTACTCCAATATGAAGTGACTTTGTAATAAAAACAGCATGTTGATTATAGCTCAATTATCTTATAATTCTTTAAGAATTGCTAACTAGAGAACAGAACATTTCATTAACTTGAAAATCCTATGTAATTAATCACTGAGGGTAAATGAGGGTAAATAGGAGCTTACAATACCATGAATGGAACTTTAATTTCCCCTATTTCTCCTTGAGGACACAGCGGGTTTGCTGGACCAGTTCTACATCTAATTCTTAAGTGTGCGACCTGATGGAAGTTCGGAAGGTTATTAACAATCAGAGCGTGGCTACTTTGAATACTTAAGTTTCCTGCAGGGCGTAAGTACCTGGTATTTAAAACTGGAAATTTCCAAGATAATATAACATAATGGATTAGTATCTGTTAAGGTTACCAAAGCAATAAAAACCTATCTTTCTTTTTGCCAATAGATTAAGTAAATGTTGCCAATACTTTATTTCTCCCTAACAATCCTATACAAACACGTGTCTTCCCCAGCTACTGTCAACTGTCGGGAGAAATAAACCCCAGATCTGGCCAAAGGGGGCTGCAAGTGTAAGCTCCACATAAAGGGGTAATTCACCCCCAGAAGGGCTGCAAACAGGTTAAGTCCACCGCACTCAGAACAGGTGTTCGGTGGGGGAGAGGCACGCGTGCGTGCTGAGGGGCCGTGGCAGGGGCGGGGGCGGTTAGGCAGAGCGGGGGGGGGGGGGGGGGGGGGGCGGGTGGGAATGGGCGGAATGGGCAGAAGCGGGCAAGGGGTTGTGGGAAGCACACGCACCCGGTAACTCCCAGCCGGCCGGGCAGCGCCGTACATATAGGAGGGCTGGAGGATGAAAGCAAATGGCAGGTTTTTAAACCCTTGAAAAAACAGCAACAAATAATAGTGACAAGGTAATCATAATGCTTTTGGTGATCATGACAAGTTACTGTACAACTGTTATAAGGAAAAGAAGTCCACAAAGGCACCGTGCCTTCAATAACGCTGATAGATGGAAATCCACATTTACAAGGAAAATAAACATGAGATGATTTCTAACTTTAAAAACAGTGAACTTCCCCAGAACCTCTGAAATATGGCTATTTTCTGGGCCTCTCTTTTCAGGCATTCCTAGAAGAAAGGGTCGGGGAGCGAGATAGAATGGTGACAACGTCAACGACACCAGCAAGAGCCCAAACCCATGACTCAAAATCCCAGGTGAAGAAAGCACTGGGGGTGTTAATACACAGGAACAGTGCGGCAGGAAGAGCCTGTTTGCTTCTATCAGAGGATCCCAGCGACAGTCTCCAAGATACAAAGGCGCTGTAGAGGGGCTGCAGCTGCCCAGGGCTGGCACGTCTCTGGCACAGGGGAACCCACACCTGAACGGAGACAGAGCCTGTGCGGGGTGTGCTGGAACACAAGGGCAGCTCGCTCGTGTGACCTGAGCCTCACCTCCGAAGAGCATCGTAACCTGTTTACCGGCAGAGGCCACGGAGAGCCCAGGGCAGGGGGCCCACGAGCTGGTCGGGGAACATGCAGGAACGAGGATGAATCACTCAGCAACGCCAAGGGACACGACAATGCAGGGAGATGGCAGTTCAACCTCCATAACGTGATGTGTTCTTGGAGCTCGGCCTCCGGCCTCCTCCTACAAGAGCAGGACTCCTATACCTGGAGCTAAAAAGGCCAAGCACCTCGGGGACGGCCTTGTATAAACAGGAAACACAGCGGAGAACGCCGTTCTCCCCACTTTCCAAGACGGGGGAGTTAGATTATGCACAAAAGCCTTCCAAATTGCTTCCTGGATACATTTACAGGAGAAAAAATGTGTTTTTAAAAAACAAAGGAAACCCCAAATGGGGAACAATTGCTGGAAAAGGAGGAGAGACCCAAGAGACCAGTTTTTTGGACTTGAGCTTTTGAAAGTATACATTTAATAGAGCCTCCTTTTTCCTAAACTCCTTTTTAAAAAAAATTATAAGGTCTTAAATTATTTTTGATTTGCTTTAAAAGGATGAGGAAAGTCTTAGCCAGTTAGTCAAGCCAATTGAAACATCTACTAAGCTTTGCTCTTTGGACTTCACATGGAAGAGGTTGAAGTATCCACGTCCATTTAATCAGCAATTCAAGTGACAACAGAAGGAAAGAAGAGGGAAGAATGATGTGAAAAGGAGGAGGACAGACCCGGTTTCCATTCTGGGCAGACACGGGTCTGGGAGCAAGGCCACGACTGAGAAGCCCGAAGTCGGAGCAGGAAAGTCCCTGTAATCAGAGAAAACGGGCCGGAGGGGAAAAAGGCTCACAGCTTTATTTCATCTCAAAGGCATCAACAATTCACACGAAATTGACTTCTGCAACAAGATGGGTAAAGGACATGCACTTGCAGGGAAGAGAGAATGAGGGGAAGGAATAAGGCAGTCCAGTTAACTGACAGAACTATTACCTGGGACTAAATTAGGACTTGGGAGTCTACACACAGGCAAAAACAGGTTTCATTAATTTGAATTGATAGCAAGGTCAGTGGGATTTTGACGGTCTTTCTAAAGCAAATTGTAATTTTTACAGTTTGGTGGGAAAAACTCAAAATCAGGAATTTGCAGAGATAGTAACCTCTATTCTACGTAATAAAATATTTCACTGGAGATGATCTTGGGCTTGGTTAGGTATTTACACAATGCGCATGTGTTCAGGATTCATAGAAGACATGATAGATTCAGTGGTACATTTCTGAGACCAACAGTCTATACGAGATTTCTGGGGAATACTACCATATAAATCAGCGGTTTCCCCAAATAAAATGTCCTATCCACATTAAAGGACCCTTGAAGAGGAGGCTAGCTGTTTCAGATTTCCATGTCAGCAGTATTCTACTGATTACACAAACCCAGGGCAGCCCTTGAAGGGGATGATGTAGTTCTGTTCAGGTAACTTGGTGGCACCCTAAGACATTTCCCCATCCTTTCGAGATCCCGTAACTTGTGCCTATCGTTCCTATGCCTCGGATCAGGTGCACCAGAATGACCTGAGGGGCAGGCAAGTGGCATCCTGGGGTGCGCAGGGAGAAAGTTTCTAATATTTTAACACAAACTCTGAAACTTGTTCCAGTGGTTGGGAGAATGCCCTGGGTAGAAGCCATTTTGTCAATTAATTTTGGTGAATAATTCACATCCAAGTATTAGATAACTAACACCATGTTCTATTTTACAGAAAGTATCTAAGCTTGGAAGGAAAGTTTTCTGAATGACGAAGTGCTCTTTTCAACGGCAAAATCTCCCGCTGAATTAAGAAAATGCACACAATACACAAAAAACTCAAGGTGTCAAAACCCAGCAATCCTTTGGTGCTCACAGTTGATCTTATATTGTCAGAGTTCACATACTAGGGGAAGGAAGGGTTGGAGTATTTGTTATTATGGGGGGCAGCGGTGGGGGTTTGGGGCGTGGGCAAGCTGATGGAGAGAGGGAGAAGCTGCGGCAGTGTCTGGAACGCCCCCTTCCGCCCTCCCCACGCAGCAGGAGTAGAAAGTTGGGGGCGGGGCTGAGGCACGACAGGGGTGAGGACGACGGAAGGACTAGGGTTAGACTACTGTGGCTTTACCTGGCTAGTTTCTATTTATTCTTTCTTTTCCCCTACGTATTCTTTAAGATTCAGTTGACATTCTTTGTTATGACACTTCCTGACAAAATCAGTTTCTGCACTAGTGCGAGGGGCAGGGGGCGGGGGCGGGGGGGGGGGGTCTGTCTTCTGTTTTACAAGTAAATGCTTCCGGAGGACCTAACTCACCTGCTTGTCTCTGTGACTTCCCTACCTAAACTAGTTCCCTTATGTTTGCTGAGTGAATACAAATCTCACCTAGGTAGGATAAACAAGCCTTACCTATTAGGGCTCTTAAATAATTGAGAAATATTTGCCTATCAAGATTGGTGTATGTTCTTAAAGTACGGGAAGGAATGTTATTGTGTGGACGTTTGGATTTGATTTGATTTTCATTCCAAGTCTATTCCATCCTTGTGAAATTGCCCCAAGTATGCATGTACCCTGCAAAGTAATTGTTTTCAAGAATTCTCAAGGAAAGAATTTCAGGGCTTTCTTCTTTCCCTTTTGATTAATCCCAACTACTGAACAGCCACGTACTTTCTTTCTTTCACCGTACCTAACTCAACACCACAATTTGTATTCAAACATTTGAATCTGAATTCAAATGCAAGAGAGTGGGCTAAATCCAAATTAAATGTCATGTTAATTACCACCCCAAAATGGACTTTAACAGTTATCCAAATGAAACTTCATAAAATAGACATTCAAAGAGAAAAGAGTGGAATTTACACATATGGGATTGCATGCTACAAAACCTGTAGTTTCTGCAGAGAGGATGAGAAAGATTTAAATGGAAACCAACCAAGGTGTCCTCTCTGGATGATGACAAAGTAGAGAATCTGCTGTCACCGCTGTAGCTGGAATTCTGAGCAGCAAAGAAGACAAGGTAAGTGATGAGCACTTCCTTCCTCTCCCCAAAGCACCACCCGGTCAAAAGGCAAATATGGAATGACACAACCAAACCAGTATTAGTACTCCAGGAATGCAGAGGCAGCTAGAGAACTGATACCCGCTACTACAGCAGAAACTCTTAACCACTAGGGGTTCTAAGCTGTGTTTTACTTTTCAGCGTTTATATCTCAGTGAGGTCGTTGTGATTTAACTATTATCATTATTTAACTATTTATATTGAAATTTAGCTATCATTTTCTGTAATTCCTTACTAAATCTCATGGTGGACCATCTATAACCTTAGTCTAGACTTTCCATATGACATCTCTTCTTAGGTAACTAAAATTCCATGTACTGCACGATTTTCACTCTTTCCTCAGCCCAGCACGTCTGAGGGCTGTAGCTCAGCCCCGAGGCTCCAGGGAGGAAACAAACACCATCAGTCTGGCCATCCTGTTCCTGCCCACAGACTGGTACTTCTGACGTCTATGAAATTTCTCATTCCCATCCCATTTTTCTCCAAGCCCATCCTTACACTGTTCCTGGAGTTTTCCGCTCCTATATACGATGCTACATTAGAAGTACGTTACTTGGTCCTTCAATCATTATATGGGGTTAGCCAAAAAGTTTGTTTGGGTTTTTGTGACCCGAACGAACTTTTTGGCCAAGCCAGTATTTCTCGATTATTTATTAAATCAATTTTATATCCAATTTCACTCTGTGGTGAACAGTTTTATAATCAAGTTCTTTTGTATCTGATTTCTAGAGGCAGTACTTACTCTTAACTAAATCATAAGGCACACTTCTACCGTTTCAACGTAAAAATCAAAGATTAAAATATATGGAGATACGTACGACGTAAAGCTTGATGCCACCTTGTATGGTCACAAACATGCTGGCAACTACATGTTTGGGATGCTCTAGAGAAGGACGTAATATTGGGTAGAAGTTGGACTAAAGAACTTCTAAAGTAACTTCCAACTCTGAACTATGATTCTTTGTGATCAATATAGTGACACTATGCATTTAGGGTGAAAAGTTACTAACTAGTCAATTTAATAACCCCAACAAGCAGTGGGAAGCCATCAGAGCTCCTTCCTATAAAGCCAGCACTAAACAGCCCTCAGGGCTGCGGAGCACAGGAAGCAAAACTGTCAACATCCTGTAAGAACTGAATGGATGTCGCTTGCTTCTGTCCCCAGAGTGCTGTATTACCTTAAAGAGAAACATGACAGAGCTTGAGAAAGTCCAAAAGCTGTCAGTGCAAAAGGCAACATAAATAGGAAGACACAGCCTTTAAACTGGGAGGATTTTTTAGTTTGGAATGAGAAAAGCTTAGCTGAAACAGAAGCGTATACAATCCTTCATAGGAACGAGAAGGTAAAACCTGACTAGCCAGTTTCAGAACGCTAAGAGGGTGTCCCGTTACCTCTCTGCAACCTGAAAATATAATTTAAACGTATATATATTGCTTAATATAATTAAGGCAAATGAAGAGAAATACTGTTTTATACAGCTAGTAAAATGTATTACTACAAGAAAATAAATGAAGCAAATGCAGGAACAGGAAGATTTTAGATAATTGAATGTATAAGAAATCTGCGGCAGGTCAAGAAACTGAATTAAAATGTATCTGGTTTAACCACCTGAAATCCCCAATGACTTCCTTGGTAAACCCTGAGACCGCCCCCACTTCTTCCTGGCTGCCCTGCTATTGGTTCATTTCTTCTTCTCTCCCCCGCCCCCACCCCCCACAGCATCCCTCAGCTCATCTTCTGCTTCCTACCCTGGAGCTATGAGTACTGCGAGCATATCAGTGGTCAGCAAAACACAGGCTCTAGGGTATGTGTCGTTGAAATCACACATGAGAGAGGTGGGCGACAGTGGAAATGTTGAATTTAAGTATGTTTGCGAGTGGAATACACTTCATACGCACATTACACACATACACCCAGGGCAATAAGATAATGAAGGAGCTAGTACTTAATTCGACCTTTTAATACCTAAGAGAGTCCTTTCAATGTCGATCTCTTGCCTTAACACTTAGAATGTTAGAAGACGAACAGTCTAACATTGCTAACCAACTGAAAAACATTAGCTTTCATTCTATCGTGCCCACACACACACACACACACAGAACTACTATAACACAGAAAATAACCAAAGAAGCTAAATTTAGTGATATTTTAAAAAAGCTTCGCAGCAACCTGTTTGAATTTTGTGTCATGCAAATTTACTAACCCTGCCAGATCTTCTGTTCAGGGACTGTGATCCATATAATTCTCCATCGTAACCATTTGTCTGTTGCAGTGAAGAAAAGGAGAAAAACGGACATCAGTATACAAATGCAGACACAGGTACAGATGAGAAGGGAAGAATTAGCCGGGTACAAAGTGAGTTTCTGGAGTGGAGCGGATGGACACGGCCAGGGTAGCACACATCCCGGCAGGCCCCCCGCTGCCTCCACGCTCCTGATCTGCTCGACTACACCTCAGGAGAAACCAGCCCGGTCAGCGGATCACATCACCCTCTTGGTGTCACTGGTGACTACGGGGCACTCGCTCGGGGGCGGGAGGAAATGCCAAGTCGCCATGGAGGGAGGCGCATGGGCCTGGGTGCACTTGATTTCCTCGGCAGCTTTTGGTTCCAGTTTTGTGCTGAGGATACGGGAATCCCAGCCTGTGAGGAGCCTGGATGTCAGGCAACGTGGGCTGATGACTTCCACCTGAGTCAATTCGTCTTGCGTTCTTGGTTCAGCATGAAGTCCTTAAAAACCGCGGCTCGTTATGAAGCTGTATTCAGAAGATTCAGAGAGAGCTTCTACTCAATTTATAATTAAATGCAAACGTTCATCATGGAAAAAATGTCTATCGTGGCAGTATATCCTCTCTATCGGTTTTTCATTCATCCAGTCCTCCTACTTTATTTTTCAAAGTGAAATCTGAGCACATAGTTTATGAGTTCATAATTTGTTCTCCAGAAAAAAAGAGAATGATTAAGTTAAGCATACGCTTGTCTTCCTTCTCTTCCCAATTCCCAGCCAAAGCTCGGGCTCTAGAACTGCTCTCATTCATCTCTAAGGAAATTTCCGCTGATTCAAGATAAGAGCTGCCAAGTGTCAGGGACATAGCCAGCTCCTGAGACAGAAAAAGGAGGAGCAGTCCCCACAACTGCTAAAAATGGAAGGAGATGCCAGGGGATCATGGACCTGAGTCCAGATTCCGAGTAGAAGCTTTGTCATGACTTTAGGCAAGTTAATTTAATCCACTGGAACCTCTCTACCTCCTTGGCTGTGAAAACGTGCACGGTAATAAATACTTTACAAGGCCATTGTGAGGATTAAAGCTGATTAGAATGAGTGCCCAGATCAGTGCTGACTGTATGGGTAAGTGCTTGGTACCGAGGAAGGACAGGATACGTCTCCTTGTTAAAAGTTCGGGGGAGGGGAGACGGTTCAGCACATATTATGCAGCTGTGACGTTGATGAAGAAGAAATATATGGATTTCCGGGCAGATTATAAATCCAGATTCATGAAACCCTGACTATAAAACTGTGTACTTACTTGTGTTACAATTCAAAAGCAAGTCTATTCGAAGTTTCTAAATGAAAAAGAGTATGTGGAAATCCTTCAAAATTAAAATTTAAAACTATGAGTATATTAAAACATTTCTGAAATAAATTTGCTAGTAAAAAAACCTTTGGAGATTGGCAGGAATTTTTATTCAGTCTAATTTCCTTTTTTTCTCTCTCGAGAGAAATAATCTTGCATGTCAAGGACTCGTATATCTCAGACCTCAGTCTTATTCCTTTGATATCTGTTTAGAAGCTAGTTTCTGGAAAAAATTAATATTGAAGGCTAACGTCAATCAATTTTAGATGATTCTTCCCTTGCTAATAAATAAGGAAGAAAAATGTATTACATATATAGAGCCTCTGGCTTTCCACTGTTGCTTATAAAATACATACTGCTGTAGATGGATTTCTGCTTTTTGATCTTCTCATTCTCTCATTTAGCCTGCAGCGTAAAGCAGAGGGTGGGTGAAGGTTGGGAGAGCAAAGGCCCTCCTTCAGTTGTCCCTTTCTCTTCTGGCCTTCCATGAAAATGCAGGAAAAACCCTTCTTTTGAAGGCTTTGTGGAACCACGCTTTTCTGTTGTAATGAAACTCTGTCATAGAGAATGCATCCCTACAACGTACTCCCAAATGTGTAGACCTCACCAACAACATCTCTGCAGTGAGAAGTACTGTGACCTTCTTAAATAACACACCAACTTTCTCCTCTTGGGTAGTTTTTCTGTGTTGAATTCAGACGGGTGGAGCTGTTTTTAGTGGCACAAGAGGGTAATAAGGAGGGTTGAAAATTAACTGTTAACAACATCAGAATGAAAAGTCCACAGAAGGCATATGTCGCCTTCATCTTAAGTCAGGTCTCGGACGTTCCCCCAGCTTTGTTTTACAGAATTGTTTTTCAACACTCCTCAGACCACCTGCATCCTGGTCACGGGGTGTGCTGCCCATCCCAGGACATCGGAATACCCGGAGGCCCGGGAATATGCATTTTCACAAGTTCCCCAGGTGAATCTTACATATAGTAACACTGAGAAGCACTGCTCCAAGACAGAACAAAATAAAGACATTCACCAGTCAGCATTTTCTAAAAGAGGCTAGGTCAGATATAAGAATAAATGTCCCATCAAAACCAATTATTCTAATGGTAACGTGATTAGTCAGAATGCTCACGGCTCCATGCAGTGCTGTCAAAGCATAACCAACTTCACGCGTGACCATGCAAAACGCAACTGTTATTATTTTCATGAACGGTTTTAGGTATTCTTCTACGGAGTCAAAAGACAGAGCACCTTCAAGGGCATTAGAGATGGGAAACAAAATAAGAAAGGCAAAATCACAGCTCTGAAGGGCAATCCTTGACGCACTCAATTTAGTTTGAAAGGGGAGAACAGCAGCCTCACCGGGAGACTCCGGACACAAGTGTGCTGTGCCGATGTACGGTCCTGTTAATTGTCATCTTCAGGGTAAAAATATTTTTTAAAATCCGGAGTTTGCTAGATATTTTTTCAATGCAATGGGATGAATGAAGCACAAAATCCTTCTGGAAAAAGTCCTTCAAGTGAAGAAGTGTATAATCTGCTATAATAATTTCAGGGCTGAGTCACTTTAATACTGAGTGTGATTAATGCTGGTGAGATTACATTTTTCTTCCTTTTAGTGTAATTTAAGTTTATAGGTTTTCAGAAAGCATAAGGCGTACAAACTCTTCTAGATGGATGTAAGGAGGAAAATTCTGAATTTAAATCTAAAGGCTTCGTTTGAGTTACTGGATTTGGGGTCTTTCTCAAAGAGCACTTTCTGGCCAAAGAGCCATCTGGGACAGTTAATTTGAAAGGATACAGATTAGAAAATAATCAATTTTTCATTAGATAAAATGACTTTAAATTCAATCTTTTAAAGGAAATGTAGAGGCTTGGGAATTCTTGATCTGATTTGAGTTCCCTGAAGAAGACACCATCTTTCCCATCTGGTGTCTGCAGCTGCTACCCCAAAGCCTGGCAGACAGCGGTGCTCACAGGCCGCCGGGTGCGGGAGATGGTCAAGCACCCACACCTGGGTTCCAGACGCACCCAAGAGGGTCAGAGCTGTACCCAGGAGGCTCTGGGAAGAAGAGAGCTCACTGTGGTGTGTGCACTGTGGTGTGTGCACTCCGGCTCGCAGGCCCCAGGTAAGAACAGGTGCGTGGCATGTGTGTCTTTTAAAACAAATGCTCATGAGATTAGTGGAAACGCCACAGATTATTATCTCCCACGCAACACTATCAGGATCAGGCCACGTGTTCATCTCACCCAAGCGTAGGGACCCCCGTACTCCAAGTCAGGCTGCGACTGTCAGAGGTGGGATGGAAGAGAAAAACAACACAAAAGAGTTGCCCAAAATCAATTAAAAAGCTACCGAAGGCATAACAGAAACATAAAACAGAAAACACGCAATCTCGGAAATCTTAATGAAATTCAACTATTTTCAGGACTTCTAGGGTCTCGTATGTATTTACAAATGCAATTACATTAGCATTACCATAAAATCCATTAGCATGAAATGACACTTCCATGGCAGCTGTTGCCCCAATTCATGGAATCTGAAGCAATCTGAGCAATCCTTTCTCCTCCTCTACCTGAAGCATTCTATTTATATTAGGCAAAAGGTCAACAGATGTGTCACTCTCAATCTTTAAGTAGAGAAAATTACGTACTTGTGATATCTAAATCTAGGTTTTCTGAGAATGTCCATACAAACGCTAGAAAAAAAAATTTCTTCCATTTTTAAGGGTTTATCATCACTGTCAGTGGAGTGAAGAAGGCCTGTATTTTGAGAAAGTCAAGAGATAAAAGATAGGGTCTTTGGGCTTCCCTGGTGGCGCAGTGGTTGAGAGTCCGCCTGCCGGCGCAGGGGACGCGGGTTCTTCCCCCGGTCCGGGAGGATCCCACATGCCGCGGAGCGGCTGGGGCCGTGAGCCATGGCCGCTGAGCCTGTGCGTCCGGAGCCTGTGGTCCGCAACGGGAGAGGCCACAACGGTGAGAGGCCCGCGTACCGCAAAAAAAAAAAAAAAAAAAGATAGGGTCTTTGAACTTTGCAAACGAAAGAGTTCCAAATATTAAAATACGAAAAACAGCAGAAACTGGCCCTACGCATTGATGGCCTGAGATGAGCCCCCCTGGCGGGGGAGGCGCAGTGGGGAACCCTGCCCGCCCACCAACCAGGAGAGGCCACTTCCGGGCCCCCGAGGGGCTTTGGGATTGATGCTGTCACAGCACCCTGGCCCTGAGCAGGCCCCCTCGCTGCTCTGGGCTTGTTCTGTGTCTGTAAAAATTAGAAGGTTTGACTCTTATCCCCAGGATCCAAGTTCTCAAGGTCTGTGATTTTTAACGAGAGTTGTTTCTTTAGATCAAGTGAGTCAGGGGAAAGAGCAGGGGAGCACGCCACCCGGCTAGCGACGAAAACCCATCCACTGCTGACTTTCCACCTTCCCCCGTCTCTTAGTTAGCACCCTAATTGTGGAGCTCCTCCATAAACTTTTATATCCTAAAACAAATAGGCTTGTATCTTGGCAAAGAATGGTGTCCAGCACAGAAATTTAGCTCATTTCTGGTTAAAATCGTTGAAAATGAAATAAATGCTATAAACACCCAAACAACCACTAAGGATACAATAGTTTTAAGCTCTTTGGGATCAGCTCTGAGAATCTTAAGAAAGTGACAGATTATTTTCCCAGAAAAATGCGAGTACAAACAAAATCTTGAATACAATTTCAAGGAGGATCGCAGATGGAAAATGCTGTTTTGAAAGAGAGTTTGGGGTCTTTCTCCAGTCTCTCTCCTATTCTCTCTTGAGCCCCAAACAGTCAGGTTTTGCCCTCACTATTTCCATCAAAAGTGCCCTTGTCAAGCCCACCAACGTCTTGGCCAATGGTCATGTGAGTCCTGTGCTCACATGATCACGCCCCTTCTCCTTGAAAAGGTATCTTCTTCACTTGGTTTCAAGGACCCGACCTTCTCCTGCGCCTGCTGGACTGCTGTAATTTCTGACCCTTGTCTACAGATTCTGCAAACTGAGTTTTGCATTGATAATGTTTAGGTTACATACATCTTACTTCCTCTTGCGTGAATCATGTCAGAGGGTATGTGAGGAAGTTACAACTACATGGCTAAGGAGAAAGTTTCAAATAGCAAGGAAGCTCTTTAACTGACTTCACCTTTGAACCGTAACTTTCCAGCAAAACCATGATGGATATGCCTTTGGCAGCTTCAGGCCAATGACAGTTGTTAACAGCAAAGCAACAGTGTACAGCCATCCTTCGGTATCTGCGGGGGGGTTGGTTCCAGGACCCCCCCAGATACCAGAATCTGCAGATGCTCAAGTCCCTTATATAAAATGGCGTAGTATTTGCATATAACCTACGCACACCCTCCTGTACACATTCAGTCATCTCTAGATTACCTGTAATACCTAATACAATGTAAATGCTACACGAATAGTTGTAAACACAATGTAAAATGCTATGTAAATAGTTGCCAGTTCAAGTTTTGCTTTATGGAACTTTCTGGAATTTTTCCCTCCGAATATTTTTAATCCGTGATTGGTTGAATCATGCAGAACCTTGGGTATATGGAAGGCTGACTGTATCACCTTTATAGTTTATTGTTATAAACAGCTAAATTAAATGTACATTTGGTGTGCCTATAAGAAGGCTAGGAGTTACATCATGATTTAATCGCCATGGTGATTGAAAACAAGGCTTCTGCCCCATACAGTCCTTCCGTAAAATGGAGTGGCTGCGTTGAGACCGAATTATTACCAGCAGAGAGATGCAGCTTTAATCCAGGGGTAAATTACACTGACAAGCTCAGATTAATTCACTGACTTAAAGGACTAAGCAAAACACGTTTTTCTCTACTTCACTTCCCAAAGCATGCCTTGTTTTCAAGTATAACTATGAAGATTTTTGGAATGTTTAAGGAAAAATGTGTATTTGTGTTTATCGACCGTCAGGCTGTCAGTGATGAAGAGATTTCATTATAGTTGATGAAAGGAAAGGCTCCTGAAGCCCCAGGCTGGACGGATTCAATGTGCCCTGGTGTTCCACCGGCAGCCTACAGCAGCTTTCAAAGAGCTATGGGAAACATCACTGAATAATAGCTCCTTTAACTTGTAGTTACTTTAACTGAGATTCCAATTTGCTGGGGAGCTTGTGCACTTCCTTTAGGACAGAATGAGCCTTCGTGCTCCCCTTCACCATGCTAGCAATGAGGCAACTTACTCTAAATGGGGCAGTTTTGTGATGTGGACCAACATGAAGAAAGGAGGACTTCCACTCTGGGGAGAAAGACACAACAAAACTGCTTACGCTTATCACTAATCTCTCTACATCACAAGGAGACATCCCACCATTGAACAGAGGCTACAGGGATAATGAACAAGAACTTTGAACGCAGGGATGGAAGGGCCAGGAGCGTGGACACAGACTGTACCATGCAAACTCAACCATCTGGTTACTGACCCTCAGACTTCCGCGGCTACCCGCTGACACGCGATCATCTTCATCAGACGCCTAGTAAAAAGAAAGGATGAAAACAACCATGAGGCGATGATGTAACGGACACAGAGAAACCAGTGACCAGCTCTGAGGGAAGCGGCTCACCCGACACATGGCAGGGGGGCAGATCAGGCCCCTCTGAAAATCTCAGTGCACATGAGCCTGGGTTTTCGCCAAAAGGGCTTTGTTTGTGCACCTCTGCTTAACAGAAGACTGTGTCTGGATAACACGACTTTAATTTCACTACAGCGATGCTGTTCACTTCGCTGGTAACCTACAAACATGTAGCTTAATGCCTATGACTCTGCAAATTACTCATGGGTATTCAATAGCGAAAAAAGCACTGAAACTGTCATGAAACTCAGAAAATTTTCAAACCCTCACTCTTGCCTCACCAAAGTCAGGTCACAATGCTAAAGGCTGAGTTCACACTCTTTGTTTAGGTAACAGTATCAGTGTAAGTTAATTTCTTTCATAAGTATCATTAAGATATAGATACAGATCTATAGATAGGTGTATATACATATAGATAGATGGATAGAGAGACAATTTATGTATTTCAGCCATTAAAACTGCAAATCAGACTTGAGTCAAAACGCCGAGGTAATGAACAAACACAGTACTAACCGACGTGTTTCTTCTGGATCTGCGGGAGTAGCGCTCACTGTCTTCCTACCAAAGCAACGGAGGAAACAGCAGAGAGAGGTTAGGGCAGACACAGGCGAAGGCTTAGATACTCCGTAATACAGTATTTCTGATATGTCAAACAAACATTTTCTTTGCTTTTGCTTAAAGGCTTCAATTAAACCACTGGGGGAAAATGTTTTCTTCTAAAAGTGGGTGGGGGGGCTTAAGCACACAAAGAATCGGCATATTTCATTTTGGCTTTTAAAGCAAGTGTGTGTTGGGTGAAAAGCAGGGTCTTAATTTTTTCCGAATCGAATGTGGTCCATTTAAATCAGCCTACTTTTCTTCTCACATTCAAAACCTTACTCACTTCTCTTCAGGAGTCGGAAGAGAAATCATTTTCGTAAGAGATCCAGTACGGATGCCGCCCTATCTACTATATTTTGTGCATTCTAAGGTGCTCCATTTTGCACTTGGACGTCTCTGAAGTTGGCGCATATCTTATCATCAAAGTTGCTCACGATTATAATTAGCAACTTTTTTTTTCTTTCTCAGTGGTATATAAAACACTGACACATCTTTTAACTGTGTCTTACGATTTGATAAACATACAACTGCCTGTGCCATATAAACTTAGAATGATGGTTTACACATAACAGAGGCTGAAGTTAATAATTTTTTAAATAGAGGAATTGTGTGCTCTTTGTTTTTCATCAACTGTTTTCTTTTATATTATACACAGATCTCTAAATGTTAGGTAATTTTATACTCCCTTAGATTATTTTATGTGTAAGGGACATCTAATAGGACAGTTCCATACTGGTCAGGTTCTCAAATGCTATAGGTATGGGATGATGTCCATGAGGCCAGTCAGCAAGGTGACAAGGACAGGAAGAGGTGGGGAGCACTCAGGTGGATGAATTCATGACAGGAGGCATGAAGCTGTGCTCCCTCAGGACCAGTGGACAGCTCTTGGAATCCCCCCTCTTCTAGAACCTCCCGCCAGGGGGCAAGATCTCCCCCGGGAGGGTCGTAAGGACAGGGGTATCGTGAGGGGCGGGCCAGCTTTTAACCGACTAAGGAGGACAGCTAAGTCGTGCCAGGAAACAGGGTGAGAAGGTAAAGGAATTTTCTCACCAGAGGACAGTGGTTTCTCAGGCACAGCAGATGAGGTTGCGGGGGGGGGGGGCGGTACCCAGCAGCGAAGTATAGAGGTCAGAATGGGGTGACCGGCAACTAGAGCTGGCTGGACGGGATGCTCGTGGGAAGGTTCTCGCACCAGGGCCAATGCCCAGCCCGAGTGTCCCCAGTGGGGAGTCCACTGCAGAGGAGATCGGGATCATGGTCGGGGTGGAGACCCTCACAAATGCTGGCCTGGAAGCTCCAGGAGTCAGCTGCTACTGAACAGACCTGACACCAGCCCTGGCCAGGGCACCTTCTAAGCAGGCTTCACGTGGGATGTAAACAACCAGGCCAGATGCAAGCATGCCCAGCAGGAAATCACTCAGTATCAAATTAGGGTGCAACAGGGATCTAGCCATGTCATTAAACTGTGGAAGAATCCAATTACAAACCATTTACGCTTTTAAAAATCAGATTCACGGCCTACCATCCATTGCTCGATGTCGCCCCACTTTGTATCCAGCCCATAATATTTCTACAGACAGAAGGGAAAGAAAATTAGGCGAGAAGTGCAACGGTAATCGCATAGGACACTGTTCTGACATGCATTTCCAAACTGTTGCCAAGCCTCAGGGTCAAGGTAGCATGCCAAGGCAGAGCAGGGAAGCACATGGTCAGGCTCTGACCCCCACGCAGCCTGTGAGCCTGTGAAGACAGAGCCTCCCGACCCGCTCCCTCGGGGAAGACAAGAGAGCCCAGGACGAAGCAGTCCTGGGGCGAGGGGGTGGCCTCCGTATAGACCAGCAATTCAAACTGAGCCCAGCAGCTTTCAAGCCCCTCTGTAAAGCTGTCCATGCCTTCGGAGCAGGTGTACCACAGGAATAAAGCACGATTTAAGAGAAGCCAAAGCCATTCCCGTGTTGCTACAACAGGAATGAGAACACCAGAGGAAAGGGGGAGAAATGGTGTGCTGCCCCTAGATTTCTGGTACACTTGCTCCAGCTATCTGACAGCCAGGCTAAATTTAGGCCCTCGAGAATTTCTGGGCTTTGGACGTCTTTATAACACGCCACTGATGGCAAGATGACCAAGCAGGCTGTTGCAGAAGAGGTCTTGGCCCAGGGAAGAAAAGTCCTGCTTGGTGTTTTCTTTAGCCAACACCTCCATGGTTTCAGCTTGCCTGTCTAGACCGCAATGGCCCAAGTTAGAAACAGAAAAGCAGACTCAGGGTGGCTATTACTGTTACTAAATACAGCAATTCCAAATTCAGGTGGGAACACAGGTAGACTCTCAAGTAATGGGGCTTTCCTGTCCTCCTCACTTTTCCCTCAATTTCTAATAAGAAAAGCAAGAAACAACCATCCAAACCTCCCTATCGTATGACACTGATGGGATTTTCCTCTTACACGTGAAAAGCTTATCATCAGAAGAAAAAAACTGGATGTTAGAGTACACGACAATTTTTGAAATTGTTTTACAATGACCGAAACAGGCTGCTGCTATGTTTGGTTCAGTTTCCATTTATTTTGATGGGCGGCCAGATTTAAAATATATATATGGCTCTTCGATGGCCTTGCCCCTTTCTCCTAGAGGTGGCAGCAAGCAGAAAACTGGAAGAAGAAAATCAGGAGGGAGAAGTTAACAGTGCTTTAAAAAGTCAAACAATACAGAACCTTAATACCCGGAGCACATAAGCCAGATCTTTTTCTGTAAGTTCCTTTCCTTAGACTATAAATCGAGAAAGGAAATAAACGTAAACACTTCCTAAAGTCACGTCTTAACATCAGTTTAAGTGAAATGCAACGGCTTAAAGCTATTCTGCGTTCAATTCATGTTAGCCCCACTCTCACTGTCAAATTCCAGATGTGAAAATTTGATGCCATCAACCCTCCTTTATCTCACGGCTTAACTGCAAAGACAGAAAGAAAATGTGGTTTTTATAAAGGAGGGGGCCTACAGAAATTGACAAAAAGTAAATTCCAATAGAAGTCTGTGTTATCCGATTTTCTATTTCCATATTTCCCTTTTTGGCCAATTCTATACCCATATCAAATACTGCATTCCACCTATTGCTCTTTTTAGGACAAAAATAAGAATCGGTATTTAAAGTCTTTCATCGAGTCCACAGGTGGCCTAATAAACAGCTGCTGTAACTCTACAGCTGCATCTCCACGCCATTCCATGGAGGGAGGACACCCCTGCCAACAGTTAAGTGCGGTTAACGAGTAGTCCTGGTGTTAGCTGGCAGTGACAGCACAGCAAACTCTAGAAAGTGTACGATATTGCACATGTAAACTGCTATGATTAGCCAGCGAGTCATGCAGAAGGAAGCAAAAGCCAGACGAATGCAGAAGTGCTCGACTTTCAGAAACAGCTTTGATTCCGCAGAAGAGAAACCGTGATGGATGCAGCTGATGGGCTGGAACAGAGCCTTACTGCTTCCTTTTCCGTTTCCTGAGTCTCAGTGACAAGGAAAGCCTTCCCTTCCCTCGGACACATCTTTATGATAAAAATGTGTATCTGTTTTCCCATGGAGGGCTTCCTGTGCTCCCTGTAGCTGTACTTTGTGTACCAATGACCATTCTGACGAAGTTCTAAGGGTGTATCCCTGGTGAGTTGGTAAAAGGAAAATAATCTCGATGCAGCACCAGATGGGAATGAATCAAAGTGGAAATGACCACATAGGAGTCCCTTGTCTAGGTTTTAGGCAGTTATGTCCTGCTCTATCAGATAATGTGATGGTTCCCAGCCTTGTCTTTTTGTTTGTTTTTGTTTTTTTTCGCGGTACGCGGGCCTCTCACTGCTGTGGCCTCTCCCGTTGCGGAGCACAGGCTCCGGACGCGCAGGCCCAGCGGCCATCATGGCTCACGGGCCCAGCCGCTCCACGGCATGTGCGATCCTTCCGGACCGGGGCACGAACCCGCGTCCCCTGCACCGGCAGGCGGACTCTCAACCACTGCGCCATCAGGGAAGCCCCCAGCCTTGTCTTTTACCTATGAAATTCTTACCTAGATTCTCTGTGTATGGGTTGGAACTCTAGCTTCAATACACATTTCCAAGCGGACCCTGCAAAAACTAACGAAGTCCAACTAGATTCTGGCACCTACTTAACTGGTTTCTCAACACTCTGGGGGACAGCAGTTATGCAGAGTGACGGGGGGGCAGGAAGGAAAGGCAATTTGGAACTGTAGCTGGTAAAGGAATCCAAAAACAGAATTTTACATTTACTGATATAGGGTGTTTAAAGGGTCGGCATGTTCTACCCTATGAAATTAAGTCACCGTGTTTTGATTTTCTTAGCTGCTCTCAAAGACAAACATAGTCCTTCTTTATCTATGAACTAAATACATTTGTAAACACGAAGCTATTACAGGTGTCGTAAGTAACAACAATTCATTGTGGGGAAAGGCTCACTGTAGACACTTTCTGTAAGTTCTCAGGGAACCACTTATTCCTTCCTTCGTTATTGCCGGACCAGCAGTCACTGACTTGGTTGCCTTCCTCTTTATTTTCTGTGTCTGGCCTGCTCAGTGCATTTATTTCTAAACCTCAGCTGCTTTTACAAAATACTAGGAAACACAGAATATTGGAGACAGAAGGCAGGTGTGTTTTAAGCTGTTGGATTTTACTGTTATATCACCATTTTCTTTTTTTACTCAGATTTTAAATCAGTATGTAATAATCTCCTCATGTATGGTAATATGCCTGGATAGCTTAAACCCTTTCTAATAAAATTATATGAGAGGATAATCTTTCTTTTTAAATACCTGATTTCAAAAGGTTTTCCAAACTCTGAGGTGTGATTTTTATTTTGTCTTAGAGTTAATTTTTCTTCTTCAACGATTTTCTAATTTCTTGAGAAAAGGGAGATGGGAAAAGCTTTCAGTACACAGAAATGTGTGCTGACGGCTGCTTTGCGTGTGGGCTGAAGTGGGGACCTAAGCATTCTTGTTCAAACCGATTCATAAATAAAGCAGTAAAAGAAGCAGTAAGAACTTCGATGAGTTTTCAATCAAAGGTGTTATTTCTGAAAGGTGACCAGGTCCTTGGCAAGGGAAAAAGAGTACATGCAAATTAGAAAATAAAGAAGGAAGAGCCTACCTTTTGAACCTGATAGATCTATAGAGGAGGGCAAAAGAAATTGGGAAAGAAATATAAAATCCAGTTACAGAAGTATAAACATCAGAAAGAAAGGTTCTGTAAGTACCTAGGAATATGAATAAAAGCCATATTGGAAAAAAGGTGAAAACTGGTGAAATATGAATGAAAAAAAACCTCTTGAAGTCTCACTGAAATAATCAGTAATTTCATAACAGATTTTACATTCTATTTCAGATATACTGGTGAAACACAGGCATGTCCACACAAGTCTACAGGAATCCTGCTACTATTCTAATGCAGAAGTTTGTATAACCTGTTACCGTTAATGGGAAAAAGAACTTCATCTTCAATTTAAAATTTCTTTTCACGGTGATCAAAGTTTAACAAAAAAGTACAGAAATTTAATTGGAAAGTCAACTGGTCAAATTCACAAAGAGTGAAGAAAGAGGCTTTCACATTCGGATTCATGCAGAATACGTGGAAAATTCAACAGATACAAACAGAATACCAGGAAAATTCCAGCCAAGTGGAGTGATCACTGGAATATAAGTGAAAAAAATTTGAAAAGCTTATTATCATACCTTGACATATTAGTCTGCTCTAGAGCTTCCTCCTAATTTTGTAGTAATCTCTAGGTAAGACTGAGATGTCTGCTCCACCCATCCGTTCATTCATTCATTCAACAAAACTTTGACTGAGTCAGGCATTGTCCAAGGCACTGCCGCAACTACAAGGCTTGAGACTCGGTGCTTCTAGGCCTACGTGGGTGAGCACAGAGCAATATACTCAACGCTAGGACTACTGAACGTTGTTCCTCCCACAGGAATGCTTACCAGGTCAGTAGCAACAAGAGATGCACTCTGACCATCATGACCACCTGGGCATCATACCACCATTCTTTTTTCCATTAGTGTAGGCTCTCGAACAAAGTAAGAGGTTCACTCAGATTTCCCAAAGAATATCTACATATTCTCCCTAATAAATCCATTAAAAAGGAGCTCATGATCCTTTGAAACAGCCCCCAAGCACAGCTAATGTAGTCGGTTCTCACCATCCGCACGGGTGAAAAGAACCATTCTGGGGGGTGCGGTGGGCGGCTAGGAGGGCTGGGGTGCCTGGGCCATCTGGATAGATCTGCAGCCGGCTCGAGGCCCCCATGTCCTCAGGGTCTGCTGGGGCTTGTTGACAGGTCTACACTCCTCCAGCACTGATGACACTTCCCACCTCTCCTCTGTGCGCACACTCATGCTGGCCTTGGAGGGTCCCAGGCACTAGGGTGGCTTCAACCACGACCCATCTCTGACACCCCCCAGTGGTGCTGCCAGCTTCCTGCTCTCCTGAGCCCCCAGCGACGGTCACTGCTCTCCAGGCATTCACAGCCTACGTCTGCCTGCAGCCGAGCTGACCTCCTTGTTAAGGAAAGCCTTGGTCCTGCTCAGAAGCACCTGTGCAGAGGTAGGGTGGCTCGCCGGCCGGTGCAAACAGGGATTGTGTTTCTCAATTTTTACATCAAAATATCAACCCTACTAGTTAAACGCGGGTCTTCCAAAGCATATTCATTTCCACTTAATCAACAACTTAAAACGCCAGCGCCTGGGCTATCAGATCGTATAACCTCAGATTGTGGTGCTATTTCTAATAATAGGCCCGGAGATGTGATATGCAGAGGGGAGACCGAGGGATGTTGTCTGTACACCATCCTCAGTCATAAAAGCGCGTCCCCAAACCTGCAAGCTTGTCTGTCTCCTCTCTCTAGATGTGCACGCGAACGCCCATGCGCACCCAAGGGCCCACCCGTGCCCACTCCCCCAGCCCGGGACACGGGTCACGTCAAGAATCAGCTAGACGAACAGCTGCTGCTCCCGTGTTCTCAGTAACACTCAGTGGACACAAAGGTCCTTTCTGTGTTTATACGACGAGCCCTGAATCAGCACCAAGGAAAAAACCTGTTTTTCAAGGTGCACGTCTGCTTGCAAAACGCTAGGGACTACGTGGATCTTCCCCCGCCTTGGTGGCGAGTGGCAGCGTGCCCTCTGCCAAGGTTAATCCCAAGGGTAACACACTGACGCCGCCCTTTGTTTTCGCTGTTGGTTATACACTTGATCTGGAGGCAGAGGATGTAATGGGAAGACTCCCAGCTTTGCAGCTTTTCCAGGTCCAGATCTGAATCCTGGCCAGCCACTCGCTCAGCTTCTGGGAAAACCGTCTCATTAAGGTCCGTCTTCCTCGCCCGTCAATAAAACCCGGACAGACCCCTCTCCAGACTGTGGCAGCACCCAGTCCCGGCACCGCCACACGCCAGGGGCTCCAGGAGGTCCCTGCCAGGCCCCCCCCCCGCCCCACCCCAGATGGCTCTCTGACTACGAATAAAACATATGCGTATTTTATTTTAAACCTTTCAAATCCCTTTTTTGAGGAAGCAGACATACGCTTTAAATGGCAATGCGCTCCTGTCCCAAGCACACTGCATTTATGATAGCAAAACTGTCCTTTGTGTGAGTCAGTGCTCCTGGGCTCACACATCGATACAAACCACCGGGCAGAGCCGGGGCCCTCTCTCCATCCTCCAGGCCTCCGCCATCTGACTCTCATCACCCACGAGGCCTTCTTGCCTGTCCTGGCTTTCCCCACCTGCAGCTTCTTCATTCAGCATCTGGACTCACCCACCGTGCTGCCCGGAGTTACCTTCTCTGCTTCCTGCCTGACTGATACGGGCCCCCCACCCAGGGTATCATTCTGCACCCAGATAATTCACAGCGTGGGGCTGAGCCATCAGGCACACGGCCTGATCCTGAGAAAGGTCCCTGGAAACGTGTTCCCACATCTGAAAGCATCTCCGCGGTGGCTGAATGCTGAGGGCACCCAATCAGCTAACTGTTTTTGTGCGAGACCTTCCACGGAACTTGAATCACGACAAAACATTTTCTTCCCTGTGAACCACCCAAGTGTCTTTACCGCAAGAATAAAGAATTTCAATGCAAACTATTATACAGAGAATGGATAAACAACAAGGAACTACATTCAATATCCTGGGATAAACCATAAGGGAAAAGAATATGAAAAAATGTTTGTATATGTGTAACCAAATCACTTTGCTGTACAGCAAAAACTAACACAACACTGTAAGTCAACTATACTTCAATAAAAGAAATTAAAAAAAAAAGAATGTCAAGATTCTAATGCCATCTACTAACCAACGACACTGTGTGTCTGACCGAGTGAGGCAAACTGTGGCCTTTTTAATCGGATTTCCCAGGTTTTAATCAAATTTTCTCCGCAAAGCCCGAGGTCCTTAGCAGGCACCAGACACACCAGGGCACAGGAGCTGGGCTTGAATCTCAGCTCCTGCCAGGCCAGGATACTTCAGTCCCTGTCCTGAGAGCACAGTGGGGCTCCCAGGGCCTGTGGTGAGGCTGCTGTGAGGGGCAGGGCTGTGCCTGGCGTGGCGGGCGGCGGGGGGACCCTCCACACGACCACACCCTCCCCCCACCGACGTCCAATGCCCATTTAATGATACCAAGATTAAATGGCCCTGACTTAGTTTCCCATCTTTGGGTGGCAACTGCAGTTTTGCGACTTGAAATACTGCAACCGAAGTGCAGGAGTTAGCAGATCACTCTGCAGGATTAAATGCAATGGGGGGCACTTTCTTTGACTCCAAGCGGGAAAAGGGTGCTTTGCTTTGCAAGGAGGCCCTTCAAATAAATGGTTTCTTACTTAGCCGAATTCCTCTTAACTTTCATTTTCTAAATCAAGAACTCCTGCCAAAGAACTCTGTAACAGGCTGCTTTTGTTATCAACTATATATTTAATTCAATTCTGCCCACAATTAAGGCTAGAATATATTATAATTTGGAAGATAGATATGTATGTATATACAATGCAATTCATTTTGGACTTGAGTTTGTAGAAATTTTACCTTTGTGAGAGTAACTTTCTCTCACTTGTGAGACAAATGATAAAATGATTATCATTGATAACACCACCAAGAAAACCAAAGGCAGGCCCCCTGACAGGTTCAAGGTCATCTTTCCCGAGTCCAGTGGTCCAGCTCCAACAACAGAGCGGAGGGGACAGCCACAGGCCACCAGAAACACTACCAGGCGGCCACTCAGTCAAATGTGGCAAAACCTGGAGGGGCAACAATGTATTTTGAAAAATTCTTCTTACAGCTCTTTTAAGGCCTTAATATGAAAAAGACTGGGGGGTGGAGGGGAAGCAGGGGAAGCAGATGAACGAATGAGCCTCTGCTGGCGCTGGAGAACACAGCCTCACCTCGCAAACTGTGATGAAGCCACTGCATTAACCCCTGAGCTTCCCTGCCAGTTGGTTTCCAAAGCAGAGGGGAGGGGCTGGCAGTGTCCTACACACGGGGGCTTTGCAAGTAGCTACTGAATGGACAGGAATATTCTAAACACACACTGATGCCAGGCAGTTTGAAAAATCAATTTGCTATTTAAAATCTCTAACTTAGGGAGTTCCCTGGCGGTCCACTGCTGGGGCCCGGGTTTGATCCCTGGTCAGGGAACCGACATCTCGCAAGCCACACGGCTCGGCTCAATCAACCAACCAATCAATCAATCAAATCTCTAACTTAAAAACCAGTCCAGGCTAAGAGAACTATTCCATTAGGTGGCCTCCAACGAGGACTCTTTATGTCAGAGTCTGGTGCCCGGCTGTTGGCTGCTGTCAGGGTGATTCCTAAAGCCCAGGTGACACTGTCTCAGACAGGTTACGTGACAAAGGTCTACAGAACAACAACACCTGTCCGTTTTCTCCACCTTCCAGTCCAAATACTTCTCCCCATAGAAGTATTTCTTCTTCACACCCCCAAGTGATGCCTAAAATACGGTCGAGGTGTGGCTGCCCCTCTGCTCGGGCCACTTCCCAACATCACCGCCGGCGTGTTGTGTGGCCTTTCTCTCAGGGACATGTCCCCTCCATCCCCATCACTCCGGGGCCCCCGCCCTCCTGTCATCAGGACCCAGGTATGACTCTCCTAACTAACCCCCTGGGCTTGAGTTTCTAGTAACCTTCAACAGATTCTGGGAGCCACGTGGGAGAGGTTTCCTCCTCAAGTTCAAGCCTGGCCACGCCCCTCGCCCCGAGTACACACGTCCACGCGGAGTGGCAAACCCCGCAGGGAACAACAGTGAGCACCTCGCCTCTATGGGGACCGTGACCTTGGGGACCTGGCAGAAGCTGCAGTGGTTTTAGGAGAAACTGGAAATCCAGACTTTTATCTGAAACCTCACAAGTTTTAAGACACCGGTTCGACTTTGAAAATTTGGCTACCTGAACCAAACCAGACTCTGAGTACGAAAATCATCCCCGGGGAAAGCAGCTGGCCGCCTCTCCAACACAATACATTCAAATCTTCAAACAAGCAGAGCCGCCGGTGGGCCTGGCACGGCTGCTCCCCAGACCCCGCGAGGCCGAGGCCCACGGGAGAAGGCGGAGACCGTGGAGAGGGACTCGCTCGTGCGCTGCGTGGGCTTCAAGGTCACAGGGAAGCCCACCCCTTGAACTGCGAGTGAAAGAGCCCTCACGCTGCCCACGTGGCTTCTGGCTGCGGCTCAAGGTGGTGAACGAAAGTAGCAAACAGCATTAACAGGTGTGTAAACACATCACTGTCCACCTTCCCAGGAGGGCAGTTTCTATCCTGGTTATTTCATCCAGTGTGTATTCTGTTCTCTGTATCACACGTGGGCTTCAGGCCTCATGAAACCTATGAAAAAGTGTAAAAAACCACAGGGGGAGCATTTTAAACGAGACTGCTTAGCCTAAATAAATAATAACCTGTTCTGCTTTCACATGTTAATTCAGAGGACGGGCATCCTAGCTCAACAGCTAGAACCTCAAGTCCGCAGCCAGCACCGCGTGGCTCCTGGCCAGAAGGCTGGGCCGGGGAGATCCACGTGGGCACGTGCTCTGTGCGCAGGCTCGTCCCAGGATGCGACAGGTTGAGTGTCCAGGATGGGCCATCTGGCATCTGTATGCTATGCCATGCCCTGGCCTGACCTTGAACCAAAGTCACAGGCACAGGTGCCTTCAAACCAAGAGCAACAGCAGAGGGGCAGGTGCCCCCGTGCGGCCGGCTCTGCCTGGAAGGAACCCTCCCGCGAGAACCGATGAGGAGCCCCGCCTTACCTCTTTCTGCTGTCGCTCCAGCTCCTTCATCCGGATCTCCCGGGCCTCTGCCCGTGCCGCGCGCTTTGCCGCCAGCCTGGCCTCCGCCTGCAACAGACCGGAGACGGCATTAGGAGACAGACCAGCGGCTCCTGGCCAGGACACGGTTAACCATGATGCACTTGTTCAGAGGTTAATAAATAGTAACACAGACTTGTAGGCGTTAAAAGGGTCCAGGAATCACAGTCACCATAGTTACAGTAGTCACGACTGCTCCCTTTTATTGACCCCTTACTAAATGCCAATGGGTGCTCTTCTGAGGGCTTCGTGTATATTATGCCATGGACTCCTCGTAACAGCCCTACTGGGGAGATGGTGTTACCACACCCAGTTAATAGATAAGGGAACTAGGGCACAGAGAGGGTAGGGCGCCCACGGTCACACAGCCCATAAGTGGCAGGGCTGGGCGGTCTGCCTTCCTCTGGAGCGATGACAGATGAGTGCACGGAGCAAAGCCCTAGAGCTGGACAAGACCCCAGGTCACTGGTTGAACCCCTCCCTTTACAGACCAGGAAGCAGAGGCCCGGAGACGCCACCAGACCTGTCCAAGGTCACAGGGCTGAGACTCTGCCCCTGCTTCCCAGAACTCCTGTCCAGTCGCCCCTCACTACTCCCCGCTGCCCCCCAGCTGCCCCTTCAGCACCTGAGCCCTGGGAAGCCCATCTTTTCTCAAGCAAGACATCTTCCACCAGAGCAGAGTGGTTCCAGCTGTTACATTAAAACAAAATCTGGCTCCATTTAACTACCTGTCAACTTGCAGCTGATTTGCCCTATTCTACTGAAGAGCATCTAAGACGCCTGACCAGGACCAACCAACGTCGTCGGACCTGGCACCTGAGCCCCGTTTCTCATTCTACAAATCTCGAGCTTATTCATTATCGCAGGTGATACGACGGCCCAGTGAGGTGAACGGTGCAAGGGGACCAGGATCCAGGCTTTCTGGTGTCAAACAGATCCATCCTTTTTCCACTTAATTTTTTATGGGAATACACTTGTGATTCTCCCAACAGTTCTGACAGCTTTCGCTGTTCCCCAGGTCATCTCAAAACGGGGCCTTTGGAGACGGCCACGTGCTTCTGATGTGGTCACTGGGGCCAGCAAGCAGTGAGGTGGTCCAAATGTCCTGTTGTCCAGTTTCTTCCCAAAGGCCAGGCACCCTGTACCGCAGGCTCCCACCAGGACCGTGGCTCCTCATGTCAAGGACGTCCCTCGCCCTCACCCCACAATTATATTACACAGAACTACAAATTCGTCTTCTAAGTTCTAATCTAAGTTGAAAATTGACCACAGCTGATCTGTCAAAGATTCGCTAGCTAACGTCCTCATAAGGAATTTATCCTATAACCCTCTTCGTTCACGCGGTTTCTTTTTTTGTTTTCTTTTTTGCGGTACGCGGGCCTCTCACCACCGCGGCCTCTCCCGCCGTGGAGCACAGGCTCCGGACGCGCAGGCCCAGCGGCCATGGCTCACGGGCCCAGCCGCTCCGCGGCATGCGGGATCCTCCTGGACCGGGGCACGAACCCGCGTTCCCCGCATCGGCAGGCAGACTCCCAACCACTGCGCCACCAGGGAAGCCCCATGTGGTTTCCTTATCAACCCAAGCCCAGGTCCTTCAAATCAAGGATGTCAAAAATCACAACTGCATCAGAACTTCGATACCTCACTGCCATTTTCAATTTTCTAAACCATGTTACACTGTGTGATGAGCCACTCGCTCAGGGTCTATAAAAAGATCCAGCCAAAACGGAGGGGAGAGGAGGGGAGGGGAGGGGAAGGTTTGATAGACTGACATCTGGGTACACTGACTACCTATAGCCTCATCAACGGGCCAGCAAGAGGTCTGCGTCCACGCTGAGCGCAGCTGCCTCTCCAGCCCTTCCTGGGCTCCCTGGCTGTTGGCCCAGGTTCTAAGCCGGTGTGGACCAGGCAGCCACAGCCCATCAGCTTGGGGAGGGGGCGGTGAGGAACAGCGAGGGGATTTAGGAAAAGAGAAGGGAGGGCATGGAGGAAGAAGAGGCGGGTGGAGGAGTGAGAACGTGAGAAAGAGGCTGGAAGCAGGAGGGGCTGCCAGAGGGGGACAGGGGAGAGAGGCATGTGGCAGGCAGGATTCTAGGATGGTCTCCGAGATTCCCGTCACTGCTGTACATGCTCTACATTCGCCTCTCCCCTTGAGTGTGGCCAGAACGGTGAGTATGACAGATGTCACTCCTGTGACTGCGTTACATTATACTGCAAAGAGAAATGCACTAGTAATGAAGGTCCCTCGTCAGCTGACTTTGAGTTCATCAAAACAGAGCTCCAGGGTGGGCCTGACCTCATCAGGTGAGCCCTGGAAAACTGGGCCTGGAGGTCAGACAGACTCCTGCCGGCCTCGCAAAAGCAAGCTGCCACGTGCGAGAGGGCCTGTGAGGGGTCGCACGACAAAGAATGAGAGCGGCCCAGCTGACAGCCAGCAGGAAAATGGGACCTCAGTCCCGCAACAGCAGGACGTGAATGCCACCAACAACCACGTGAGCTGGGAACAGGACTCTGAGCTCCAGAACGGATGCAGCCTGGCCGAGACCTTGACTGCAGCCTCGGGAGACCCTGAGCAGAGGGACCCAGTAGGCTGTGCCCAAACTCCTGACCCACGGGAACTGTGAGATAATCAGCGTGTGTTGCTCTAAGCTGCCACATTTGTGGGTATCTGTCCTGCATCAGCAGACGACTGACATGAGGTGGTGAGGTCTGGGATGATTCCTGCTCACACAGCGTCGGTGCCTCTGTGACTAAGGAGCCCGAGCCCCTGCAAGCCCACCTCCTCCCCAGCCTGTCCGGCCAGCCCCCTCCTCTGCTCGAACTCCTCTTGGGACCGGAGCAAAGATCCTCGAAGAGACCACCTCTCTGAGCAGGTGGTCCCTGCCACCTGAGACGGCCTCCCCACCAGACTGGCAGGCCTCCAAAATCATGTCCTATCAGACCCCAGCTACTCTGGTGGGCCTCTACCCACCAGCAAAGGGCTCCCGTCATGGCCCACCTCCTCTCTGGTCCTCACGTCCACCCAGCATGTCTGTCCTGTCCATGAGAACAACCCCCGACCTGAGGGACCTGGGCTTGGGTTGACAAAGGGACCACATGAATGAATCAAGCTACAGGACAAGCTCCCTGTGAGGACACGAGCTAGCCAACCCTGAAGACAGATCGGTATGGTCAAGCTTCACCTTAGATTAGAATGTGGAAAGGAGATAAATAATTCAGTACAGTTTCAAATGCTTGCAGTCACCGCCATGTGAAGCACCTCCATCTCACAGGATTCTTATATGACTCATATGTGGAGAACAAGGCTCTCATAACACAGGAAGTGGTAACAACCATGCTTGCTTCTGGGACTCTGGCTAAAAGCTAACAGATACACAAGCCAACGTCTGAAGGGGCACAAAACCTATGCACAGCCAACTTCGTTAGCACAAAACCAGTATCAGCAGAATAACTCCAACACAACCTGAGATGCCTAAAAGAAAAACCGCACGGAGCTTTGACAACACAATTCACTCTAAAATGCCGACACTGCCAAGAACACAAAACAGCCAGACACAGAGCATCACCCATGATGCTCATTTAAGACAGCATCAGGGGAAATGTTTGATAAGATCAGTCGTTCAATGAACAGGAAGTACAAAATGGCGATGGTCCACCCTGGTGACCTGCAGGCACGAGTTCATTCCCCCCAAAATTTCCAGGGAGGCCCAGCCCTGCCCTCCAGTTGCCAACCATCAACCGAGCAGTTCCAGGGGTCGATGTGCCCCCGGCCACGGCTTCGGTGATGCAGGACAAATCCGTTGTGGACTGACGCTTTTGTAAAATATAAACTCACACGCTTGAGGTCACAGCCAGGTCACACTGTTTGAGTCTCCAAATGCACACTTTCACTTTCTGTCCCTCGCCTGTAGGGGACTGCAGCTTCCTGGCCACCAGCACTCCAGCCCAGGCCTCGCAGCACTGCCGAGACTGCAGGGGAAGGACTTTCAACGTGCAGTCTGGGGCCCCAGTCTCAGGGGGTGCACACAAAGCTCTCGGGGACCATGTACAAGTGACAAGTGCTACGGTGGGTGAGAAACCGTGCTGGGGCTGCTCTGGAGGAGAACGTAACCCGTCCGGGTGTCGGGAAGGCGTCCTGGAGGACGGGGGCCCGAAGCCAACGCCGAGGGGCAAAGAGGAGAAGGCCAGGCGAGGGGGCGGGCGGCAAGGGGCCAGGACGGGGCGGCGGAGTCCCGAGGGCCCGGCTGCCTGCGCTAGCCTCAGCCCTGCTACCTGGAACCTCGTGTTGAAGGAACGCGGAACCACTGACGGGTCTGAAGAAGGCAGAGCACAGCGGGGTCTGACTTTCACTTTAGAAACGTGGCTCTGGCTGAATGTGGGGACCAGGGTGGGGTGGGGAGGGCGGCATGAGACCCGGGAAGTACGGAGAGGCTGCTTCTGAGCGGGGCGGGGGCGGGGGGGCGGACGAAGCCGGGCGGAGAGGCGAGAGGGCCCTGGAGGGAACGTCAGGTGCCCAGGGTCCCAAGGAGGCCCACGCGGCCCCAGGAGCCAGCCCGCGCCACGTTGGATGCCACTCACCCAAACCCGAAGCCGGGCACACGGTCTGCTGACGCCTCCGGCCTCGGAGGTGGGGCATTTCTCCACCCTGACCCCCTCCCCGCCGCGCTCCCAACCTCAAGGGAGACGACAGTGGCCGAAGGATGGGGCCAAGGAGACGGACCTATGGCATTTAGGGCACAAACGATAAACTGCATAGGCCTGTAAAGCAAGGTTTGGGAAATGAGACTTCCCAGGCTCCCCCTCCCCACGCCCGCGATGGCTGTCAGCCGTCGTCCTTCAGCTCCCACTGGAGGTCAAGGTCAGTGGGTCTTCCGCTGGCTACTAGCCCCCGGCCTGCTCGCTGTGACCGCACGACGCTGGCAGGGCCGCGCTCCCACCCAGAGCTTGGTGGCCGGTCCGGTCCAGCTGCTCGTCCCTCAGCCCACCGTCCTCGAAAGGGGCTCTGGAACAGGTGTAGCTCCGGACACCAAATCCTCCTTTTCTGGCCCAAGAGCATCTTTGCTGAGATACACGCTGAGACATTCAAGGATGACGTGATACGACCTCGTTCAGGTGGGGAAAGTGGCCGTAGGCTGGCAGCTGTGGGGCTGGTGGCAGGAAGGGGGGGCCCTTGTGCCCCAGCGGCAGCCTCTGGGGCTTGTGAAAGATGCAGAGTCTCCAGCCCCACCCAAGACCCGCTGAGTCAGGGCCTCGGGTGCGGCCAGTCTGGGCTTCAACCCGCCCCCAGGGAGCTGGCTGCTCCCCCCAGTGCGACGACCTCTGCTTTCTGTTATCCCATCTCCGCTTCGGTTATGTTTGACGTTTTTCATAATAAATAGCAAACATTTTTTGAAGGAAGGAAGGGGGGGTGGGGGAAGGGAGCAGAGGCTGAAAGGGAGAGAAAGAGAGGGAAGGAAAGAAATGAAGAAGCACCAAGGCCAAGCTCACTGCTGCGAGAAGGTCGCCTGGCGCCATCGCTCAGAACCCTTGCAGTGTTGCCCCCCAGCCCTCACCATCGGGCCCCGCCCCCGTTCCCGCGCACCTCCAGGATTAGGGAGGAGCTGACCCAGCCGGGCCTCCTCTGACGAGATGCAGGCTCCCTGGCTTTCTCAGGACCGCCCAGTGTTGGTGGGGAACGAACGCCGGAGTCCCAGCCCCCTCACAGGGGACACAGTCCCCCAGGATCCTACCGTCCTGACCTGGCACCTCATAAACAGAGCTTTACAGACACGGGGCTTTCAAGCAAGGCACCCTTTGATGGTGGAGATGGTTGGGAAGAGAAGATTCCTTTTATCACCAAAGTTGGCTCCTAATAATCCTAAAAGGCTGAACCCTTGATTCCAAAGTTCCACTTTTACGTTTAATTTTACCAGAGATAAACCAGACAAAGCTCTGACACTAAGGTGATATGTATGGTCTGAGAGATGCTAAAAACACACAAAGAAACACAAGTCCGAGCCCCAGGGCCTCCTAAACAAACGGCTAAAAACAGCCAGGCGCGCCCAGCCAGGGTCTGGGACACCAGCCCTACGGCACCCTGCAGGTCCAGGGGCGGAAGCTTGGAGGCCACCGGCCAAGGGCCCGGCCACAGGGGCGCACAGGCTGGTTGAGGAGGTAGACAACCAAAGTGATGCTTCTCTCTGAAATGCCCCCTCTCGGCGGCCCAGACCCGGGCTGGGCTGGGGAAAGGCTGGAGGGTTATGTGAAAACGTCACTGGCAAAAAACAGGAGTTACTTTGGTGATGGGTCTCTGCACTGGGCCGAGGGCTTGATCAGCTCTAGTTCTAGATCGGACCACAGAGCAGAAGTGGCTTCTGCCAGAGCGGGACACAAAAGTCAGCGGATAAACAGACGCACGCCTCTTCTACCAGTGACCCTGACGGGACTCCTGCTTGGAGCACCAGAAACTCCCAGCTGCAATAAAACTGTCATCCAGAGACAACGGCTGCTCGTTTCTTCAGGGTCAGGGAACCCAGGGGCAGCCCCCTGCTTGGCCTGGGGACTGAACAAAACTAAAAGAGAAGTTATGCACCAGGATGGGAGGAGAAAGCCCTGGGTGAGGCGTGTCCTTCCCTCCGAGCCCGGCCCCTGCACAGCTTCCTTCCTCCCTGACCTCCTGTCTGTGCTGGAGGTTTTGTAAGCAGTCGTGGACACTGCCCGAGGGTGCAGCAACCACACACCGCCCCCAGTACCCTGCACCCCAATTCCAGTGACGTCGGGGGCTCTAAGAGCTCTGATAGTATCTGTATCCCTTTGTGGCTCCTACCCGTTCAACCCCACATCATGGTCTTCGAAAAGCAGAAACGCGATAAACATTGGTGGAACCAAAGTCCTGCCTGTTTGGAGAGGACAGAGGTGCCCAGGACGTAGTCTCAGCAGCTTTCTAAAAAGCCCCACACGACTTCTGGAGTCCCGACTCTGTCTGCATACTTCCTGAGCTTCGAAGCTTTCCTGGGATTCAAGCATGGTGTGGAATTCTATATGCCAAGACCTCTCACCCCGCAGTCCCAGAAAAAGTTCTTATTCTGTTCTTAAATTCTCCTGGGGTTCCAGAATTCTACATGGAAGCTGGACGGGGTTTATGAGCTGTTAACTCTAGGACGACTCTTGAGAAATGGGCCTGAGCTGCTTCGTCATTTCCTCCACCTAGGAGAAAGCCCTGGAGCCTGGAAAGGCACCGAGATGATGCTCTGGGAGCCGCTCCCCGTCGGCCCCGCAGAGCCTGGGGAGACTTACTGCTCATTACTGACGTGCGGATCAGTGACCCTAACGCTCTGTGATGGCAGAATTTTCTTCAGGCCACGTGATATGTTACCACTGTAGTTTATGACCTCTTGGGAAAAGTTAAAGGATGTAGTTAAGGTTCACTCATGTGAATATAATAGGAATATCACGCAGTTGAAGCCTGCAGTGTGACAAAGAACCGGTTCTGTTCAGAAACAAGCAGGGGCCCTCTGTCTCCACGTGTGACTGTTCCTGGGAATGAGGAAGGACTACAGCTCCTGTTGGGCAAGGCTGAAATCTCAGAGTCGCTGGTGAACACACACAGCCCCGTGTTAAAGTGATTTACAACACGCTGCAGACTGCAAAGGAACCATGAGGCTGTGATACAGAATCCCTTTCCTGACTTGCCTTTTTTTTCCCCTTTTTTTCTTGAAGTAGAACTGAGTTACAATGTTGTGTTAGTTTCAGGTATACAGCAAAGTGATTCAGTTATTTTTTTCATATCATATTCTATTATAGGTTATTACAAGATATTAAATATAATGCCCTGTGCTGTAAGATATATCCTTGTTGCTTATCTATCTTATATACAGTAGTTAGTATCTGTTAATCCCAAACTCCTCATTTGTTCTCCCTCCCTCCCTCCCTCCCTCCCTTTCCCTTTTGGTAACCATAAGTTTGCATTTTAAGTCTGTGAGTCTGTTTCTGTTTTGTACATGGATTCATTTGTATTATTATTAGATTCCACATATAAGTGACATCATATGGTATTTGTCTTTCTCTGTCTGACTTCACTAAGTATGACAATATCTAGGTCCCTCCATGTTGCTGCAAATGGCATTATTTCATTCTTTTTTATGGCTGAGTAATATTCCATTGTGTATATACACCACCTCTTCTATCCATTCCTCTGTCCACGGACATTTAGGTTGCTTCATATCTTGGCTACTGTAAATAGCGATGCTATGAACAGTGGGGTGCATGTATCTTTCTGAATTAGAGTTTTTGTCTTTTCTGGATATATGCCCAGGAGTGGGATTGCTGGATCATATGACAACTCTATTTTTGGTTTTTTTTGTTTATTTTCAGTACGCGGGCCTCTCACTGTTGTGGCCTTTCCCTATTTTTGGTTTTTAAAGGAACCTTCATAGTGGCTGCACCAACTTACATCCCCACCGGCAGTGCAGGAGGGCTCCCCTTTCTCCACACCCCCCCCAGCATTTACTATTTGTAGACTTCTTAATGATGGCAGTTCTGGCTGGTGTGAGGTGATACCCCATAGTGCTTTTAATTTGCATTTCTCTAATAATTAGTGATGTTGAGCACCTTTTCACATGCCTGTTGGCCATCTGTATGTCTTCTTTGAAGAAATGTCTATTTAGGTCTTCTGTCCATAGTTTGGTTGGGTTGTTTGTTTTATTGAGTTGTATGAGCTGTGTGTATATTTTGGATATTAAGCCCTTGTCAGTCGCATCCTTTGCATGTATTTTCTCCCAGTCCGTAGGTTGTCTTTTGTTTATGGTTTCCTTTGCTGTGCAAAAGCTTTTAAGTTTAATTAGTTCCCATTTGTTTATTTTTGCTTTTATTTCTTTTGCCTTGGGAGACTGCTTTTGGGAGATCTAAGAAAATTTCGCTATAATTTGTCAGAGAATATTTTGCCTATGTTCTCTTCTAGGAGTTTTATGGTGTCGTGTCTTATATTTAAGTCTTTAAACCATTTTGAGTTTATTTTTGTATATGGTGTGAGGGAGTGTTCTAATTTCACTGATTTACATGCAGCTGTCCAGTTTTCCCAGCACCACTTGTTGAAGAGACTGTCTTTTCTCCACTGTATATTCTTGCCTCCTCTGTTGTAGATTAATTGACCGTAAGTGTGTGGGCTTATTTATGGGCTCTCTATTCTGTTCCATTGGTCTATGTTTGTTTTTGTGCCAGTATCACGCTGTTCTGATTACTGTCGTTTTGTAGTACTGTCTGAAGTCTGGTTAAGGTTATGCCTCCAGCTTTGTTCGTTTTCCTCAGAAGTGCTCTGGCAATTCTGGGCCTTCTTTGATTCCATATAAATTTTAGGATTATTTGTTCTAGTTCTATGGGTGTTGTGTCATGGGTATTTTGATAGGGATTGCATTAAATCTGTAGATTGCTTTGGGTAGTATGACCATTTTAACAATATTAATTCTTCCAGTCCAAGAGCATGGGATATCTTTCCATTTCTTTGAATCATCTTCAGTTTCCTTAATCAACATTTTATAATTTTCAGCAGATAATTTTTTTTTTTTTTTTTGCCGTACGCGGGCCTCTCACTGTTGTAGCCTCTCCCGTCGCGGAGCACAGGCTCCGGACGCGCAGGCTCAGCGGCCATGGCCCACGGGCCCAACCGCTCCGTGGCACGTGGGATCCTCCCAGACCGGGGCACGAACCCGCGTCCCTTGCATCGGCAGGCGGACTCTCAACCACTGCGCCACCAGGGAAGCCCCGGCAGATAACTTTTATTATCACCTTGGTTAAGTTTACTCCTAGGTATTTTTTTTGACGTGATTTTAAACAAGATTTTTTTTTACTTTATCTTCCTGATACTTCCTTATTAGTGTAAAGAAATGCAGCAGATTTCTGTATATTAATCTTGTATCCTGCTGCCTTGCTGAATTCATTTATTAGTTCTAACAGTTTCTGTGTGGAGACTTTAGGGTTCTCTATACAGAGTATCATCTAATCTACAAATAGTGACAATTTTACCTCTTCCCTTCCAATTCGGATACCTTGTATTTCTTTTTCTTGTCTGGTTGCTATGACTAGGACTTCCAATACTATGTTGAATAGAAGTGGTGAGAGTGGGCATCCTTATCTTTTTCCTGAATTTAGCTGGAAGGCTTTCAGCTTTTCACTACTGAGTATTATGTTGGCTGTGGGTCTGTCGTAAATGGCTTTTATTATGTTGAGATATGTCCCCTCTATAAGCACTTTGGTGAGAGCTTCTGTCATGAATGGAATGTTGAGTTTTGTCATATGCTTCTTCTGCATCTACTGAGATGATCACGTGGCTTCCGTCTTTCCTTTAGTCGATGTGGTGCATCACACTGATGGATATGCGAATGTTGAACCATCCTTGCCACCCTGGAATGAATCCGACTTGATGATGTGTATGATCTTTTTTATGTATTGTTGTATTTAGTTTGCTAATATTTTGTTGAGGATTTTTGCATCTATATTCATCAAAGATATTGGCCTGCAATTTTGGTTTTTTTGTAGTGTCTTTGTCTGGTTTTGGTGTCAGGGTGGTGGTGGCTTCATAGAATGAATTTGGGAGTGTTCCCTCTTCCTTTCAATTTTTTTGGAATAGTTTGAGAAGGATACCTATAATAAGTTCCTCCTTGTATATTTGGTAGAATTCCCAAGTGAAGCCATCTAGTCCTGGACTTTTGTTTGCAGGGAGGTTGTTTTTTGTTTTTGTTTTTTTTTTAATTACAGATCCTATTTCACTTCTAGTAATCAGTCTGTTCAAATTAGCTGTTTCTTCCTGACTCAGTTTTGGCAGGCTGTATGTTTCTAGAAACTTGTCCATGTCTTCTAGGTTGTCCAGTTCGTTGGCACATAACTGTTCATAGTATTCTCTTACAATTCTTTGTATTTCAGTGGTCTCAGTTGTTATTTCTTCTCTTTCATTTCTTATTTTGTTTATTTGGGTCCTCCCTCTTTTCTTCTTGGTGAGCCTGCCTAGAGGTTTGTTCATCTTGTTTATCTTTTTAAAAAACCAGCTCTTGGTTTTATTGATCTTTTCTATTTTTTAATCTCTATTTTATTTATTTCCTCTCTGATCTTTATTATTTTCCAGAGCTGACTTTGCTACAGGAAGTGGCAACCGCTACCAACTTTTGTTTTCTATGTAAACCCCCAATTCCTCATATGCAGTAGATTCTAAAAATAGTTTGCTGTTCAAAGCAACCAAGCAGACTGGGCAATGTGTTCTCCTGCACAGGCAGGAACAGGAGAGGGAGCGTATACCAGCTGGCAGCTCAGAAACAGTGGCGATCCTGGCCTCTGTACCACATGTGTCCACGGCCCCCGTGTCCCTCAGCTGCCACATGCATTTTACTCCACTCTCAACATCTCACCTTTCCAAACCCCTCGCTCAGGCAATCACGGTAAGTTCCCCCACGAGGGGGCCTGCTCTTTACAGCCATGACTGCAATTATGATGGCCACGGAGAAGAAGGCACTTTGGGATGACAGTTGTCAATGGGGGAAGTGCCAACGCTTTAGAGGGCATTCTGGAACTGCTGGGGGGGGTGGTGTTGGGAAGTCACAGTGACTGGAGGAGGGGACTAATGGCATTTAGGGGCAGGGCGTGGTATGCCAACCATCCTGTACTCAGACAGGCCCACACAATGAGGAACTTCCCCATTGGCTACTCAGGCAGATAGAAAAACCACATTATAACTTTCAGACCTACAAATTCATTCCAACTCACTTATAAATTCAAAATACATTCTGAGTAGTTTTAACATACACTGAATATTCCAGGAATGCAATCTGCGTGGAAATCAAGGGAAGATCATACATGGCTTTGTTCAGAACCTTCCCAAGAGTTACTCTCAATATTCACATTCTGTCACTGCAATTTACTTTCGTTTTATTTCTTTTTAATGTTACAGCTAAAACATTATATTGACCTGAAATTATGTGTGAAGGAAGATTTTACCACCTAGGAACTTCATTTCAGGTTAGTAATAAGGATGCTAAAAACTTGTTATAAAAAAGGGGCACTGGGTCTGACAGAGCTGCAAACCACAGTTTTAAAACTTCGGGCTGGGATGAGGGGGATGAACCCCTCTACTGCACAGCCATGCTTGTTGAAACAGCCCAGGCACAGGTTCAGGACACAGGTCTGGGGGCCAGTGCTTAAGCCACAAAATAAACAAGACACGTTATCAATTTTACTTGACGATCTGGAGGACATAAAGTTAAGGACTAAAGTTTAACTGGTTATTTAAAACACTATGTTTCCATCAAAATCAAATCAGATGAGTTATGGACTGTAAAATGATCACGGAATTTTATGATAGAACAGCAACCTTCAAAGAAGCCTTTACCTCGCAAGGCCACTTTACATCACTGCTTGTGAGGGGCTGGCTCGTGGGGGACCAGGTGGAAAAGCTACCTCTCGCGGCTGTGACTGTGGTGTTCTCAGCGGGGCCCTGAGTTTCCGAAGACAGAGACTGTCCAGAGAGGGGTCTCGAGACCAAGCTACCAGCGCTGGCTCTGTTGCTGACCCATTATGTGAACTTGGACAAACTGCATCACTTTTGAACACTAGCCCTCAATACCGGGGGCAAGGGGACCAAGTGACGTGATCTCTGGGTGCTCCCTTTGCCTCTGAAATGCTATGTCTCTACACTGGGGTGAATTCTTTGCACCCTGAGACTGTCCATAGAGTTGTCTTTCCCCATTTTGCTACTGGAAATCTCCTGACTTTGCTTCTCAGAGAAACGTACCAGAATAACAAACATTTTAATCAGGAACAAAATTATTCACGTTCCTTTATCGACAGCAGACTGGTAACATTTACCTATTCAAACTTCACAGCACAATCTCTGGCTTAACAACGACCAAGCTGATGACTAAAAACCGTGCACAGTACCTTCCATGCGAATAAATTCTCCTGTTGTTAATACATTTAAAATGTTTTTCTGAGATGAGTGATGTTCACACTTCCTTCAACATATTGGAGTAAAAAGCAAGGGCGTGATGGCCACAAATAACCTTGTGTGTGACCGACAGGACCGACGGGTGACAGGTAAGAGCAGCCTGGCCTCACCTGTGCAGCTCTCCAGGTGACAGGTTCCCTCCAGCCAATGCCTCTGGGCTCCATACCCTTCACTTCACCTGCTCCGCTCAGGGTCTTCCTTGCAAACTCCACACCTTTAAGGTGACACAAGACACTAACGCTGTTCCTTCTGAGAATAAGGCTGGACCCTCCAGCAGCTCCACACTTTCCCGCGTAGGCAGCACACAACAACTGACGGCCTTTCCTATGCTCGAGTGATTCTCCTGGCACCAGCTAGGAAAGAGCCAGAAGGCGTCATTTCCATCCTCAACAAGCTTGTCTGTCTGTATGGTGGTAGGAGCCGTACAGCACGCAGGAATGAGGCTGGCTCCCAGCAGCTCCCGGCGTGGCTTGACACAAGTGACAGCTAGAAAGCTGGTACAGTATGAAAAACAGAAGGATGAAAATTTCTGCAGCTCTGTCATTTCTACTATTCCTCTCCTTACTTAGAAGAAATACAGTTCATTGAGTGTGCTTTTGTCTGAAAAACTACCAGAAATAGAAGGGAAACGTTAATCAAATGAAGACTTCTCAGTATGAACTCCGGAGCAAGGTCTTGTGTCCTAACAGGCTGCCTCGGTAAAAAGAAACCCTTCAGCCTTGATACGGAGGTTGTGAGGCCCCAGGGCTGCAAAGGAGAGCCTGACAAGAGCAATGATGCTCGCTGACTGCCTGCCGGACCCTGCCCGAGCATCGTGTATGGTGGTGACATCACCAGCACCAGCTCTGAACCAGCAGGGCTGGGTCTGAACTGGCCCCCACTGCCTGCTGGCTGTGTGGCCTTGGGAAAGTCCCCTGAACTTTCTGAGCCCGTTTTCTCTTTATGTGTAAGTGGAAATAACCAAACCACCGCTGAGGTTATGCAAGGGGGGAGGGAAGACTTCTACAGAAAACACTTAACAGGGCTGACATGGCAGGGGTTTGGGAGATGCTACCTACTGTTACTACCTACACAGTGTCTTCTATGACGACAGTGTGAATTCAGCTCACAGGAGGTTGAAAGCAGCAGGAGAAGACAAGCATGCTGAAGCACTCACCAGGAGAAAGAGTACTGGGGAAATGCCAGAGGAGGCAGGGGGAGACTCCCCACCCGCAACAAAAGCCCACTCCTATTTCTCTTCCCACAGGAAGATTACACACCCACTGGCCAGAGATAATAAAAACAGATGGCAGGATCAGAAATGATGTTGCTTTAGGGGCTTCCCTGGTGGCGCAGTGGTTGAGTCCGCCTGCCGACGCAGGGGACGCGGGTTCGTGCCCCGGTCTGGGAAGATCCCACATGCCGCGGAGTGGCTGGGCCCGGGAGCCATGGCCGCTGAGCCTGCGCGTCTGGAGCCTGTGCTACGCGACGGGAGAGGCCACAGCAGTGAGAGGCCCGTGTACCACAAAAAAAAAAAAAAAAGAAATGATGTTGCTTTGATAAGCTCTATTACACAAACATATAAATCAAACATTTAGTTAAAACGAAAAGTAAATCTTCCTTATAGTCATTTAAACTACAGCTAGAGTAGTTGTACTTTAGCGTCCAAACAAAACTATTTATATGGCTTTAAAGTTGTCAAGTTACAGTATTAAGGAGAAAACCACTTGAAACTCTGGCCCTCCCCCAAATGAATACATGAGGCACAGAAAGGGGATTTTAGTGGTGGTATGCGATCAAGCACATGGCAATTCTGAACCACTTAATCTTGGATGTAGTCAAAATAGTGCTTTGTTTAACTCAGAAGAAGTTCATTTACTTAATTTTATCTAGACTGTCTGAATAATGAAAGTTCTGGTAAATCCATTCCATGAAAATATGGAAATAAGCTGCTTTAAAACACACATACACACAGAGTAAAATTTGGGTGGCCCAGAGTAAAAGCAGTAAAGTAAATAAAAGTTCCTCTTCTCCCTGACCCACGTCTAACATATAGTGAGATGTCACAGGCTTACTGCCTTAACAGGTTAGCATTTCGAACCTTACGGCCAACGGGGCTCCAAGATTAGAACTTTTAAATATGATAAGATATTTCGGAAACACTGGCATATGAGTAACTAGTCATAAACATTTCCTTTCAATAAAGATGTTTAATAAATAAATAAATAAATAAGTCTGTGGGTTCCGGGAAAAACAACACCACATTTCCCTTGCTAAGTCACACAGCCTGACTTTTCAGGGATAAGAATTTCCTCTTGAACGCTGCCTTTTGAGGGGCAAACACATCGCACCAACTCGTGGCCTCATAATTCTGTAGAAACCAGATAAGAACCTCACTCTAATCAGGTAATACACCAATCAACTTTGCCTGAAAACACTTCAGCTGCTATAAATAACTCGATTTCCTGTGCTCACTGTAGGTGGCAGTTTAGACGGCAGGGTTTACAAAAAGTTTGCTAAGGAGGCTTCCAGTACTTCGATACCAGCTCAGGCTGAACAGAAACTAACCCTTAAAGAAAAAGGGAAGTTGAGTCTCCATCTTTGCCCCAGTGGGACACTCTTACTACTATGAGGAAAGAACTAACTTACTGTTTTTATATCTTAACTGTTTGGGAAAATGATTCGTCTAAAGCAAACCATGATTCCAATGCTCAAAGGTCTCCTGTTCAGCCCAGCAGGGTCGGCCCCCCAGCACTGTGTTCGCCCACCCCCATTCATCCACATGTCCCCTCGCCACCAGGACCTGGGGACCTGCGCACTGGTACCTACAGTAAGATGACACTTGGGGGTTCACGTTCTACCCTGATAGCCTCTCTCAGAATGGGGCTGGTCGTCTGTGAGGACTTAGTGCTAATCAGTATGTGGAAAACTACCAGAGGTGACACAACCCGGCAGGAACATGGGGAAGTTACAAAAGTTAAAGAAACATGGTTTCTACACTGTCCTCTCCTGCAAGGAGCCTGGACTTCCTGCTCGGATCCTGCTTTTTTCTTTGCCCCGTGAGATGGAGCTGGACAAGTCCATCTCCTCCTGCCAACCCCAGCTCTGGCCTCACACCCAGGTGGCCCCGGCCCTCCTCCTCCCCTGGTGACCCCTGTTCCCGGGACACAGGGTCTCTGGGCACAGAACACAAGCCAATCTGAAATGCCCACCGTTCTCCCGCTGGAACACTACCGCCCAGGGTGGCTGCTGGGCGACTCCTTCTGACACATCCCACCCCACCCCACTGGTCCTTCAGCAACGGTTTCCTTTCCTTTTTTTTTTTTGGCGGTACGCGGGCCTCTCACTGCTGTGGCCTCTCCCGTTGCGGAGCCCAGGCTCCGGACGCGCAGGCTCAGCGGCCATGGCTCACGGGCCCAGCCGCTCCGCGGCATGTGGGATCCTCCCGGACCGGGGCACCAACCCGTGTCCCCTGCATCGGCAGGCGGACTCTCAACCACTGCGCCACTAGGGAAGCCCAACGGTTTCCTTCTCAACCAGTAACCTCAAAAAACAGTCCTACTCTAAAAAAGTTTTTGCTGCTATTTACTTGAGCAAGTTCACAAGTGATTACTGAAAACCCCTAGGACCAAATGTGTTTCAGAATTCAACATTTTTGGACTTTAGAAAGGTAACAAGATGCATACACCATATATTCTGTAACAACCCAGAGTAACAGCCCTTAGTCAAGAACCTTAACAGGGCTGCAGAGAAATGTACGAATATTCACACTGAGAAGAATAAAGACTGAAAATAGCCTCCCATCAGCCAGCCAAATGGGACCTGGGGACCTTGGCACAGATACCTACAATAAGACGAGACTTGGGGGCCGCGAACAGCCTCCCATCACTGCCAAATGAATCCTGCTGACAACTTACAAAAAAGAGAAACAACTTCTGATTTTCAGAGCTTACTGGATCCTGGAACTCGGGGTAGGAGGAGGTGGGCTGTGCCCACCGAGCACCTCCTCACTCGGCAGCTGTTCCCGTCTCTCCTGTCACCAACTTCCAGCAGCATCTCTGTGAAGCATGCATCTCAACCAGATCCAGTCCAGGGTTAAGTTAAGGGTTAATGAGAGCGTGCAGCCAGCACCTTCGGGTGACAGGTGTTATTTCTACTCCTGCCTCTGACGGCCTGGCGCTCCCTTCCTCACATCCTGTTCTCCATGGTCACTCTTTTCTTCTCCTTGCCCAGCAGTTCATTCCTCTGAGCTCGAATCTTGCCCAGGATTAACATCAGCCTGTTCTTGCCATCTATGGTTTGCCTAGGCGGCTCCTCGGGAGCTTGGGCATCTCTCAGCGGCATTCCCATCCTTCTTTCCTCCAAGGGCCCTTCCCTGATGGTGATTCAAGGATCTCTCTGTAGGTTCCCAAGTAGGTTAAGGGACAGGAACCAGCTCCAAAGGTCTGGTCCAGGGGTGGAACGTTATGTCAGGTCAGAGGAGCACACTAACGAGGACCTTAAAAATATCCACCCGCCTGTCCTCAGCAAGGAGTGTAACTTTCAAGTGTGTATTCATCAGAATCTATTTCTACACCCCTCTCTGGTGCTGACCGGGAAGCTCAGGGCAGGGCAGTCTTATTCATCTTGAATCCTCCACAAACACTCAGTAGGTGATTAATTCCTACCTGCTGAAGGAGTGATTATTTGGGGTTCACCCTTTTATCAAGGTTCCACACAGGCCGGATAAAGTGGAAATCTAGGGTCTCTCTCTCCCTGTCTGCGGTACTAACTTAATGATGTGCTTCTTTTCCAAACTACGCCCTTTCACCTTTAAATATTCCCATTCATCATCAACCACAAGCCACATGAAAAGGGGTAGTTACTAACCTTCCCCACCTCACCCCCTGCCCGATTTTAACGCCAAACTACTCCCACATCCATGGTTCCAACGCTGGGTGCTGAGCCGGATAACTGCAAAATCCCCCAGAGGGAGGATCCCCTCCGGACCCGGCGACCCCAGGAGACCAGTCAAAGTGGATCTGGGAACTGGGGTCCTTGGGGGAACTAGAGAAACCGGGTGCAACGCATTGGTTCTAAGGTCCAGCGCAGGGTAAGTGCTCCAAGCCACCCAGCCACTGGGGGCGCCAGCCTCAGAGCGAGGGCACCGCCTCTGGGCACCAGTTCCTAGGTACTTTATTTTGTAAAACATCAAACTAGCAGTTCTGAGCGAAACTCTAGACCACGCGCAGGTCTCACACCTCGGCTGGATCTGCGGCCGAGTCACGCAGCTGGGCAGAGCCCGTCAAAAGGCCGTAACTGCGGGCAGAGGGGACCAGACGAAGTTCCTTTCCGTCCTGCTGAGGGGCGTTGCCCAGGGAAATGTACTTTCCAGGGCGCAAGGCGGGGGGGCAGTGCACACCGAGCCGCGAACTGAACCGAGAGCAGGCCCCCCCCCCCGCCCATGCTCGCGTGGGGACGTTCGTTTAAGGGGGTCCCCGGCCAGGCGAGGCAGCCCCACACCTCCCCGGGCACAGATGATTGCGGCGGAAGGTGCCGCCTGCCCCTGGCTCCTAGAACATCAATAAGGACCAAACACTGGCAATCAGAACCAAAAGTTGCGAAAACGTGTTTTCTTCTTACCAGTCTCTGAGCTTCTGGGCTCAGACAGTCAATTTCCTGGTTCTGCGCGGCCGCAGGGTTGGTCATCCTGCCGGCTGCAGGTCCACCTTCTCACACAGCAGGGAAAGGGAGCCAACGCCCGGCTCCCCGGATCCGCGAGCGGGCCGGCTCTCAGCGCAGCCACATGCCGAGAACGGCGGGGCTACTGCCCGGAGACAAATCCGCGCGTCGGGACAGGAACCTCGCCCTTCCCAAGGCGGGGTCGCGCCTCCGCGGTTCCGGGGCCGGAGTGCGGCCGCAGGGGCGGGGCACAGGTGGCGGAGCCCGGGAGCCCGCGGGCCTGGGGTGGCGGCACCCGGGAGAAGAGCAGTTGGGGCCGCCCCCAGCCCTCCACCCACAAGCGTCCCGCCCGCGCTCCACCACGCACCCCGCCCGGCCCGTTCTCAGCGAGCGCTCCTCCCCGCGCCCCAGCGGCGCGGTTATTAATCATCACCCAGCCCTCCTCCGCCCCCCACCCGAAAGGCGGTGGGGAAAAAAGACCGTAGCCGGCCCCGCCCACAGCCCCCGTCGGCCGCCCACCCACCCGCCGAGAGAGGGCGAGCTGAGAGGCCTCGGAAGACCGGGGAGGAGTGGGGAGCCGCCCGCGCGTGGCCTGGGTCGCCCCGGGGAGGAGCCTGCGCGGGGGAAGGTTCTGCGCGAGGGGCGGGGTCCTCTGGTGGAGGAGCCAGAGCGGGGCGGGGCCCCCGGGGCGGGGCCCGCGCGGGGGTGGGGCGGATTGCCCCTCAGACCCCGCCCCCGGCCCCCTCGCCGTCGGTGCTGCGCTCCCGCCCCAAGGTGTTCTCCAAATTCAGGCCGAAGTGAGCTTCTGCGGACGCGATTACCTCGCCCGAGTCCCGCAGCACCTGCTGGTCGGGGTACCCAGCTAACGCGTCACCCGGAGAAAGGGCCGGCTTCCAGGGCGACCACACCGCGCGGCCCGCGGGGGTAAGAGCAAGCATCCGACGGCCGGGTGCGGCCCCGCCTGCCTCCCCCTCCGCAATAGGCGGCAGAAGAACGCGGTTTGGCGCGGATGCGGCGTCTCAGAGCCGGGGGGCTGCACCGGCCAGGGATCCGGCGGGAGGTCGTGCGGGGCAGGGGCCGATCCGAGGTCCCCGCCGGGCGCCGCGCGGGGAAGGCGTGGAGAGGAGCGTCCAGCGGCGGGACGGGGCCCCGGCCGCCCAGCACGTGCCTCCTCCAGCCGCAGAACTCGCGTCGCTCGTTCTTTAGCGGTTCTACATGCAAAGCAACGAAACGTCTCCTGACCTCGCCAGGCCGAAGCAGAAGCGACGGGCAGGAAGCGACGCAGATTTTCATCGGAATGCCAACCTGCCCCGGCCCAGCCCGCTGCCTGTGGCGCCTGGAAGCTTTCCGCGTCCTGCCCGGCCTCCTACCCTGCGTCCAGGCGGCCCCGGGCCCTTCCTGCCCATACCCTGGGGGCACGTTTTCGGAGGCCGTTCTCAGAAAGACCACCTCCCCGCCCCTAATTCTCTGCAAAGGCGGCTCCAGCGAAATCCTCGACAGACCGCAAATATACATTTAAATGTTACAGTCCCCCAGTTCCCCACTCTGCCCCACTCACCTCCTCCTCGGTAACACGTTAGCGCAAGGCCCGTGTGCACTCGCCTTCCCGCTCTGGCTTCAGGGCAGGGGGCTCTGGAAGGAAGGGTGTATGTGTCGGGGGGGCGTAGCGGGGTGGGGAACAGAGAAGGTTCTGAGGGACCGAGGTCCTAACCTAGGAGAGAGTAGGGACAGCAGAAAAGCAAGGCCGAGTGAAGACCCAAAGTGGCCTCTGCGGGAGAAACAGCAGGTTTCCACTTTGGTGAGCGGGAACACAGCGCCAGGCCTTGATGAATAGCAGCGTTAGGTTGGCAAGAATAATTTTCAAAGATTGAAGTGCGTACCTTTAATACCTTGTTTTCTCGCTATAACACTTTTAAAATACGTCAGTGCATTACAGTTCTTGATTCTATAAACTAGTTGGCAAAAATAATTTTAAGCTGTTCGACATAAACAAGTATGGGACTTAGGGAATCTATGGTGGAAAGCAAAGATGATTTTAGTTAAGAGCTCCACAGATGAGAATGATAGCCAGTTAATAAAACCGCCTTCTGGGAGTCTTCAGTTTGAATATTCTGGTCTAGATAAGCAAATTGTAGAGCTTCTTGCCACCTGGAACCTTATGACCACATCTCCCTGAGCAGGGCACAGGGAACAGGCTTCTTTTGTCCTGACTGTCACAGGGCAATGCCTGTAGACACCTGCACCCTCCCCAGCTCCCAGGTGGCCGTCCAATGGCTACTTACCGGTTTTGTGAAAACCACATAGGGAAGGGGTTAGGTGGCTCTGGAATTAAACCGTCTGGCTCAGTTCTTGCCTCGGCCACTTACTGTGGGATCATGACTAAGTTATGGAGCCCCTGTGTCTCGAGTCTCATCTGAAACATGACAGTGATTATGAAAGCGCCCAGGGCGGAGGGGAGGACCCCCACTGAGCACAGTCAGGGGAGCTGCCTTGCTGCCCCTCAGCCTGCTCTCTTCTCCTGGCCTCCAGGCGCCCAGGCCTTCCTGCCCTTCTCTGCAGCAGGAAGGAAGCTGGGCAACAACAGGTTTAAATGGCTGAGAACCGGGAGAGATTGTGGGTAGCCCCGGAGAAGACAACAAACCCACAGCCTCCACGAAAGCTGTGAGAGGGCCTGGCTGGAGGGCACTATCGTGGAGGGGCAAGCAACTGGTTGGCCAGTTTTATTCCCAGGAACAAACTAACAATACCAACAATAAAATAATGATAGTAAAGGCACAAGAGATTTCTGATTCTACTAAGCAGTAGCAAATTAGAGAAAACTGCTTTGCTAACATCCTTCTAGATGAGAGGCCTCTATGTTCTGACATGTGTTCCAGCCCAGCCATACCGTGAAGATGGCTCAGACCCGTCCCAGCTGTAGGGAAATGTCAGTCTGTATTTTAAGTGGTGCTGAATTCACACTTCTTGGTGTTACTTAGACCCCGGGGCCCCAGAACAAAGTGTAGAGGGTCTAGTTGCCTTCTGTTCATTTTGACATAAGTAGCTCTCTAGTGAAAAGGGCCCCTTAGGAAGCCCCTTCCCAGGCAGTCTCCATCACCCTCCCCCCTTTCTTTTTTTTTTTTTTTTATGCAGTACGCGGGCCTCTCACTGTTGTGGCCTCTCCCGTTGCGGAGCACAGGCTCCGGACGCGCAGGCTCAGCGGCCATGGCTCACGGGCCCAGCCGCTCCGCGGCGTGTGGGATCTTCCCGGACCGGGGCACGAACCCGTGTCCCCTGCATCGGCAGGCGGACTCTCAACCACTGTGCCACCAGGGAGGCCCCTTTTATATGCTCTGGGATGCCGTAAAGCTCGTGCGACTCCCTTTATTGTGATAAGCTCTTTACTGCAGTGGACTGGAGCCGAGCCCACAGTGCCCCCGAGGTGTGCCTGTGTAAAATGCTTTGTAAACGGAAAGGTGCCGTGCAAATCTGGGTAATCACTTCATGAACCAGCTTTATAATATGAAGTGGTTTTTATATTAGTCAGAAGGACCCATATAAGGTTATAACATACATGTAAGCTCACCGTTTGTAGAAGCAACATAGAGATGTTTATTCCGCTGTAATCAGTATGGCTGGGGATTCACGTTCATGCAAAACAGCTGTTATGGCTGGGATTTGGAAACTGGTTGTGTGTGGGTTATTAACTAGGGGTGCAGCCAGGAACCACTGTGCCCTCCCCTGCCCGCCCTCTACCTTGTGCTACATCCTGGAAGGGTTTGTCTCCGTCAGCACCGACCACAGCAGGAGGCAAAGCTGGTGAACCCAGAAGCAGCCCAGCACCACGAAGACCAGTAAACCACGTTTGGGTGCGAGCCCAAAGTGGTTAAGTGTTGTGGCATTTGCTGGTTAGCTATGAGTCTGAGGTTCCCAGAGCACAGTTAGATCCTTTTACTTACCTTCTGTTCTCTTCTAGGGGCTCCCTTAAGAAATTAAGTTCCTGCATGTAATCTTATTGCACGTCAGAGAACTGCTTTTGAGATTTTCGACACTACACTTCTGTTGAGAGGGCTCAGAGCACCACAACCATGGTGGCTTTTAGGGATGCCCGAGACAGAAGCTGCCACAAAACCTAAGGTGCCTCTCAGGACAGAGGCCCTGGGTTTAAACGGTGACTAGGTGCTTACAGGTCAGTGGCTGCCCAGCAGCTTGGAAGGGGCTGGAAATAGAGTCCACCTGCTAGAAGTGGGATCTTGACCTAAAGAAGGGAAAACTGAACCTGTCATTGACCTCACAGCTCTTTATATAAAGACCCTGGGCCCACACTGGTGCAGTCTGAGCCTTCAGCAAGCCATAATCTTTTTGCTGGAGGAGGGTCCCGCCTCTGTGCTGGTGGCTGCTGACGGATTGATCAGGGTGGTGGGTGCTGAAAGCTGGGGCGGCTGGGGCGATTTCCCAAAATAAGATAATGAAGTTCGCTGCGTCGAGTGACTCTCGCTCTCACGAACGATTTCTCTGTAGCACGCAATGCTGTTTGATAGCACTTTACCCCCAGTAGCACTTCTTTCAAAATTTGGAGTCCTTCCTCTCAAACCCTGCCACTGCTTTATCGACTCAGTTTATGAAATATTCTAAATCCTTTGTTGACATTTCAACAATCTTCACAGCATCTTCACAGGAGCAGATTCCACCTCAGGAAGCCACTTTCATAGCAAATCCACAAGAAGCAAAATCCCTCAGTCATTAGCTTTATCATGAGATGGTAGCAATTCGGTCCCATCTTCAGGCCCCACTTCTGATTCTAGCTCTCCTGCTGCTCCCACCACATCTGCAGCCCTTCCTGCACTGAAGACTTGAGCCCCTCAAAGTCACCCATGAGGGCTGGGATCAACTTCTCCCCAACTTCTGTTAATGCTGATATCGTGACCTCTTCTGGTGAATCACAAATGTGCTTCATGGTGTGTAGAAGGGTGACTCCTTTCTAGAAGGCTTTTAATTGACTTTGCCCAGACCCACCGGAGGAATCACCGTCTATGGCACCTAGAGCCTTATGAGACATATTTCTTAAATACAAGGTTGCTACAAACATTCTATTTGTAAAAAAACACAGTATCTTTGAAACACAGTAAAGTGAAGTATAATAAAACGAGGTCTAGGCAGGTGTACACACACGGAGGCCCACAGAGGTTGTGTAACTCGTCCACGATGCACACTGGCAGAGTGAAGTCAGGTTTTTAACCCAAGTCCCTGCTAAAAGTCCAAGCCCTTAGCATCCGGCGCACTGCCTGACACAGAGGTGCTCCCTCCCCCCAGCCACCCAGGGATCCTCACTGGGAACAGACAGTCACCAGACAGGCTGTCTCCCTGGGCTGAACCTCGACCAATAACCCCATCTCCTGCTCCAAGGGTGTTGGCAAAGCAGTGCGCGTACCCAGGTCCAGGCCGTAGCTCGCTCTCCTGGTATGACCCAGGGCACTGGTAGGAACATCGAATGAGGGAACCAGTCCCTGCCTGCCATTCACAGAGAAAACTGTACCCCACAGTCAGCTGGCCCAGATCAGGCCCACGGTGAACTTGACACTCGGGCCTGGGTCCTGCCTGCCTCCAGTGGACAGAAATATTGGGGGCAAGAGTGGCTAGAAAGCAAGAGAGCTGGTTTCTAGCATACAGACAGCTCCTGCTTGCTGAGCACCCACCCTGTGCTGGGTGTCCTACAGCCACATACCTCGTACTCACCGCTGCCTGTGACTGAGTCCTCACTCTCCCCAGAGACTCTGAGTGGGCTCTTCCAAAATGGGAGCGGGGGCTTCCCTGGTGGCGCAGTGGTTGAGAGGCCGCCTGCCGACGCAGGGGACGCGGGTTCGTGCCCCGGTCCGGGAAGATCCCACGTGCCGCGGAGCGGCTGGACCCGTGAGCCATGGCCGCTGAGCCTGCGCGTCCGGAGCCTGTGCTCCGCAACGGGAGAGGCCACAACAGTGAGAGGCCCGCGTACCGCAAAAAAAAAAAAAAAAAAAAAAAAAAAGGGAGCAGATGCTCACATCACAGATGGATGGATGATTCTCCCAGGAAAATGGAGGACTTTGATAGTTTATCATTAACTCTCATTGATCTTAAGTATGTTATATTTTTGGTAGCAACTGAGAATAGAAACTCTCTTTTTAAAACGGCATGACTTTTGGATTTTTTTTTTGCATAACTACCTGGCACGCAGCAATTCACCACTTTTTTTTCATGTAGTATATATTTAGTCTATATTTTGAAAATCCCTTTGGATTTTCTAAGGAAGGTGATGAGCTTGAGTTTTGGTTGCACTTGAACTTGAAGTGGGGCAGAAAGCCTTGAGGAAGGTGTCCAGCAGGCACTTTGGCACCAGAAGTATGAACCGGTTTAAGGTGGTGATAAAAATGGTAGCATGCATGTAACAGAAAAGAGGCTGAAGGAAGGAATCTGGGGACTCCTACATTTAACGAATAAGAGAGTGTCGAGAACAAGCCAAGACAGACGACGGGTCGTTAGGGAAACAGAAAATCAGAGGCGCCTTCTGGAAGCCACTATTCAGAAGGCTGGCGTGAATACTGGTGTTAAGGTAGATGGAGTGAAGAGGCCAGGGTCGAGAAAGCCTTTAATTTGCAACTAGAAAAATATCGGCTATTGTATCCTCTTATTGAAAATCTACATTTAAGCATTTTCAATGGTTCACGCACACAAAATAAATGGCACGTTACAGCCTTGGAGGAAGGCAGAATCAAGAAGGCTTTGGGTGGGGAGAGATTTGTTCATGTGTCCGTCTGTTTTTAAGGATGGAAGAGACCTGAGGCAGTTTGGAGGCTGGAAAGTGGGAGTTAACAGAGATTGAGCTAAAACAGGGTGGGCGTGTGGGAGACTGTTGACTAAGGGACAGTGGTGAGGGCACTTCTGGACTTTCAGGATTTGGCCTGATTCTGAGCTAAATGGGGATGAGAAAACCAAAGTGGCCAGGAGAGGACATATAACAAGAAGCACAGTCCTGGTGCAGAGACTGTGGACACAGAACTGAGGGACGACGAAGGTTGGGAGGAGCAGAGACTGAGGGACCCACCAGACAGCCGCCTCTGGTACAGCCAGGGTGATGCTATTTTCAGTACCTGAGCCCAGAGCCCTTCCACGGGGCTCCAGAAGGCCCAATAATGCTGCCGCAGCGTAAAATCTGTCCACATTTAAAATAATTTCTGACTTAATTTACTCTGGAATTAAGTTCATCTCCAAAAGTGTCCAGCAATAAGTCCACAGCAATCTTGGAGGGGGGAGGGATGTAGCCATTTTTTCAATCCATTCCTCAGAACTGTTGACCCTTAAGACCAGACCAGATGATCACAGAAACCTCCCCCCACCACCATATATTGTGTCCAAGGAAATGGCCACAAACACCTCCAATAAAGCACCTCTTAGGAAAACCAGTCCTGTTTTTCATGAACACAACACACTGCAAATACCACCCAATTATTTTCTAAAAATATTGAGAACAAAACAACTCAAATCCATTACATATTTCTCAATCACATGGGAAAAGACTTGGAAAAGTCCCTGTTAAGTCAACACTAATGCAAAGAAAAAATACCTATATATGTACTCAGAATAGTCCATTTAAGAAACTTTTGATCAGAATTGATAGTAAAATAAGGAAAATAGGCTTTACTTTCAACGACTGTATTCACTAGCTAACAGAACACCCCACTGATAAGAAATACACGAAATGCTTCAAAATATATTTAGGAACATAAAACGATGGTTAAAAAAACAGAAGCAAAATTTCTTCTAGATTCTCACCGGTTTCTTTGGCTCCGGTCTCCGTAATCTTGCCCATGAGTTTAACATTCTAGGAGAGATAGAATGTGCCTAAAAATCGGAGCCATGAAACAAAGCTCTACCCTGCTGGCTGAAAACTCCAGAAATCCATCAGGCGACAAAGGTGATGGACAAATGTCAGTCACAGAAAGGAAGTGTGGGGAACACAAGAGTTTATAATCTAAATGTAAACAGTACCCATAGCAAACAGGGGAATTTGAGGGCACACAGGGTGAATTCAAAGGTTTAAAATCCAGGCACTCCCACTAAACAGCTTGACTTGAAGACAACCTGACTTCAGGACAGACAGAAATATCAGAAGTAAGCAACCTTCCAACCTAAGGTACAGAAATTTCTAAAAGAGCATCCCTAAAATAATCCTTCTAAGAAAATGAAGTTTCCTAAAGGAAAATAAAGACTGGAACACACTTTAAGACAGCACTAAAAACACATGCCCACACCCTAAAATAAGGGTTTTCCCCTCTGCATTTTAGCCCCTGAAACAGAGGGCAAAGAAAAGTCATCAACTGTTAGCCTCCAGGAAAGTACCAGATTATGGGCACCTTTTTTATCATCAATCCGTATGAACCAGATATCTCTCCAGCGGACTTAACATAGAACATGAAAGCCTCACCTTTGAAAAATGAAGATTTTAGATGAAGTTTAAGGAAGAGTGAAGAACAGCCACCTGGAGAGGCATGTTTAGTGTGACAGTGGAAATTCTGGAAAAGCAGGAGATCAAATAGCCACTCCTGACCACATCACCTCTGAGTGCCAGCAGAGAGGTCAATTAAAGGCACCTTTATACCTGCCACCTCACTGGGCAGCTTCGACCCGCCTACCTTAATGGAAGGGCGTGGTTCCCTAAGCCCATTGTAGATTTTCCAAACGCCTCTTCTGACCCGTGGGTTTGACTTTAGTTACTCAGATTACACTGAAGCCCCTTTCTCTTATCCCCACTTCTGTTGAGGCGTTTGTATCAAATATGGGGTGAGACTTTATGATGAAACTCTAATATAACTATAGAGCAGGGTTTCTTAATAGCGGCACTATCGACATTTTGGGTGAAATAATTCTTTGCTGGGGTGCTGTCCTGGGCATCAGAGGGTGACTGGCAGCATCCCTGGCCTCCACCCACTAGATGCCAGTAACGCTCTGCACCCTACCTGGATGACCAAAGGTGTCTCCAGACGTGGCCACATGTCCTCTGGGAGGGAAAGAGAACCCTGTTGAGAACCCCTGATCTAGAGGGTTTGAGCCTCCATCCAAGGCGCTCACACTGTAGAAGGACACTGACTTATCAACTTACACAGACAAGTCACCTCAACAAATACACAGCTAAACATGCACAGAAATAATGATCAACACAGATATATTTCAACACGGGCTTCCCTGGTGGCGCAGTGGTTGAGAGTCCGCCTGCCGATGCAGGGGACACGGGTTCGTGCCCCGGTCTGTGAAGATCCCACATGCCGCGGAGCGGCTGGACCCGTGAGCCATGGCCGCTGAGCCTGCGTGTCCGGAGCCTGTGCTCCGCAACGGGGGAGGCCACAACAGTGAGAGGCCCGCGTACCGCAAAAAAAAAAAAAAAAAATTTCAACACGTTCTCTAATGTCCATAGCCCTCTTTTTTTTTCAAGTAAGAACTCAGAAGCAGGGCTGGTGCTGTAGTCAGGAAGGAAGTCAGCATCAGACACTGAAAGGTAGGAAGTGGGAGCCACAGGGTGGGAAGTTTGAGGTTGAGATTTCAGATGTACAGTCATGCCAAGACCAAGGGTGTAATGGTGGAGGTGGGCTGGAAGGAAGAACGTTGTAAGTGAGAAGGTCGAAGAACTGAGTTTTGCCTCCCGACCCTTTGGGAAGAGGCCCAATCAAAAAGGGGCAAATGATGGAGCGCAAAGCCAGAACCGGGGCGTGAGCAGCCAGCACAGTCAGCACAGCACAAGAGTCCTCAAACCTGCAAAGCAGAGGTTTGGGAGAAAAGCTCATTGGAATCCCTGCTCTGTCGCTTACTAGGTTGTAGTTTCCGGCAACTCCTGTGACCTCTTCAGCTTCCCACGTGACACAGGAGAGACGCAGCCACCAGGCAGGTGGCAGATAAACGGTGGGACCCCAGGCTGGCACCTGCCACACACTCTGCCTGTTATTCTAAAGAACACAGATTAGTTTTCCTGCAGATAAGAGGCTCTGGAATTACAATTTACATACAGGTTTAGAAAAGCCATAGGTAGAGTCCCGAGTCACTTAATTGGCTCGGATTAGGTTTAAGGCTTTAGTGTCAGCATTTTTGAGCACGTGGAGCTTTGCCCTCTTTCTGGAACCTCCCCTCCTCCGAGCCCCGAATTTTGGGCTTATTGATCTCCCCAGAGCCAAGCTTTTGGCATCGTTGGTCCTTAGACAAGTGTATTGTGAATACAACTCTGTACAAATGTACGAATGTAGACAAAGACTGGAAGGAAACGCGGTAAACAAAAGAGCTGCTCTATTTAAGTGGCGGATCTGTGGGAATTTTATTGCTTTTCAGAATACCCTTAGATATTGTTTGAATGCTCTTTTTTTATATAATAGTTTAAGGAACTTGAACTTTATTCAGGAGGCAGTAAAGGACCCACTGAAAGTGTTTGAACAGGGAAGTAGGATTTTGTTTGAACAAAGAACCTGTAGGCTACAAAAAAGTTAAAAATCACCCTCATTATTCTTTTGCAAGAATTTCTTGGCTCGTCTCACTATTTATTCTTCCAAGTTAGCTTTTAACTTTAAGCCAACCTTGTCCCCTAAACTGGGATTTTATTTGAATTACGTTATACTTATAAATTATTTGGGATGGATTAACATCTTTTTAATACCGAGTCTTCTAATTCAGAAACAAGGTATCTCTCTCTCCACTTTTTAATCTATGTCCTTCAGTATATTGTTATACTTTCCTTCATATAGGTCCTACATATTTCTTTATTCCTAAATGCTCTTTTGAATGGGATCTTATCTTCTTGCCGTTATTTTAAAAAATTATCGTGGCGTATGGGAATGCTATGGATTTTTTTTTTTTTTTTGGAAGTAGGGAAACTTGTTCCCTGAACATATTCTTTTAATTAATTAATTGTACCTTTTTATTTTATATTGGAGTATAGTTGATTAACAATGTTGTGTTAGTTTCAGGTGTACAGCAAAGTGATTCAGTTATACATATACCTGTATCTATTCGTTTTCAAATTCTTTTCCCATTTAGGTTGCTACATAATATTGAGCAGAGTTCCCTGTGCTATACAGTAGGTCCTTGTTGGTTATCCATTTTAAATATAGCCATGCGTACATGTCAATTCCAAACTCCCTAACTATCCCTTTCCCTCACCCTTCCCCCCTGCTATGGATTTTTGTTTATATCATCACCAATTATTTCACTGAACTCTCAGTTGTAGACTGACTTTTTTGGATTAGCTATGTACAGACCTGCAAGTAGTTACAAAAAGTATAACGACTTTTCAGTAGTTCTATTGCCGATTTCTTTATCCTGTCTGAACATCGGAACTCCCGTCATGATAATGTTACACTGGCCCTGGTCTGCCGTCTCTTCTTGAATCGGATACTCTGCAATGAGGGAAGTAGTAAGGACTCAGCAGCTCTGTGGGTTTGTGCTTTTGCATGATAACAATACAGGACAGGACACCAGCCTCCTTGGCATTTAAACAGCATTAAAGCTGCCTATACAGTAAACAGAGAAGTTGTTGTCAGTCACCTGATAAAGCCCCGAAAGGAGAGAAATTATAAGTCTCAGAACAAGACCCTCTTGCCTAAAGGCCACAATCTAATTTTGACCAATAAAAGATAAACAGGCAAAGCGACGTGAAGAAAGATTAGTGCTGAAGTCAGTGAAAAGTTCATTATTGTGAGTGTTACCATACAATTGTCTTCTGCAGGGAGAGGCCCTGTGGAGGGATGACACTCAGATTCTGGGGCCAACACTGCATGGACGGGAAGCCGCGCCCCTGCCTAGAACTTGCTGTTGGTCTTGGGCCAGTTAACCTCTCTCTATGCCTCGGTTTCCTCATCTGTCAAATAGGAGTAACAATGGCACCTAGTTCATACCATTTATAAGGATTAAATGAGTGATTATAAATAATCAGTATTTAAATAAAATGCTGGCTGTGAGCATAGCGCTTGGTTTACAAAATGCACAATGTTACAAAGTACTCAAGGCGCATTTCACCTAAATCTAATGTAACTGGTCACCATTTACAAAGGGGTGTGGGAATTAACTTTTGTCCCAGACCAAGGGCCCCTCCCTCTTGCCTTCCGGCCCCACCCCACTGTGGCTTCTATCTCAGCCTGCATCTCTGCCGCCCGGAACCCACAGCCTGCAGGGCACACCCTGGTGCAGGGGAAATACATGAGCTTGTTAAGCCCATGGAACTGGAAGACTAACTGGAATTCTAAGTCGTGAGGCTCTAATTACTTTTCTAGAACAAGTGGCCTGAACTTTGGGACAGTTATTGTCTTTCAGGCACCCAGTCACTTCCTAGTTGAACGTTCTGCTCCAGATGGCTGGACTTGACTGTGTCTGCAAAGAATGGTATTAGGCAATAAAAGCCCAAGAACTTCTCTTTTTGGGCAAAGAGACTCTCTTATGGTACAATTTTTGAAAAAGAAGAAATTGTTCCACAGTGAAGCAACTAAGAGTTTTGAATAAAAATATTCAAAGTTTTCACTTCTAATATTCTACGGTTATTTAAAATACATTTAAAATAAAATGTAATAGAACTGTCTCTATCTTTCAGCGTCTTTACCTCTGGAAGGAGGCAAAGGGGAGTAGGCAGTGAAGAACGGGAGAAAGCAGGGAGACACAGACACACCTGGGAGAGGGTCGGACGCCAGCGGCTGCCTCTTGATGGTCACCGGCAAGCATTCCCGAGGGGCCTGCGCTAAAGGTTTCATGTTGGCTTAATAATGTCAGATAACCCGAGGGTCCACTGAATGGATAAATACATGTGGTGTATCCATACAATGGAATATTACTGGGCCTTAAAAAAAGGAAATTCCGATACATGCTTCAACGTGGATGAAGCCTTGAAAACATTATGCAAAGTGAAATACGCCAGATGCAGAAGGACAAATACTGTATGATTTCACTCACAGGAGATACCTAGAATGGTCAAATTTATACAGAAAGTAGAAGGTGGTTGCCAGGGGCTGGAGCGGACATAGGAATGAGACTTAGTGTTCAATGGATACGGCTCCATTTGGGAAGATGAGAAGAGCTCTGGAGATGGATGGCGGTGATGGCGGTGATGGTTGCCCAACAGTGTGAGTGTACTTAATCCTACTGAATTGTACCTTAAAAATAGTTAAGAAGCTGAATTTTATGTTACGTGTATTTTACCACAATAAAAAATAATTTATATTAAAAGTTTTACACTGTAAGAAAGTGGCCAAATCGACCTTGGGATACCTACTTTATGGCATCCCTCTGGCTATAAAAATGGTGTCTATGATGAGTATGTAATAGAATGCAAAATCCTTATGACAATGTTGAGTGCACACACACTCCACACACACACACACACACACACACACACACACCAATAACATCTATGAAAAAATAAACAACAAAGACCTTAAGGAAATAAATCAAAATAGAGCCATGGTTGTCTTTATGTTACAATGCTTTTTGTTTCCTTCTATTTTCCAATGATTATTTTGTTATGCATGTACTACTTTTAAAGGGGGAAAATAACACAGAATTTCATTTTTCTCTGTAACTTTATTTGAAAAGAAAGGAAGAATGAAAAAAAACCTTTTGTTCCTAGAGGCTTTTAAACCTAAAAGGAAACTGAAATTAATTAGGCTGCCCACCACTTTCACTTCTTTCCTATTTTTGTACCATGGATGCCCCTGGCAGGCTGGTGAAGCCTGTGGCCATTCTCAGAATGGTATTTTTCTTAATTAATTAATTTTTGGCTGCGTTGGGTCTTCGTTGCTGCACGTGGGCGTTCTCTAGTTGTGGCAAGTGGGGGCTACTCGTCTTTGTGGTGCGCGGGCTTCTCACTGCGGTGGCTTCTCTTGTTGCGGAGCCTGGGCTCTAAGCAGGCGGGCTCAGTAGTTGTGGCACGCGGGCTCTGTAGTTGTGGTACACAGGCTTAGTTGCTCCGCGGCACTTGGGATCTTCCCGGACCAGGGCTCAAACCCACATCCCCTGCATTGGCAGGCAGATTCCCAAACACTGAGCCACCAGGGAAGTCCCAGAATGGTATTTTTAAGTGCTTAAAACAAAGTGTATAGGGTTACAAAGGAAAGTGATTATTCTGAAATATATTATCAAAATATATTTTTAAATTGTGATATATCGTATCAATCACAGTCCAGAGAGGAAAACAGGAAATTACACCAGTTCTATTAATAGGGGCAATTTAATACAGATGTTGGATGACTGAGACGGCAAAGGGGACTCGGGTAACACAGAGGTGATACTTTGTGGAACAGCTAGGGCTGGGGGAACAAAGGGCTCGGTTAGCGTGCCCCAAAGGCTCGGAAGGCACTGTGCTCCAGAATCTCCTACAGGGCTCCATGACGGTAGTTTCTGAGAGCATGAAAAATACTAGAAATGGAACCGACGGCGGCTGCCTGGGTGGAGGCCGTTGCTGGGGTGATGCTCACAGAAACAGGAGGCAGACAGGGAGGAGTGGGTCCTGTCTCCTTCCTTGGCCTCACAGTTGCCCTCTAGGGCCTGGGCAGAGCCCGGGGAGATGAGGTGTGTAGGGCTCCAGCCCCAGCATCACAGGGCTGGGAAGAAGCTGGGTTTGGAGCAGAGAGGCAACAGCTTAATAACCAGCCCAAATACGAGCTTCTTTCTTCGTGTACTGAGTGACAAGAGCTCATATCCACCATAATATCGACACAGCTGTCTGCAACCACCGAAAACTGACATAAGCATAGTTGGTCTGGGCTTCCCTGGTGGCGCAGTGGTTGAGAGTCCGCCTGCCGATGCAGGGGACACGGGTTCGTGCCCCGGTCCGGGAAGATCCCACGTGCCGTGGAGCGGCTGGGCCCGTGAGCCATGGCCGCTGAGCCTGCGCATCCAGAGCCTGTGCTCCGCAACGGGAGAGGCCACAACAGTGAGGCCCGTGTAACGCAAAAAAAAAGAAAAAAAGTTGGTCCTTGGTGATGAAATCACACACACTTCTAAAGTTTTGGGGCTACATTCATAATTGGAGGTAACGCTGCTGTTTTTTTCTGATCCAATTTCAGGGATCCTTTGAAATCTCAACAAAGACCCTTGGAGGATGATTGGACCCAAAGTCAAGAATCCTTCTGGGTGTTTCAAGATGCCGAATACAGTTCTTTTTCTTCCTTAATTTTTGCTTAAAAGAGTCACATGACTGATCACATGATTGATCACCGATACCAGGTTTCTTTTTATGTTTTGAAAGGGAAAATAATACTACCCCAAATTCATGCCTTGGTGCATCTAACTGATATTATCAACCATCCTGCAAATAGTAAACAGTAATTTTTGCGTTTTATTGATCATATTGCCTATTTCTGAATGCCACAGAAAATAAAGTAGACACACAACCGTGCTTACCTCCTCAACCACTCTCCTGGGGGACATGGATTCCTGGGTGGTCTTCAGAGTTCTTTCCTGTAAGGGCCCCTCTCAGCCCCACCGCTCTGACTGTGACCCAGATGTCCCCCAACACCAGGTCTCTATTTCTTTTCTCTTGACTTATCCAAGTTTCAGCCCACCTGCCAGGTGGACATCTCTACCCGGAGGTCCCAAAGTCACCTCAAGCTCGAGACGTATTCAAAACGGAACTTGTGTCGCCTCCAAGGGTCTTTCCTCCGCATTTCCTCCTCCGAGGGGGCACTACCAGCCAGTGCCTCCCAAGAAGGCTTTCTCTAATGTGTCTGGGCTTCAGTTCCCTCATCAGTGAAGGAGAGGCAGTAACAGTCACAACCTCCTGGGCTGTCGTAAGGACTAAATGTGCTGCCAGGTCTTGACATCGGTAAACGCCCGCCCCTGCGAGGTTGGTGCTCTCCCCCCTCCGCCGGCAGTGCATCACCGAGTCGGCTTCCTCTCCTAATGTCACTTCAACGTGCCCCCAGGGCCACTGCCTTAACCTGGCCTCAGCGTCACTCCTCAGAATGATCAGAATTGTCCCCAGTGCCCACCCCACCCCCCACACTGCTGCAGAGCCTTCTCATCCACTCATTCAGTCAGTCATCACGTGTGGGTGAGGGCTGCCACGGGTCAGGACCACGGACGTAACAGTGAGCAAGGAGCAGCCACACCTCCGGGGGAAAGACTGATGTTAAATAATTGCCAAATAAGTAAGTAATTGTCATGGTGAGTGTCATGACATTCAACGAAAATATCCCCAGACGCAGACAGAAAATACAGCTTTGTGTTACTAAGGAAACAAGAAGTGATTCCCAGCGGGGAGGGGTGGGGAAGGAGAGCCCTCCGGTGAGACCTGTGAGGCTTCCCTCTGAGAGCCGGGCAAAGGGCAAACTCCCAGACATCACCAAGCCTTCTAGATGCCGGCCTGGCGTCCTGCCACCAGCCACTCAACCATCGCCCTTACATCCCACAGACCAGCGACAGAAGACTGCCTCTTGGTGCTGACTTCAAACCTTTGAGACTGAATCTCCATGTTTCTTTTTTTCCACGAAGACAATTTATAAAAACGTAGCGGTAATTGTAATCAAAGAGGACCCAACCCTCATCTGAGGAACTTTGGTAACAAGCTCATTTATGTCAGAGTTTTAGTTAGTATAGAAACAAGATCACTCTTCTGTCCCCCCGATGGAACATACACGCATTGATACGTCTCCTCTTACTCTATAAAGCTTGAACAATCCACCGACTGCAAAAGCATTTCATCATGCTCTGTGAACAAATGAAAGACTGTAACTATTTACTAGAGTCACTGAAAGTCAGTGTATTCTGGCTTAGCTATAGCAGTCCTTGAAAATACAAGGTAAATCACATTGCAAGGTTTCGTTTAGAGTTTCAAGCTAAGGGAAATACTTTAAAATACATATCATCAATTCTAAGATATTTGTAAGGTCTTATTTCAATATGTGATAAAGTAGGTACTCTCTTAGAGTAAGCAGAATAATAAACCAAATATGAAACGAACTTAAATTTGGGTCAATTTTTTTTTTAAGGGCAAGATAAAATCTGTGCTGTGCAGGTGCAGAAAATTTTCTGCTTTCCAGTCTGAACAAGTAATATGATCATAATGGATACCTAAGAATCTTTAAACCTTTGATTTCTATTCAATGTTTTATTTTCCAAATCTTAAGTTTCTCATTGAACACAAAAGTCTAACTCTCTTGCCTAAGAGCCACATTTTCCATTTCTATTTTAAGAAGTTTTATGTTGTCTACCACATATAAAAAGTCACTAACAAGACAAGAAATGGAGGGCACTGACCCTTCCTCTGTAAAGGGTCCATCAGTGACTATATGTCCTGAGACTGAGCTGCTTGTTGTGGGCTTCCGTAGACTTCTAGAAACTGTGAGGACCCAATACAGTACCGTTCATACTGCTGCAGAGATTAGAATGAGGAGAAGAAACTCTCAACCCGGCGCACAGTGAAAAAGCCTTAAGAAAAATGTTGCCACACCGGCCATTCTTGTTACTCTAGCTGTAATTTACTTAGAGAGGTGGTCTAAGATATTTCACAAGTGAAACATGCACACGCATGCCCAGACACATGTAAGACCTGTACTGAGCAGGGGCCCTAGCCCCTGGCCAGCTTCTCCGAGGGGACCATGGAAGTGCGGGGAAGGAGCAAGGAGCTGGCGGGCGGCCCACTGCAGCCCCTGAGCCTTGGCAGGGCCCCCTGAACCGGCCCCTTCCCCTGCCCCCAGCTCTTCCTGCCGCATTTCTCTGTGGTTGTCGTGAGAATACGAAAGACTCAACACAAATGTCATTGCGGTGGTTCACCTCTGATTGGAAAGTGTCTGACTTAAGTATCCAACAGCGAGAGAGAATCTATTCTGTGCCATCCTGGGTTTCTGACGTGTGACAAAAAAATAGCTTTCGTGGGACCATGGGCGGTGCCTGGTTTGTTTTCATAGGTTGAGGCTAAGTGCTTCGGAGCCCGAACTGATGTGGAAAGTCTCCGGCTCTTGGATTTGCACCTCCATGGCAGCTGAGAACCACCCACTACCACCTGCAGGGTATGTGAGCAGTGCATGTGTTACACGGTCCTCGGCTGACACCACGAGCCGACACAAGTTCACTGCTCATCACTTGCAAAGGGGGATACCGGCGTTACAACAATAATTGCCACGCGAACCAGAAGGGGTTCCCTTAGTTCAGGATCCCGGGACCCTTTTTGGATGCAATGGACTGGTTCTCCATATACGACCTGAAGATATTGTGAGTCTCTTCAGATAAAACAAGGGGGTGGACGGGAACCTTGGAAGGGGAAGGTTCGCTGTAAGCACCCCCCTGGCCCCCTTGTGCTATGCTCAGCACCTCCGCTGGACTCTCAAAGGAAACATTTCTCCATGAGGCTGATGATAAAAACAAGTGATAACACTGTGTACCAGATGCTACTGAAATGCCTGACGTGCTTTATTCTGCTATTTCTCACAACAGCCCCATCAAGAGAAAGGATCCCACTCTCCGATCTGGGACCAAGGCAGAGACGGGGTGAGCGGCTCGTCAACGTCCTGTAACCAGGGGGCAGTGCAGCCGGATGTAGCCCAGGACGCAGAACCGGCAGGAACGTGGTCCCCAAACCTTCACCAGATGGTCACTGAACACTGTGTCAGATGCTGCGTTGGCATTTTATGGGTTTATCTCATTTAAGCCTCAACAGCCCTGAAAGGTGGGTATTATTATTCCTGGGCATCTGTGCGGAAACCGTGGCTGGGAGTTGAGTGATGGACTCCAGCTGACAGAGGCTCGAGGCCGCAGGGCCGCACCAAGAGCTCAGCTGTGCTGCCCTCCCCACAGTCCTGGCTCTTTCCTACCCCATCCCTGCCTCCATCGGACAAATGTTTTCTCTCTTTCTTCAAACCACAGCTGGAAGGGGCCTCCAGACATGATCTGGCCTGGTTGCTGCTTCCAGCAGATGTCACCATTCCAGTCTTGACAAGTAACCTGTCCAAGGTCACACGGCCAAGCAGCCACACCTAGAACACAGCAATCTCCGTTTCAACAACACCGCTTTCTGCCCTGCCAGTTGCGTTATAACAACGGCGAATAGCTTTGCTGGGGACATTTCAGACTTTTTCCTCTCGGTGAAAAAACCCAGTTGACAAATCATCCTTAGATGATGCGTTATTTTTTCCCTTTTGGAATTACAACCATCTACCACCATTTGTCAAATGTCCAAGAACACAGGAAACGTACTCCTCCCAGCTGGTTTTTGTTAATGGCTCAGTGTCTAATATTCAGATCTGTCCAGACTCTCGTGATCTCGTGCCAGAAGCTGACTCAAGCCCACTCTCCAGGCAGTGGTGAGCGAGGCTTTGTGTCCAGCAGACACATCTCACACAGGGGTGGAAGCTGAGGAGAACCTGGAGGCTTCTGCTCGTCAGCAACTGTTTCCTAGGGAACAATGTGATGGAACAGCCAGTCGGTGTTTAAAGGGATTGTGTTCCTTTTAAAGAGAGGAGTGTGAGTATGCATTTACCAGAGGTGGAGTCATCTTTGTGGTCCCACTTAAGTCCAACCTTCTGCTCTCATTCACGTGATCAAAGTACTGTGACGGCTTCAACATCTCATAAGATAAGGCCAGTGGAGGACCTATTTTAGGGCTATCAAGCACCTGGGTAGGCATGTTTCTTTCAGGCAATGAGGAAGATGTTCAACTCCTAATCTCAACTGAGAAAACATATATGCAATAGCTGTGAAATGGGTTAATAAGCAACCTACAAATCATCAAAAAACAAAAAAATTAAATAAATACTAACACTCCAAGACGTGTTTTGGCAATTTGAAAAGGAGCTTCCAAGAACGAAGAATCAAAAAGCCACCAGCTTTTAGCTCTCAAATTTACAAAGGCTAAGAATAAGCACAGCACTTAATCTTGTGGTGAGGAAGACACTTTCTTTCAGACAACACAGATGCCAACGTAAACGGGTATAGCCTTTCAAGAAAGCAGCTTGAAACAAATATCAGGGTTCTCACACATGTTTTCACTTTTAAAATCTATATTTGCACTTCTAATATTCTAATTTAAGGAAATCACTTGAAGTACAAAACAATATTTACTCTTAAAGACATTCACTGCAATGTTACTCACAACTGAGAGAAAAAAAAAACCTGTAAAAAAACCTTTCCAAGTCCAACAACAGGAAAACGAAGACATGATGGAACATCCTCAGTGCCATATTCCGTGGCCATTAAAACGTTTTTCAGAGCATTCGATACCAAGGTTGCACTAATTTCTTTCCTTAAGAAAGACAATAAAGAATGCAGAGGGGAGGGGAGGGGGAGGGGAGGGGAGGGGAGGGGAGGGGGAGGGGAGGGGAGGGGAGGGGAGGGGGAGGGGAAGGGAGGGGAGGGGGAGGGGAGGGGAGGGGAGGGGGAGGGGAGGGAGGGGAGGGGAGGGGGAGGGGAGGAGGGGAGGGGAGGGAGGGGGAAGGGAGGGGTAGGGGAGGGAGGGGGAGGGGAGGGGAGAGGTGGAGGGGGAGGTGAGGGGAGAGGGGGAGAGGAGGCTGAGAGGCCCTTGGTGTTATCCTAAGACTTGTAACTTTACCCTGGAAGCTACAGGGAATCATTAAGGGTGGTAAAGAGGGAGACTGTGGCGTGAGGTCTGTGTTTGCTGGGGATCCCTGGGACACCAAGATGAAGACCGGTTTGAGGCGGGGGTCAGTCTGGGAAGCCCACAGGCTAGGAAGCTACCAAGGCAACCACGTGAGGTGAGCAGGCCTCAGCCAGGCCGTGTTCACACCTCCACAGTGGGAGGAACATGGGGGGGCGGTCCTGGCTCAGGTGGCCGTGAGCAGGTAAGGACGCGAGACACCGGAGGGGCAGCGGCTGGTTGGAGATGAAGAGCCTCAGACTTGGGGGTCGGGGATGTCGGGTAGTCAGGCCGAGTTCAAAGCGGGGTCAGGGCGGGACGTGGAGAAATCGTGAGGGGTGTTAACGCCGTAAGTGTGGCCGGAGAGGCACAGAGAACAGCCTGGGACGGGGCAGAGGAGAAGGACCGGGGCGGGGGGGCGGCGGGGGGGGGGGGTGGTGAAACACATGGTCGGAGGGTCAAAGGGCAGGAGGGGAGGCTGGGAGGCCAGTCCGGTGTCACAAACACGGCTCCCCGGCTCCTGGTTAGGTGATTTCTGGTCCGTGTCAATCCCAGGTGGAAACCGTGGGTACCACACATTGGACGGCGACGGGCGCGTGAATGAATCGTGCTCCCATGTATGACGTCAGGAAGACAGCTTCTCCGCCCTCTCTGTGGCCTCCGCAGAGCAGCCGGGCTTGCCTCCAGCCCCCAGGCCTCCTGCCCGTCCTTCCCGCAGCCCGCCCCATCTCCATAAGAGAGCAAATTCCCAGCGCCCGAGGGGCCGGAGGAATAAAGGGCCAGTCAGCAGGGACTGCCCTGTACCTGTACAGCAGTAACGACGGCTGTGCCCTGCTTGCCCTGCTTCCCAGGCGGTGGCGATGTCCTTACACAGCCAGCGAGTGCGCGACGTGGGGGACAGGAGTCCGACTCCAGAGCTTGTCGCGGGCCTGGGTGCTCTTATTTAATTTTTACCACAGCCCCTGAATTACAGCCATTTTCCAAGTAAGGTCGTGGAGGCAAAAACAGGCAAGATAACTTGCCCCAAGTCATGTGCCTGGTCAGTGGTGTGGCCGGACCCTGGGGGCTCCTCCAGCAGGAAGGCCCTGGCGCCTGGGTGTTTTGAACCTTGAACCAGAGACACACGGGGTCAGGGGCCACGGAGCAGCAGGTGAGTTGCCATGGAAACCCTGCGTCAGAGGCAGCCCTGTAAATCAAGCCCCAGGGAGGGGAAGAACGGGCCCCAAGACCCCGAGAGTTGACCGCTGTCCCAGCTCTTCTGGACAGTAAGGATTGCCTGCCCCCCTTGCCGCAGGGAGACGGTGTCACCTACCCAGGCTTGGTGGCAGAATTCTCCCTGCTGCACCAGCCAACTCAGACTGCTGCAGGATGTCGAACAACCCCCCTCTGCAAACACACAAGATCGCTTCTACAGAGTTTTAATACTAAGTTTATAAAGAGCATATATTTGTTGCTGTACACCTGAAACTAAGACAACATTGTGAATCAAGTACAGTCCAATACAAAAGAAAAGTTTTTAAAAAAGAGAATATGTTTGCTTTGCTTTTGTAGTACCTTTTGGCAGTCTCATGGCAGGAAATAAGTTACTCAGAATAAAAACCCTCCTTTAAATGTTGTGCTGACAATCAGTAAGGCAACAGACTAAGATATTTTGAGTTGCAGCTATCTCTGGGAACCAACTCGTTCTTATGAGAAGAGTGGATTCCTATGCTGACTCTGAAATCTGGGAGAAATGTCAGGATCCCTATGTTTTGTAGATTACACATTATTTATATGTTTTATTCAAAATCACAGGCTCTTAAATTAAAATTATCCCAAAATATAAAAACATCAGAACAATTCACTCCAGTAAATAAGAAAATTAGCATTTCTTTCTTTTTAAACTAAATTACTATTGTGTTTTACCTTAATGTTTATTTGAAACACTTAGACTTTAGTTTCGTTAACTTAAAAAAGCATCAGTAAATAGTTTATTCCACAATAAGAAATGCTGCATTAACAGTAAGAAGCTTATTTAAATGTTTCATAAATAATTAAAATTGTATGCGTTCTTTACGATACGTGAGAAACTTAAAAATCTTTCAGCGTCAGCACAGTGCAGTGGGCTGATAATAACCCTCAAGTCGTTTATTAGTTTCCAGAAAAAACCCTACACGCAATTTTTTTTTTTTTTTTTTTTTTTTTTTTTTTTTTTTGCGGTACGCGGGCCTCTCACTGTTGTGGCCTCTCCCGTTGTGGAGCACAGGCTCCGGACGCGCAGGCTCAGCGGCCATGGCTCACGGGCCCAGCCGCTCTGCGGCATGTGGGATCTTCCCGAACTGGGGCACGAACCCGTGTCCACTGCATCGTCAGGCGGACTCTCAACCACTGCGCCACCAGGGAAGCCCCTACACGCAATTTTATGAATGGAAATTCTTGGCTGTCATGAAACTCTGCAAGGTAATGGAAAACTAGATCAAGGGGGCATGAAAATCAGTACGCTCCAAAAAAGGCTCACATCCTTCGAACCCAGTGATTTCACTTCCAGCCACGACCAGAGATGCCGGCAAAGATAATTAAATGTGAATGTTTGTCTCCATATTATTTATAGCAGAGGGATATAGGGGCGGAAGGAAATAAACGGTGGTAAATATAGATAGAACACCATGAAGCCACTGGGTAGAATAAGTGCATTTAGAATGGATTATTTTATAAAATGATATTTTATCAAATTCTAAAATTTATCAATTTAAAAATTCTATAAAATGCTCAAAATTCTAGAATTCAAACAAAAAAGTTCAAAGAAGGCAGCAAAACACACTCCCAGAGACCAGACCTTCATACCTTCAAGGAAGTCCATTCAGTTTTTGAGCAGCATTACTTGCTGGAAAGTTCCTTTTTAAATAGAATGAAGCCCCGCTTCCTCGGAGCTTCTGAACCTTGTACAGAATGCAGCTTGTTTCTCCCAAAGGTGGCACTGATGCCCTTGAACATGCTGTCTCATCACCAGACCCCGGCCCCTGGACATCCGCTCCTACAGGGCTGTCTGTTAGTGGAAGAGGGGTGCCCACCCTCTGGCCGGTGACCTGTCAGTCTCTGTTTTCTTTTCCCCTGACCACACCTATTCACAGCACTGTCAGGAAGGTGAAAGTAAAAGGCCTGGTTTGTAACAAGCACTCGGTAAAGTCCAGTCATGATTTTTACCAAGATTTTCAGCTCCTAGAACAGCTTTTTGCCTTGAAGTGATCCTTGTGGGGACAGTAGGTCTGAGTATCCAACAGGAGATGCAGGGGATGCTGCCCGAAGCAGCAAACTGGTCTGAAAACCAAGGTGCTTTCAGAGCTCGGGGCAGAACCATTGTAGCTGGACCAGGGGATCGGCAGTGGAGTCAGGGACTGAAGGGCAGCCATCGGCAAAGCCTTGGGCGGGTGAACCACGTGGGGACAGAACCACGCAGGATAGGAATCCAGGGTCCCCGCCACAAGCCCGACCCTGATCTCTGCCCCTCCATCTCCACTCCTGGCCCCCTGAGGTTCAGTCCACCGTGGTCCTTCACTGAACCCTCAGGCTCAGATCACCAGGGAACTCCCTACCGCAAGGTCCCAGTGACATCCTTCTACTTGTGCCCCTTTGGGTCTTTCTGCAGCGTGAGACACTGCCAGCTCCCCTCCCGAGTTTGGATGACTCTCCTCTACCCCTGGCTCCTGGTGTGTGCCAGGTCAAACTTCTGCTCCCCTTTGTCCGTCCAAGGCCCCCAGCGCTTCATCCTCAGCACCCCACTCTCCTGATCTCCTTTGGAGACCTCATGGGCACACGTGGCTCTGACCATCCCCGAATGAGATGACTCCCAACTGTAGGCCAATGTGTCTGAACGTTTGCTAGATCTTTCCATTTGGGCAGCCCTCAGCTACCTCAAACACAACACTTTCAGCAGGCAACTGAACTCCTCGCTGTTCCCTAACCTGCCCCACCAACCCACTGGCTCCCCAGTCTGAATAAATGGTACCATGGCAGTGCACCACCCTCCCCCAAGCCCGGAAGTCAAGCTGTTCACCTCTTTTCTCCTTGTCTTACAGAATGGCCACAACCTTTATCAATCATGTTTTAAAGCCAAAAATTCTAGTCATTTTAGTTAAACCAGGTCCAGGTGTTAATGGTAACCAGCGCATTTTAATTCAGAGAAAATAGGTTTCGCTATAAATAGCCAGGTGGAGAAAGGGGGCATAAAACTGTCCTAGTTGTAAGGTATTATTAATGGATTTCACTGCAGAACAAGCAAGTATTTCAGGTCAGCTTATGACCTATGGTTATACATCTTCAAGTCCCAGGAGAAAGGAAAAAAAATACTTTCCGTAGTTGGGCCTGAAAAAAAAATATCTTTCCTTATCTTGTTGAAGGCCTTAAGAGCACAGGACACACACCACACACTTCAACCCCGAAGAACAAAATCATACATGTGACACTTAAGGACACTGTCCCAGGTTGCATACTCTCCTCCAAAAATTCACGTCCACCCAGAACCTGTGACCGTGACCTTATTCGGAAACGGGCTGAGAGGCAATCAAGCTAAGACGAGGTCATCGTGGATGCAGACGGGCCCTCATCCGATGACTGGGGTCCTTATACGAAGAGAGAAGCCTGAACACAGAGACACAGACAGACAGGGAGAAAGCTCTGTGAAGACGGAGGCAGAGGTTGGAGGGATGTGTGTACAAGCCAAGGCACCCCAAGGTTCCGGTGACCCCCAGAAGCTGGAGAGAAGCAATGAACAGACTCTCCCCTCAGAGCTTCCGGAAGAAACTAACCTTACTGACACCTTGATTTCAGGCTTCTGGCCTCCAGAACTGTGAGAGAATAAATTTACGCTGTCTTAAGCCACCCAGTTTGTGGCAGCCTCAGGACACTAATACAAACACACTGTCTTATGTTGCCCTGGGCACACCAGTCTTCAGATAGATTTTATATTTTGCCCAGAGGAATCTTGGTGACTCCTATTCTGGGGACTCACAGGTACCTGGGTCGGGAGAGCCTTTGCCAGGCAGCCTGGCCATATAACTGCAGATGGTGGGCTCAGAAAACAGAGAAACACTGCCATCTTTCTTTCTGCACCTGTCCCTGGGCAGGGCACGCTGGATGTACTCCCCGTGACTGGTATGTCTCTGTCACAGACCTCAGCTTCATTTTAAAATCCCACTGACGGCGACAAGGCCGTCGGTATCCTCATCACTCTTCTGCTTCTGCCCGAGAGGATTAGCAGTAAGGACAGAGACGGCACCATGGGTGAGGACAGAGGCACCCACACAGCAACGTCCCCTGGGCAGGGACTGCAGGTGGACCAGGGGCCCAGAGCAAGACAGAGGGGTAAGGAAGAGTGAGCGGCCAAGTCCCAGACTCAACTAGGATCCAGAAGGAGAGAGGGGGTGCTGGGGAGGGCAGCCCGACAGCTGAAGAGCAACCCTCCTTTATAGCAGGGCGCCAGGGCCATGCCTGGGCTGGGGATGCAACAGAAAGGGTCCAACCCCACATCACGAGCTGGGTGTCTGACTTCCAGAAAGACGGAGACAGGGGTTCTCTCTCTCGGGAGTGGCCCCGATTTCTTGCGCTTATTCTTCTCTTGTATTGTTGGTCTTTACAACTTCTCGGAGTTCTTTTTGTATCAGGAAAACCAGCCTTAGTGATACAAGTTGCAAATATTTTTTTCTATTGTTTGACTTTCTTTTGACCTATTTTTTTTTTTTTTTTTTTTTTTTTGTGGTGTGCGGGCCTCTCACTGCTGTGGCCTCTCCCGTTGCGGAGCACAGGCTCTGGATGCACAGGCCCAGCAGCCATGGCTCACGGGCCCAGCCGCTCTGCGGCATGTGGGATCTTCCCGAACTGGGGCACGAACCCGCGCCCCTGCATCGGCAGGCGGCCTCTCAACCACTGCACCACCAGGGAAGCCCTCTTTTGACCTATTTTTAATGTTGGCTTTCACCATAATGAATACACGTAAACATTCACGTTTACATAAGACAAATGTAAACATCTTTTCTTTTGTAACTCCTATGTTTTGTATCTTACTTTGAAAGGCTTTCCAATATTATTTCAAAATTCTCTCATTATTTCTTCTTGTAATTTTATGGTTTCATTTTTTTATATTTAAATCTTTGATTTTCTTATTTTAAGTTGTGAAGCATCAGCTGACTTAATCTTATTCCACATAATTTGCCATTTGAGCCCAAGCAATTATTTAATAATCTATCTTTCCCCAAAGGTTTGAAATGCTCCTTTTGCCATATATTTCTTTATTTACTTCTGCATTTCCTATTTTGTACCTCACCTACCTGCCTGTTCTGAGATGTATGCCCAGGACCATACAGTTTTATTTATTATAGATTTATAACGTGTTTAATATCTTAAGGCTAATCCCCCTAGGAATTTTACTTTTTTGGAATTTCCTGGTTATTATTGCTTGCTAATTTTTCTGTACATATCTTAGAATCAGGTTGTCTAGTTTCAAAAGAAATCCTATTGCTACTTTGATTGGAACTGGCATTATATAGATTAATGTGGGAGGCTTGATCTTTTTCTGAAGTTAAGTCATCCCATTGAAGAACACAGTATGCCTGTCCTGCTACTGAAATCTCTGGCATCTCTAGGTAATGTTTTAAAGATGACTTCACATAAACCGTGCTGATGTTAGCCTTATTCCTTGGTATTTTAGGTATTTTGCAGCTATTAAATGAGGCTTTTCCTTCCATTATAGCTTCTAACTGGTCATTGCATGATTATATGGAGGCTACTGATTTCAGTGCAGTACTTTACAGCCAACCAACCTACTGGATTCTTGCATGGTTTGTAATCGCTTTTCAGGTGGTCCTGTTGGTCACAGCATTTCCACACTGGTTTTAACCTTAGTCCTATAGCTCAGTGGGTACAATGTTCACTGCCAGTTCTTTTGTGTAGTGTTTTACTTACTTCTTGGTTGCACTGATTCTCAAACTTGGGGTTTCAAAAAATACCAGTAAGTCGGTGACAACAGCAGAGCACCTGAGTTAATTAGTATGGGGTGTGACCTGGGCACAGGGATTTGTAAAGGATCTCCAGCTGATTCCATTGAGCAACATTACATGGAAGACACTGTCTTTAATAGTTTATTCAAGAAGGGCTTATGGGAGTGATATTCCTGAATTCTTGCATTTTCAAAATTGGGATTTTATTTCCGTACACATCCTTTCAGAGAAACTCTATGCATATATAAACAAATACAACATTTTTCCTCCTCAAATTTGAATGACAGTTTGGGGTATACCATTCTTGGTCATCCTTCCTTTTCTTAGCTTTGTGGCCATTACTCCAACTGTCTTTCACTTTGTTTTTTTTTTTTTTTTTTTAAATTCTTTTTGGCTGCATTGGGTCTTTGTTGCTGCGTGCGGGCTTTCTCTAGTTGCAGCGAGTGGGGGCTACTCTTCGTTGTGGTGCGTGGGCTTCTCATTGCGGTGGCTTCTCCTGTTGCAGAGCACGGGCTCTAGGCGTGTGGGCTTCAGTAGTTGTGGCACGTGGGGTCAGTAGTTGTGGCTCGCGGGCTCTAGAGCGCAGGCTCAGTAGTAGTAGCTCACGGGCTTAGTTGTCCCGCGGCATGTAGGATCCTCCCAGACTAGGGGTCGAACGTGTGTCCCCTGCACTGGCAGGTGGATTCTTAACCACTGAGCCACCAGGGAAGTCCCTTGTCTTTTACTTTGATTGTTACCATGGAGAAGTCTGAGGCCAGAGTGACTGTGTTTCCCCTCATGTGTGAGTTGATCTCTTTGCTTAGTTTCCCATGGAAATCTTTATTGTGGCTGTCTAGAAACTTTAGACTATGTCTTGGTATTGATTGTGCTATGACTCTATTTCCTGGGTCACAGTGTAAATTTAAATCTTCTTTTCTTTCTGAGATGTTTTATTAATTTATATTTCGAAATATTTATGCTGTCCTGTTTATTTTCGCTCCTTCCGAGATTCTAATTTTGCATATGTTAAATTTCCTCTGCCTGTCTTACTGATCACAGCAGTGTCTACAAACGCTTAAAAAGTAAAAGTCTGTGCAGGTATAAGGCATGTTTATTTTTGCCCTATAGGCCTACTTCTCCAAAGTGAAATGTATACTCTTCTCATTATATTTTTTCTCATCCTTTTTTAGTTTCTATTTTTATTTGTACTGTACAATGAATTAACTTTCATTGTGGTAGTGCATGTATAATTTATGAATAAGTAACCATACGTGTGTTGGATGGATATTCCATCAGAAATCTGCTGCTGTCCTCCACAATGCTTGGTGTCGATACAGAAGTACTGGGCACTGTGGCTTTGAGGTGTCTGAGAACCACTGCTTTCAAAATCTAGCCAAAGTCTTGTACATATAGTTGCTTAATAAATATCAGTCGTTTTACTGATCTTGGAAGGTAATATTTCAATAATATAATAAACCATGTATCTCAACTTGGTCCCCCAAAAAGGGCATAAATGTTATTTGAGTAAATCTATTCAAAGATTTCAAAATCCATGCCCCCCCCAAAAAAATCCATGCCTCACTCCTGCCCAGTATAATAGCTAGTACCTTTTCTTTAATTATTCTTACTTTAACACTTAACTGCATAAAAAAGAAGGCTGCGATCTCAAACAACCAAAAGGGAAAATTATGTAGGTAGCACTGATTTGCTTAGGCAATTTTTGCTTTATTTGGTTTTTAATATATAATACAATTGCCACCAAAAATTGGTCTTTTTTTTTTTTTAAGGCTACATAGGTAATTCGTACCAGGGATATCTTCCTCCCCATCCTTCCAATCCCTACACACAAATTACAGGTGCAGGGGGTCAAGGTCAAAACCCAAAGGAAATGAGAGAAACAACCTTAATAACAAAACTGACAGAGTCTCCTGCATGAATAAATCTCAGGCTGGGAACCAAGAGCTTACATTTCAGAAAATAAGAAGAGACCAGAAAGAGATGCCTGCCCTGTTGGAATTATGGGGTTTTTTTCAATAATAATCTGAGGAGAAAAAAAGTAGTCTCTCTTGTTTTGTCTTTTATTATTTCAATGTGAGGGTTTGGATATTTTTGGATATAAAAAGATATAAGGGCTTCCCTGGTGGCGCAGTGGTTGATAGTCTGCCTGCCGATGCAGGGGACAAGGGTTCGTGCCCCGGTCCGGGAAGATCCCACATGGCGTGGAACGGCTGGGCCCGTGAGACATGGCCGCTGGGCCTGCGCGTCCGGAGCCCGTGCTCTGCAAGGGGAGAGGCCACGACAGTGAGAGGCCCGCGTACCGCAAAAAAAAAAAAAAAGATATAAAAATATCTTTGGATACTTTTCCTTTTGTTCATATGATTGGGTTTCAATCAACACTGAGCTGCTATGTCTTCTACAGGGAATACACGGAACTGTCTTTGGTTAAATCATATGATGAGGTTAAAAAGATGAACTATATACATCCAATCACAACACAAGCAAGAAGATCAGCTTCCGTGGATTTAGGAGGTTTAGACGACCTGCCCCACGGGCTCTGGTGGCCTGGAGCATCTTCTGAAATCACTGTAACCTTGCTAGGCAATTGTGATTTCAAAAAGTATTTTTGATTGTTGTGCCCTAGAATAGTAGTTCCTAAGTCAGTCTGGGCACAGACATAGTTTTGTCAGTCGTCCGAGATGTCCACGCCCCAGCCTGGGCTCGCCCCCAGCTCTGAGCACCCCTGGCTGGGTGACCCTCCCAGAGGGGCCACGTCTCAAGCCACCATGTGCTGGTTTCTAAGCTACTGACTCACATGGTAAAAGAATAACTAAGAGTTTAAAATGCCTTTCATGTGCCAGACACCCTTAACGTTGAAAAAAAGTCGCTTGTAAACTGAAACCAACTAAATATTATAAATACCGGAATAAACTGAAAACATTAAGATCATGTGGATAACAACTCGATCCACTGTTGGGGCCGATCTAAAGTCTGATCTGAAGTAATTTCATTCCAGATTAAGATTTTACTGCCGCTGCAAGTCACGGCCATTTCTCCATTTCCTAAAATCGTCACGTTGCTCTAATGATGAACGTGTGAGTGATCTCCTCCCTGAACAGACAGGCCTTGTTGGGGCTAAAGGACTGTAAGCACCTCCTCACTGAAGCATTTAAATATAGTAAGAAGGGGACATCAGGCCTGATGGAGTGAGGTCAGCCCTGCCCGGGAGAGCTTCCAGGAAACATGGCAGCACGTCTGGGTCCTGACAGCGAATCGATGTGTATCCTTGGGCGAGTCCTAAGCCCTCTGAGTCTTGTTTTTCAAATGGAGGAGATGGGCTGGAAATAAATAATCCCTAAGACCCCTTCCAGCTCTAAGTTATTATGATGGCTTGATTTAATGCCATGCATGTAGGAGAGCACTCGTCACCTGGCCCTGTTTGATCTGAGTGGAGAGCTCGGTGATGCTTTATGCACCATTTATAGAGCCAGAACTTTGGCGGGAACAGCTGCTCTCCACCAAGTCACCGAGCCCAAGTGCCTCCCCGCTAAGAAGCACCTCCGGGTCGGCCCGCCCTCATGGCATCCGCAGGCCGGGTGACAGAATGGAAAGGAATGAGGTGATGAATGGCTCTCAAACAAAAAGCTGGGCTCAGAGCTATTTGCAGACAGACAGAGACTCAGGAAAGCCTGAGGTCGCCGGCCCGGCTTTCCTATCTGCTGACCCAGCTGCTGCTTCCGGGGCAGACGACAGCAGTGCGCCAGGCCGAGTGACAGGCCAGAGGCGTGGAGGAGCCGGGCGCACCCTCAAGCCTCCCCAGGGGCTGCCCACCCCACGGCCCATGAGCGTGGCTGACACCCGAGAGCTGTCACCTGCTGGCATCGTTCTGATGGTCCCCGACTGCGGGGAAGCCTTGACCGTGGGCGCCCAGAAGTGGAGCAGACTTGCCAGGTCCCCAGGGAGTCGCCTCTGATGAGGTCACACATCTAGATTAGAACGCTTTCCAGTCCTAAGACTGTGAAGGGACCCGGACAGAAGGGGAGGCTCACTGCCCACGACCACCTTCCCTTCCTGGTGAAATGGGGGCGACGGACAGGGTGCCTGTGGATAAGGCACAAGGGCGGGTTACAGGGAAGCATGATCATTTGTGTGTGTGTGTGTGTGTGTGTGTGTGTGTGTGTGTTTTAACAGCTTTACCGGGGTATATTTCACACACCAGTCATCTCCTTTGGGTGTACAATTCAAGGATTTTCGGTACATTTACAGAGCAGTGCAACCATCGCCTCACTAATTTTAGAACATTTCCATCACCCTAGAGATATCTGTTTTATATAATCCGTTTGGCATGATCTGTTTGCAGACACACTCCCTGGAAGCATATTTAGCCTGGCCTGAAAATTATACCAAATCAAGAGTTTACTGGATTTTTTGCTGCCTCCAAGGTCACCATGGAGAAGTGGCCCAAAGTGATCGCTTTCTCTCCTTAACTTTGTACATTTTTAATGTATTGCCCTCGATCTTCTATACAGCTAAACTCCTTCACAGAATGACCCCCATTTTCTTTTTTAATTCCTTTCTCATCCCCACCTCCCATCTGGCACTCCCCACCTCGCCCCTGCAGTCCGACCCTGCCTCAACTTCCCTCTCTCCCTACACCCTTTTCTTTTATGGTAAAATACACATAACATAAAATTTACCATCTTAACCATTTTTAGGTGTACACTTCAGTGGCATTAAGTACATTCACGTTGTTGTACAACCATCACCACCACCCATTTCCAGAACTATTTTCATTTTCCTCAACTGAAAGTCTCTTCCCATTAAAGACCAACTCCCCTTCGTGCTCCCCCAGCCCCTGGCCCCCACCATCTTCTTCCTATCTTTAGATTCCACCTCATACAAGTGGAATCATGCAGTCTTTGTCTTTTTGTGACTGTCTTACATCACTTAGCAGAATGTCTTCAGGGCTCATCCACGATGTAGCATGTGACAGAACTTCCTTCCCTTTTTCCAAACTTAAGACTATATTCCCCACGCTGTACATTTCATCCCCATGACTCATTTACTTTCTGAGAGTTGGTACCTCTTAATTTCCCTCCCCTATTTCACTTGTCCCCCATCCCCCTCCCCTCTGGTGACCACCTGTTTGTTCTCTGTATCTATGACTCTGTTTCTATTTTGTTATGTTTGTTCAGTTGTTTTGGTTTTTAGATTCCACATTTAACTGAAATCACATAGGATTTGTCTTCCTCTGACTTATTTAGCATAATACCCTCTAGATCCATCCATGTCATCACAAATGGCAAGATTTCATTCTTTTTTATGGCTGAGTAGTATTCCATTGTGTGTATATGTATGTGTGTGTGTGTGTATATATATATACACATATACACACACACACACACACACCGTCTCTTCTTTATTCATTTGTCTATCCATGGAAACTTAGGTTTCTTACGTATCTTAGCCATTGTAAATGATGCTGCAAAGAGCACTGGTGTGCATATGTCTTTTTTTTTTTTTTTTTGGCTGTGCCACATGGCATGCGGGATCCCGACCAGGGATCCAACTCCTGTCCCCTGCGTTGGGAGAGCAGAGTCTTAACCACTGGACCTCCAGGGAAGTCCCACATATGTCTTTTTGAATTAGTGTTTTGGTTTTCTTTGGAAAAATACCCAGAAGTTGAATTGCTGGATTGTACGGTAGTTTTATTTTTAATTTTTTGAGGAAATTCCAGATTTCTTTCCATAGTAGCTGCACCAATTTACATTCCCACCAACAGTGCACAAAGCTTCCTTTTTCTCCACATCCTCGCCAACCCTTGTTATTTCTTGTCTTTTTTAATGATGGCCATTCTGACAGGTGTGAGGTGGTATCTCATTGTGGTTTTGACTCTCATTTCCCTGATTAGTGATGTTCCTCATGTGTCTGGAGCTATCGGTATGTATTCTTCGGGAAAATGTCTATTCAGGTCCTCTGTCCATTGTTTAATTGGGTTGTTTGTTTTTTGGATATCAGTTTTATGAGTTCTTTATATATTTTGGATATTAACCACTTACTTATTGGACATACCAGTTGCAAATATTTTCTCCCATTCAGTAGGTGGCTTTTGTTTTGTTGATAGTTTCCTTAGCTATGCAAGAGCTTTTCAGTTTCACTTGGTCCCATTTGTTTATTTTTGGTTTTGGCTTTTGTTTCCCTTGCCTGAGGAGACAGATCCATAAAACTATTGCTAAGTCTGATGTCAAAGAGAGTACTGTCTATGTTTTCGTCTATGAGTTTTATGGTTTCAGGTCTTATATTTAAGCCTTTAGTCCATTTTGAGTTTATTTTTGCATATGGTGTGAGAAAGTAGTCCACTTTAATATTTTTGCATGTCGCTGCTGGTGTTCCTGACACCATTTATTGAAGAAGTTGTTTTTTCCCAACTGTATATTTTTGTCTGCTTTGTTGTAGATGAATTGACCATATAAGTGTGGGTTAATTTCTGGACTCTCTATTCTGTTCCATTGATCTATGTACCTGTTCTTGTGCTAATACCATACTGTTTTGATTACTGTAGCTTTGTGGTATAGTTAGAAACCACAAAGCCTGGTTCAGGGAGCAAGGTTAGGTTGTTTATTTGAGATTTTTCTTGTTTCCTGAAAAAGGTTTGTACTGTTTTAAACTTTCATCTTAGAACTGCTTTGGCTGTGTCCCATAGACTTTGGGTTGTTGTGTTTCCATTTTCATTTGTCTCCAGGTATTTTTAAATTTCCTCTTTGATTTCTTCCAGTGACCCACTGGCTGTTCAGTAGCATATTTTTTAGCCTCCATGTGTTTGTGTTTTTTACAGGTTTCCTTCTTATAGTTGATTTCTAGTCTCATGGCATTATAGTTGGAAAAGATACTTGGTATGATTTCAATCTTCTTAAATTTATTGAGACTTCTTTTGTGGCCTAGCATGTGATCTATCCTGGAGAATGTTCCATGAGCACTTGAAAGGAATGTGTATTCTGCTGCTTTTGGATGGAATATTCTATATAGATCTATTAAGTCCATCGGGTCTAATGTATTGCTTAAGGCCAGTGTTTCTTTATTGATTTTTCTGTCTGGATGATCTGAGAAGAATTTCCTTCTTTTTAAAGGATGGATAATATTCCCTTGTAAATATATATCACACTTTGTTTATCCATTCATACTTTGATGAAAACTTGTGTTGCTTCCCCCTCTTAGCTATTGTGAATAATGCTCCTATGAACAAGGGTGTACAGATATCTGTTCCAGATCCTGATTTCAATGCTTTTGGATATGTACCCAGAAGTGGAATTGCTGGATCATATAGTAATTCTATGTTAAATTTTTTAAGGAACGCTTTTCTCTTGAAACTACTCCAGTCGGGTGTCCACCCCTACTACTCCACCGAACCAGCTCTCATCAAGGTCACTTCCAAATCCAATGGTCACTTCTCAGCCCTAGCCTTCCCCAACCCATGGGTGTTACCTGACACAGGTGATCCCTTCTTTCTATAGATAGTTTCCTCACTTGGCATCTGGGATAGCATTCAGCCTGCCTTGCTGGTTCCTTACCTTAGTGACCTCTCAACACTGGCCCTTGTTCCCTTGGTGCTGTCATCTATACTCACACCATCAATACATTGGTGACTCCCAAGTTTATATCCCCAGCCGAGATCTTGCTCTTGAGTTCCAAGCTCACATCCAACTGCGTCGTTTACTTTCCCATTGTATGTCAAATAGGATTTTCAGATGTTACATGTGCAAAAATCAACTCCTGACTCCCTGATTTCTCAGTTTTCCCCATCTCAGAAAGTGAAAGCCCCATAGCTTTTCGGATGGGCAAGTTTGCAGTGGAAGGACCTGCACCCACAGATCACTAAAAGCGGGACCACCACTGAGGAACTCCCGATGCGACACAACAGGAAGCACACAGCACCACCTATGAGGGAAAGGTTCGCCAGAATCTGGAAGAGCCCCTTGGGTTATGCTGCCCAATGCACCTCGCCACAGGTGGCTCCTGGGCAGGTGAGCTACCAAGCAAGTGTGCCGCCAGTGCAAAATGCACTGGATTTCAAGGCTCAGTGCCTTAGAAAGAATGTAAATCTAGGAATGTAAATGTAGGACAGGCTAATGGTCGAGTGACTTGGCTTCTGAAAGAACATGGTGGGGAGAAGGGAGCTTCCATGGATTAAAAGCTGCTTAGGGGCAGCCCTTGATGTTGGACTACGTGTAGATCCTGATTTGAAGAAACTAATTGTAAAATGATATTTTTGAGATAATAAAAATCATAAGTTTTTACTATGTTTGGGTATTAGACGATACAATGAATTAATGGCAGTTTTGCCATGCGTGAAAGCATTGTGGTCACATAAGAAAATGTTCCTGCTGTTAAGTTATGCATACTGACATGTGTGTAAGAGTGAGGCAACACAGTATCTGGAATTTGCTTATTATGAGCAAATGAAAAAAGAAAAAGAGAGCTGGTTGAAGCAAATATGGTGAAATCTTATTGAATCTAGATGATGGATGGGTGCTCATTGTACTAGTCTCCCTAATTTGGGGTACGTTTGAAATTTTTTACATTAAAATTCATTTTTATAAACCTCCAACTTAAAGAGTGTGATACAACTTGTAGAAATGAACGTCAACGTACCCCTTAGGGACCATGAGTTAACCTCTGGGTTCCCTGCATCAAAAATCCACACCCCAGAGGGACCCGGGGAGCATTTCAGAGGAGCATGTCGGGGAGAGCAGAGTTGTCAAGAGAGGTAACTAGGTCTTTCCCCCTAAAACTGACATGTGCTCAACTCCCAGACTGGCCTCTGTCAGACCTCAGCATCCCTCTTCCGGTCGCTCAGGGCAAAACCCCTGGGGTCTTCTTCTGGTGTCTCTTTTCCTCTCCAATCCCATGGCCAATCTGGGTTGCACAGGCATGTGGAATCTGACCACCTCTCACCACCCCCACTGCTCCTCTCTGGTTCAGCGACCATCACCTCTCACCCTGGGTCACTGCATCCAGCCTGGTCCCTGCTTCTGCCCTCACATCCTCCTTTCTGCTCCTCATGCAGGGCTAGCCCTGCTCAGGCAGGTGATGGCCATGCATACAAGAGTCGGTCTGCAGGGTGTGCTCCGGGGTTCTGCGGTGCACAAACTGCACGGCCATCCACGGTGGTCCTGCACGTGGCGCCATGAAGAATCCTCTTAAGACACAGGCCAGAGCGGGCCGTCTTCCACTGGGGCTGTCCAACAGCCACCCATCTCACGAGGAGAGAAAACTCAAGCCTCACAACGTCCTGGAAGGCCCCACAGGAGGCAGCCCCCAGCTGTCTCTCTCCCTGGGTGCACTGCGCTCAGCGCCACAGCCTCCCCGCTCAGGCCTGCTCTCAACCTGTGGCCTTCGCACCTGCTGTTCCCTCTACCTGGGATAGCGCCTTGTCAGGGAGCCCCCCCACCGATAAGCCATCACAAGGGCAATCCCATTTCCCTCCTTACGCCTCTCCTCCTGCTTTTCTGCAAAGCCCTTTCAACCCCTGACATTGTTGCAGAGCTGCCCGTTCAGAAGTTTATCTTTAGGGTTACAGGGGGTGGGGACTTTGCCTGAGCACTGCTGTGTCTCCAGCACAGTGGACGTGATCGGTAAAATCGGCCCAGTGGCCGGAGGGCCATTTGTAAGTGAGGTTGTTGAGATAAGCACCACATCTTCTCCTTCTGTGGCCCCAGCACACTGTACCTGTAGGGGCTAGTCAAGACTTGTTTGTCAGGTCAGAGAAGGAGTGAATACCTGAGGCAACAGGGACATGAACAAAAAGACAACCCAGGGGTTCATACCAGCCCCGTGGCTGTTCCACGGCGGGAGAAAGGAGACAGTGAACAGAGGAATAAATAAAATGAAAAGTAAAAAAATGTCAAGCTCCTTTGCAGTCCGGTATCAACAGTGGCCTGAAAAATACCATCTTCCTTTTGAAAATAAAATCTAAAAATACATGGAGAATGCCCTCAGGTTGACCTATAATTGCATCTACCATCACCGCGCTCTCAGCTGAGTACAGATAATTAAATAGCGCTCATTCCGTGGGTGGGGAGAGAGGGACCTGGTCCGGGGCCGGGCTGTCTACCACCAGCTCTGAGCTAAGTGGGGGTCCCCAGTGGGGGCCATGGATGCTCCCAGACTGTGGCCCTGCCTCTCCCCTCCAGCTCCTGCAGAAGCCACGGGCCCGGCAGCCACGCCACTGACCACAGAAGTAAGGCAACGGATGACAGCCTCCTCTCTGTTTTCAGCCCTGGCTGTTCTGAGGATCCCTTTGGGGCAGCCAGAGAGGCGGAACGGATGTATCTCACGGCAGTGTGGTACCCAGAAGGGAGAAAGAGAAAAAAATCCTGAAAAGATGTGAGTCTTTCAGGAATTTGAGAAAATGAGGGGAGAGGTAATAAACTGTTTGATTTCAGTGCTTTTCCCTTCCTTTCCATGGCAGCCTGCCATCACTTCCTGCTTGGAGGGGACCATCTCCAGATAATTCCTCCCTGGGTCTACACAGCTGGGGTGGTGATGGGGGCACAGGTGGTCTCTAGGAAAAATGGTTTCAGTTGCTCATCACCAGAAAGCATGAGAGGCGAAGAAAAATTGGAGTCATGTGACTTGTCCAAGTTCACAAAGCAAATATCCTGAGAGGCGAGATTAAACTTCAGGTCTTCTGAACTGAAAGTGTCTTTTTTTTTTTTCGGCTGAGCCTGGTGGCATTGGGATCCTAGCTCCCCGACCAGGGATAGAACCCAGGTCCCCTGCATTGGAAGCACAGAGTCATAACCACTGGACCGCCAGGGAAGTACCTGAAAGGTGTCTTTTATACCAGCCTGTGGTGGGCACTCTGGACACCGTTGGTGAGCTGCCACATGCTTTCAGAAAAGAAAATCCCTAAAGTAGGGAAAGAGGAGAATTATGGCATCAGGAAAGAGCTGGCAGGTGCCAGGAAGATGTGCCGGACAGTCGTGGCCGCTCCCAGGCTCCTGCAATCTTAAAACACAAGTGCCACGTGGGACACGCAGGAAAAGGTCAGGCTCAGGGCTTGCCTCCACCCACATTAAGTCGTTCAAATGTAACTTTAACACGGGAACAAAATGAAGGCGATGTTACAATCTAAACAAAGAAAGCAAAACAAAGCAAAAGGACCAGTGTCCTCAGATACTGCCTCAATTTGAGGTCGGGGTGCTGCTGTAGCCAGGGGCAGCCCTCAGGACTTCAGAATATCAAGGAAAAGAGTAAGTTCTTCCCCCAGGTTCTGGAACATTCAAGAAGCAGAGGTGGCTTCTACATCAAGAAGAGTCTGAAAGGCAGTCTCGGCAGCAGCCCCGACTGCTCCTAACAATTCCTGTGAAGGCTGAGAAGAGGCAAAGGCCCATCCCATCTCAGCTGAGACGCAGTCCAGGGCCGGGCCTGGGGGGCCCGCCCGCTAACTAAACCCTGGCTGAGGTGACTGGAAGCAGCTCCCCGCGTGGTGCTCCCAGGCACCGTCTTAAGGGACAGAACATGCTCAGAACCAGAGCCCCACGCAGCCCCTGCCCCCAACCCAGCCACACACCCTGCCGGCTGCCCCACCTAAGGGGAGGGGCCCTCTCCTGTCCCAGCAGCGCACCTGTGGGGCGGGTCTTCCTTCCTTTTCTGCTTTGCACAGAGGCCGTCCCATCAGCCAGGGGAGCCATTCAGCACGCTCCCTGCCGCCTGTGCCTGAAACGTGTGCCATTTCAGGACAGAGGTGTTAAGAGCCAGTGAACAAGTCGTTGCGCCCCCCGCCCACTGCTGTGATGACAGCAGAAGCCCTTGGGAAGGAAGCCACTATCAGGCAGTGTCCCTGCGAGGCCACAGTGAGCCCCTCAGACCTGTGATGGGCGTCTACTGTGGGCAGGAGGGAAACTTCTGTCGTGTCAGACCTCTCAGGCTTGGGGTGTTTGTTACCACATCGAAACCTAGCCTATCCTAGGTTTCAAATATTAACACTAAAGAGAAGAGAATTCAATGTGAAAAAAGTCAAACATGGAAAATACTAGTATACTGTAAGTGGGTAGGTTTACAGTTAAGCTAATAACTGTTGAGAACCTTTATAAACTGAAGATTTCACCAAATGCATAAAGCAAAATGATGAGAAGTAAAGGAAAATCCACCAGATGGCTAAGGCAAGTCATTTCTCCTTTGTATGACTGTCTCTTCACTTTTGATATGGGAATGATATTACCAACCTTAGTCTACTCAGGCTGCTATAACAAAAAGCCACATAAACGACTTAAACAACAGTTTACACAACAGTTCTGGAGGCTAGAAGTCCAAGATCAAGGTGCCAGCAAGCGTGGCTAATGGTGAGGGCTCTCCTCCTGGCTTGTGGACGGCCGCCCTCTCCTGTGTGCTCACGTGGCCTCTTCTTTGTGTACACGTAGAGAGCGAGCTCTTCATACGAGGACACCAGCCCTACAGGATCAGGGGCTCACCTTTATGGCCTCATTTAATCTTAATTACTTCCTTTGAGGCCTCATCTCCAAATACAGCTATACTGGGGATTAGGGCTTCAACATATGAATTTGGGGCAGGGGTTGGGGTGGGGACAGACATTCAGTCTATACACGGCCTTATAGTGTCACCCTGAAGATCAGGGTGTATTAACCACTCAGTAAATGCTGCTACCACTCCCTCTGTTGTTGTTATTCTCATCTTACTACCAAGGGTACCCTCAATGAGTAATCAATCTCAGGAAAAGAAAAAAAGGACCGTTATCACAGATGAAGAACTAGGCCAGAGCTTAGGGAGAACGGCAATTCCGAACGCTCCCTAGAATCCGATGAACGTGGAGTTGTGTGGATTTCATGTTGACATTTTCTAGGGAAAGGTTTATAATTCTCGGCAATTTAGACATTTCGTCTTTAATAGTCTGGTCTGCATTTTTTTCTCTGATTTTTCTCACATTCTATGGCTCCTCGTTATTTAAGATAATTTCTAAAAGACAGGTACTGTATTTTCCCTTCTTTCCACTAGACTTTTCCCCTCGAGTCTTTGCTCACTTTAACAGTAGAAAAGCAGGGAGCAAAATTAGCAAAAAACATGTCCACTGAACCGCAGGTATTTAGGTTTAACTGCAAAATGAGCTTCAGCTGACTGAAGGTGATCGTTTTCCGCGTGTAGATTTCTTTACGATGTCACGCGTTCAAGAGCACTTCCAAGCCAGACTTGGGCTTTTAAAAACTGAGATCTCGTCTCAAACTACGCAATAAATGACTCGACTATGAAAAGTGACAGTGAGTTAAGATGAAAAAAATCATTATTCTTTCTATTCGTCGTGTAAGACCTCCATTCAATAACGATCCACTCTTTAGTCTCCCCCTACCCGCTCCAAAAAAGAGAAAATTATCTTCCCAAGCGTATCTCATCCCCACTGCGGAGGCAGCAAGGCCTGTCCCGTGAGAAAACTGGAAGATGGAGATGAAAAGTGGAAAACGTCCCTTCTGGTGGAAGGTGGGAGAAGGGGGACCGGGTGTGGGGCAGGGAGGTGTCGGCATATCCAGGCCACAGCAGTGAGTGAGTAGAACACTCAAAGGGGCGGGAGACCCAGAGACCCTCCCCGCCGGCAGCCCCACAGCGAGGAGAAGCAGAAAAGGCCACGGGGGTCTGGCCAGGAAGAGGCCGGGTCAGGTGCCACAACACACAGGGCTTCCCAGCCCGTGCTCTCAAGTTCGCCGGATGCCCCAAATAACTCGCTTTTTGCATTCACACTTAAAGAAGAATGGCGCACCCACCGATGAGCTTTAGGGCGACCCAGGATATCTGCATAGCATCAACGTATCACTCTCCACATTTGCTAATGACTGTGATGGTTTCAACCTGGGACCACACATTCTTTGATACCCCTCCCTCCAGGACGTGGAACAGAAGTCCCCTCCCCTGAGATGGACTGGATTTAGGGACTTGCTTCCTGAGGACAGAGCAGGGAAAGGGAAAACTAACTCTGCAGTGGAGGAACCTGGCAGACCCCACCTTAGGTCAGCAGTCAGGGTTGACGTCGTCAGGGATGTCACGCTGGTATCATGTGCCCCCGATGTGATATGAGCAAAAGGGCACCTCTGAATTCTTCCCCAAATCCACAACCTCAGTCCAATCAGGCAAATCCAAACTGAGGGACATTCTACTGAACGCATAGCTGACACTCTTCAAGAGTGCCTGGAAACCATCACAGACTGGAAGAGACAGAGGCAACACAATGACAAAATGCAGTGTGGGATCCTGGAATGGATCCTGGGACGGAAAGGAGACTTTAGTCAAAAAACTGGGAAATCTGTACAAAGTCTGTAGTTTAGTAGACAAAAAATCGCTTAGAACAGGTTATGCCTTCTCTTAATTGTCAGTCTAGCTAAGCTTTCTGGTTGACAAGGCACATCTCCAACATTTAATCGTTTTAATTTCCATCTGCACGCCCAACCCGCCTCCGACATGTTCCACCAGCGTCCCCCTCCTCCTAATGTTTTCAGTTCCTCCTGGCGTGTGCTAGGCTTTTTAGAACCACAGCACTTAGGAGAGGTTAAGGTCAGGCAAAGACAGCTATTCATTGCACCTGGCAGGGTATATGAATACACCTAAATTCCTCTAGTCCAAACCCTGCTCCCCAACAGGGAAACTGCACAGGAGAATGTTCTACGAACCTGCTCCAAGTTACGTCAGCCCCCGGTAGAGTGCCATCAACCTTAGCAGAGCTAAGGACACGACGGACGTCTTTTTTTTTTTTTGGTGCTACGCGGGTCCCTCACTGCTGTGGCCTCTCCCGTTGCAGAGCACAGGCTCCGGACGCGCAGGCCCAGCTGCCCCGCGGCATGTGGGATCTTCCCGGAGCGGGGCACGAACCCGTGTCCCCTGCGTCGGCAGGCGGACTCTCAACCACTGCGCCACCAGGGAAGACCCCACGATGAACGTCTTTTTAGGGAGTGCAAGCTTGGGGCACTGGCAACGTGCAGTGGAACCTGATGGCCCACGTGCTGTCCAAAGGCCCACCACCAGGATCATTCAAAGATTATTTCCAAGTGCCAACCTCACAAAACAAGTCAATGGAGAAACATGAGGGGGAAAAGTCTAAAAAGGCGGAGCTGGAAGAGGGAACGATTGTAAGCATGATCAGGAAAGGATTGAAAGTTCTGCTTTATTTCTCCTTCCAACTCCTGGTACACGAACGGTGGATAAGGTCACTGACCAAACAGGCCAAGGTGGAGGTGGGGGGAATCAGAATGGACACTGCAGGAGTCAACACCTTGCCAGATTAGATCCTGCTAGCAACAGCCTTCTGGAAAATATTGACACCCGAGCGACCATCAAAGATATTTAATAATCTTGTTCTAGTTTCAAAAGAATCTGTATTTTCAAATGTTACTGTGAAGCAGGGCTAATTCCACCCACCCATCCATCCATCCATCCATCTATCCATCCATCCATCCATCTATCCAACCATTCATCCATCCATCCAACCATCCATCCATCCATCCAACCATCCATCCATCCATCCAACCATCCATCCATCCAACCATCCATCCATCCATCCAACCATCCATCCATCCATCCAACCATCCATCCATCCAACCATCCATCCATCCATCCAACCATCCATCCATCCATCCAACCATCCATCCATCCAACCATCCATCCATCCATCCATCCATCCAACCATCCATCCATCCAACCATCCATCCATCCAACCATCCATCCATTCATCCATCCATCCATCCAACCATCCATCCATCCATCCATCCATCCAACCATCCATCCATCCATCCAACCATCCATCCATCCATCCATCCATCCAACCATCCATCCATCCATCCAACCATCCATCCATCCATCCATCCATCCAACCATCCATCCATCCATCCATTCAATCATTCATTCATTCATCCATCCATTCATTTGTTCACTCACTCACCACCAGGAGAAAATTGCATTTCACTGGTTTCTGTTTCCCACAATGCTCTCCACCACACAGAAAGTATCGCACGTGCCAAGAGGCGCTAACACAGACCCGGCCTTGGTGGCAGAGTTCAGTGTGGTGTCTGGGTGGTGCTGGCCTCTCTCTGATGAATTCTGATGAAGTTACCAATATGAGGATAGAACAACGCTACCTCCTGACCTATTCTGGTAACTGATGAGGTCGTCACGACTTGGAATGAGTTACCAATGAAACCCACTCCATATAATTAAGGTAGTTTAAACTATTGATACTGAGAAGAAAAATACCACATTCAAAGGCTTTCATTTTAATAAGAAGATAGGAGTCACCAGCAAACCGCAGAGAAATTCCCATTTATGCTTTGACTCACATTCATTCACCAGGTGGTCCCTGAGGGCCTCCCGTGTGCCAGGGGCAGGGTTCACTAGCAACTGGACCAGGCGCGGCCCCCAGAGAGCACGCAGTCTGCCGGGGAGGGGAGAGCCGAGTAAAGGACATAGCAACCCAGCCGACACGTGAGACGGGAGGAGCTGGGGACACTGGAAGGATGCACGTCTCAGGCCCGGGGTGGGAGACAGGTGGGCCTGGGTCTTCCCAGAGGAAGTGACCTCTGTGGGGAGGGAGGCCCAGACCTCAGCTGCTGATGGGCATACTCTGGTGAGTTCTCCCAACCACCACTGCCCTCATCCTACAGCTGAGGAACTGAAGCTTCAAGACAGCGAAGGACCCACGTCCCAGATCCAGCTGGCGGCAGAGCTGGGCCTTTATACGTCTCTGGAAGAAATGAATCAACCACCACGGAACGCGGCCAGGGCCCGAGACAGGGAGCACGATGCCCATGAAATCCTCTAACGGGTCAGGTGTATCTTCAGCCGACAGAATTCAAAATTTAAAAAGTTGAATACAGAACAGTATAAACAGAATTCGTTATAACTGGACAATATATGACGCATACTATATGTTGTGCTTTTCACCTGTTACATTGTTCTATATTAAATCGTATTTAAAAAGCAGGCTAGTATAGAGCACAAGGCTAAACAGCAAGGCAACTCCCCACTCTGTCCTGTACTCAGGATAATTTATTGTCTGCCTCATGCTGTTTAGGGAAAGTTGGGAAAGATGTTTAGGAAAGAAAAAGCAGATTAAAACTGTGACACTATTCACAAAACAAAAGTCTAAGTAAAAAAGATGGATTAAACTCAAAGGAATCCTAAAGCTGAATTTTCAAAGAATGAGAGGGATGCTGTATGTGTACATTTCCCTTTGCAAACTGTACATAAAAACAGAAGCAGGAGGCTCCCCTGGTGGCTCAGTGGTTAAGAATATGCCTGCCACTGCAGGGGACACAGGTTCGAGCCCTGGTCCAGGAAGATCCCACATGCCGCGGAGCAACTAAGCCCGTGCGCCGCAACTACTGAGCCTGCGCTCTAGAGCCTGCGAGCCACAACTACTGAGCCCGCGTGCCACAACTACTGAAGCCCGTGCGCCTAGAGCCCGTGCTCCCAACAAGAGAAGCCACCGCAGTGAGAAGCCTGCGGACCACAACGAAGTAGCCCCCGCTCGCCGCAACCAGAGAAAAGCCCGCGTGCAGCAATGAAGACCCAACACGGTCTAAAATAAAATAAATAAAATAATAATAAATAAATAACGAACAGAAGCGGGAGGTCTAAACGTGGGAGGGGAATATGATGGAACACAGAACATCAGCGTGGTTAACAGTCTCTTCCTGTCTCATCCCTGCAGCCTCAGCGGTGACTCACAGGCCTTCGGGCCAAGGGAATCCAGAAGGAACAGAGCTCCGGGATGGGCGAGGGCGTGGGGGGGGGGAGGGGGGAGCCACTGGGACGGCTGATTTTTCCAGTTCTTTCCCTGGGAACAGGAAGAACGGGGCGATGGAGGCTGCACAGAGCTCTCTAAAGAAAGAAAAGAGCTCTCTAAAGCCGCAAGGAAAGGCAGGTGTCCCGCTGCGTGCGGGCAACAAGGACCCTGGCGCGCAGTGGGGTCCTCACAGGGCCCAGGTCTGGTCATCTATTTTAACAAGTTCAGCTATGAATGACAAAAGCAACATGCCTCTTAGGAGACACGGGCACAATTTTAACCCTATGGAATTGTGCTGGTCACTGGTCTTCGTGTTGCTTGACACCCAGCCCCCTTGTGATCTGGGGGGCCTCTCCAGGGGGTCTGGAGTTTTAATGGGCCGCCAGCGCGCCCCCAGCGGTGAGGCTGAAGTGGGGTCCTCCCTGTCGCTCCACCTGCAGCGCACCTGGGATTCTGCATGAGCAGGTGATGCAGGAGGGCGCGCTAGGGTCACGCCCGGCCTCAGAGACCTCCTGGCTCTTAAAGAACAAGGTGGCAGCTTGGACCCCCTCCCTCGGCTGTGGGGGGCTGCCCTGTCCCTGCCCTTTTGGGCACGTCACGTCCACCAGAAGCATCATCCCAGGCCTGGCCACTTACTGGCCTGACGCTCCTTCTCCCAGGCGGTGGGCGTCCCTATGGAAATGCCACCCTCAGGGTTACAGGATGGCGGGGTCACAGGCGGCTGTGCTTAGCTGAGTCCAGGCGGCGCCCGGCAGTGTCTCTCCTTCCTCGGTGGCCTCTTGCTGAGTCCCCAGCATGAAGCTGACAGGCACCAGGCAGAGCCCGTGGGCTGCGGGGACTGGACCCTAGCTGGCTCGGAAGGTCAAGCCTGTGGCCCCCTGACCTCTGGGCAGAGCTGGCTCTTGGAAGTGCTCACGGGAGGGCCACGTGAACGATGCCACCATGGCCCCGTTATCCCTGGAGCACGCCTGAGCCGCCGGCCTGGGGCCTTTCCTGGAGAGAAAGACAACACAGAACTGACACAGCCTGGTGGCCTGCATCGTCGCTCTGTGGTCCCGGCGGAACCGGGCCTGGCGCTGGCCTGGCTGGCCTCGAGCACACCCGTGATCGGGGGGAAACGGGTGTCTGCGACGGGCAGGAGGGAGCCACGAGGGCCCACAGGATGTCACGCAAAGCACCCCCTCTCACCAGCTCCCACCTTCATGTCAACCCATCTTCCGTAGGCCTGCCATTCAGGGTCCATTCCATCCCCCCCTTTTTAGCCTCTCCCCACGCTGCTCCCACGCCACCGTCAGCTCAAGCGCCCTCTGGCACACAGCGAAGTGTAATCAAGTTTGCAGCTGAAGTCCCAGCTTCTGAGTCTGCACGGCTTCTCCTAAAACAGCTCCACCACAGCCTTCCAGAGTACGCAGGCCCTGCCTACTAATTTCCGGGAGGGTTACGTGGGGAAGCTCCAAGGTGAATGTAGTTTGGTCACAGCTGGTGCTTTTTGCCCTCCTGGGGAGCAGCCACTGACAAGAGTGGAGAGCAAAGGATCTAGGTTTCTGGAGATGAGGCATGCAGTTCAGAGCTAAGGTGCAAACCCAGGGGAGATGCGGAACGTACAACAAGGGTTCTCCATCGGGCCATTTTGCCCCCTGGGATGCTCTTAAATACCCCACTATGTACAGACACCTCCCAGCATCCGGCCCAATGTCAGTAATCCCAAGGCTGAGAAACCCCGACTTAAAAGTAAGAGGAAAAACCTAAGAAACTGGAATGAAGATTTGGAAGGCTGCGTGGCCACCACCTTATGCCAGCTCATGTGGCCATTTCAATCTGGAGCTGGCTCCAGGCATGGCTGAAAAATAGTACCTCCTGAGAGGTCAGATAAGCCCAGAGATAAATGGTGCAGGACACGGCCTGGGTGAAGTGGCCCGTTATCTCCAGGAAGGTAACCAGAGGCGCGGCAGCAAGGCTTGGCTGCCTGACAAGGAAGAAGCTCGAAAAATCTGATGGCATCTTACTACTGGTTCTTCAGTTCAAGGCCAAGAAGCACAACTACTGTTGAAAACAGAGGGTCCTTTCCATCTAAAGGCCAAAGAATTGTAATAAGCTCTAAACTATAAGAAAGTCCACAGCGGTGTGACACTAAAGAATGCTTATCTACTGAGCGTATTAAAAGCAGCAGCCGTTAGTGCTTTTACTGAGTTCACGGAACCAGTCCCAAGGGCCGCCTGTATCCTCCTGACACACAGGAGATTGTCTTTCCTGTATTTTTCTCACAACTTTTTACAGACTGCTCTCTTTTCTCTGCCCTTGATCCCCGCCTCTCACTCCAGCCCTCAGCTTATGAGGGAGGGATTCACCCCGTCTCTGCATCAGTAGTTCCTGAGGCACACCCTGGCCAGTCCAGCAGGACTGCTGTCCCTTGGTAGAGATGAAGGGAGAAAATAACTACCGTTGGGTTAGCACCTACCAGGTACCCGGGAGATGCTCTCCATTTCCCAGCACGGCTCATTACTACAACCACCGGATAAAGTTTTTCCTCTGTCACAGACAAAGGAAAGGAGGCTCGGATACGCTAACTTGCCTACAGACACACGACTTCAGAAGGCTCACTGCCCCGAACCTTCTCCCCACGCTGGACTGACTTCCGGCCTGTGGGACGCCAGCCCTGTCCACCTGCATTCCCATTTCACTCCTCTCCTATCATGAGACTCAATACCTTCTGCACTATAGAGCACACCTCTATGACAGCAGATCTCAACAAAGAATAAGTCATTGCCCTAGAGCTGTGCCGTCCAGTATGGCAGCCACCAACCGTAGGTGGCTACTTAACTTTAAAGGAATTAAATTAAGTACAATTTAAAGTGCCCTTTGTCAGCTGCACTAGCCACGTTTCACGTGCTCAATTACTACACAGGGCTAGTGGCTGCCGTGACACACAGCACAGAGACAGAGCATCTCCATCAACACAGAAAGCCCTACTGGCCGTCACTGCTCTGGATGATTTCCAAGTATATCTGGGTGATTTCTAGCAATATCTTAGGGCACCCAGGGTGGAGTCATATTAGTTGTTCAATCAACATGGAAATTCCATCTCTCCGAGTGTCAACTTGGAAAATTCCACAGCTTCCCATGTGCCGAAGGGACATCACAAAAGAAGGTGAAAAGTAAAAAGCAGTCAAGGGTAAGGGTGGAAAAGCTGATAAACTTATGTGGGGGAGGTTAAAAGCATAATGAGCAGCTTTAGATCTCCTGGGTTCTTTATGCTGAAATATCATGACCACTGTGTGATTTTTCATTCACTCCCCCAAGCCAAGAAGTGGGTGGAAACATTGCAATATAATACGCCAGTGGAGGTTCTGGACGGTTCTGGCGCTTCCATACTTGCTGATCCAGGGGTTTACCCATTGCCAAGACCATATCACATTCTGCCTACCTAAACTCTCCAGGTATTTTGTATTTGTTTTATGGAAAGTGTATCTCACATCTTCGAGAATTTTCCGAACAAATAAATGAATGATGCCTGAAGCTATGAAACTCTTATTTTTTTTTTATCACTTTCTTTGTTTGCTCACCTAATTTGACATGGATTCCACTCTCAGTAAAAGCACTGTGATGACTAGTTCTCTTGTTTGGGCTGTATGGACATTACATCTTCCTTGGTATGTCTCAGATTATTTTTCAACTTTCTTCTCAATCCCTTCTACCCCCTTAATCAAAACCAAAACTCCATCTGTAGGTACCAAATGAGAGAGGTGTGGCTTGCTAGCATTAAGCAGCATTTCCTCCCAACACTGACCCTGGCCTTGAAGGCACTGGCCTTGAAGACAAGGGGGCTCGGATTCAAGTCCAGGCTGTGTGCCAGTGTCCTGAGGGACGACTTAACGTCTGGTGCCAAAACTTCAGCCACCCCACTGCACTCCAGGTGGTGTCCTGGTCACATCTTCTGGCATCTCCCCTCCTGGCCTTTGCTCAAATCGTTCTCACAGTTTTTTAGTGCCTCATTCTCACATCTGAATGGATCTAAGGATCACCACCCATCTGGGAAAGGCTCCAAGATGAAAGACAGAGGCCACAGCACACAAAGGGCAAAAAGAAAGAGACCATAATGTAGGGAACAAAAGAAGTTTTCAGGAAAAACCAGAAAACCAAAAATGAATATTCCTCAGAAGGATAAGAAAGGTACTGCATTAGTGAATCAAAAAGGATGCTATAAAAATGGAACAAAGACCCAAAACAAACAAACAAACAAACAAAAATCTTAGAAATGAAACATAGAACAGGTAAGTTTAGTAGAAGGAGTGGAAGATAAAGTTGAGTTGTCACCCATAAAGTACCACCAAAAGCTAGAAAATGAGGGGGAAAGGGAAGTTATTTCCAACAACAGGAGTTCCTTTAAAAGAGAACAGAGAAAATGGTGGGAAGGGGACAATTTTCAGAAAATTTTCCAGAATTTTAGGATACAAATTTTCAGACTGAATGAACCCAGTAAATGCTTAATAAATGGAAAAATAAGATCTAGAATACTGAGGATCAAGAGAAGATCCTAAAAGCTTACAGATATTATACAAGATACTGAAAATATATAAGGCATCAAATTCTCAAAGCAAACCTGAAAGCTAGAATCAAATGGAAAAAAGTCTTCAAAATTGTGGTAGAAAACAGTCTGTTAATTATACTTTTTGATATTTATTATTTTATTTTATCAAATAGGTAACACAGTCGCATGGTTCAAATATCAAAAGAGTATGAAAAGTTACATTTAACAAACCTGCTTCCACTTACATCTCCACGTTTCTTTTACTATACTTTCTGCCAGTGTTTCTTTCTGTAAATGCAGGCAAATTATAGCTTTTCTCACGTAAGGGACAGCATGCTATCTACTTCCCGTACATTGCTATTTTTAGTTAACAGTACATGCTGGAAATCATTTCAGAGAATACATAGAAATCTCTGTCATTTCTCTGGAAAATTATTTTTAACCTAGAACTCTATACTCAGACAAACTATCAAGTACTAAGGTAGAATAAAGACATTTTCAGACATGCAAGCACTTAGAAAAGGCATTCTCTCTCAGAAAGCTACTGAAGGATGTGCTCCAGCAAAATGAGTTAGTATGGATCCAGCAACAACAACAAAGAAGTGGCAAAAGGAGTTCCCAGAATGGCGGCAAAGGGAACGGCAGCTGAAGCAAATCCTAAGAGCACTCAGAGCAGACTGGGTCTAGAGGACAGAGCCCTCCAGGGGGTAGACTTCCAGGAGGGAATAAAATGGAACGGATAGATTTGTTTCATCACATAGAAAATAATATTGTGAGGGGTTCTATTGAAAAGTCTGTGAGGAATTAGGTATGATAGATATGCAGAGAGATGAGCAGTTGGGAAAAAAAAAGAGAAAAAATTAACCCCAGAAAAAGCAGAAGGTTGTACAAGGAAAAATGTTATAGTATACTACTTGGCTCGGCAGTTAACACTATCACGTTACATCATCATCACCACTAGTGTTTACTGAGCATGTGTCAGTCCCCGTTCTGAGGTCTTTTCATGAAATACCTCATATACCCACATAACCACCTTGTGAGAAGTACGCTGTTAAAATTGTCCCATCTTACATGTGAGGGAACGGAAGCGCAGAGTGGCTAAGTAACTTGCTCTAGGTCATGGAAGAAGTGGAAGGACCAGGAACTGAACCCAGGAAACCTGACCCTAGCACCCATACTCTTAACCAGCCTATTGTTCGGCCAGTGACCATTCATCTAACCTAAAAGTACAATGTAATATGGTGTGAAGATAAGGAGAGAGAAAGGTGGGGAGAGGACCTGAGCTAGACCTACAGACCCCAAGTCCTCATCCTCAAACCAGGGGCCCAGCAGATGGTACCTAAAATTGAAAAATCAATAAACAGTGCATGCGCATATTAGTTACAAACATGGAGCTACTCACCAGATCATTTAGGGTCTTGTAAGGCCATTAAGAGCTTGGCTTTTACTGAGGGATATGAAAAGCCATTATGACACGATCTGACATGTTTTAAATGCTGTGTGGAGAACGGCCTGGAGTATGGGACCAGGGTGAAAACATACATTACTTTAATTCAATAAAAATTAAGTTTTAAAGATGAAAGAATGAAAAAAAGAAGAGGAGAGACACAGTAAGGCAGAGAAGAATATGGGACTCTCCCATGAAATGTTATGCCTGATGGCTCAGAGGTCAGCAGGGGATGACGGTCCCCAAGATGGGAAGCAAGTCAGCTCGACTTCAGGGCACCACCTGGAATAGGGCCTTGGCTGGAGCCAAGACACTGATCCCAGGAAACAGCCTGGATGACGAACTGGCACCTCTAGTTAGCAGATGACCTAACTAGAGGACCCTTTTTCTCTATGTCAAATAGAGATACTCTAAACTCTTCTGATGGGATATCATATAATTACGAGGGTGAAGTTTCTGGGAGTACCTGGCACACCTTAGGCCTTAAAAGCAACCTCAGGGACTTCCCTGGTGGTCCAGTGGCTAAGGCTCTGTGCTCCCAATGCAGGGGGCCTGGGTTCGATCCCTGGTCAGGGAACTAGATCCCACACGCTGCAACTAAGACCTGCCACAGCCAAATAAATACATAAATAAAAATATTAAAAAAAAAAAAAAAAAAGCAACCTCAGTCCCCTTTCCCCTTTCCCCTCCTGAACCCTGACAAGGCTCACAGGTTAACTGGCTCAACTGGCTCAACTAGAATCCAGGCCTTCTGATTTCCATTCTACCGAGCAGACCCTTCAGGTCCTCCACATGCATTCACAGTCCTGACTACTGAACCCATGAGTCACTAAAGATTCACCCAGAAAAAGGAGAGGGAGACAGCTGGCCCTATGACAGAAATAGCTGTGGGGTGGGGCCCACAAGCCATCGGGGGCCAGTGGGACTGTCCACTCCTGAGTTTCCAATTCCAGCTCCATCCAGAACCATCTTGTCGGGAATCACGGAAACAGCTCAAGGTCACAGGCATGGTGCTCGCCATTCCCCTGACAGATCAGACTGTGAGAAAAGTCCGCCTGGAACGCTGGTCCTGTCACATTCCTAACGCTTGTTATTGATCCACCAAGATGTGTGTGGCTGTCTTAGGAAGATCAACTATGCAAGGGCCTGGTAGCTGTGTTAGAGTCTGGGGCAGGGCGGTGTGTGCAGTGCTGAATGCCCCTCACACGCTCCCGAGCTGGAAGGTGGGGCCCTGACACCACCCCCAGTCCCAAACCACTGGCCACGCCGGATTTCACCCTCCAGTCAGTGTCTGACAGGTTTGCATCCACCAGCCAGCCTCAGAAAGGCAAATTCACTGGGGAAAAAGGTATGAAGGTGATGGTTCAAATGAAGTGGAACTGGCTGCAGCAACGAGCCTGTGCTGTAAATGCCGGCGTGATCTCAACTGAGGTCAGGGACGGCACCAGGGTACCTGCAGCGGCGTGATCTCAACTGAGGTCAGGGACGGCACCAGGGTACCTGCAGCGTGTGTCACACCAGCTGGGCTCCCTCCGGACTGCGTGACCCCAGAGGGGCCAGACCTGCTGAGAGCCGGACAAAGGTGAAGTGGAGGCCCAAACCGAACCAGATTTCCAGGCCCCTCTGCAAAAGGGCTTGTGCACCCAACCCCCAGACTGGCTTGAGGAGAAAAGGAGTCAGGGTCCCTCAAGACAGGGTGATCTGTGGGCACTATTTGGGAAGGACGGGAGGTGGGGGGACAGCAGGTGAAAGGGGGCTTTAGGATTAGAATGTCCTTTATTCATGGGACCACCCAGAATGAGACATGGAGACTGTCCTAAGTTGGGGTGCCCAGAAGCGGAGCCTGAGGCAGGGATTTGGATGTGAGTGATCTACCAGGGAGCACGGCCAGCAGGGGGGTGTGAGGGAGCCGATGGGGCAGGGAAGGAGGTGGGCTCAGTCTGCCCTGGGGTCCTCCCACGGGGAGCCCTGGAGTGCGAATTGCACCACAGAGTTGGTTCCACTGGGAGGCAAGTGGGCTGGGGGTGGAGCTTTTTGTGTCCTCACATCCCGGGCTCAATCGCTGGGGGCTGCCCCTGGGGTGGGAGGTCTTACCCCCGCCCCTGCAAAGTGACCCCACCCAGTGAAGTGGGGCCATGAGCCCAGAACAGCCACAATCACAGGCCGGGGGTCGACACCCTCCAACGGGGGGGATCTGGGAGGTGCACCAGCACCCCCGGGGGCAATCGTGGGCCCAGAGGGCAGCGTCCCAGTGGGACCACCTAGGAGAGGAGGCCACGGGAAGTGGAGCTTTTTGTGTCCTCACATCCCGGGCTCAATCGCTGGGGGCTGCCCCTGGGGTGGGAGGTCTTACCCCCGCCCCTGCAAAGTGACCCCACCCAGTGAAGTGGGGCCATGAGCCCAGAACAGCCACAATCACAGGCCGGGGGTCGACACCCTCCAACGGGGGGCATCTGGGAGGTGCACCAGCACCCCCGGGGGCAATCGTGGGCCCAGAGGGCAGCGTCCCAGTGGGACCACCTAGGAGAGGAGGCCACGGGAAACAGTCACGGGGGAGGTCTCCGTGCTGTGAGCGAGGAAGGGAAACCGACCGGCGTTCACGGCCGCAGAGAGGATGCCAGGCTCGCTGCGAGGACCGTCTAATGCCGCCTGCACAGCTTGCGCAGCCGACTTCCTCTGTCCTGGAAAGGCCTTCTCCACCGGAGAGGAGTACTTTGACTTGCCTCGGGCACTGTGAGAGCAAAGATCCTTTCACTTAGCAGCAGAGCGCTGAATGAGAGGTTTGGGATGCTACCAAAAACCATTAGCAGAACGTTCAAGGCGGTGGGAGAGAAAAACATATCTGCTTTCAAAACACCTCTCCCGGGGATGTGAGAAACGCTGCTCGCGCTTCTCAGAGTGCTTACTGGACCTTCCTCCTGAAAACATCTTGCCTGAATCCCGCCTCAGACGAGACAGTGAGAAACAAGCTACTTGTGCTAACGTAGCTGCAGTGTTTTAAAGTTACAACTCCATTTACTACAAACTTGCCGGGAGTGAAACCATAAACTAACTGCAGAAATATAAATGCAGCGCTTCCACTGGGTTCCTGTTTCCAGCTCCTGCCCAGAGAGTCCAAAGCTCTCAGCAGGGAAGCCAGCTCTCCAGCAGGGCCCTGCCTCAGCCGCTCCGGGCTCCCCGTCCCAGACTCCATCACCTCTGCCTGGAACGCTCCACTTATCCTCTGAGTGCACATTCCTGGGGGCCTGACCCGAGTCCACCCCACCCCCTGCCAGTTTCTTAAAGCCTCCTGGGTTCGTCCAGGCCCCCCCCCACACCTCCCCAAGTGCTTCGGGGGAAGCCAACTCCCCCCATTTCCAGGATGGGCCTGACTGATCACAGGGTAAACCCCCTCTGCCCCATTGCCACGCCGCTGAGTCCACCGTCCTGGTCACAGAGCTTGGCTCAGGGGCGGCCTGGGAGATGCTTCTAGCCCTCAGGATGGAGCCACCGGAAGAGACGGGGTGTGGGCTCAGGAGCGGCGGCCTGGGAACGCGGCAGCCAGTCTGCCGAAAGCAAAGCGGCCTGGGGATGAGGCCACCCGCAGAGGACGGCCCAGCAGAGCCAGCTGCAGAGGAGCCATGGAGAAAAGGGGCCACCGCGCCGGTGACGCTGCCCGGGAATCTGTCCTCCAGCCAAATCATTTCCCCTTGTGGAGGCCAGTCCAGGTCAGGGTTTCTGTCACTGCAAGACTACCTCAAAATGCCACTTCCCCCGGGGGGCCTCCTCTGATTGCCTGTCTTAGTCCCGTCAATAAATTTTAACTCTCTCATTTCGAAACCTTCAGGGAACGATATCCTTTAAATCTCAGATTCCTGTCTTCTATTTTTGTTACTGATCTATGTCAGGCCCCAACTCCTGGAGGGCGATGCTCTTCAGGTCCATCCCTGAATCCCAGTCTCCCTAGGACAGGGCTCTGGAGAGCACGTATCTGCTGAATCAACGAGCAAACATGAAAGCACGGAACTTAAGACGATTTTGTTAATTTTTATAAGAACTCTCGAGAACTTCATACTGAGTAGATATTTGCCATTAGAATAGTGACTCTAAGTTTCACAGTTGGGAAATAGAATCCAATCTGTAGTAAAACATAAAGTGGGGCTTCCCTGGTGGCGCAGTGGTTGGGAGTCCGCCTGCCGATGCAGGGGACACGGGTTCATGCCCCGGTCCGGGAAGATCCCACATGCCGCGGAGCGGCTGGGCCCGTGAGCCATGGCCGCTGAGCCTGCGCGTCCAGAGCCTGGGCTCCGCAACGGGAGAGGTCACAGCAGCGAGAGGCCCGCGTACCGCAAAAGAAAAAAAAAAAAAAAAAAACCATAAAGTGTTGCACCAGCTCCTTCCAACACCACAGATACGTGCCATTCAGCACTTGGAACAGCCACATCTATGGTTGGTCTTATTGGGAGGATGTGTGTGTGAACAGCCCTTGCATTTAGTTAGTTAGTCACTTTATGTCTGCTACTCACTTCCTTTAATCCTGACAGCCTCGGGGATTTCTTCTTCCCCATTTTTGAGGTGAGAAAATGGAGGCTGGGAGGGGCTGAGTAGGATCGCACAGCTCGCGAGGAGCTCTGCACAGTCTCGAGCCCAGGTCTGAAGCTCACGTCTGAATTTGTCACTGCCAACTGCGTCCCCTGGCTGGGAGGCAGGACCGCGGGCTCCCAGTTACTCAGGACCTCAAGGCCGTCCACCTGGGAGCAGCCCCTGGCCTTCCTTTTCCGTCTGTCTTTATACAATCCAGCAGATACGAGGTGGACTTAGGGAACCCTCATTCTCCTTCCTTTGACCGTAACCACTGCCAGAAAGACAAGGCTCACGGATCGTGTCACCTCAGGCCTCCCAGAGAACACCTGTTTGGTTTTATGTTTAAATACATACTTAAAGGACTGTCTTCACAGGGGATGGGGATTATGTTCAAGCTACTACATTTAGCAAATGTCTATATTTAGCCAAACGCACTGTAAGTGCCTTTTTGTACCTCTTGTTTTTTAGGCAGTGCAACAGAGACTTAGGAGCACCTACTATGTGCCTGGCTCTGTGCTGAGCTCCGGGTATACGAAGGTAAGACACTGCCTGCCTGATGGTCACCTTCCACGGGGGACGGACCAGTGAACAAATAATGCTGAGGCCACGTGACTACCACAGCAGGCGTAGGGAGTGAGAGCTAGTGGAACCCGAGTGGAGGCAGGGAGACTTCTGCCCCGGGGCGATGTAGGAGGTCTCACAGAGGACACAAATCTACCGTGGGCTTTAAGGGTTGAATAGGAGTTTTCCTGGAAAGCCTTTCTCTTCGCATAGGGAGAAAAACAAAAGTGTTCATTCATTCAGTAGTCAACAAATACTGATTGACAGCCATGTGTCCATAAAAGCAAAATCACCTAAGAACTGGTTACAGAGTAGACCTCATAGCTGACTGAGGCGGCCAGACACCTTGGCCTAAATCGCCTGGAAGGTTTTCCAGGTGATAATAATGACATGCAGACAAACTCCATCACACTCCAGCACCTGGAGGAGAGGGTATCAGGAAGGTGGCACTGCCTCTGCATGTACATTCTCTATAGTCAGCACACTAGGTGCAAAGTTCAAAAGGTACAGAAGGGTATACGGTAAAAAAGCAAGCTTGTCCACTGTCGGCCCAAGGAATCACGCCCCTTCCCAGGGAGGCTGCTGCCACCAATCTGCTGGGCATCTTTGCCAACGTCACCGTTTGTTTAACCTGAAGGCTGAATCCTTGGGGGAGAAAAAGGCACTTGTACAGCTACGCGGGCGGTGCACCTTTTGTTCGCCACACTTCAAGTTCATCAGCGACCACTATAATAAACTCTGCCCGGGGAAACTTTGAGGGGAACCTCTCGGCGTGCCTGAACCCGTCTGCACGCGCGGCCCAGAAACAGGATTCACGGGGACCCCGGTTCGCGCCCAAGCTGCGCCTTGTGTGTCAATCGAGACGGCATCTGGTTATCGACAGGAGCGGGTCATTTCGCCAGGGCCATGTGGCCTGCGGGGACTGTCCTCGGGCCTCTAGGGTCGGGCCGACATCACCCTCACCATGCGGCGCAACACAGCGGGGCGCTCGCTCGTACCCCACCCGGCCGGCCCGGGGCCACCTTGCGCGTGGCGGGGCGGGGGGGGGGGGGGCGGCGGCCAAAGGGAGCTGGCGACATGGGGGGAGGGGTCGGTGCCGCCGGCCTGTCCCCGCGGCGCAGGACCGGTGCCCGGCCCACCGAGGTCCCGGCCTGGCCCGCGCCCCGTCCGCGGCGCCGGCGGACCGACGGACAGCGGACGGACGGACGCCTGACAGCTACGGCGGCGCCCCCAGCGCCCGCGCCCCGGCCCGGCCCCGCCGCTCACCTCGCGCGCAATCTGGTTCAGCGCGTCGTCCTCCGCCGTCAGCCGCTCGCGGTTGGGGAGCCGCTTGCGCCCCGAGCCCTGGGTGCCCATGTCCGCCGGCCGCGTCGCCCGCTGCGCTGCGGGACCGTGGCTCCCGCCGCCCACGCCCCTCTCGGTCCGGCCGGGCCCCGCTCCGCCCCTCCCTCCGCCGCGGCGTCATGGCGTCAGCGGGCGCGGGCCGGGGACGCGGGGACGCGGGGACGCGGGGACGCGGGGGACAGGGGCTGGGGGCGCCGGTGGGAGGAGCACGGGAACTCGGGCTCTGGGGACAGCAGGGACGCGGGGACGCGCCGAAGAGGGGACCGGGGAGCCGGGTGCACTGGGACTCCGGGGGCCAGGGACGCGGGCGCGGGGGGCTGGGGGCGCGGGGACGCCGGGGGACCGTGAGCATGCAGATGGCGGGAGGTTTGGGATGGCTGGGGGTCGGGGGCGCGGGGACGCGTGGGGCAAGGACAACTGGGAGTGTCGGTGGAAACTGGGGCTGGGGGCGCGAGGTCACGCCGGAGCGGCGGGACACGGGGACCAGGACGCCGGCGACCCGCGGGGACAACAAGGGCTGGGGATGCGAATGGGGAGCGGGGACGGGGGTGCGGGGATGCTGGGGGACAGTGAGCGTGGAAGCGGCAGCAGACTTGGGATGGCTGGGGGTCGGCGGCGCGTGGGCGCAGGGGACGGGGTGATGAAGGCTTGGGGTGCCGGTGGGGACAGGGGGCAAGGGACCACGGAGGGTTCGGAGGCGCGAGGGCGGGAGCCTGGAGCTCGAGATGGCTGGAGGGGTCTGGGCCGGCGGGGCGGGGGACACTGGAGGGTGGAACCCCCTGGTAATCGTGGGCTGACCTCACCAGGGCAGCGGTCACTTCATCGGGGGCGCTGGAGGGCTCGCAGGGAGGGACTGGGCTGCAGAGAGGGGTTTGCACCCAGGGGTGGGTGCAGGGACGTGGTTCAAACCTGCGCCCCAGGTGAAGTGGGGTCTGGCCTCACAGATGGGTGAAAGCTGGGTTCTAGGGTCAGGCTCAGGGGAGGTCAGGTCCCGCTCTGTGGGATCTCGCCAGCCCCCTGAGCCTTACAGCACGTTCAGAACCCCCGTGTTGGTGTGGGCGTTTCCTTCTTCACCGGCGTGTTTTCTGGGACCTGCCACTTCCCTCCTGTGTCCCCAGCTTCTAGGAAAAGGTCTGAAACGTCAGCTGCTCTCAAGAAGTAGATACTGAAAAGGGAATGACTACTTGAGCTTTACCTTCCACTCTCTAAAGGTGGATTTAAAATTGAATAGGAGGGTCAGATGAGGTTTACAAAGCCATTGCCTTCTTTTCCAGGGTAAGGACCCGAGTAACTGTTAGCTGTCTGTACTGAATTAAGGAAGAAGAAATGCGCTGGCCGAAGCACAGTAACCAAAAGTTCCTGGTCTATTTGGGGTATGGGGAGATCTTTAGTGCGGCTGGGGAAGAATGGAGGGCAGGGCCGTCCTGAAGCCACCTGTCGTTTTCCCCCAGAGGTGAGCACAGTCAGCATTTTGGTATATTTCTAACCAAGTGACATGACCAGGTTGGTTTGGGTTCTTAGAAAGCAAGCTGGGAGCTGGATGGAGGAGGGAACAGAACGGGGACCCGGCAGAGAAGGGTGCTGGAGGTTTACTGCAGGGAAAAGATGGTGGGGGAGCGACAGGAGGGAGCAACCAGGTTCCATTGCTCAGGACGCCTGAGTGGACTTCAGTGGGGTGGGTCGACAGGGCAGATGGTATTAGGGCTGTGACCTTGTTCATTACTGTACTCCTGGAGCTTGCATACACCTGCCACAGCGGAGGGACTGAGGAAATACCTGTTGATTGAGTCTTCTTTGTCACATTACACCACTTAGGACCCCATACTCCTTAGGTGACATGGTCCTGGTTGGAGGACAATCTCTTGCTCTGCCCGCAGCCCTGCTGGAGGCTCGCTGCTCCCTTAGCCCGTGATGCCTGGTGAAGACTCTGCCTTTGCTCAGGCTCGTTTCCACGGCTTCACTCATTCATTCCCCCACACCTGCTGCCTGTTGTGGCTTCTCCCGTTGCGGAGCACAGGCTCCGGACGCGCAGGCTCAGCGGCCACGGCTCACGGGCCCAGCCGCTCCGCGGCATGTGGGATCTTCCCGGACCGGGGCACGAACCCGTGTCCCCCGCATCGGCAGGCGGACTCTCAACCACTGCGCCACCAGGGAAGCCCTCTCCTTTCTTTTTTGATTGACATATATACACTAATATGTGTAAAATAGATAACTAATAAGAACGTGCTGTATAAAAAAATAAAATTAAAAAAAAATTAAAAAAATTTTTTTTTTTGGCTGTGCTGCGTGGCATGCAGGATCTTGGTTCCCTGACCAGGGATCAAAGCCATGCCCCGTGCAGTGGAAGCGCCGAGTCTTAACCACTCTTAACCCATCTCCACTCTGGAGGAAGTCTTCCCAACTCTCCAGGCTGCTCCTTGACTCTCCTCACTGGTCTTCCTCAGAACATCAGGTGACTATTCTAGCCCTTGAATTCTGTGCTGATCTGATGATTTGCTCATCTTTCCGCCCTCACTGGGGACGGAATGTGCCACTGCTTCAATCATAATGAGAGCGTCTGGCTGACTTTGGGGACTGAGTCCAGGTCCCAACCCCCTCCTCACCATCCCACCTGGGTTTTGTACGGAGACAGGGGACTCACTGCCTCAGGGACCGACTGGAGGTATTTCTGAATAGTTCGGTCCCTACACAGTGTTCTCAGACACGAGGGTGAATTCTGTCTCCCATCTCTCCCCCATCAACCACCCACATCTGGGAAAGGCCAACCTTTTGGGAATCATCAGAACCCATGTTGCTGGTCCTCAGGTGGTCCCATGATGTCATGACCTCCTGAACCACCATCCGTATGCTTCCTCCTTCTTTGGTGATGTGCTCTCCAACTGTCTGCTTCTCCCTCTGGAATCAGTTCTTGCCTTTAAATGGAGATATGACCCCTGCATTGTCAGGGTGGGGGCAGTCCATATAAAGATGTATCTCAGGGCTTGACACACGGGCAATCAATAAGTGGTTCTCCAGCTCCTCTCCGCAGAGGCCTGGGTCTGGAACGAATAGGGCAGCGGCTCCTGCTGGGGCGTGGGGAGGTGGGCAAGGACATTAGGCAGCTTTGTGGCTGTCGCCTGTCCTTGGGGTGCCCCTTGAGGGATACAGAAACCTGCAAGACCCCATCCATCAGGCTGAGCCACAGGCTTACCAAGAAGCTGTGGCTTTCTATTTGCTCTGGACTCTCAGCCTCTCCTGCGTGGTAGTCCACGAACTTGCTTCTACCTAGAAGGCCGTATTGTGCCACCAGCACTAGCCCCTCCCATGTGGCCCTTTTCTTATTCCAGGTGATTATACTACCCACAAGGGGTTACTGCCGAGAAGCCGCATCAGAGGTCTGATGTCGCAGGCAAGAGAATCAATATATTCATCTCCAAGCCTGGTACCGAGGCTCTTCACAAAGATACAAGTGCCCTTCAGGAAGCGTCCATGAATACGTGAAGGCAGCCTCGGTGAGGGGCACCACACAGGGGACCCCACGTGGACTTTCCACTCACGTCACAGTGTTCCTTTTGTTTGGGACCTCATTAGGCAAGCCTGTGAGCCGGCTGGGGGAAGAAGTTAATGGGCATCTCTGGGGGAGTCATCCAGGCTGGAGGGTGACTCAGAGCTGCTCTGATAGGGACCTCTGAAGGACAGTCACATGGGCCGTGAGCTGACTCGCTGGGGTCCATTGAGAAAGCCTTCCATGTGGTTCAAACATCATTCACTCGTGTTCCAGCCTTACTCTTCCAATTAACAGAGGATGGAAAAACCTCCCTTGGATTACAGCTGGAGGAAGGCTAGGGAGAATCACAGCCACTCACAAGGATGGCCTGAAAGGCAGCGGACAGATCATGGAGCCAAAATCATGCCCAGAGGGGAGCTGGCTGAGGTCAGGGTCGCCACCACGCCGGGGAGGTTAATGGTTTGTCTCCAGTGGCCGGCTGGCCTTTGTCTCTTTCCGCTCTCAGCATCTCAAAGCAGAAAATTGGACTGATCCTTCTCCCGACCCAATCTTGTCATTCTAAATGCCTCTTCTTTCCCAGGATACCACCACTTCCAGTTATGTTTTCATGTCTCTTGGAGTTAAAACTTTGGAATCACGTTGGATTTTTAAATTTATCTTATCCTTCATCCCTGATTGATTCTATCCCTATCCCCCTTCCGCATCTTTGCTGACTCCATGATGTTCTGTACCTGGTTCACCTTGCCACACCTGTGGGTGACTTGCAGTAAATCATCTCCTGAACTTGAGGTCTCCAGGGTGGGGTGCATGAGACAATACACTGGGGTGCAGGAGAAACATGCTAGAACTTCCATTAATATGTATTTTAAACTAAAAATAAGAATGTTATAGATCAAATGTTAATGTATGATCTATAACCTCACTTTAAGTGGTCACAGGTCATGTCATAATGATGCACAAGGTATTCCCAGGGGCTGCTAATGGCATTCTCTCTCATTAGACCATTTTCAGAATATTTTGATGTATTTGCATGAACGAGAAATGGATTTATGGGTTACATAGTCTAGTTTTAACTAAGACTCAAAGGGTAGATAAATGGCTTCAAAGGATTTAAAAGATTCTCAAGAAAATATTTTCCCCAAATCACAGACAAACAAGAGAATGAGAGACATATTTCTAACTCAGGAGGTCCCAGAAGGTTCCAGAATCTTCACTGGTCTCAGTATCAGGTTATTAGGTATGATGAGAACAATGAATAATCATCCCAAACAATTTGAAACACAAATTTACATTTCCTATTATTAATGATTAACCTCATTTTTAATGGATATTGTGCCCTGATATAACAGAGGAAAATAGATTATGAACATAATTTACACATAAATAAATATATAAAATTTGGGGTGTATTTTAAAATATTTGGTGATTGAGTTCATGATAAAAAAAAAGTCTGGTTTCTAGATCAATAATTCTTAAATTTGGGGGGATTGTGAACTCCTTTGAAAATCTGATGAAGGCTGGATTCCTCTCACCCACCAAAAAAAAAAAAAAAGAAGGAAGAAAGTAAAGGGCACCTAAACAGGAAATTGAGCACAATTTTAAAGGGTGATACTTTGAAGTCCATCCGTGGGCCATCAGAGCTCCCATTCTGTGCTGTCCCTATCTGAGCCTTCCTAACTACCAAAGTCAGAATAACCCTCCGAAGTACACTTCCATCACGTTGCACACCCCAAACTCCAGAATGGCTCCATCGTAGCCTTTGCAGTAATTCTGGAGCTTCCCAATAGGTGTCAAATGTGTTACTGGTGATTCATGACTGGTGATAGTTAAAAAGCTGAAGTTTGTGAAATTATTGGCGATAAGTGTTATTACCGCAATAATTTTACCTCCACTGAGTGCTACCGAGTGGCAGGAATTTTGCACAAATGAGGTGCTTTGGCAGGAGGATGTCACATTCAGGATAATTACATGCCATGCTTGTCTCCAGGGAGAAAAGCTGAGAGTGGCTGTCCTCTTGCACACAGAACCGGCTCCTTAGCCAACCCCTTCAGTCAGCTCTCTGCAGCACTCTTGGGATAGCGTTCCTGAGCCCCAAACCCAGGAATGTCTTTTCATCCCCCAAGAGAGCCTTATTCAGGGTCATGGGTCCATGAGTGTTTAGAAAATGTTCATGGCTTGACCGAATAAAGAGCCCTTTCACATGGTGCTATATAAAATAGGATGTGAAGACCAGCTTTCTTTTTATTTGTGCAAGAGAAATGCTACAAATACTCACTGACTGGCAGTGATACCAATTTTCTCCTCGCATGGGATTTATTAACTATTAATTCAGTTGGTTTTAAAAATAAGGACTTTTCACTTCTAGTGATGGAGAGGAAGCTTACCTCAAACTAATCCTCCTGTCACTAACCATTATAAACCTCAAACAAAATGTAAAAGTACCCACTGAAGAGTAATCAAAGCAGATAGAGACTGGAGCGGCTACAACCTTTGAATTAAGGAAAGTAAAAGGTGATATCCGCTTCCCCAGAGGATATTCTCCAGTCCTCAAGGTGCACTGGGAAAATAATTCAAGAGTTATTGGATTGGGAATAGATGTTAGGGTCTGAGACTACAAGTACGGCTGGCAATTCAGTGAGGAAATCCCAGAAAAAGGGATGCAGAGAGGGCAAAGCCTCAAGATCTGCATACTGACTTATGTAGAAGCCATGGCTGAGTCCTGAACAATGCATGTGTGGAGTGAGACTCCAGGAAATTCACATGGAAGCCGGAAGCCTGGAAGAACGGAGCAGAGATTTCAGCAGCTGTCCCATGCTAGGAAGACAAAGTTAGGAATTCAAGTCCTATCAAGTTGGAGGGCTTGGCAAACACCTTGAGCCTTTCATGGAAACCACAGAAGGACTATACCTTAATAGTAAGATGACATTAGAGGACTAAGGGGTATGACAGGAAAATCAAAATACACATGCTGTAGCAAAGCCTAGAACCAAGTCTCTACAAGATCAAGGTGCTGTGAAGGGTTGAGGTAACTCCCCTCCCTGATAGAACCAAATTCAGCACTCTTCAAAAGAAGGCAATAGAATCCAGAGTCTCTGAAATGTGACGTCCTCTATGTCCAGTATACAATAAAGAATTACTAGACACAAGAAGAATCAAGAAAATGAGGCTCACGGTCAAGAAAAAAATAATCAGTTGGAAAAGATTCACAGATGACCTCGATGTGGAAATTAGCAGAGGAGTACTATAAAATAACTACGAGAAAGATGGATATAATGGAAGAAGACATAGGGAATTTAAGGAAAGATTTGATGACTCTAAAAATGAACCAAATGGAAATTGTAGAACTGAAAAATACAAAGCTTTCCAATTTAAAAAATCTTTGGATAGTATTAGCAATAGATTGGATAATGTAGAAGAAAGGATCAGAGTGAACCTGAGGAATGGTCAGTAAAATTACCCAAACTGAAGGACAGAGAGAAAAAGACATTTAAAAAAAAACAGGTTACAGGGATTCAGGCTACCACGGTGGTCACTTGATTTTAACAAGGCACCAAGGAAATTCAGCAAAGAAAGGAAAATCTTTTTTTGATAAGTGGAGCCCAAACCGCTGGATATCTATAGAGAAAATAAAGTTTGACCCTTAACTAACACATTACACAATAATTAAATCATGAAATATTTTCGACCTAAACTTAAAAGCTAAAGATATAAAATTTCTAGAAGAAAATCTAGGAGAATGTTTTTGAAAACTTGGGGTAGGCAAAGATTTCCTGGACAGTTTTTAAACAGCACTAATCATCAAATCCAAAATTGATAAATTGGATTTTGTCACAATTAAAAATTTCTGCTTATATAAAAACTTCAGTAAGAAAATGAAAACACAAGGCACAGACTGGGAGAAAATATCCTCAGTATGTAAATGTGACAAAGCACTGCTGTGGCCTCTCCCGTTGTGGAGCACAGGATCCGGACGTGCAGGCTCAGTGGCCATGGCTCACGGGCCCAGCCGCTCCGTGGCATGCGGGACCCTCCCGGACCGGGGCACGAACCCATGTCCCCTGCATTGGCAGGCAGCTTCTCAACCGCTGTGCCACCAGGGAAGCCCCCAGCACTTCTATCCAGAATGTAGAAAGACTTCCTACAAATCAATAGGAAAAAGATAAATAAGTTATTTAAATAACAGGCAAGAGATTTGAATACTTAAACGGACACTTTATATAAGAAGGTATACAGAGAGTGTGGAGAAAAGGGAACCCTCTTACACTGTTCATGGGAATGTAAATTCATGCAGCCACTGTGGAGAGCAGTATGGAGCTTCCTTTAAAAAATTAAACATAGAGTTACCATATGATCCAGCAATCTCACTCCTGGGCATATAGTCCAGAAAAGATGAAAACTCTAATTTGAAAAGATACATGAACCCCAGTGTTCATAGCATCACTATTTACAATAGCCAAGACGTGGAAGCAACCCTAAATGTCTATCGACAGATGAATGGATAAAGAAGATGTGGTGTGTATATACCATGGAATATTATTCAGCCATAAAAAGGAATGAAATAATACCATTTGCAGCAACTTGGATGGATCTAGAGATTATCATACAAAGTGAAGTAAGTCAGAGAAATACAAATACCATATGATACCGCTTATATGTGGAATCTTAAAAAATGATATAAATGAACTTACTTATGACACAGAAACAGACTCACAAACATAGAAAACAAATTTATGGTTCCTGAAAGGGAAAGGGAAGTAGAGGGATAAATTAGGAGTTTGGGATTAATAGATACACACTACTATATATAAAATAAATAAACAAGGACCTACTGTATGGCACAGGGAACTATATTCAGTACCTTGTCATAACCTATAATGGAAAAGAATTGGAAGAAGAATATATATATGTATACGTATATGTATAAATGAATTCCTTTGCTCTACGCCTGAAACTAACACAACACTGTAAATTAACTACACTTCAATAAAAACATTTTTGTTTAAAAAAAAAAGAGGATATACAAATGACCAAAAAGTACTGAACATGCCTATCGTGCAAAATGAAACCACAGTGAGAGACCACTTCACATCCGCTGGGATTCTGCCATTGGAAAGACTGACAAGACCACATGTGGGTGAGGATGTCAAGCAGCTGGGACTCTCACTCGTTGCCGGTGGGAGCATGAAATTGTATCGCTGCTCTGGAATGCTGTTTGGAAGTTTCTCAGAAACATAACTTACCCCGTAACCCGGTCATTCAAGTCATTGGTATTTACCCAAGCGACATGAAAGCGTGTCCACAAAAAGACATGCACAAGAATGTTCGTAATAGCCCAAAGCTGAAAACAACCCAATGGCTATCGACAGGCGAACAGATAAGCAAATTATAGTTACAGATGTACTGCTACTCAGCGATATGAACTAACAAACCCCGAATACAGTCAACAATGTGGATGTAGTTCCAAGGCATGATGTTGAGTGAGAGAAGCCAGACACAAAAAAAGTACATATCGAAGGGTTCTCCTTACATGAAATTCTGGAACAGGCAACACTAAGCTATGGCGATAGAAATTAGAATAGTGGTTGCCTTGGCAGGGTGAGTGGATTGACTACAAAGGGGCACAAGGAAACTTTTTGGGGTGATGGAAATATTCTATATCTTCAGTGAGGTGTTCGCCACACAGAGAGACGAACTGTCCGGTTTTATCTGGGGATAAGGGGCTTCCTGAGATGTGGGACTTTCAGATTTCAAACGGGATAGTCCCAGGAAAACTGGAACCAGTTGGTCACCTTACATATGTGCGTGTAAACATTTGTCACAACTCGTAGAATTTTTGCGTGCATGTCCACATGCATGTCCAAGAGCATGCACACTTAAAATGTGTGCATCTTATTATGTGTTGATTATACAATTTAAAAAAAGAGTATTTAAAGAAATGATGATGGGAAAACAACCAAACCAATGAAAACATAAGCAGGCAACAGAAGAGAGCATCTGTCCTTTAGGCATCGTATTAAACTCATGGTTTTAACGTAATGGCTTTTGGAAAGACCATAACCTAACACATCGCTGACTACCCATCACTGACTACACATCACTTCCTCCAGGATGTGGAGATGCTGGATAAAAAGAGGCGCTGTGAAGGGATATTCGGTGTCAGCCTATTTGACACCTGTCTCCTGGGAGGGTTTAAGAGGTTGGGGAGGTTCCATCCATTTCTCCCCTACTACTTGTTGTGGGGTCTCAGATACCCACTGGCGTGCTGTTTTCCAGCAGAAGGCCCACAGGTAACGTCAGGACACGGAAACAAAAAGGTGATTTTCTCACAGTCCAGTTCGTCTCATTGTGGCATGTGTGAACGGAATCACGAAGCTCACTCCTTTTTCTCCTCTCCTGCCAATCCATCCCATTTCCCCTGGTCCTTTCTACCTGTGAGCTTTTCTGTTCTCGTGGTCACTGAGCATCTGTAACCTGGAGGGCAGAGCCATGGAATATTCCAGGCTGTGTTTGATCTGCCCTGTTTTCTGTTCGGTACTGCACAGGTGATCATAGTTGTGGGCTGGTACCTGTGCAGGGTTTGACAGTTTGTATACATCTGTACATTTGATGAGGCCTTTTTTTCTTCTGCTTTGAAGCCAAGCCTACTTATTTTTTAATTGAAGTATAGTTGATTTACAATATTATGTTAGTTTCAGGTGTACAACATAGTGATTCAACATTTTTATAGATTATACTCCATTTAAAGTTATGATAACGTATTGGCTACATACTCCATGCTGTATAATATATCCTTGTAGCTTATTTATCGGTGAGGCGTCTTGAGTAGGAAGTCACCGAGTTTCTCCACTACTTACGTGGACCCGTTAGTGAATGTAGCTTTTCCCCTTGAGGAATCGCTGTATTTATGAGCAAAACGGCAACCTTATCAACTACTCAACTCCAGTCCTCCAAAGCGGAAATTGAGCACAGATGTTTCAGATCTTTTTCATTATTATAGGAAGATGCTCGCCATATTTTTGGCAGTAGCTTTTAAGAGTACACTGTATGCTGGATTTGCCAATTTTTAAATCGGACAAACATTTCACCAAGTTTTGGTTATACTGAATGGCGCTCTGGAGACTTTCTTGTGAGGAATTCACTGGAAATTTCTCTACACGAGGATAACGCCGAACAACTGAAAACACTCCGGAGGGTCCCGAGCTTTACCTTGTTTTACTCTCCGCCATAACAGCGCTCAAGGGTTCTGGGCCAAGATGAAGCTCTCTGTGCCGGCACCCGGGCTATTTTAGGAACAGAAGAGAAAAATAGTTTACCACTTACTCATTTGCAGTCTCTGCTCAAGTTAAGTTCTTTATATCTTTGTAACCCAGACAAAGAACAGTTTATAAAATTTGCTACAAGCAGTCTGTAAAATTTAGCTTTGCTTCAAGCAGAGCAAAGGTTATATGGTTTTCTTCTTAGGAAATTTTTTTTTTTCCTCACAGTACAATCTAATCGCAACGCAAGTTAGCATCTCTGGGATGATTAAAAGAAATCACAGCCCTGCAAAGTGCCTGGCAGAGTCCAGCACGCTGGAAATGTGCACCAGGGCACCTACTGTATGCAGCAGAGGCCTGAGGAACAGGAGGATGAACGAGACCCCGTTCCTGTCTCCAGTGGGTCTCAAGGTGGCAAAAGGAGGGATAAAACCGCTTTGCGCCAACGGAGCACGTCGCTGGGAAAATCAGGAAGGAGCATTTGCTTTGCGGATGGATAGGACTTGTTCCCACAGGAAGAAGCTGTATCCATGGAAAGCCCAGGCAGGGAGGCTGTGAGCTGCATCCTTGCTTTCATACGGGCCTCGCGGGCCATGGTTTCACTGCCTGAAGGGGAAAATTTAGTGTGAAACCTCGAAGGGTAGCAGGATGCACTCTCTCCAAATGGGCCTTTTTGGCTTGAGGCTTCTTCTGACCTGAGAAACAGCAGACCCAGGGAAAGCCCAGCAAACAGGGTAGAAGTTGCCCTTTTGTAGGTGAAATCCACACGTGTAAAGGGTATCTCCATGTATAAGGGGGTCTCCTTCCCTGTACCAGGAAGAGAGGATGACTCTAAATCACAAGAAACGCGTATCAATGGCGAAGACACAGCTGAGAGCTGCGTAACCTCACCCTGTTTACCTGCTCATCTCCCACCTTTCCTCTTGTGTCATTAGCTGAAGATGGTATTTAAGCTGGTGGCTGAGGCCCCCTGAAGAGTTACTCATTTTTTCCCTGGGGATCTCCCACGCATACATGAGGTAAATGCGTTAATTAACTTCTATTTGTTTTTCTCTTGTTACTGTTTTATTTTAGGGACCTCAGCCAAGAACTCAGAAGGGCAAAGGGAGAATTCTTTTTTCTGCCCTGCAGCCATCTCTGTCTCTCTCCAGGGACTGCTGTCTTGTCACTCTGAGAAGGGGACTCAGGATCCTTACTCAGCACCAGACCTTAGCTGCTGACCAAAGTCGCTGGCTGCCCTGATGGGACAGAGATGAGAAGCCAGCTCCCCAGAAGGAAGGCCTCTGGCCATGGGGAGGAGGGGCAGGGCCGGAGGAGGCAGGGACTGGGCTGAGGATTGGGTCGGGGCCAATCGCTGAAGGGGGGAAGGGCTCCAGAACAGGCCCAGATAAGGGCATAAAGATGTGGCCGTGCAAAGCCGAGAGAGAACAAAGAGACCAGCAGGACCACGTGTCCACAGGTCTGCTTGTGTGAGTATGAGTGTGCGTGTGTGTCTATGTGTGTGTGTGTGTGAGTGTGTAAGGTACATCATCAACTTCCCGCTTCCCAGTCTTGAGCGAGGACTTGCTTCTGTCTTTCTGGGTAGACTGGCTGGGGGGGAGACCATCCATTCAAATTATTTCAAATTATCAAAATGTATTCCATATTCAAATTATTTCATTTCCTAAAGGAAATGGGGCATTCATTCATTCATTTATTCATTCATTCACATGGCCCTTTAATTCTGTGCTTGGCCTTGCTTCAGGTGGGAAGCCTGACTTTTGTGTTTTTGTGGTTTTCGCTTACCCACCATTCACTCCATCACTCACCAATTGGATAAGTATTTATCGACTGTCCCCTGGGAACAAGGCAAGCGGGTACCCTCCATCCTTTGGTGGAGCCCAGGGTGAGCAGAGCCTTTTCCGGTGTCCTTGAGAGACCCCCTTCCTCACTCTCCATCACAGCGTTTCCTGTGTTATCAGGGTTTCCACAGCTACCATTCCTGGTGGAAAGACTCGTCCCCTGTGGAGGCTCACCGCAGCCGCTGCTCCCCGTCCTGCCTCCTGGGAAGGTGTCTTCCACACTCTGCCATGTTCTGGGGAAACTAACCGTGTCCTCAGGCCGCAGTATTTAGGGAGAAGCGTCCTTCACAGCAAACCTGGAGAGCAAGAAAGAGAAACGGAGTCAGATCAGACATCTGCCTTCCCCTGCCTGACTTTCCGTGTTGGTATCTGTTCCAATGTATCGGCTTCACTTTTCTTGGGGGGGTGGGGTGGGGGAGGTGGGCACTGCGTGCTTTTGAAGATTCTGATTATCTTTTATACTCTTGGGGGCCTTACCCATCTATTCTTTTTTTTTTAATCTTTATTAGCGTATAATTGCTTTGCAACGGTGTGTTAGTTTCTGCTGTATAACAAAGTGAATCAGCTATACGTATACATATATCCCCATATCTCCTCCCTCTCGCATCTCCCTCCCACCCGCCCTATCCCACCCCTCTAGGTGGTCACAGAGCACCGAGCTGATCTCCCTGCGCTATGTGGCTGCTTCCCACTAGCTATCTATTTTTCATTTGGTAGTGTCTGTATGCCCATGCCACTCTCTCACTTCGTCCCAGCTTACCCTTCCCCCTCCCCATGTCCTCAAGGACCTAGGGGCAGGACGGGAATACCCGTCTATTCTTATTGCAACATGTATTGTACTGCTGACATGAATAATTTACTTTTTATATTGTTGTTGTACTCTGTGAAGTTTTCTTTGGCCTCCTCAGTACACAGGAAGCTCCCCGAGGGTACTTCTCGGTGACCCTATAGGTTTCTGACACAGTTCTGGGGACTCGGGAAGGTTTTTGATAAGCACTGAATGAAGGATAAGTTTTGAGATCTACTGTGTAAGAGAAGAGATGTGTCCACTCCATCCTGTGTTGGTCGGACTGCTCTTGGGAGTTTCGTCTAGTTCAGGAAGTAAACTTGAGTGGGACACAGGCAAAGCATCCGAAAGTCAACTGGGAGAACTTCGTGATGGGAAGAAGCTGAGCAGGGCGGACTGTCCGGGGCGAGGGGGCCGAGGAACAGGCGCGGATGCAGTGGAAGGAAGGAAGGACCTCCTCAGCATCAGGCCCCAGGGGAGGACAGGGACGCCTCGGCCAGCGTGGAGAGCCTCCAAAGGACTCCTCTCCCCACCGAGGAGGGGCTGGTGTCGGGCTGGGCGAGTTTTCCTCCACGTGTTTCCTGGACCACTAATTCCGGGGCATGATAATAGGTGCTCCATGAAAAATGTGTTTGGGCTCCAGTAAATGTGGGAAATACTGGTTTAAACAAAGTTGAACAGCTTGCAATACAGGGGCTTCTCGGGGTCTTCTGTGTACAGATGGGCATCGAGTTTCCGAGAAGGGGTTGCAAGGAATAGTCATTCCAAACCCATCTGACCTCGGATCCTTGCCCTGGAAACACATCACAGGGCTAGAATTCACAGAGCCCACTTTGGGGATAACAGAGTACAGTCTGACAAGACCGAGGCCAAGGGCTCTTCCAGTTGCGACTTTGCAACAGAGAGGTTCATCCACTGAGCTGCTACCTCACCGGAGCTCTCTGTGGCTGTCTCCATCCATTCGGGCTCTAAGAACACGACCGACTGGGTGACTTATAAACAACAGCCATTTGTTTTTCACGTCCTGGAGGCTGGGAAGTCCGTGATCATGGTGCTGGCAGGTTCAGTGGCTGCTGGCGTCCGCTTCCTGGTTCAAAGACCGTCGTCTTCTCACTGTGTCCTCACAGGGTGGAGGGGATGGGAGCTGTCTCTGGGGTCTCTTTTATAAGGACACTAATCCTCCACCCTCATGACCTAATCCCTTCTCAAAGGCCCTACCACCCAATACCGTCACACTGGGGAGTAGGTTTCAACACGTGAATTTTTCACGGGTCCATAGCAGTGGCTTTCTGAACAGGCTCGGGCATATTTCCTCTCTGGAATCAGGATGCATTTTAGGCACACCTGCTCTGAGGAGTTGAAACAATACGAGAGCAGACTGGTCGTTGTGCTCTGGAGTTTGTAGGCCATGTGTGGCAGTTTAACGGTGATTGTTAATGTGACAGCCATCACTCTGCAGGGGACCCGTCCTCCTCATGAGGGCCCCTTCTGCTCAGAGCTTCCTCCTTCCACCGTGTTTGTTCACGGTCCCCCACCCTCAACCACCTCCTCCAGCTTCCTCAACCTTTGATGGGCTCTGGGTGACTGTGTGGGACTTTGGGAAGAAGAGGGGGAGAGACTGACGGTCAGGCAGGGCCGGCCCCTTGTCAATTCCAGAACCGCAGGCTGCTGCGAGCGCAGAGAAGCAGACAAGAGATGCGGGATGCAGAGAGGACCCCCCGGGGGTGACAGCTCTTCACTTACTGGTTCCAGGCCTGGCTTCCCTCTGCTTCCATGAACAACCTCAGTAGATATCTGTAAAAGAAATCCCTTTTACTCCAGCTAGCTTGAATTGGTTTGGTAACTTGGAACCAAAAAAACTGTTTTCAAAATCCCCTTTCGGGACTTCCCTGGTGGCACAGTGGTTAAGAAGCCGCCTGCCAATGCAGGGGACACGGGTTCGAACCCTGGGCCGGGAAGATCCCACGTGTAGCGGAGCAACTAAGCCCGTGTGCCACAACTACTGAGCCTGCGCTCTAGAGCCTGCGAGCCACAGCTACTGAGCCTGTGTGCCACAACTACTGAGCCTGCATGCCTAGAGCCCGTGCTCTGCAACAAGAGAAGCCACCGCAATGAGAGGCCCACGCACCGCAACAAAGAGTAGCCCCCGCTCGCCACAACTAGAGAAAACCCGTACGCAGCAACAAAGACCCAACACAGCCAAAAATAATAAATAAATAAAATAAAATAAATTTATAAAAGAGAAAAGAAATATAAAAAAAAATCCCCTCTTGAGTGCATTTTTTAGGCTCTGTGCTGGATCTTATCCATACCTGATATTTCAGTACTCACAACTTCCTGTGGCTAAGGCCCAACTTTATCCTTTTTTTTTTTTTTTAAAGAATAAGCACTTTCATTCATTCATTCATTCATTTATGGTTGCAGCGCACAGCATGTGGGATCTCAGTTCCCCGACCAGGGTTTGAAATCTTGCCCCCTGCGTTGGAAGCACGGAGTCCTAACCACTGGACCTATTCATCTCTTACAGATGGAGGAGCTGCGGTTCGGAGAGCTCATGTGACTTGCCAAGGTCACACAACCAGCAAAGGTCAGAGCAGTCTCCAGCCCCAGTCTGTCAGACACCAAGGCCATGCCCTGAACCTCTCTCTGTGCTTGCCGAGCTGTACTTTTCTCTCCTCAGTGGGGAGGGCCAGGCGGAGGCCAGGTGGGCCCTAGACTGGCCCCTAGACTGGCCCCTAACGGGGGGAGGTTGCAGCTTCAGGGGTGAGAGGTGGGAGCCCCACTGCTCCGAGGCTTCCCCTGTCCACAGAGCAGGTGGAGGGAGCTGGGCGGCCATGGGGAGCCCCACCCCTGCTGGAGGTTGGGGAGGTGATCTCCATGCGAGGACCCCTGCCTGGTGCCCAGTGCCTGGTGCCCGGTGCCCGGTGCCCGGTGCCTGGTGCCCTGTCACCCACGGGGCTTCGAGGCACCAGCTCAGCCTACACCCCCGCCCGCCACCCCGCGTTCAGCCAGCAGGGCAGGGACTCTGTGTTGCCAATTCTTCAGCTGTTAAGACTGACGAAGATGTCAGTGGCAGGGAATGCTGGCCACACAGCAGATCTCATGGGAGCAGGGCTGAAGTGATTCAGGGCTCTCTGCAGTTCCAGGGACCAAATCATAGTCTGCCACCTCTCTGGAGTGCCACGCTGTCACAGCTCCACTGCCCTCTTCCTTCTCTCCGCCTGCCTTCTTGGTATCTGCTGTTGTGGCCAAATGCTTAACCAGAGACTAAGCTGTCTTAGTCACTTGGAGCTAACAAGTGACATAGTGAGTGTGCATTTGTGTTACCAGCATTACCTCTGCTGGGTAAACTTTGTGCACAGCCTCTGTCACCTGGGGCCCAGGTGGGGGTCTAATGGGGGGCTAGCATCACGGAGTGTGACCTGTGCAGACATGCAGGGCTGTGCTCTGGAACACTCCAGGATTGGCCTGATGTTCTGTGTCGGGCTAGTAACATCCCAAAGGGCACGGGTTGGGCTAAGCTCTGTACTGGTGTCCTGGGGCTGATGTAACAAACCTCCACAGACTGGAGGGCTTAAAACAACAGAAATTTGTGGTCTCACAGTCCTGGAGGCTTGGAAGTCAAGGTGTGGGTAGGGTTGGCTCCTTCTGGAAGATCTGAGGACAGTCTGTTCCATGCCACTCTCCTGGCTTCCGGTGGTTACTGGTGATCCTTGATGTTCCTTGGACACGAATCTGGGGGACACTCTTCAACGCAGTACAGTCTTCTGGAGTCCAAAGGCGTCCTCTTGATTCAGGAACCCCCAAAGGACCAGGCCTGGGGCAAATGCCCGAGTTGCTTTTCACAGAGACAGACCTACACAAAAGCACGTTGGTTGACCTTCTCATGAGTATTTATGACATCCAAGGTGTTATGAGTTGAACTGTGTCCCTCGAGAATTCATATGCTGGAGTCCTAAGCCCCAGCGCCTCAAAATGTGACCTTATTTGGAGACAGGGTCTTTACAGAGGTCATCAGGTTATGGTGAGTTCGTTAGCGTGGGCCATGGGCCCATATGACAGGTGTCCTTATCAAAGGGGAAGTTTGGACACAGACACACAATCACGGGGAGAAGGCCTCCTGAGGACGGAGCCAGAGATGGAGGTGATGCTTCTATAATACAAGCCAAAGAATGGCGAAGGTTGCAGCACGCCCCCCGAGGCAGGGGAGAGGCCTGAAACAGCTTCCTTCTCTCAGCCTCAGAGGGAACCGACCGGCGGACACAACGGTTGGGTGGACAAAGTGCTATTTCTCCACTTTTTATGGGAGATGTGTTTTCCCGATGTCTGGATCTTCCTTTACTCCTGCCTGGGTGCCTCTGGACGTGACCAAGAGCATCCTGGCTGAGGCCCCCTTGCCTCGCCCGCTCACATGCCCTGGCTGAGAATGTGGGCACAGGAACCTGTGGCCTCTGCTGTTGGTCATGCCACCCAAGGCTTCTCAGGAGTAGAATGTGACCCCTCCAAAGAGCCTCTGAGCTTGGGAGGGTTAGGGGTGGGTGGGTGCTGGAGAAGGTCTATTCCAGAGCCTCTTCCTTAGGGAGGTCAGCCAGGGAATCTCAGGGAAAGCTGAGGAACCACCGGAAAAGGAAAGGAAACCCAACAGCCTGGGGCTCAGACAACCCTTAGATACAAGGGGCTCGCGTCTCAGACGTGTATCTAAATCGAGCTGAATTCCTGCCCCTCCTCCACCTTCCTACGCTGTCAGCTTTGCGTTTTCCCAAGGCTGCCTTGTGTGCATCACAGCCGGCTGGCAGGAGGGTGAGTAATTTTACTGTCAGCATGAAGTGTAGCTAAAATCAGCTGATGAACTAAAGAACTGAATCATTTCTTCGATTCTGCCCTCTGGGGTCCTAGGTGCTTTCTGCGTGCGGGGAAGCAGCTGAGTCAAAGGCTGTATTATTGTCCAGCCCATAGGTACATATTCCCAGTTTGCCCTCCAGAAAAACGCACGTTCTCAGTGGCAGTTTCTGGAAGTGTCTCGACTCTCCTTCAGTGAAGGAGTCTGTGTATGGAGCCAGTCCCCCAACAGATAAATAGGTGTTTAACCTACATAAGTCCCAGCACCCCATGGCCCAATCACAGCTTGGTTTCCCCCTTAAACAGATACAATCCAACAACTAAAGACAATTTAAAAAGTGATTCCAGGGGGAATTCCAGTTCTAGTAACTGTGCAGGAGCTCATACCGGACTAATCTCCCCATAAAGAACAATAATAAACTCTGGATAAAATGTAAAACACCGTTTCAGGACACTGGAGAGTGATGTGAGAAGCAAAAGCTGGAGGGGATTTGACCCTTGAAAGAAGGGAACTGATCTGGATGAGATCCATGTGAATGGGATGTTCCTCAGAGGGGGAGGGCCCTTCCTGGTCTGCTCAGGGAGGGGCAGCTAGAACTTACAGGTCTGAGAAGTCAGAGGATGGAGTCTGGCTGCCTGAGTGGCTGGAAAATGAGAGGTGAAATCTTGGTTTACTGAGAGTTTTTGTCATGAATGGGAGTTGGATTTTGTAAATGCTTTTTCTGCATCTACTGATATGATCATGTGATTTTTCTTTTTTAGCGTCTTGATGTGATGGATTGCATTAACTGATTCTTGAATGTTGAACCATCCTTGCACACCTGGGATAAATCCCACTTGGTCGTGGTGTATAATTCTTTTTATCATTATTGGATTTGATTTGAGAATATTTTGTTGAGGATTTTTGCATCTATGTTCAGAAGAGATATTGGTCTGTAGTTTTCTTGTAATATCTTTGGTTTTGGTATTAGGATAATGCTGGCCTCATAGGATGAATTAGGAAGTACTTCCTCTGATTCTATCCTCTGAAAGAAATTGTAGAGAATTGGTATAATTTCTTCCTTAAATGCTTGGTAGAATTTACAAGTGAATTACAGGCATCTGGGCCTGGAGCTTTCTGTTTTGCAAGATTATTAATTATTGATTCAACTTCTTTATAATAACTATAGGCCTATTTAGATTGTTTATTTCTTCTTGTGTGAGTTTTGGCACACTGGGTCTTTCAAGGAACTGGTCCATTTCATCTAGGGTACCAAATTTGTGGGCATAGAGTCGTTCATTGCACTCTTTTATTATCGTTAAATATCCATGGGATCTGAGTGATGTCCCCTCTTTCATTTCCAATATTAGTGACTTATTTGTTCTTTTCATTTTTCTCAGCCTGGCTAGAGGCTTTTGGTTTCTTTGACTTTTTTCTATTGATTTCTTATTTTCAATTTCATTGATTTCTGCTCTCATTCTTATTATTTCTTCTGCTAACCTTGTATTCAATTTGCTCTTCTTTTTCTAGTTTCTAAGGTGGAAACTTAGATTATTGATTTTCAATCTTCTTTTCTAATATATGCATTCAATGCTATAAATTTCCCTCTAAGCACTGCTTTTGCTGCACCCCACAATTTTGATAAGCTGTGTTTTCATTTTCATCTTGTTAAATATCTTTTGAAATTTCTCTTGTGATTTCTTCTTTGACTCATGTGTTATTTAGCAGTGTGTTGTTTAATCTCTATGAATTTGGAGATTTTCCAGTTATCGATTTCTATTTTAATTCCACTGTGGTCTGAGAGCAGACATTGTATGAATTCTATTATTTTAAATTTGTTAAGGTGTGTTTCATGACCCAGAATGTGGTCTATCTCAGTGAACGTTCCATGTGAGCTTGAGAAACATGTGTATTCTGCTGTTGTTGGATGCAGAGGTGAAATCTTAAAAAGAAGAGAGGTCCAAAATGTTGCATATTAATGCTCCTCAAATCCTTAACTGACCCCTCAAGAGCTCATACACAGGTGAGGCTTCAAGAAACCCAGAGGAAAGCAATGCCTGTAAGCTTTAAAGAGCTGAGCAGAGATTTCAGCTGCTGCTCCCTTGCTGCAGGTGAGTGAGTTTGGAGTTTAAGTTCTGCAGAGTAGAGGGGCCTGGTGGACCCCTCAGACTTTCCACCAAAACCCCAGAAGGACCTCAGCTTAGGAACAAAGACTATGTGCCAGGAATAAGATTCACCCTAGGATTAAAGGCAAACCAAGCTCCCCAACAAGGTGTAAAGCAAAGTTTCCACATGTTCAAGATGACCCACAGTAATTTAACTGGCTTCTAGAATCAGCTCAACACTTTTCAAAGGAAAAGAATCCAGAATCTCAGCAACATATCATTCACAATATCTGATACACTATAACATCATTCACAATATCTGATAAACTATAACAATTCCCAGGCATATGGAGAATCAGGAAAACGTGACCCACGGTCAAGAAAAACACAAAACAACCAATCAGTAGGAGAAGACCCGCAAACTAACCATATGTTGGAATTAGTAGATAAGGAGTCTAAAATACTATGGTGAACACGGTAAAGAATCTGTAGGGAAGGATGCATATAGCGAGCGAAGAAGTGGCGAATTTCAGGAGTGATTTAGAGATTCTAGAAAAGAACCAAATGGAAACCATAGGACTGAAAAATACAATCTAATGTACTTAAAAAACCAGTAAAGAAGATAGAATGGAATACTAAAAGTACTTGATTAAATCAAAAGGAGAAGGACAGAGGAAAAAGAACAGAGGGAACAAACAGAAAACAAACAGCAAGATAGCATACTTAAGCAGAACCCTATCAATAATTATATTAAAGTTTGATGGAACAGACGCTAAACTGGAAGGCAGACAGGGTCAAAAAGTTAATACTCAGCTCTGTATACTGTTTCTAAGAGATGTACATTAAGCATGAAGACAGGCTGAAAATCAAAGTATGGAAAAGATATATTGGCTCACTTTGCCCTGCAGGGGGTGGGTCCCTACCTCTTTCCTTCCTCGTGAGTCCCATGCCTCACTATTCACTTTCCCAAGTCAGCCGCGTAAGGCCTGGAGTCTGGCTGGCCTGGAAATATACTCCATGGAAGGCAGGGTGACAGGAGGAAGCAGAGAAGGCAAAGACAGAATTCCCTTTAAGGGAGGGGTCCCCAACCCCCGGACCGCAGACCAGTACTGGTCCATGGCCTCGGGAACCAGGCCGCACAGCAGGAGGTGAGCGGCAGGTGTGCGAGCGAGTGAAGCTTCATCTGTATTTACAGCCGCTCCCCATTGCTCCCCACCGCTCCCCGTGGCTCCGCATCACTTGCATTACTGCCTGAACCATCCCCCCAACACCCCCCCACCATCCATGGAAAAATTGTCTTCCATGAAACCAGTCCCTGGTGCCAAAAAGTTTGGGGACCACTGCTCTAAGGTATACAGTGGGAAAGATGGGATGGGAAATGTGTTCACACTAATAAATGTTCCCCCCATTGACAGCTGCACTCAAAACATTTATTTACAAGTGGTGTACTTGGAAGTTAAAACATAGTGTCCCCCTGAGACAAGAAATGAGGCCTAGGTTCTTAAGCCCCAGGCTATGATGTACAGGTAGATTGTTACATGTTGTATCAAGCATATTCAGGAAATGGTAACTCATTGAACTGAATGAGGTGGGGTTAGGGGCAGTGTCAGCTTCAGGATATCAATGTCTGATCTGGGAGCAGACTGAGTTCTTCAAGTATCAAGTCTTTCTGCATCTCCAACCACTGTGCCCACCGGCCGCTGCCTCCTGGCCTGGGTGCACACACACTGGCGGTGTGGTTTGCTTTCGGAGGGCAGACCCAGCCCCGAGGCCTGCAGGGAAGTGGGCTTAGGTCTACTAGGGAATTCTGCCATCTCAGAATCTAGAAGTCAGGCGCACGGGTTTTAAGTAGTCATGTCCCTTGGTTCCATGGACTCCTCTCCCCTGAGGAAGGCATGGCTGGCAGAAGGCCAGCAGGGGGCCCTCTGGGGGGTGGCCCACAGGCTGGGGTTGCTGTGGGGATGAGGATGAAATCAGAGACTCTGAGTTAAGGACTTAGCACAGCGTTGGTGCATAGTCTGTGCTCAATAAAGAGTGCCTACGTTGGTTCGCTATGTTTCTAGTCTTTATGGAATTGTACAAGGCCTCTCCACCCTCACCCCGGCTACCCACCCAGACTGCACTCGCTGGCGGTCTCCCCTAGCGCCCCCTAGTGTGCGGTTCCAGGGCTCGCGCTGGGCTCACACTGCCTCTGGGGCCGGGAAAACCCTTCCTTCTCTGGGCCAGTGCATAAGTTTCTCATCCGTCTGTCCATCTTTGTGTCAGTATTTCTCCCTGGAAATACCCATCTCTCTTCCCTCCGGCCAAGCGAGGTGTCTCCTCCGCCCGCGCCCTCTGCCCCTTTTGGACCGTGTCTGAACCAGGGCAGCCCCCTTGCTCGGTGTGGTCCTTGTCGCATCCCTGCAGCCCTGGGCACCCCGGGGCAGGGCTTTGCTTTCCTCCCCTCCGCTCTGCCCAGCCTGGCTGGCAGCCATGCACTGCACTGATTGTCGAGCTGAGGAATTTCACTTGGTGTTCAGAAACCCCTGCTGGAATTTTCCATTGAGATAAGTGAGGGTGCAGGTTTCGGGGCAAGGCTGGAGGTCATTCCTGCTTATCTCAAAGGCCTTAGGAGATAAGAACATTCTGGAAGATCTGCACCTCAGATGTCTATCACACTATGAGATTGATCCTTAGCTACAGCCCAGCAAGGAGGCCTCAAGGAGGAAGGGGAGGCTACTCTTCCCCCAGATCCCTAGAGTGGGTCGCTGGGCACATCTACTGGAAAGCTGTGTTGATCACCTGAGCCATGGGGGGTCCTTTTACAAGGAGGTCTGGGCGGGCAGTTGGCAGTGTTGGTTACAAGCCCTGATAACAGCTTCAAAAATCTCAGAAATGTTTATGCCGCCGTGGGTCAGGCGGGTGGCAAGTTACAAAGGCTGATGTTTGAACCGTCTCAAATCCTAGAATCTAGAATCCACCGTGGATATCTGAGCAGGGACTGACTGGGACGTGAGTCAGCAGGGCTGTTGCTGGGTTCTTCAGCCACTGGGTGCTCAGGCCACATAGTCCCCAGGGGCCCCTTCAGCTCCAAAATTCTATAATTTTGCATTTCTTTTGAAGGGGGAATATGCCCATGAGTGTACCTGTCTGAATCTGTGGCCTGATTAATTGGTGCAGTGGAAATTCTTCCTGTTAATGTCAATACAGGAAAGTTGACAAATGCCAAGAGAGAAAGTTAAAAGTTAGTATGGCCATATAAAAATAATATCAATTATGGTCAAGTAAGCAAATTTCTTATGTGCTGTCTTTGATTAGTTTCCACCATAAGCAGTGATAATTCTGGGGTGCAGGTCTCAGTGGGGTTAGAAGGTCTGTGTTCTAAGTCTCCATCCTCCCCACCAGGGACTTTGTCCCCGAGCCTGACTCACACAACCTCACGGGAAAGCCTCCTCTGATTTAAGCATGAGTGCCCCCGGCTTTGCTCTCTGTGCCGTGAGACCAAATCACAGAGGCCAGAGGTGAAGGGAACCCCCTCACCTTAGAGGTGGGGAAAAAGGTGTCGAGAGGGGAGTGACTTGCCAAGGTGTCTGCAGGAGGAACCCACAGGTTTCAGGGAAAAGACCCACCCAAATGACAGCTGTGCAGGGTGACCCTAAGACCACAGAAGCAATCAGCCCCCAGGCCCTCCTGAGTATCTGAGTCCTGGCCTCTCATGGTGCCCCTGGGCCTTTCGAGGTGAGAAGAGGTCGGCTGTTGGGGACTGGCCTGAATCCAGGCCCCGGGGTCGGGGGTGGGGGGTTCTCACCACCTGCCAGTGGTGCGCTTTCCCTCTGCGTCACTGGTCGGGGGAGCAGTGCCCTCCCTCTGTGTGCTCTGGCTCAGGTCCGAGGCAGACAGGATTCTGGATGGCTCTCGAGATTCCCACACTAGGTGTCCACACGCTGGCTAATCCCCTCTTTTGAGGGTGCCCAGGGCCTGGATACAATGATGCCAACTCTTGAGATTAGGTCATAGTACATGCCAAAGGGGAAGAGGTTTTTGCAGATGTAACTAAGGTCCCTCATGAGCTGACTCTGAGTTAAGGAAAGGGAGATTGTGCCCGGTGGGCCTGACCTAATCAGGTGAGGCCTGTGATAGTGGGTCTGGAAGTCAGAGAGAGATCCTGATGGCCTCGAGGATGCAAGCTGCCGTGTGTGAGAGGGCCTGGGGGCTTGTCGCTTTTTTGGGAGCTCTAAGAGCTGAGAGTGCCCTCTGACTGGCAGCCAGTAGCAAAACAGGACTTCAGTCCTACAACAGCAAAGGACTGGGTTCCACCAAGATTACATGAACTTGCAGTGGACCTCGGGCTCCAGAAAGGATGCAGCCCTGCCGACACCTTGACCGCAGCCTGTGAGACCCCGAGCACAGGACCCATTAGGCTGTGCCCAGATTCCTGACCCATGGGAACTGTGAGATAATAAGCGTGTGTTGTAGGCGACCGTGTTGGTGGCTGCTTGTTACAGGCTGACAGACAAGTACCCAGGCCCCGAGCCCCTATCCACCCAGAGGTTGTCAGAGTGCTGGGTTGGCTCTGCTCCAGGCTGTGGTGGGAGCATCACGAACTTGGGGCTCTTTCCTCTGCACCCGGGAGTGACACGTCCTCCCCTGCGGCAGTCACTGAGGGTTCTGGGGCCACAGGTCACAGAATTCTTAATGCAGTTTTATTTCGTAGTGATTAACCAGAACTTCTCTGCGAGCCCTCTTCCTCTGGAAAATTGAGGGAGGGCTTCTCAACCTGTGTCCAGTGCAGGGACCTTGGTCTCCCGCAGTCACAGAAAGGATGTGGGTGAGATGCCCGCTCTCTCAGATGCCTTCCTTCTACTCCCACTCCTCTGCGAGACGGACGCTGGGGACCTCGGAGGGCAGGGTGACCGGAGACCTCATGGCAGCGTCGGGAGGGGAGGGGACAGAGAAGACTGGCACGAGTGGCTCTTCTAGGGGTTTCCAGCCAGCCCCCTGGCGTATCTGGGCTCCCCAGACCTCTCCAGGATCTTTGCAAGCCCCTGCCCTCGAGGGTGGGCAGAAAAGGCGTGTGCGCAGCTGTGAGCAGGGGGCCTCTGCGTCCCCGTTCCCCCCATCTCCCCCTCTGCCCGCCAGTTGGGACCCTCCCTAACATGGTCCATGGCGGCTGGAGAGTCACATGGGAGGACCCCCAAATCTCTTCTTTGGACAGGGTCTGGCTTTCAAACCTACTGTCTGACTGCGGGCGCAAAACTCCCATTTGGGGTGTTAGACGCTGGTTATTAACTGTTTTGTCTCCTGCATTCCTGCCACAAAGCTGATCTCTACAGCCCCCTCCCATCTTGTGCCCCTATCAACCTGCAGGAAGGTGGATGCTTCACGATAACTGGGGAGACGTCCATCCCCGTTAGAGAAAAGCACCTTCACCTGCATCAGAGCTGGACCCGCTGTCACACGGGTTCTCTGGGCAGAGCAGCGCATCAGCACCCAGACCTTTGGTTCCCGGTCTGCAGGTCGGGGATGAGGACATCATTCAAAAGGGGAGAGGGGTTCTCAGTCTCCAAAGTGACAGGACAATTATGAGGTGGTACCCGGGGAGGTGGCTGCACCCCGGACGAAATGATCGTGTGGGGGAAGAACCCCTGTCCCCAGGGTGGTGTGGGTGCGGCCGAGAGAGGCTGACCCTGGAGGGATGGTGGGAGGGAGTTCCCACTGGAACCTACACAGGTGTCCCCTCCAACAGAAGACCCCAGGACCCCGCAGGGCGCGGGGGAACCACGGAGCTGACAGAGCGTGTCTCACTGAGATTAAGGTGAGTCATGAGAACATAAAGAAAGCCAGCTTTCTGCACACTGTGTCTGCAGACAGATTCGTGGTCCACAAATTTCTACCTTTCTCAGCATCTGGCTCCCCCTTCCCCAGTGCTCGGAGACTCTGAAAATCTTATCTCAAAGAGGCTATTCCATCATTGCTGAGGCGGGAAATTCCGCAGCTAGAGTCGTGTGAAGAATTTGGGAGGACGAGGAAAATGTCCCCTTCCCTCGTCTTGTGCCTAGACCCTGCCACCTCCGGGAGATGCAGTCAGGCTGCTGGGAGAAGGCATCAGGGAAATACAGCCCCCCACCCCGAGGCATCCAGACAGGATGGGCCGGTCTGACCCCAGGACCCGCACACCCTGCCTTGCCCCTGGTTCCAGGCTCAGGGCCCCCAGCGCTGGCGCCCAGCTGTTTGTGGCAGGAATCAATTCATTTGACCCAAATACTTCCTTCTCTTCTGGGCTACTAGTTTCAAGTGCAACAAAGAGCCCCACAGCTCGAGGGAGGAGCAGAAGGAAATAAATCAGCATTGAAATGCGACTCGTAACAAAACTGAGAAACTCAGGCGCAGCTGGGTGACCGGATGGGAGCGTGACTTCCAGCAGGTGCCCAGGTGCACCTGCAGCGCCTGCATTAAGGTCCAGCCTCCCGCTGCCGCAGGTGACCACCTGACCACGGCAGACCTTGCCCTGAGAGCCTCTCGGGAAGGGAGGAGGCCTTGGGGGAGGGGGCTGGGCATCGCCTTGGCCCAGGGCTGCTGCCTCTCACCTGTTTTCTGTGAGCCTCTGCCTGGCCCCGGGGCCACGGCCACGCCCCAGCCCGCCTGTTGAGGGAACAAAACTTTCCCCTGGCCAGAATCGGGGAGAAAGGGGACACACGTAGGGGCCCTGTGGGACCCGGTGATGATAGGGTGTCAGGCTCTCTGGAAGTGACCAGGCCTGGGGAACAGGTGAGTCATTGTTTAAACCTCTGCGTGCTTTGTCGACTGTGTGTGTCTTTGTTTAAACTTGTGTGTGCTTTGTCGAGTGTGTGTGTGTGTGTGTGTGTGTGTGTCTGTTTGTATCTGTGTGTCTGTGTGCATGTATGTGGGTGTGAGTGTATCCGTGTGTGTCATGTGTGCCTGCACCTTTGTGTCTGATGTGTGTCTGTGTACGAGCCCCAAAGCACAGAATCAAAAGGGTGAAGTGAAGAGCCAGGAGTGTGTTCTCCTGAGCGCCAGAGGTGTCCTTGTTTGTCCCGATGGCTTGCTAGGTCAGGGTCCTGGAAGGAGATTCCTATTTAAAGAGTGGCCTCTGGGAAAATCCAGTTAAAGGCTTGAACGTAATGAACAGGAGCCCTTACAGGAATCCATTTCAAACGGATCACGGTGCCCAAGTGCTACCTACTGACCTCAGAATAAACAACTGCACAGTAATCCCTGCGTTCCTTACACGCCTGGGCGGGGAGAGCTGGAGGAGGACGTGCTCGCTGGCGACGAACTCGGCAGATCAGACGCTTCCCTGGAGCGACCCTCCCCCAGGAAGACTGGTTTGGACTTGCAATCTCTCCTTTTTCCCTTGGTGCAAGGAGATGAGCTTGTCAGAAATGAAAAGCCCGAAACCGAAATGCTCCGCAGGGTGTCCCTGTTGGCCCCGATCACGAATGTGGCATTCTTGAGATCGTCTCTGCGTTTAGAGACACTTCAGTAACCCTGTCTTCATGAAATTCCAGGGGCCGGGTCAGGAGTCACATTTTTCAATTGGAGTCCTCTCTGAACCGAGGGCTTCAACCTCTAATCAACGTGTAATCACACGAAAACTCATACATGAAAATGCTTACTGCAGTCTTATTTATTACAGAGAAAAAACAATTAAAGCCAAGTAAAAAATCCAGTAACAGAGAAATAGTTCAGGAAATTGGAATCATTGTAGGGGTACTATGTGGTCATTAAACACACATAGGTCAAATGCGTCTACAACATATGCAGTAATGTGGAAAACCGCCCTTCAAATGTCTTACTTTTTTTTTTTTAATGTGGGATGCATAATTTTATGTTAAAATGATGGCTTGTTTTTAAGATTCTTATACAAAAAATTAGAAGAAAGTAGGCAAAATACCATCCCTCGTTGTATTAAGGGTGTGGGATTACGGGTAATTTCATTTTTTTCATATTGATAATTATGTGTTTATATTTATTGAAAAATAATGATTTTAGATAAAGAGATGTGTCACCTGTATGTGGTATCATAGTAATGGCATGTATATTCATACTCCACCGATTTTGGTTAATTCAGACATGTTTGGGGCTAAAGATTTTCTTGACTTAAGGAGAGTTTTATTAATTAGTGCACATAAATAGCAAGGAAAACTTAAAGGGGTATCTTTAAATACTTGAGAATTGCTGTAGGTGTGTTAGAACTTTCTCTTTATGTAAAATTACAGCACAAATCAGTGGAATATCTGCTTCTGAGCAGGTGCCTTAAGTACTTTCGCAAGAAACAAGGTATTAGCCTGGGGTGGCACAGAAACCTGGGGAATTCCATTCTTAAAAGCGTTCCTTTTTTCCAGCTTTATTGAGACAATTGACATATATATAACATGGGGTAAATTTAAGGTGTGTTACGTGTTGATTGGGTACATTTACATATTGCAAAAACACCTCCACCCCGTCACATAATTACCATTTCTTTTTGTGGTGAGAACACTTAAGCTCTACTCTCTTAATACTTTTCAAGTGTATGATACCGTATGAGCTTTAATCATCACGCCGTACATGAGATCCCCAGAACCTGTGAATCTTACAATTGAAGTTTGCACCCTTTTACCAATATCACCCCACTTCCCACACACACCCCGGCCTCTGGTCACCACCACTCTACTCTCTGTTTCTCTACATTAGGCCAAAAAAAAAAAAAAAAAAAAGTGGTTTATAAGTGAGGGCTTGCTACTGAGCTGACCGTCTTTTGGGCAATGAGATCCGGCCAGTGGCTCCCCGGCAGGCTCATTGCACCAGCGGTTCTTGATGTGGGTGGAGCGCAGGTCCTGCTGCCTCTGTAAGTGACTGAAATGAGGCTCGTGCCTGGTGAACCCAGTGTGGACGTGAAGGCAGCCTGTTCTGGCTTAAAAAAAAATTTTTTTTTTAAATTTGCTTTATTGAAGTCTAGTTGATTTACAATGTTGTGTGAGTTTCTGCTGTATAGCAAAGTGATTCAATTATACATATATATACATTCCTTTTCATACTCTTTTCCATTATGGTTTATCCCGGGATAGTGAATATAATTCCCTGTGCTATACAGTAGGACCTTGTTGTTTATCCATCCCTTATATAATAGTTTGCATCTGCTGACCCCAAACTCTCAGTCCATCTCTCCCCCGCCCCCATCCTCCTCCTTGCGCCTGCTCTGGCTTGGACTCCTGCGTCTTTCTCTTAGAAAAGCTGCTGGGCCTCTCTGTAAGGTGGGGTAACGCCAAGACCCCCGGAGGCTTCTTGCTCTGCTTCAGTAGAAACCTGTATGCAGCCAAGCCGTGCAGGGCCCTGAGCACACGGTCACCCTGCGTCTCAGTGGAGATGGCGGGTCCATTAGCCTTGGTCCCCCCCTCCCCCGTAGTGTTGTAGGGCAAGGGCTCCCTGCCCAACAAGCATAGAAGCGACACTATGGCGCTGGCTTTTGAGAAAAGACAGAGGTTTAATTCGAGGTCGACCGGCAAGGCTCTCAAACGTGTCTCTGCACTCCACGTTTGGGGCAAAATTTAAGAGCTTCAGGGAATTTTAAACTTGGAAGCGAACCGTCTAGTCTTGAATCAGTCCCTATAAGCTACGTGCGCGCTCCAGGAAGCCAGATTTTCCTTATTAAAGGACCTGTCCTTCCTAAAGGGCTCTGGTGGCAACATTTCTATTCTTTGAGTTCCCTAGTCTGGAGCTTTTTGGTTGGGGGGTCATCCTGGAGACGTGGGCTCCCGCCTTGCGCATGCGTAGTGCTGTCTCTGTACCGTAACTCCGGGTTTGGTTAGTCAACCCACCTCTTTAAGGAGGCAAAACCACTTTAAGTTGGTAAAGGTTTTACGTGCTTTTACAGCAGCCTCATCTGAATACGTTGTCTGAATCTGAATGCCGGGTTGCCTTTAAACCTGTAACTTTCTGCTTTTCTTGGTCACTCGGGCTGAGCTGCCTGGAGGAAGCTGGTCCCAGCACCTGCTGGATGCCCCTCCTCTGGTCTCTCTTTCTGCAGAGATCCCAGCCCACTTTTTCTTTTCTTTCTTTTTTCTTTTACGGTGTGCGGGCCTCTCACTGTTGTGGCCTCTCCCGTTGCGAAGCACAGGCTCCGGATGCGCAGGCTCAGCGGCCATGGCTCACGGGCCCAGCCGCTCCGCGGCATGTGGGATCCTCCCGGACCGGGGCACGGACCCACGTCCCCTGCATCGGCAGGCGGACTCTCAACCACTGCGCCACCAGGGAAGCCTCCAGCCCACTTTTTGACAAGCTCCCTGGGGTTGGACTGGCCGTGCAAACTATGCGGCGGAAACAGCATGTCTGTCTAGTTATGACTTGCTAAGCCATCCCCACGGATATGCACGAGACATTTATTGAGCACCTACTGTAATCTCAGTGAATACTGTCTTTGCTTTCGTGAGAAGTTATAGCCCGACGAGAGAGAGAACCAAGAAAAAAATAATTCTACGAATTAAGGGAGAGCTGGAAACAGATCATTTCCATCAAGTAGAGGAACAGGGAGCTGTAGGCCCCACGATGCAGAGACTTTTCTCTCTTTTATGAACTGCTATTTATGGGGACTGGACACACGATCGGGGGTGAGGGGGTGGGGTAAGGGTGGCAGCTGTGAGACCAGACAGGAGGCCGTGGTGGGAGAGGGATTTGTATCAAGGTGAACGGAGAGAAGAGAGCAGACGTAGCAGCTTCGCAGTAAGGCAAATTCCCCAGATGATTAGCCGCGGGGCCGACAGAGAAGCAGCTCTACAACCTCTGAACTTTGAGCCAACATCTTTTTGTTATCTTTCCTGCGGCTTCAATCCTCATTCCGGACTCTGATTTGCCCTTTGCCCTGTAGAGCTGAATCATAGGCTGTCATTTTATCGCTGGAGGGCCAGCCACTTTGGGGGGGCGCCCCCATTTGTTCCTGGTGTTTATTTTATTTTGCCTTTGAGTTTAATTTCTACCAGTGGATCAGAAATCTGCAGAAGGGCTGCTTTGAATTCCTGCATGGGTGGTGGGTTCTGGAGAGAGGACTGGCCCCTGCAGAACTCCATTCCCCAACCCCCGGGGGGCAGCTGTGGGTCTGCGGGATGCAGAGGAAGTTGCAGGGTGCCCTGGCGGGATGTCATCCGTTGACACAATTAAGCATCATCCCCGATGGTGAAACTTGAGAGCATCCCGTGGAAGATGGGGTTCCAGACATGCTTTCCAATAACCATTCAGCTCTGCTGTGTCCCTTTCGCCAGGGAGTGGATGGGCCTGTGAACCCTTCTCTGCCAGACCCTGTAACTCCAGTCACCTTCTGTTTAGAAAGTCTTGTTGGTATTTAGGACTCCGTCCTGTTGGCTTTTAAACTTTGATCCCAAACTCGATTCTTTTCCTTTTGTCCCCACAGGGCAGACCAGACCAGTCTGTAGCTGTGGCTGCTTGTTGGGGACAGCGAGGAAACAGGGTCTGCTTCCTACTGCTCTCGCTTTTCTCCCTCCCTCTTCAAAATCCCTTCCCTTCCTCCATTCCCACCCACTGCAATGAGGTGGGAGAGGATCTGCTCACTGGACGGGCTAGCTCTGAGGTGGGTTTGGGTATATTTCACGGGAAGTTTTCTCTAGATGCAATCCAGATAGTAGACGAAGACAAAATGATAACAGTGGAATGCCACCAGTTTGCAGCCCCCGAATGAGACAGTGGACACAGGGACAGTTTTCAATGGCTGTTACCTCCTGAGGAAATGCCCACCACACTCACGACAGTATTCTTGCCAAAAGATAGCCTATATCCAATCAGATTTCTGTTCTGAGCCACCAAGCTACAGAAAATCAGGGTTCAAGAGAACACATTCAATGACAACTTAGGGATGCAATCAGCAAAATCCAGACTGGAAACTACAAGGCAATCTGATTTCTTCAACAAATAAATTACAGAGAAAAAGAGGATGCCTGTACACATACCGGGATTTGCAGGAGAATAAATAGGATGTCTAGGAATTCCCTCAAACTAATCTTCGGAGGAAGGGGGGTTTGGGGATGTGGGTGAAACAAGATTGGCTACAGCTGATTCTTGTGGAGGTGGATGATGGAGATCTGAGGTCCACCAGAACGACCTCCATCCTCTCTGTTCTGGTACATGCCTGAAATTTTCTACAATGAAAACATGTGCAGGGTTTGCCCAGATTAATTTTGATCACAGAGCCGTTTTTCTCCAGGGCATATCACTGTGGGTTCTGAGGCTTTCAATACAGTGGGAAGGAATGCAATGTTTTGAGATCCTTGAAACACCAAGCTTTTTTGTAAATAGATTTTCTTGAAACACCAATTCGAATCCATGAACCACAGCTGAGAGAGTGCTGTACGTTTTAGGTATTTCAGAACCTTTTTGGAATAAGTCATAGGTTTTTCAAAAGTGAGAGGTGATGGAAAGAGGGCAACGAGCCAGTATGATGACTAGCACACAATCACTACTTTGCAGGGTACGAAGCCGTTCATACGCATTGGCCCCTGCCGGGCACCGTGGACACGCTTTGCAAGCACCTCACAACACTTTCACCCTGTCCGGGGGTGAAAACCCCTGCTTCCCACCTAAAATAGGGAAACCCAGTGTGTGCTTTGTGCCAATCCTCTCAGGAGGCAGCCGTCATGGTGGAAGAGACACCTCACTGGGAACGAAAGCTTTGGTTTGAAATTTGGGCTCCGCTATGGATAAGCCTTCCGCTTCTCTGTGTCCACTCATCCATTCATTCAGTCGCTCATCCATTCACTCACTCACAGCAGGCGTATGTTATAGCTATTGCTCGCCCCACTTTCCAGAAGGGGAGATGGGGTGCCGAGCGGCAAGCCAGGTGCCTCTGACTTGGAGCTGCCTTCCATTCAAGGCTGTCTGTATTCATCCAGGGCAGCAGCGTCCCGGGGCCGCACTTGCTGAGATTATTCGGCATCTGACATTCAGCCTCCGTCCATCATTGTCTCTCTGCAGGGCATGGCGCAGGTGGATGGGGCCCCCCGGCCCGGGGCTGCCCTGGGCCAGGCCTGCATCTTCAAGCTGGTTCTCCTGGGCAGTGGTTCTGTGGGCAAGTCCAGCTTGGCTCTCCAGTATGTGAAGAGCGATTTCAGGAGCATCTTGCCGACCGTGGGATGTAAGTGACGGGACAGGGCACCCTTCCTTCGTCTCCTGGCGGGGGAGCCAGGGCTGCTGACCCACACGTGGGGCACCTGGGGATGAGGCCGCCTGGGAATTTCCCAGGCTCTCCTGGAGCCTCGGGCAGTGCCTGGCACGTGCAGGGAGGGCATGAGGTCCACCCCAGGCAGGCATGCACACGGGATCCAGAACCCAGACAGGTTTCAGCTCAGCTGGAGTCTGCGGGGGCCGGGGAGGGGGCGGGTAGTGTATCCGCGACAGAGTTTCTGGCCCCGAAGGGTTGCGTGTGTGAGGGCTTCTGCTGGTGGAGGGAGGAGCCCAGAAGAAGAACCTGCCCCCAGGCTCTGCCACTCAGCCCTCTAAACAAGCCGGCCTCTCACCCTGGCTGGTTGCTCTCCTGCTAACTCTGCTCCCTTTCTGCCTGGACTCGGCTTACCCACCTGGCCTGGGCTGGCGGCGGATAGGGTGGGTGCTGTAAGAAGGGACGGCAGGGAGGGAGGCCCCTCTCACTGCACTGCTTAAAGAGGATTAGCAAGTCATGGCTTTCAGAGGGGAGGGACTTTGGCGCATCTGTGGACAACTGGTCTCCTTCACATCCTGTCTGGGGGTGAAAAGTCCCACTTCCCACCTAAAATAGGGAAACCCAGTGTGTGCTCTGTGCCAGTCCTCTCAGGAGGCAGCCGTCATGGTGGAAGAGACACCTCACTGGGAACGAAAGCTTCGGTTTGAAATTTGGACTCCGCTATGGGATAAGCCTTCCGTTTCTCTGTGTCCACTCATCCATTCATTCACTCACTCAGCAAGTACCTGTTGGGTGTGGCCTCTGTCCCAGGCCCACGTCAGGTGTGGAGGATTCTCTAAGATGCCAAGCAGACACACCGACATAGAAACAGAGCACGAAATTCAGCAAACAGTATTAACTCCTTGGGAGCCCTCAGACTTCTCAGAAGGGTGGGTCCTGAGTCCCTGAGGAATATGCGGCCCAAAGGGATCTGCCAGGGCCAGGCCCCCAGAAATAGTGGTGAGAAGGGCAGAAGCAGGGTGAAGGGCTGGCCCCAGGACGGGAACGCGGGGAGAGCTGGTAGAGACCGTGGATTCAGGCCGGCTGAGGGGCACGCAGGGCCACCTCTTCTCCATCAGCAGGAAAGCTGACACTGCTCACCCGTGATATCAGACTGGGCTTTAAAAAAATACGACAAGGTGCCAAGTCTGGCTTCAAGGTGGGTTTCGCTGAGAGCAGAGACCACAGAAGGGGGCCAGGCCAGGCTGGGATTTCGAGGGCTGTGTGCCTGGGTGTGAACCTGGATTCCAGTTCAGGGGAGGGAGACAGCAGGGACCAGGCCGGGCGGCTCGTCGGGCTGGATCTCACTCTAAGACCGAGGTCTGAGGCCACGGCTCCCAGGGCCCTGCTTGTTTTTGCAAATAAGGTTCTATGGGGACACAGCCCCGCTCATGCCTGTGTATCCTCTGTGGCTGCTTTCCCTCTGGAAGGGCGGCTTTGGGTTGATTGCTGGCAACGGTGACAGTACATCCCTCGAAGCCTAAAATGTTTACTACAGGGAACTTCCCCCCAAAAGTTTAGGACCCCTGCCTGAGAGCCAGTATCCCAGGAGGCAGCGGGTGGCCAGGGGGTGGGCTCCAGCGGGCATAGAGTGGCCTGGGGACTCACGGTGAGCCGAGAACTTAGCTCAGTGGGCCCAGGGAGGCCTGCCACTCTGACCTACCTTGTGGGGCAGAAGAGGCCCCACACACAGAGCCAGGCCGAGGCTGCGGGCGGCGCTGGCATTCTGTATTTCCGGGGAGGGAAAGGGGAGCGCAGACAAGTTCGCTAACTCTCCCAAGCGAGAAACCCGCAGGTCCAGCGCACTGCAGCTCGTGGACGGTGAGTGGGATGCCCTGTCTCCCCAACCCCAGTCACCTCCACCGCTTCCTTTAGCTCCAGCAAGTCGGGGGCCAAGCTGTCACCCTCCCCAGGCTGTCCAAGTCACCGTGCTCTCTTCAGGGGTCCTACGAGGGTCAGGAGGGTGCACAGAGGCTGGGCTCGGGTCAGGGTGGGGGGCCTTTGCTTGGGTGGCAGGCCAGGATGCACCTTCTCCACTCTTGGTCCTCTGCCCAGCCCCGGCTGTCCTCCTCCTGCCCGTGCCCCTCCCCCAGGCCCGGGCTCATCTCCCCAGGACCCCGCCTCTGCCCTGGGGCTGGTGCCCTAGGCCTTGGCTTCCTGGGCTGCCGTGGGAGGGTGTGGATCAGTGTTGTGGCCCGCAGCCCTCTAGGTGGGTTTAGCGGTCCTTTATTCAATCAGCAACCAGCCTATTTATGGAGCACCTACTAGGTGCCAGCCACTGAGCTGGGTGTAAGGGACGTAGAGATGAGTGCGCCCTCCTTTGCTTTGAGGAGCTAAATCCCCTGTGGGAATGACCGTCTCCGCCACGTACATCTCTGGGCCTACTTCACGTGCCTTGTGCCCCTTGTGATGTTCTTACGACCTTTGCAGGTGGATATTATAACGATTATTAAGTTCTTATAAAAATAAATAAATAATATCACTTATTATAATATGATATGTAATCACATATTATATTCTATGTGATTTTATTAATTATTATGCTATGATAATTATTATATTATTATAAAAGCAGACACTCCCCCCTTTTTTGTTTTTTCTGGTTTGGCCACGCCGCACAGCAGGTGGGATCTTAATTCCCTGACCAGGGATCGAACCTGCGCCCCCTGCTTTGGAAATGCAGAGTCTTAACCACTGGACCTTTATTTTATTTATTTTTGGCTGCTTTGGGTCTTCGTTGCCACACACGGGCTTTCTCTAGTGCAGCAAGCGGGGGCTACTCTTCGTTGTGCTTCTCATTGCGGTGGCTTCTCTTGTTGCAGAGCACGTGTTCTAGGCCCACGGGCTTCAGTAGCTGTGGCATGTGGGCTCAGTAGTTGTGACTTGCGGGCTCTAGAGCGCAGGCTCAGTAGTTGTGGCGCATGGGTTTAGTTGCTCCTTGGCATGTGGGACCTTCCCGGACCAGGGCTTGAACCCGTGTCCCCTGCATTGGCAGGTGGGTTCTTAACCACTGTGCCACCAGGGAAGTCCCTCTGTGTATCCCTTGAGGCGGAACCAGGACCCTGGCCCAAGGCTGCTCTATTTGCTTCTTGGCTGCCCCTCCCTTGTCTCTGCATCCCCTCCCTTCCGTGATTAGCAACGGCTGGAATCTGCCCTCTGGAACTCAGGGAAGGTCATGGGGGCTGGAGTCTGTTCCCTACAAACAAAAGTGGGGGGCATGGAAAGGCTTCTGTGCCCAGGAGCCCCACAGGGTCCTGCTTGGTTTCAGTTGTCACCCTTTCCTGCTGCCCCCTTTCCTCAGACGGCCACCCTCACACTCCCGAGAGCAGGGGTGGGACCAGGGCCTGGCATGTCTTTGGTGGTGTTGCCTTCAGAGCAGGCCAGCTGCAAGATACTCCAGCCCTGGGGAAGAGCGGGGGTCCCTGGGCCTCTCCAGAGGGTCTGGATCTGTCGGTGAGTGTGTGGAGTGGCCCCGCAGTGGAGGGTTACACAAACACTGGGCACAGCTGTGCAGAAGAGCGCCCGGGCCGAGACACGGTTCCAGCCACCCTGCGGCAAGACCTGTCCTTCCAGAGGAAGCCAGAGCCGTAAGTGTGGCAGGCGGTGACAGACTCTTGTACCCGAAGCAGAGCCAGAGTGGAATTGAGCACAGCCTCCCGAGGGCGTGGCCTGCTGGGAGGAGACCAGAACCCCCTGAACTCCTGGCTGCCCCAGCACCACAAAGCCCGCCAGGCCCATCTGAGAGAGGGGCTGGCAGGGGAGGTGGGCAGCTGCCAGACGCGCTTATGGTGGCTGGGAGCTTGGAGCACCAAGAGCTCCCGCAGACCCCTCATCCTGGAATCCTGAAAGGCAGCAGCAGGGGAAATTCCGGCCCAGTTCCCTGCCCTGCACGTTTTAGTGACATCTTTGGAGGGGTGGTGACATCTAGTGCTTGTGTTTAGATTTGCTGGCAGAAGCCAGTTTGGACCAGCTGGGCCTTGCCTGGGGCCGCGAAGGTGCGAAAGGTGCTGGATTTCGCCCCACCTCCCTTCCCTGCTGAATGAAACATTGCTGGAGCCCAGGTGACCCTGAGAAGTCACCCATGTCGTGTTCCCTTCCACCAGGAAGCAACTCGTGACTTTTACAGAAAAGAGAGCGCTGCAGAGAGGGCTTCAGTGAGGAGGATACGCCGTTTATTTAAATTAAAAGGTCAAAAAGCAAAACATTTCCTTGTGTTAACATTTAGTTGAGACACCTTTTAATTGGGGGCAGCAGAATGCAAGTTGAAGAACAGCCCCCAGTGAATTCTCTTGTCATTTGTTGCCCACTGGGGGTCCATTCAGCTCAGCAAGTGGAAGGCACGCCCACTTCCAGAGGCTGGGGAGGGGGCTGGAAGCGTTCCCAAGTGTCCCCACCGCTGAGGCTCCTGTGTTGAGGTCTGTGCTGGGGCCAGAGGAGGCTGGAGCCCTGCTTTGGGTCACCATATAAAGCAGTGCCAGGTGGCCCCGGTTCAGAGTATCGTCTGGTAAAAATGTGCTGGTGTGTCATCTCCACCAGCATATTCTAGAAACGTGGACAATTCCGGGTTCTGGGCCTGGTCCTGCTCCCACACCCCAGCTTGTTGCCAACATCATTTCAGGAAAAATCTCCCAGTCTGTTTGAATATCTCGGAAGTTTATTTTTAAATCACTTTTTGGCTTTAGCTGTGAACAGGTAGAAAATGTGGTCAGTGGGTTTCTGAACAAGGAAGGTAATACATGTGGGCTCTTTTGTGGGTTGGAGCCAGGAGTTCAAGGGGCAGGGGGTGGAAGTTTGCTTTGGATACCAGCCCAGGGGCCCACCTGGGGGGTCTGTGTCTCTCTCCAGGGGAGACGAGGTGCTGCGGTCTGTGAATATCCAACAGCCACTCATGCCACATCATTGCTCGGTGTGAAAACCCTGCGCTCCTTGGAAATCGGTTGGGATTTTACATTGATTTAAACTCAACCACCAGCCATCGTTTTCAGAGTAGAAAAGGAAAGTATCAGAAGCTAAGATTGTTAAGCAAAGGAGGCAAACCTGAATTTTATGCCCACCTGTAACCTGGCAGTGATGACTTTTAGGATGAAACCAAAATCGCACGCAGAAGTGTGATTTGACCTGATAGCAAACAGACAAAGGGTGTGGATCAAAGGCTGCTGTTCCCAGACAGTGAGCCGGGAGAGTGGAGAGGGAGGGGAGGAGGAAGGGGCGTCAGGTGCCACACCCTGCACCTCGTCTCTTTTCTCCCGGGTTTGACAACCGCCCTGGGAAGAGGGCACTGTTGACTCTTGATAAAGGAGGAAGCTGGGATCTCTAAGGTTGAAGCAAGCCGACAGAGTTTGTTGCAGCTCATAGACTTCCCTCCAAGGCCCAGGCGTGGCCCTCACCCTCAAGACCTCAACAGTCTTAATGGAGCTTCTGTCCTGCTCAGTCCTGACAGTAGCCCTGTATGAGCTGGGAGCTGTCAGTCCTACTGTTGAGTTGAAGACGGCAGCTTTGTTTGACCTGGTGTGGTGTTCTGCTGGGCTGTCATAATAAACACCACAGACTGGGTGCCTTAAATAACAGAGGTTTATTCTCATAGTTCTGGGGGCTGGAAGTCCAAAAGCGAGGTGTTGGCAAAGTAGTTTTCATCCTGAGCTCTCTTTTCTTGGCTTATGGGTAGCTGCCATCTAGGTAACTGGCTGTGTGCTTCCATGGCCTCTTCTTTGTGTTTGCATGGAAGGGAGGGGAGAGAGAGAGAGAGAGAGCAGACAGACAGACAGAGACAGAGAGACAGAGAGAGGAGACAGAGGGAAGAAGACAGAGAGACAGTGAGAGAGAGGGAGTGCATTCTTACAGAGGCACTAATCCCATCCTGAGGGCCCCACCCTCATGACCTCATGTAACCCTAATCGCCTCCCAAAAGCTCCATCTCCAAATACTATCATGCTGAGGGTTAGGGCTTCTATATGTGAATCTTGGGAGGATACAATCATTCAGTCCGTAACACCTCGGAAGTGTATCTGACTTCAAGTTTGTGGACGAGCAGAAAAATGCAGGCTGTGCAGGCAGAGGGTGGATCAGCGGTTTCCATTTAGGAGTCACCCCAAACTAGATTCTCATGAGAGAGAATCATGATCTTACCCTTTCTATGCTAAAAATCTCAGCCCAGACTTGTCTCTTATTCTCCGTCTGTAGCAGATTGAATTGTGTCCCCCAAAAGATTCGTCCTTCTCCTAATTCCCAGTGCCTATGAATGTGGCTTTATTTGGAAAAAGGGTGTTTACAGATGTAACTAGTTAAGGATATTCCTGGATTTCGGGTGAGCCCTGAATCCCATGACCAGTGTCTCTGTAACAGGAGAACACAAAGATGCAGAGGGGGTGGCCACGTGAAGACAGAGGCAGAGACGGGAGAGATGCATCTACAAGCCAGGGACCACGGACGGTTGCTGGTCCCCACCAGGATCCAGGAGGGGGCGTGGAACAGATTCCCTCTCAGAACTTCTGGAAGGAGCCAACACTGGAAACACCTTGATTTTGGACCTCTGGCCCCCAGAACTGAAAGGATGAATGTCTGCTGTTTTTAGCCACCCTTTTTGTGGTTATTTGTTATGACAACCCCAGGGCACTAACACACTGGCCTTGGAGTGAAAAATTTAACTTCAAGCATGTGGCTATATTTACCAGAATCTCCCAACAAGCTTCCAACCCAGCCCAGGTCTGGGCAGGACAGAAGCTTCGCCTGGAGTCTCATCCCGGCCCCTCCCAGTCCCTGGTCTAGTTCTGTATATGACATACCCCATACGCTATGAGGGCTGGGATAAGGTCAGGGACCATGGCTGTAGTTTCCACTTGGAAGGTTCTTCATGGACATGAAGAAATCTGTAGGCCCCAGCTTCCCAGGCCTGGCTTTCCGGGAAGGTGCCTCATTACCCTGATGACTATTCTAGAAACACAGCTCTTTTCATTGTGTCAGAGTTGCTGAGGGAAGACAAACTGATGGATGTCCATCCTACCTTTATGTTCCCTACCTGAGCAGCTAGAATTTACCATGCTGCTCTTGTTCAGATATACATCTTATAAATCCTTGATAACTGTTGTGTAATGAACACTTAAAGAACGAGAAACGTCAGTTTTGGAAGTGGTCTCCATGTGTTTTGTTTTTTGTTTTTGCTTTTTGCGGTACGCGGGTCTCTCACCGCTGTGGCCTCTCCCGTTGCGGAGCACAGGCTCCGGACGCGCAGGCTCAGGGACCATGGCTCACAGGCCCAGCCGCTCCGCAGCATGTGGGATCTCCCCGGACCGGGGCACGAACCCGCGTCCCCTGCATCGGCAGGCGGACTCTCAACCACTGCGCCACCAGGGAAGCCCAGAACATCTTTTTTTAAATTTATTTTATTGAAGTATAGTTGATTTCTGCTATACAGCAAATGACTCAGTTATACATATGTATATTCTTTTTCATCCTTTTCCATGATGGTTTATCACAGGATATTGATTACAGCTCCCTGTGCTCTACAGCAGGGCCTTGTTTATCCATCCTGTATATATACTAGTTCGCATCCATCCCTCCTCTCCCCCTTGGCGACCACAAGTCTGTTCTCTATGTCTGTGAGTCTGTTTCTGTTTTGTAAATAGTTCACTTGGGTCATGTTTCAGATTCCACATATAAGTGATATCATATGGTATTTGTCTTTCTCTTTCTGGCCTACTTCACTTAGTATGATAATCTGTAGGTCCGTCCATGTTGCTGCAAATGACATTATTTCATTCTTTTCATGACTGAGTGATGTTCCATCGTATGTATGCACCACACCTTTATCCATTCCTCTGTGCATGGACGTTAGGTTGCTTCCGTGCCCTGGCTATCGTGCATAGTGCTGCTGTGAACATTGGGGTGCGTGTATCTTTTTGAATTATAGTTTTGTTCGGATATATGCCTAGGAGTGGGATCGCTGGATCACATGGCAACTCTTATTAGTTCTTTGAGGAGCCTTCATACTGTTTTCCATAGTGGCTGCACCGATTTACATTCTGGGGACAGAACATCCTGGTGTTAGTAAATAACTATTTTAAAGTCACAACACTTTGGAAAGCTATGCTAAGGGGAAAACAGTCTTCAAATGAAAGGTGGATTGCCCAATATGTTGAATGAATGGTTTGGGGATAGACCTTTCGTTGCGTGTACTTATTAAGCAGGGACGATAACGCATAAAAGTCCTTGCTCTCCAGGTGCTCCCTGTCACCAGGGGTGACAGGTGAGAACACAGAAGTCTACCTGTGCAGTGGGTGAGTGAGGAGCACAGGCGGGCTACTGTAGACCACTCCCAGGGAAGGGGGCCCCAGCACTGCCCCAAGGGCTCACACTCAGAGACCCGGTGGACATGTAGGGAGGTGGGGAAAAGGAAGGATTCCAAGCAGAGAGGTCAGTGGAGAAGGGAGGTCAGCAGGGAGAGGTGTGGGTCAGGCCGGGGGGTTAGCAGGAGGCCAGGAAGGTTGCAGGGGAGGAGCTGGTGTGACCGTCAGCATGCCAGCTACCTCGCTGGACACCCACGGGGTGACCCTGGTTGTCAGAGACCCTTCCATGCCTCACATAGTCCAGAGGATTTGAATAGGACCCTGAGAGTCTATCTTCCCACCCAAAGCCTCTGTGGAATCTGCAAAGGTCTGCAGCAAATTCCTTGCAACTCTTTGCTTTTTCTGGAAAATGCCATCTTCTAGAAGAGGTGTTTGCTGAGCCTTCCCCACTGAGGGTGACAGGAAGCACAGGGCTGGCTGTCTCTGGCTGGTTTGCTGAGCCCAGGGTTCACGCTGGTCCAGGCTGAGCCGTGGATAAAGACCTCGTCCTCCATGTAAAACTCCTGGGCTTCTGTTTCAGGTGCGTTCTTCACAAAGGTGGTGGATTTGGGGGCTGCGTCTCTGAAGTTTGAGATCTGGGACACGGCTGGCCAGGAAAAGTACCACAGCGTCTGCCACCTCTACTTCAGGGGTGCCAATGCTGCGCTTTTGGTGTATGATGTCACCAGGAAGGTGAGGCTCACCTGGTGTGTCCCCGCCCTCCCAGGCACATGGACGCAACCTTCTGGCGGCATTATGTGACTGACCTGTGCTGGTGCTTTATGTTAAAATCGTGAGCACCAGTGGAGAATCCTTCAGTGAAAGTCAGTCACCTCCTCCAGGAAGCCCTCCCTGACAACCCCTTTGCCTGCTGCACAGTTAGGTTTGCGCCCCTCCGTGGTCCTCTTGGAGTACCCAGAACAGTGCACCCCCATCCATCACTCACGATTCCTTGGGTGCCCACTGAGCTGGTGAGGGGGATGTTATGAAAACAGGATGCCGCCCCGGCTGCATATCTACTCTACAGAATATCATCGGGCCAAACAGAAGTGAGCAGATGCTTACCGCACCAGCAGGGAAGGGTGGGGTTCTATGGGAGTTGACAGGAGGGGCACCATACTTCCTGCAGGAAGGCTCTAGCTGAGACGTTGGGAGAAACAGGATTAGCCCTGTTGGGCAGGGTCGGGCAGGGGGGTGGCGGTGGGCATGTGAGCAGTGGGGGGGTGGGGGGTCGGGGGTGGGGAAGGGAGTTCTGGTCAGAGGGCAGCGCTGGTGGAATTAAAGAGGTCGAGTGCTGTGCATGGAGCCCCTGCAGTGCTGAGAGCAGGCCTACTGGGTCAGCATGGCTGCTGGGGAGAGGGGCTGCGTGGCACCCAGCGCAGAGGCCCCGTTCCGGTTCTGTGGGGTGCTGCAGTTAGGATCAGGGTTTGGGGTGACAGCCACTTCCCCACAAAGTGGTCCTTGAGGGCATCCGGGAGCAGAGGCCTCTAGAGCTCCAAGTCTGACTCAGAACCTCCTGCAGCCCCCAGCCTCCCGCTGGCCGGGTGAGGACAGAGCTGCCTTCGGCCCAGACCACCCGAGGCCAGAGAAAGACCAGCCACCCCTGCTCAAGGGGCAGAACAGCCCTTGGGGCCCGATATAAGGCCAGTTGGATCATGTGCCGTTTTATGCTAAAATCGTGACAACCAGTAGATTCCTTCAGTGAAAGTTGGTCACCTCCTCCAGGAAGCCCTCCCTGACAGCCCCTCTTCCTGCTGCACGGTTGGGTTTGCGCCCCTCCGTGGTCCTCCTGGAGTACCCAGAACAGAGCACCCCCATCCATCCCTCACGGTTCCTTGGGTGGGTCACTTGGATCCTGTGTTTTACGCAGGGTAGCCACCGACACTTGCCTTGTCTTTCCTGGGACAGCTGAGGAAGACCATCGGGTTTGCCTGACAGTCCTGTTTTCCTTTCTCAGGCTTCCTTCTGCAAGGCGCGGCAGTGGCTGAAGGACCTGGAGGAGGAGTTCCACCCGGGAGAAGTCGTGGTGATGCTGGTCGGCAACAAGACGGACCTCAACCAGGAGCGGGAGGTGACCTTTGAGGTGGGCCTGGAGTCGGTTATTATGTCCCCGGTGCGGGAGTGGGGAGGGACCCCAAACACACACGCCCACCTACCCACACACTCATACACACACACACCCCACACGCGCACACACACACATACCACTTTAGCTTCCCTCCGGGGCAAAGGTTTTTGGTCTCTCCTGGGAAGGTCAGCCCCAGAGGTGGCTGCTCCTGGCTGCAGGGAGAGCTGCGAGCATGACCGCAGCCTCCCGAGGGCTGGCAGGGGCGGGCGCAGTGCAGGGAACGGTTTCCATGAGGAAACCATGACGCTTCCCACCCTCGCTCCTTCTTTGAGTAATGCAGGTCTCAGATCTTTCTCTTTGTGTTCAATAAACTGTTCAAGAAGGGGCAAATCCAAATTTTTTGCTAGGAAATGAGCAAGGGAGAGAGAACCCGAAAGCTGCAGCTCTTCTGTAAAATGACCAACAGCAGAATAAATGCTCTAGGTAGTTGCTTGTAAAGTGGGGAGAGCCTGAAGCAGGGAGCAAGGGGTTTGCGCGCGTGTGTACAGGACGCACGTGTGTGTACAGGACGCGTGTGTGTACAGGACGCGTGTGTGTACCGGACGTGTGTGTGTGTACTGGACGTGTGTGTGTGTACAGGACGCGCGTGTGTACAGGACACACGTGTGTGTACAGGACGCGTGTGTGTACAGGACGTGTGTGTGTACAGGACGTGTGTGTGTACCGGATGTGTGTGTGTGTACAGGACGTGTGTGTACAGTGGTGTCTGTGTGTGTGTATGTGGGGATGGGTTTTAGGAGAGGCTCTGGGAGGAGGGGCAGATGAGGGGAGAGAAGGACGGGGAGGGTGCTGGGCTACAGCACAGGGCAGGAAGGGGAGGGAGTCTGGGGGCAGGGGGCAGCCAGCGGAGGCCGCGCTGAGTAGGCGCTGGGGCTCAGAGGCAGAGATCCCAGCGCTGGTGTTGGGACTGGGGTCTTTATTCCGGGGCAGCCTTGAGTCCCTGGGGTGGGGACCTGATGGGTGATTTAGGAAGAGCGTGTGGGGCCCAGGTCAGGCCGAGTTGGGAGACGGAGCCTGGGTGGGGAGACCCACTGGAGGCCAGGGGCCCAGCTCAGGGGCGGGAGGGGCCTCCTCTCCGCTCTCCCAGGACCCCTGCCCACGGGAGGGGGACCCCGTGGCTTAGACTGCATGGAAGCAGCCACCCTGGGGCCTGGGCTGTAGACCCTGGGCCCCCAGACCCCACCCTGGCTTCTTGTTCCCTCTGAGCTCCCACTGAGCTGGGCCTTGGGGGCGGTGGTGGGGGGGGCGGGGGGCAGACCCTGGAGCCGCAGGTGCCTCGGCTGGGGCAGAGGCCAAGCTGACCTGTGGCCAGTGCAGGGGGCTTTTCATCTTAAAATAATTTCAGAATTACAAAATTTGTTGCAAAAATAGTACAAAAAGTTCCTGTCGGCCCTTCTCCAGCTTTCCCAAATGTTAACATCTTACGTAAGCTCGGAACAACGAGCGAATCAGGAAACGAACATTCAAGCTACTTGACAACTCTTGTTCAGATTTTATCATGTTCCCACTAATGCCCTTCTCTTGGTCGGGGGAGATCTGCTCCTAGATTTGGCCGTTGAGAGCTCTCCCCTCCTGGCCCTGTCACCCGCCCTGTTATTCTTTGAGCGCTTCCTTCCTTCCTGGCTCACCAAGTTGTTCCAGGTTCACCTTTGTCCTTTCTCGGCCCCAGCCCTGGAATCAATCATTTCCCCCAAAAAGCCCTGGTTCCTAGTGCCGGGGAAGGAGTTTAGGAGTCAAGATCTGTGCACTGGATGTGCTCATTCCACGGGGGGTGAGGCAACCGTGGCTCCCATCGTGGGGAGCCTCTAGGACAAACTGGCAGATGGAGGGCTGGGCACCTGCAATTTAGGGGCCAGAGGCTCATTGGACCCGAGGACAAGCCCCTAAAATGACCCCATCTGGAACCCCCCAAGCTAGGTGGGCAAAGGGGGATGTTTGAGTTTCATTCATGTGACCCAGATATGAGCTACCTGAAGTCACAGAGTCTTCAGCTGTACCAGGTCACCTTGTCCTTTAAAATACAAGTAATATGTCCCCATCCCTCTGTGTCTGGGAAAGGGCTGAGAAGCTCGCTGGGGGGTGGTGAAGAGCAAAGCCCTGCGGGCCAGGCTGGGGGTGGGGGGAGTAGACACCGCTGGGTGCCATGCTGTGGGCACGGCTGGCCCAGCCCCCAGGGGCCAGCTCAGCATCAGGCACTGAGCACTGCGCCTCCTGGGGGGGGTCGGGAGTCGAGGGCCCTGCACGGGGAGGCGCCCAGCTCCTCCTTCGCCCCGGCCTCCCATGGACGCGTTTCCCAGACGCCCTTGCTCTGTACACCCTTCACTCCACGTAGGCCGGACCCCTGTGGGACGGTGGTGGGGGACCCAGAGAAGGGCCGGGCTCCCACCAGGCTGTCCCCACTCCCCTTCCACGTTTCCTCTGTTCTCACTTGGTTTCAGAGTCCACCGGTGCCAGAGAGCCGTGGGAGGGGTGGGAACCTCGCCAAGCAAAGCATCCTTGGACCCCGCTGCGGGTGCCGGGCTCCCCTGCCAGCGAGCACCCTCCCTGCCCTGCTCCCTGGTCTGGGCCCCCTTCTCTGGGAGCCCCAGAAACAGAACTTGAGGAATGACGTTCTCTGCTGGTGCAATCGTTTCTCGGTGTTTCTTGGGTCTTCCTGTTAGAAGGCGTCTAAGTGTTCTTGGGAAACTTCTGATGATTAATGTGGGCTTTCCGTGGCCATTTCCATCAGGAAGGGAGGGAGTTTGCAGAGAGCAACGGGTTGCTGTTCATGGAAACCTCGGCCAAACTGAACCACCAGGTGACTGAAGTCTTCAGTGCTGTTGGTGAGTGACCAGCCTCCGACCCCAGAGCAGGGGGTGGGGGCACCATCACTGGGTCTTCAACAGGTCTTCTTCTCTGGCAACCTGGGACCCAGCAGAACGTCCCCAGGGCCTGGAAAGTGGGCAGGAGTCAAGGGCCTGTGTTTCCTGCTTCCTGGAAAACATCAGGGAGGGTGGGACCCTGGGGGGTGCCACGTGTGCAAGGCGAGTGCTGGGCTGGGTTGGGGGATTTTCCTCCCAACCAGGCCACATCCTTCTCCTGTCGTCCACAGCCCGAGAGCTTTTGCAGAGACAAGAGAAGAAGGAGGGCCAGAGGCAGCAGGGAGATGCACGGCTGGCTCTGAATGAGACGCCCCCGGGGCGGGGCAGATGCTGCGCCCACTAGAAGGGGCGACTCCAGGAAAGGCCGTGGGGCGGATGCGCCCAGCCCACAACCCACTGGTCCTCAGGGTGAGCCACCGCCAGCTCCAAGTCGCTTGTGGTACTTATCCTGATTCACTGTGGAGGCTGGCTTGCTCCTGAGTCCTAGAGGCTCTGCAAGAGGGCCTCTCTTAGAATAAGCACCTCCCAAGCTGATGGGAATCATTCCGGAGAGGGTCCCGTGTCCAAGGCTCCCAGAGGGTTTCAGCTCCACCTCTCAGACACCAGATACCGACTGAATCCCGGATGTCCTGGGGGGTGGGCACACGTGACCCTGCCCTTAGCTACCTGGCCACCAGACACTGGAGAATGAAATGGTCAGAGGGGAAATAAAGATCGAAAAATCACCCAGCATGCACTTGGTGTTGGGTAGGGGGCTGCCCGGGGGCTTGGGGTCCCCCTGCTCCTGGGAGGTGGGAGAGGAGACAACAGGCCCAGCTGCAGGGGGCAGTGCCAGGGAGAGATGGCGTGATCAGCATGGGGCTGGGCCCGTCGTCACTGGATCTCTGTGAGGTTCCCCCGAAGGACGGTGCCTGACAGAGGGCAGCTGGGGATGGGGGTGGGGGAGTCAGGCCCCCTACTCTCTGCTCCTCGCTGTGGACGCGAAGTGGTGCTTGTGCAAAGCGTGCCAGGACTCAGACTTCAAGCCGAGGTGCACATTGTATCGCGTATGAGTTTTTCTCCGAAAAGTAAACCGATTTCTATTGTGTGGTCCTTTTTGTTTTTCCGAATGTTTTTTAATTGTGGTGAAAGTCACATAATAGGAAACACACTCTTTTAACCACATTTAACTGTACAGTTCGGGGGCACTAAGTGCATTCACATTGCTGTGCCATCCTCACCATCATCTGTCTCCTGAAGTTTTCACTTAAACTGAAACTCTGTCCCCATTACACCCCGAGTCCCCATTCCCCCTCCCCACCTCCCCTCCGCCGACCCTGGAATCTATCAGTGTACTTTCTGACTCTATGAATTTGGCTATTCTGCGTACCTCGTGTTAGTGCAATCAAACAGTATCTGTCTGCACCTACTGTCTATTGGAATGCATTTTTAGGGTTAACTTTATATCACGTGGTCTTCGGTGAGTTTGTAAGCTGGGGGTCTGTTCTGCACATCCTCTAGGAGGGCTCATGGTGAGTAAATACTGAGGGGCCCCAGGTGCGGGCTGTGGCTGAGGTGGGCACAGGACATCTTTCTGGTGGTGACACATAATGTGCTCACCTCGTTCCTGCCTTTAGAGAGGCCCGATGGCTCTTCTGTATGAAATTTTAAATAAGACGACGTTGTCATCCCCCTGAAAAAGGTGGCTTCACTATATCAACTGTAACTTCTATATCAACAGAAACGTAAAGCATCCTTCCCCGTTGACGCTGAGCTCCTGGATGTCCCAAAAGCACTCACACGGTCTTTTTTCCTAGACAATTTCCAGGTGAAACCTGACAACTTGGTGCTGTGTGCCCTGAAGTTTCTAACTGCAGTGAATTTTTGTATGCGACTGTTCCCTTGTAGGTGAAGTACGTGAGGTGTGAGCCCCTCTGTGTAAGGCGGAGTCCTCATGCTGTCTGTTCCCCCACGCGGGGGTAGCAGGGCTGCCAAGCGCGGGACCCACTTCAGAGGTGGCGGGAGGCTGAGGTGGGCCCTGGCCACTAGATGGCGCGCCAGCATCGCTGAAGGCAAACCCCACCGCCCCTGTCTTTGCGTCCTGAATGCTGCTTTGCTGACAGTAAGGCTTTCAGAGGAGTATCTGACCCATCCACGATGAAATAGGGAGTGGGGAAATAATATTTGTAGGATGCCCACATTTCTGATTTTTTTTCTCCCGTCTTGCCAGGCTAGTAACACTGTGCTAGAATTTATTATTAAAACATATTCTTTGACTCATTGCCACCTGGCATCCGTTCACGCTTCCCTCCCTTCCCCCAAGATGGGATGGGGTGCGTTGTGATCCTGGAGCTGGGTTCCCCATTGCCGGTTGTGATAGCCCCTTTTCCTCCCCTTCTCCCCCACGAGGCAGGTGGGGCTCAGCCCTGCAATGGAATCACCTGGGAGCCTTTGCAGGCAGCATCCCTGTGCCCACCAGAAGCTCTGGTTAAATCCGTCTGCAGTGCGGCTTGAGCCCTGGGAGTTTTGAGCCCTCCTGGTGACCTAATATTCAGATAAGGGGGAGCTCTGCCATGAGGGCAGGGGTTCTGTCTGTCCTTCCTCTCGTGGGGCTCCTGGTGCCTGGTACGATGTCTGGTACATGCCAGGCACTCAACAAATATGTGTCCAAGAGAGGACAGGAGCCGATATTCCCAGTGATGTAAAGAAACGGCATGCTCTTCTACAAACAGCCTCCACCCCAGCCCGTGGGGTTGCAGGTGCTCAGGGGAGGCTGTTGGGTGAGCTCGCCGTCCTGCCCGCATCCAGGGAAGCCGCTCCAGCCCTTCTCATGAGCCGGGCTGTGTGCGCGCGCGTGCGTGCTCGTGATGGAGGCAGGAAGCACAGAGAGGACGAGAAGCAGCGTGTGGGCGCAGCCCAGCTGTCCTGCCTGTAGCCGTGACCCTTCCCATCCCCCTCTGCTTCTAACGCCTCCTCCAACTTCCCTGGAAGAGCCCCCTGTACCCAGAGGGCTGACTCAGGAATCCATTGTTTTTCTTTTTTTTTTTGGTACCTTTTTTTTTTTTTTTTTTTTGCGGTACGCTGGCCTCTCACTGTTGCGGCCTCTCCCGTTGCGGAGCACAGGCTCCGGATGCGCAGGTTCAGCGGCCATGGCTCACGGGCCCAGCCGCTCCGTGGCATGTGGGATCTTCCCGGACCGGGGCACGAACCCGTGTCCCCTGCATCGGCAGGTGGACTCTCAACCACTGCGCCACCAGGGAAGCCCCGTTGGTACCGTCTTTAAAAAATTAATTAATTATTTTTGGCTGCATTGGGTCTTCCTTGCTGCGCGTGGGCTTTCTCTAGTTGCGGCGAGCGGGGGCTACTCTTTGTTGCAGTGCGCGGGCTTATTACGGTGGCTTCTCGTTGCGGAGCACAGGTTCTGGGCGCATGGGCTTCAGTAGTTGCGGCACGCGGGCTCAGTAGTTATGGCTCGCGGGCTCTAGAGCGCAGGCTCAGTAGTTGGGGCGCACGGGCTTAGTTGCTCCGCGGCATGTGGGATCTTCCTGGACCAGGACTCGAACCCGTGTCCCCTGCATCGGCAGGCGGATTCTTAACCGCTGTGCCACCAGGGAAGCCCCAGTCTTTTTCTTTTAAAATGTATTCCCTTTCTGAAGGTCTCACTGGCCAAACTTAGGACAATTTGAGCATCAAGAATGATTTGTAAGTTGCTGAAGAAAAAAGAAAAAAAAAAAGGGAGAAAAGGAGAAAAAAGGAGAAATATCTCCTTTAGAAGAATCCCGCTCATACATGTGGAAGGAATTAGAGAATCACCATTGTACAGCCCATGATGTAACAGTTGATCCCAGAGAAGGTATTCCATAAGGTTTACATCACTGGCTGTGAGCTCTTTGGGAAACAGACTAGTGCCGTGTGTCCCCAGGACCTCTGCGGATCGCATAGTGAGCTGACGGGGAACCTGAGAGATTTTTACAGTTGAGAGATCCTCTCCGTAAAGGGCCAGACTTGGCACCGGTCAGAGTGGGGCCCAGAGCCCACCATCAGGTACGATGCTGTAGGACAGACACAGAGCATTCATGCCCTCAGTGGTAACCGAGTCCAGTTCTGCCCCGAGACCCACTGCTCAGATTACAGGAAATACAGTGTGTGTGGGGGGGGGGGGCGAGGGGGGCAGGCGAACAGGGTAACAGCACTTGGGGGAGCAGTCGACAGGTCACACGTGTGGATCCGTTCTACAAGGTAACACATCCGGGCCTTTGTGAAAGTCAATGTCGTGACAAAATGAGATGATCCGGGAGTGACGAGAAATAACTAAGGGTGACCTTGAAATTAGATTGGAGCCTGGCTTCCAAAAAAAAAAAAAGAAGAAGAAAAGACAACTAAGATTTTCTTGCCTTATTTGGGGATTTTTGAGTATGGACTAAAAACTCGATGACATTAGGGAATTATTACAAAATGTTTTAGGCATGGTGATAATTTTGTGGTTATGTAGGAGATTGTCCTTAGTTTGAGGAGAAAGATACTGAGACTTCTAGGGGAAATAGGATGTCTACAACTTACTTCCAAGTGGTAGAGAGAGAGAGAAGGGGAGAGAAAGTAAATACAGTGATAATTGCAGAATTTAATGCAACGTATTAGATGTCATCATAATATTTTTGTGATTTCTTGTAAGTTTGCAAACTTTCATAATAAGAATTTGTAGAAAACATAACATCTTCCATCTCTCTACTCCTCTGGGCTCAGAAGATGTATTTGTTTCCTGGGGCTGCCCTGACAGGGTATCATACGCTGGGTGGCTGGAATCCGGAGCCCTTCATCACACTTATGTTTCCATGCCTGCGTCCTGTGGGGCTGTGAACTCTTTTGTTTAAAGTGTACGATTGAGTGGCGTTTAGCACACTCACCGCCTCGGGCCAGTTCCCAGACACTTTCATCCCCACAGGGAAAGCCTGTACCCATGGAGCAGACCCCAGCCCCTGGCAACAACCAAGCTACTTCCGTCTCTATGAATTTGCCTCTTCTGGACCTTTTATATAAATGGAATCATCCACTGTGGGACCTTCTGTGTCTGGCTTCTTTCACTTTGCGTCATGCTTTCAAGGTTCATCCATGTGGTAGCATTTGAAAGAACTCCTTCCTTTTCATGGTCGAATAATAATCCATTGTGTGGATGGACCACGTTCTGTTATCCATTCGTCTATCGATGTGTATTGGGTTGTTTCTACCTTTTTGGCTGTTGTGAATTGTGCTGCTATGAACATTCCTGTACAAGTATTTATTCGAACACCGGTTCTCAGCTCTCTGGGGTATGTACCCACGAGTGGGAGGGGCCGTGTGCTAACTCCAGGTTTAACTTTTGAAGAACCGCCAAACTGCTTTCCTGGGCTCTCCACGCTCCCTGCCCTGGCCCAGCACCTGCCTGCCCTGGAAGCAGACCCGGCCGCTCTCCTGTTCCCCCGTGTGCATCCACCCTGGGGAGGTGCCGACGCTGCGGGAGCTCTCCCCTGGGAGAGGACTGGCCTCTGGCCTCCCTCTGCCCTCCCTGTGGCTGGGAAGGGGGGCAGCCCTGGTGCAGCTCCATTTGGGTGGTCTGGGCCAGCTCAGCCTCCTCCAGCTGGCCAGTGAGTGTGACCCGCCTTCCTTGATTTGGAGCAGGGATGGCTGGTGTCTGGGGTTCTGGGGGCTTGCTCTGCATCCCAAGCCCTCTTGAGTGTGGATGGACAGAAGGAGTCCCGTGGTCCTGGCAGGCTCCTGGGACCCTGCAGGCAGAGGCCTGACGGGCCCTGAGCTCTGGGCTCAGAAGCAACTGGTTAAACCTGCCCTGCCCCCCACCCCAGGGCTGGACTAGGGGGTGCACCTTGGAGAAGGGGGTTCACGCTCACAGAGCATCCACATTTGCTGGCTGCACCAGCCTGAGTTCAGGAGTGAGGGGGGTGGTTATTAGCCCCAGGTTCAGGCATGGGAACCAGGGCTCCGAGAAGTTAGCGGCTGGGCTCAGTCGCCCAGTTAGTGGCTGTGTGTTCCCCGATGCCAAAGCGAGTTCCCTCTGAGACAGGACACAGGGACGTCCCCGTGCGATTTGAAAGGGACGCAAGCTGGGGTTGAAATACTTGAACCTAAGAGTACTGGAAACAAGCCACCCGTGCTTCTTTTTCTCCCCCGAGTACCAACAGGGAGGCGAGAAGGCCTGGGGCAGAGAGAGGGCAGGGCAGGCTGGGGGGCGGGGCTGCTCTCCACTGGGGCCTCCTGCGTGGTGGCCTCGTGCAGTGCACAGCCTGAGCAGCCATTCAGGGAGGCTTGGGGAGGGTGGTAGGAGCTGCAGCGACCAAGGACATCCCAGCCTCCCTACTCCATGCTGGGCGCCCTTGGACAAGTCCTAGAGCCTCTGGGCTCTAAGGGTCCTCTAGGCTAACGTCCCACGAGGGGAAGCACCTCCCACTTTGTCCCCACACAGACACTTGCAAACAAGGCCAGCTGCTTTTATTGGGACTGAAGGGGACGTAGCCTGTGGAGGAGGGGGGCGGGGGTCTGGAGACGGGCTCCTGGGGCTATTCCTGGAGGAGCTGAGCTGTCAGCCACCCTGGGAGGGCTCAGCGCCTCCTGCCAGGCGGAAGCAGGCCGGCGGGCGCTGGAGGCCAGGTTTTGGTCCATCCCCCAGGGCTGCTCTCCTCCGGCCAAAGCGGCCCACAGGCCGGATTCCACGGCCCGTGTACCAGGCAGGATTGATGTCGGGGGCTGGAACGAGAGAGAACAGTGTGTGAATGCATGTGCCCTGGTGTGTGCAACCACAGTGGCAGGGCCCAGTGCACGCAGCTCACTGCTGCCCAGTCGCCAGGCCGTGCTGGGACCTGCCTGTGCAGGAGGGGTGCCCAGAGGGCCTGGCCAGGCCGTTTCTGGGGGGTGCGGTGGCTTCGGGAAGTGGGAATTCAAGCTCACACGAGGACGAAGTCCCCCTTCCCTTCCTGTCCCCGCAAGCCCGTTCTCATGGGCAAAGTGGCCTCAGCCCCAGGCTGCCCTGGTGGTGAGGAGTGAAGCCCTCCCCCGAACGTCGGGCAGGGCCCTTGGGAGCAGGTGTCAGGGACACTGTGGGGAGAGGTCTGGTGGGCAGGAGGCCGAGCCCCCAGCCCTGGGGCACTTAGCGAGGATGGTGTCCCAGCTCAGGAGGCGGCCGGGTCCCCATCGTGACCCCGGGGCGGAGGGGTGGGAGGGCAGCCCAGGGGTCCGGGCACTCACTGCGGAGCTCCATGGAGTGCTGGTGGGCCAGGCCCAGCAGCAGCAGGCACAGGAGCCAGGCCGCCGGTGCGTTCATCCCTCTGGCTCCTGGAGAGGCCGGCTCGAGCTGAGGTCCCACACGGGAGGGCGCAGCCTGGGGCAGGGGTAAAGGGGAGAGCGCATGAGGGCGCGTGCGCACAGAGCTGGGACCTTCAGATAACGCGAGTGCTGTGCATGTCAGAGCGGACGTGCCCATGTGCGTGAGCGTGTGTATGTGTGAATGCACGCGTGCATGGGTGTGCACCCGTGTACCACAGGGTGTGCGTGTGTTTTCACACCCCTGTGTACGTGAGGGGGTGTGCATGGGGTTACACGCGTGTGCAGGCAGCTGTGCTCTGCTGTGCGTTTCTCTGCTCTGCTGGGATGGCAGTGAGCACAGAGGTAGCAGGCGACCTGGCTCTCTGCACAGTCCCTTGCTCCCCTGGGGACCCCAGCCTCTCCTCCGTACAGTGAGCACTAAATGAGGTGACCACGTGTGTGGTGGCCTCTGCCGTGCTCAGTCATGTTTGCAAGGACCCTCTGTCCTCAGAAGGAAGCCGGGAGGAATGTGAGCTGTGGATGTAGAGAGAGGGGCTCTCTTGGAACTGCCCCCATCTGTCTGCCTGTCTGTGTCAGGGAGCCAGGAGTGCGGGAGGGCTCCGCACCACTGTGGGTGTGCATACCTGGCCTCAGCAGGGAGGGCAGAGGTGAACGCATTGCGGGGGAGCTGCCCGGAGGAGCCAGGGTTGCTGCAGAGGTGGACGGGGTGCGGCCCAACCTCAGACGTGCCCAGGGAGGGGAGCCGGGGGGCTGCTGAGCCTGGGCCACGCTCAGGGGCCGGGACCCCGGTGCAGGTTTCTTTCCCTCCCTCGGCCCGGTTCCATCCTGCCCTGTGCCACCCGCCGGGCACTGTAGAAGTGTCATCATCTTCCATCCTTCCCAAGAGCACTTACCCTCCCCACGACCCCAGATCCCAGCTGCTGAGTCTCCAAGATCAGCCTGGAGCAGGTGGGACCTGTCCTCGTGCAACAGGACACCCCCAGCACCGGTGCTGGGGGAGAGGGTGCTGAGGGCAACAGAGAAAATTCACTTCTCACCCTGCCGGGGCTGAGGCCCTGAACAGCATCCATCCCGCAGACCTGGCAACTCCTTCCGCAGGTGCCCCCAGCTCATAGGGCTGGCTCCTCCCAACCCACCCGCCCTTGGCACTTCAGGAACCCGCAGAAGATGTCAGAGAGGCTGCCTTTTTCAGGGAGGACCCCTCCGCTGACTTTGGCTTTCCAGCCCCCGGAAGGTGCTCTCCATCCAAGAGATTTAAGATGCCCACCCCTTTCCTTTCTAGAGACATGTTGGGGTGTCTCACAATCAGTGGCAGGGGGACTCCGACTTAGAGGAAATGGAGGTGCCATCATCAAAGCAGAGTAATAAAGGGTGCCCCCTGGCGGTCCAGTGGTTGGACTTGGCACTTTCACTGCTGGGGCCCAGGTTCAATCCCTGATCGGGGAACTAAGATCCCCGCAGCCAAAAAAAAAGCAGAGCAATAAAGAGATACACCCAGAGACACTGGGGTGTTTGCTCCTCCCCCTGGGCTGGGACCCTCGCTGGGTGGAGGGCATCTTAGGAGAACCCTGACAGCACCTGATACCAGAGGAAGGACCTGCCTCCTGAAAGTTGGAGGTTGGCTGTCGCCTGGCCGGCGGGATTCCTGGTCTGCACTCCCAGCAGAGCTGCCTGGACGGCTTCACCTTTTATCTCCACCACGGACAGCCTTGTGCAACGGGGCCCCGGCAGGCCGGCGCGGCCCTCAGATGCACAAGCGACGTGGTGGCTGCCCCTTCCATCCCCTCCAGCGCTGGTCCTGGCTGCCAGGACTGAACCCTGCCCGGATGCGGAGGGAAGGTTGACAGAGGAGGGTGGAGTGTCAGGGACCCCCACCCTCTCCAGCACCCTGGGAGCTACTCACCGAGGCTCCCACGAGGCTGGCAAGTGCTGTGACCAGGAACAGTGACCCAGGTAGCGGCCAGCTCCCCCCTTTTATAGTCCCAGGAGGAAGCAGTCGACCCGATACCCACCCGTCCCTCCCCCCCCGCCTCCTTCACTGGGCGGCATCAGGAGAGAGTTGGTTTTTTTTCTTTTCTTTCTTCTATTTTTTTTTTTAAGCTCTCATCAGCGATGTGATGTGTCCCTTCCTGGGTTATATAATTTCATTTGGGCTGAGTGGTTTTAAAACACATTAGCCTTCCTCCTTCATGCTTTGGGCAATTGCAGTCAGGTGCCACCAGCCTGGGTGCTCGCAGCAGCGTGATGGCTGACACAGAGGGGACCCTGCGGCTGTCTCCCTCCTCCTTTAAGTCCCAGTTTCCAATGCAAAGGTGAAGGGACAAGCCACCCGAGGCCATCACCACTGAATGATATCCTCGTAATCCTTCCCAGGCACCTACGTGGCTTTTCATAGCTGCATTCATTACATTCAAGCCACTTTCGTCCTGTTCCGATCACTGAAAAATGATTTTTTCTAGGCTTTTCCAGAATTGTCATAATTACTCTTTAAAATAAACAAGTTTATTATTATAAAGCAAATACATGTATTTCCATTGTAAAATAAATAATAAACAAGTTTATTTTTATTGTAAAAACTATTTATATACATTTGGAAAGAATTTAGCACATACAGAAAGCTAGAAAAAAAACCATCCATCATATCAGGGAATCCAGCCATTTATCACATGTGATATATTTTCTTCTCGGGGGCTTTTCACATACTTTCTGGGTAGATTCATCGGACTCTTTTCATTCAACAACCATGTCCTCAAGTTGTTAAAAAAGCTGTATACTTATGCTATTTGAAATAACTCAACTTTGTTCTCCATTTCACTTGGCCCTCAGAACTGAACGCATTCGTATACTGAATAATCATAGATTATAGCAAAGGTCATTTAAGTGCCGTTGAGCCTCATCTCAAGGAGCCTGTCCTGGGGAGGACACCTCCCGGGTTTTTCTCCTTGGACGTGCGCAGGGGGCCACACGGCCCTTCCTGAGCCTCCGTCAGACTTCGAGGGAAGTTCCAGAGCAGTACCTGGACCCCAGAGGGCCAGTCACCGGCGCTTCTCCTTCCTGTCATGGCTGCCCGTTCCTGGTGATGGAGGTTATATGGGTGGTGGGTTCCCAGAAAGTCTGGAGTCGGGGGGCGCTGGTGAGGGGGAGTGTATAAGGAGTGTGGTGGGTGGCTTCTACCCCGGGCTGCAGGCTGAGGCCACGGGGATGGGTTCTGTCAGAATGCCCAGGGGACCTCAGGGTCCGCGGTGGTCAGAGTGGCTCTTGTGAAGAGTGGTGATGGTGGAGAAGCAGTCACATGAGGTGTGGTCCTGTCTCGAGGTGGGTCCTCTCCCTGCAGATGTGCGCACAGCACCTGGGCCTCAGGGACAGTGGGCGCTGTGAGACCACAGCAGCCGGAGGCAGCTTCCTGGGCACCATCGTGGGAGCCTGCGTGTGTGCGCGTGTGAGTGTGTCTGTGAGTATTGTGTGTGCACGTCGTGTGCGTGACACGTGTGCAAGTGTGCAGCGAGTGAGTGTGTGCACGCGTGTGAGCGAGTGCCAGTGTGTGACTGAGAGTGCACGCGTGTGTGCGTGAGTGTGCGTGCATGTGGTGTGTGAGTGTGTATGTGTGCATGAGTGTGTGTGGGGAGTAGTGAATCCTTCTCTTTCAGCCAAGCAGCTTCGTCTCAGTGCGCGTTGGTGCTGATAAAAGAAATGTTCACACACTGAGGTCTGGGGGAGTCGTTCTGGCTTATACCTGTGTTAACTTGAATTGTATGCGAACTAGAGCATCCTGTTTGTGGCCCGTCAGACATACATTGTACGTCTGCTCTAATCATTAAAGAAAAGGGCGCACTGACTAGAAGTAAAGAATGTCCACATTAAAAATAAAGATGAAATGCCTCCCTTCCTGGGACGCCAATGCTGGCGCTCCTTTGAGGATAAGACTCCCTTCCCAGGGCCAAGGCCATGCTGGCTCGCTGTGTACCTGCTGGTCTGTTTTTTAAAAATACTTTGGAAGAATGTATCCCTGACTTGTTTAATGTTAATGTGTTTTGCTCTGACGAGGTACACAGATGTTCTGAAAACCATGCTCCTTCAGAGCAGTTCCTGAGTTACCTGGGAGGCTGGCTTCCGGGCTGTAGCCCTCAGTGTGGCTCAGATAAATCTCTTTGCTATTCCTAGTATAGACTGTCGATTGATTATTTTGGTCGGCAGGGTGGCATTGCTCCAGCCCCTGCGCCCACGGCTCTCTGCTCCGCCCTGCTGACAGAGGGGAATGATGTCCCCTGTGGTCTCTGGTGGCAGCCATAAGAGGACCCAGAGTTACTGAGGGGGCACTTTGAGAACTGGAGGTGCTACTCTACTGCTCTTGCCAGGAGCCCCCGAGCCCCAGGGGGCACCTGCAAGACGTTATTTACGAGAACACCTGGAGCCACAGTCCGCTGCTTCCTGGTCTGTGTCTCTAGCTAGAAATGATTTATGACAGGTGTGGGTGAACAGTACCCCACACAGGGAGGCCTCAGATCTTTGGGGAGAGATGACAGTCTGGCTCCTGGGACCCCATGTGGGGTGTCTGTGAGGTGTACATGGGTGGATCCAGTGACCCGCTCCCCGCTGGTCCAGCGGAGGGCTTCTCGGCAGGCTCGGTCCATCCCTGACTGGCCAGCACTCGGGACACACATCACCCTGCTCACTCTTGTGTCTAGAACCATGAGCTGTGGCCGCTGCAGGGCTACAGTCAGAATCTGGGCTGGAGAGGCAGGGGCGGGGGTGGAGACTCACCTCCTGAAATGCGCGACGAACGGCTCATGGTCAAGAGGGACGCTCCGAGAGGTCTCAAGGGCATGGCTGCCCCGAGCCACCCTGGCCCCTGCCCTTTCCTCCGTCCTGAGAGGATGCTCCAGGTGCACCAGGCTGCTGTGAGCGGATGACGCTCCTGCACTGGAAGAGCCACGTGGAGGAGACCCCCGTGTCCTCAGCATGGTTAGGAGAACCCCAGTCTTTGGGGTGGAAGTCACAGTTCTGAGGTCTTTGAGCTCACACACTCACGTGGTAGATTACTGGGTACACAGCGGGCACGCAGTAAGTAGCGTGATGATGGATGGTTTTGTTTTGGCTTTTGGACCTAATGGTGCTTTGTAGGGGGTTGAATGGTGTCCTCCCAAATTCATGTCCACCCGGAACCTCAGATGCGACATTATTTGGAAATAGGGTCGTTGCAGATGAAATTTGTTAAGACGAGATCATTCTGGTGTAAAGCGGGCCCTAAATCCAATCGCTGGGGTCACGATGAGAAGAGGACAGACAGGCAGAGACACACAAGGGAAGAGGCGATGTGGATTCTGAGGCAGAGATGGGAGGGATGCAGCCACAAGACCAGGAACGACGTCAAGGGCTGCCGGAAGCACCTGAAGCTGAACGAGAAGCATGGGGCCATTTCCCCTGGAAGCCTCCGGAAGGAACCAAGCCTGCCGATACCTTGATTTTGGACTTGCTCTCTTGACCTGTGAGACAATGAATTTTTGTTGTTCTCAGCCACCTTGCTTGTCGTCCTTTGTTATGGCAGCCATGGGAAAATATGCAGTGCTCTATAAATGTGTCTGAGTGACTGATGACATGTTTCTTTCTGGCCCTTGTTCCTAGAAGAAACTGGAGTCTTTGTGGCTTTGGCCTGTGTGTTTCTTAAACACAGGACTCCTCTGGACCCCTGGAAAGACACTATCCTATCTGAGGTCTAGCTGCAGAAGAGCCTTGGTGAGTGGAGTATTCAGTTATCGGCAAAGCTGTTTCTGAGGTAGAGGGCTTCTGAAAATCCAAATTCTTGAGAAAATGTTAAAGCACTCATCTATAAATTAGAAAGCTGTTTTTGAAGTCTGAGTCATGTGGAAAGTGAGGTCCCTGAGGCCTGAGTGGGATGAAGTTATATTGAGAGGTGGGTGGGCAGCGGTGGGGGTCCCTTCCTTCTCCAAGAGGCTGTGGCTCTGGGGACCTGACTCTGCACTTGGGAGCTGCAGCAGCGCCTTGCTCATGGCTCCCAGTCAACTGGTTTCCAAGCTTCAAATGCGATGATGATGTGAGAAGCATTATGTACGCAGGAGCTGTGTATTAATCAGGGCTCTGCAGAGAAACAGAATAAGGTGTGTGTGTGTGTGTGTGTGTGTGTGTGCGCGTGTGTGCGTGTGTGCATGTGTGTGCGTGTTTTCAAGGAGAAAGAGAAAAGGAGAGAGTGGAATTTTATGGAATAGCCTCATGTGACTTTGGGCCTGGCAAGTCTGAAATCCTCAGGGCAGCCGGCAGCCTGGAGACGAGGGAAGAGTTGATTGTGCCACCAGAGTCCCAACATAGTCTGCAGAATTCCCTCTTCCTCGGGAACCTCAATCTTTTTCCTCTTAAGGGCTTCAGCTGATTAGACAAGGCCCACCCACATTATGGCATGTCTTCTGTTAATCTCGCCTGAAAATCACCTTCACAGCAACGTCTTGACTGGTGTTTGACTAAACATCTGGACTCCGCAGCCAGGCCAAGATGACGCATAAAATTAACCATCACAGACTGCTGTGTTTGTGGTGATGGAGCAAAGTACTACTTTCTCCAGTGTGACTATTTCCTTGGGATTCTGAGCCCAGGTGCCACTGAGCTGCGAGTGTGGAAGGACTTGAGGGGTTGGCCCGTTTATTTACCCGAAAGGTTGCCTCCGGGCAGACTTTGCTGTAGATGTTTTCAGGGGAATCTGGTAGCATAAGATTCCTCAGGCTGGCCCTTTCCCGAGAAGCCATAGCTGTCAGGCAACTTCCGGAATGGACTTCACCTACTTACCCGTAAATTAACTTGCAGGAGTCTTGGCTAAAAGTTAATATGTGAATGGATATCCGGAGGAATGAACAAGATTGCTGGTTGAGAGAGGATTCTGACTTTTGCTTTTCTCACCTTATTTTTTTAGCTTATCTATTTTTTCTGTTTTCTTCCCAGTAAAGCATAAAGACATCTCATAGGTAATAAAAATCCTCTATAAAAATAACTTTGGAGATACGGGCATTGTGAGTATGTTGAAGGATTTCTCGGCTGCAGCCAGCAAGCTGAACGCAGAACGCCTGGTTGGCAGAGGCCAAGCACTAAGATTCCTAGCGCTCCTTCAGCGACGGGTTATTAGGCCCCAGCAAAGCAGCTTCTTCCTCACGGTGCTGCTGAGAAGTGAAAGTCCTTGGAACTTTCTGAAATGACTGTTTGGTATAAAATTGTGGAATTGCAGCTCTTTAACTCATGGTTGGCTTAGAGTTGATGAGACCAGGGAGGTGACCTGTGAAATCACACTTCCCTAAGGACTTGCAGGAGACTGGGCGTCCTTTGGTGACCTGGGTGCTGGATGCTAGGTTATCTGGGCAGAATGATTTGTGCTGCCTACTCACAGCCCGCCTTTAACCGTGAAAGGTCTTTGGTAGATTCCTGCATTCAACTCCTCTTAATGCTTTTTCTCTTTTCCGCATTAAGGAGGCTGACAGAGGAAAAGACTCTGGAGAAGTATTTTAAAGACTGTTTAAATAGTGTCTCTCATGTCCACCCGGGGTCACAGTGAAGCCACTGGCTTCTCTTGCTTCCTCGTTGGAAGCAGGGGTATGGCTCTCTGTACACCAGGGCCACTGGTCCCTGACCTGTGTTCCGCTCCCAGGAGAGATGTCTCTGGAATGGCCATCTGGTAGAAAAAGGAACTCGGGAGAATTCTCTCAAACAGTGGAATTTATAAAGATTATTGGGAATTAGATGAAAAATCCCCTCTTATTAGATGCCCTGGGAGCCAGAAACACAGCTGCCAGTGTGGCTTCTGTGTCTCCTGGAAATACAGGGGTGCCTGACACCCAGCAAAGCACTTTGGAGTTGAACCTTGTTTTTTTTTCTGTGGTGCGCGGGCCTCTCACTGTTGTGGCCTCTCCCGTTGCAGAGCACAGGCTCCGGACGCGCAGGCTCAGCGGCCATGGCTCACGGGCCCAGCCGCTCCACGGCATGTGGGATCCTCCCGGACCGGGGCACGAACCCATGTCCCCTGCACCGGCAGGCGGACTCTCAACCACTGCGCCACCAGGGAAGCCCCCTTGTTTTTTGTTTTTTTTAATTGCAGTATAATTGATTTACAATATTGTGTTAGTTTTAGGGGTACAGGAAAGTGATTCAGACACACACACACACACACACACACACATCTTTTCCATTATAGGTTATTACAAAATATTGAATATAGTTCCCTGTGCTATGCAGTAGGTCCTTGTTTATCTATTTTATATGTAGTAGTGTATATCTGTTAATCACATACTCCTAATTTATCCCTTGCCCCCTTTCCCCTTTGGTAACCAGAACTTTGTTTTCTGTCTTTGAGTCTGTTTCTGTTTTGTAGATAAGTTCATTTGTATCATGTTTTCTAGATTCCACGTGGTGTTTGTGTTTCTCTGTCTGGCTTACTTCACTTAGTATGAGAATCTCTAGGTCCACCCATGTTGCTGAGAATGACATTATTTCATTCTTTTTATGACTAATATTCCACTGTATGTATATATATGTGTGTGTGTATATATATATATATATATATATATAACCACGTCTTCTTTATCCCTTCATCTGTCAATGGACATTTAGTCTGATTCCATGTCTTGGTTATTGTAAATAGTGCTGCTGTGAACATAGGGGTGCGTGTATCTTTTCGAATTAGAGTTTTCATCTTGTCTGGGTATATGCCCAGTAGTGGGATTGCTGGGTCATATGGTAACTATTTTTAGTTTTTTAAGAAACCTCCTGACTATTCCCCATAGTGGCTGTACCAGTTTACATTCCCACCAACAGTGCAAGAGGGTTCGCTTTTCTCCACACCCTCTCTAGCATTTATTGTTTGTAGGTTTTTTGATGATGGCCATTCTGACTGGTGTAAGGTGATACCTCGTTGTAGTTTTGATTTGCATTTCTCTAATAATTAGTGATGTTGAGCATCTTTTCATGTGCCTGTTGGCCACCTGTATGCCTTCTTTTCAGAAATGTCTATTTAAGTCTCCTGCAGATTTTTGGATTGGGCTGTGAGCCTTGGCTTTGAGCGAGAGATTGGATAGCAAGTCAGGAAGTGTCCTACGCAGAGGGCAGGAGACTCTGCGCCATGTCAGCTCTGGGGGACATGGGCTCGGCTCTGTCTCTGTGCCTGTTTGACTCCAAAGGAAGCCCCCTCCCTCATCTCGGGGATGAGCCTTGGGTCTCTGTTTGGACCGAGCCAACAGCGTCACCTGTGGCAAAGCCAGCAGAAGGTGGGCAGCTTGGGAGCCCTTTGAAATTATAACCTCCCTTGCTCTGCCTGGCGAACTCTGGTCCTGCTCTGAGACTTCCATGTGCCATCACTGTGTCACTGTATTGTCCTCACATCCTGCCACCCCTTGGAGGACAGGGGTGGAGCCAGGCCACCACCTCTCCTTAGGTCCGCACCCATCTGTGCCGCACAGCAGGAGCTCTAGGGACCCCCATCCACGTGGGCCCTGGCCAGAGACCCCTCGGTCCCCAGAGAAGCTGGCACCAGCAGGGGTCCGAGGTGTGCCCGGAACCTTCCACCTGACCTTTCCCCTGCACCTTTCAATCCTTGGTCCTTTGCATATGAATGTTTGCATACGTTACATGTCATTTAAGTTCTACTCTTTATATTATCTTAGTTTTTCATTTATTTTTTCAATAGCATCCATGAACAAACACCACCCCTGGTCTGCTCTCACCCCAAACCCTGTAGCTTTTACAAAGGGGCCAAAAAGACACAACCACCAACCCCGAGAGAGCCTGGATTAGGGATGAAGAGCTGGGGTGGTGAGTAAGTGTGCTCTCAAGAGTCTGCCGGGGCTGAGGGTGGTGAGGCTGCTGTGAGGAGGGTCCTCGAGGACTCCGGGAGAGCACACCAGTCACGTGACGATGTCCTGGGGGAGGCACGGGGGGTGGGGGGAAATCTGCAATTTATTGGACACCCTCATATGGCAGAAAAAGCGTCCCCTTTGGCGTTCCTGTAGTCCTGAGTCTGAATCCGCCTTCGCGCTACTAGCTTGAGCAAGTCTTACGACCTTCGTGGAATTTCTATTTTCTCATTCAGAGGGCAAGCTGCTGGCACCTACCTTGCAGGGCTGTTGTGTGGATTAGAGATCGTGACCCCTTTCGTGGCTTGGGGTCTGAATATGTCACGTCTCTAGTTTTCCTGATTAGTCATTTATGTTCTCACCAGTCCTTGTCTTCAGCATCCCTCCCACATCCCAGAAAACAACAAGAGCTCTGGGGCTCCCTCAGCCTCAAAAGCTCAGCCCTGTTTCCGAAGGCCAGGTGGGAGGGGTGCACGGCTGTGGCTGCTGCCACCAGTGTCCCCCCTGGGAACCTGCAGTCTGGCGGCATGTGTCCCTCGCTGGGGTGGTGCCCAGGCTGCCGCGACGCCACAGGTGCAGGGCGGCCTTGACCTTGGGCTCGCATCACTGCTCAGTGAGGTCACGGGCCTGGCTCTCGATCCTGAAGCATTTCCACTGCGTCCGGGCGCTGGGCCCCGGGTGTCCGGTCACAGCCACTCGCTGCCCGGGCACAGACCTCCTCCCCTAAACTGGCACTACTGAAGGTTTCCTTGCACAGAGTGGGTCCTCTGGCCTTGAGTGGGGAGGGAAGGAAAGAACTCGAGGGAAAGTCCCACGAGGGCTGGGGGACAAGGTGAGGCAGGCGATGCCACCGGGACGGAATGGGGGAGGCCGGGTGTCCGTGCCCCCCAGCTCTCAGGGGTGAGGTGTGAGTGTGGCCAGGCTGCTGGCAGAGTCCCACGGTCTCTGTGGAGGCTGAGCCCCGAGGGGCAGGGGGCCCATCCTGTTTGCTCCATACTCTCTTTTTGGGGCTCTGGAAGGGGGTTCCACTGACTGGTTTCTGTAAACAGAAGATTTCCTAGTGTGACAACAGTGGGTTGAATGGTGGCTCCCGAAACTGACATTGCCATCCCAACTCCCGGAACCTGAGAATGTGACCTTATTGGGAACAGGGGCTTTGCTCAGGTAACAGGAGGGGATTGTCCTGGACAGTCCAGCTGGGCCCTAAATCCAGTGACAAGTGTCCTTGTGAGAGAAAGGCAGAGGGAGGAGACGACACAGAGAAGACGACAGACAGACGAGGAGACGACACCGACTCTCCACGACACTCCACACGTGTGGAGGTAGGTGGAGGCTGGAGGGGTGCCGCCACAAGCCTCGGACCACTGGAGCCCCCAGGACCTGGAAGAGGCAAAGGCCAGTTTCTCCCAGAGCTTCTGGAAGGAGTGCGGCCCTGCACACACCTTGATTTTGGACTTCCGGCCCCTGTGAGAGAGCACATTTCTGCTGCTTGAAGCAGCCCAGGCTGCAGTAACCTGTTCAAGCAGCCGCAGGGCCCGTCGAGGTCAGGCTGTGGGCGGCGCCCGATCCCAAGACACAGCGCACTCGGTTTCTGCCAAGATGGTGAGTTAACGTGAGGCGCTGGCTCCGTTCACCGAACAAAATCTGCAGAAACTATTGGGTAAAAGAACAAACAATCCTAGGCTTTGAGAAGGGCCCTCGGGGAGGCCGAGAGCCGCTTGGGATGGAAGGTTTGGGACACTGGTGGCAGCAGCTGGGGTGGAGGGAGACTGGGGTGAAGATAAAGGGGACAAACATCGTCTGGTCCTTCCACGCTGCTCGGCACTGCCTGGGGACGATCCTTGCCAACCCTTCGGGACCAAGGTCAAGGCAGTCCTACACCTGTGGGGTCCGCAGCCTGGACCAGGGGTCAGCACAGATTTTCCATAAAGAGCCAGACAGGAAATATTCGCGTTTGGAGCACAGACACAAGGAAGCATATGGACCCGGCCAGACTCGCTGACCCGGCCTGGACCGCGGGTGTCGGCGGCCTCGGGAGGGAGCAAGGGCGGAAGAGCTTCGGAGAAGAGAGAAGGGCTGCCCTGCCTGGACATTGCCGCTCCAAACACACAGGACTGTGGGCCCCAGGCTGGGGAGCTGTCTCCTCTCAAGGTTCCCAGGGGCTCAAAGGAGAAGGCAAAGGGGGCCGGCAGTGGGGTTCCTGGTGCCATCCTGATGCCCTGGGCTGCCCAGGCACGGCTGACAGAGCAGCCAGTACTCCCAGGGGACATGAGTCCTCAAGTCACAACGATGGTCTCAAGAGAGCAATAACACGCTGGACCACTCGTAACACTGGCCACAAAAGCACAGCATCCATGCAACACCACAGGGTTGTAAGATAAGCACGACGAGGTGACAGGGGTGACAGGGGTACGAGGCATGTGAAGCCAGGCCTGACATCCTGGAAATAACCGAGCGGACGTTTGGCATAAAAATATACCCCAAATAAGGGACACAGCCGCTGATGGGACGGAAGGGTTGGGGCATATGCCGAAGTCAGAGTCGCCAGCTTTTCCCGACAGAATGTGAGGTTAAAGAGAGGGTAAAGCCTTGGCCGGAGCCCGTGGGAGCACGGAGTTGACCTGAGTGGATGCAGCGGGGTTTGGGGGTAAGATGGGAGTTCAGTAGGATGGGCGGACTTTGAGATGCCAGAGGAAGAGGCAGCTGGTCTGTGGTGGGGACCTCGGGGGGTCTGGTCTGCAATCCAGCCACAGGTGCCTAAAGCCGTGGGACCTGATGGGGATGGAAAGGAGATTCGACATCAAGGGGCCGAGAGGGGCTGAGGAACCAGCGCAGGAGCTGGGAGAATTCACATCCTCGGCACCCCGGCCGCTGCCCACAAGATGGGTGCAGGTCCCTGGGCCATGCACACCGTCCGGGGCCTCTGCAGTGCTGCCGAGAGAACGAAAGAGTGAGTGTAGCCCTGACCCTAATCGGAGACCCCAGCGAGAGGCCTTCTGAAGGAGGGACAAACGTGCTTCCAGGTTGGAAGCTCTCTGAACTCAAGTTAGCAACGGAGCTAAGGGGCCACTAAGGTTCCGGGGCACAAGGCCTCACGTGCCTGTTGCATCACACCCAGGGCTGTGCTGCAGGCCAGCCGGGACTGCTTCTTCCTTGACGCTAGGAACTCACACTGACTTTAGTTTACTCTGTGAATAAGGAGGGGTGTACGGAAACAAGGATTGATCCTCTTTGGCTTACTGGAATCCTTTAATCATTTTCGGCGTTGGATTAGGAGCTGACTATTTCAAGCAGCTTTCATTCTGAGAGGGCGTTTCGGAGCCATCTTTTCTGCAAATCCCAGCACAGCCTGAAGCTGGTCATTCAGATCAACTCAGACGCTGATTCTGGAAAGCGCGCTGGAGCTGCCACGGGCCCGCCCGTCGATGAGGCGGTCTCTGCGGTGACCGTGATGCCACAGGCTCAGTGGAAACGCGAATGGAGCTCGCGATGCAGAATCTGTAAACCACGGGTGGGGCTGTGTCCACAGTCAGCCTTCGTATCAAAGGCTCTTGGGCATCATTTATTCACCTCTTCTTTCAGTTACCACAGAACACAGACACCAAACCACTTGAGAGAGCAAACTTAAAGCTGGCCCAGTCCCTCTGGAACGTATCAGAGGATCACAGGGGAGGCTGCCTCACACTCGGGGCTCTGTTCCCTCCTCTGCAAAATGCGCTGTTCTGAGGACTCATTAAACCGGTCCCTCTGAAGCACACAGCCGTGCTCAGCGAGGGGAGACAGGGTTACTGTGCTCAAGGCAGCTGTGGAGGGGGTCCCAGCGGGCTCCCCTTCAAGCTGGATGAGCCACACAGACACCCAGACTGTCCGAGGCTGAGCAGGACTTGGAGATCCTCTGTGGACCGACGGCAAGTGGCCTCCTGGATTCCACCACAGCGAGTGGCAGTGCCAGGCTGGGCCCCGCCCGTCCGGACTCCGCCAGTGCCCCCCGGCAGGCGGTCTGCACCTGCACCCGGGCTTTGAGCAACTGCTCACTTGCTGCCGCTGGCATGCTCTGTCCTCGACCACGGTGTCCCTTCTCCCAGCCTGCAGACTAGGTGTGTTTGTGTGAGGAGATGCGGGGCTCTATCCCTCCCTCTTATTCAGATGGACATGAGCTCAGTGACTTGTCCTGATGTCCAGTCGCACCCACACACCTGCCCTGGCTCCGACAGACACAGTCAGGAGTGTACAGATGGCTGGTGCGGTCACTGAGTCACCCCTTTTCCATTCTGGTCATGAAAGCAGCATAAGAAAGCCATCAGTGAAAGGGGTAGAAGATCATTGAACAAGAGCTTCTTTGTGTCCTTCAGAAAGCTTAAACCCTAAAGGAAAGACGCGTCAGCTTAGATGTTTCTCACGGATCAGAGCAGGTGGGCAGGGGCGGCCTTGGAGGTCATCAAAGAACGTGGGTGAAGAGCTGACGGGCTGAGAACCGCTGTCAGCTCATGGATGGGGTTTCTTCTCATTCCTCCACTGGGCTGCGTGCACTGGAAAACGCGGGGCAGGTGGAGGGACACGGAGGCCGAGGTGGAGGGAAAGGACCGGCGCCACTCCTGCTCTGTCCCGTTCAGACGAACCTCCCGTTTAAGGGCTGGTGGGTCATCACGGGCTTCTGTGAACACACATGGACACGTCAGCACGCACAGGTGGGTACGCACACAGATACACGGGCGAGAGCACACACACACTCACGCAGGCGTGGGCACAGAAATACACGGGCGAGCACAGAGGAACGTGTAAACACACAGGTGTGCACACACGTAGACATGCACTTAGCTATATGACTGTGCATACATAAAGACACACACGGCACATACACAGACACACACACACGGGAGAGCACACAGATGTGCACGTGGGCTTGCTGGTCAGGAGGCATCAGTCAACCCCCTGCCAGGTTGTTCTTACTCAATCTCTTTCTGCCTGTTTCCCCAGCTATGGGTCAATGACACCGGCCCTCACCGGCTGTAAGGACGGAAAGTATGTGACAATCTAGAGCTCTGAAGCACGGAAGGTGCGTTCTAATTTGAAAGCACGTAGACTTTCAAGGCCCCGCTGGTGATTTCTTATCGCCCGCCATCAGCCCCTGGGGATGGCCACGCTCTGGCCACGGTCCAGGCAGCCTCTTCCGGGCTCAGGTGGGGCCTGGCAGGGAGCCTCTGCCCTCTGTCCTTTCCTGTCGTCTGGGGCGGCCTAACGCTGGCTGTCTCGGACACGTGTGCCCCATCTCCCCGTCTGCTGACACAAGGCTCGCCCACAGTCATCAGCAATGAGTACTGTGAGATACTTTGAAATCCAGATTAAAAACGGAGTTTGTGGAAAGAACAGAGCGGTCGCTCCGTCTTCCTGGATAGCGAAGCCGTCGACTCAGACTCTCGTAACCGGCATGAAGTCAGAATGACTGCTGGGTGGTCGCAGTGTGGACAGCTGTGGGGATTGGGGTGTTTGCACCCTGACGTTGGCCACTGAGACCTCATGCCCACCCCTGGGACGTGGGCATGACTCTGGGGTCCCTAGAGGTCAGCTGTCTCTCGCCGTTGCAGCCCTGTGTCTGTGAAGTGCCGTGGGCACTCCAGGCAGCTGACACGCCCATCAGAAAAGCTGGTGCTTTCACCAGGCTCTCGTGCGGCTGGAAACACCAAGGACCGTGGTGCCAGAGAAGGGTCTGCAAGGTGCACTTCTGTAGGCATCAAGGCCATGACCCCGCTGGTCCAGCCTGATGTCCCCTGGGCTTTGGGAGGCACCTCATGTTCTTTCTGCAGAGAGCCCTCTCCCACGGAAGTCGGGGGACAGCCTTGACCCCGGCACCTGCACAGGTGGTTCAGCTGAATGACCTTTACAGCGCTGGGTGGGCAGGTGGGGCTGTGTGGGGAGTCCTCACTGCCTCATGCGCTGTCCCCGTCCCCAAGCCCAGAGCCCCCCCAGGGCCGGGCGACCCCATCACTGGTACACTGTGTACCTTTAAGAAATGTTTCTGATTTTCCTTCAGACCTTTTGCTGATATTACTATTCCTGTTAGTGTACCCCAATTCTTTACTTTGAAAACTTAATATCAACATGTCAATCTGAGAGAATTTTAAAGCCACCTCAGTGAAAAGCGAAAACTTACCGCAATGCTGTGGTTGGCGGTTCCCTTCTTGCCACTGGGGTTTCTCTGTGTCAGGGATCCGCGGGACACGGATTTCCGATTGAAGGAGTCATCATCTTTGTCTTTGAGGAAAACAGGAGCGGGGTGCTTATCAATCACAAACTTACCCCAAACAAGTGTCTTTGCTTCCTAAGAAATTTTAAAAGGAGCATAAAAGCAAATGCGCCACCCAGGACGAAGCTGATGTCCTCGTCACCGCCAAGACATCAAGGCGGGCTAATGACGTGCTGTGCTCTAGAAGGTGGGGAGCTTTGCACCATTATTAGGACGATTTACATCGCAGGACAAGGAAATCACCGCTGCCACCACCATCAACACCCTTATGTGCTTCAGGCAGCAAATTCCAGGTATCCAGACACCACGTCACTGCAACGGTCCCTGAGGGTGGCCCGAGGGCACTGGAGTGTCCTTCGGGCATCAGTGGCATGACATGCCGGGTCCCACGGGTTACGTAGAAATATGGGGCCCCGACTGGCCATTTTCATGCCCCTGAGCTCGCCTCCCAGGCCTGGGGGACGAGGGAAGCAGGTGACTCTTACCTTGACTTCTGGGGTAATCACTGAGCTTTCTCCTCACAAGATAGGGTGCAGCCACCACCTGGAAGAAAGAAGCCGTCTCTGGGCGTCAGTACCTTGCTGTAATTGTTAGGAACACCGGGGAGCTAGGTTTGGATTTCTCATCATTCCTGCAGATTCGGATGAATCAGGGCAACTCTCTTCTGTTCCTGGGCAAAATGTGAACTTTTAACAATATTAAAATGCGTGCTATCCGTACATTACGCGACAAGTGCCGGAATATGAGAGGTGCTTAGCTTTTGGAGAGCTGCAGCCTTGGGTGGGTACAGCGGAAAAGCCCAAGTTCCAGCCCCACAGACGGGTTCAAATCCTATCGCTCCCCCTCACCACCGTGACAAGGACGATTTACATCTTCTCTCCGAACTGTCTCCTCATCTGGAAAGTGGGCCAGCAGCCCCTGTACAGGATATTGGAAGATTAACTGTACCTAATACATTCTCAGCGCCCCATGGCGGCTGGGCCCCCCACCTTTCTTTCCCTGCCCCTTTCCTGTTGCTCATCTCTCTGCTCTGGGCTAATTCATTCGCTGTTTTGCCTCTTCAGGGGGGAAGCTGAGAGCAAAACGGCCTGACTCCCTGGAAGTCCTGCCAACGCCTGACTCCCTGCGATTCAGCCTGGCTGGTTTTGTGGGCTGTACCAGGAGGCTGGCTGCAGACACGTTCAGGCTGGGCTTCCCGGGACAGGTCAGGGAAGACCACAGCCCCGAGAAGAGGGTCAGGGTGGGGCTGGGAGGCCGGACTGAGACCGCCTGTCGTTGGTCTGTGTGGTCTCAATCCAGTATGTCTACCTCCCCAACCCTCAGGCTCCACATTGGTGCAACAGGGGCGATATCCACACCTGCTTACCAGGTTTTTTGAACATCAAATGGACAGATGGAAAAAAAATACCGTTTTTAACTATGAAGAGCTACCCACTGCTGTTGTCACGAGAAGCACAAATGACTAGGTGCTCATTACAGCTCACAAGGGGCGTATCAGGCAGCAGGCAGGACCCGGAGCAGACGGCCTGCTCTGTGCGTCCCGCCCATACCCCGCGTCCATCCTTGTGCCGTTTCGCGCACACCGGCTCCCGTGCTTCGCTCCCACGGCCGGGACCCGCGGCTCCCAGGGGAGGCCCGTCCCCGGGCCCTGGAGCCTGCTGTGTCTGTGAATGTTCGTCACCCAGGACAGGGGGGCGTGGGGGGCAGTACATGCCCAGCACCCGGCCCCTGTGATGTGCACTGTCTCCAGGGCTCTGTGTTCCTCTCAGCCAGTTCCCCTGCCTGGGGTCTGCCCGTCTCCTTCCCCTCTGCCCTCTGTCCCACCCTCCCACTCCCCTGGCTGGGCTTTCCTGGATTTTCCCCGACAGACACCCTATGGGGAGACCAGCCTGTGAGACTTGCCAGGTTTCTAAAGTCCCAGTGTTTCAGCTCCACCCCCCCCCCACCCCCCGCCCCCTCCGTACTTGTCACGCTTCTGGAAAAGTCGGGCCAACCGTTTACCCGCTTCCAGCCTCTCGAGCTTGGATGTAGTAACACATACCTTGACCTCACCCGAAGGGTCTGCACTCGGATCCTTAGGACTCTGGCCCAACTTCCCAACAAGCTGGGGAAGAAATATCTGGAGAACAGGGAAGGAGCCTGTGCTTATGACTGCTCGTCTGACCTCCTGCCACAGGGCGGGCGGGCAGGACACACGGATGGTGTTCTCTTTAGTCCTCGGTCTGGAACGCCGGGACGGCACGGCAATACCCACAGAGCGCACACCACTCCAGGGCTCTGCGCCCAGGGCTGCTGGGTTTAGCAAATTAAAGTACAGAACGCCCAGTTGGCTTTGAACTTCAGATAAACGTTGATTAAATTTTTTTAGTAAAAGTATGTCCCAGATATTGCACGGGGTATACTTATACTAGAAGATGACTTGCTGTGAATCTGAAATTCAGATTTGATTGGGCATCCCGGCAGCCGCATCTGGGACTCCCCTAAGAGCATTTATCATCCTTCTGCCAGATTTCCTCATACTGTGATCTGTCTGGAGACTCCCAACTTGAATCGGGGGGAAGGATGTTGGTCTCAGGTCTCTGTCGTGGGCAGGTCCCCATCCTGCTACTCTCACACCCGCCTTGCAACAGCACTTTTATGAAGGCCACCAACACGAGGTGCTGTCCAGCTTGCTTCCTTTGGACTTTAAAGTGTGTGTGTGTGTGTGTGTGTGTGTGTGTGTGTGTGTGTGTGCGCGCGTGTACCACGTGGCTGTGTTTCCAATTCTCATGCAGGAGCTGACGGTCCCCCCATATAGCACTCTTTTCCGTTAGAAACAACACTAGCAAACGAAAAGGAATCCCAGCGCAGCCCACAGGTCACTGATTGCAGGAACACGAGGCTGGCAGATTAAGGAGGAGGGTGGCGGCTGCCCCGGGGGCTCTCGCTGCCAGGCCCTGGGCTGCCCTGTGCTCCTGGCCAGGGCTCCAGGCACGACCCCCAGGGCCCTGCGGCCCCTCCACTCACCGGGAGGCTGGATTTCTTCCGGGGCTTTGCCGAGGTCCTCACAGTGAGCCCTGCAGCCTGCAAGGCTGCAATCCTGTACTCGATATCTGAAACCTGAGGGAACCACAGACAGACAGGCAGACAGATGTCACTTGGATGTCCTTTCAACGTCACAGGACAGGAGGAGCTGCTGCCCCCGATTCACCGGTTTCATCATGCTTCCCCTAAGATGGGTGACCCGCCCAGGGCCACTTCCTGGGTGCCCCATTTCCATCTGTCTTCCATGGTCGTCGCGAGGGTCACCCCCAAGCGGGGGAGGGGCTCATCCATGAGGGATTGAGGGAGGGGTAGTGACGGGGGGAGAGCTGAAGGCAGAAGCTTCTGGGAACAGGAACCGGGCCCCCTTCAGGTCCGTCCAGATCCCTCCCACAGCCCCAAACCCTTCTCACGGTCCTTGGGGCTCTCTGGAATCTGCTCTCCTCCCAGACACTCCCCTTCTCATTCCCTGGGCTCTGGCGCAGGGCTCCACCGCGGATCCCCGAACACGCCAAATTTGACACCGCCTCGGGGCCTTCGCCCGGGCTGCCTTCTTGTATTATCCCTTCCCGACCACCCTTCGAGGCAGCCCCATCCGAGCGCTCCCTAGGGCTACCCTCTCCTCAGTCCCGTCGACTTGTTCTCTGTCTCCTCCCACTAGAAGCACAAGCTCCAGAACGCAGGGGCTTGGTCTGAGGTGCTCATAGCTGCATCTTTTGTGTCTACACAATGCTCGCCGTACTTGGGATCCCGACTGAGAACTGTTGGCTCCATAGGAAGGAATAAATGAATGCAAAGTTCTCAGGCTCACTTGCGCCCCCTAAGGTGCACGGCCTGGGGATGCGCCCCTTCTTCCTCGGGGACGGAAGGGCACTTGCTGAAGAGAAAAGAAGCTGGAATGAATGGACAGTGGGTGCTGGGTCCCCTGCACTCGGACGGGCAGACCTCCTCTCCTCTGGGGTCAGCAGGGGGAGGGCAGAGCACAGCCCAATCACCTTGACTGTCTCTGGGAGACCCTGGCTCTGTCCTTTGACCTTTGCACACCACTAACACACCTCCTACCCTAACTCAAGCCCGGGACCCAAGTTTACAGGATGACCCTCGGTCAGAGTCTGGTCCTGAGCCCCGGGGCTGTCCTAAGATCTAAGTCTGCTTCTGGAGAAGCCCTCCTCATGGGGCAGGGAGGGCTAAGTGTCAGCATCTTCCTTCCGTGGCTGAAAACGCCACCTGTCTCTTGCCAACCTAAAAGGGAAATGGGCAGGGGTGGGGTGCAGGGCGTGGCGTGGAGAGTGATTCCACGGAAAGCCCCAGGAGCCTGTCCTGGAGCCGACAACGTGGGCTCCCTACGTGTGAGCCCTTCGGGGGGCTGACCACCCTTGCCAGGCCTCCAGGGCCCCCACTATCTATCCGGGGGAGCTGCCTGCTCCCGGGGCCGCCGGAGCTACCTCGCTCTCTGTCCACTGCACCTGAGAGGCCGTGGCGGCCACTCTGTCCTCCAGCTGCGACAGCTCCTCGTCTGTGGTCCTGCTGGGCTGCGTGGGGTCCTGGGGGCCCCGGGCCCCCTTCTCCCGGCTGGGCGTTTGGCCTGCAGCCGTGCACACCTAGAAGAGGGAAGCGCCGCACGTGACCACCAGCAGGGGAGACCGCAGGGCTCGCCCCAACGCACGTCCCATCCTGAAGGGGCCCCTTTCGCTACGCCAGGAGCTGCCTGGACAGCCGGGCAGCCCGCGGTGGGGCGCCATGTGCAGCTGGGGCCAGGCCGCTGGCTTAGGCACAAGCTGTCGATCCCCGGCCCCGCCTCCGAGTGTGCGCTGCTGAGGTCGCTCAGGCAGCCTCACCTCCGGGGCGGCCCCGGGGGGGTCCTCGATGGCGGCGCTGCTGTCCTGCTCCGCCCCTCCGTCCTTGCCCTCCTCCTCGGATGAGGCCCGCTGGTCACCGGTGCGGCTGATCAAGGCCTCCAGTCTTCTCTTTAGGGCCGCCTCTTCCATGTCGGCACCTGTGGGCTTGCTGCCAACTGGACGCTGAGACGGACGAGTGGCTGATCTCAGCCGGTCGGTCACGTGGAAGCGCTGAAAGCAGAAGCAGGGCTCTGGAAAGCACCTGCCCCCAGCACCCTGGGGGCTTGGCCGGAGCTGCGGTCTCATCTACGCCCCACACGAGCTCGGCCAAGGGGCCCGCGCCGCCTGTCCTCCAGAACCAGGCCCCGAAGGGTGGGGTGTTCCTGGCGATCCTAACAGCACCCAGGCCACCTGAGACGCACCATTTTTCTTCTCTCTGTTCCCAAACTGGGTCCCCAAGCCACTTCCTAGGGTTTAAGCATCCTTATGGCGCCAAACCAAGACCTCAACCCGGACTGCTGCATCTGCCACTTGAGGCTACGGGGTGCTGACAAGTCTGTTCTCGGGGTTTTTCTCGGTCCCCCCGTGATAAGACTGAAGTACACGATGGCCGTGTGGCCTCAGCATCTCCCGAGGGCTCGGGGGTGGGTCCTGAACTTGCATAAACGCTACAGCATTCATGTCCACTGTCCATGCTATGTCTCTGTGTACCAGGCTTTGTGTCCACGGTCTCACCCACGAGCCTCCCGTCGGCTTTGCAAAGGAATCATACTCCCAGACGCTGGTCTGGAGCTGACTGAGAAGTGTCTACAGTGTATTTGTGACTCTTGGAAAACTGCAAAGTTGTGTGAACCTCTCAGTGATGTTTTCCATGACACAGTGAGTAGCACCCTTTACCACTCACCCCTTCCTGAATCTAGAGCCAGGGAAGTTTGCCACCTAGGGTGGACTTGGATGAGATTCATACAACCCAGAATATCTATTTATCTGCCTTGGCTGGTGAGAAACTCAGAGCTAAACACTGCTCATTTCTGGAAATCTCTTCTCCAGAGTTTACCAAGGCCTCTGTTTCTTGAAATTATTTTTCAGGGTTGTATTCTTTTTTTTTTTTTTTTCGTTATGCGGGCTTCTCACTGCTGTGGCCTCTCCCGTTGTGGAGCACAGGCCCAGCAGCCATGGCTCACGGGCCCAGCTGCTCCGCGGCACGTGGGATCCTCCCGGACCAGGGCACGAACCCGTGTGCCCTGCATCGGCAGGTGGACTCTCAACCACTGCACCACCAGGGAAGCCCCAGGGTTGTATTCTTTGGTCATAATTTTCTAAGTCTCTAGAAGGGGGTGGGAGTCCCTCATTGATTCCAGCTCTTACCCTAATTCTACAGGTGGGGAAAGGATGCTCAGAGCCCCTCCTTTGCCCGGCCTCACTCAGTAAGCATCACACCAGGGCCTAGACTGCAGTAATCTCTGGCTGCTACCCTTCCCTGCACTCCGGCCAGTGGTTCACTGAGTAGCTATGTGTTTCCTCTGCCTGTGGACACGAGCTTCATGTGAAGGGATTTAGTGTGTCGGTTTTAAGAAGTGACCAGAGTCATGTGAAAAAAACACAAAAGTGGCCAAATTATCCCAACAGCCCTTTACAGCCAAAATGACTTGCGAGGGGGTAATGAGATTTAAAAGTTAAGGGCAGGGACTTCCCTGGTAGCAAAGTGGTTAAGAATCCACCTGCCAATGCAGGGGACACGGGTTTGATCCCTGGTCCGGGAAGATCTCACATACCGTGGAGCCACTGAGTCCGTGCGCCCCAACTACTGAGCCTGTGCTCTAGAGCCCGTGCACCACAGCTACTGAAGCCCGTGTGCCTAGAGCCCGTGCTCCCAACAAGAGAAGCCACAGCGATGAGAAGACGGCACACTGCAACGAAGAGTAGCCCCCGCTCGCCGCAACTAGCGAAAGCCCGCACGCAGCAACGAAGACCCAGAGCAGCCAAAAAAAAATGTTCAGGGCAATTCCATCCCGCAGAGCTTGCTCAGGCCAAAACTCCTGGCGTCATCTGACCCCTCTCTTTCTCTCGTCCTGAATCCATCCCCGCTGGCTCTGCCTTCAACAGGTACCCAGGGCCCACCTCCCCTCACCTCTGCTGCCCTGCCTGGTTCAGCCGCCACCTTGTCCTGCCTGGACGATCCACCAGCCTCTTAACTGGCTTCCCGTTTCCACAGCCTGTTCTCAGTTTGCCAGGCAGAGGGCTCCCTGGGGGTCGGGGGTTGGGGGGACGTGAGCAGGGAGGCCGGTCGCTCATTAACTCACTGGCTGCCTCTCCTTCGGCCCACAAAGCAGACGTCAGAGTGTGAGGTGAGGGTCCCCCCAGGACCGCCTTCCGGGACTCTGAGATCTCCCTCCCTGTCCCTTCCTTCGGGGAGTGAGTCACCCGCTGACGCTGCTGCTGGGAGGGGGGCTTCCGCACCACGACGTTACTCGCACCCACAGTGCCCGTCGGGCCGCCTTCCGGCCCCTCGGACCCCGGTGCTCCTGGCAAGCAGAGGGCAGTGCTGGCTATCAATTTTCTCTGTGAATGGAACCAACAGCCTCGCAGACGAGTGCCAAGGGCTGGAGTGAGCTGACGGGGAAGCGGCACGTCTACTGGGACGCCTTTCTACGGGCTCCCAATTTCCTGAAGATGCTCAAAAAGCAAATCTCCTCAGAGGCCACAACGGGTGAAGAGAACCCCTGTGACGTTCGGAGGGTAGATTCTATTGGGTCTGATGGGAATAAATCTTTCAGAGTAAATGAGGTTGAGAAACTTCAGAATCCCCTTGAGAAATGGGAACCTGAGGCCGGCCACCCCAGGCAGGAGCTGATGAGGGTGTGGGGTGGAGATTTATGAACTGCTGTCAGAAGGGAGCGCTGTTTCTACTTGGTAAATAAAACCCCCACACATACAGACACACACACACGCACGCATGTCCAACACACATGTATGCATGTATGCACGCAAACACATATACACGTGATGGCAGCTGGCCAGCACGACAGGATACAGCTGGGGTGACCAAGGCATCCAAGTTTGAACCCCGAAAGCCCTATGTCCTGGGAACCCTTCGGCCCCTGGCAAAGAGGGGCACGGGTTGCCCTGGTGATGCTGGTGGGGGAGAGCGAGGCCCAGAGGGGGATCTGGGTCAGCCTCCAGGATGGGGTGGAGGCAGCCCGGGGTCTGGGCAGCTGGGGGTGAGCCCTGGGGTCCTGCGGGCTACCGGGCCTGCGTGGGGGACACCTGCCACAGACTCAGGTGAGAGGGCCTGTCCTGAAAGCACCCTGAGGGGCAGAGGGCCTCTCCCAGACCTGCGCGGGGGCACTTCTGACTGTGCTCCCTGCCGGCCACGGGCTCTGGAGTTCCTCTCCTGAGAGCCTGGGCCTGTTTCCTCAGCTAAAACACGGGGACTGAAACTCTGTCTCTGGGCCAGCCTGGCCCTGCCGGCCCACAGAGGGTGTCAGAGGGCACCTCCGTGGGTGAAGGTGGCTGTGGCCCTGGGGTTGCGTGGCTCCCACTGCCCACCCCAGCTGCCGCCGGAGCTGATCTCCAGAGCCCGCGGGCGCTGCAGGGAGGGGGCTGGGTGCTGAACCGGGGCCGTGGCGCAGGCAGACTCGGGGCAGGGCCTGAGCATCGCCGCCCCTATGCCCACAGCTACCCGGCTGTCTGTCTGTCTCTCAGACGCACATGTGCACATGCAATCGTATTAGACCAAGGGTTCTGTTCCATTCACTCCCCAGAAGGTGTCCCCAATGCGCTGGGAACACCCTCACATACAGGGTGGGCAGGAGACCCCTGCCCGCTCCGACGGCCTGGACCCCCGGATACTGCAGGACCAAGTGAGGTCCCCGGGTCTTCGCTGCTCTGACTTCCCGGCCCCTCTCTCGTTACATCCGCACCAAAGGCTGCACACCTGCGTCCCTCTGAGTTCTGCACCTTTGGCTGGGCCCACAGATGCCCAGGCTCCGAGCAAGGCGGACGGCAGGGGCCTGGACGGGGCAGACGCCCCCCCCCCCCCCTCAGCTGTACAGTGGAAACCCGTTCAGCTCTGAGCCCCATGCATAAGCTCCCAATCGAGAGTCTTCCTTGCAAAGCCCGTGTTGGTGCCTCAACCTCCCTTAACAAAGGGGCTTCAGCGGGTCAGCAGGCGGTCAGCAGGCGGCTGACATGTACTTGTTCCGCTCAGAGATATGCAGCAGAGGGAGGGGTTCAGTGGCTGGAGGACAGAGCCACTCCGGCCAGCAGGATGCTGGCACCTACCACCTCGGGAGCACCAAATTCCCAAGCAGTGGAAGGAAAGGTCAGGCCACCATTCGTCATGTGCCCTGGGAAGGTAACTGTGAGGCCCATTTTCTGACAGCCGGGGTCCTGGAACGCCAAGCAGAAGCTGGGAGCGGTACCAGAAGCGGGGGCGGGGGGCGTTGGGAGGATGAATAAAGCAGGACAGGTGACACATTCAGCGTCACTGCCGTGGCGCAGCCATTGTCACTGCTGAACCTGAGGCGCACAGGAAGGTGTGAATTGATTATGCCAGGCTGCTCAAACTAAAAGTCAAGAGCCCCGGGTCACCGTGGGCCAGGAGGCCTGCCAGGTGATGACCTGAAAGTGCGACTGGCTCAGACCTTGAGTCACCAGCTCTTGAGTCACCGGAGTCTATTAACTCCCAGGCCGGGAAATGAGAAAATCAATTCTACTGTTTTCTTCCAAGCCCAGCAGATGCATCTGGCCTGCCATTATCTCCTCTGTGGTCCACCTTGTTTTAAAAGAGGGAGATGGCTCCAGCAGGCTGGTAAGACGCTTTTGCATTGTTCCGCAGGTAATTAGTTTGATCTTCACAGCACTGAGGGCTCTGAGTGGGCAAATCTGCCCAGAGAAGAACACAAGCTGAGAAGCTTCAACACGAGGGTTTCGGCGGGAGTGGCCCCAGCCTCGAGACCAGCTGTGGGCACACTCATGGCACCTGAGAGGCAGCGATCAATACCTGGGAGGGGGGTGCTCAGCAGACAGTCGTGTGTCCCCGGGGAGCGTGGTGGGCATGAACCCACGGCAGGAGAATAAGAGCTGACCCAACCAGGGTCCAGCACCGGCACCGGCACAGTGAAGTATCACCTCCAGAGCGAAAGAGAAAGGAAAGCATCCCACGACGAGAACTCGGAAAGTCCTCGTCCTGACGGAGGAGGGACACGAGCTGGGGGCAGCACAGAGCCGTGGAGAGACCACAGCCCTCGGAACGGGAGGTGAGCTGCGGGCTGGTGGTTTTCTCTGAGCAAGAGAGCCTGTCCGCGTGCCGCCAGGACAGCCTGGACGCGTCCTGGTTTTCCATCTGGGATCAAGAGCCGTTGGCCCCCTGTAGACGCCCCCCAGGGAACACCTGTCTCTCAGGTGCTCAGGGGCCCAAAGCTGCTTGTGCCCCTCCCTTCGGCCCAAAGCGGGAGCCGCTCTGTTCCGTGTGAGCTCCGTCCAGGTAAATTACATGCTATCTGGACACACGGACGGCAACTTGGAATGAACTTCCGGTGTTTCCAACTCGTTTGCAGCAAAACACAGATTTACAATTTAGGAATGCAGTACAGACAGAGGAGGAAAATGAGCGACTGTAGTTTGGCACTGGTGAGGCTTTCGTGGGGAAACTGAGTCAGTGTCTTTAGCCTGCGCTCTTGGGGCACCAGGGGCTCACTACCCACCACTTGGGGCAGGGTGCGTGCCAGGGCTCCGTTTCCTGCACCTCCTTGATCTCAGCCCCTTGGAAGCATCCATCCTGGTACCACATGCTGTGCTCTCTTTGGCCTCTCTCTCAGCATGAGTGATTATTTATAGAAAGTCTTTGCTGACTATCCCTCACCCAGAAAGTCCTGACCACGAGTACAGATGCGAAGACAGGCAACAGGTCAGGGGAGGACCATTCAGACTGACCCCAATAGTACATTATTCTCAAGAACTCCCGGATCCCCACGGCATGTCTGTGAGTCCTGTAAGAGTCGGCCCTGGGTCTGCCCTGATGAACAGAGACGCTACTGCCCTCTGGAGGCCGCTCTTTACACTGCCTGATTCCCTTTTCATATAGATGCAGGTGAAGTCAGTGAAAGTAAATAAAGTCAAGAGAAAGAAATGAAGAAGAATTCCAGAGACGAGATACAAGCATGAAACAGAGAGTAATTTTCAAGGAGGCATAAAGGATGACTGGTGTCAGTAGGACTAAATACCGGGATATGTGTTTTACTGAACGTCACTAAAGCTGCTAAATTAAAAACTTGCTGAAAATAGACAATTTAATTCTAGTCTTTATCCCATTGTCTTCTGGCCTGGACGCTGGGAACCTCTCTGCCAGTGGTGGTTCTGCCACCCAGGGAGGTCTCTGTCTCTGCCCTGGGGAGGTCTCTGTCTCTGCCCTGGGGAGGTCTCCGTCCTGGCCGCACTGGCCCTCCACCATCATCCCACAGCCTTCCCAGGGGCCAAGCCAGTCACTCCCTGGTCTGAATCAAAGGACACTTCCTTGCATCAGCATTTCCCCTGTTGTTCCATAAAAGAAGAGTGAGCCCCTGGGTTGAATGACAGAGAGCGGGGTCTTCACTGCAGGCCTCCTGAGGGCCTTTCGTGCCCTGCTGTGCTCAGGGCAAAGGGTCAGTGGCTTCTCTCAGAGACGGAGGTCGGAGCAGGAGGTACGTCCAGCCCCGGGGTCGGGTGATGCTGCCAGGTGATATTATAGGAAAGAGAGCCAGCTGGGCCTGCGGGCACTGACTCTGCAGAGGGAGACGCAGAGTTTAAAAGCTCCATGCTTCTGCCCTGTTGACATTTTAGATCAATTTTAGAACAACAAAAAAACCTCCCAAAACAAATAACAAAACACCTGACACTGATTCACCAGAAAGCCATGCGAAGAAAGGCACCTTCTTGGCCTTCCCTGGTGGCGCAGTGGTTGAGAGTCCGCCTGCTGATGCAGGGGACGGGGGTTCGTGCCCCGGCCCAGGAAGATCCCACATGCTTCGAAGCGGCCGGGCCCGTGAGCCATGGCCGCTGAGCCTGCGCGTCCGGAGCCTGTGCTCCGCAACGGGAGAGGCCACAGCAGTGAGAGGCCCGCGTAGCAAAAAAAAAAGGCACCTTCTGCAAGTCAGGCGCTCCTCTTCGCAGATCATTCACTTCCGGAGCACAGCTGTGAAGGGACTGAGGCTGGAAGGGCCCCTAACCTGTTCTAGGTCAGCTTAGACTGAGGAAGGGCCCCCCCAACGTCCGAGCCCGGGAAGGGTGAGCCCCGGGCAGATCAGAGGGGGAAGCGGGTGCGGATGGAAGCAGAGGGCTCAGCAAAGGCCCGGCCCGCTGACAGCCCTACTTGTTATCCCCAAGGCCCTGGAGAGCAGTCTGTAGCCCGTGGCTGCAGCGCTGGACCACACCCCTCGTCCCAGGGCTTTTGACATCGCACATCTCTGTTGGGCAGGCTTGTGCAGTTTTATAGTTTTGAAGTACTTTTCATTTCTCAGCAATGAACTGATGTTAAGGTAATAAGGCGCCACCCAAAGAAGCAACTAGAATGCGTTCTTTCTGGCCACCTTACCTGCTTCTCAGACAAGGTCTGGCTTCTCCGTCTGGGATGGTGAGAGGTCACCCGCTGAGCCCAGATGCTTTCTTCATCTGAGGTGTCCACGTCGGCCAGATAGTGGGATGGGAGCCGCTCATTCCAGAGGACATTTGCTCCTTCGGAGGAAGAGTGGGTTTGGATTATTTGGAGTGAAAAGCCGAAAGCCAATGGGCATTTTCTCCAATGAAGAGAAATCAGAAATCGAAGAAAACGGAGACACGATTCTATTCCATTGATATTATGGGGCTGAGATCCCTAAATCAAAGTAAGAATGGAACAGAGTCCATGGTCCCACACACGGAATTTCAGGAGCAGAAGCCCCTGCCCCAGCCGGCACTCACCGGGGGGCTCCAGGTGGGCAAAGCAAATGTAATATAATTACATCACACGGAGTTCCACGCGCCTCGGGTGTGGCAGACACGCGTCCCGGGAAGTCTCCATGAGTGGAGGTGACTTTGGGAAGCCTTTCCACATTGGTCACTGGGGACTGCTTTTCCTGCCAGACTAGTGATTCGCAGACTCTCGTGGGCACAGGTCACCTATGGTGTGGCCTGAGACGCTTATTCCTGGGCTCCGTTGGTGGAAGAGCCCCATGTTCTCACCAGAAAGTACCCCCAGAGCTCCAGGTTGGCCTGGAGGGCACCACATCCAGCCGTGCCGGGACGGGGAGGGCTTGACCCTCCTGTGGGGCGCCCCACAGAGCCAGGGTCCCAGGCATCAGCTGCATAAGCTGTTTCTGTGCTTGACGTGCAGCCGGCCACATGGCCCTGCCAGCACCCTGAACGACCTGGGGGCAAGGCCCTGAGCTCCAGCTGAGACTCCGGCCCCGTGGACACTGTGGTTTCAGCCTGGGAGATGTGCGCTAATGACCTGGCGACCTTGTCAATGACCGCAGACCTTGTAGCTTGTCTGATGCACTAATGAGAGACAACACTGACAGTCTGTCTCCAGAAGACTCTCTTCTACCACACTCGCTGTAAGACGCTCCCAATTTGAGACGAGGTGACAAATGTGTCTTAGAATCAATGAAATCGGGTGGCGAGTTGGTCGAAGGAGCTGGGCTTGAAACTCAGAGCTGCCTGTCTCCCAGGCGCATTTCCCAGCTCGATACTGTCTGTCTCAGCTTCTCCCTCTCCCCGCTGCCACCCCATCCACGTGCCGGGGTTGATTAGGGATCCTGGGAGGAAATGCGTGTGTCCGAGTCTTCATCCTGTGACTTGATGTAGATTCATTTATTCATTGTTTATGGGGAAGTAAAACTCCCCTCCCACTGCCCCCAGACGCCTCCAGGATCCCTATAATATAATGAAAAGGGAAAATGGAAAGCCGGCCCACTTCCTGGCAGACGGCATCTTAACCACCTCCCCCCAGCAGCTGGTCCCACGCTGCAGCCACGTGGGAGCAGGTCGGTGGGAAGCAGCCCGTGCTGCTTCTGTGGTCTCATCTGCTCCTTCATCACTAGGGTACCTGAACCCCAGACCCCAGTGCATACTCCCCCAGGGCACAGGAACAGACAGTGATTCGGGATTTCATTATGAAGCCGACCGTCTGACAACAAAATTAAACTGAGGATTTAAACTAGGGTCTCAGCACTTAGGGACCTCCCGAGTCATAGCTGGAAGGGAGGTGGCGCCCCAGGTTTGGAGCTGCCCTGTCCTGTGGTTAAGGTGGTCGGGCCGGGTGACCAGTGATCCTATCATCTCAGGGACACCTGCACGTCCCTACCCCAGTCCTGCTCGATGTCCCCCCATCCGAGGCGGCAATGAGCTGTGTGGCCAGGGCAGGCGTCAATGTTGGTACTTCTGAGTGTTACCAGGGAAGTGCCCAGCCCAGGGGAGCAGGGGTTGATGGTGTGTGCCAGGTCTGCACATGCTGAGCAATCACAGTGAAGAAGGGGCTGCGCACGGTAAACCAGTCAGGGGGCTGGCACAGATCTCCTCCACACAGAGCCCGCGCGGAAGACGCTTGTCAAGGGCACCTACCAGGTGTTGCAGTGGTCCCCGGGGCTGTCATGCAAGACTCTCCCGGCAGGCAGAGTTCAGCAAGGGCGTCTGGTCCGGCAGGCGAGAGGCTGGCCATCTGCCCTTCTGGACAGGGGTGGCGCCCAGAGGCCCTGGCATCAGCCTCATCCAGGACCACGGGCTCCTGGGAGGTGGTCTCCTCTGTGCAGGGCTCATCTGTGAGGGCCTGAGCACATGGGGCCTGTTGGCGGGTTTTACTAGGAAAGGGCAGCTCCTTGGAAAGTGGGTCTTTCCAGTCCAAGTCTTGAGGGTTTCCAGGCATCATCTGACCAACCGAACACTGGACACCCATCCTCTCTGCCCCCTGAGACTCAATTCCCTTTCATTTCAAAGGGCTCCGGACTTGCCGCTGGAGCAGGACCCGTGGCCCAAAGACCTTTTGGGTGCTGGCTCCCAGCTACCTGCTCTGTTGTGCCCCCGCCCGCAGGCGTCTGCAGATCAGCCCCGGAAGCCCGAGCCTAGCCCCAGCTCTGGGCTGGTGCCATTTGAGCCCGGGCACTGAGATGTCAGGGCTCCAGCTGAGGGGGTCGTTGCTCTGGGGCTCGTGCCCCAGCTGCCCGTGCTGTGTGCGATGGTCCTGTGTGTGCCGGGCTCAGCCTCTAGTGCCTTTGGAAAGGGATCCCGTGAGGCTGAGAGGATCACCCCTTGTCCAGGTGAGGCAAGAAGATGGAGCCTCATGCAGGGTCCCCAGGCCAAGGGCACACAGCTAAGGAGCAGTGACTACATGGCCGGTTCTCCTGGGCGGCCCCCGTGGATGCCGTGTGTCCTGGTGTAAGTATTAACAGCAGCCTGTTCCACCCACAAGACTATCCTAGTTTGGGCAATGAAGCAGAGGACCCCAGTAATGAGCCGCAGTGGGTGCAGGCACATGCCGGGCCCTGTCCGACTCCACGGCGATGCGGCTCCTCTACCCTCGCTCTTGAGTCTTGGGGGTTCTGCCTTCACCCGGGGACAGGCACCCGCCCCGAACGCCCCAGGGCCCTGACTCATTTGCCCCGCGCCCCACTTCTCCGAGAAGCCGACCCCGTCTCTCCAGGGACCAGAGGGTGTGACGTTTCTGTGCCCCCCACCCCAGCTGTCCCCCTGCCTGTGATGCCCCCATGGCCATCAGACTGTTTCCCAGAATGCTGTCCCCCCACCCGGGGCCTGAAAACCTGTCGCCCAGGTTATCCTGGGATGGCCGGGGGCAGAAAAGAGAGCCCACTGACCTGCGGGTTGTCCGCGGCCACAGAGACCAAGGACAGGCTTGAGGGGTGCCCGCAGGACGGAGTGGAGTCGTCAGAGTCTGCCTCGAAGTCCAAGCCGTGAACGGGGAGGACGCGCTTTTTCTGAGCAGGAAGGGGTGCGGGAAAGAGGAGACAGAGGGTCAGCCTGACTGTGAGGGCCACACGCCCTCACCTCGGGCAGCGGGGAGGGCATCTCCGAGGGCACAGCCACCATCTGCGGTGGCGCCGGGGGCCACCCAGAGCTCCCCACCCATCACAGGCTCTGCATCCCTAGCGCCTCTTAGAAGAGCAGAAGGAATCATTCGCTCAGCCCCTGACGGGTACACGGCTGCTCAGAGGTGCTGAGGACACAGCCCAGCAGTGCCGCCCTGGGGGGCAGGCAGGCTTCTCTGGGCCGATGGGTGCTTCTCACCCCTCACACTTTAGCAAATGAGGGGTGCCCAGCGCGGGGAAGCAGAGGGGGAAGGGGGGCTCCAGAGAGCTCCATCATCTTTAGATGCAAGAGCAGAGTTTATTCCGAATCCTTCCCTCATAATGGTTTCCATCCTTTAAACGTACTGTGCAGGGAATATTCAACACTGGAGAGTATTCACTGAGCTTAGTCAACGAGACATATAAAATTTTCTCATAAAAAGATGCCTACAGTCCCCGGGGACCAGCCGCGCAGACCAGCCAGCGTGGTTCTCAGAGACGCTGTCACTCTCCAAGGGGCTCCAGCCAACATCACCGCCCGCCCCGCCCCTCCCCTCCCTCCTGCTGCCCTTCTGTCAACCTGTCCAGAAACCCCGGGGATTACTTTGCTTGTCTTTATCACCAAAAATAAGTTAAAAAATAAGTGAAAGCAGAAGCAGACACCAATAAAAAACAAGGCTCACGGCTGGCTATAAACAAAAGCAAGGAAGTTCACAGAGGAAAGCCAGAGGGGGTTTGCTTCCCTGAAAGGTGCAAAGGCTGCTTCCGGGGGACACTAGTGCCCTCACGACCACGTGCCGGAGGGTGCTGGCCGGATGTCCAGGCAGGGCTGGAGGTCCAGGAAGGCCTCTCTGCAGGCCCTGCTCCCCTGCAGCTTTCTCTGGGGTTTCCTATGGAGAGACCTGTGCCGAGAGCACACTGCTGCTTGGTGCTCAGTGATCTCAGAGGCTGCGGGGCATGGTGGAGGCAGGCGGCTCTTCGTGCTCCTGCCCCGCGGAGTGATGGAGAGCCTGAGATTCTCAGGAAATCAGAATCCGAGCCTCCAGCATCAAGGAGGGCGGGGCTGGGGGAAGACTTACTTTGCTTCCAACGGGCTGGGCCTGGGCCCCTGTGTCCTGTTCTCTGTCCTCATCCGTGTGCTCGCTGTCTCCACTTCTCCCTCCGGGGCCTGGCTCAGGCGCACCTGCAATGGACGCCTGCATGACTCCACCAGGACAAGACCATCCGTCCATCCGCCCACCCACCCCTCCACCTGCTGTGAAGCGACCAGGCAAGGCCCTCGACTGGCCTCCCAAAGACCTATCTGAGCATCAGTTAGAGCTGGTCTGAATCACAGCAGAAGACGAATACTCTGCATCAACTTCACCGATGGTCACCTTCACTGACCGCTTCCTAAGCAGCGTGTGGGTGAAGCAGGCCTGGAGCTAAGTCACCTTTTCCCAAACTAACCTCTTCACTTTCAGTCTCATTTCACTTGCTCCTCAGCCCCGGGCCTCCCTCCCCTCCCTTCTCTGCCCCCCCCAAGGACGCCTTTTTCACCTGAGCCTCCAGGTCTGTCCCCCGACCCCCAGCACAGCCTCACTCTTCCCTCTTTCCCCCCAGTCACACTGGCCTGGCCGGTGTTCTGTTCCCTCAGGTCACTACACAAGAGTGATGGAGTGCATTCTGGGCTTTTAGTCTGGAAGCCCCATGGATCATCCACCTTCCTCGGGGGCCAGGGGCACCCCGGCATCCTTGTGAGCACAAAAGACTTACTGTTGACGTCAGGTGAGCTCAGCACTTGGTCAGGTAAACCTATAGCCGAAGAAAAGAGCTCAGCAAAGACCCCAGCGGCCCTCACCAGCTACACCCCTGCGTTAGGCCCTGCCCGGACCAGCTTTTGAAACGTTAACTTGAATCACTTCTTCTTCTCTTTTACGTTTGACTACTTGGTTTTAAAGGTACAACTTTCCCGATTTTGTGCTCTTTCCGTGTGCCCTTTCTTGGTGTGCTGCATTCACAGGTACCAGCAGGGAGAATGCAGCCCCTGGACCATCACCCCACCCGAGACCTGCCTCACTGGGTCCGCAGCAGCGGCTGCAATCAGATTTTTTGTTGCCCCCCAGTGCCACCTCCTGGCCCTCGGTGGTGACAGTTCTGAAACTGGCCGCTTCTGGGTGGCACTGGCTCCCAGCTCTGCACCCTGGCTGGGCGCCAGAATCCCTGTGACCTTTTACCTAACGCAGATTCCTGAGCCCACCCCAGTCCCCAGAAATCAGAACCTCCCGGGGCCAGGACCAGGTCCTCAGCGTTGTGACGTGGCCTGTGGTCTCCCACCGTGAACGGGGCCTCCGGCGTTGAGATTCTCAGACACTTCGGTGTGGCTTTTCCCGTGCTACCTGTGGTTCCCACACCTGAGCCCTGCAGCGGCGGTGAAACCACACTCCTGCTGCAGGAAGAGCCCTCAGCTGCCTCCCGGCCGGCCGAGCAGACACGGGGTCGCGGGTGCGTGCGGCTGTGGGATTTACTGATAGGCTCCAACCGAGACAGAAATATCGGCCACGCTCCTGGTGAGGAGGTGGGGAAAACTCCCGAAGCATAGGGTGACGGTGCCCCCCGCCCCACCGTGTCACCAGGACACTCCTAGTGACGCCAGCTGTCTCAGCACGGTTATCAGGAGAGCCACTTTTACAAATGTCCTGGTTTCGATGATTTATCACATGCCCCCTGCACCCCCGGCCCAAGCAAGCCCCCTACCCCTGTGGTCTGTTGCTCCAGGCGCCAAAAGCCATCACAGGTGAGGAGGCCTCTCGGTGGTCTGTCCTAAATTCAACAGTGTGCTAAGATTGCTCAGAAACACCTGTGCCAGGCCCAGTGAGTGTGCCAATGCCCTGAGGGTGGCTATGCCTACCTCCTGCATCTGCCTATCAACGTAGGGCTTTACAGGGCCCGAGACACAAGTAAGGCGCCTCTCCAGAAGGCCTGGGGGAGACGCCCAGGCTGGCGCCCAGTGAGGACACCCCCAATCCCAGAAGCACCGCCTCCGCTCGGGACGTGCAGGAGCTCCAGACCCCGGGGCATTCTCCTCGGTGCCCCAGATGGAGACGGTCAAGACACCGAGCCCCCAGGTACTGGCCTGACAGGCCGTCACAGCCCGAAGGCCTGGCCAGGTGTTGGCAGAGCCTGGGACTCAGGTGACAGGGACAAGGCAAGAGCGTCCCACAAACACTGCTCAGTTCTCTCCGTTCAAGTTCAGGAGACACTTTTAAGCTCGGGCAATCTCACGCCCGTCCCCCGACATATCCCTCTACCCCAATGGCTTCAAGGTGGACAACACAGGTGAGCACAGGTTTAGTGTAAGAACACCATCTGGACCTCAAGTTCTTCATGGAATAAATACTTGGATTCAAAATATTAAAACAAACGATTGAGCTACAGCCCATCTCTTATGTCTTGATGATCTCATCGGACTCACGGGGAATGTTTGCTGAAAAGACAGAGTCTGGGCCCCGTACTGGATGCCTGGGGAAGAGGCTCACTCCTTACCTGCTCCCTGCAGCCTCCCGCAGAGGGACCGCGCTACCTGGGCCCCCCCGGAGCGCTGGAAGCGGGCTCTCACATGCCTGTAGTACCACTCCAGGGAGCCCCTCTTCACCAGCCTGCAGAGACACAGAGCTCAGGCCCGGATGGGGCGGCACACACCCCCGTGTCCTGGAAGGGGCAGGCCGGGCCCCCCGCCGGCAGGGCCACTTGATCTCCAGGTCCCGGCTCACCTGGCCAGGTGGCAGGGGTCGCAGAGCCAGCGCTGCTCCTCCGGGTTGTGGCCGCAGCCTTCGCAGGTGAAGAGGCCGCAGTCCAGGCATTGCCTCCTGGGGGTCTCGAGGAGCCGGTAGGGCTGCAGGCAGCGGGCGCAGTGGGTGCTGCTCAGGTGGGCCATGTCCGAAAGCAGCTCCCTCTTGGAGTTTTCCTTCTTAATCTTGCCTTTCAAACCCCTGAATCGGAAACAAGAAAATATCGGATGCCTTGTTTCTGCATCAGGCTTTAAATTCAAGGGCACGCGCGCGCGCACATACCACACACACACACACACACGCACACACACGCACACACACAGACAGACTCTCAGATGCAGAAAACAGTGACCCAAAGTCAGGTAGCACCATGACTTTCTTTCATCGCTAAAGGGCTGCGAACCATACAGGTTCAGAATCGCAGGAGGGAGCAGGCCCACAACTGCCCGCACCACCTCACGTAACTCAGTATAGCGGGAAGAGGGTGCACAGAGGTCCTGGACCCCAGGTTGGTTCCCCAGCTCTGACCCTGAACCCGGAGCTTTTCTGATGTAGAGCCCAGAGCTTGGAGACTGTATCGCTGGATGAGTGTGGACCTGTGGCCACTAGCACCCAGTGTCCAAGCTCCGTCGGACCAGACGGGGTTGGTGGCTCTGGGAAACCAGCAGGGGTGGGGCCCGGTGAGGTCCTGAGGGTGCAGCTTGGTTGGGCCACACAGTTATCTAGAGCCAATCTGTGGCCCAGTTTAATTGTTTAGCAGGAGATTAGAGGAGAAAAATCCAAGAGGTTCCTGGACCGGTCAGAGCAGCAGCAGGAAGAGTCACAGAGGATGGAGCAGGACGGTGGGCAGACGGTGGGCCAGGCTGACGCTCTCTTCTGTGAGGCCCAGGTCAGCCACACCTGCTCTGCCACCCCGGCCTGAGTTAATGGTCCTGAGCTGAGGATGACACCAGGTAAGTGGAGGTCAGGTCGGCACCCTACAGTAAGAGTTGAGAAGCTGAACCCACACAGCCAAGAAAAAAAGCCCAGTGGTGGCAGGAATCTAGGAAGAATACTGTCATCCACTGACTACAGGCTAGATAAAGCTGCACTGACAAGGTAGAGAAAGTGTCTTCCTTAAACCGCAGAGCACCTGGGGCCAGGTGGAAAGGGCCTAGTGTCCTCCACCTCCACTCTTGGTGTATCTGCTTCAGCCAGAAAGCCTAAAGGCCACCCCTTGGCTGGGCAGGGCCTTGTCCAGCTTGTCTCCCAGCATGGATCCCCCATTCTCCATCCAGGTAGAGCCGGACCCCCGGAAAGAAAGATGAGGACGTGTAGAGGTACACTGCATCCCAGGATGTGAAGTCCTCTTAAATAAGAGCCCGCAAGAGTCCTGGGGTGGCGGCTGGAAACTTTCAGGTGTTGAATTTGGGGGAACAGATAATGATACTCCGCTTCAGATTCCTTTTTTGTGAATATATTTATTTGTAATATATATTATTTAAAATAAATTTCATTTAAATTTTTAAAAATTAAAGAAAATTTTATTGGAGTATTGTTTTGTCCATCTTTTTTTTTTTTTTTCCGGTACGTGGGCCTCTCACTGTTGGGGCCCCTCCCACTGCGGAGCACAGGCTCTGGACGCGCAGGCTCAGCAGCCATGGCTCACGGGCCCAGCCGCTGTGCGGCACGTGGGATCCTCCCGGACCGGGGCACGAACCCGCGTCCCCTGCATCGGCAGGCGGACCCTCAACCACTGTGCCACCAGGGAAGCCCTGGAGTATTGCTGATGTACAGTGTTGTGTTAGTTTCTGCTGTACAGCACAGTGAATCTATTATACATATACATATATGCACTCTTTCTTAGATTCTTTTACCATATAGGTCATTATAGAGTATTGAGTCGAGTTCCCTGTGCTATACAGTAGGTCCTTACATTAGTATCTATTTTATATGTAGTAGTGTGTATATGTCAATCACAATCTCCCAAGTTATCCCCCCTACCTCTCCCCGCTAACCATAAGTTTGTTTTCTACATCTGTGACTCTGCTTCAGATTCTTTAAAACATAACTTCTCTTCTTCACAGCTGGAAAACAGGAGGGAGGGAAGAGGGGACCCTGCATGGGTCCAGCAGAGTTAACACCAGATGCCTGCCAACCAGAGGGCACATCAATGGACCTGGAGGATCGTTGAGGGGCCAGAGCCATCCTGCTTATCGCAATCACAGGGTCAACCAGATGTCCCTGCACTACAGGCAGGGACAAGCCCAACATACAGCTACAAGTTAAGGTCACCTTCAGGAATAAAAGATGCCCTGAATGTGATTTACTACACAGTAGTAGTAAACAGTGGAAGACTTGAAACTAGTGTGCTGAGTGGGCATAAAAGAGAGGAGCAGGAGTTAAGAAGAAGCCAGGCTGAGGTGGAAAGACCACAGGCTATGTTCACGGAGGTGGAGAAGACTGGGCTAAAGTGAAGATGGAAAGGAACTGAGGTGGGCAATGGGGAGGGAAACGGGCAGAACATCAAGTCCAGGGATTCGGAGCAGTGGTTCTAAAGGTGTGGTCCAGGGACCTACAGGGGTACCTAAGACCCTTTGACAGGGCCCACAAGGTCAAAACTCTTCTCATAATAACACTAAGGTAGTATTTGTGTTTTTTGCTCTTTGACCCCTGCACCGGTGGTGCAAAAGCTATGGTGGGTGAAAGTTCTGGGGCCTCAGCACAGATCAAGCCAGAGGTACAGAGTGTACCAGCGGTCAATCTGCTCTCTGCCAGAAAAGAAAAGAAAGGAAAGCATGTCTTGATGAAGTGCGTCTTTGATTAAAAGTGTGTCAAGTGACGGTATTTGTTGCCATTGACAAAACTCAAGCTTTCAAGCTCAAAGACTTTTGGAAAACTTTTATGTCTCTGCTGACTTGGGCCGGACAGTTTTCATCACTGAGCGGTTTCTGATAAGATCAGCAGTGATTTGATTTTTTGGGTTCTGTATAATGAAACGTGTCGACATTTGGAAAGTCTGCATAGGTGTCACAAAATCATGCGTGGACAGAAGATTAACTTCAAGTGCAAGATGGACCAATGGATTTTCATGAAACAGGAAAGGTAAAGTTCATTGACATGGTTTCAGATTCCACATTGTAACTTCCTTTAAGAAACCACCAGTCATAGGGTTTTCATGTATTATCAAAACAATGTCCATAATTATGTGAGAAAGCTACTAAAACACTCCCGCTTTTTCCTACTACATATCTGTGTGAGGCTAGATTTTCTTCCAACACCTCAGACAAAACAACATATTACAACACATTGAACGCGGAAGAAATATCAGAATTCAGCTATCTCCGATTATGCCAGACATTAAAGGGATTTTCAAAAAATACAGAACAATACCATTTTCCTCACTCATGTTTTTATTTTGGAAAAAAAGTTATTTTTCATAAAAATTTTATTATGTTGTAAGGGGTTTACTGTTGTTTTAAATAAATGAATGACTATTTTTAAACTGCCCAGTTTTAATTTTTGATGGGATAAATATTGACATCTATAACCCAGCTAAACAAAAGCTCCTTGGGGTTCTCAGTAATTTAAGAACATAAAGGGTCCCTCAGACCAAAATGTTTGAGAACTGCTGATTTGGAAGCCATACATTTACTCTCCTAGAATGCAAAGAAAAGGGCTGAGGAGACAGAAGTGCGGAGAGAAGATGATGGCCAAGGCAGAGAAGGGCAAACACCTGACGGGTAATAAGGCACACCTTGGAGATATTGTGGGTTCAGTTCCAGACCACCGCAACAAAATGAATATTGCAATAAAGGGAGTCGCAGGAATTTCTTGGTTCCCCAGGGCAAATAAAAGTTATGTTTACGCTATACTGAAGTCTATTAAGTGTGCAATAACATTATGTTTGAAAAAATAATGCGCATACCTTAATTAAAATATTTTCTCGTTAAAAATTGCTAACCTTCTTCTGAGTCATATTCTTTTTGCGGGTGGAGGGTCCCGCCTCTGTGCTGGTGGCTGCTGACTCATCAGGGTGGTGGGTGTTGAAGGCTAGGGCAGCGGCAGTGATTTCCTAAAATAAGACAACAATGAAGTTCGCTGCATGGACTCTTTGTTTCGTGAACAGTGTCTCTGCAGCCTGCAATGCTGTCTGATAGCAATTTACCCACAGTAGAACTTCTTTCAAAATTGGAGCCAATTCTGTCAAATCCTGTTGCTGCGTTATCAACTCAGTTTATGGAAGATTCTAAATCCTTCGTTATCATTTCAGCCGTCTTCACAGCATCTTCACCAGGAGTAGATCCATCTCCAGAAACCGCTTTCTTTGCTCATCCGTGAGAAGCCACTCCTCATCTGTTCAAGTTGTATCATAAGATTGCAGCAATTCAGCGACATCTTGAGGCTCCACTTCTAATTCCAGTTTTCTCACTGTGTCCACCACAACTGCAGTTACTTCTTCCACTGGAGTCTTGAACCCCTCCAAGTCCTCCGTTGAGAGTTGGAATCAACTTCTTACAGACTCCTGTGAATGTTGATATTTGGACCTCTTTCCGTGAATCATGGATGTTCTTCATGGCATCTAGAATGACAAATCCTTCCCAAGGTGTTTTCAATTTACTTTTCCCACATTCATCAGAGGAATCACTGTCTCTGGCAGCTACGGCCTCATGAAAGGCATTTCTTAAAGAATAAGACTTGGAAGCCAAAATTACTCCTCAATCCATGGGCTGCAGAATGGATGTGTCTTAGCAGCATGAAAACAATATTAATCTCATTGTCCATCTCCATCAGAGATCTTGGGTGACCAGGTACATTGTCAATGAGCAGTATTATTATTTTTTGCGGTACGCGGGCCTCTCACTGCTGTGGCCTCTCCCGTTGCGGAGCACAGGCCCCGGACGTGCAGGCTCAGCGGCCATGGCTCACGGGCCCAGCCGCTCCACAGCACGTGGGATCTTCCTGGACCGGGGCATGAACCCGTGTCCCCTGCATCAGCAGGCGGACTCTCAACCACTGCGCCACCAGGGAAGCCCAGCAGTATTATTTTGAAAGGAATCTTTTCCTGAGCAGTAGGTCTCATCAGTGAGCTTAAAATATTCAGTAAACTGTATTGTAAACAGATGTGCTGTCATCTAGGCTTTGTTGTTCCATTTACAGAGCACAGGAAGAGTAGATTTATCATAGTTCTTCAGGACCCTAGGGTTTTCAAAATGGTGAATGAGCCCTGGCTTCAACTTAAAGTCACCAGCTGCATTAGCCCCTAACAAGAGAGTCAGCCTGACTTTTGAAGCTTTGAAGCCAGGTATTGACTTCTCCTCTCAAGCTATGGGAGTCCTAGATGGCACCCAAAATCAAGGTGTTGGTGGGAATGGGATTCTTCTTGGAGGCTCAGGGGGAAGGTCTGTGCCCTTGCTTTCCCAGCTTCTAGAGGGCAACTGTATTCACTGGCTCACGGCCCCTTCTTCCATCTCAGAGCCAGCAATGGCGGGTTGAGTCCTTCTCACCATGAATCACTCTTACGTTGCCCTGTGTCCCCCCTCCTTCCATCTGTCAGGCCCCTTGTGGCTCACCTGGATAACCCAGGACTGTCTCCCTGTGTCCAGGCCCTGATCAGCATCCTTCCATCTATCAGGCCCCTTGTGGCCACACTGGCCCACCTGGATTACCCAGGATTGTCTCCCCATGCTGAGGCCCTGACTGGCACCCTTAATTGCATCTGCAATCTTAATTCCCCTTTGCCAGGTAGCCCAGTATACTCACAGATTCGGGGGATTAGGACATGGGCATCTGTGGGGGCTCATTATTCTGCCATGGTTCTGAGGGGAAAATGTGTGAGCAGAGATCTCACTCCCAGCTGAGAGATTCCCAAATATAAAATCCCCCACCCCCATGCCATTCCTGAGAAAACAAGGTGAAGATGTGCTCCGGAGGACTGAAAATCGAATCTCAAGTGTGACCCTTAAGAATGAGGGTGAAAGGACCAATGAGTCACAGAATTGAGACGAAAGTATTAAAAGTACATCAACCAAACTAAAGTGTCAGAGAGAATTGCTGAAAGAGGACAAACATAATGTAGTAAGAACTGAAGAGCCATTACATGATCTAAGGTCCTGATTATATGAGTTAAGTATCAGGAATTATAATGAGGGAAACAGACACTTGCTAAAGTTCTTTGAGGTCTTCTGAATGAGCAAATGATGATAAAAGGGATAAAGAGGAAATACGTGGTGATGTGTGAACGACAGCCCACTGAGAGAGGCTCACAGGAATCTCACAGGTGAACCCAGACCACAGTTAATCTCCAGGCTGGGCTGGCGGCTGACTTCCTGTTTCAGCCCCTGTGTGTTTTCAACCCTGGAGTTGCCTGTCTGTGGTGCCAGGTGGCCCAGCAAAGGGTGACCTCAAATTCCTTATTATTTATTTTTAAAGCAAGTCATGGTTTGCAAACCACGTGTCACACCAGGAGCTCTTTCGTGGGTAGTCTCAGGCATTCAGGTCTGTTTGCAAAGATTGCAAATCCACATCACCACCTGTTTGCCTTTCTGGGGAAGGTCCGCACCCTAATATTTGACTTGTGGGCTGTGCCCTTGAAAACAGGGTGTTCTATTTAGGTAAACTTGGGTCCTCACCCAGCAACATGAGTCACCCATGCATTCTCATTTATCCCTTTCCTATGTAAACTTTGGGATTTTTGTGTTTTTCTAATTTGGAAAACTTCTTTATCTTTCTGATTTTAAGACACTCTTTAGAGATCAAAGATATGAATCACTGCCATTTCTGTTAAAACTGTTTCTTCTAGGGGCTTCCCTGGTGGCGCAGTGGTTGACAGTCCGCCTGCCGATGCAGGGGACACGGGTTCGTGCCCCGGTCCGGGAAGATCCCACGTGCCGTGGAGCGACTGGGCCCGTGAGCCACGGCTGCTGAGCCTGCACGTCCGGAGCCTGTGCTCCGCAACGGGAGAGGCCACAACAGTGAGAGGCCTGCATACTGCAAAAAAAAACCAAAAACAAAACAAAACTTTTTCTTCTAATTTTTAAAAAATTAAACATTTTCCTTTTAAATTCAGATGAACGTATTTAGTCAATACTTACCAGTATTTTGTGTTGTGATGTCTACCTGTGTTGTCATAGGTAGGCTTTTCCACTCCAAGATTATGTACATATTTACTTGTATTTTCTTCCAATAATTTTCAGTTTCATGTTTTACATTTTTAATATATCAGTTATAAATCTAACTGAGGTCAAACTCCCTCCTCCAGCCCTGCACTCATGGTCAACTATTCCAACACTTAGCTTTAACTAATTCTTCCCTCTTTTACTGATATGAAATGTTACCATTGTACTAGATATTGTTATACATACTTGGTTGCATTTTAGGACTTTCATGTTGTTTCACTGATTATCGACATCTGTGAAAGGGGTAGCTGCCAGAACAGACCAGTGGAACACGAGGCAGATGTAAGGATGTGCAGCCCTTGAGTGTGCCAGAGTTTAGCAGGGTGTCAGGGACAAAGGAAAGGCTTTCTGTGTTTTTTCGTTGGTTTGTTCTTGCTTTTTTTTGTTCCAATATGGCGACTGATCCTACCGACATTCCAGGTAGGAGCTAGAGGGCAGAGAGGGAGTAACTGAGGCAGCTCCATGCTCTAGGAGCTGGGAGCAGACAGGAAAGGGCCAGAGCACAAGTAAGGGCCAGGAAAGGGAACACAGGGTGGGCATGAACACAGGTAAGAACGGAGGCAGCATGGGGGGAGGTTACACCTGGTATCCGTGAGCTTTCTGTGAGGAACTGGGTGAGCTCACTGCGACAGTGACCGGGGTCCAGAGGAGAGTGAAGGCTTGAGGAATTGCCTAAGAATTTTTGTGCATCTTTGGGTTTTGGATTCTCCAGAGTGTAGCACTGTGTTGATGGGAAGCCAGGAATAACATCACACCGCGTACGGTAAACACCCCCCTCCCAAGTCCCTGGTCACACATGCTGACTTCAGGGAGAGACTTATATCTGCCTGGGGCTAAATCAAAGGTCAGATGGCCTCCCCCTTCCTTCTCCTCAAATTCCCGAAATAGCCTGTGAGAAAAGCCATTTGGAAGCTCCACAAGGAACCTGCCACTCAGCAGCTAGACCCCCAGGGACATCCTCCTGGTCCGTTCAGAGGGTAGCTGTCCACACGGTCTGCCCACAGCCCCAGTCCCTGGAACGAGAGTGTTCTGTTTGAAATGTCCCTTTAAGAGGCTCATGGGGAAGATGCACCAAGATGCTCCAGCCTTTGCACTTCACCACCGGATGGCCTCCATCTTCCCCATGGGGCTGTGAGAAGTCCTCTGCACAGGGCAGGAGGTCAGGCCTGGCCGAGGGGTCAGAGGCTTTCATGTCATGGAGATGGTCTACTGGGCATGCGGGCATTAGTGCTGGGGACCTGGGTCAGCTCGCTGGTCACACACTTTTTGACAGCAGAAGCCAAAGAGGTGCTGGTCCTACCCCACAGGAGGAGGTGCTGGAGCCCTCACCCAGGCCCCATCCCAGCATCCTTTACAGGGTGATGCTCCCACATGGGGAGAAAAACTGAGCAGCAATCCATCAAACATACATTTCTGTTAACTTTGTAAACACTAAAGGAAACGTATTCCTTTTTTGTTTGTTTCCTAACTGGTATATTTGGTGAATTGGCTGTTTAGCAAATCGCCTCTCCGGTAAATGTGCTGCTGGTGAACTGACCTTGAGCCCCCACACTATGTCCATTTGACATGTATTCAGGACAGGAAAGTTCCTTCCAAGTAATGCATGTGTTTGTTTCTTGGTTTCACGGTTTCCCCCCTATTAACTTTGTTCTGTCAATGACCTCGGTAGGTGTTTTGAGCTGGGCCATCCATCTGGCATCTTTCAGAGTGTGTCAATGACATCAAAAACTCATCTGATTGCTATACATCTGAAACCAACACAACCTTGTAAATCAACTATATCTCAATAAAAATTAAAAAACAAACAAACAAAAAACTCATCTGAACAACCCCTGAGCAGCTCAGTTTGTTAAGGTCACCCACTTAGCTGTCACCTGAGGGCCAGTTTCTCCATTCAGCCCATTGTTGGTTCGTAGATTAGAGAATCAGGAACTGGGAGAAAATATGAGGACTCCAAGGAATCGTGGAGAAACCAGACGTGTGACAGAGAATGGGATTCTGTGGCTGCAGGAAATGGACGATTAATGTTGAAACTGGTGAAATGTACAGATTAACACTGAGAGGAGATTGGGAAGGAGGGGGTTTATTATTTTTAAACTGTCTTCGGTTTCACTGTAGACTGCTGGTATTTTAGCCAACTTGCTCTGCAGAAACAATCTCAGTGTCCAGAACCCAAAGGTCTTTATTCGGAGCTTGTTCCCGCCACGCCCTTCCTAGGTCTCAGCACCCACCCGAGCAGAACCTGAACCCGCACCCCGTGTGTCCTGGCCTCAGAACCACATGCCTGGGCCCTGCTCCCAGGGGTCACGGGGACCCTGGGGATAAGGCTTGTCACAGGCAGAGGCGGCTTCACCTCTTGTTACACAGTTAACCAATACCACAGTGAGCAAGAGACAGAAACATCAAAAAATAAAACCCACAAAATACCCTTCACTAAGCCCCCGCTGTTTACACGACTCTTCCCAAGTGTGTCACCAGGAGCCTGTGTCTGCACAGGAAGCACCAATCACGGGAAGGCTACTGGGGCTCCAGCATCCTTGCCTTGACTCTGATGTGGATTCTCTGAACCACCACCTCTCCGAACTAGAGCATTTCCAGGGACCGTGTCCTGCGCTATTGTATTTAATAAGCTCACCATCTAATCGCACACGGAAGGCCAAGAAGACGCAGCAGAGCGGCCGATCTGAAGGCTGCTTGAGCAGAAGGCCTCAGGCACTTCCGAACAAGGACATCACCCTGACCGTAACCGACTGGCCGGGGACCTGACCTGACCCACAGGCCCCCCAGAAGTGGAGGCAGCACCACCCGGATCCTTAGAAGACTTCCTTTCCCAGCAGTAACTGGAGGTGACCTGGGCGTGTCTCCCTTTTACGGTGTGAAATGACTAGAGGAACATGGAAAATAAAGAGGAAGGGTGTCAGGAGGGCATCCCCCGTAGGCAAGAAAGACAGGAATTTCTGCAAAACCACCCGAGCTCTGCCTGGACGGAGGGAGGGGCTGACCCACTCAAGGGTCTCCCTGGAGGGCTGGGTTCCCCTCCCCTCTGACTGATCTGCGATTCTATATACGTATCGAATGGGAGGGTCTAAGCTGTCATTGAAAATAAAAGTACATCAACTATACTTCAATTAAAAAAATAAATTAAAAAAAATAAAAAAATAAAAGTGACAACAGCTGGACTGCCTGGAGAGGCTGTGATCCCCAGAGCAAAGGCCAGGTGGGCTCTGTCGCTGAGAGCCTGTGGCCCTGGGCCCCGGGTGCAGCCTCCAGGCCACGGCTGAAGCAGAGGGAGGGGACGAGGGGCGGGGCGGGCCCAATCAGCACGAGGACGCTGGCCAAGGTCGGCTCTGGGCCCCAGTCCTGGGGTCGCGGGGGGCTGAGTCAGGGCCCTAGGCACCAGTGGGGAGAAAGCGTCTTCATAATGAAAACCCGGGGGCGGGGGTGACCTGCAGCCCAAGACAGAGCGGAAGGTGGAGAGCTCCACAGAGGGGCGGCAGGAAGCCTTGCGGTCCTGGTCCGACGCCTCCCCGCCATCGAGAGAGGTGCTGGGCTCCCCTGAACTTGTTTCACTTAACAGTTTGTCTGTTTGTGTGGACTCTGCTCTGTGTCGGGACCCAGAGACTCCCATCGCTGCTCCTTCTGTCTCCGCTGGGGTCCGTCTTTCTCTCTGTGTCCTCCCTCCAGGGTGGTCTCCTCCAGACCCATGGCTTTAAACACTGGGGCAGCTAAGTAATGATCCCTCTACCCCCAAAACGTTGTATGTCCTGGTTCTTAGAACCTGGGACTGCGTCTCCTTACAGGGCAAGAGGGACCTGCAGGTGTGATTAAATTAAGGGTTGTGAGTCGGTGACGGGATTAGCTGGGTGGGCTCAGCGTGATCGTGAGGTCCTTCTAGGCAAAACAGGAGGGCAGGAGAGCCAGAGAGATGCAACGACAGAAGCAGAGGTCAGAAAGACAGAGACTGGAAGACAGCAGGCTGACGGCCTCGAAGAGGCAGGAGGGGCAGAAGCCAAGGAGCGTGGGCGCCTCGAGACGGCGGCGGAGGCGAGGGACCCTCCGGAAGGCGGGCAGCCCTGCCCACACCTTGGCTTCTGGCCTCTAGAGCCGCGAGGGATTTGTGTGCTTTAAGCCACCGAGTCTGGAATGATTCCAGCAGCCACAGCATCTGTAGGTGGATGCGCCCTCAGTCCTGTCTCTGCTGGGTTCCAGCCCCGTGGGTGTGGGGCTTCCCTGGCCACTTCGTGTCTAACAGGCAACCCAGTGTCAACAGGTCTGACCCGTGTGTCCTGGTTTTCTCCACACCTGCTCCACCCTCGCCTTCCCCAGGTGAGATGACGGCACCTCCATGCCCCAGTTACTCAGGCCATGGCTCTGGAGTGACCCTGACCTTGACGCCTCCCATACTCCACACCCCACATCCAACCCGTGGGCAAACTTGCAGGTGCCCCCTTCAAAGCTCATCTGATCACTTCTCCGTAGCCCACCGCCTGCAGAGCAGAAGCCGGGTCTTGTTACTCCCCTGCCCAAAGGCCTGCAGCCACGCGGGGAAAGGCCCAAGTTCTGCCCGGGTCCTCAGCCCCCCGACGGTCTGCTCCCCATCATGGCTCTAACCTCCTCTTGGTGCTCCGCCACCAGGGGCCTTTCAGGCATTTCCTTGGCTACCTCCCCCCCCGCTGAGTCTTTATACAATGTCTCCTTCGCAATAGGCCTACCAACCCACAAAAGTCACCAAGACAACAGGGAGCCTGGGGGACAGCTAAGCCTTGGAGATCTGGTGGAGGAATATGCAAGGGCAGAGGGGGAGTAAGTAACGCCGGGTGGGTTTTAGCCCACGGGGAGAGACATGCAAAATGGCGCTGGGGCCTCCATGCTGAGGATGAGGTGCCCCCAACACCGCTGGGAAGAGGCAGAAGTCAGCCTTTGTCCTAAATGCCCTTGCTCCCAGCTTCTGGGTGTCTCAGGCCAGCGTCAAGGCTTTCCCTATTCATCACCTTTAGCTCTTTTATTCGTGCAATGCCGTGCCCTAAGCATCACCCCACTTAGGAGAGAATGTCACCCTGGGGTTGGATCAAGTTGAACTAAACCTATTCAGGGAATATCTGGCTCTCAGGAGCAAAGCCAGATCTCCTTGCTTTAATTAGGAAGAAACTTAATTAAAGTTTCTTAAGGCCAGAAAGCAGAATGTTTCCTGGCGCCCGGCTTCCGGCCAGTGTCCTGTACCCGAGCTCCTGCTGTCTGTCCGCTCAGAGGGCCGCGAGGTGACAGCCCCTCCGGAGGCCACCAGGGCTGCACTGCGGGGGCCCAGCCACACACACTCACTCTAGTCTCTCCTCTTCTTTCCTTCGAAGGTCAAAGTCCCGTTGAACCACTTCCCAGACGTGCTTGGCCTCTTCATCCGTGAGCGTGGAAAGATCCAGTTTTTTCCCCATCTCTGCCTCTCGTCGGGGTCACACCTGCAATAACACAGGACCACAGTGTTCAGCCCGGGAAGCCGGCGGGCGGATGCCGGCCAAGTCACAAAGAAGAGGCGACACGGCAAGTGCTGATTTCCCAGCAGTTGGAACCTGGGTTAAATGGTTTTAGAAAACAGGCAAACGGGTGTCTGGAAACATGTGCAGTGGAAATAAACGAACCCACGCGTACAATCCCCACCCCCGGAGCCAGGCTTCAGATGACCTTATGCCCTTTCCGAGGACACTGAAGACCCCAATCAATGCCAAGAGGACCAAGGAAGGAAAACCCAAATGTCAAAAAGCAAGAGAAGGAGAGCTCTACCACCTTGCTCGCTATGCAGACCAGCAGCAGCTCCCAGAGCCTGTGAGACATGCAGACTCCCAGGCCCTGCCCCAGCCCTCCTGACTCAGAATCTGTACCCTAACGAGATCTTCTGATGACACCTCCACCTGTCTCTCCCTCCCCCATCACGCCTGCCCCTGGAGTATTCCTTCACACCTAACAGCTGGTGACATCACATATCGCGATGATGGCGACTTCTCCCTGGCACATGGGGGTGCTTTTCTGTGCTCCCACCTCTCTGGTCTTCGTCAGGCCACACAGGGGCCCCTTGGCCAGAGACTGTGGCCACTACACCCGGTCCAGCTCTGCTCTGGGGGAAGATTCTGTTTGGGTGACAGGCTCCCTGTGGGCAAACCGAGAGTTCAAGAACCTCTGTGCGACTTCAGCCACTCTTCACTGGAGGACTGAAAACTGCTTTTTAGGAACATCAGAGAAGGGATCCAATCTGTCTGCTCTCACTGGGAAACCTTAACACCAATCGAAAGACCCAATGTTGCTTCTGAATTCTGGGGAACTTCTCCCTCTCACCAGTGCTGACCAGCCGAAAGTACTTTCTGCAGAAATGTGAACACAACTTGCTGTTAGAAAACTGCTTTGCTGTACAAGAGCTTAATTATGAAAAGTGCCGTTTTCTGAGAAACACTCGATGCCAGCTAAAATGGGGATGTCCACGGAGATCCCACGGCTGTCAACTAAACTGTTTCCTGGCTTGTGCCTTAAAGTCGGTGAAAAATAATTTCTTAAATGTTTTGCACCGACCCCTCAGTATTTCCATCCTCAAGCACCGTGCTGACTGTGAACAAGGCATTAAGAGGATGCCCTGATGTGCCAGAATCATTCAAACTATTTTCATCACGGTTGACTTTAGATTTTGGACATGAAAACATTAAACCAAGACTGATTCCTGATGCTTCTCTAGAGCACACAGTTTCTGTTTTTAAAAAAACTGGAACAAAAAGTTATTTGATGGGGATCCCCTGGTGGCGCAGTGGTTGGGAGTCCGCCTGCCGATGCAGGAGACGCGGGTTCGTGCCCCGGTCCGGGAAGATCCCACATGCTGCGGAGCGGCTGGGCCCGTGAGCCATGGCCACTGAGCCTGCGCGTCCGGAGCCTGTGCTCCGCAACGGGAGAGGCCACGACACTGAGAGGCCCGTGTACCGCCAAAAAAAAAAAAAAAAAGAAAAAGAAAAAGTCATTTGATGGATGACAGGGGTTTACTCATTTTTGTTTTTCACCATTGTTGAAAAAAATTCTATCATAAGGAGCCCATTCATTGAAATTCTCTTCCCAGAGCAGATGAAAGCCGTGACTATCAGCTGAGTAGTTAGCATTCTCTCTCCTCTCCTAAAGGAAAAGTCACAATTCCAGGCCTTATTTCAAGAAACTAAAATTGTGAGGTGTGGGGGAAAAAAGCGAAACAAAAGGAAACAAGTGTATGTTTCTTGTCACACAAGCGTAACCGTCTTGGAGCATGTCAGTGACCGATAAGGGATGGATGGAAAGGTCACTAGGAGTCAGAACTGCCACCCGGACGCTTCACACCCCCAGGATCCCCCCCACCCCAGCCCCCTCTCAAGTCTGTTTCTTTTGTTTGATGTGTCTTTCTAATAAGGATGGTACTTGGTTTCCCAGCTCAGACAGAAAAGGCCATTGAGGGCTGGGAACGGGCGCGCACTGGACCAGGGAGGGTCCGGGCACCTCTGGCGAGGTGGGTGCCTGCCGGGGTCGGGTGGTGAAGAGGCCCAGCCTGGCTGCCTGCTGCCTGGAGTGATGCCGGGCAGCAACCTACTGAGATGTGAACAGGGGAGACCAGGATGCAGAGGGAAGGAGACAGCCTCCCACGCTTCAAGGGGACCACGGCACCATGGCTTAGCGCCATTTCGGAGGTGCCAGGGATGACCCTGAATTGTTGAGGAAAGTGATATGTGTACATGATGCTCTGTTTAATGAAGCCAGGAATGATGCAATAGACTCTGAGAAACAAGCATCCCACATAGCTAAACCAAGAGCAGACGGTTGGTACTTCATGGATTAGACATCATCTGAAAAATTTTACTCTGGTGCCTATCTTTATTTATTTAACATCTTTATTGGAGTATAATTGCTTCACAACGGTGTGTTTCTGCTGTATAACAAAGTGAATCAGCTATACATATACATATATCCCCATATCCCCTCCCTCTCGCGTCTCCCTCCCACCCTCCCTATCCCACCCCTCTAGGTGGTCACAAAGCACCGCGCTGATCTCCCTGTGCTATGCGGCTGCTTCCCACTAGCTATCTATTTTACATTTGGTAGTGTATACATGTCCATGCCACGCTCTCACTTGGTCCCAACTTACCCTTTCCCCTCCCCAGGTCCTGAAGTCCATTCTCTACATCTGCACCTTTATTCCTGTCCTGCCCCTAGATTCTTCAGAACCTTTTTTTCTTAGATTCCATATATATGTGTTAGCATACGGATTTGTTTTTCTCCTTCTGACTTACTTCACTCTGTATGACAGACTCTAGGTCCATCCACCTCACTACAAATAACTCAATTTCGCTTTCTTTTTATGGCTGAGTAATATTCCATTGTATATATGTGCCATATCTTCTATCAATGGACACTTAGCTTGCTTCCATGTCCTGGCTATTGTAAACAGAGCTGCAATGAACATTGTGGTACGTGACTCTTTTTGAATTATGGTTTTCTCAGGGTATATGTGGTGCCTTTTTTTTTTTTTTTTGCGGTACGCGGGCCTCTCACTGTTGTGGCCTCTCTCCTTGTGGAGCACAGGCTCTGGACGCGCAGGCTCAGTGGCCATGGCTCATGGGCTCAGCCGCTCCGCGGCATGAGGGATCCTCCCGGACCGGGGCACAAACCCATGTCCCCCGCATTGGCAGGCGGACTCTCAACCACTGTGCCACCAGGGAAGCCCTGTGGCACCTATTTTTAGCTCTGGCCCAACTTCTGGGTGAACAGGAGGTGCAGGCAGAGGAGGGGAGGGAGAGTGATTCCAAATTTCAGACACATCCCGTATGTAGGATGCTGTGCCATGCAGCAGGGACGCGATGCTTCCGAGGGAAGCATGTTCTCAGGACAGCCTGGGGTCAGGAGCCTGGCTCCCGACATGGGTCCACGACACGGGTGGTCCATGACATGGATCTTTATCTACTGTGACCAAATCTTCCCATGTAGTGAATTAATGATGTGCAGAAGCTTAAAGCTATTTACTTATTTAAAGATTTTTTGATGTGGACCATTTTTAAAGTCTTTATTGAATTTGTTACAACATTGCTTCTGTTTTATGTTCTGTTTTTTTGGCCCCGAGGCATGTGGGATCTCAGTTCCCCAGCCAGGGATTGAACCCGCACCCCCTGCATCGGAAGGTGAAGTCTTAACCACTGGACTGCCAGGGAAGTCCCAGCTTTTTATTATTTTTATTAATTTATTATTTTCTTTGTTCTCGTTGTTGGTGGTGATGATGGGTGGTGGGGTGATGGTTTAAAGCTTTTAAAAAACTATCTTTAGAAAATAATCTGAAGTCGAATGGAGAATATGTTTGATTTCAGTATTCAAAACGCATAAACCAAAAGTCTCTGGCAATCGAGGAGTGTGTTGCTAGCACCCCTTCTGGCCTGCATCAGGCTGATGGGGGAACTTGGGGTATGGGGGAAGGGCAGCCCCTCTGCCAGGTACGGCCACGCTGAGGAATCCACGTGGGTTCATGGAAGGGAACAGCCTTTCAGCCACAATCATCTCTCTCCTCACTCCCCACTTAGCTTGCTCACCAAGACCCTGATCTCCAACCGGTATCCCTCCAACCGTAAGAGTCGAGGGGGAACATGGCAGCAGAGGGCATGCTGGACCCATGGAGGGGGCCGGGCTCTGCCCTGCCCTAGCCTGGGAGAACCTCCCAGGGCATGCGTGCTGGGGTGGGGGCAGACGCCACCAGGCTCCAGCTGCTCCTGGCTCCACTTCGGTGCAGATAACGCCTAGTCATGAGCTTCCTGAACAAAACACTTTCAATTTGCGCCTGGTCCACGGCTCAGATTTAATCACATTTTTAATCTTTGAGACTGTTAGCCCTCCCCCATTGCTTAAAAGCTATAATGGATAAAACAGAGCGTGACACCGAGGTTAACGAGTTGGGAAAAGACAGAACAGGTTTTACCAAGTGGATATCCTGAACCCAGACCACCGCCATTTCAATGGTGGGTCATCTTTATCTGTTAAAGATTCGAGTTCATATTTTGGCCACATTAAAGGGAGATCTGGGCAGGGATCCCTCCTACACAAAACTTGGGCTGGCGGCGCCCTGAGCTGGAAGCGAGAGCAGTTATGCGTAGTCACCACCGTCTGAGCAGATAAACTTGGCAGCAAGTCCAAGTTCCTCTTCAATGCCCAACAAACAATGGCAGCGATGACTCAGAATCAGGTGGGCAACTCTTGCTGATAAAGATGTGGGCACATGCCTGAGGGAAGGCCAGGTGCCAGCTGTGGGGCCTCTGTGTTAACCCTTTGCGGCTGCTTCCCGAAGCTGGCCTGTGTGGTCACTTCTGCAGGCAGGGCCTGCTGCCCACTGGCAGCAACCAAACCCCCAACCCTCGTCAGCTGCAAAATGAGCACCTTCCCCGCCCCCCCACCCACTGCGGGTGCTCTGAAATCACTCCAGCAGCAAGGGCCCTGCAGCTTGCCTCCCGCCTGCCCGTTCTCTCCGTTCTCCCAGCTCCCTGGGAAGCTGCTGGAAACCTCGTTTACGCATGGACATAGTTCTGCACTTGCAGCTAAAGCCTCAGCTCTAGTCTCCACAGCAAGGACGGGTCCCAAGGTGACGCTGAGGGACGAGGACGCGGCTGAGCTCCAGGAACTGGGTTCCTATCCTAGTTCAGGCACCAGCCAGCCCTGCGACCTGGGACAAGTCCCCTTCCTCTCTGGGTCTCAGTTTTTCCATCTGTACCATGACCTCTATGTCTCTCTCCAGCCCTGGGTGATGCCAGGATGTCAGGGTTAAAGGGAGAGGTTACAAGGTGGGTAGAGAGGAGCGGGCTCTTCCTCCAGAGACTGCTTCTGAAAAGAACGAGACAGCCCTAGAAGGCTGACCCAATGGCATGAACTGGGGGCAGCCACGAGGAGTCACCACACTGTCATCCGAGGGCACCAAAGTCTCCCTTCTGTGTCGCCTACAGGGCTCTGGATCCTCTTCATCACCCCCAAGCCTTCCACTCAGCTGGCTTTAATTTTTCAGTCACTAATGCCTTAATCAATAAGACCCACTGACTGCTAGTCTATGTGCCTGGAATTGTCTTCAGGGAATCCTGCGGGGCTCCTACCACTGCACCCAGATTTTGGATGTGGTGGAGCGCAGGCACCTATGATTGGTGCTTGGATCTAAGGCGTGAGGCCCTGGAGATTCAGGCAGGGGGCTCTTGCCCAAGAGAGCTGTGTCTTACTGAGGTCAGCGGAGTGGCTGACAATCCAGTGGAGGGCTGGACGTCGGAGGACAGAGGTGAACGGGCTGAACCCAGGTGCCAATGTCACTGCTCCGCTGCCATGGTCTGCAAGCCCTGGCCTTCTCCTTGGGGCTTCATGGCCAAGCGCAGTGCCACCTTTGCACCTGGCGGGCTAGTGGGGTCCTCACCTCCCCCCTTTATCATTCCAACCTCTCAGAAAGAAATGTGTAACTAAAATTTTAAAAAACAAACATAAAAATGCAAAGACCCCAACCCAACTGAAAATGAAATGGGGTTTTAAACATTTGGTTAAGGTGAGTAGGACACAGTCTAGGAAACTGCAGGGGATTTGTAAAGAGGTCTGGCTCAGGCACGGACCCGGGGCCAGGGCCCACTGTGTGACTCTCTTCGTCTACAGACCCTTCCCCCATCCCGATAACAAGATGGTGGGCTGTCGAGGGGCGTGTCGGAAAACAAAACATAATTCCAATAAAACTGGGGCTTTCAGAGGCCCCAAAGTCCAGGACGCCTCCTCCCATATGCCATGACACCACCCAGGCTCTCTCTCTCCGGGCAGGAGGGGTCTCTCCCCAAACAGCCTCAGGACCCTGGGCGACCAGACAGAGTGAGTCTCCTCCGAGGCCGGCAGCCTCAGCCTCGTCTGCATGTAGATCCACAACAGGGCTTTTGATTAAAACCACTGTTTTGGGCTTCCCTGGTGGCGCAGGGGTTGAGAGTCTGCCTGCCCATGCAGGGGACACGGGTTTGTGCCCCGGTCCGGGAAGATCCCACATGCCGCGGAGCGGCTGGGCCCGTGAGCCATGGCCGCTGAGCCTGCGTGTCCGGAGCCTGTGCTCCGCAGTGGGAGAGGCCACAGCAGTGAGAGGCCCGCGTACCGCAAAAAACAAACAAACAAAAAAACCCCACTGTTTTGCTCCCTGAGGATCCAGACCAGTCTGCCAAGCTATCTGGGTGAAGCCTGGGTTTGGGGTTCGGTGGGTTGGACGCGTCCTCCTAATCAGCTGGGACCGAGGCCTGGGGGCCCCTGGGGGTGTTTTCACACCGGTCGGGCTGCACCCAGCACCGCTGACCCGCCCTGAACATGGGGCCTCCATCCCGGGCGCCACCGGACCCCGCCGTTTCCCCTTCTCCCCGAACTCACCGACTCCTTTCCGGAGGCGTGTCTGCCCTGGCCCGGACCCCGGGGTTGCTCTCTGCAGTCCTGCTAGGGAGAGCAAGGCGACGGGCCGGGCGTCGGGTCGCGGTGCGTTGAGGCCAGGAGGGCAAATACAGGCCAGGCAGGGCGCAGGGCGCACAGCCAGGAGGGAGGGGCGAGGTCCCGGAGGCGTCCGCCGGGTCACGAGGACCGCGCCGCGCCGCGCTCAGCTCCAGGAGCGCCGGGCACCTCCGGGTGCCAGCGGAGCGCGGGGCGGACACCCTGGGCGCCCGCGCGCCTCTGGCAGAGCCCGTCGCTCCTCGCCCCCAGCCTACTTCGGGGAGGAAGGCAGGGAGCGGAGGGCTGAGCCCACACCTGGCGAGTCGGGTGAGTGCCCGCTGATGCGGCCGCCGCCGTCCTGCCCTCGGCGCGAAGGGAGCCGCCGGCCTTTCTCGCCCTCGGAGCGCGCGGGACCTCGTTTAATTCCCATCCCAACTCTGCGCGATTTACTCCGGTTTTACAGATGGGGAAACTGAGGCCCAGGAAAGCGCGTTCCCCAAAGCCACAGACTAACTCGTGGGAACGCCTCACTCGTAAGTGGGACTCTGGACCCCGTGTTTCCTGCGGCAGACGCGCGCCCCTCCACGTCTTCCCTCCTGCCTGGACGCGGCTGGACCCGGAAGCTCAAACGTCCACGGAGCCCCGCCACGGGGAGGGCACCGAGACCTTGCGCGCCAAAAAAAAGTCCCGCAAGTCACAGCCGCGGCTCGCGGCGGCGTCAGCATCCGCGCACAGACGGGGCGGGGGCGAGGGCGAGGGCGAGGGCGAGGATGCCCTGCGTAAGGACCTCCGAGCCCTCGCGCCGCCGTCTCACTTTCCTAGCCCGGACTCGCGCTCAGGGGCGCCTCAAACCCGGAGCGTGCGACGCACCACCGCCAGCTCCAGCCACCGTGCTGTGCCTGCTTGTCCTTCCCAAATCCCCTGGACATTAAAGGGCGTCACCATCTTCCCTTTCCCTTCCGGAGCTGAGCGCATCAAAGCACTCCCCCCTCCTCCCTCTCACTTACTTGATAAAAAAAGATGAAACAAAACTACATTCTTTCCCCCAGGAACTACTTTCGAAACTTTCCATATCTGCGAAATGGGGACAGGAATATAAATAAATACATAAATGATCAATGCTGTTAGGTGAACAAATACTGATGTCTCAGTTTTACAGAGGAGGAAACTAAACCTTATAGGATCATTGTGATGTCACACTGGATAATTTATAAGGCACTTTCAAAAGGCACACAATTCTGCTCGGGTTAGAGCTCTGGTTGTCTGCTGTGCCCGCGGAAGCACTGTAGGTGCATGTGGCTATTTCTGTCCTCTGGCCTACATAGGCGCTCTGGCCAAGCACCATCAACTCTGTGTGCGAACCCGGGAAGTAAGGTGACACTTACACTTAACCCAGAGTTTCCAGAAACCCTGTGAGCCGGTTCTCATGTTTTTCATTTCCTTACCATATACTTTACTGTTGCTTATAAAATGAACAGATCCCTTAAAAGTCGGTATCAGGACCGTTTCTTTTTAATATGTATTTTATCTTTTATTTATTTATTTATTTGCGGTACGCGGGCCTCTCCCTGTTGTGGCCTCTCCCGTTGCGGAGCACAGGCTCCGGACGCGCAGGCTCAGCGGCCATGGCTCACGGGCCCAGCTGCTCCGCGGCATGTGGGATCTTCCCGGACCGGGGCGCGAACCCGTGTCCCCTGCATCGGCAGGCAGACTCTCAACCGCTGCGCTACCAGGGAAGGCCTATCTTTTATTCTTTTTAAAAATTGAAGTATAGTTGATTTACAATGTTGTGTTAGTTTCAGGTGTACAGCAAAGTGATTCAGGTATGCATATACAAATATCTAGTCTTTTTCAGATTCTTTTCCATTATGGATTATTACAAGATATTGAATATAGTTCCCTGTGCTATATAGTAAGTCCTTGTTGTTTATCTATTTTATATGTAGTAGTGTGTATCTGTTAATCCCAAAGTCCTAAATTATCCTCCACTCCTTTCCCCTTTGGTAACCATAGTTTGTTTTCTAAGTCTGTGAGTCTATTTTTGTTTCGTAAATAAATTCATTTGTACTATTTTTTCGATCCCACATATAAGTGATATCATGTGATATTTGTCTTTCTCTGACTGACTTCGCTTAGTATGACAATTTCTAGGTCCATCTATGTTGCTGCAAATGGCACTATTTCATTCTTTTTTATGGCTGAGAAGTATTCCATTGTATATATGTACCACATCTTCTGCCAGTGGACATTTAGGTTGCTTCCATGTCTTCTTGGCTATTGTAAATAGTGCTGCCATGAACATTGGGGTGCATGTATCTTTTCAAATGAGAGTTTTCATCTTTTTTGGATGTATGCCCAGGAGTGGGATTGCTGGATCATCTGGTAACTCTATTTTCACTTTTTAGAGTAACTTCCATATTCTTGTCCATCGTTTTAAAATGTTTTTTATACTTTCATGCTTATTTATTTAAATTAGTGGGTTTTAAGTAATGTGTAAAACTGATACATGGTGATATGTGATAAAGATATATGGTAAAGAATATGAACAGTATGAAATGAAAAGTCAAACTTAATCTTATTCCTTCACCCAAGCCCACTTCCCAAAAACCATCGTTAGCAGTGGTGCCTTGTGTATTCTGCCCGAATTATTGTGTGTGGTTGAGCGTGTGGACTCTGGAACCAGCTGCAGGAGTTGGACCCCAGCTGACCACGTCCTCATTGGACTGTTACTTAACCTCCCCCAGGCTCAATTCTCTCTTCTACGCGTTGGGGATAGCAACAGGATCTACACAGTAGGGTCGTTCTGAATCAGTATACACAAAGCACTCGGATGAGACCTGCCCTGAGGTGAGTGCTAGGTAGATACTAACCCCTGTTAGTATAGACCTGGTTCATGCCTTTTAATGGTTGCAGAGCAGCCACTACATGAGTTTACCGTCCTTATTTTACTGCTCTCCTATTGATGGACAGTTAACTTTGGACTTTTTGCTATTTAAAAATATTTCTGGGGCTTCCCTGGTGGCACAGTGGTTGAGAGTCTGCCTGCCGATGCAGGGGACGTGGGTTCGTGCCCCGGTCCGGGAAGATCCCGCATGCCGCGGAGCAGCTGGGCCCGTGAGCCATGGCCGCTGAGCCTGCGCGTCCGGAGCCTGTGCTCCGCAACGGGAGAGGCCACAGCAGTGAGAGGCCCGCGTACCACAAAAAAAAAAAAAAAAAAATTTCTGCCATAAACATCTTGCGTATAATGTGTAATATCACTGGCATATACATATTTATGGTGGTACATAAATGTAATTGTACCCACATACGTATCATTGTACATACATGTGAATACAAATATATCTATACAATAAAATCCTAACGTTGAATTGCCGAGTCAAAGGATGTATGCAATTTTTAAGAGAAAATTCTAGAATTGAAAAAGTTTAAATTATTGAAACAATCTCAAAAATGACATAAATTTGGAAGTATGATACAAAGAAGTCCTCCTTCCAATTTGTAAGTTGCTGACGTGATGTTTTAGTATGTATTTTACAAACAAGGACAAACTTCTACAAAACTTCAATCCAGCCATCAAAATTGGTAAATGATACGCTGTTATGTATAATCATGAGAACCCTTTCCAATTTTGCCATAATTATCCTTTATTGTGAAGGATCCAGTTCAGAATACCTTGATTTCTTAATTTAGCTATTTATGGGGAGAAGGGAGGGGACAGGGAGCAGAGGAGGGGAAAGGTAAGCAGTGGGGCTTGGTGGCTGCTGGCCAGGATCTTGGGCTCAGTTGTTTCTCCTTCTCTTGGTATTCTTGGCTTGCCTGGGCCTTACCTTTGGAGCCCTGGCCCCTTCCTAGCTTCTCAGGGCTCCCGGTGTGCCCCTTGGTGCTACGCTCTGGCTCCCTTTTTGCCCCTGCCCCTATATCTGTCCTTCCTCATTCACTTGCTTTGGGCTGGCTTTCTTTTTTTAAGACTATGTGGTCCAATCCTGTCTCTTACAGATGAGAAAAATGATGCTGAGAGAGGGGGTGGCATACACCCAAGGTCACACAGTGAGTTGGAGATGGCTTACCTCTCCAGCAGCAAGCGTCGCAATCAGCCATCACGGACCCTCACGAAGTCGGCTTGGTGGGTGGACACCAGAGGGAAGTAGAGGGCCCCCCCACACTTCCTTGTCTTAAAGTGGCTGTCAGGAGACCCTGCCTTCTCTGAGATTTAGGGGTGGACACAGCAAGGAAGGCAGGATGGCTGTCTCAGCCATGCCATCAGGAAGCTCACCATGGAAGATGGGCCTCAGGGGAGCGCCCTTTAATTTCACTGTTTGGAAGTCCCCCATCTTCAGGGATAGCTAGACAGGCAAGTCCTGTTGAGGGCTGGGCTGGGACTTCCCTCATCTCTGCTGGTAGAGAGGAGACCCCAAGGGGGAGGAGGCCCCTGGCCCACCAGGGAGCGTCCTGCAGTGTCTGGAAGTGCCAGCTTCCCGCGATGGCAGATGCAGGATTAGTGCTGAGAGGCCTGTGGTCCCCTATCCACCGCCCTTCTTGGGTCCTTGATAGAGCTCACTGGCAGGCAGCAGTTAAATCCTTCCTGCCTTCTCCCCTGTCTAAATCCTCTGGGCTGGTTTGCCGTTGGGCTAACCAGGGCATCTGGAGTTTTGAGACGAACACCCAGGAAGTTGAACACACGTAAAGTACCACCCCCAATCCCAGCCATGTTCAGTAAACTATATTTTACAAGAAAGCACATTTAAATGGTACAAATGAACTTATTTACAAAACAGAAATAGAGTCACAGATGTAGAAAACAAACTTATGGTTACCGGGGGGAAAGAGGGGTGGGGGAGGGAAAAATTGGGAGATTGGGATTGACACATACACACTACGATATATGAAATAGATAACTAATAAGGACCTACCGCATAGCACAGGGAACTCTAGTCAATACTCTGTAATGACCTATATGGGAAAAGACTCTAAAAAAGAGCAGATACATGTATGTGTAGAACTGATTCACTTCGCTGTACACCTGAAACTAACACAACATTGTACATCAACTAGACTCCAGTAAAATTAAAAAAGAAAATGCATTTACATCAAATGCTGAATGATTTTCTTTCTTTTATAAATCTGAAAAACTGAGAAAAATCCCATTTTGGGAAGTGTTCTCCTGGCTTTGTGGTTGTTCTCCTGGGCGGGGAATCCCAGGGCCTTTGAGGAGGTGTCACCTGACCCTGCTTGCCTGCCAGCTCTTCAGCGCACAGGGCCCCGTGACTGCAGTGGAGTGCACACAGTGACCCCTGAGCTGTATGTCTCGGGGTGGGGGGTGGGGTCTGGGGTCAGAACCACTCCCAGGAAAACGCCTGTCTGCTCGTCTCCCAGCCTCTGCCTGCCTTCCCTCTCGTTCCCGAGCTCCAACCCTTTTCAGAATGATGTCCCTGCCCCACTCACTTGCGCAAGTCTTACTCCTTTCAGGTGTCAGCTCAACTGTCCTCCCCTCAGAAAAGCATTTCCTGCCTGTCCAGCCCTCCTGCCTGTCCAGCCCTCCCCACTACCAGACTCCCCGTTATTCCCGTCACGTTCTTACAGAACCATTCTCATGGTTTCCCCACCACGTGTGTGAGGTGCTCCAGTGACGTCTTCGTCCCCTTGCTCTAAGGCCCGGGAGCCCCAGGAATGGGGTGTTCACTTTGACGTCCCTGCTGCCCATGGTTGGTCTTTGATGACTACTTGTTGAATAAGTATTGTTCAGTAATCATGGTAAGTATTTTGATGATGCCCTTGATTTTAACTTTGACTGATGATCTCCAAACAGAGCTCTGTTCCCAACATCCAGGTGAACTAAGCCCAGGGCACCTTCCGGGGAGAAATGTTGGTTGAGAAGAGGGCTACTGGAAAGGTGGGATGCAGGATTGGGAGAGGGAGGCCTGCTTTCTTCTGGGGCCATGATTCCCCTCTTCCTCGTGCCCTTCACAGCCCTTACTGTGTTTGGAGACAGCGGCCCCCAACCCAGCTCAGCCTCTTCCCTGTCTTGGGTTGGTCTGAGCTCATCCTTGCTTTTTCTCCCCAGGAAGGATGTGTCAGAGGGCAAGAAACAGTCCCCTTCTACTCAGAGCTGAACAGAATTCATTTGCCTGTTTCTATCCCGTGTTCAATAGATCAGAAATGTAGAGTTTGCAAACTCATTTTGGCAGGTTGCTTTCCCGCCATCTGAACACATGAGGAATTAGATTTTGATAAGTGCTTAGAAGGAACTCTAATTAGGCAGAGAGGCCAGCCAAGAAGAGGGAAAAAATCTGAAGAATGAAGCCCTTGACTCTAAAGCCATCAGACCACTCAGGCTTTCAGGGTTCTGGAAGCTTCAGATCATGTGAGACATGAACCAGTGAGCACTTGTCTTTCCCTAGAGTAGCTTAATTCGGAGTTTTCACTCTGAAGCATTCAGGAATCGAGCAGAAGTGGTTCATACTGAAGGGAAAGAACTTAGGCAATAAAGTTATACTCTATTCTCAGAAGACCCTCTTCTGGAAATCTCAGTTGTGTTTATGAAGGGAAGGAGCATGAAGGGAACGGATCCTCACTGAAGACCTACTGGGTGCCTGTGAGCACTGTCTGGTTGCCCGACTTCTATAATATCAATTGTATTGTGTGCCTGATCTGTACAGCCTTAGTTGAGTTGGGTGCCTGACCTGTACAGTATCGATTGTGTTGGGTGCCTGACCCGTACAGTATCATCTGAGTTGGGTGCCCGCCCTACACAGTATCAGTTGAATTGGGTGCCTGACTTATACAGTATCAACTGGGTTGTGCAGGTCACGAAGCTGAGACACTAGCCCTAAGTCTCTCAGTTAGAGAGGTGAGATCAGATTCAAATCCCAGTCTGAGAGTCTCAAAGCCTAGACTTTCACCTTGCCCTGTGGCTCTCACCACTGCAGGAGTGACCAGCTCAGTTGGTGTTGGCATAACCAGAGGGAGAAAATCTGTGAAGAGCAGCCCTAGAAACTGAAACCCAGTCACCCCTCTTCTGGTGGTTACTTGCCGGGGGCACATAAGGGGAAGTGGCTAGATTAGCCCCTGAGAGCATCCTGCCCTCCATCATGGGGTGGTCACCTCCACCCCCGGGTTCCCAAGACATGGCTGCTAAATCAGGCATTGCAGTGACAATTCTTTCCACCCCTCCTTCACTTCCGTAATTCACAGAATGACCTGATTTCAGTTCTAACAGCGTAAGTTGCCCTTCACATTAAACTCTCGTACAAAAGTTCTGGAACATTTGCAGTGTTGTTAATGACCTTCCCTGCAGTGAGATCTGTCACAAGATCTCTCACTTGAGCTGCTGCCACCCTCACCCTCTCTGTCTGATGCCAGTACAGGCTCGGGAGTCAGTGCCAACTGGAAACCAACCTAGAACAGGGAGTGGGATTCCAACAGTACCTCACCCACTGCTTCCCCACCCCATGGCCAGATCCCAAAGCCCATGGCCAACACCACCCCATCCTTAGCCCACGAATCCTCCCCTCACACTTCCTCTAACCCCATTTTCACCCCCATTTTTGTGTTAATGGTCCTGTTTCCCGCACCGTCGCCACCACCTGAACCCCACACCCAGTTACAGTTTCCAGCTTCCTGATCCCAGGAATCCAAACGGGCTTGCTTGTTTCCTGGAGCACAAGCTATGCCTCCAATTCGGGGTGGAAACTTTATGTCAAACTGTGCTTTCGAGCCTGCACTTTTTCTCCTCCACCCGTCCACAGTTCACCTTCCAAACTGACTGAAATTCTACCAGCTCAGGAGGCCAAGCTAGGTCACTGGTTTTGAAATTAACTTTGTAAGTGTATTTCAGGGTTCTGGAGATACCTGATTAGAATTTTCAGGTTTTAAAGCCATTTAAAAACTGTAATAAAAACCCAACATCCTTGGGGAATGGAACGGCAGGCTCAAGTCTCCGTCCTCAGGGCTTGCTATGCAAGCCGAAATGTTTATCACGGCAGTGTTTAGAGAAATCCGTATCTCCTGCCACCTTGGGGCAGACTGTGCTGATAATCGGACACAGAATTTAATTGTAAGGGTGCCAGTGTAGGGGTTCCAGATAAAATACAGGATGCCCAGTTAAATTTGAATTTTAGATAAACGATGAACTTTTTTTTGTTTTTGTATAAGCTTGTTCTAAATGTTTCATGGAGCATACATATTTATACTAAGATATTATTTGTTGTTTATCTGAAATTCAAATTTAACTGGGGATCTTGTACTATCTGGCAAATATGTGCTAGCACTACAGAGGGAGCACCCTGAGTATGTTTTCTATGCTAAAGTCAGGGCCTTGAGAGGGAAGTGCTGGCATCCTGTGACCTGGAATGGGGACATTTGGGTGGATGAGTCTGAGCTTGAACACCTAGATTTCCCAGAATCCTCTGGGCATAGAGAAGCAGCCCTTTTCCTCTCCCCAGAGGTACTGGTACCCAGAGACTAGGGAAGACTTCACCGGAGGTGGATGTCCTCAAGATCTGTCCCCATCTCTTCTTATTTCCTCTAGATTAAAAACTGGGGCCAGGTCTCAGCAGAGCCTAAGTGGGAAAATAAAGTTCCTGCCCTGGGAATAAATAAGCTCCTCACTGACATAATGACAGGTCCTGACTGGTAGGTATCACCAAGTGACAGAGGGAAATGTGTGGGAATGCACCTTGAAGATATTGAATTGAGTTTATTGATTAGCAAGAATTTCTCCCACGTGTTAGGATTTCACTTGCTGGCAGGGACGCTTAGAAATTATCCAAACACACTGCTGAGATGGTTCTGCAAAGCTTGGGCATGACGTAAATGAGATGTAGGCACTGCAGTTGTCTTCCTAGAGTATTAAGTAAGAGCTTAGAGGGCTTAGGGAAGTAGGAATATGAGACTAGACTTATTATGTAAGATTGAAGATTCCACCACTTGGCTCTGCTCCCTGGGAGGCCCCAGAAGACACTTGCTTCATCCAGGCAGTAAGGGACACAAGGATGAGGGGAGCGCCTGCATCTTTGGGCAATCAGTGCTGGCTGTGCTCTGTCATTAGTGCTGACAGTAGGAGATTATGCCGTGGAGCTGCCCTCCTTAGTGTCCAAGGGGATGCCATCATTCTGAAATAGCAGAGTCTGGTGGAGGTGCTCCATTACCAGAGGCAAGGTGGATGAAATTGTCACAATGGCAGAAAATCCACAAAGGCGACCAGGGCCCTCTAGCTCAAAGGTATCTGTGGGACTGGCTAATAGACCATGGTAGTCCTTGGGGCTTAGAAGACTGGCATCAAATTAGGGCATTGCTAGATTGGTATATGTAGAAGAATTCAAGAACTGGTGAACAGAGGGTTGATTTCAGACGTTGCAATGAAAAATTACAATGCCACACCCAGTTTCCAGATCTAAACCAGCTTTCAACCCCAGAGCTGCTTGACTAAAGGAGAAAACAGGCCCCCTTGAGGACGGATCTTACAATGTCACTACACAATATATACCGTAATTATTCCACAATCCTTCCTTCAAGGGGCCTATGGTTGTTTACCAGAGTAACTGCCCTACTGGAGAAGAGGAAGTACCCAAACTTGGGAGGGAGATTGGACACAGATTCTGAGCTGCCACTCATCCAGGGAGTCACTACATCATCATCAGAAAAGAGGATCCAAAGCAGTTAGCTTTTACCTGGGAAGGACAGCAGAACACCTGTTGTCCCAGGGCTGTATTAACTCTGATTTCTGTCACAATATCATCCTCAGAAACCTTGACCATGCTTGTTCAACATATGGATGATCTTTGCCTAATTACACCTGGTGTACTGGAAGTGGCAATGACTCTGGATGCCCAGGGAAGACTTTTAGGCACCAGAAGCTGGAAGCAAATCCTACAAAGATTCAGGGGGATGCAACTTTGGTGAAGTTTTAGGGGTCTGATGATCTAGAGTATGCTGGAAGCTGCTCTCTAAGGTAAAGGCAAGTTATTCACTTTGTAGTTCTTACCACAGAGGCAGAGCCACACACTTGATGAAACTCTGGATTTTGGAGGCTACATATGCCCACTTGGGAATACTGCTCCAATCCATTTAGCAAGTTTTTCAGAAGGCTGACAGGTTTGGGTGGGGCTCAGAGGATGGGGGAATTCTGCAGCAGGTTTAGGCATTAACGCAAACTTGGTTGGTCAGGGAACTAGAGGAAATAAGATGGGAAAATTGGAGACAGGGGCATGTGTGTGAATCTTGGGAGTGGGTACCACAGGTGAATCTTGCATCTCAAGTCAATGCTCAGCAGAGACCATCTCCAGTAGAAAGGACGCTGAATGAATGGGTGTACTGGGTGACCCTTCCTGTGGAGGTTGGCCTCTGTGCTTGGCCACCTCAGTGTTTACATGGGTCCAGCTGTACAGTCTCCCTCTCACCAAGGCTGATCTAGCTGCTTCTGTTGCTGAATATCTGACTGATGCTAAGCCCTTTATATGGCACCATCCCTTGAGAAGATAACATCCCCTGAAATTGCTGTGTACTAGGAGTATTAAATGGGGGTTGTCAAGAGATTGGAAAGTGCAATTATAAAGGACTTAAGATTTTGGTTCTGGAATAAGATGCATAGACTCAATTTCCCCTGCTCGTCTATCATAAAAACAAATAAATACCCTGGAAATTATTCAACAAATGATACAAGGACTCTGAAAGATGGGTGGAAGAGGGTGGACTGGCCAGAGACCTCATGACTGGAGGGAGGACCATGTGGTGAGTTCCCTGGGTTTTCCTTTTATCTACTGCACAGCCCTGGGCTGGGTGCCAGAGAAACCTGCAACCAGAACCTCCAACACGCATAGATTAAAAAAACCCCAAACCTGGAAAAGCCTTCTTTCTCTGGCTAAGGGACTGGGGAAGGGGAAGCCCGAGAGAGATTTAGTGAAGGGCTCCAGTCCCCGCTCAGCATCCCGGACCCCAGCAGGCAGTCTGATCTGTGAACAGTGGTGACAGCACCTAGGCTCCAGGCCATCCCAGACCCTCCATAGCCGGGCCCCTGGTGGTCCATATGCCCACAGCTATAGCAGCCATGAAGCCGTTACCAAACCAAGCTTGGGTCTGCTTGCCCATGTGTAGTAAAGGCAATCTACTGACACTGGGTTGTGGTGAAGGAAAGGGCAGCGTTTACTGCAAGAGCCAAGCAAGGAGTCCAGGTAGCTAGTGCTCAAAACCCCCGAGCCCCCGATGGGTTTCAGCAAAGCATTTTTAAAGACCAGGTGAGGGAGGGGTGTCCCAGGGTGTGTGATCAGCTAGTTCACAATTCTCTGATCAGTTGATGGTGAGGTAACAGGGTGGTGTCACAGGGGTTAACATTATCAATCCCCAGGCTCCAGTAGGTCTGGAGGCTACCTGCCCATGGTCATCTAGTAGTTAATTTCTTCCATTTGGTGGGGGTTTTAGCATCTGTAAAACAACTCCGGAAAAGTGCATCAGATACTATTACCTAGGTACCTCTGAGAGAAGCTACAGCAGAGGGTATGGGGATGGGGGGTGGTCTGTCCTAGGAAGACAACATAGGGTCCTGCTTGGTTATAAAGCCATGTGTCTCCTTGCCCTCCACCCAGTGGCATAAGGAGACCTAGGCCAGTCGTTCCAGGTTCACCCAGTGAGGGCAGGGGGCCCAGGGCAGTGCCTTCTGGCCTCAGAGATGACACCAGCAGGGACTGAGAAGAGCCCCAGCAGCACGGGAAGAACGAAGCAGCCCCGGGTGACATGGCAAGGGCTCAGGACACAAAACTATTGGCAGGCAGTCAATCTCCGAACTCCTTGTTATGGGGAAGTGAAGCCCCTGAATGTAGGCCAGAACCTACACCTCAACTGAACAGGGGACTGTTGCTGAAATAGAAGATTTTATTAGGATCATGTTTCCTACCATAATAGCCAAAATGTGTAGGGTATAATACAAAATCACTGGTGCTACCGAGAACCAGGAAAACCACTGGATGAGAAAAGACAGTGAACTGAGGCCAGTACTTAGATGAATCAGACAGGGATTTTACTTCATTTTTTAAAAGATTTTTATTTATTATTTATTTGGCTGTGCCGTGCAGCATGTGGGATCTTAGTTCCCCGACCAGGGGTTGAACCTGCAGTGGAAGTGTGGAGTTTCAACCACTGGACCGCAAGGGAAGTCCCCCTGACAAGGATTTTAAAGCAGCTGTCATATATCAATGTCAAGGCTTCAAAATCAATGTCAGAAAGGCCTCAATAATCAATTAGAAGTCGTGGATTTATAAAACTTTATTACTTAGAATAGGAGACCAGGACGTCACCCACTCGCTATGTGATCTTGGGGAAGATTTTCAACCTTACTGAGCCTTGATTTCTCTGTCTACAAGGTAGAAATAATATGTCTGACCTGGCAGGTGAGATGAATCATACAACAGCATGCTGGTAACACTGTTGGTGTCCACTCAACAACCATGTTCCTTCTGTACTCGCAGCACCCTGCTCTCATGGAGAGAAGAGACGCTCCTAGCTGACGGTGCACAGCTCTCCAGCCTCCCTTGCAGCTAGGATGGACCACAGGACACACTTCTGGACGATGGAGGTATGGGGGTAGAGGTTCCTGGAGAGGGCGTCCCTTCCAGAACAAGGCAGGAAAGCCTCACTCAGGGAAAGCCCTGTGTGTCTTATCCTTTCCCATTCTTTCCGCCTGGAACTTGGATGTGAGGTCTGGAGCGGCAGCAGGTATCTGGCAACCAGGAGGAGGCAGGCAAGGGTAGAAAGCCTACCTGCTAAGGGTCCTGGGGTGGAAAGACGAGCCTGGAGTCCTGAGCTGAGCTGTGCTCCTGGCAGGCAGTCGTCAATCTCTGAACTCCTTGTTATGGGGAAAGACGAACACCTACGTGTTGAGGTCACTGCCGTTTGGGTTTTCTGAGCTTATGGTAGAAAGCACTCCTGACGTAATGACGAAGGTGAGGAAGAGAGTGTTAGTGACGGTTTATTCAGTGCCAGGCACCGTTCTGAAGGATGACAGTCACCTTTAATCCTCACAGCTACCCAGGGAGGTCGGGGCCAGTCCTGTCCCCGTTTCAGGGAGGGCTGAGTAGGGGTGTGGGTGCCTGTCCAAGATGCAGGGTAGGCAGGAGGAGAGGCAGGAGCACATACACCCCACCTTCCTTGTGCTGTGGCTCAATAAACATCAGTGGTTAATATTTTCTTTGTCGTTGTTAAGGTTACATTAGAGGATTTTCGTGTGTTTGTGTGAAAACCCTTAGGAGGGTCAGTGCTTATCGCACTGAAACTTCCTCTCGCTCTTCCTCTCTTTCTGCCCCTCTTCCAGCGTCCTGACCTTCTGCCATGTGGGTAGCACATGGTGCATAGCCTCCTGCCCTAAAGGAGCTGGCAGGGCCAAGGTCAACCTGCTAAGGCTGCTGAGGCTGGCCTGGGCTCCTGCCCCGCGAGGCCTGTTTTCCCACCCTTAACACGGGGACGCCTTGCTGCGCTCAGAGAGCATAGGCAGCCTTTGAGCGTAGTGCTGGGCGGTGGGCGGGAGGGGGGGTCCCCGTTCAGCGGGATTTCTGCGGTGTGAATGAGGTCACATCTCACCCTCACGAGCGGGACTCCCTCCCCATCCCACGCCCCCGCCCCTCCTTAGTCCACCCACCGCCTCCATCTGGGCCTGGCTGGGGCCTCAAAGGCTTTCCATCTGTGGCCAAAGAGCTTAACTCAAACGCATAATTAAAGACAGGCATGCGGTTTTTGGCTGGAGGGTGAGCGCCACACAAGCATGCCAGCGCCCTGCTCGCCCTCGCATGTCTGTCCCCTGGGGTGGGGTCCATGGGAGTGTGTCCGCCCGCACCCAGGAGGAGCCAGTTGACAGCAGGGAAGCCCAAAGCTCTCCGGTGCCTCCGGCAACCCTCAGGGACAACCCTCTCCGGTGGACTTACAACCCCTGGGGACGAGGGGTCCGCACCTCCCACCCTTTGACTGGGGGAACCTCAGCAAAACCTTGCAGTTACGATGCAACAGCAGCGACTAGGACCTCCAAGCCCAGAGCACGGGGTATATTACTCCCTGCCCACAGTGTGATTCAAAATAAACCCGGACAGACCAGAGCGAAGTTCTGGTGATCCAGCACTGGCCCGCACCCCCCATCTCCTGCCAAGAGTTTTTATTGACAGTAGTTACTTGAATATTGTTTTCGGTTTGGTTTTGTTTTTGATATCGAATTTAAGAATAATCTCATCTCTTGGTGCACCTGCCCGGATTGTTGGTGGCCCAGGCCCCCGTGTGCCGGGATCCTCGGGAAATCACCTCCCAGTGGGCTGTCATTCGGGAGCTGCAGGGACCTGCACCGGCATATCACATCACTTCACCCTCTGCTCCGGGTCCAGCTAGGAGAGTCCTGGGCCCTCCCCGGGGTGGGGATGGCGCCAGTGCCGGGATTCCCCTCCATCCCCACATACGGGGTCAGGATCCCTGGCCTGGTGCCCATCACAGCCCCTGGACCTCGAGGCCTGCAGAGGCCTCCAGGGACCCACCCATGGCTGCCCGGGGCTCTCCAGGGCTGCCCCCTCTCTCTCCAGCCCCAACTAGCAGCTCCTGCTAGGAAGTTGCTCCCAGCAACTCCCCTTCTGTCTGGAACCACCCGAGGAGGCTGGACCCCCGCCTCCCAACAGGGCAGACCTGAGGGGGGCATCACTTCAGGCCACAGCTCTGGGAGAGGGGGCAGCAGGCGGGTGGGCTGGGCGGGCTGGGTGGGAGAAGGGGCCAGGAATTACTTCTAAGTCTTGGGAGGCAGATGGGTGGGACCTGGGTCGACCATTTCCCAGGAACCAGTGGGAAACCGTCGGCGTCTGCTGGCGGCTCAGTCACGGCACGGGCTCTGCGGCTTGTGGCACGGGGCCGGCCGCGCTGGCTGTGGGAATGTGTGTCCTGGCCTCCAGGAGACTGAGTCAGGGCTCTGTGGAGACACTGGGAAGCCTTGTTCTCATTGTCCGCACCCAGCATCTGCTGCCGACAGGGGCTTCCCTGGAGGGCGGGCGCCCTCCGTGGTTGTCACTCTGTGGAGTCCTCCATGATGCTCCGAGGCCTGGGCGGCTCCGGGACCTCTGTGCCACCACCCGCCCCCGACCTGGGGTTTGCCCCAACTGCTCCGTCCGTGCCCATTCTCTTAGCCTGGTCTCGTGGGGGCTCTAGGCCGTGCACCCCACAGGCCTCCCTGAGTGCCTTCTCCCTGCAGGGTCTGGAAAGGAGACGGCCACAAGAGTTGCTGCCCAGGGACCCCTGGCAGAGGTGTGGGCAGAGTTAAGGGAACCAGCAAAGGAGACTGACTTGGCCCTGGAGCTGGCCACAGCGGAGGCCACAGTGGAGGCCGTTGCCACCTTAGGTCTTAAGGGGCAGATGTAGGTGTGGTTTCTGGAACGCGGAGTGTGGAGCTGTGGGGGGCCGTGTCACCAGTGCTGTGGGATACGGCACAGCCAGGCCCGCTGCGTGCAGGGAGGGGAGAAGGACCATGTTCTCCAGGCTTGGCTGGCGCCCCTTGTTGGCTGAGCCCGCTGGGAAGCCAGGAGCAGGGGCACAGTTGATGCAGGCCGTAGAGGTCAGTGTCCGGGACCCAGAGCAGGGTGGGGAGGCGGGGCCCGAGGGGCACAGAGGTCCCACGTAGGATGACCGCACATGTCCCTGGGCTTCCAAGTTCCTAGCAGCCCTTTCTGCCCCAGGCTCCCTGGGGTCCCTAAGCAGCAGCAGTTGGTGAGGTGAGAGGCTGCTGACCCCCTCCCAGGCCTCCTGACCCTCTGGCCACAGGAGCCCCCACGGCAGGCAACATGGGAGGAGACTCCAGGGAGGACGACGCCTTCCCGTCCCTCTGCCTCTCACGCCCTGGCCTGATTTCGTTCCCAGCCGTAGGCCGCGCGCCCACAGTGGTGTCTGCAGAGAGCTGGCACTCGGCAAATATCTGTGGATTGAAAGCATAAGTGGGTCCTGGGCCCCTCCCTGCCACTCCTTCTCAAAGAAAGGCCACCCCTGCAGGAGTGGGGCAGGCAACCTTGGGCTCCCTGGGGGCCGGGGTACAGCGCCTAGGGTGGTCCCCAGGGCCCTGTGAGTGGGGCACTGCCTTGGGCCTCTGTGCCCGTCACCTGCTGACACAGGGGGGCCCAGCTGACTGTCATCTCCTCCCGCTGCACATAAAGTGACAACCGCGTGACGCTAATCGTGGCTCCCAGATACTGAGCCCTTAGGCCATGCGCAGCCCTGCGCCAAGTGTCACTCATACGACCTCACTCCGTCCCTATGGCACTCCTGTGGGGTAAACGCTGCTGAAAACATTCCTATTTTATGGATCAGGAGACTGAGATTCAGGGTGGTTGAACGTCAGTTGAGCGACTTTCCAAAGGTCCTGGACGGTGCGGGTTTGGCCGGGGTTCCTTCTCAGGTCTGTGCCTTTTTGCCGGGAGGCTTTCCCCGGAAGGCCACCTGGGCCACTGGCACCCCTGCGCTGGTCCCTGGGGAATCTGACAGCTGAGGCCAAACTCCGCTGACCCCAGTCTGGTGACTGTTGGCCCAGCCCTTGGGCGGGGGTCAGGCACTAGCACACACCCCTTCCACGTCTCCATCACCTTTCCCTTCCAGACCCTCCTCTGACCCCTCACCATAGACCTGGGCCAGGCCCCCAGCACCCCGGCCTGGGATGTAGCAGCCCCTAGAGATCCCCAGTGCTGTTCTTATCTCCAGCCAAATGCCCCACCTCTCTGCAGTGGGAGCTTCTAGCATGCACACCCCTCCCCCCTTGGCTTCCGTGGTCCCCTCAGGCCCTTTGTCCCCAGCTGCATGACCGGGCACCCTCGGGCTCCGGGAGCTGAGCCCACACCTCCTCGCCCCCTGCCCACCTGCGAGGTCTCCCCTGGCATCTCTCCCACGGCTCCCTTGGCCTTGGAGTGTAACAGGCTGCCCGCCCTCCAGAAGCTCAGGACTGAGGGCAGTGGCCACAGGTCTGACCCGGAGGTCTGTACCTTCTGGAAGCTCCCCCTGGAGCCAAGGAAAGAACCCCCCAGGCCAGCTGGGCCTGGACTCCCTGGTCCACTGCCGGTTCCCGCTGCCCTCTGATGCCCTCTACTGTCCAGAGCTGGTAACTACAGCCGACCCTGCCGGCCCAGGGGACACAAGATCCCCAGGCCTTAGTCCCAGCCCCACAGCAGACCTCTGTCTGCTAAGCATGTCCATCTGCCCTGACCTGGAGCCCACGGCGAGGCCCCGCAGCCCTCCCTACCCCCACCGCAAGCAGCTTGCGGGGGCTGCAAGGCGGCCCCATCTGATCTCCATTAGCGTCTGAGGGACCTATAATCACAGACTCCTCCAGAGCAGACCTAGTGGCGTGCTTCAGTGCTTTAAGGCTTGCATTCTTCTGCTAAATGGCTTGCCGCGTCTTGAGGTGTCTGGTTTCAACTTGATGGTCTTTGGTATCTTAGAACGCCTATACCTGATTTCATAGGCAGAATGACGTCAGCCGTCTGGACGGTAAAGTCTGCAAGGGTCCTGCCAAAACGTCTGTTGTGTAAAATCCGGAATGGATGTCCATGGGCTGGGAAGCCCTCCTGCCGCGGGAGCTTCCCAAGTCTGGTGGCCGTAGCCCACCAGGTACGTCTGTGTGTCCCTGCGCACGAGGCGTTCGGAGCCCGTCAGGGCAGCCGGGCGGCTCTGTCCCCAGCGGGTGCAGCCCACCCTCACCCACTCTCAGACAAGGGTGCTTGGAAGCTGAGCAGGAGCTGGCTGGTTGGGAGGAACTCATCCTCCCCTCGTGGTTCTTTTCCTTGCATCTTGTGAATGTTGATCAAAGCTAAGGGCTCCCAGCTTTGGCCCTTCTAAAGGTTTCCATCCCTGTCTCAGTTGTATTGAGTTAAAGAGGCATCACTAGTATGAACAGTTTCTTCCTCCTTTCCTCCCTCCCTCATCCCTCTCCTTCCTTTCTTCCTTCTTTCCTTTCTATTTACTACTTGTATTAGTCTGCTTGGGCTGCTGTAACAAAACACCACAGACCGGGTGGCTTAAACAATACAAATGAATTTTCTCCCAGTTTTGGAGGCTAGAAGTCTGGGATCAAGCTTCCCACCAACTTGGTTTCTAGGGAGAACTTTCTTCCTGGCTTGCAGAGGCTGCCTTCCCACTATGCTACGTCCTTATGTGGTCTTTCTTCTGTGTGGTTGTGTGGAGAGAGAGAGAGAGAGAGAGAGGGAGAGAGAGAGAGAGAGAGAGAGAGAGAGAGAGAGAAAGAGAGAGACCTGTGCTCGCTCCTCCTGTTCTTATAAAGACACCAATCCTGTCGGATCTGGACCCCACCCTTATGACTTCATTAAACTTTCTATACCTCCTTATAAGCCCTGTCTCCAAATATAGTCGCATGGGGCTTAGGGCTCAACAGATGAATTTTGAAGGGATGCAAACATTCAGTCTACAACACTATTCATTTTTATGAGAATAAAACATGGCATTCTAATAATTGCCCCCCTCTGGAAGCCTCTAGATAAAAATGCCAAAGCTGCAGTTACTGTTGGCTGAGACAGACAGCTTCGTCATGTGACAGTCTGAATGTTAGGGAGTGGTTGGTCTACAAGAATGGAGACCCACAGTGAAGACAGTGTGGTGCCAATGCAATTACAGGCCAAGGGCAACCAGCTCGAAGCAACCCTGGGCCCCGCTCTCAGTTTGTGTCCCCCAGAAGCAGACCCTGAGCACATCTGATGCAAATAATTTATTTTTGGAGGTCATTCCAGGGAAGAGGGGAATTAAGGCTGGGAATTGAGGTCAAAGAGTGTATTATCAAGTCAGTTACACCACGGGCGACTGGAGTCGTGCCTGGTGGGAGACGGGGTGTGCGGGGAGCATATGCCTCGGAATTATCACACCCTGGGTTGAGGATTCTGAGATTTCATCCACTAACTCCCTGTCCATCACTGATGGAGACTCTTACTCTCAGGAAAGATGCTTCAGGCACAGAGCTTTGTGGTTACCAGTAAATTGCTTCCGGTCACAGCACCGGGTACAGATATGTGTGGCACTGAAAACACCACTCTGCTATAATTTCCCCATATGCCCTGTGATCCCAGAGTTTGTCCAGCCCTGCAGTGGGGCCTCCACTGAAACTTCCTGCCCTGTGCCCAGATGCTGTGCGCCCAGATCTCCGGTGCCCTGTGGCTACAGCCCTACCCTCAACCCCACCCACCTGTGCAGGTTGGGAACCCTGCTGAGCCTTTTCCATCCCTTCCACCTGCCCAAGGGTTAAGCCCCACCCCTTCTTCTCTAGTGGTGGCCGGGCTCAGGGCTACATATGCTACTTTCCCGACCCTCCCTGTGTCCTAACTCTGGCAGGATCTTCAAAGGATGTGAGGAAAGTTAAAAATAAATTTAGTTCAAATTACTTTGTTTTCTTAAAAAAAGAATGATGGGCTTCCCTGGTGACGCAGTGGTTGAGAGTCCGCCTGCCGATGCAGGGGACACGGGTTTGTGCCCTGGTCCGGGAGGATCCCACGTGCCGTGGAGCGGCTGGGCCCGTGAGCCATGACCGCTGAGCCTGCGCGTCTGGAGCCTGTGCTCCGCAACGGGAGAGGCCGCAGCAGTGAGAGGCCCGCATACCGCAAAAAAACTAAAAATAAAAAAATAAAAAAAGAATGAATTATGATGTTAGTGTCACTATAGAGCTATAGCAATTAAGACTGTATGGTATTGGCAAAGGGATAGACACATAGATCAATGGCTCAAAATGGAGAACTGGAAATAGATCCACACAAATATGCTCAACTGATATATTTCCCCCTTTTCTTTCTTTTCTTTTAAACATGTTATTGGACTAGAGTTGATGTACAATGTCGTGTTAGTGTCAGCATAGTGATTCATTTATACATATACATGTATCTATTCTTTTTCGTATTTTTTTCCCATACAGGTTATTACAAGATATTGAGTAGAGTTCCCTGTGCTATACAGTAGGTCCTTGTTGGTTATCTATTTTATATCTAGTGGCGTGTGTATGTTAAGCCCAGGCTCCTAATTTATCCCTCCCCGCCACGCTTCCCCTTTGTCACCATAAGTTTGCTTTTGAAATCTGTGAGTCGGTTTATGTTTTGTAAATAAGTTCATTTATACCACTGTTTAAAAAATTAGATTCCACGTATGAGTGATATCATAGGATGTTTGTCTTTGTCTGTCTGACTTACTTCACTCAGTATGACCATCTCCAGGCCCATCCACATTGCTGCACATGGCATTATTTCCTTCTTTTTTATGGCTGAGATATACTCCATTGTATACAGGTACCACATCTTCTTTGTCCATTCCTCTGTCGACAGGCATTTAGGTTGCTTCCATGTCTTCAACTGGTATTTGACAAAGATGCAAGAGCACCCATCCAGGAGGGACAGCCTTTTCAACAAAGGGTGTGAGAGCAAGTGGACGTCCAAGGGCAAAGAAATGAGCCTCAGCCCAAATCTCACACATTTTACAAAAATCAGCTCCACATGGATCACAGACTTAAATGTAAAGTATAAAACCAATAAACTTTTAGGGGAAAAAAAGAAAATAATTTAGATCAAGGGCTAGGAGAAGAGTTAGTTGTTTGACGTCACACCGAAAACACTGTCCATAACAGGAAAAAGAAATGGATAAACTGGAGTGTATCAAAGCTAAAAACTCTTGCTCTGTGAAAAATTCTGTTAAGAGGATGAAAAGAAACGTTATACACTGGGAGAACATATTTGCAAACCATACGTTCAACAGAGGATTAGTATCTAGGGTATATAAAGAACTCTTAAAACTCAACAGCAAAAAATCTCCCAAACAATGCAATTAGAAAATGGGCAAAAGAAATGAACAGACATGTCACCAAAGAAGATTCACAGATGGCAAATAAGCGCATGAAAAGATATTCACCCTCAATTGTCATTAGGCAAATGTAAACAAAACCCACAATGAGATATGACTACCCATCTGTAAGAGTGGCTAAAGCAAAAAATAGTCATAACACCCAATGCTGGAGAGAATGAAGAGAAACTGGATCACTTATACTTGCTGGTAGAAATGTACGATGGTGCAGCCCCTCTAGAAAAGAGTATGGCAGTTTCCTGCAAAACTGAACATGCCCTCACCCCGATGGTCCTGCAACTGCACAACTGGGCATCGATTGCAGAAATTTGCAAACGTATGCTCACACAAAAACCTGTATACAAATGTTCTTAGAAGCTCTACCTGTATTAGCTCTAAACTGGGAACAACTCAGTGTCCTGCAATGTGTGAAAGGTTAAACAACTTTAAACTGTGGTGCATCTATAGCTTGAAATGCTTCTCAGCAGTAAACGGAACAGACTATTGGTACGTGCCACCACTTGGACTGTGATTTATGGGAATTATGGTGCATGAAAAAAGTCAATCTCCAAGGGTCACAAACTGCATGGTAACATTTAAGTAGCCTTCTTGACATGACCAATTTATAGAGGAGGAGAAAAGTTGAGTCGTTGCCAGGGGCTAGAAAAGGGGGAGAGAGGGAGGTGGCCATGGACGTGGAAGCCATCCTTGTGAAGGAGCTGGTCTGTATCTTCACTGCGGTGCTGGCTACAAGGATCTGCAAGTGTGATGAGATTGCACAGAACTAAACACACACACACACACGTGCACCTACACACTGGCGTGCACACACACCAGTGCACATAAAACCGATAAAATCTGAATAAGTTCAATGAATTGTATGAAGGTCAACTTCTTGGTTGTGATACTGTGCTACCGTTATGCAAAATGTTGTCCTGGATGGAAACTAGGTAAAGGGCATTTTGGGTCTCTCTGTGTTACTTCTTACGACGACATGTGAATCTACAATGATCTCAAAGTAAAAAGTTAGAAAGTGTGAATGAGTTAAAAGAGATATGAAAACTGGTACACAATGTCCATAGCATAATTGCCCACAACGGGAAAGAATGCAAATATCTGTTAATGGGTGAACGGGTGAACGGGTAAGCCAAGTGGGGTCCTTTGTGCAGTGCAATGCTAACGACTCCTCAATAAAAAGTGACAAACTGACGATAACACAGCAGCTTGAGTGGCTGTCATAGACACGCTGAGTGCGAGAAGCCAGACACAAGAGGACGTGGAATATGGGCCCATTTACGCGAAGCTCTGCAGGAGACGGATCTAATTTCGTTGAGGTAAGAAGTTGTCTGGAGCTGAGGGTGGGGGCTGACTAAGAAGGGGCACGAAGGGTCCTTCTGGGGCGATGGAAATGTTCTCTGCCCTCATTGAGGTGGTGGCTACATGGATGCATGCATTTGTTGAAACTCATCAAAATATGTACTTAATGTACCTAGGTGTACACATTCATCAGAAATCATTATCCCTTCAACTGTCGATGGACATTTAGGTGGCTTCCATGTCCCGGCTATTGTAAATAGTGCTGCTATGAACATTGGGGTGCAGGTATCTTTTTGGATTATAGTTTTCTCCAGATATATGCCCAGGAGTGGGATTGATGGATCATACGGTAGCTCTGTTTTCAGTTTTCTAAGGAACCTCCATACTGTCCTCCACAGTGGGCACCAATTAACATTCCCACCAACAGTGCAGGAGGGTTCCCTTTTCTCCACAGCCTCTCCAGCATTCACCTATAAAGGAAAAGAATGGAAAAATAGTATATATATATATATATGTGTATGTATAACTGAATCACTCTGCTGTACACCTGAAACTAACATGACATCGTAAATCAACTAAACTTCAGTAAAAAATAAATACATAGTCACAGAACTTCAGTTTTTGTTCCCCTTTCATGTAAAATATATAATTGGAAATGAGGATTGTCTTCTATTTCTGGGTAACTTCACTAGACATGTTTCTCTCATACTATCTAATTACATATACATAGAAAGAAAAAAATCATTGAAATATCCATTTGAAATGAGTGCATTTGGGTGTAAATTATATCTGATTGAAAAGGATAGGCTTCCCTAAATCGGAGCGGGAGGTTTTGAGCTCAGCGGTAGAGCTGGTTACAAACATCAGTTTTAGAGCATAGTTTCCCATGTTCCAATTGACAGCTGGATGAGATTTCTCTCTTAAAATATTTCTCTGCATTCTGTAGATAATTTAACTCATTCCAGCTGGGCCCTAACCCTCCCATTCCCTGTGGCTCGTGTGATTAATGGTCTGTTTAAAAGTGTCTGTGGAGAAGAGATTTTTGGCTCTGGGGCTACACATCAGTCTCTTGGGGTGGGCCCCCCATTCTTTCTCATATGGGGTTCCCTCAGGGTGAAATCAAGATGTAAGTGAGACAAAAGATAGCTTGCTGTTGCCAATACGGAGGTGAGCCACTAAGATTTCCCTTTAAGGAAGAACTCGCTGGAAAGGTGGAGAGAGTTTGCTGGCAGCCTGGGTTTTCAACACCCTTAGGATCCATTCTGGTGCGTGAGCTGAGGCTGCTCCTGTGGGCAGCTCTGGACAAGCTCCAGGCACAGTGAGGGGTCAGAGCCTGGCCATTTCTACCCAGCGCAGGACGATCGCAGGGCTGGCTGGTGCGTCCCAGCAGAGCACTGCAGTCCAAGCGCTCCCAGCACTGTCCCCCTTCCCCCTCCCTGCTGGTGTCCCAGGGCCACCGGCATCAACGTCTCCCTCGCCTCTTCCTTTCCCGGGCACCGTCCACCACAGGTGTCTTGCACTCTACCTCTGCCATGGCCAGTGCCTCCCGAAGACTGGAAGTCACATACTTGCCAACCTCTTACTTCAGCCGGAATCCAACCAAGACCACAGAATCCACGCCGGTTATTTCAGAGAGAGGACACAGTGCAGGGAAGTGTTTCCACAGGTGGCAGAAAGAGGTAAGGAGCAGGATGCAGAATAATAAGACAATCAGGACATTAGCAAGAGGAGGAAGTCGCCCACCGCTCTAGGTCCAGAGGGATAATGGGAGGAGGTGTTGCTGGAGCCCAGGATCTGGGGCCACCCCGTGGACACTGGCTTCATTTCAGGCATGGCATGTAGGAGCTGGGATCCCAGAGGGATGGGCTGGAGGATCCATTGTAGTCAGGTTGGGGGGCACCTAAAATGGAAAGGGAAAGAGAGACAGTGAGAGAGACAGTAAGAGAAAGAGAGAGAGAGAGAGAAGTAGAAACACCCTGACTCATCCCCTACCTGTCCTCCCCAACCAGTGTCTGCCCTTGTCTAAACCTACCCACAAGCTAGAAGACAATGGGGAATATTGTCAGGATATGAATCTGAAAGAAAACAGGCAAATGACCGGGACGTCTTTCACAACCTCATCCATGCTAATTTGCTGGAAGCCGCATCAAGAGTTTACGTAGGTGGGTAGGTGGAGGGCTGGATGTATGGATTGCTATGTGATAAAGCAAATACCGCGATATACTGACAGCAGAAACTGAGTGGAGGAGATCTGAATATTCACTATAAGGGGCTTTCAACTTTGCTGCATGTTTGAATATTTTCGTAGTAAAATATTGTAGAAGAAATGCCCTCTCTAAGCGAAATTTCCACCTTTCAGTGGGGAGAGGCAGGTTCGTTTCTGGCATAGCCACGTCTCCCTGGAGCACAGTTACACAGCCCTTTCTTTCGCTTTGCTGAGAAAACAGTGAGGGACAGTATGACCCCCCCGGTCGGCAGCACTTGGGTTTCTCTTCCACCTCGGTGGGGCTGAAAGTGCGGGCCCACGAGCACGCTTCAGTCTGTGACACATTCTGTGTGGCTCACCCACTGTTTTACAACTTTTGAGTTAGCTACTTACATTGAAAAATTATCATAAAAATCTAGAAGGTCCAACTTTTCTTTGCAAACAGAAGATCTGACCACACTGGGCCTGCGTTTCTCCATAGCAACCGTTGAATGGAGTCGAGCCAGTTGGATGGTGCCCCCTCCGGTTTGCCCCTGTCTCCACCGCTCCCTGTTGTCTCGCACCTGGCCCACTTTACTCACTTAGATTTCCTGTCTGGTCCCCCAAAACAGCTGCATTTAGGACCCTGGGTTCATTAAGACATGTCTATTTATAACGTGCATGCTACGACCATCCCTCTAAGGCCACATTCCTTCTTCGGCTGCGTGAATCCACGAAGCCCCATTGTGACTTGCCATATCCACGTGCCACCTCTGTTTGCTCACGAATTTGAGGTGGATTCTTTTAAAGTCAAGTCCTGGTTTTCACATTTGCTAAGTAGTAATCCTGTAAAACCAAGAGTTTGGTGTGCCCTGCAATTTTATTTCTAACACAGGATAAAGCGTGCTTGTGCCTGAGACACTGGAGGCCATCTCTCGCGCTCCAATGGCACACACTCCTCACTCCAAGAGCACACATTTGTTGATGCCAAGGCAGATTGCCCAAAAGACCAACCCCACATCATCAACTTGGTCGTCCCTCTCCCCAGCAGCGCTTTTCATCCTGGCTTACATGTTAACCATCCTAGGCCGTCCCGTGAGCCTGGGCCGCCTTTCAAGTGCATCTGAAACTCAAAGTACAGGGAATAGTCTCTCAAGTCCTCCTCTCTCCAAGAGCTGCCTGGTTCTTGCCCTTCCTGAGTCCTGCTTCTTCGGTGCGTCTTGGGATTTCAGGACATTCCCCATTCGCTTAAGTTCACTCATGTTCATCCAGAAGATCCATAACCAGTTCAAACTGTAAGTTCTTCATCAGGGATGGGGTGTGGTGAGAGATGGGATCACGCTGGAGAGAGAGACGTGTTTGCAGTGCCACACTGAGGATCTGTCCTGTCCTGTGACTATGAATAATTTCCCCTCTCCATTAACCCAATAAGTTGTAGAAATTGTTCTGTTATCCCAACATAGTTGGAAATAGGCATAACGACATTGTTGACTGAAAAAAATGCACAACCTAAAAAAGTTTAGAATTATGTTCTATTTGGCAGACTTGCTGGACTTCAGCCCAGGAGGCAGCCTCTCCAGTGTTCTGAGGGATGGCTCTGGAGAGGCAAGGGAGGCACCAGGATACATAGGAGTTTTTGCAACTAAGACCAGGTAGTCGGAACATCAGAAGGTTACCGTTAAAGAAAAAACAAGCATCTCAAGTTAATGGATTTAGCGCTTTTCTAGATATGGGAAGATGCAGGAGTCTGGGCTCATGGAAACCATTCCTTTGATTTGCACCTCAACTATGTAGGGCCAGTATCCTGCTTTTTCCATCCTGAATCCACTCAGGGTGCACAGCTGGGGAGGCTGCAGTGGCCGCTGGCTTCATGGCCGCAGCATCCCTTGTTTACTGATATAGCAGTTGGCATTTTTCGTCCCCAGCATGCACAGCGAGAGCACCACCCGCATTTACTGAGTGCTGACCACGAGCCGGCACACGCACGGTCTAATTCAACGGTCACACGAGCGCTGCAAGGGAGCTACCATGACTTTGGCCACTTTATAGGTGAGGAAAGTGACATTCAGAGAGGTTAAGTGTGTGACTAAGGCCCCACAGCTGATAAGCGATGGAGTCAGCCCCTGAATCCAGGTTCGTTCAACACCAGGTCCACACTCTGGACGACTTGCTGTTCGTGGGCATTTGACGCTGATTCATTTCCTGTTCTTCTGGTGAGTTAACCCCAGTCCCTTCCCCCTTCACTTTATGGGTCAAGTGGTTTTGTTGCTCTTGGATTTCTCTCTGGTTTCCCCACCTTTGCCTTCATACGCTGCCCTGAATTGGGTGCAGTGTTGTGAAAAGGCCACACAAATCAACTCGCCCCATGAGGCCAACTTTCCTCCCACAAGGATGCTGTGTGTTCTCCTCCTGAGCTAGGTGGGAATCAGCGGCGTCATCCAGGCAGCTTCCACCCTTGAGAGGAATGAATTCCTCTCTATCCCAGCCAGCACCACAGAATGCTCTGCAAAGAAGACCAGAGGTTGGTGTCCTAATATTACTCAGCCTTTGTTGTCTGTGGCTGAGTAATGCCCACCCAGTCTTAGAGCCAGTGGCAGGGGTGGTCTGTGCATGGCGTGGTCTCCACACCCAGCCAGGAGCAAGCAGGAGGCTGGGGGTGAGGAGGGGCCCCTGCTATCCTCCAGCAGAGGCCGTCCCTGTACTAGGGAGGGGGGTTTCGGCATAGGCCCACCAACGCGGGGTACCATCCTTTAAAGGAGATGGATGATGGGGCAGAGGTGGAATAGTCATCCGTTCCTGCACATTTCTACACCTCCCTTGTGGTCAAGCTGGGAGTCACAGGATTAGTTCTGGCCAATGGAAAGTGCCGTGTCACTTCTGAGCAGAGGCATTTAAAAGTCACTGTACTTCCTTCAGGTCTCTCTCTCTTTTCTCCTGCCATGATGCCTTTGGAGACCACACGTTGCAAACGATGTTAGTGACAAGATGGGGATGAGCCACCCACCTGCTGAGGGCTGTGGCTTGAGTGAGTGTGGCACCCAGTCTTAAAAGACGGCCCCCAGGGCTTCCCTGGTGGCGCAGTGGTTGAGAGTCCGCCTGCCGATGCAGGGGACACGGGTTCATGCCCCGGTCCGGGAGGATCCCACGTGCCGTGAAGCGGCTGGGCCCGTGAGCCATGGCCGCTGAGCCTGCGCGTCCGGAGCCTGTGCTCCGCCACGGGAGAGGCCACGGCAGTGAGAGGCCCGTGTATCGCAAAAAACAAAACAACAAAACAAAAGACGGCCCCGATGAACCACACTTCCTCGCCTTCACACCTGTTTTAGTCTTTTCGAGCCGCCATAATAAACTACCGTAGTGGTCTGTGGCTGATAAACCACAGACATTTATTTCTTACAGTTCTGGAGGCGGGGAAATCCAAGATCAAGGTGCCGACAGATTTGGTATCTGGTGAGAGCTTCCTGGTTCACCGATGGCTGTCTTTTTACTGTGTCCTCACATGTGGAGGGGGCAAGGGAGCTCTCTGGGTCTCCTTTATAAGGGCACTAATCCCATTCTTGAGGGCTCTGCCCTCATGACCCCACCTCCTCTCAAATATCAAATCTCACATCTAATAGCATCACCTCGGGGATTTTCAGGGCACAGCAGATCCTTGTGTAAAGCTCTCCCATGCTGAATCTGGGCTGGCCCTCTGACTCTCTTGAGCCAATGGAATGTTGCAGAAGTGGTACTGGGTCAGTTATGGATCCAAGTTCTAGGAAGGCCTGGCAGTGGATGCTTTCCCACTTGGGGAGCCCTAAGATGTCACATAAGAAGTCCGGGTACCCTGCTGTACTTACCAAGTACAGAGGGAGTTGCCTTGGGGCTATTCAGAGGGAGAGAGGTGCTCAGCTCTCTGTGTCCCAGCTGAGTCCGGTGTTTGGGCCATCTCTCCGAAGGGGCCAAACCTCTGAGTGAGCCATGCTGGACGTTCCTACCAGTCAGGTACCCAAGACGACCGCACCCCCAGGCAACATCAGGTGGAACAGAAGAACGACCCAGCTGAACCTGTCCACCTACAGAATCATGAGTGAAAAGACGTGGTTGTTTTGAGCCACTGAGTCTCGGCACAGTTTGCACACAGCAATGGACACCTAACGAGGTGAGAGAGGAGATGCAGTGGCGCTGTGACTTGGGGGTTTGTCTGTTGCAGCAGCTGATGTTTATTTCCCTGATGTAACAGATGATAGCTCAGTAGACCAGCCAGGAGGTAGCAGGGCCTACACACTGGCAAAGGCGCCAAGACTGGGAGGCTATGTAGAAACAGTCCTCATGACCTGATTGACTAGATGAGGAGAATAAGGGAAGTGAAGAGGCTCTGAGAGTCCAAGCCTGCGACTGCACGGGTGGGAAGGTCCTCAGAGGGGGCTGGAGACCCGGGAGGAGGAGAGACCTGCTTGGGGAAGGAAGCAAGAAAACGAAGGCATTGTGGTTTTGGATTTAAGGTGCTGGTGGGATCTCAGTAGGAAAATAACCACCGGGCATAGTGAACCTGATTCACTGCTCAGGTAAGACATTAAGCCTGGACATGAGTGGGGGAAAGAGAGCTGACTCCATGGGAAAATGATGCCCATGGAGAGGGTAGAGAGAAAGGGAGGATGGGGCTGAGGGAGAGCCATGGAAAATACCTCCATGGCCATGGCATCCGAGGGGCCAGCAGTCAGGGAAAAAGGCTAAAGAGGTGATTCCTCAGAGCCTGGGGTAGGAGAGTATCAATGACTGGGTGGAGTCAATGGCATCAAAGCCTGTGGCAGTGCTAAGGGGCGGGGGGCCTTGAGAAGAGGGCCCTGGGCTCAAGCCAGAGGCAGTGGTGAATGAAAAGAAGGCAGAATATATTTGATCTTCATACACTTATTCATCCATCTGTTCATCCCTCTGTTTGTCCATATATTTATTTATCCATCCATCCACCCATCCATCTATCCATCCATCCATCCATATATCCATCCATTTATCCATTCACCTACCTACCCATCCACCCACCCACCCATTCATCCACCCACTCATCCATCCACCCATCCATATTCATCCATCCATCCATTTGTTCATCTATCCAAACCTTGTTAGAGCTTACCATGGGCCATGCAGGGGAGTTATATTAGAGTAAAACAGATGTGGTCCTGCCCTTTGTTGGGAACACTCAGTGAACCCCCTAAACCCTGAGATGCTCAGATTTGATGATCAAGCTCTCTCCTGCACACAAAAGGTCACAGTGAAGATACCAGCCACCATTTGTCAAGCTTTCGTTTGGGGCCAAGCCCAGTGACTTGTGATTTATCTGTTTTCTGCCACGTAGTCCTCCCAACAATGACTAAAGTGGGAACCGTCCGGAGATGACCTGACCGAGGCTGAAAGGGGTTACAGATCTTGCCAAAGCTTGAAGCGGGTGATGGGATTCAGGCACACAGCTGATGGCCACCTACCAGGTCTCCCTGCCCCCACCCCCCATGCCCTCCCCACCTCTGCCCCCGCCAGGAGAGAGGGCCTCCCTTGATCTGCTCGGGACATCAGGATTTATCTTCTCACAGAAGCAATGCCAGAGTTGATGCTGAGGGGAACCAGAAAAGTGAAAATGGTAACGTACTTTCATACATCATTGGAGGAAGAGACAGCTATGGGTTAACTTGATGACCCAAGAACACAGTTTCTATGGGAAAATACATCTCAAGTTCCAAAGAACTGACTTGGAAACACAGCCCTGGAACTTAGCCTGTGTATAAATCAGGGACTGTCTGTAACTATGACATTTGTTTAATTTGAATGCAGACCTGACTGGACTTGCTTTTTCTCACTCTGGTTCCTTCTCTGACTTTTTTCTTTTCCTTATGCTGTGCAAAGATCCTGGGCTTCCTGTTCAAGCTAACTGGCAGGAATCATACTGTCCCTTAGGAGACAGAGCATGCATTTTTGTAAGTACCCCCTAGAGATTTATTTCATCGCTATGGAAAATGTAATTCTGTTTTCCTAGGTGACGGCTCTGTCTATGCAGGGACTCCGAGTGGGCTCGAGGCCTGGCCAGATGGTGCCGGATGTGCTCCGTGTAACGTGAGGAGCTGAGCCCTCAGGTACTCCCCGGGCCACGTGACTCTTGGCGAGAGCCGGGTCTAGGTGGCTGTGCGGCTGTGTGATTTGCCCACGCCGGGCTGTCCGATCTGCCCACACTGGGCTGTCCATACAGGACACCCAGTTCTGCTCCTTGGGCGCCTAAGGTGGTGTTGAGGCAGAGGAGGGCTTGCTGGAACTGCGACTTGGCCCTTCCAGCCAAGTGTGAGTCAGACCTATTTTTAGCAGTGCCACTCCTCCAGGTGGGCCAGGTTTGACGCTAGGGGCTTTCTGCGTTCGGCATCTCTATTTCCTTGGTCCAACGGCTAGATGATCTGGGGACTCGGCATTTTCCAGCTGATATTTCTGCACACGTGACTTCGCAAGGCTGGCGGTGGAGGGAAGGAACGTTAGCCGTTGCAGGAGCTGGTGACATTATGACAGTGAGGTTTGTTGAATGACTCTATGGGTTCTGCCAGCCCGTGGGCAGGCGCAGGCATGGCAAATGGCGAGGCACTTGCTGTATCCCCCACCTGTTCTACCAGTGCCAGACATGACTAGGTGATCAGGATGCTCTCTCTCCCTGTGCTTGGAGAAAGGGGGCTGTGATCAATTAGCAATGGCTGCTGCTGAGGGTGTGGAAGTGTGGGGACCGTGTCCAGCTCTGTGCCTTCTGGGTGGAGGGTATTTGTTTAAAGTTTAGCTACTGTATGGAATCACTTATATCTGCTCTATTGACGATAGTTTATTTTAGTGTGTTCAGAGCACTTTAATTTGGGATCCTGCAGAAGCAGACCCCCAGACCAGAGTTTGAGTGCAGGTCGTTTATTTGGGAGGTGGCCCGGAGAAACGGGAGGCCAGGGGGCCAGTGAGGCCGCAGGTGTGGACGCACAGCTTCCCACTGTGGGCCACCGGGGCCTCTCGGAACTGTGTAGACTGTCTCCAGGGTCGTCCCCCTCAAGGGGCGAGCAGTGGAGTATTTATTCTGCGTCCCCGGCCTGTCATTGGTGGAGGGCTGCTCATGGGTCCCTAGTGCCTCAGCACTTTCGTCCTGCCCTTGAGTGTGAGCCGTTCAGGTTCTTGTTTCCACGGACACAGCCCTCAGGCCGAGAGCCTCCAGGTTGTGGTGGGAAGTAAGGGGGGGGTGTGCCCGGGGTGAGGGCGGGCACGGTGTCTGCCCCAGAAGAGCAGCTTTGACAGTGTCGTGACAGAGAGAGCACCGCTCTGGAACCGGATGGTCTGGGGTCAGGCCCCTGCCGCTCCACGTAGCACTGGGTAGCACCCAGACTCTCTGGCAGGTATCATTCCTGCCCTGTGCCCCGGAGGGCTTTGCTATGGGGGTCAGATGAGGCAATGCCTGTGAAAATGCTTTGTTAAAAGTCTGCATCAAGGTCATTTCCGGCTGCCTGCCTCCCTCCCCTGGGGTCCTCTCCTCCCTGTCACTCTGGGGAATGGCTAATTATGATCCCCTCATCCCAGCCAGCCAAGCTGGGCCAGTGGAGAGTCCCCGCCTCTTGGCCACAGTGCACGACCCAAGAAGAGCCAATTCAAGCCTTCCTTGGGATTGAGATGTGGGCCCTGGGAGACAGGAGACCTCTGCTCCTTATTGCAGGGTGCTGTAGCCTGGGGGTGCTGACGGTCACTGTCCCAAGCAGAGCTGAATGGCAGAGTGAGAGAGAGGGACAGACAGACAGACAGAGATGGGGAGAGAGGCCTGATGACCTTGTTTGAGTGGGGATCCAGTTGTCACCGAAACTCATGCCTTTCTTGAACCTTCCTGTTAGATGAGTCTTTTTGTTCATTGGAACGGGGCTACTGTGATTGGCAGCGGGAACCCTTCTAACTCAGGATAGAGACACAGGTGCTGGGTTATGTTTGCTGCAACTGGAGGATCTCAGAGCAGCCACTGCCGGACCCTCGTCAGGATGGGGTGGGCCCCAGGTCAGGCGGATTCAGACTCACCAGGTACAGTGGGGGAGAATTTGCAGCTGTCTGTGGGTCCTCCCTTCCCACCCCAGTGCCCCTCGGGGCCAGTGTCTGCGAGCTCTGCCCTTGGGCTCCCCCACCCCGCCCCCTCCCCCAGGGCTCCTGCCCCACAGTCTCAGGGCTGCTGGTCTCTGTGACTCATGCTCAGCCCTTGAGGAATGAGGAATGAATTCCTGCTGGTGACCTCACAGGCAGCCTCACCCAGGGGGCACGTTCACAGCTTCTTGGTAAAGTCTGGAATTCTCACACTTTCTCCCAAGTAGGCCCCTTGGGAGGACAGGGTAAAGCAGCCCAGACGTCAGGGGTCTGGGCTGGGCGGGCTGGGTGAGACCTCTCTGATGCCTGGTCATCACTCCCCCTTAAAGCGCACGTAAAATTTTATATCACACAATCCATCGCCATAAAATCACGCTTTTTGCAGTGACTTTAGTCTGCACTCCCTATACCCTCCTCTTTGAGTTCAGTGACCCTCCAGGGCGATGGTGGAGGGTTAGCCTGTGATGCCTCACCTCACCTTGTCCCCCTGGGGGACAAGGACCCTAGTGCCACAAGCAGGGCCCGTGTTAAAGGGGGAAGTTGGGGTGGAGGCTGGACTCTCAAACCCCACAGATGAGGCTGCCTGCCCCACTCCCGGGCCCTGTACCTTCTCTGCCTCCCAAAGTCTGACGGCCCTCCTTCCTCCTCTCAGAGACCCTCCCCCCCCCCATCCCCCGGGGCAGCTACAGGCCCAGCCCCTCCCCAGGGCCTCCTGGTCTTCCAGAAACACAAGGTCCCCGCAGCCCTGGGGTTCTGGCCACTCCAGACTCGTACACAGTCCCCCCACCCCTGGCACGCGTGAGCGGCCTGGCCACCTTTAGGGGAGGGAGGGTGCACGACATTGCCTCATCTATGTCCCTGCAGCACAGGGCAGCCTGCGTGGCACCTAAGCAGGGCTGGGCCGAGTCCTCGCAGGGCTGCCTCCCTGTATCTCACGTGGGGCTGATGATGTCCTTTCTGACCATAAGATGAGGCGGTTTGAAAAGGCTCAGCTGTCCCGCGAGGGGCCGGAGGGGAGTGGATCTGCCTGGGTGACACCAGTGGGACCCCGGGGCTGCTCAGGGGAAGATGGAAGCTGCCTGCCGGCTGATGAATGGGGAGGGGTTGGGGGTGGCGCAGAGATGCTTCCCAGCGTTGTTCATTTGCCAGAAGGGACGGGGAGGAAACGGGCTGAGCCGCAGTGGCAGGGGGCCCGTGTTAACAGGGTGGGAGAGGCTGCTGCTTCAGGGCCAGATGCTGGGAGGGGCTCTTTGGGGACCTAATGGTGTGGGGTCCAGAGGGGGGCTCAGGAAGGAGCCCCCTGGCTGGTTGACCTTGGACATCACAGTGGGGAGCCCACTGCTGACCACCCCCAGTATATGGATTTCAAGGACGCTCCCTCCGCCTCCCCACATGCCTCTGCCATCAGACTAGCAGTGGGTCCTGCGTGGTGAAGGGGTGACGACGCCAGGGCACGCTTGTCTGGGTAGAGTTTTGGCCGAGCCCCCCTGGGGTTATCAAGGGGTTGTGTGTGTCCCTACAGTGGCCACAGGGCTGGACGGCGGGTGAAGACATGGCTTTCAGGCTAAGGGCTGCCCTGGGCCTACGGGGACCTGGCCTTTCCCATCCAATCACACTGACCAAGGTGCGCACATCCCACTGGCAGCACGGAGCTGAGCTTCCACGTTACACATTTAAAACTTTGAGCAGCTCCGTGAGCTAATTACAAACACGAACACGAGTACACCAGCTGATTTTTGACAAAGGTGCAAAGGTAATTTAGCAGGGGAAGGACTCTCCAACAGGTGGCCTGGAGCAGCTGGATATCATAGACAGAAAATGAACCTGGGCCCACCCTCATACCTTCTACAAAATTCAGCTCAAAGTGGGTTACGATCTGAAATGTAAAACATGAAACCACGACACTCTTAGAAAAACCAGAGGAGGAAATCTTGGGGACCTCGGTCCGGGTGACAAGTTGTTAGATTTGGCATTAGGAAGTATGATCCATAAGAAAAAAATTGATAAATTGGACCTCATCAAAATTAAAAACTTCTGCTCTGTGCATGACCCTGGTAAGATGAAAAGACAAGTTACAGAGAGGGAGAAAACATATGCAGAGGTCCGACCTGACAAAGGACTAGTGTTAGGACACGGAAAGAACTCTCAACGGAGAACATCAACTGAGGGAAGACCCCGGAGACGGGTCTACTGGGCCCTGCTCTGTCCAGTAGAACTTTCTTTGGTCCAGTATGGGAGCCACGGCCACATGGGCCTCCCTGCCCACTGGGATGGGTCTGAGGGTGGACGCCTGGCCCAGGGTCTTGGCTTGAGACCCGACCCAGCCACCAGCGCTCGCCGGCCACGTCCAGTGGCCCTCATACTGATCTGAGAGGTGCTCTGTCCCACTTCCCAATGACGCTAGGACAGTGCGAGCTGGACCCTGGGGGACCCTGGCTGCAGCGGGGGCAGCAGGTCCAGGAGGGAGCCTGAGCCTGGCGCTCGGGGAGGGATGGGGGCTCCGCCTCCCCCCTGCAGGGCAGCCACGTGAGCGTGCGGGGGCAGAGGCTGCCCGGCCGGGCGGTGTCCTGCTCCTTCTGGCTGGCCCTGCTGCTGCCATTGCTGTGCAGTTGGGGCGGACAAAGGCCTGGCTTGGGAAAGGGGGGGCGCTGATGGGCGTCGGGGAGGCTCCTAGCCCCCCTTTGCTGCAGCTCACCCGTCTCTGACGTCGGCCTCATCACCCCCGCCCCCCCGTCAGAGATGAGGTACAGGGCTTGTTGGCCAGTCAGCCCCTGGCTGTCCTGATGCCAGACCTCATCACCCCCCCCTCCCCAGAGATGAGGTACAGGGCTGTTGGCCAGTCAGCCCTTGGCTGTCCTGACGCCAGACCTCATCACCCCGCCCCCCCAGAGGTGAGGTACAGGGCTGTTGGCCAGTCAGCCCCTGGCTGTCCTGACGCCAGACCTCATCACCACCCCCCCCAGAGATGAGGTACAGGGCTGTTGGCCAGTCAGCCCCTGGCTGTCCTGACGCCAGACCCTGCACCTCCTCCGGCCTGTTCTGTGATCACACTTATGCTTTTCCCAACACTGCGAGGCCAGCTTTAAGGAATGTTTTTAGCAGAAAAGTATCGTCTATTCACGTGGTATGAAAATGGCCTGAGTTTGTTTCACTCTGGGATTTAAAAAGTTACGACTTTATGGTACCCTGGAGCCCAGGACTCAGATGGCCACCGTCCCTCCTTGTGGGCCTGGTTTGGGAAGGTCTTGCCCCCTGACTCTGGCCTGGCCTTCCCCACCAGGCAGCCAGCGTGACCCCCTGAGAGTGGAGTTGGACCTCATGTCTTCTCTGCCGGGGGTCTTGAGGCCTCTCCCCTCACTCAGAGCCACGGCTGGGCCTCCGCGCGCCTCTGGGGCTGTGTTCCTTCACGCCCCCACCTTCCAGAACTTTCCACGTCATTACTCAGCCAGGCCCCAGACCCCTCACAGGCCTCACGTCAGTTGGGCTCCCCCCTGGATGGAGCCTGCATGAGGGCTGGGGTCTGGGCCTGTCCCCGTCCCCCAGGGCGTTACGGAGCCGCACCTGACATGGGGAAGGTCCTCGATATGGGGACACGTGTGTGAGGGACAGATGGTCAAACCGAGGGCTGAGCACGTGACACCACATGCCACGTTTGTCACAAGGAGAGTCAACTTGATGGCCTCAGAAGAGGCGGGTGGGTGTGCCCCAGGCGGGAGCTCAGAGGACTGTCTGGTGCGTTAACGAGTGATTTTCCAGGCTGGCCGTGTGTGTTTCGTGTCATTTATGGAGGAAGCAGCAGCGGCCAAGGAACTGATGGAAGTTCAGCCTCACCAGGAAACTGGAAGCCACGGCGCTGTGCCTCCTTCTAAGCCAACTTCCATGACCACGAGCATCCCCTGCCGAGTCCCTGTGGGATGTTTCAGCGTGGCCGGAGCCAAACCGGAAACACTTGGGTTTCCTGAAAAAGCTTTTTAAAACTTTGACAAAAGTGCTAATCTGGAGGATCTTGACGTGGATGTTGGGAAACTGGGGTGAGATGTCGAGGATTCCGCGGGGGCCGCCAGCACACGTGGTGTTTCTCCAGGATCACGTATGTCACGTATGACGTGTTCCTCATCTGACATCTAAGGCAGAGAGTGGGGGGGCAAGGGAGGGAGGGGTGAGGGGAGAGGAGGAGAGACAGAGGCTTCGAGAGCCTCTGCTGAGGAAGGTCAAGGCCTCAACAGCACCCTGCTCTCCAGCCCAGGAGCCCAGAGCTCCGAGGGTCCCCTGGATCAGACTGGCTCTCACCGTGTCATGGGAGGGAGAAGACAAGGAACAGTTGAATAAATACAACTTTCCACTGGAAAATGGGCCTCAGACATATCATGTTATTCCCTTTTTTTTTTTAAAGTATGAAGATAATTCTCCGCATCTTGGCTTCTGAAGGGGGTTGTATTTCCCTTCTCTTCCGCGTGTTCTTTTCCAGCCTGGTAAATGTCTGCGTAGGTTAGGGATAAGAAGGACCACATGAGCGAGGAAACTTCCAGACTTGGGGGTGGGGCCTGGCTGCCTCACACCCCACCCCCCCGCCTCATCTGGGCCGGGCCTGACCCAGACTCGCGGCCTCCCTGTTGCTGTCTTGGCCTGGGTGGGCCCCAGGGATGCTGCTCTACAGTCCCCGTCAGTCCAAGCCACCCAGCTGTGCCCGCCCTTTGGCTTACGATGGGGTACAATCAATACAACCCTGCGTCAGGATCTCCACTTGGAACTCTAACGTCCTGCGGAAACTGGGTGTCGCTGGTAGCCCATGCCTTGAACATGGTGCACCTTGCCCTGAACCCCAGTTTTCTCAAGCAGCCCCTCCCAAGGGCAGGCCTAAAATAAAATACTGTAATGAAATGCCCCCCTCGCCAGCCCAGACAACCCCCTGCCCATACCCTGTCTTGGGAGGGTGGTGAGGGTCCTGAGTTCCTTGTCTAGCCCCTCCCTGGGGAGAGGACACTCTGAAGGTCACAGCCGTGTGGTCCTTGCCCTGTGAGGTACTGGGACAAGTGCCCGGCCAGGAGCAGCTGGGGACCCTCCCTCCTGCCTGGTCATCCAGGTGGCCGGGGTCTCCCCACTCAGTTTGTCAGCTGCTTGGGCAGAGGGCAAGGAGACAGTGAGGCTCATACATGCAGGGAAAGCTGGACAGGTGACCCCGAGTTGGGGGAGAGTCACCTCTTGAGAAGCTGGGATGCAGCAGAGGACCACTGCCGGGCTCCCGGCTGGGATGCCATCGTGAGGGCTGGGTAGGGGCGGTGATCTTCCCCGTTTGCTTCTCCCGTGTGTCCTCAGGGACGAGAACAGTTCAAGCCTCGTCGGATCGACACGTAAGCAATGTCCCAGCACCTCCCGTTCCAAAGCAAGTCCAGACTAAAAGAAAGGTGTGTGGATGATTAAAGAAAAATCCCTTGGGAGCTGGAGTTCAGCCTCCCTCTATTCACTGATTCCAGGCATCCCGCTTGCCCTTCAGGCCTCAGTTTCCCTGTTGGGAAACCGTGGGAACAACAGCCGGCCGCATCACTGTGGCTGGAGGGCGTGGGGGGAGGGATTCCAGGGCTCGGGGTGGGGAAGTAGCGACGGGCCAAGTAAACACGTTTACTTGCTGTTCACCAGGGAAGGGGTAGCGGGGCTGGGTCTCCCATCACTGTCCAATCAGTCACCCGGGGCTGCTGACGTTTCTTGGTGGAAAAGATGGTGAACACGCGGAGCCTAGGGAGCTGGGACACAGCCTCCCCAGGAAACCTCCGGGAAGGGTCGCTGGAGCCCACCTGACGCCAGATCGGGCGGCGGGGGGCGGCACCTGGAGGGGACAGGTCGTCAGGGAGTCAGGGCCCGTCTGCTCTGGCTCCCATTTTGAAATTGACAGCCGTGCGACTGGAAGAGGGAAGACCAAATCTGACTCCATATTGGATCTGTTTCTTTTACTTTAACCTTGGTATTCTATTGCTTTGGCTTCCAGGTAGGAATGTTGCCTAGTGCCTGAAATATACAGGATAGCCCAGTTTCTCAAGGCTGACCTTTAAGGATGTAACACTTTTCCATTCATATAAAAATAAAAAGTTGGGGATGGGAGAATAACATGTGTCTTGTGTCTTGTTGGAGGTTTACAGGGACATCGTGACCCAGCCTACCACGCCCCTCCCTCACGTTGCCTTTAAAAATGCTTTGTTGAAACCTTCGGGGAGTTGGGGGTGTTTTGGGCATGAGCCACCTGTCTCCTTGCGTCGCCCTGCAGGAACCCTTTCTCTGCTCCAGACTCCAGCATTTCAGTGCGGTTTGGCTTTGCTGTGCGTCGGGCATATGAACTGCCGATTGGTGACACACATAAAATCATTTACTTCCAAAGAATAATCTTCCCTCGGCTCAGTAATCTGGATTTTCCCATGTCGTTTGCATTTCGAGGACTCTATGTCACCTCAGGAATAATTAATATACTGAAGTGTCATTAAAGCCTGTGAACTTTGATAGAATTAGTAACACACACATTTGCATTTTTTTCCTTATTTGAAAAAATAAAGTCTCTTGGCAAAACCCATAATACAGGGACTTCTCTGGTGGTCCAGTTGTTAAGACTCCGTGTTCCCAATGCCAGGGGAGCACAGGTTCGATCCCTGGTCGGGGAACTAAGGTCCCAAATGCTGCATGGCACGGCCAAAAAAATAAAAAAGAAAGAAAAAACCCCACCAAAACCATAATGTAACAGTGTCAGGAAATGAAGCACTTTCAGAGGCTGTTTCTGATTATAATGATTTCAGGTTTTTTTAGTTATTCTGCTCCAAACTTTTATCTTTATACTTTGCTCTGGTGTGAAGAGGCTCTATTTATAAAACAATAAAAGAAAAACGGTTTTATGTGGAGACTGAACTCTTTCATAACTGAGGCAATTAATATGCAATGATATTAAGCTTTCGTCTATATGAATTCTACATCATTAGCTAGAAATTAGCCTGCATGGCTTGCCATAAAATTTCTTTTTCCTCCTCCCTGAGGAAGGAATGTTTTTATTTGGAAAGTCTAACAGAGGGATGAAAACAAAACCACATGTAGTTTTGCATATCACAGACCCTCTGCTGAAAGGAATAAAGTTGAGAGGGTCCCCAGCACCATGGGTTACAAAGGCTACAGCCATCACGAGGGCAGAGAGGATTTTATTTTTTGAACAAACACATGATCTTTTGTGATATCAACCAAGAAAAGAAATCTGAATATTTATTATTCTAATTTGATGAGTTAATCTTCCACAGTTTCAAAATCCCAGTTTCAATACGATGATTTGTCAAGCCCTGGTCTGCCTCCATGCATTCTTTCCTTCCACAGATATGTGAGTGCCTACGGAGTGTCTAGCCACGTGTTAGAGGCCAGAGGCTGATACAACAGATGAAGTCCCTGCCCTGGGTCGGGGGGCTGATAGTCTGATGGAGGAGAAAGTAGAACAAAGAAACAAATGCATTGCCCCTGAGTCCAAACTGTTTTGCTCACCACGTCTGCTCACCACAGGACAGGCCAATAATTTGGGAGACCAGTTGCTGGGGCAAGGAGTAGTGATTTTATCGGGAAAGCCAGCAGACCGAGAAGACAGCAGACTCGTCTCAAGGAACCATCTTAACCCAGTCAGAATTCAGGCTTCTTTTATACTAAAAAGGGAAGGGGCGTGGTTGGTCCTGGCAAACTTCTTGGTGCCGGAATCCGTTTTCTTGCAGCTGCTCCCCTAGGTCAGGTCACGGTGCTCCTGTAAACCTCCAACAAAACCAATGTTATATTCTGTTCTGCGCCTTTTTATTGCCATAGGAGTGCAAAGGTGTTATACTCTTAAAGATCAGAGCTTTGACATGGGCTCTCCTGCATATTTCAGGCTCCAGGCAACATACTTTTACAAAAGGTGCAGAGCCAGCCTGACTCAGCACAGGCAACGGAGCACAAAGGTTAAAGTCAAAGAAAGAGATCCAACATGGAGTCAGATTTGTTGTTCCCTCTTACAACATCAAGAGGATACCTTCTGATAGTGACAAGTGCTCTGAGGTGAGAAGGTGGGGGGCGGGTCCCTTCTATGGGGCAGGGGGGTCTCACTCACGAAGGTCACACCATGTGCTGTTAGCAGGCAGTGGCTGAGCACGTGGGGTCCAGACCCAGGCCTGTGCCTGCAGCTGTGGGACCCTCTCCAATGGAGACTTTGGTTCTCAGACTTCCCGGCGGTCTGGTTGAAACTTTCTTGGAACAGATGGAGCTGGAGGCTCCTCCATCCTCTTCTCCTTTCACGGGTGTCACACCAGCATCCCAGCCTGCAGGGGCCCCACCTCCTGCTGCCCCCTCATCCACAGTGCCCTCTAGTGACTCCTACACGTTTAATCTCTTCTCGGCCTCAGCTTCTTGAAAGGACTGGACCAACAGAGCCTGTTAGGAGAAAATATGAATATTTAAAAAGTGTGTCATGGCAGGAACATAAAAACGACCACCACCGTTGGTTGGAAACATCTGATCCCTATCGATTTCCAAGTTGGCTCAAGGCTGCTTGCATGTTTCATCTTGTTGTCAAGCTGACACCCTGACAGAGTGTTTTCCCTCCCTCCTTCTCTCCCCCAGCAGGAAACAGGGTCCTGGCCAAGCTTGCCTCCCTGTGATTTGTATTTTGCTTTCTTGGTAGGGTCACCAGCCTCTACCCATCCCCTGAATACCTTTGCTGCATTTCAGCTGCCTTTGTAACATGGTAACAACCCAGCCCAAATGAAGGTGTGCGGAAATCTTAGCTGGAGGATCCGAACTGGGTGTTGCTCCATGCGTGGAAAAAACACAGTGTTTCTTCTCCGAGGAATTCAATCCACACGGCGCTCAGTCCATCAGCTGGAGGCCCCAGCCAGGATCTGCCCACCCTGCCCCCTGACCTCTTTCCAACTGGGGGTCACCCCACACAGACATCACACTCCCTAGGCGCTGACACCAGAGCCCCAAACGGAAGCACCCCGTCCTGGGTGGCTATTGTGTCCGATGCAGGGCACGCTGTCTCCTGGGGCTGAGACGTCCTCTCCCCTGAGGGGGCCTCAGCCACTCCCATGCAACAACACAGACTTCTCTCTCAGAAGAAAGGGAAGCCCTGGCAGCAGGTCCTGGCGTGTGAAATGTAGGGGCAGTGGGGAGGGTGAAGAAACCGATGGGCCAGAACCAAGCCAGCAGTGGCTTTATGGACCCCTTTCCTCTCGAATGCATGCATTATGGATCTGACGGCGCTGCTCAAATGTTCATTGAAGTCTCATTTCCTGTGACGGAATGAATTGTGTGCTGTATAATTAGGCATATAATTAAATGCAAATTTTGGAGCTTAGGAAAGTATTGGGACGGAACCCCCTTCAGTGCTGGCATGAAAAATTCGAATGCGTTGAACTTTTAATGTGTGTGAATCCTATCTCTGCCTTGACTGACCATGGGGGAGGGACGTGTAGGGTGGGGACAGTGCCAAGTATGGGTGTCCCTGGCCCCTTTGGTCTTTTCTCCCAGGCTCGGCCTCCAAGTGCGTATTGAGGCTTCTGGATACTGACCCCTCCCCCACTGGCACAGCCCTCTCCTCTGGACACTGGTCGCTTTTCTCCTCACTGGACGCCTCTGGCTGGAGAGCTGTAGGGGTCAGAATGGTTCTGCCACGTCTGGTGTCCCTGAGGTGCCCCAGCCAAGCTGCCTTTTGGTGATAAGCGGGATGATGCTGGCTTCAGTGTCTACGCTTGGTCAGTGGATGGCCAGCTGTTGAGCCGTGAGGGGTGATGACCCAGTCGGAGGCAAGCCCCAAGGTGGTGGTGGTGCAGAGGGAGCCTGCTGGAGAGACTGTGTCCAGGAGACCCTAGGGTGGCCAGGGTCTGTCCTAGGCCAGCCTGAGCCACTGTTGCAGGGAGTTTTGTGGGAGCTGTGACTGTTCTCTGCTGAGCGGTTTGGAGAGACACAGAGGTGACTGTCACTGCTGCTTCCAGGAACGTCTTGGCAGCTGGGGCCTTTCTTTGGATGAGACTGTGCATGGAATTGTGTGCATGAGGCTCCCAATCTCGCTTTAGAATCAGAAGGAGGACGGCTGATTGTGAGGATGGGAACTCAGGGTCAAAGACGGAAGAGGTAGGAAGCAGCGAGAAGAGAGAAAGGTTTGAAAGCTTCACCATCGCAGGCGTAGAAATAGAAATAGTATGACTTATCTATTTCCAGAACAAGGTCTGCGATGACCTATGATAACCATGCTAGTTCAAGGCTTCCAGGTCTAGATGATGGAGGACCACACGCCTTTGTCTTGTCTCCAGCCTACAGCTCCACTAAAGGATAGCAAAGTGCTCCAAAAGTTATAAAAAGTTATAAAGTTATAAACTCACAAAGAGAAAGAGAACGGGAGGCTAAAAGTGGGACCTAAAAGTTATAAACTCACAAAGAGAAAGAGAACGGGAGGGAAACCTTCAGAGGATGAGAGATTTCAACACACTCGGGGAAGGTGGAGAGAAGGGAGGTGTCTGGTGCAGCGAGCAGAGCCAAGGAGGGGGTGTCAGCCCCAAGGAGCGTGGAGGCACCCAGGATTCAGGGTGCCCGTATGGAGAAGACCACGGCCCTGAAACAGGGATGTTAAATGGAAGTGCACCCCTAATCCCCCCTCCTTGGAATACCTGGCATTTAACCCTGCTCCCCTCCCAGACCAGCCCACCTCCCCCTGCAAATTCAACAAACCAACCAAGCAACCAAGCAACCAATCGACCATGGGTTCTGCTCCAAGGAAATTTAATGAGTCGTTTTGGGAGAACTGAAGTTGGTATGGCCTATGCTGGGTACCCCAGAACCAAGCCCTGGCAATGGGACATTTACTGAGCCTTCCTCTGGACCCTGTGTCCGAGGTCCTGAGGGAGCGTTTGCCCCAACTTGATCACCCATTGTGAGGTCTGCCAGCTGCCAGCCCCTTTCCCAAACAGCGACTATTGCCCTGTTCCAATAAATGAACACACAAGCCAGTAATTTGAGGAAAGCTGGCAACGTGAAGAAGAGGAACAAAGAAAAACACTCCTAAAAAAATGCAGAAGAGCATTCAGAGACGGACGTGGCAGCCATAGAGGGCTGCCACTCTGATCCCCCCCCTAGCAAGATGGCAGCTCGCCGACAACTCTGGCTGGGAGTCTTCAGGCCCTGCGCCACCTTCAAGCTGATGCTCTGTGCTTCACTGGCGCCTGCAGCTGGTGGTGAACAGCGGTGGTACAAAGCTCACCGTTTCTGGCCAGTGTGGGATACCAGATGATGTCTGCCCCCGAGCTCCCTGATGGGCTGGATGAGATGTCCTCAGAGCTGCGTGGTGGTCTTGGGCTTCTCCTACCCTGTCTTCCTCCCTTCCCCTTCTCCTTTCATAAGAGCCAGACCTGTATGATCATCTGAAGGCGCTCCTGCTTCCTCCTGTCCCCTCTCCCCCTTGTTTTTCACAGGTGTGATGCCCAATAAATCTCTTGTCTGCCTTTGCTTCTGCTTTGCAGAGGGTCCAAGAATTGGGACTAGATCACTCACAACCTGGCCGGCAAGGGAGACCCCATCCCAAGTTGTATGTGGGCTGTGGGTAGTCCCTGGCACAGGTGGTGGCCCAGATGCCAACAATTTTAATGGTGGTGACTTTGGAGTATGTTTCAGTGAGGGGATGCCCTGACTAGCGTGATGATCCAGTCTGTTGAAAATAGGGAAGCAACAGTGCACACGAAGACAAAGGAAATGGCTGGTTATGACTGCCTCACATTCAACACTACATTCATCCCCCAACATGTCATTGAGACCCATCTATTTGGTGGTGGTGTAAGGTCCTCGGAGTGTAGAGAAAAGAGAAGACCAAGTCGAAACCTCAGCAGCTACCCCTTCCTCCACTTCAGCCAAGAGTGTGAATCAAAAACAGTGTCGCATTCACGTGAGACCAGGAGAAGAATTGCCCATCTGGGTCCAGCCTAAATTCCTGACCACAGAATTATGAGCAGATAAAATGGTTGTTTTGTTATGTTAAAAAAGACAAAACAAAACGACAAAAATTAGTGTCACATTGTGGAAGGCATGTAGGTTGGCACGATCAGGGCTGCCCTTGAAGATTTTAAGAACACAGGGTCGGTGGTCCCACTCGTATCTGTTTACGACCCACTGAGTCATGAAGCTGGGTGTATCGAGGGTGGTCCTTTTTAACGTGGAGATGGTACAGCTGGGAGGGAGCCTGAGTGGGACCAGAGGGCGTGAGTAAGTGGTGTGAGCAGGTGTCCAGAGCACCCACCACATAGACCAGTGCCTAGTCCAGTGGGCATCTCCGGCCACGTGACCTGCTGGAGGAGCAGGGAGAAGCCCCCGCTTCACAGATGGGTGGGCTTGGCATCTGGAGGCAAGATGGAAATGCTTCTGCATCCCCTGAGTTCGTCATCACAGGCTTTACTGCAACGAGTCTCAGTACCTTCTAACTCCATCCTCTGCTGCTTTGCAGATGATCCAACGGACACAGTCAAAGAAAAAACACAAAACACAACAGTGCGGACAAAACAAGTAAAAAGAAATAAAACAAAAATGCAAACCCAAACTCAGATTCATTCATGTTTTCAATGAATTTTTTACAAGACAGATAATGCATCCATGAAACAGGAGCACAGGGCTATGAGAAGAGAACAGTCACAGCAAGAGAGTGCTGCGAGATTAAAAACATAGGAAAACCTCTCATTCAAGTGTTAGAATTAGAAGAAATGTCCTGGAAAATAGTGCAAAAGACAAGAAACAGAGATTATGGGAGAAGATCCACAAAGGATCAATGTCGTAGCTCTGTCGCCTGACGGGCAGTTCCAGAGACCACTACGGGGGCAGCACCTTCTGCTCCGATGGACGGGCCACTGGGGCCTCCTGCTTCCCAGCGTCCTCCTCTCTTTGCTGTAGTGACTCTCCTGACCAGTAAATTTGGGGGGGGGGTCACTGGGCCGGGCAGCCCATCTTTCTCCCTCTGGGAGGGAACTGCCTGTAGGGTACCATTGTCTCTCTGTCTCATTTTAAAAAGTCTCATTTTAAGAATATGTTATTTCATCTTATCTCTCAGAGGTTTCAAATATGGTTTCCCTAAAGATTAATTCTGCTCTCTTTATTGCTTCTTTTTTTTCTACATTTGTTGATTTTCCTTGGTCTTTGACTTTCATGCAGTCACATATCTAAATCTGGGGCCTCGGGACACTGGTGGAAGGTCCCTGTGTATGGGTGACCTGGAGGTCAGCAGTGTGTTGGTTAGAGACCAGACCCCTCCCCTCCATCTGTCTCTGCAGCTGACCTTCCCACTCCCCAGACGGGCTCACGCCCTAACTGGACAAGGGTGCCCATGAAACCCCTTCCAAGGGCAGCTCTCCCTATTGGTTTCCTGACGCCGCTGTGACAAATCGTCACACACTTGGTAGTTTTAAAACAACAGAAATTAACTTTCTTGCAGTTCTAGAGGCCAGAAGACTGAAATCCAGGCATCAGCAGGGCTGTGCTCCTTCCAGAGGCACTAGGGGAGGAAACTTCCTCACTTCCACCTTCTGCTGGCTCCAGGTGCTCCTTTGTTTGTGGCCACATCAGTCTGGTCTCTGCCTCCATTTTCCTCCTCCTTCTCCCTGTGTCTCTCGTCAATCTCTTATAAGGGCACTGATCACCGCATTTAGGGCCCACCCAGGGAATCCAGGACGTTTTCCTCTCAAAATCCTTAGTAACACCTGCAAAGGCCTTTTTCCAAATAAGGTCACATTCTGAGGTCCGGGGGGTGGGTCGGGACATGGACATATCTTTTGGGGGAAACACCATTCAACCCAGTATACTCCCTAAACTTCCAACACATCCCCTTTTCCAGCCTAAATCCCTGGACAGTGAGTTCTCTGCAGAGTCTTACAGAGGAAGGCAAGGGACACAGCCACTTGTTGGATCTCCAGGGGGCCACTCTGCTCTGTGACACTACAAGGAGGCACAATAAGCTGTGTGAAAGAGGGGCATCTTTCAATTTCTGTTCATTCAGCAGGTGTTTACGTTCTGTGTGGCACCGAGTGGGTACAGTGGCAGACCGGCTTCTCCTGGATATACTTCTATGGCTCCCTTTGAGTGATGCTGGTGCCTGAATCCTTCTCCAGGCCTGCAGACCCGTGGCTGGACCTTGACATTGGCTTTTCTCCCTCCTGGGCTGGCCATCCTCTGGGGTTGACCCGCTGTCTGGCCACCAAGCAGTGCCTTGATATCCCCATGGTTCACTCATTGAACACTCAGATCCCAGTGAGGAAGCATGGGTTCATTGCCCTTCCAAGGTGGGCACTTCAACAGAGCAGAGCCTTACCTCCAGAGAAGGGGCTAGCACGATAAGTTTAGGCCGTGGAGTCAGTCAAAAAGGGTCCTTTTAGGGAAGTAAGTACTCCTTAAATTATAGTAATAAAAGCACATGTGAACACTTAAAAGGAATCGTAGAAATAAAAGAGCAGACACAGGGTAAAGAAAAGGGGTGGGGGACAGTGGGCCAGAAACACCGCATTATTCCTCAGAAGTGCTGACATTTTCTGTTTGGGCCTGTTGCTTAGCGAAATTCCACAACCGGGGCGTCATTCCTGCTGAATTCAGGCTTGTCCAGAAACCTCATGAGACCAACGGCTTCTACTGTTTTAATATATGGGTCAATGGAAAACAGTTGGAAATCTGGTAGTTGGTTAAAATTTCACTGGCCAGGCCCTGTTTGAAGAGACACATTTATACTTTAGTCGATGCTCAAATAAATTACACCGAGAGGCAGTTATAAAATTTGTCAGACAAGAATTTTTTTGGGGGGGTGGAAGGAGTGGAAGACCCAGCAGCGTGGAGCTGAAGGGGCACTGGAAGACCACTGCCCTGCCCCCGGCCCACTACATTCTGTTGAGGAGCTGAGAAGGGGGCTCCATGCTGAGGACTGCTGACAGAACCGAGACCCAGCCTCAGGTCTCAGGATCCCAGCCGTCCCCCTTCTGTGACAGAGGTCACAACCGGAGGCCTGAAGCGCGTGTTTTGTTTCAAAGAAAATGTGCCCCAAGCTTTAAAAATCCAGATATCACACAGAGTGAGATCTCCAGCTTCTCCTGAAGACCTAGAAGTTCCGGCCGCATGGGGCTGGCACCCCTGCAAGGCAGTGGGATGGTCTCCTTTGGTCCCCTGGTTCCCACCTTGCCTTAACCACATGGAACTGTAGAACCGGGCTGTGGGAGAGCATTCTGGAGAGGGGTGGCGCCAGAGAGAGGGAGACCAGCATCTAGGAACCCCAAACTTGTCTGTGGGAGGTTTGTACTGCACGTGGACATTCATACGGATGCACAAGCATATATGTGTATTCATGTTTGTCTATGTGTGTGCCTATCTATCTATCTGTCATCTATCTATCTATCCTGCAGATAAAACTGGTAGATCTGGAGCCAGCCTGGGAACCTGGGCTCAGGTGTGTGGACGCCCTGGGTGAGAAGAGCTGAGGGTGATCTCCTTAACCCCCCTGGTGTGCTAGATGGAACCTGTGGGGAAGGAAGGACATGGCCAGCCCACAGCAGCTGGGCCTTGGCCTGAAATCCTTCAGGGCTCCAGAAAGCTATGGATACCCTGACCAGCACTTCCAGAGAGGAAACATCCCAGTAAATATTGTACAGAATTGTTTTCTGAGAAACTACTTACTATATTTAATTAAACAATAAATCAATTAATATAATAATATTATTTAACACTTATAATTGTATAATATATAGTATAAAGTTATATTGTATATATATTGCATTGTATCTTATTATGTATAATATATAATAATATAGTAACTGATCATTTATATCCTGACGTTCTTCCTAAAGCAATTGAGGTTCCTTAGTGTGCACACACATATCCTTTTATAGAAAGCATTTAAAATAAGAGAAAAGGCAAGATCAGCAGGAAAAAAGGGTTACAAGATAAAGACCAAGAGAGGTAATTATTTTTTGAAAATTAGTTATACAAGGAACGCATCACATGGCTTCTGAGACAAAATTCTTGAAGTGTCAGTCTGTAACAAAGAGTCTCAGTGATGCCTTTTTGTAGCTGGGCCCTGAAGCAGCTGAGGGCATGTAAAGAAGGCTCTTGTGGAGTCAGGCTGACGGAGTCCAGGAAGGTGGCTTTCTGTCCCTTGGGGTGAGGTGAAGCTGGGCTTCCAGACTGAAGAGCCACAAGTTCCGTCACCCCTCAGAAGGGGCCTCTGAAATCGTCTGATCTCCTCAGGTGGCCTGAAGAATCACAAGAGGGGATAGCTTGTCGTGCCACTGTAAATTCCTTTTATCAGGCTGGGATAGTGAAAGTGATTTTTAAAAACCTGTACGTTTCATCGCATTTTGCCATAACTCATGGCAGAGTTAATGGAATAACATACATTAAGGTTTCATCGTTGGCCTCGTTCAGTTTTGGTTCCATAAACCTCTTTCTGACACATTTCCTAACAGGATTGTCGGGAGGATGGATCACTCCAGGAAAGAAGAGCTGTGAGCTTTTCAGGAGGAAAGCTCTCTGTACTCCTCTCTTTTCAGGAGGAAAGCTCTCTGTACCGTGGAGACCGCGATGAGGAGGAAATCTAACCAGCAGAACAGCTGACGCTGGAAGTGATTCGAAGTTTGAAAGTTCTTTTTTCTGCCGGCACATTGGGCTCCTCTCTGGCCAAGGGCAAGGGGCAGCCCTGGTCTGGGGGCACAGAAGGGCTCTCCCTGGGTAAGGGCTGTTCTTCTTTGCTCTTCCTTCCTCTTTCCTTCCCTCCCTCCCCTACGGGTGCCGTAGTATTTTTATTTAGATAACACCATTACATGCCCATAGCATTCCATTACGCAGATCAATTCCAAGCATTTTGACATTACTCACTTAAAACAGAGATGTATGACAAAAATAATCCAAATTACAGTCTCACTTTTTTGGGTCTATTCCTGTGTTTTATTATATTTTAAGTTCTGCCGGGGCTGGGGCCATGTCATCAGCTCCGAGCCGCCACTGGCAGATAGCAAATGCCTGGTAAATACTTAAGGATTAACGACGCATCGTTCTGATGCCCCTGCCTGGACCCCTACTCTCAAGGATCCCTCCTGCGAATGATCTCAGCAGCTGTGGTGTCTGGAGAGGGTGCCAGCTCTCTGCATTCCTTCTGAGGGTCTGGGGAGGGCAGGACATGCCCGCCTTGGGATGTGAGGCCTGCCTTCTTGAGGGAAGCAGCCTCCACCTTTGTCCGGCAGACACAGCCCCTCAGGCTCCCAATGGGATGAGGGAGGGCAGGGAGGGAAGCTTCTAGAAGACAACGAGGTCTTTGGGGTCACTGTTAGGTTCCAGTGGCCTGATGGAGACGACTCGTGAGGCCTGGTCCCCCTGCAGGGCTTCATTCATTATCTCCTGGGTGATGTGAGGACAGAAGAAGACACAAGGATGAGGACAGCTGGCAGGATGGGAGCATCCCCAGGGGCTGTGAGAGCCTCCAAGTGTGGCCGGTACAGAAGCACGGACATCCTGGGAGCACGAGTCACTTATTTCAGGTCCAGCTCATCCCAGGACCTGACACCGCCCTCACGTTCCTGCCATGCAGAAATGCTCATAGACCTCTGCACCCACAATGCAGCTCCAGGGCTCCTGTCTGCTCTCACTGTCCCCTCTGCCTGGGATGCCCTTCTCCGCACTGCCTCCCCCTTTAGAAAGCTCCTATACATCCTTCTAGACCCGGTTCGGGTATCTTCTCCAGGAAAGCTTTTATAAGCCTACCACCCTGGGGGCTTGTCAAGGATGCAAGTCCCAGAAATGACTGAACTAGGGGTGGCGGGTGGCACTCGAGGGGAGCTAGTGTTTTAGTAAGTCCTCAGGTGATTCTGGGGAGGAGCCAGGTTTATAATCGCTGCCCTGCTCAAAGTTGCCCGCAAAGACCACTCGAATTTATATGCTTATTTTTGGGGTAGACTTAATCAGTTCTTCAAACTTTCTCCCTGGAAACGAACTTTCAACCTCAGATACTGGATAAGACACCCCCAAATGAAAATTCTGGACATGTAAAATCGGTACCTAGCTGGTTTGACTGTGATGGTCTCTAGGAGGTGAATGGATGGACATTTGGTGTCTGCCACATGGCTCAGAGCAGGCCGCCTACATGACACAGAGTGGAAAAAAAGGGGCACCACAAGGGCTTTCCTCGGGCAGGGAGTGTCCCAACCTTCAGGTGTGTTAACGCACACACGTAATCTGTACGACACCCATGTGGACAAGTATTTCCCATCCCTACTTTACAGAGGAGGAAACAGACTTGGGGAGGGTCAAGACCTGGCCCCAGGTGGCTTGGTGCAGCTGGGATTTGATACAGACATTCGGGCTCACAGCTGGTTTAGGGCTGGCTCCCTGGAAACAGAGACTGAGATGGATTCTCCTGCAAATGACTGATCAAGGGGAGGCCCAGGGCACACATGTGAGGGTGGGAGGATGGAAGCAGGGGACAGGGGAGGAAGGGAAGCCTCGATGGGTTCAGGGACGTGCAGCCACGCGGGCTTTCACCATCGAATCTGTCCTGTATCACTTTGCACCCCTGCCTCTGTCGGTCTTTGGCCTTGAGCCTCCCCTCAGGAGTAGGGTGGAGGGGCACAACTTCCTGGCACTTCTGGGGAGGTGGCTCCCATTAATCAAGGACAGAGAGAGGTGCAGGTGAGAGAGAACCTTTCTCAGCCACACCTGCAGCCGCTGGGAGATGGGCTTCTACAACCCGACACAGGGACCCCAGGGGCTGAGCAGGGAGCTCAAGGTGTGGCTCTAAGAGCCCTTATCCCTGAGCACTGCGCAGAAGTGTCACCCATCCCAACAGGTCCAAGCCTGGCCAGCACAATTCTTGAGAGGGGAGCACTTCTGGGGTTTTTCCTGGTCTCCAGCATCTTGATTGTGGCAGCCAACAATAGGTCTGACCACCAGGCATCTCTCTACTGCTACCTGGAGGGAATTTGAAGTGATAAAAGGATGTCCTGAGACCTTTCAAGCCCTTCCTCTGTGCTGAGGGCCGCCTTGTGTCTCTAGCCCTGGCAGGTCCTGGCACAGGCAAGCCCTCAGGACCAGCTTGCTTGTATGAGTGAATGAATGAGTGAATGAAGGAATGACGCCTCCAGGCTTGTTGCCATCAGGTCTGGCCATGCTGCTGCTGGGGAGGCAGGTCTCGATTTCTGCCCCTTCTCGGTCTTTCTGGGCAGGACTGCAGCCCACCCACCGCCTCTCTCAGAACTCGACTGGCAGATTCCACGTACGTCCGTGTATCTTTTCAAGTGTTCCCTGTGTGTTTCCTCAGGATGCAGGGCTGCTGTGTGGGTGAAGAGTGGTGGGGCAGCTTCTGCATCGTCTCAGCTCAGCGCTGGAGGCGTGAGGGGAGGAGAGGGCGAGGTGGGGACCCACGGGCATGGTCACAGTTACTGTTGACAGCATCCGGGCTGTAGCAGCCGGTGGAAAAAGGATTTCACCGTTGCCTGTAAACCATGAATCAGTGGCCGCTCTGGCCAACGGCTTCCTCAGTGAGTAGCCCATTCATTCTGACCCGAAGGGAGGGCTGAGGGGGCACTGAAATGGTGTGCCTGTGCCAGTTCTGGTGAACGGCTGTCTGTCTGTCTGTTCCGCTCCAGATGCTTCATCGACCCCAACCCGGTGCTCGGCCCCTCCCGGTGTGTGGCTGCGGTGGGCGGGTGGGAGGTGACCTGGCCCTCCTTTGCTTGCTTCCACACTTACTCACTGCCCAGTCACCTTCCGGTGTCCCCACCCACCTGCTGATCGTCTCCTGGTCCTGCGACAGCCTCTGCAGGGGCGGGGAGCCCACCTTCCTCCCCGTGGTCTCCCATCTCTCTCCAGCCTCCCCCTAAAGGGTGCCTGGCCCTCCCCGCTCCCTGTGCTGTCTGTCAGCAAGGTGCTGGGTGCAGAGAGGGGAGAGCCCGTGTGCAGGGCACAGAAGTGACAACACTGGGAGTTGAGCACAGACCCACTGGCAGCCCCCGGTTAGGGGCAGGGTGCTCTGGGGGTGCAAGGATGGTTGCCCAGAGGAAGTGACCATCAAAGGCAGAAAGGACAGTACGAGGGGCTGTGAGATGGCAAAGCTCGTTACCTGTTACATCTGCTACGACGCCCTGGGGCCTTTGAAACTCTTTCATTTTCCCCTCTCCACCACCCCCCACGATAACCCTGTGAGACCAGAAAGATGGAACAATTACTCTCATTTTACTAAGGAGAAAACTGGAGCTCAGATGGGGTAACTGGCTCAAAGTCCCATGGCCAGACAGTGAAGAGCTATGTCTACCATCTAAGCCCCCTTGTTCAAGCCAGAGGTGGTGCAACTGCCCCACACTTACTGACGGCTTGGTTGATGCACAGGACCTGTGTTATTCTGTCCTATTGTATTCTATTCTATTCTATTCTATTCTCCTGCTACAGCTCCCCCCAGCTCTAAGCAACCACTAATATTCTTGTTTCTATAGATTTGCCTATTTGGACAACGCATATAAATGGAATCATACAATATGTGGTCTTTTGTAGGAATGGAATTGCTGGCTCATGTGGTAACTCTATGTTTAACCTTTTGAGGAACTGCCAGGCTGTTTTCCCAAGTGTTCAATAAATTGGTGATTTTTACATTCTTCTCAGTAGTGTATGAGGGTTCCACTTTCTCCATATTCTAACCAGTACTTATCATCTAAGCTATTCCAGTGGATGTGAAGTGGTATCTCATTGTGCTTTTGACTTGCATTTCCCTGAAGGCTGTGATGCTGGGTATCATTTTATATACTTATTGGCTATTTGTATATCTTCCTTGGAGAAATGCCTGTTTAGATACTTTTCCCATTTCAAAATTTAGATTGTCTTTTTGTTATTGAATTTAAGCGTTCATTATATATTCTAGATACAAATTCCTCATCATTCCTTATGATTTGCAAATATTTTCTCCCATTCTGTGGGATGTCTTTTCACTTTCTTGAAGATGTCTTTTGAAGCACAGTAATTAAAAAAATTGATGAGTTCTATTTATCTGTTTTTTTCTTTTGTTGCTTGTTCGTTTGGTCATATCTAAGGAACCACTACCTAATCCAAGTTTGCGAAGACTTACCCCTAGTCTTTCTCTAAGAGTTTTTATAGTTTTAACTCTTAGATTAATTTTGAGTTAATTTTTGTGTATGATGTATATGATATGAGATAGGAGTCAAAGTTAATTCTTTTGAATGTGGATACCCAGCTGTCCTAATACTGATGATTGTAAAGACTATTCTTTTCCCTTGGAATTGTTTTGGCACCTTTGTTAAAAATCAGTTGAACATAAATGTAAGGGTTTATTTCTGGACCCCATTCTATTCCATTAATCTATATGTCTGTCTTTATGCATGTCCCATACCATCTTGATTACTGTTGCTTTGTATTAAGTTTTAAAATCAGAAAGAGTGAGTCATCCAGCTTTGTACTATGTTTTCAAGATGGTTTTGGCTGTCTGGATCCCTTGCAAACTTCTATGAATTTTGGAATGAGCTTGTTAATTTCTACGAAGAAGTCGGCCGGGATTCTGATAGGGATTGCACTAGGTTGGTTTGGAGACTAGCGCCACCTCAATAGTATTGAGTCTTCCAATCCACGAATGTGGGATATCTTTCCATTTATTTAATTCTTCCTTAATTTCTTTCAATAATATTTTGTAGTTTTCAGAGTGTAAATTTTGTACTCCTTTTGTTAAATTTACTTCTAAGTATTTTATTCTTTTTGATGCTATTGTTGATTGCTTGGGATTATCTGCTTAATCATGTCATCTGTGAACAAAGAGTTTTATTTCTTCCAGCTCAATCTGTGTATCTTTTATTTCCTTTTCTTGTCTTATTATATTAACTATGACTTCCAGTGTGATGTTGGTAGGAATGGCGAGGGACGACATCCTTGTATTGTTCCTGATCATAGGGGCAAAATGTCCAGTTTTTCGTCACTGATTATGATAGCAGTAGATTTTCTGTAGTTTCCCTCTATTCCAAATTTGCTGGGAGTTTTTTTTTCATGAATAGGTGTTGGATTTCATTGAATGCTTTTTCTGCACCAATTGGTATGATCATATTATCTTTCTTCTTTAGCCTATGGATTTTCAAATGTTGAACAGACTTGCATTCTTGAAAGAAATCTCACTTGGTTATAGTGTATAATTCTTTTTATATAGTGTTGGATTAAATTTGCTAATATTTTGTTGGGGACTTTTGCATGTATGTTCATGACAGACATTGGTCTCTAGTTTTCCCTATAATTTTTTATCTAGTTTTGGTACTAGGATCCATAGAATTGACTTAATAGAATTAGTTCTGAAGTATTCTCTCTGCTTCTATTTTCTGGAAGAGATTGTGGAGAATTAGAATCATTTCTCCTTAAATGTTTGGTAGAATTCACCAGTAAAACCATTTGGAACTGGTGCTTTCTTTTTTTTCGTAAAGTAATTAGCTATTGATTTCATTTCCTTAATAGATATATGCCTATTCAGATGATCTGTTTCTCCTAGTGTAAGTTTTGGTAGTTTGCGTTTTTCAAGGAATTGGTCCATTTCATCCAAGTTACCAAATTTGTGGACGTGAAGTTGTTCAAAGTATTCTTTCATTATTCTTTTAATGTCCATGGGATCAGTACTGATGATACCTCTTTCATTTCTGTAAGTGGTAATTTGTGTAGTCTTTCTTTTTTCCTGGTTTTCAGCTTCTAGCTGGCTAGAAGTTTATCAATTTTATTGATCTTTTCAAAGAACTAGGCTTTGTGCTGAGTTTCTCTATTTTTTTCCTGTTTTCAATTTCATCAATTTCTTCTCTAAGTTTTATTATTTCCTTTCTACCTAAGAAGAAAATTAAAATGCTTTTCTTTCTCTATTTTTCCAAGGTGGAAATTTAGATGATTGATTTTGGATCTTTCTTCTTTCTTAATATATGCATTTAGTGCTACAAATCTTCCTCTAAGCACTGCTTTTCACTGCCTTGCACAGCTCTTTATAAATTATACTTTCATTTTTATTTAGTTTAAAATGTTTTTAATTCCTCTTGATACTTCTTTGACTCATGTTATTTAGAAGTGTGTATAATCTCTAAATATCTGGAGATTTTCAAGCTATTTTTCTGTTACTGATTTATAGTTTAATTTTATTCTTTTGTATGATTTATATTCTCTTAAATTTGCTAAGGTGTGCTTTATGGCCCAGAGTCTATCTCTGTGAATATTCCATGTGAGTTTGGGAAAAATGTTTATTCTGCTGTTGTTTGATAGAGCATGTTATAAATATTAATTAGATCAAGTTTATTGATAGTGACATTCAGGTTACCTATATCTTCACCTATTTGATTGATTAATTACTCACTGAAAGAGGGGAATTGAAGTCTCCAACTATAGTAGGGGATTTGTCTATTTCTCCCTGCAGTTCTATCAGTTTTTGCTTAGTGTATTTTGATGCACTATTGTTAGGTACATACATGCTAAGGATTGTTATCTCTCCCTGGAGAAATGACTCCTTTATCATTATGTAATGCCCCTCTTTATTCCTAATAATATTTCTTGTTCTAAAGTCTGCTTTGCCTGAACATAATATAGCTAACCCAACTTTCTTTTGATAAATGTTAGCATGGTATATCTTTCTCTAACCTATTACTGTCAATTTACCTGTTTTTATATTTAAGTTGGGGTTCTTATAGAAAATATATAGTTGGGTCTTTTTAAAAAATACACTCTGACAATCTTTATCTTTACTTGGCACATTTAGACTACTCCCATTTATTGATATAGATGGATTAATATCTACCATGTTTGTAACTGTTTCCTATTTATTGCACTTGTTCTCTATTTCTCCTCCCCACCCCCATCCCCGGCCATTTTTATGCCTTCTCTGGTTTTAATTAAGAATTTTATATAATTTAATTTACTTTCTTGCTTCAGGATATCAATTATACATCTTTTTAAAAAGACTTATTGGTTCTTCTAGAGTTCACTGTACACATTTACAGATCACCTGAGTCCACTTTCAAATAACACTATACTGTTTCACAGGTATCTTATAACAGAGTATTTCCATTTCCTTCCACCTGTCCCTTATAATATTGCTGTTATTTATTTTGCATCCACATGCTATAACCACCTAATATATTGTTTCGATTATTACTTTGAGCAGTTATCTATTATATCCATTAAGAATAAGAAAAATAAAATATTTTGTTTTACTTACATTTGTTCTTTCTCTGACACTCTTCCTTCCTTTATGAATAAACAAGTTGTTGATATCCGGGCCTTATTAAGCCCGAGGGATAATCTCTGGCTGGTACTGGAAGAACATTAAGAAAGCCAGGTACTATGGAGACAGAGGAATGGGGAGCAAGGGCTAGAGGTGATGGAGCACAGCAGTCTGAGGCTATGGGCTCCAATGGGGCCGAGTTTGCTTTGTTGGGTGCTTCCCTCCTGGGATGTGCGTGAATTAAGGGTACTGACAACCCCCAGCGTCCTATTGGGCTGTTGAGCAGCCTTTGCTAAAAGTTCTTGACAAGTTTGGAACAGACTCACGCTTATTTTGGGGCTAATGGAAGAGAAGAATTTGGCTCCCAACTCTATACTTATTCTGACTTTAATTTTTGTACATCAGACTTGGGCTACCTACCTGTTCATTACCTGGGAACACTTGTGACCCCAAACAATCTTCTTAGAAGCTGCATCAAAACTTCAAATGTCTTACTCCTGGATATGAACCCGGGGCTAGAAAGCTAGCAAGGAAAGGCAAAAAATCTCATTTCTTTTCCCAGGAGCATTGCAGGGATTTGACTCAGAGCCACTTAGGTGTTGCAGATGACATGAGGAAAAAACCAGGGTTGAGTTGTTCTGTGAAAGAAAAATCTCATCACAGTGTATCTTCTGATGAAGATTTAGACAGTGAAAAGCTGTCTGCATTTGGAGGCTGAAAATAGGCAGGATAGAGAAAAACTCAATGTTCTTTTCAGGCAGTTTGTGGTTTAGTTTGAGAGAATGTATCAGCCCACAGGGAGAACTGCAGAAAAATGAGAAAGTCATCAAGAGGAACCCTGTGACTTGCAGGGCTGGGGAGCCTGGAGCCTGAGTTCCAGTGCTGGCTCTGCAGCCAGATCTTCCTGTGGCCTGACGAGTCTTTTCTGGCCTCGGTTTCCTCACCTGTACAATGAAGAATTTGTGTTAGATGCTCTTTCAGGAGACCTTCAATTCTCAAATCCCCTAATGCTATGGATTGACACATTTTGACGTGAGGTGAGGTTTTCCTTTTTCTGTTGCACCAGTGGTTTGAACAGACTCATGGGGCTAGACTGAAGAGCAAGTTGAGTGTGAGCATTTGTCTCCTTTGCTGACCGACAGCATCCAATTAAATTGTGAGGAGAAGTGGTTTTGTTTGGCAAGGCATTCGTTCGCACACCAGGAATTGAGGAAGCTTGATTTTCTTCCAGCTCTATTCCAGATCTAATCTCAGCAGACATCAGGATATTTTAAGAGGAGGGAGAAGGGAGGAGTTTTGAGAAAAAGTTATGAATGGAGGAAGAAAGCACAATGAGGGGCTGGGGCTGTGGGACTCTGTCTGTCTGATTCCCAAGCACCCTTAGGACTAAACTCTGTATCCAGTTGATGTCTTTCTTCATCTACCCCCTTGGAAGAACGTATAGGGGCCAACTGCTTGGGTACAAATTTGTGCCCTACTATTTATTAGAAGGGTGAACTTGGGCAAATGTCTTAACTGCTCCAAGCCTCAGTTTCTTCATCGGTAGATGCCAGTTATGACAGTGGTATCTTATGGGGTTGTCATGAGGTCAGAGGAGGCAAAGCATGTGATGCCCTTGGCGTTGGGTCTGTTCAATGCCGGTCATTATCACCTGAGGGTGCAGACATCCCCACAGATCTCTCAGACCCTATAGCAGATGAGGCTTCCTGACCTCGAGCCCCACTGTTCAGAGACTGGGCCCCCAACAGCGACCCGGAGAGCTAAGCATATGCTGATGACAGGGACACAAAATTGGACGTATTTTAGGAAAAGAGAAAGCACAGACTATCTTCCACCATCTTTGGAGTACATACCTTTTGCAGTCATACTACTATCCTAGTCTAGTAGTCAGTTCTGCTGTGATAACAAACAATCCCTAAATCATAGGGCTTTCAACGTTGAATGTTTATTCTTTTTGTCATGTTGCATAAAAGTGGCTATGGGTTGGCTGTAGCAGCTCTATTCCATGCGTCCTCTAGCTTGGAGAAGCAGCTCCAGTCTTGGACACACTGGTTTTGTAGCTGATGAAAAAAGAGTTAGAGGGCTGCAGAAATCTGTGAGGCATTTCTTCTCTATCATGTCCTCACACACTCCACTGGCCCAAGCTAGTCATGTGGTCTAGCTTGACAATGGGATGAGGGTTATAATCTGCAGGAAGGTAGATGCTGTAAATCAATGACCGCTGGAGGGAACGCATACTCTTCTACTGGGGAAGACGATGAATATTAGGGGGACAATTATATACTCTACCACACCCAGCATGTTTTCCTTTCTTGTAAACAAGGGAAAAAACAGAGAATACTGGGAATTTCAGATAGACTTTAAATGGCAGAGTGGACTGTTCATTAGATGGAACCTTTACATTTAATGCAGTACCTACTGCTTACTAAGCGTTTGTTGAGTTAAATAATGACACAACACAGAAGTAGCAGAGAGAATCACTAGTAGCTGTTTTCTGTGTGTTGTTTCAAATATTTTGAAACACAGAAGCTGCAGTGAACTTCAATGATAAAACAAGGTACATTTGGGGAGCAGCTCTCAAGATTACCTTTTGACCTTCTTTTCTAAGCAAGGAAAATTCCTTGGAACACAGAAATGGCAGTTCACTTAGAATTAATGAAAATCAGATATTTATAGCAATGTTTAGAAGGGTTTGGAACCCTTCCCTGAATAAGCCTTTTGTCTTAGAAGACATTAAAGGCACTTTTTGAAGACAAAATGGCATGGCACAGCTAAAACGTCTCAGTCCATGTAAATATCAGACATGAGTTGTAAACAGCCCTGCTCTCTTTGGCATGCAACCATGCTCCATATGCAGTACCCCACGCTACGCCATAAACATTTGCTTCAGATCACCAGGGAGGCGGTTTGCTATTGGTTTGTGATGAGGTTGGACTCTGTTTCACAAAACACAATGTTTTAATCATGACAGAGACTCAGCTGTAGAAGAATAGATGAGAGAAAAGCCTTTTAGATGAAGGTTCTTGCTTCAGCCTCCTGTAGGACAAATCCTTGAAGCTGAGACCTCAGAAACAGTGAAACATCCTTTGGTTATGTTCAGGTTATTACTCATAATTACCTACTAAGGCTGTTTATGAAGGGTGTTGAGTTTTGGATTTTAAGAAAGTGTGTCAACACTTCTTTTTTTAAATGATGGAAATGTGTATATAAATTTATGTCCCGAAGTTTTGAACTTTAAGCCAAAAAATCCATTCCTCCAAATCAAAAAGTAGTACTTTGGGACATATTAACTTGATGCTGGTGTTAGGGATCCTGCTCAGAATTTCCTACCCTTTAATCATCTTCAGAAAGTTTGGAAACCAAGTACTAAACCTAGAGCTAAGTTACTTGATTTTCTTCCTGATTTTGTTTGTCTCTCTTTCTTAAAAAGGGGAGAAAAAATTTTTTTGTAACAAACTAAACCCAGCAACCCTTTGTCCTACCCTCTTCCTGAAACCATTTTAACTCTTTTTTCCTTTCTTCTGATACTTGTCTCCATCTACATGTAATACTTGTACTGTTCTTCTCAGCTTTTTCATTCACAGGTATCTTCTGACTTCCTTCCGTGGAAATGAGTGCTCAGCTTTCTTATGTCCACCATTCCCCCTCCCTATTGATAATTGTATCATGTGTTTTGCTTAAACAGTTCTTCTGTGTTTACATTTTTAGGAGAGTTACTAGTGACCTCTTCTTGGTTGTGCTAGTCTCTGTACCTATGCGTATTTCTTCCTCGAACTCCTTTCAATAATCACCCAACACAACATGAATCTATCTGTTTCCTAAGTTCCTGGGGGCCTCCCTTTTGGACCCCACCTTTTGTTCTGGTCCTGGCCCGCTAACTTCCAAGCTGGTTGTACAAGCTCTTGTTTTACACCAACTACCTGGAAATGCCCCTTTCCTGCCCTTTCTGTTAGATCCCTGTCTCCCAGAGCCCTTGTTTCCCTCTTCCTGGTTTTCTTTCTCATTTTGGTGGAGCACATCCTTTAGTAGACTCCTGAGAAAAGGTACTGGAAAATAATTTTCTGAAATCTTGCATAATGGTGTCTTTGCTCTTACCTTTGATTAGTTGGGTGTGGCATTTTAGGGTGGAAATATTTATTTTTTTCCAGACTTTTAAAAAATTTTTAACATTTAAATTAATTAATTAATTATGGCTGAGTTGGGTCTTTGTTGCTGCGCATGGGCTTTCTCTAGTTGCGGCGAGCAGGGGCTACTCTTTGTTGTGGTGCACGGGCTTCTCATCGCGGTGGCTTCTCTTGTTGTGGAGCATGGGCTCTAGGTGCACGGGCTTCAGTAGCTGTGGCATGTGGGCTCAGTAGTTGTGGCTCATGGGCTCTAGAGCTCAGGCTCAGTAGTTGTGGCGCACGGGCTTAGTTGCTCTGTGGCATGTGGGATCTTCCCAGACCAGGGCTCGAACCCGTGTTCCCTGAATTGGCAGGTGGAGTCTTAACCACTGCGCCACCAGGGAAGTCCTTTTCCAGACCTTTGAAGGCATTTCTCCATTGTCTCCTTGTTTCTGGTATTAGTTTTGAGAATGTCTGATAGGTCTTCTGATTCCTAATCCTTTGTGTAAACCCCCAATCTTTTTGCCTTTTTGACTTTCTATAAGTTTTCAGGATCTTCTCTTGATTGTCAGTGTTTTGTGAAATGTGGCAAGAATGTGCCTTGGCAAGGATCTTTCTTCATTCATTGTTTCATTCATTGTCCAGAAACTCAGACCCTCCAATTCTGGGATTTTTTTCATATTATTTATTTGATAATTTCCTCCCTGTTGTTTTCTGTTCTTTCATTCTGTACTTCTATTTCTTAGATTTTGGGCCTCCTGGATGGGCCTGTAATTTTCTTGTCTTTCCTGTTTTATTTTCTCTCTCTTTGATTTTTGTCATACTGGCTGAGGGATTCCCTCTTGTTAATTGTCCAAAAACTTCTATCAAATTTTTTAGTTTTGCTATGATATTATTTTGCATATTACCACAATCAAGCTAATTAACACATCCATCACCTCACACAGTTACCATTTTTTTGTGTATGTACTGAGAACACTTAAGATCTGTTCTCTCAACAAATTTCAAGTGTCCAATACGGTTTTATTAACTATTATCACCATGCTGTTCTGATCCTCAGAACTTATTCGACTTATAAATGAATTTGTACCAATATCTCTCCAACATCTCCCCATTTCTCCCAACACCCAGTCTCTGGAAATCACCATTCTACTCTCTGCTTCTGTGAGTCAACTTTTTTAGAATCCACATATAAGTGACTTTTGCTAAGGTATTTTAAACTACTAAACGCTTTCTTAGCCAGTAAATATTAAATATTCTCATTTAAAAGGCAGCATCCTTTTCTTGTTTCATGGATGCAATCTCTTTCCTTGGATTTCTATGAATGCTCACCATTACTCTGTAGAAAACTTTGCTCCCTGCATTGTCTTTGTTTCCTATAAGTTTAATTAAGTTATCTGTGTTCAGGTAAGGGGCTTGTTGAATAATGGGTTCCACAGTGGTGTGAAGACCTGTCTATCTTCTCAGATTTTTTTCTTGGTCCAGTGAATTTCGTTATGGAGGAACTTTCTGGTTTTCTGTTGGGAGGGTGTAATGGGTTGAACTGTGTTTCCCAAAAAAGGGATGTCCAAGTCCTAACCCCCACTGCTTCCCAATGTGACCTTATTTGGAAACAGGGTTGTTGCAGATGTCATTAGTTAAGGTGAGATCACAGTGGAGAAGGGGGACTCATCCAATATGACTAGCGTCCTTATAAGAAGACAGAAGCACACAGGGAGAAGCCGTGTGATGGCAGAGACAGAGATTGGATAGAGAAATGCCTGGGCATCAGCAGCTGGAGGAACAAAGGGGGGATCCTCTCCTAGGGGCTTTGGAGGGACCGTGGCCCTGCTGACAACTGGATTTTGCACTTCCAGCCTCTAGAACTGAGAGGGAATAAATCTCTATTGTTTTAACTTTACTTACCACATCCCCTCATGCTAGTTCAGGGTCTCGCCCTTGCCCTATTCTGTGCCAGGTGTCCCTGGACCTGGAGTTCGTTGCTCTTGGAATTAAACTTCCGGTTCCTCTTGGGGTGAGGAAGGCGTGAGTCTCATGTGGCAGGGATCTGGGGCTGTGTCCTCCTCACTCAGACTCCCAAGTAGCCTCAACTCACTCTTGAAAAGTAACTGGGACCTCCTGTTCCTGAAGGACCTGCCTCCGCATACCAATGTCCCGTTCTCAAGTCCCGCAGCCAGAGGTCACATCTTCTAGGAATCCCTGAACCTCCCCAGACGGAGACGAGGGCGCCCTCTCCTGGCCTCCCCAAGCATTTTCTCTGGGCTCCCTTTAGGTCTCACCTGCACCATAAGATCCCGGAGGGAAGCCTTCCTGTCGGACGCATCCCAGCTCACCTCTGCCTCCCAACAAAGCGCTTTTCTACACAAAGGCCTCTCAGCACATGTCTGCTGAATAAATGAAGGAATGGAGATAACCTGAAGCTAAAGTGAGGAGACATTTGACTTTATGACTAAGGCTAGGATTGTTAAAGAAAGAACCAGTGCACCCATTCTTAATGAGTGGGAGTTTATATCTCAAAGCTGGAGAAATGGGTCAAAATTGGTGTCGTCTGATAATTATAAGACCAAACATCTCCTTGCTAGAATTTTTGAATTCCAATCAACTGCAAAAACTTCCTTGGCCACTCTCACATTTGGGTTTGCCATCCTTAAAATGAATCAGCTGAGCATGGTTTACAGCTTGCAAAGTTCTAGGAAGAATGCTATAATTTTAACTGGGCAATTTTACACAGATTTTCCTAGACCCAGCTCACTGCTGGCAGATTACATCTACTCAGTGCATCTTCTTATTCCCCCAAACGGAGCGGGTTAACATGTTCCCCCAAAGTTACTTATTCAAGGTAAATATAACATTCCTCTTGTTAGGCAATTCTTTGCAAGAATGTGCATTGTTACGAGGTGTTTCCCGTGCACTTAAATTTGAAAACTCTCTTTAGGATGCAAAGCCCTCCCCCATGTCTTGCTGGGTGGAGGCTTTGGAGAATCCACTGAATCTCTAGTTTCCATGGCAGGCTTTTGAGTCCATGTGACACGCAGTGGCAACACTTTCTGTCTGTTTGATTAGAAAAATGGCTTTAAGAAAAATTAAAGAATTAATGGAAAAGAATCTGAAAAAGAATATTTATATATTCAGATATATATCTGAATCACTTTGCTGTAAACCTGAAACTAACAGAACATTGTAATTACATCGGTTATACTTTAATTAAAGAAAAAGAAAAATCAAGGAAAATAAAGATGAGGTACATTTTTATTGCAGCAGACGTAATCATAGAATTGCCATGGTCATTATTGCAACGGACTGACTGATCTGCTAGCCTAGGACTTAAATTAGAAGGTTGCCCTGTGAACAATTTTTATTAGTGCCTCAGGCAAGACTCTTTTGGTAGCAAGTCTTGAGATCCTAACTCGAGTTAGGGTAAAAATGAATACGTTTTGGCTCACATAATCAAAGGGAGAGTTGGGATGGGTAGGATGAGACCAAACAAGGGGGTAGGCTCAGTCTTGGGGCATCTGGAGCCAGGAAGCTGATGGCACTCATTCTCCTTCTCTCCTCTCTGCTTCCTTCCCTCTGGCCGCCTTCCTCCCCATGGCAGGAAATGTGGCAGCTCCTGGGATCCTGAGATGGGCTGGCTGTAGGAGCGAGCTGGAAACCCCAGGGAAGGGCTGTTTGGACCGCTTGTGTCACATGCCCATCCCTGCATCAACCAGTGGAGGTGGTGCTGGCAGGTTCTGCAGGAAGAGGGCGGCTCCCTGTTGAAGCACATGATGAAAGCAGGGAAAGGGCCTTTCCCACAATAAGGGAAGTGCCGGTCTAGACAAATGACATAACAGATGTCCCTCCACGACCCGCAGATATTTTCCTTTGTAGCCTGCTATACTTTATTTTTAAAAAATTTTTATTGGAGTATAGTTGATTTACAATGTTGTGTTAGTTTCAAGTGTACAGCAAAGTGAATCAGTTATACATATATCCACTCTTTTTTAGATTCTTTTTCCATATAGGCCATTACAGAGTATTGAGTTCCCTGTGCTATACAGTAGGTCCTTATTAGTTATCTATTTTATATATAGTAGTGTGTGTATGTCAGTCCCAATCTCCCAGTTTATTTCCCCCCCACCCCCCTCCCCCTTATTACCTGGTAACCATAAGTTTGTTTTCTACGTCTGTGACTCTACTTCTGTTTTGTAGGTAAGTTCCTTTGTACCATTTTTAGATTTCCACATATAAGCAATATCATATGATATTTGTCTTTCTGTGTCTGACTTACTTCACTCAGTATGACAATCTCTAGGTCCATCCATATTGCTGCAAATGGCATTATTTTGTTCTTTTTTATGGCTGAGTAAGTATATATGTACCACATCTTCTTTAGGTAGCCTGCTATATTTTAGTAATTGGAGGTGAGGTGTCATTTAGCTTTAGACTCAAAAATTGCTGCAACAGCATTATTTGAACAGTAGGCCAGAGTGGTGGGAGGATCGCGTCAATGCACACGTACCAAGTACACGGGGAGCAGGGCGAAGGGCAGTGAGCCCACCATGATTTCCGTCCTTGCCCCTGAGCCTGGGGTTGGGTGGGGCTCAATCTGGAGGTGGAGAGTCCGAGTTTGCAGCCCGGGGGCCAGGGAGGAAATAGAGGCTGGAAATCAGGCCGAGGCAAATGTGCTGATGCAGCCCCAACTCCCCCGGGGCCGATGCTGGATCGTCCTGGACACCTTGGCGCACAGCTGCCCTTGGTCTACAGATGAGGAAGCTGAGCCGCCCTGCCCAAGACCTGCAGTTCATTAGTGGCAGAGAAGGACTAGGGCCTCGTTCCTAGCCGGGTGGCCCACTTCCCACGGTGCTGCTTATGGAGGCTGAAAACCAGCATGGGGATGGAATGAGGAATCCCAGCTGCCCTCCGGCTGCAGGGTCAGTGGAAACCTCAAATCCTCCCCATTGGTTGGACTCACAATCCTTCTTCTCTTGAAATAGTAATGCCTCTGTGAAAATTAATGTGCGGTTGGTGACAACGTGCTTTTCCTTTTAGTTTAGGATTCTTACGATTTTTTAAGATCGGGACATAATTATGCAGAATTGGGATGCTTCTTTTCCCACAATGCTGTAGCCACCGCGTCTACTTGTTATTTGCCAAAGCTATGGTTGCCTGTTGGGAAGAGCTTTTTGGTCCCAAGCAGCATCCTGGGGGCTGAGGACTCAGGGATGCTGGCTGTGACCCAGAACAGGCCTTTCCAGTGTGGAAGCCATCGAGGCACCTCCCGACTTGTCAAGGGACCGTGAGCTCAGAGGGCCAGGCCCCCGGATCACATATCTCTGAACTGGAGACCAAAGTCACAATGGCAGGCTTCCGGCTCCCGTCAACTCTGTTAGGGCTACCAGTGTCTATTATGGGATGCTGGTTGTTAAGACAATGGGGGCTAGGGGTGGCAGTAGGGAACTGATCTGAGGGGGGTTATTAAAGATGTAAAGTGGGAAAGGGCTCAGCTCACATGCACTTAGAGAAGCTCACTCCTGTGAGCTGGGTGTGAATCATTCAACCCCTTCCTCCCAAGGCATCTGCCAGGGAAATTTCTTAAGATTCTCATGAGCTCCCCGGGGATCCTTCTCAATGGAGATACCAGTTACAATTTCAGGGTCATGCGAGTTGTGTTATGTACGTTCTCCTCTCCATCAGCATGGACTTACTATGTTGAATTAAAAGAGAGAGATGGCACTTGAGGAGAAATCATTTCACATTTCTTCTAAAAATGTACTAAAATTCCATTTAAGTGTAGACTTCCACATGTACGATAGTATAGCTGAGACATGACAATTCATTGTAAGAGTCTGTGTCCGTGCGGGCTGACTCCGTGTGTCAGTGTGGTGAAGTCTGCAGATGGCAGAGAGAATTTATCAGCAGTAGTGCCAAGACAGAAGTACAAGAAGAACAATAAAGGCCATCTTCTTTTTTTTGTTTCCTATTTTTTTTTTTTTTTTGGCCACGCCATGCGGCATGCGGGATCTTAGTTCCCTGACCAGGGATCAAACCCACACCCCGTGTAATGGAAGCATGGTGTCTTAACCACTGGACCGCCAGCGAAGTCCCTAAAAGCTGTCTTCTAGGGAAGAGACTCAAAGGCAGAGAGGCCACCAGTTACAGAATCTATGTATGACTGAGCCAGAGACTAATTAAATACAACATTACATCTACAATCTCATTTGGGCATAGTGCTATTTTCGTTTTGTTCTGTCATATAAAATATATAAGCACAGGCTGTTGGAACTGAAAGAAGCTTTAGAGCTGATGTAATACATCTGTTCCAGTCGGGGTTCCAGGCAGGAAACAGAAACCGCTTTTGCTACTGTGAGCAGAAAGGGATTCTTCGCCAGGAATTATCAGGAAGGGCCAGGGGAGTGGGTTTGAGGCGGGGCCTCCAGTAGTAATTCCCAGGGCATCCCAGCTTGATCCTCTGGCCCATTCTGGGAGGGAGGGAAGCAGGGGGCTGCACTGCAGAGCCTGAGTTTCGGATCACAGCCGGCAATCCAGGGATAAGGGAAGGAAGACGGGGGAGGGTCACTCCCCAGCCACCACCCGGATGCTGGGCTGAGGGGTCTGACTGCCGCTACTGCCTTCACAAATTCCCTTCAACTCACCCTCAGCACCTGGGAAGCTGGCGTCTCCCTTAGACCTACCACACACATCCCAGCCTCTCCAGAAGAGGCAGCTTCCAGCAGGAAAGAGCAGTCCTCCAAAAAGGGTGCTGTGTTCCAGCCTTGGAAGGGGTCTGGGAGGGGCTCCCTTAGGACCCCCGCACTATACTTGCCAGGAGGGAAAAGACCAGCCAAAGTAGTAGAGAAATCGCCATGCCTCTCCCCACCTTCCTATATATCACAGCAGTGCATAGGGAAGCCTTAAGTACAGCGGAGCCTGGGAAACGGGGTTTGTAACTTTCTAACTTGTGCAGAAGGAAATGGGAAGAGGTACCCAGGTTCAACACAGCATTTAAGAAGAAACTGGACTGAGAGATTCTGTAAGGTCCCTTGGGTGGCCAGGCCCAGACCCAGGACCCTTGATGTTGAGGTCAGTTCTCACCTTTGAGATGGTTTCCTCTTGGGACCAGATGGCAGGAGGAACTGGTCGTTTCACCGAGAGTCCCAAATCCCGGTGATTGAGAAAATCATAGGAGCCATAATGCTCTCTCTGGTGAGTTCAAGGGAGGATGTGGGAGGTTTTCCACCAACGTCTGCCAGCTTCCAGAAGTTTCTGAGGCCACAGACAGTGTTGGCGAGGGTCTAGATTGTCAATGCTTAGTTACAGTTAAATATTACAGAGAACCATTCCTGCTTGAGCACGGGTTTATATTTCTTTAAGTCTTGTTCTAAACGATGCATCACCCTTGCCATTGAAATAGTAGAAATTCCTAATAGCAAGGAATGTGTATTCCTAGCTATCCTGAAAAGCAATAGTTGTATTGGTATTTGGGAAAAGGAACCACTGAATGGAAGTACATAGGCCACACTTGTTCCATTAACATCTCTGAGCGGAGCTGCTTGGGACAGAAAGTTGTAATCAAACATTGCCTTCATTTGCAGCAGGCGATGTGCCTTGGAGAAATGGTTCACTTGCAGACGCCAACCGATGAAGTGGCAGCACATGTCCCAGCTCCTCGGGTCCGAGTCCATGCCTGCCACGTGGAGCGGGGACTCTGGTGGGAGACGGGCTGCCCTGCATGAGAACATTGTCTTCCAACACGTCACACGGGCAATGTGGCTCCTACTCAGAGCCTCTGCTCATTTCTTCTTCCTCTACAGGTGATGGACAGGAAAACCCTCAATCCACGTCTTCATCCCCATTCTGGCATTCTTTGAGCTGAACCCCCAGGGTGTAGAGAGGGGGTGAATCTTCCTGTGGATGAGTAAGGGAGTCCTGGAGCTGCAGGAGGGGAGCAGGCACTGTCTCTCCTGTACCATCTCCCCTTCCTCCCTAAACCGGAAGGACATCGTCTGTGCAAAGGAGTTAATGATACCTTTACTCCTCAAACTTGGCTTTGGAAGGATCTCCAAGTCAAAAGTATCCTTCAGATGTCTCTCTCTCTCTTTTTTATTGGAGTCTAGCTGATTTACAATGTTGTGTTAGTTTCTGTTGCACACCAAAGTGAATCAGTTATACATATACATATATCCACTCTTTTTTAGATTCCTTTCCCATATAGATCATTATAGAGTATCGGGAAGAGTTCCCTGTGCTATACAGTAGCTCCTTGTTATTCATCTATTTTATATATAGTAATGTGTGTAGGTCAGTCCCAATCTCCCAATTTATCCCTCCCTACCCCTTACCCCCTGGTAACCATAAGTTTGTTTCTTCAGATGTCTCTTGATATCTCACATGAACCGAATTTTCAAGGGGGGGCCGTGTGATGGGTGAGCAGTGAGCAGTTTGGGGGTGTCCACGGTCAGGGTTCTGATCTGAGCTCTGCTACGAACCCAGATTCTTCTCATCTGTAAAATGAGACCATAATCTCACTTAAGAAAACATGACACATATCTCTTTAACAGGTGGAGACGTTCCTGGTGCAAGAGATAACGCATATCGAAGTGCTGGGAAAGGTACAAAGCCTTGCAGAAACACAAATTCTTTCTCAAGAATTTTCCTGTAAATCTGAGCACGATAACCATTCTTGCTCCTCTCGTATGTGTCCTGGAATTGGGACCATTAGCTTCATGATCAGAATCATTATATACAGAATTACAAAAAAAAAAAAAAAAAAAAAAGCAGTCTTTTTTCCTTGTCTTCTCACCGGCAAACAGAACTTTGGTTAGCAGAATGCCAAGGTGATTTTAATGGCTGGTTTTTTATATTTGAAATGGGAGGTTATTAGGAGAAGTCTCAATTCAGAAACTTCAAGAAGAAATGGGAGGGCGTGGTGAGGGGGGAGGCGGGAGACTGCATTTCCTGTTTTCCTTTCAGATGGTGTTGGAAAACACTGCAGCAAAACCATGGAGACCCCACGGAAACATTCCAAAATTCATTCTCTTTGCGGCCAGGGACCCAGCCCCAAAGGTGATGAGTAGAAGGGGTGGATTTTTTTTTTAAGAGTTTTTTTTAAGAGTTTTAAGGTGATGAGTAGAAGGGGTGGATTTTTTTTTTTTTAAGAGTTGCAGGCATCCAGCTACGGGCTCGTAGGGTGAAGACAGCCTTCCGAGGTGACATCAGCCCGTGGCTGGGCCAGAAGCAACAGAGTGAGAGTCTGGTTTTCATTTACAGTGTGGGGCAGGCCCGAGTGGGGAGGGGGAGAGGAGGGGCTGGAGGGAGCCTTGACTGTATCCCTGGACACGGTCCAGTTTGGAGCTCAGTCCTCCACCAAAGGCCGCTCAGCTCTCCCGCTCAGCAGCCCCCTGCAAGGACCACAGGGGGAGTTTTCTGCCTGCTCGGGGTCCCCTCTCCTGCAGAAGGAAAAGGAGACGCAGCCAAGTGGGGAAAACATGTGTCAGATTCGCACATAATTGAATATCGAAGCCCAGGGACACACGCTTCTCCAGGTTTGCTCAGGGTAAGTGCCACTTCGCCCCTGTTCCCCCTGTGTTGGGTTTGTGGCCAGAGGGAAATGCTTTAAATCCCGCTGACCATTTCTCGATGGCTCTCAGGTTCGCTCCCGTAGAGTCTGTTTTCTGTACACGCTGCTGGTCTCTGGAAGATCCAGCCGACTTTTCTTTCTCAGTTTGTGCCACCTGGGTTTCCTTAGCTGGGCCGAGGCCCTGGTTGCCCACGAGTTGTGCCGTGTCCCCCGCTACCTCCCCCCCACCCCCATCACCCTCTGCTCTCCTGACTGCGGTGCTTTTCGGCTCACGGTTTATTTATTGGACATAAATAAACTGAAGCTCAGCTGGAATCTGAGAATCTGCTTTGTTCGCAGAAGTGTCTTTCCGAGGATTCGGGAGCTACCTTGGGGAGACTCTGAGTTCTCCCATGTCCCTGGGGCGTGGGCTGGTTGGGTATATCTGTCACCTCCGGGGGATTGCGGTGACCTTGGTGTCCAGGAACAGGACCAAGTCAAGAGTTACTCAGCTATTACCATCAGGGCTCCATCTTTTCAGGAATCTGAAGTTACTGCTGGAGCCTCAGTCCTCTGGGGTTGCTTAAAGGAGCTGCAGGGGTCAGAGGAGGAGAAGGAATTTGGCGTTTGGGCAGCACGCCCAGGGGATAGGGCAGGGCCCCTAGGGCCACGGGCTGGCCTGTGTTGCCCAGAAGTGGAGCAAGTACCAAGTCCGGAGGCCGGGAGCCTGTTCCCCAGCCAGGAGGGTGGGGCTCCGGCCCTCTCGCCCAGAATGGAAAGTGTTATCTGACAGTTGCCAGTCTACTCTGGGGACCTGTTTCAGGGGCTACCGTGTTAGAAAATTAGGACTGAAGCAGGGGTGGGGTCCCTAGGAGGCCCCAGAGGGGTACTGGGGGGTGTAAACAGAAACTGGCATTTCACAGCCTGCCCAAGGAGCGAACTGAAAGGCTGGTCTGGACCCCAAGAACAAGTTGCTGTAGGCGGAGGGGAGTGTCCCCCACAGTGGGGACTCAGAGGATCTGGCCCATGCCGGCCTACACACAGCTGCCTCCACATGAGAACTGCAGGGTCCTAGAGCTGCAGGGCTGCTCAGAGCTCATGCGGATAGACTATTCTCACACTGGGGTCCCCCAACTTCCCAGGGCACCCATTCTTAATGCTCCAAAAAACTGAAGTGGCTTTAAAATCAGGTATTTTTTGTTCCTAAGCAACATGATGTTGAAAACCACCAGTTGGCTGTTGGACATTATTGAAACTTCTGAGTTCTTTGCTGGGCTAAAGATAAAGGAAGAGATTCTTGGTTAGGAGGCACTGAGGTGTGGTTCCCTGGCCTTAAAGATGAAGGTTTAGGGGCTCTGAGATGCTCAATTACTTGCTGAGGCCACAGCACCAGTAGGTGGCTCAGACAGCAGTCACATCTTTACCATTTCAGGAAAGCAGATGGCCCAGCACTGGAGGATCCTGAGCTAATTTACACCTAGATTTGGAACATACTGTGTGATTGGTTCTCCCAGAAGACAGTGTCCTCCTATCATATTCTATTAAAAGCGATGGGGAAATTGGGTTATGCTTCCCGGGGCCTCTACCAACTAATGGGGAAAGAGGTGCCAGAGAAGAGAGCTGGTCCCCAGGGACCGACACTGGCTCTGTGACCAGAACAGCTGAGCAGGCATCCCTCATCCAGGCCACCTCTGGGGATGGGGGCCTGGAGGGACGGCACCAGCATTTTGCTTCATTCTTTTTTTTAATTAAATTAAATTAAATTAAATTATTTTTTATACAGCAGGTTCTTATTAGTTATCTGTTTTATACATATTAGTGTATGGATGTCAGTCCCAACCTTGTGTGGGCTTTGCTGAGGGTAAAGGCAGAAGGGTGGGAAGGTGAGGGGTTTTGTAGGAATTCAAGCTATACGAATTATGGTCTTGTGGTCTTCGTCTCTTCTTCGAGGAGGCATGGGTTTTCCATCACCATAAGGTTTATTTTTCTCTTTCCCTGCTCTCGGCAGTGAGGAAGCCGTTGAGAAGATACTTGGTGGAGAGGAGAACTTGGGGAAGAATCCCATAGCAGGGTGGTGAGCGTGAGTGTCCTGCCCTTTTCCAGTGGGGGAATTGGAGGGTGTAGCTACTCCCACCTTCCTGGGAGGCAGCTGGGGAAGTCTCTAGAATGTTAGCCCTTAGCCCAGGCTCTTCCAGCCCTTGGGAGGGTGTGTGCCCCACCCCACCATGCTTTGTGGTCCTTAGATGACGGAATGTATGGTGAATGTCCAAACTTGGGGTCTTAAGGATACTTCTGATGTAAGGCAAGAAGAATTCCTATCTTTCTGAATAGAATTGTTTTTATTTCTGCACCTCCCTCTATTTTCAAAGCATTGAGGATTCACTGCATCTCATTCTGTCATCATAAGTGCTTTCTGTGATTTTGTGCCTTAGATGATACTGATGATAAAGTAGGAAGAAACCCCTCTCTTCAACTGATGATTGATGATGGATTCATGACTCAAGTGAGGCTCCCCACCTGACCTTAGTTTTAGGTTAGGAGGTTACAGATGCCGCCGCTAAAGCCAGCTTGAAATCAGACCTCCTTCCCTTTTGAAAGTTAGTAGACTTTTGCCATGGAGGCTTCATCTGTGCTGTTGCTCAGAGTATTTAGACAAGTGGTTACAGGGGTCTTTGTCATTACACACCTTTTTTAAAAAAAAATTAATTAATTTTTTGACTGTGTTGGGTCTTCGTTCCTGCGCATGGGTTTTCTCTAGTTGCGGCCAGTGGGGGCTACCCTTTGCGGTGCGTGGGCTTCTCTTTGTTGCAGAGCACAGGCTCTAGGCACACGGGCTCAGTAGTTGCGGCTCGTGGGCTCTAGAGCGCAGGCTCAGTAATTGTGGCGCACAGGCTTAGTTGCTCCACGGCAAGTGGGATCTTCCTGGACCAGGGCTCGAACCTGTGTCCCTTGCATTGGCAGGTGGATTGTTAACCACTGTGCCACCAGGGAAGCCCTCATTACCCACTTTTATGTGAAATTCCACATTTAGGGTTTAAAATACACTGGCAGGTCACGAATTCTGTTGCATGAGACTGTCTTGCAGGTATGCTAATCATTTTAGGCAAAAGTTTTATTTGAAAATTAGCTCTTGTCACTGTTCTTTTTGGAAGAAACTGAGGATTTGTTATCTCTTGGAGAAGAATAGTGGGCTGGTTCCTATCTGAAGGGGACTTTGTGTCCCGGGCAGCCTTTCCACGGAAACCCACAGGAGCAAACTTTTCTTGGTGTCTTAGCTGTGGAAAGCAGGCTGTAAAAACCACACCACTGCTACGTAAATAGTTGACGATTTGAGGAGTGACCTGGCATTTAAAAAAATCCTATTAGTAGCTCTCACTGAGGAAAGGAAAGCTCAAAATCATTCAGGTTTTTAAGTAGGGAAGCTTTAAAAATTTCCTGCTTCTTCAGACAGCCTTGAGCGAGACAAGGAAAGGTTCTTTTCATCCACATTTCTAGATATGGATTCCCTCTTTCCAAAACTCTGGGAGATAATCCTACCCTTTCAAGAAAAGACACTGCTTGTCCCCTCTAAACCATGGGTGATGGCCGTGTCACACTCAGGGAGCACCTGCAGCACGCTGATTTACAAAGAGGGGTTCTTTCCAGGAATTCATTATATTAATTTTTGAAAACGTAATTTTAGTACCTTCTGGTCTCATCAGACTATTTTAGGAAGCAGATGAAATTGTGAAGTAGCACCTTTGTCCTGGTATAGTCTTTCCCGAAAGTGTAGAGGAAAGATGCATCGTCCTCTAGAGGACGATGCCTCCCTCTGAGCTCCAGAAAAATCTCCGTGAATTGTAGGGAGTCCCTGGGGTGGGGTTTCCGGGACCGCAGGGAATCTGTTGATACACATCTCAGCAGAGCTTGTGGGTCACTTTGGGACTCACCTGGAGACTGCTTCAATACATAATTTTTAAAAATGTGACTGTAATATCTGAAGTAAATGTACATTTAGAATTTTATTTTTTCCCTATGCTCAGGTATGCATGTATTGAGGTGAACTTCTGCTTGCAATGAAGCATTCTGCTTTCTAAAATACGTTCATGACAAGGGCATGAACTAAGTAAGAACTTTTAAAGGAAACATTTTACTGATATCTACTGAGAAAAAAGTTTAAATTGAATGAACACAAAGGTGTTTCAGAACCAGAGCAAGGCTGCCTATTCGTGCAATGCTGTATCCCTGTAGGAGTTTTGAAGTTTACAACTGGAAGAGATGTTAAGATGAACTAATCCAGTAACTCCCAAACTTTTCCTTACCTGCCCTTGGTCTCTGTGTCTCATATTCCTTTAAGCTTAATAAACCCCTTTGTGCTCCAGGGCGTGGAGCTTTGGATCAAGGGAGGGGACAAAAATGACTAAGACTTAGGCCCTGCCCTCTGGTTGGCAAGTATATGATTTCCGTTTGGCTACTGGAAATATCCCCAAATTACTACCTTGGTGGATGGTCTCCCCACGCCCTTGACACCTCAGATGAAGAAATAGAACACAGGGAGGTGAATTGCTGGTTTGAGGTCCCAGTACTAGAAGGAAAGCAAAATCAGCATTTCCTGGGCGCTCCAGCACATGCTCACGTGTTCTCACAGGTACGTGTCTAAGGCCAGGAATATCAAGGGAGTACAAGTCTTCAAGAGTATATTTTGGAGTTTCACGTGAAGAAAGGCACTTTTTGCCATCGACCAGTCTTTTATAGAGTAGCATATTTTAAGTTTGTTTAGCAGAGAGGTAATTGTTGTTTCAAAAAATCTGGAAAGAGAAAGCAAAGCAGAAAAGTAGGACAAATATGAAACGTTCTGCCAAACCCTCTCCCGGAGGCAGGTTGTTAGTCTTTCGTAGGGGTCTGGCTGCGTCTTGCATAGCGTAGTCCTGCTGTTCTCCTGAATTTTAAGACTCGTGAAGTACAGAGAAACATTTGCGAGGTAAGAATGGCTGGGGAAAGGTACAACGGCAAATGTTTCTGTCAAATCCCCCTGGTTTGACCCATACCTTCAGTTTTCATGGACCCAGAGCATCGAGAATTGGCCGCTAGATGGAAGAGCTTGTGGGTTGGTTGCATTTCAAAATTAAGAACTGAACAGCAGCTGGAGATGACTCAGGTCTCAAGAGAAGCCATTCCAGGAAACTGGTTTTTCTTTTCTGGAATCCTCATCATTTGATTCGGCAGTGCAGTGCCAGCGCCCAGAGCCAGTTCAGCTAAGCCCACAGGCTGCCCCGCCGTGCACTGCGGGCCTCTCTGTCTCTTGTGGGGACAGCAGGAAACCCACCGGTGGTCAGAGCCTAGGGTAATAGATGAAAGAAAGTGGTCACAGAATCACTGCCGGTTAGAGCATCAGGCAATCAGCCTCATTTTACACGTAAAATTAGTGAGTCTGGGAGAGATTAACTGACCTTTACTGATAGAGACAGGAACTAAGTAGAATTTTCCCCAGATATTACAGTAAATAAGGTGTGGGTGATACTTTATCTGAGGTTTCAATGTCATTTTTTAAAAAGTCTCTTTTAAATAATTTTCTCTTCTAGACTTGATCACGAATCAGACTAGAAAACAAGATGTTTAGTTTTTCCTTACAAAAGGAGGACACATTAACCACTGTGTTTGCACAGTTCTACAATGGAACACCATGGTTTTGGAGAGGCCAGTAGCCCCAAAAGTCTATGGCCAAGGCAGGAAGGGAGGATAGCGCTGGGATCTACCCTGGAGCCGACGGCCCTGTGTGTGTCACGGGGCAGGAATGGAATGGGTGTTTGTGCAATTCCTTTTGAAGCGTCTTCTAAGGCATTCTCTGCCCTAACATTAAATCTGAACTAATCTCTGCCTAATGTTTATAATTAGCAGGAAAAATGGAGGAAATGCTCTGTGGGGCTGCCTTATGTTTAAGAGGGTAAAATGTCTTTTATATGTGCATCGTGGTGTCTAGCTTTTCCAACTATAGCAGATATGGAACTTTCTGCTTCATGTTTATTATCTCGGACCCTAGGAATACATCTTTAAATAAATTTCCAAATATCGGGGCAGTTAATCTGGAGGTTCTTCAAGTTGCCTTTATGGGGAGAAGGAAGGTAACCCCAGATGGTGCTCAGCACATCCTCACGTGACCTCATTCCGGGAGGAGGCTAACTTGCCAAGGCTCAGCCAAACCCTCCCTTTCTGGATTGCTCTGTTCTACTGCATGAGCTGTTGAACCGTCATTGTTTATAAACAAGATAGACACTTAAAAAAAATGGAAGTAGAGTTGATTTAAAATATTGTATTAGTTTCAGTTGTAGGGCAAAGTGATTCAGTTATACATATGCATATATATATATATTCTTTTTCAGATTCTTTTCCATTATAAGTTATTACAAGATATTGAATATAGTTCCCTGTGCTATACAGTAAATCCTTGTTGGTTATCTATTTTATGTATAGTGGTGTGTATCTGTTAATCCCAAGCTCCTCATTTATCCCCTTTCCCCTGGTAACCATAAGTTTGTTTTTTATGTCTGTGCGTCTGTTTCTGTTTTGTAAATAAGTTCATTTGTATCATTTTTTAAGATTCTCTATATAAGTGATATCATATGGTATTTGTCTTTCTCTGTCTGACTTACTTCACTCAGTATGACAATCTCTAGGTCCATTCGTGCTGCTACAAATGGCATTATTTCATTCTTTTTATGACTGAGTCATATTCCATTGTGTGTATATATGTATATATATACACATACCACAACGTCTTTATTCACTCATCTGTTGATGGATACCAAACGTCTACAAATAATAAATGCTGGAGAAGGTGTGGAGAAAAGGGACCCCTCCTATACTGTTGGTGGGAATACAAATTGGTACAGCCTCTATGGGGAACAGTGTGGAAGGACCTTCAAAAACTAAAAATAGGGCTTCCCTGGTGGTGCAGTGGTTGAGAGTCCGCCTTCCGATGCAGGGGACACGGGTTCGTGCCCCGGTCTGGGAGGATCCCACATGCTGCAGAGCGGCTGGGCCCGTGAGCCACGGCCGCTGAGCCTGCGCATCCGGAGCCTGTGCTCCGCAACGGGAGAGGCCACAACAGTGAGAGGCCTGCGTACCGCAAAAAAAATCCCAACCCCCCCCCCCCAAAAAAAAAACTAAAAATAGAACTACTACATGACCCAGCAATCCCACACCTGGGCATATATCCAGAAAAGATGAAGACTCTAATTTGAAAAGATACCTGCACCCAATGTTCAGAGCAGCACTATCTATAATAGCCCAGACATGAACAGACACTGTGTTTGTTACTTGAGCCAAAGATCTTGGGTCCAGTTCTGAGTGTCTAACGAGGATACCAGTAGGTGGCAGTGAGACCAAGTTGATACACAGGATCAGAAGACTTAAGTTTTGCTCTCACAGAACACACCTTCAGAGCCTGGGTCGAGCAGATAATCGTTTACAGATGTGTACACGTGGCTGCTATTTTCTTCTCTAGCACAATTTCATAGAATGGAAATGCGAGATTCAAGTTGTAAAATACACTGTAGAAAAGCAGCTTCCGATGCATTTCTTTGGAGGAATCTTCTTAGAGTTGTTCCAAATGGATTGCTTTTGAGGATTCCCCCAAAGCTCTTTCAAGTAGCAATAACATGTTAAATTCCGCTCTCCTCCTTCGCTAAGCTAACCGGAGATTAAGTCCTCTCATAGCTTCCTCTCTGGGGACAAGAATGGGGGCTCTTTTCCCAGGATTCAGGCAGGAAAGAGAAGAAGGGTAAGAAAAAGAGAGAGAACTAGGGTGGCTGCAAGCTAGAGACCCCTAGGGTTTACTGAAATGTGACTTTTCATTTCACGGCAGGTGGACATAGTTCTGTCGCTGCAGTCTTCCACTATTTCTGCAGCTCCTACTTAAAATGGGACAGTTAGGAGTTAACAGAAGTCCTAGAACTTGTTAGGAGGACCAGCCTGATTCTAAAAAGCAGGGCTTGGAGAAGACCAAATAAATGACTTCAAAATGGGAGCTCTGGATGCATTTAAGTCTTTGTTTGAAAAAGATTGCCTTGTGTGCATGTGTGTGTCTGTCTTAAAAAAGATTTCCAGACATGGAAAATGAAAAAGCTTCTGAGGAGACTTAATGAAAACTAATTTCATGGAATTGCACAATAGCTGGGGAATGTCACTGGACTCTGAATACAATTTTGAGTTGAAGGCCCATGTAGAGCAGTCTTCATAAGAAGAGATATCTTTTTAAGTTTCAAGTGGACAGCTACAAAAAGGTAAAAGGCATCTCAAATTCTTTTCAGAATGAGGCTGAGTAAAAAAAGGAATGACTAATGCTCAATAGAAAGATAAGAATTTAATGAACTTCTCTGGTTGAATCTATTGCCTTTGGAACAGAATCTGTGACACAAAGCAGCTTGACACCCACCCAACACGAGGGTCTCAAGCAGCGAATTTTGACTTTTTTCATATTTGAAAGACCAGCAGCAGACCAATGGCGTCTGTTGATACAGAATCTGTGGTTTGTCACCACCAAAGAAATTTAGTGTATTTTTTCCCCGAAAGATGTCGGGAGTTTCCTTGAGATTGGGGCCAAATCTGGCACATCCTCTTAGGGTTTCCTGGGGTTCTTCCCTTGGGCTTTGGAAACACAAACTTTCATTAGGATTCTGGTTCAATTTTTTTTTTTTTTAATGTGGCAGTGGGCAAAACACTATGCCTCACATGCTTTCAGTTTCCCAGCAGCTATAAGATGGGGGAAAGTGCAGCCATTGGGCTCCTGGGAGAAGGTCGTGAAATCCCACCCATGAGACAGGGGCCCAGAAGATATGACTTGTGCTCTTTTGTCTCTATTTCTTGGGGGTGGGAGGGAGAGTTAAGGAAGGGTAATGGGAGGGTGACTTGTTCCCCCTTATTAAAATGGACAAACTGGTTGATCATTTGGGGAGATGCTATTTGACGTCTTTTAAATCTAAATGAAAAAAAATCTCCAAGCTTTGTTGCCAGGAACTGCAGTTTTAAAAAGTGGGATGCCATGACATGGTAAACACTAGGAGAGATTTAATTGCAAACAAAAACATTAACAAATATTCACCAGCTGGTCTAGGAATGCTTGAGCCCCATGACTGGCTCCTAAGCCCTGTGGCAGGAAAAGTGTGTGGATCTAAAGGCCTTTTCCCCACCTGGGAATTCAGCTCAACTGAACATGTGAGTCCATTAATCATCAGTGGAGCCTGGATAACTCATCATCCAACAAACATCATTTTCTGTCCTTCACTTTCAGGGTTGAAAGAGCTTCTCCCCTCTGCCCTCCTGCGCCCCGCTCTGCCTTCTCCTCCCCTCCCCCACTTCCCCTCTCCCCTCTTTCCCTTTCCTCAACACCTGGATAGGTTTTAGAAAAGATAATTCCTGTGCACTGAATGTTTTTTCATTACTTTGTGTCCCAATGAGAAGGAATTCATTTAGGCGTCTACTCTTTTATAAGATTAAGATCTTGGAAATAAAAATCTTTACATATAATTTTCAACCAATTTAAAATTCATTTTCCTTAGGGAATAGTTGAAGTAACTCATTAATGCCTCAGAAAGACATTAAGACTTTGTTCTATCATGATTTTGATTTTATTGAGCTCTACCAAAGACTACCAAACTTTAGAATTTGTTAATAGAGATCCCACACAGGGATATAGGGATAGTATAGGGATAGTATAGGGACAGTATAGGGATAGTATAGGGACAGTATAGGGATAGTATAGGGACAGTATAGGGATAGTAAAAACAAAACAAAACAAAACCAAAACCAGTGAAACCTACTCAGTGCACAATTCACCCATGTTCTCTGTCAAGGTTGTCTGCAGAGAAGCCTGAAGCTCGTCCCATCCCACACTCAGCAGTGGTCATGTCCTATTTTTTCCACATGGATTACATTGTCCAATGCTTTGCAGTGAGGTCCTATACTATTTTTTTGCCCTCATTCCAAAACAAAAATACTACTTTAAATCCTGCCTCTTGTGCACGGATCAAATATTTAAAACAATTGAACTGGATCTCCCGGAAGAGTCGCATCAAATCTTTTTCTCGAATGAGTGGTGCTTGAACTTTAGTGGGGAGTTAGAATAGAGGCGGTTAGAATCACATGTGAACTTGGATGCTATCCCCAGAGACTCCCACATACACAGAAACAATGTTGTACACTTTTGGGGGAGGCTGACAGATCCTTTGAAATCTGTGGATCCCATATTAAAAAAAAAATCTGTGGATCCCACATTTAAAAAAAAGTTCTCGACCAATTAGAATATTACAGGCTGTCTTGGAAAGGACAGTATATATTTCTGGAAAGAATCCAGTAAAATTTAAATAATGTGGGCTGACAATTTCCCCACAAAATAGTTTTCTAGTAGGGTGCTTACTGCTGGTAAAGAAACCTGATGCTCAGTTTTAATGGAAAGAATCAAGAATAACGCATGTATGATGTACTTTTACATTACTCTAAAGTGTATATCCTCAATTAAGAAAACTTACAAAGACCACAAATACTGCATGTGCTTTTCTTTTCTTCAAAAGGCAAACTCAGGAATAGGTCTAGCAGAGTGTGGGGAAGAAAGGTATGACCGGATGGAAAGGCCTAGAAGATTCCTAGAGTAGAGCATGGTCTTGCAGGATTTCTAGAGAGCAATGGGGCAACATTGGGGCGGTGGCTTGGGCATTCATCCTCAGTGAAGAACACAGACCAACCAGCCAAGTGTGGGTTTCCATACTGCCTGAGGGGACTCCCCTGAGCACTGGCCAGGACTTGGGGGCGCTGTGGAACCAAAGCACGGCGAGCTGAGGACAGCCTTCCTATATCGTGCAGATCCGTGCCTAACACGTGTTGACCATTTCAAGCCAAGAAGATTGGGCTGTGTTTTTGGGATGGCACCATTATCACCACTGGCTGTCACTTCACTGTAGGAAGAAATACGTTCTCTTGATGACTGACCTTCTGAACATCAGAAAAACCTTTCCTTCTCACTGTTGATACATTTCCAAGAGAAAGTTGTATTGACAGGTGGTTTTGTATTAGGTGTTGGGGTTGTATCTTCAAGCTTTCAGAATTTGAATAACAGGGTAAATTTGTTTTATCACAGGTGATACTTTTGGTTTGACCTCCCTGGAAAATCCAAAGCAACAGTGGGTCTTGGAATCCATTCTCTTGTTTATGGTTTTGTCTTTTTCTATCCCACCAATTTGGCTGACTGGGCTGGCCTGGGGCCCACAATCTGTTGTCTTGCTGTTCCTCACAGCTGGGCCACAGGATCTGGACCCCAGCTCCTCCCTCCGGGCCTGATCTCTGGCAGGAAAAATCATGGGACTGAGCCCACTTCATCCACGTCCTTGGGTGACACCTTCGATAAGGGGCTCCATGGCCCTCTGTGCATCTTGCTAAGAAGTCCATCTAGACACTAGTCCCCTGCCAAGGCCAGGTCGCTAATTAACCAGACAGATTTTCCTTTGCTGTCATTATTTCTGTTGCTCTAGATGGAAAGGTTGAGAACCTTAGACCATCCTTAACATTGTCTTCCTTAGCAATGAGGGGAAAATGGGATTCCTGAATTATATATACAACAAACAACCACAAATAGAATCACCAGGCCCATGGAAGGCCTATGGTGACAGGAAGGTCAAGGTAGGAAGGTCATGCAGGTACAAAAGCCTAGGCCTTAGGCGGACCTGATTTTGTAGCTCTGATGACATTGGTTGGGGTAGAAATAACTTTTGTACCACATCTCAGTGTTCATATCAGATTCTTTTCAGTTTCCTGGGACTGAAGTCCTCTTCCCCAAACCTTAGTATTTTGCTGCCAAATACTGCTTTTCTTCTTCCTTTCCAAATATTATTTAGGAGCAAGGACAAATGTTGTGCTATTTAATTATAGGGGCACATACATATGCTTTAAGAAGGTATGTGCTGTTGTATTGTTTTCCCGTTTTAGCTCTTAAAGACTCATGCCTCAAAAAACAGATGCCACATTTATACCATTCCTGTTAAACTGATGGCCACATTTTAGGTGTATGGAGTAATCCACACTTTTAAAAATCTCAGGTAACTTTTCCTATCCTTTGAAAGATTGTAATAAAACACATATGACATAGAATTTACACGATTCTAAACTGTATATCCTCAATTAAGAAAACTTACAAAGACCACAAATATTGCATGTGCTTTTTTTTTTTTTTTTTTTTCCAAAGGACAAACTCAGGAATAGGTCTAGCAGAGTGTGGGGAAGAAAGGTATGACTGGATAGAAAGGCCTGGAAGATTCCCAGAGTAGAGCAAGTGAGCAAATTTAATCATTTTTAAGTGAATAGTACAGTAGCGTTATCCACATGTACCTTGTTGTGTAACTGATCTCTAGAACTTTTTCATCTTGCAGAACTGAACCTCTGTACCCTTTGGACACTAACTCTCCTTCCCACGTCCCCGTCCCTCTAGCGACCACCATTCTATTTTCTGTTTCTAATAGTTTGACTATTTCAGATGCCCCACGTAAGTTGAATCTTGCGGTACGTGTCTATTTGCGACTGGCTCATTTCACTTATCATGATGTCCTCAGGGTTCATTCATGTTGTAGCCTATGACAGAATTTCTTTCTTTTATTTCAGGCTGAATAATATTTCATTGTATGTATATACCACATTTTCTTTATCCATTCGTCCATTGATGGGCATTTATGTTGTTTCCACGTCTTGGCTATTAAGAATAATGCTGCATTAAACTTGGGTGTATATATATAGCTTCAAAATCTTGTTTTCAATTATTTTGGATACGTACCCAGAAGCTGGATTGCTGGCTTATATAGTAATTCTATTTTTAATTTTTGGAGGAACCTCCATACAGTTTTCTAAGTGGTTGCAGTGTTTTACATTCACACCAACAGTGCCTAAGAGTACCAATATTTCTACATCCTCATTAGCACTTCTTGTTTACTCTTTGTTTGATAGTGGCCATCTCAGTGGATGTGAGGCAATATCTCATTGTGGTTTTTGTTTGTTTTTGCTTTTTTTTAAACATCTTTATTGGAATATAATTGCTTTACAATGTTGTGTTAGTTTCTGCTGTATAACAAAGTGAATCAGCTATACATATACATATATCCCCATATCCCCTCCCTCTTGTATCTCCCTCCCTCCCACCCTCCCTATCCCACTCCTCTAGGTGGACACAAAGCACCGAGCTGATCTCCCTGTGCCATGTGGCTGCTTCCCACTAGCTATCTATTTTACATTTGGTAGTGTATATATGTCCATGCCACTCTCTCACTTCATCCCAGCTTTTTGTTCCCCTTCTCCATGTCCTCAAGTCCATTCTCTACGTCTGTGTCTTTATTCCTGTCCTGCCCCTAGTTTCTTCAGAACCACTTTTTTTTTTTTTAGATTCCATATATATGTGTTAGCATATGGTATTTGTTTTTCTCTTTATGACTTCACTCTGTATGACAGACTCTAGGTCCATCTACCTCACTACAAATAACTCAATTTCGGTTCTTTTCATGGCTGAGTAATATTCCATCGTATATATGTGCCACATCTTCTTTATCCATTCACCTGTCGATGGACACTTAAGTTGCTTCTATGTCCCGGCTTTTGTAAATAGAACTGCAATGAACATTGTGGCACGTGACTCTTTTTGAATTATCTCATTGTGGTTTTGATTTTCATTTCTCTGATGCTGAGTGTTTTTTCATATGCTTATTGGCCATTCGTATGTCTTCTCTGGAGAAATGTCTATTCAAGTCCTTTACCTATTTTTAAATCAGATCTTGTTGTAAAGTTGTGGGAGTTCTTTATGTGTTCTGATATGAACCCCTTATCAGATATATGGTTTGTGAATATTTTCTCCCATTCTATAGCTTGCCTCTTCACTCTGTTGATTGTTTCCTTTGCTGTGTAGAAGTTTTTAAGTTTGATATAGTACCATTTGTCTGTCCTTGTTTTTGTTGTCTGTGCTTTTGGTGTCATATGGAAGAAATCATTACCAAATCCAATATTATGAAGATTTTCTCCTATATTTTCTTCTAAATCTATAATAGTTTCAGGTCTTACATTTACATTTTTAATCCATTTTGAGTTAGGTCTTTGTAAGTGGTGTAAGGTAAGGGTCCAACTTCATTTTTTGCATGTGCATATACAGTTTTTCCAGCATCATTTGTTGAAAAGACTATCCTGACCCCATCGTGTAGCCTTGGTACTGTTATAGGAGTTTATTTGACCATATACTTGAGGGTTTGTTTCTCGGATCTTTATTTTATTCCATTGGTTGACATGTTTGTCTTTATTCCAGTCCCATATTGTTTTGATTACAGTAGCTTTGTAATATGATTTGAAATCAGGAAATATGAGGTCTCCAGCTCTATTTTTCCTTTCTCAAGTTTGCTTTTGCTCTTCTGGGTCCTTTGAAATTCCATATGCATTTTAGGATTTGTTTTTCTGTTTCTACCAAAAAATGCCCCAGAGCGAGAGGTTTTTGATTTTTATTTATACTGATGATGATTACCTTTTCATGCTGTAATTCCCAAGGCCGCCTTCTTAATCTTCAAACCCTAACAATGAACTGTAAATTATGATGGTAACCCAATCTCTCCACATGAAAATATTTAGGTTTCTTAAACCAAATGGGATTTCTCGCTTGACTGTAGTCTATACTACATAATTTTCAATATTAAATAGTACTTCTTGAAACTAAGGACAAGAAAAAATAACCAATAATTTTGACCGGCACACCCCTCCTCTCTGATGCTGTTACCCAAGGCTCTGATCAGGGAACCCCTGCCAAGTCTGGGTAAGGGTAAGAAGAGTCATTGATACACATGCACAGCTGTAGCCAGGACCAGCTCCAGAACCTGTGGGCTCCATGCAAAATGAACATGAAGGGTCCTTGTCCAAAAGTTATTAAGAATGTTAAGACAGCAACAACAAATCATTAGATCAAGCATGGGGTCTAGTGGGTCTGCTCAGGTCATATACCCAAGACCTAAGAAAGAGTTGGGGGAAACCAGAGCCTTGGATCAAGGGGAAGAGAAAAGAGGTGATGTCCTGCAAGGGGACCTAAGCCCAGGTGGAGAAGACCTAGGCCGGCTCTCTGGAGGGTCATAAGGAAGAGCCCAGACTCTCAAGTCACTGGAGACTGGAGGGTGAAGATGCTGACCTGAAGGTTTGGTGTGGGTCAGGGTGCTTTCAGATGTGGCATGGGGAGAAAGTGGTGTTTGCTTGAAGGGAAAAGTGATGGTGACACAGCCCACTGCTCCCATCCAGACTTGAGCCCGGCTGGCTGGCAGTTAAATTTGCATGGGAGACCACGCTATGTGGCCGTCAGCCCTCATGACTGGCTTCGGTCTTGCTAATTCCGTATCCCAGGGTGTGCTCCATCCTGTGATTGGCGTTGGACACACAGCAGGTTTTTGGTGGAGGAAAAGTGCTAAATATTAACAGAGAATGAGGGCAAGATTCGAAATGGTCCCAGCTGCCATGGTTGTGTTGGCACACGTTGTGATTTGGAGGAAGCCCGTTCCCTCCCTGAACGGAAGCTTCCCCGCGGGATTCCTTTAGACACGATTGACGTTAGGCTGGGCGCCACCAACCTGCCCCGTTGTGCCTCTGAGCACCCTTTCTGCTGGCCCTTTTCCATTCTGCCATTTGTTTTGTGATATACTATCTTTGCCTCAATCTGAGAGGAAAGGAAGTTGAGCTGCACAAGTTTTAGCTATGGCCACAGTCCTACAATCACTAGATTCAAAGATTCTCCCGTCTATGTTTAGTCAAAACTATTTTTCATAAAAGGGATAACTCTTTGATTCACTCGTTAGTAATTGGGGAGTCAATGCCTGATCATTCTCCTTTGTCCTGTTTTCTCTCGTAGGTTCTCACTTGGTGCTTAGACAAAATCAAAATGAGGAAGCATCGGCATTTGCCTTTAGTGGCCATCTTTTGCCTTTTTTTCTCAGGCTTTTCCTTTACTCGCGCGCAACAACAAGCAGGTAAGATCCAGAAACATCTCTTCATTTCATTAAAAGGAACAGTATTCTCTGATTTTAGATCTTAGGCGTCATGTACTGAATATAGAGCTTAGATAAGCTTTGAAGAGAGAGCCAAGCCATTGACTACAGGATGTTCATTTATTTTACAGACTCTTTGCTCCTCTTTATCCAGTGAGAGAGAGGTTCTTTTTACTGAAACTTGAGTTTGATATCTTGGCGGTGGTTGGCAAGTGGTTTGTTTTTACCTTGGGTGTGAGCAGAAAGTTTGTGTTGAGAATGTTTTACCATCTGAAGAGCTTTTCCACATTTCTGGCACTGGTTGATGTCTGAGCACATAAAACCCAGGGAAGACAATGGTTGACAGCAAAAAATTATTTTCCCTGAAAAAACAACAAAAACAAACACAAATGTCGCCATTTCTTTCTCACTCTGGACAGGAAAAGACATTTTTCATCTAGAATCATCAAATCTTTAAATATCAGTTTCCCCAAACTACTTAAAAATGGATCCCAACTAATTCTATTAAGAACTTGCTTGCAGAGTTTTAGAAAAATGAGAAATGGTTCGTGTATTATGAGCTGGGAAGGATTGACTTGGGTCCCTCTCCTTTGCTTGGAGAGCTGAGCTTCTGATGGGGATTCTCCCTCTGGACCTGGTAGTTCTTAGATGGCGGCCTGGTGAGGACCACCTCAATGCCAGGGGAGCATGGCTTGGGGCATCGCGTCAGCCCCAGGTGAGTAGAGTCCAGGGGCCTGCTGTGCACAGCCAGCCTGGCCCAGTGCAGAAGGGTACTTCCCAGCCACCCACAGCCTGGCACCCGGAGCCTCTTGCTCCTACTTTCAAGAGAGAACTGGATTTTCATCTTTGAAAGAGATGAATACCGTTCAGCATCTAAGAGGGCTTAGATGGCTCTGAAGATGTAGTGATGAGTCAGGGTACCTTTCTTCATGCTAAAAAGTCTGAAAACAATGAGACTTTGCCCCTCCCTACAGTTATACAAGTCTTCTTAAGATGTATTTATAATACTTATTTTTCTGGCAAATTACCCGAAGTATGGGAGGTAAAACTGTAGTAGATTGTCAGGGCCCAGTTTCAGACCCAAAGCTGAGGAAGGAATTTCTAAGATGATGCTTGGTTACCTGTGATAGGATATCCTTCCCACCTGAGCAGGTGGGTCTTGGGGTTCAAACTACCACAAAGAATCATCTAGAGTTAAAGGACATGCCGGGGAATGTTTTTGCCCATTGTGGAACCTGCTACTGGTCCATGTATGGCAGTCATTGCATATGGAACTTGGGTCAATGACTGGGCAGCGGCAGCTGTTGGGTCCATGTGTCCAGGTCCCTGTTTCTCAGGTAAGTCAGCGTCCCCGCCTGTTTCACGCATGAGGTGTAAATTATTTAGTAACAGCAGAGTGGAAATGAATGAGTTGAGGAAGGCTTTGCACTGATGGGAAGTCATTTCTTAAACAGGAGAAACATCTAAACCAATGTCTTTTTTTAAAGATGTCAAAAATGGTGCTGCTGCCGATATAATATTTCTAGTGGATTCCTCTTGGAGCATTGGAAAGGAACATTTCCAACTTGTTCAAGAGTTTCTGTATGATGTTATAAAATCTTTAGCTGTGGGAGAAAACGATTTCCGTTTTGCTCTGGTCTGGTTCAACGGCAGCCCAGATACTGAGTTCCTGTTAAATACGTATCGTTCTAAACAAGAAGTCCTCTCCCATGTTTCCAACATGTCTTATACTGGGGGAAGCAATCAGACTGGAAAAGGATTAGAATACGTAATGCAAAATCACCTCACTGAGGCCGCCGGAAGCCGGGCCAGTGATGGAGTCCCTCAGGTTATCGTAATGTTAACTGATGGACACTCGAAGGACGCCCTTGCTCTGCCTTCAGCGGAACTTAAATCTGCTGATGTTAACGTGTTTGCAATTGGAGTTGAGGATGCAGATGAAGGAGCGTTAAAAGAAACAGCAAGTGAACCGCTCAATATGCATATTTTCAACCTAGAGAATTTTACCTCACTTCATGACATAGTAGGAAACTTAGTGGCCTGTGTGCATTCATCCATGACTCCAGAAAGGGCTGGAGGCACAGAGACCCTTAAAGACATCACAGGTAATGGCAACATCGCCAAGCTGCTGCCTGCCTCGCTCTTCTTTGGAGATAAGCTTGGCAACCGCTGGCATTAAGGCAATATTACGGCTAAAAGATGGTGGGCGGATTAGGGAAGAGATGCCTGTTCACAGGTCTAAAAACAAAGGTTTGAATATTCTCTGTAGTCTCCTTCCAAAACAGAGCAATTCATCTACCTTCAAGAGGAATTCTTTGCTTTTGAGACAATTAATATTCTAACTCTAAAAAAGCACATCCTGATATTATGACCCCACAAGAGGTTGCTTCTACCTTCCTTGGACAAGACAGACTCAGCGTGGCTGGGCAGGTATCTAACAAAAATCCCTTCATTGTTCCTGGGATAGAGAGCCTGTTTCCTTTAAAGAAATCTCCGTGTCTGTCTGAAAGAGCTTGAGTGGAGGGGGAAGGGGGGGTCCACTTTGGGTCCAGTGAAGCAGCATGCAGAGCTCATCTCTTTGACTCACTGGGATTTATTTCAGAGATTTGATGGAATTAGAATTGTGAGAGGCCTTAGAGATGATCCAGTCCAAATCTATTTTGAAGAAATTGAGTTTTAGAGCTGGAGGCCCTTACATGTTGGCTCTGGAGTGGGTTTTCCCACTTCTCCTCCATGCTGTCACCGTGGCTGTGCCCATAGAGATGCTTCTGAGATTCCAATGGTCCTCATCAGTGCCATCGGAAGTACCGATGATGCAGCGACTTTACATGGATGTGTTCATGCATGGTGATGTGCATGGAACTAATTGTCCGGCAAGTCACTTAACCAGTCACGCCTATTAGCTCTCTTGCCAGTGCTAAGTGCCTAAAGACTGACAGGGAAGGAATTCCACAGGTAAATTTCAAATGTATTGCATCACAGCAATTCTGACCAGAGCTAGGCTTCCTCATCAGGGACGAGCAGGACAGAGGGAACTCCCTGTGCCCCAAAATGAGTCCATGTCGCCAACTGACAGTGGGTAGCAGAGAATTCTAGGAGAATGGGCAGAGAGCTAGGGTGGGAGAGCTCAAGGGAGAGATGAGCTCCAGAAGGAGAGACATGTGTCCCACAAGATGAAGGGAAAGGAGGAGAAAGGTATCATATTTCTAAGATACTGAGGTGGAAAGGGGAGACGTTGAGAGTGTTCAGGTTGAGTTGGCATCAATCATCCAATAAGAGACGATGACAGAGGGAGAGAAGCAGTGGTGCTTGGGAGCTTGGAGGAATCAAAGTTATTTTTGAATAGCTGCAACAGGGCGAGGAGGAAAGGACCACAAAAAAGGATCAAGAAGAAATGGCTGACTTGCAGTGATGTTCAGTTGCCATCAGAGACCACAGGCTGGGGTCTTGTCCATGAGCGTGGCTCCTTGGTGTTCTGAAGGTATCTCAGGCACTCTAGGAAGAAAAAAGCTACCAGGTTGGAGCTTGCAAAGAGGGGATGATAGAGGGACAAGAAGATCTTCTTGGGAAGGAAATTTATCATTGCTAAGACGGTAGCTAGTAAATTCCTGAAATAGCCCGCCCTGGGGACCTGGCTGGGTGGGGAAGCAGATGAGAGCGGGAAGGGGCTGGGAGACTTCTGGAAAGCCAGAGGAGCAGGGACCAGGATGGGGCAGAAGGGACCTAGAGGCAGTTGAGGAGGAGTCCAGAGAAAGGTTTTCTGGGTTATCATCAGAATAATGGTGTTTTTAGGCAAATAGTACTAGACATCAGTTTTTCATAAGAGAGATTCCGAAAACAAGGAGTGGGGAGCAAGATGGGTAGATGTCATTAGATAGGAGCCGGGCAGGCAGATCGTGGTTAAGAGAAGGGTTACAGAACTAACCAACCCCGAGGCGTTTTAGGAGATTAAAATGGTTTCCCCAATGGTTATCCGTGATTTCAGCTTTGATAGGGGTGGGAGGGCTCATGACCCTACCAGTGGGTCTACTTCTAAGAGAGGGGTGAGGCACAGTCTGGATTATTTGCATTAAACCTGAATAGCATTCCCTACTTCAAATGATGTGTCTCACCTCTGCATTATGACGCTAGTGTCGATCCTGCCAGATTACAGGAAAAGAAGGTGGACGCTGAGAGCACCCCAAACCAAGCACTGCAGGTTACAAGGAGGTTACAAGATGGCAGCTCTAATGACCTTTTCCATTTGCTACAATGTTCTCAGCATCAATAATTCACTAATCATTGCCTTTCTGAATATAGGGATAATAACTCATCCATGTCAAAAACAATGAAAGGGATCAGGAGAGACATGGAACATCTTCTCTTTATTGGTGTTTTGGCCAATTCAGGAAAAAGGGTGGATGAGTTTGCCATTATGTTTAACTGTTATATAAATGGATAAATGCTTAGATTACCATATGAATGCTAAATGAGCCTGTCAACATAGTCTGTTTCCACACAAATGACAAAACCTTTGTTTTTATGCCAAGAAAGCATCTCTGTCTTCTAGTGTCCAAGCCGCTAGCAGCACCGGGGTGGGATATTAATCCATTTATGTTGTCTTTTCTAATTAACTTCACTCTGCAATTCTGCCAGTATCATGTCCCACTGCATGTTCCATAGCAAAAAAAAAAAAAAAAAAAATAATGAAAATTCTCTGCTTATAGTTTTTGGGAAAGGTAGTCAGGAGGGCATTATGGAGATTGCTAATAAGTTAGGGCCATTTCTTTCCATTTCCTGCCCACTAGGTAGGTAACTTTTCCCCATGAATATATATATGACGGCGCTGTTCTAAATGAACTGTACTGAAGTAATCACTGAAAGTTGTGTTTTTTTAAATCCCTTTTATCAATGGATATAAAATACAAAAGCTTTGCTAAAGCAAGAGCTAAAGGTGACCTATATATCCGTGAGGATGAGCTTTCTTTTCTTTGCAAAATACAAAGATTTAGAAAACTCGCAAAACCTATCTGCAGTTTTGTGTTTGCATAGGAAATACAAATGTGATCTTTAAAATTCTGCTTGGAAAAAGGAAGCATCCCATGAGCTAAGGAAAGCATTGTGCCCACACCAGTGTGCTCAGGAAAGTAGTGTTTCCAACGATGTTGAAGGAACCTATGATTTTTCCATGGATGTTTCAAAACTTTTCCATAGAAATTGCTGCAGATGGTGTGATACATGAGCCATAAAAGCAGAAAACCAGACAACTTCACATTTTGAATTTTAGAAAGATCTGATTCCTCTTAGAGTTAATATCGATCCCTGGTATGCCTTGCTGTACACAGGAACCGGTCTCTCTTGTGTCTGTCTGAGGCTTCGGCTCTCCTGGATAACAGCATGCCCTTGTGTGTCCCATCATTGTGTGCGTAAGAGGACAACGTGGTTTTTTCAGTGATGACAAATTATCCAACATTTTTCTATGACCTGCTGTGGTTCAGCTTTTTAGAAGAGCAATAGTCAAGGGTTTTCCCTCAGTGTTTGTTTATTTTATTTATTCTATTGTGAACCGCAATCAAAAAGTAAGTAATAAATTAATAAGGAATGAGTCATCTGTGATTTAGGGATCGTTCTTCTTTTATTGATCTTAGGTTCAGAGTTAGTCCTTCCTTTAAAGGTCTCGGTTTGCTGAGTAAGGGGCAAATCTTCCTTTGTCCCTCAGGGTCATTGGTTTAGGCCTGGGAAATGTTGAGGAATTTTGTGGTATGGTTTGCTGAACCTGGAGGTCCCGGCACCATGTGGGCTATTTCTATGGCTTGCAACATAATTCACACTGTTGATACCGCACCATCCCACAAGATCCTTCAGGAACCTTACGGTTTGGTTAAAGAGTAGCAAATGCTTTGCAATTCTTAGCAAACGCTAAGTTAATATCTTATAAAACCTTACAAGATATTTTCACATTAGTATCTTTCCCTATGAAAGGAATTCCTCTACAAAATTGCTGTTAGGGGTTTCACGTATGTAAGGGGAGAAAGAGAGCAGTTCTGATTCCAGTAATCCCAACTGCAACCATCCTTGGCTGAGATTCCCCAAGGGGAGAGCTTGGGTAAGAACATCATTTCACTCTAGCAAAATTCCTTAATTCCATGAGACAAGATGTGTATCCTGTTTCCATTGTGGAAATAAAAGCAATTTTGTTGGTACCAGGAAAAATTAATTTTATGTATAAAATGTTCACTGTCATTAAAAATATCAGAATGAATGATTGTACATATAATATTACAATTATACTCCAAACATAGCTTCCTAAAATCCAGAATATAAATACCATATATGCTCACATAAAATCTCTTCCGATTCCTAACATATACTTAGGTTATTAAAATATATTTGCTAGAATAATTTTACTTTCCATATCATTTAACTCAGCCAGATTTAAACATTCTAGCAGATGAGGCTTTGAAATATTCCACCCAGGTTCATAGTTTATTGATTGCTATTCCTTGCTCAGTGCTTCCGTGAAACCCCCATTCTCAGTAACAGAATGGAAGTGTCATGTTTGCCATTGTGGGGAGCAAAGAGACCTTGGTCAGCCTTTTTATGTCCATTTGTATAACTCCGGAGCTAATTCTGATTCAGGGTTTACTAGATGCCCATGGGCTTGCCAGGCACTCGGTCTACGATGTCATAAAAATAAGGTTGGATAATTATGTCATGACTGGTTTCATATCACTCTGCTTAACATCATTCTGCATTATGTGACCGAATACAGAGGCAACGGCAAAAATAGATGAAAGAGAACATTTAGCTGAATCCCAGACTTGCATTTGAGTTTCACGCAACTAAACGTCATTTGAGAAACGAAAATCAAACCAAAATGTATCAGAGCACTTTGGAATCAAAACTGTAAATGTTGTCTGAGTTCTTCTTTTCGTATTCCCAAAGTGGTAGATACACAGCCACTCTGGTTTTTAAAGTAAAAAAGAAGGAACAACAGTTGCTCAAGGAATCAAGTGTTTAACATACTGGGAGGATGACTCACCAAACGCTAAATCTGGGATGCTGTTTTGTGCTGTGGATTTGGACAAAGAAAATTCTTATAATGACTTGAGGATTATACGAGAAATGTCCTCAAATTAGAAATCATCTTTGGACCTTTGTTAATATACTCCTTTACTTTCTCCTGTAGGTATGGTAATGCATAATTCCATGCAGCTACAGTTCCCTCCAAATTTAGTCGAAAATTTCAGAATATACCCAGAAAGTGAATATGTGTTGAAATTTGACTACAAAGATGGCACAGAAGAAAATTTGATATCAAATGCCCTACTAAACACCATCATTTCTGTTAAGAAATGATGTTAAGAAGTTGCCTCTTATCCATTCAGAATGCAGAGCTAAAAGAGAATTTCACATTCCTTAATCAACGTGTGTTTTGTTTGTCCATATTTCGTGTTTCTTATTGGTTTCCCAAGAAACATGTCAGAACACTGAACGATGCATGTGGTCACTTGTTCTAATGCTTTCACATTTTTTGCATTTCTCTCTTTTAAAGCACAAGACTCTGCTGACATTATTTTCCTAATTGATGGATCAAACAACACCGGAAGTGTCAATTTCGCAGTCATTCTCGACTTCCTTGTAAATCTCCTTGAGAGCCTCTCAGTTGGAACTCAGCAGATCCAAGTGGGGGTGGTCCAGTATAGCGATGAGCCCAGAACGCTGTTCTCCTTAAACAGCTATTCCACCAAGGCTCAGGTTCTGGACGCAGTGAAAGCCCTGGGGTTCATCGGTGGGGAGTTGGCCAATGTCGGCCTGGCCCTTGATTTTGTGCTGGAGAATCACTTCACCCGGGCAGGGGGCAGCCGAGTGGAGGAAGGGGTTCCCCAGGTGCTGGTCCTCATAAGTGCTGGGCCTTCTAGTGATGAAATCCGAGATGCGGTCATAGCACTGAAGCAGGCTAGCATTTTCGCGTTTGGCCTCGGAGCCCAGGCCGCCTCCAAGGCAGAGCTTCAGCACATAGCTACCAATGACAACTTGGTGTTTACTGTCCCGGAATTCCGTACCTTTGGGCTCATCCAGGAGCAATTACTGCCGTACATTGTTGGCGTGGCCCAAAGGCACATTGTCTTGCAACCGCCAACCATTGTCACCCAAGGTACGTATGCTTTTCTCACCATCTGTGTGGTAGTGGGCTGTCTGTGTGTGCTTTTGTAGAAGTCAGGTGGGCACCTTGCAGAATGATTCGCCTCGGGAGAACCTGTAAGTACCCACAGCCGAGTCCTTCCACGATGAGCTAGTTCTTGGATGTGGTGTCTGTGACGGTTGCAGTGTTCCAGAAAAACCAGAGATCTGTGATTGAGTGGAAAGTTCTTTTTAGAGCATGAGTTGTCAAGAAAGTGTGCTTTTAGGGCTAATTTGACAAACCTGTTACGTTGGTTATTAAACATCGTCGTATGATCTACTTAAAATGCAGTCATCCTAAAAATGGATCTCTGGGGATCATTATGGTTCTGAGACAGTTACTCCAGGATGATGGCATTGAGCTCTAAAAGTCAGCCCGTTAGAGTGTGCTGACATGTGAGAACTGTCTCCCCAAAGTCAGTTTTGTGATGCATAGCAGGAGTGGCATTTCTGGAGGTAAGAAATAACAAAGCACTCGCTTGGGGGGATGTTAATGAAAACCGTTTCTCCTGTGTTTACTGAGTAGTAGAGTAGCTCTGGTGACGGAGAGATTATACACTCAGATGGGAGGCCTTTGGCAAAAGAGCCCGACTGGAGTCATTTTAAAAAAACATATAAAGCTGATCAAGTCACATAAGAAAATACATTTCACGGACATGGGAGGTGGGACGTGTATTTAAAAATTTCAGTAAGAACCCAGTGGTGCTTGATGCTGTGGCAGGTAAAAATCTGGCAGATCCAGGTGGACCAGGTTACATCACTGGTGATCTCACCCATCCGTCAGGGATTTTATTATTAATGGTTTTAGGCATATTGCTGGGTGGGGTAAATTAAGAATTGATGCAAAATTACATCCAGAAAATTCTCTTGATATTTCCAGACTTCCCTCTGATTGGAATACAATCTATCAATATTAAAGTTTCTCTGGGCTTGCATGCTTTTGGAAACAAAAGAATGACTTCCATAGGTTTTGTAAACACTCAGGGAGCGCCATGGCTGCTGTCCGAAGAGCGGGCCTTTGGTCCTAGGTCTTATGTTAACGAGCTGTGTGATCCTGGGCAGCCCACACAGACTTTCTGGGCTCCAGTGTTTTGAACTGATGACAGAGGATGAAAGGATATTTCTGTTCCAGGAGAAGTTTCAAGTTCATTTTTATGTATGGCAGTCCAGGCCCTTATTTCAGCTTTCCCTAGCTGACTTTCACTCCTCACTTACAAAACCGTCTTTAATCTTTGTGCTTCATCTGTAAATATTCAACAGATATTCTTAGCTATCAGGTATGTGCTGGACACCAGGCCAAGCACTGGGGACCCAGACTGATGTGGCCGCTGGCTCGTTGCAGTATAATGGGGAGATAGATCACGAAAACGTAAACCAACGACCAGAAAACTACTCCCAGAGTGTGACAGATGAGGACACTAAAGGGGGCTGTCATGGAAAGAACGGGGAAAGAGAGCTGTAGGTCAAGTGGCCAGGGAAGGCTGCTGCGAGGAGCTGCAGGACAGAAGCAGAAGGAACAAGGTGCCAGGTGTGGCGGTCAGTCGTGCAGCACGAGGGAACCTGGCCGCACCCAGGACTGTCAGGGGGAGGTGGGCCTGGAGCTCACTGATGCCTGGAAGCCTGGAGAAGCCTCTGGGTTAGGGCGCACGCATCACCAGCTTGGGTGAACTCCTCCAGTGGCTTCTTTCTCAGTGAAGCTGGCGGGGACAGGAGGACCTGCTTTATTGGAGGTCAGGGTCCCCAAGTCACTGAGAAGAATCACCTAGGAGTAGCCTTGAGCCACCCTAAGAGGAGGGTGCAGAGGAAGACAGCAGCGAGGAAGGGCGATGGGGGCTGGACGTTTGCTGGAAGAGATTTTGCCTGGGAACAGGAGCGTGGGAGAGCGAGGACTCTGCCACCGGTCCTGAGCTTGCAGGGGGCTTGGCATCCTGTGGGTCAATAGGGAGGTGAGGGCTACAGTCGACTGGTTACAGGACCTTCAGGGTCACCGTGGTAACGGGGGTTCACACCCAGCCCCAGCAGAACCCTGTGAAAGAGGGGAGACGGCTCTGTTGCCATCTCGCAGCAGGAAGAGGAGAACTCTTACTGGAGGGGGAGGGAGGAGACGGGGTGGGGGTGAGTCAGCCCAGAGACCGGGGGTGTGAAAGGGATCTGCCTTCCTCTCCATCTACCCATGTGTTGCATGCACCTTATTGAATTCAGGAAGCTCTGCATTTATCGTTTCAACTCCTACATCCACGGTATGGAAGGCGCGTTGTGAGGGTGGGTGTTTCCGGGTGAGCTCGCTCTCCTTGTATGTGTCTAGAAAGCACACGTGTGGTTAGCTGCATAGCTGTGTATATGGCTTTTAGGTGTATATGGAGAGAGGGAGAGGGAGGAAGCGGGGGTGCGGCTCTCAGGGTCTCTCAGCAACCCCCGGGTAGGGAGAATCCACGTGTCTGCAGGCTTCGATGGAGAGTTGGAGGACTTGGAACTCACTGTTTACACCACGACTCAATGCCAAAGCAGTGGTCCCCACGCGCCTGTCCCTGAATGCTTTGTATCTATGGTACATTAACATGTTTTCTCTTAAAGAGGAGAGTTTGGGCCAGTGCTGTCAATATAATCAAACATCAAGGGAACTAAAGTGCTACGTGCCATCCATCTGACTGCAGGGGGTAGTGAGGCCTCCTCATATGCAGATGAGCATTCAATAAATCGCAAGCACTCCTGCCTCTGCTTGGACCATTTACGATCTTACGAGTCTCGGAAGCCTCTTCTCCGTTTTCTGGATGGGGTGCTGTGGTCCGATATGAGCCTCGGTTCCCGAGACTCAGGTGTGCTGCCTGGGTGTCGATACAGCAGGTGGACACAAGTTCATAGTCACTTGGAGGCAGTGATCTTGTTAAGGTGTTTTTGCTTCGTGATTTGTCTTTGGATTATCATAACCTTAACATGTGACGTGGGACCTGCACAATGCCTCTCTCTTAAATGCAAATACTTCTGGGCCACTTCCTAGTTTTGACATTGATTTCCTTTTTATAAGTTTATGATGCCAAATAATTGGTGTTTTTTTCCCCTTGCCTGAAAAAATCAAGGCAGGGACAAGAGTACCAAAAGGAATAGAGGCGCTTATGCTTTTTCAAGTTTTGCACTTGGCAGTAGGTGTTCATGAAATCAGGATTGTGAAGCACGGGGCTCTCCGAGCAGACACTGACTGCTTCTTTAATTATTTGAGCTATGGCTTCGTTCTCACCTCTAAAACCCAAGCTATGGGTTTATGGTAGAAAAGAGCTTTCTGACATTTTTAGTGACAATAGGGTAAATAAGTGGTGAATAAACCTACATTGATTTTTGTGCAACTATTTTGTAAAAAGTACTAAGAGAGGGTGGGGGGTTGGGGAGCCCCACCTGCTAGCCGTAGGGAAGCTATAAGTAGCGCAGCTATAACTCATGTGTGTGTTAGGACAAATTCCTCAGGGGCTCCCATGGACTTGACATTGGCCAGGGCAAAGGGAACTCCCCTTGGGTGGTGTCAGCTGGGTAGACAGTCATACTGAACGTGATGCGTAAGGCTATTCTACTCACCTTGTCACGTTGCTACCTACAGTCATTGAAATCAACAAGAGGGACATAGTTTTCCTGGTGGATGGCTCTTCTGCACTGGGACTGGTCAGCTTCAACGCAATCCGCGACTTCGTTGCCAAGGTCATCCAGAGGCTGGAGATCGGACAGGATTATATCCAAGTGGCAGTGGCTCAGTATGCAGACACAGTGAGGCCGGAGTTTTATTTCAATACCTACCCCACCAAGAGGGAGATCATAACTGCCGTGAGGAAGATGAAGCCCATGGATGGCTCGGCCTCGTACACAGGCTCTGCTCTGGACTTTGTTCGGGACAACCTGTTCACGGAGGCGGCCGGTTATCGGGCCGCCGAGGGGGTCCCTAAGCTTTTGGTGCTGATTACAGGTGGTAAGTCCTTAGACGAAGTCAGCCAGCCTGCCCAGGAGCTGAAGAGAAGCGGCATCATGGCCTTTGCCGTCGGGAACAAGGTGGCCGACCGGGCTGAGCTGGAAGAGATCGCTTTCGATTCCTCCCTGGTGTTCATTCCTGCCGAGTTCCGAGCCGCCCCTTTGCAGGGCGTGCTGCCTGGCTTGCTGGCGCCTCTCAGGACGCTCTCTGGAACCACTGAAGGTGCGGTGGGGAGGGTGTCAGACACGTGAGGGGCTGTCTCCAGGCAGAGTCTCTGGGGAAAAAGCCAACCCAAGTTTTATTTGTGTTCAGCTGAGAGACGCCTTTTAAATGATGGAAACCATAGCAACCAACAAGATTTATTTCGGGTTTCCTTTTACCCCGACTTGGGAAAAATATGACTTAAAACACCATGTGATACAACTGCATGTCTTAAAATGTCATAAAATAAGAATCATGTGACTTAGGCTATAGGGCCAGAGACCACCTGTCTTTGAAGCTTCTGGCCGAGAGATCACCTCTCTGTTCCGATCCCTCTTGAGGTCCTAGTGTTCTGTCTCTACTGGTGACTCCTGTCCAGCCCCCTCCCGCCTCCACCAAGACGAAGCCTGGCTCTTCCTTTCCCAAGTAGACAGTTTACTTCTAAATGGTCCAAACCTGAGCATTCATCCTCTGTCCTCTCTCTTTAAGGGATTTCCTTCAATGGGGAAGCATAGTGAGGGGATGCTTGTGCAGATAAAAACCCAGTGGTTTCCCAAACCCCTCATTTATTACGGTTATCACTGAACAGTTATTTTTAAAGACAGGATAAGAGTCAATGAGCTTACGAATTGAATCAGTGCAATTCACCGTCCTTAAAGAAGATGGATATCACAGAAACAAGCTTTTCTGCCTCACAAACTTCACCACTGGAAGTTCGGTGCATGACCCACAGTGCATGGATGCATGCTTTCTCCTCAAGCTCTCTGGTCTTCTAAAATCCTCTCTCTCTCTTTTATTTCCTTAAGACTTCTAATCCACACTTTCAGAGCCAAAGTTCAATTTGACAGAACATAGGATATAAGTAGTCGTTAGGCTTCAATTTTAGTGAAACATCAGGGAAGAGATGGGAAAGAATTTGGTGGCATGTGTTGGGGAAAACACTCTGATTTGAGAACTGTACTTTCGATTCTTTATGAGCACAACCTCAGCCCAGCATAGCAAGGAGTCTCTTTGCATTTTAATGTGTTTCCATGATCCTGTGATCTCACTCAGGAGGAATCCCCATGGGCACTGGTTGGATTATTGCTTGCCAATGCCATGACTCTTCTATGGGAGAGTCAGTAGAGAATGACAAGTGGGCCTCCCTAGGAATATTTCAAGATGAGAACAGCCTAATTTTGTTGATTTTTTTTTTAGCCTTAGGGAACTCATGTTCTCAGGTTAACTTGGGCTAACCCTTCTAATCTATCTGTAAGTGGAAATTTATCTGTAAATGTGTAGAGGGAAACCCAGGGGGACCCAGTCTCGCCCAGGTAAACCTGGCTCTGACCGTGGTCGTAAGCCGAGTGATGCAGAAAGGAGCAACACCCTTGCAGAATTCATTTCCAGGGAAGGAATGTTCTGTTTCAAGGATTCTGATCACTTTTGTTGGTTGTAAACATTCTAGCTTTTGGCACTGTATCTCTCTGTGAGCCAACTTGGTTTCGTAACGTTGGCTATCAATACTCCTCACAAACACCAGCCCCCACTGGAGGAAAATATGCAGCTTTCTGCCATATTTTATGAGACGGACGTGCTTGGCCTCACTGATGTTCTCTGTGTTCTACATGTTGGCATGTGTGCCTGGGCTGTGGGCACACATGAGGAAGCCCTCTGCGGTTGTGTATGTCTCACTTTGTTTTCTGTGCTCCACTGCAGTTCACGTAAACAAAAGGGATATCATCTTTCTTTTGGATGGATCGTTCAACGTTGGAAAGACCAATTTCCCTTACGTGCGGGACTTTGTCATGAATGTAGTTGACAGCCTTGATGTTGGAAGCGACCATATTCGTGTCGGTTTAGTGCAATTCAGTGACACTCCGGTGACGGAGTTCTCTCTAAACACCTACCAGACCAAGTCAGAATTGCTAGCTCACCTGAGGCAGCTGCAGCTCAAGGGGGGTTTGGGCCTGAACACGGGCGCAGCCCTAAGCTATGTCCATGACAACCACTTCACCGAAGCTGGCGGCAGCAGGATCCGGGACCGTGTGCCGCAACTCCTGCTCTTGTTCACAGCCGGGCAGTCTGAGGACTCTTATTTGCAAGCTGCCAACGCCCTAGCACGCGCAGGCATCCTGACCTTTTGTGTGGGCGCTAGCCAGGCCAATAAGGCAGAGCTTGAGCAGATAGCTTTTAACCCGAGCCTAGTATATCTCATGGATGATTTCAGCTCCCTGCCTGCTTTGTCTCACCAGCTGATTCAGCCCCTAACCACTTATGTTAGTGGAGGTGTGGAGGAAGTGCCACTCGCCCAGCCAGGTAACGCTCTCCGACTGTTCCGGGCTCCCTCTTCCCCCCTGACACCACTTTGGCAGGCAGATGGCCCGATCTGAACTCCAGAGCGTGGCAATAAGCTATAGAAAGATGATGGGCTCTCTTTAGTTGAAGGATTTTGAAGGGGGGCTTGAGACACTCTACCAGCAAGCTCAGATGCTCTGTCTAAAGTCTAGAAAATCCAGTTTACGTTCTGTCCTGGTTGTCCCACTCTTGATTCAGAAGCTTTACTTATTTATTTTTTTTGCCCCAATACCCCTGAAGATTCTGGTGAGCAAATCCAGATGGAGATGGGAGAAAAACAGAGAAAGAGAGAGAGATGGATTCCCTTTCATACATGAGTATGAATTGGGAGCATTTAAAAATGGAAAGGATTTTCCTGATATGATATTTTTATGCTCCAAATCTGCTGTATCTAGAAAATTATTTGTCATAAACCCAATGAAGGCTGTATCTTTATGTGATGGCAAAATGGAAAATGGTTTCCAAAGGAAGTCTGGATGATGATGATGACGCAGATTACTAGGGTGATGAGATACAGACTCTTAGATCTACCAGTCGCTGACATCACAGATGGGTAGCAAGATAGATCCCACTGAAACATAATCAAAATAGTTCTAAGAACCGTGTGTGCCGAAAATAATGTTCACATGACATGCCGTAGCCCCCTATGTCCGTGTTTTCTGTTGTCTGATCACAGCAGATTGGAAATCACTGACAGAGATCCTGACCCACAGACCGATAATGGACACTATTTTGGGTTCTAACCCATAAGCTCAAATTTAATGAAAAGAGGATCTAATTAGAGCATGTCTATGTGTCAGGTGGATAACCCATATCAGCCTTTGTCACTAGAGACAGATCAATTTTTAAGCAGAAGAACAACAGGACCATATTTTCAATAGTTCTGTTTATAACAATTTGAAAACACTGTCTGTTCTCCTAGAGTGGTTGCCACCTGATATAAGAACAGGACCCTCTGGGCTTTTCCTTGGCCTGCTTTGTTGAGGAAGCATGATGTTAGGTTGGGCAGACCGATCTAGTTGTCCTGATCCTGTGCATGGATGAGAGGGGGCATTTGAAAGACACCTGTTGTGGGTTTTCTCTTCCCTTGCTGGTGCAGTGATACCAGATGAATTTTGTGAACTCCCATTACCAAAAGCTGGTGGTTCTGGGCTGAGGTCAGTTTGGTGCTTGTTGTGTTCTTGTCCCTCACTGTGTCCTAACTCTCCTTCGTTGTAGAGAGCAAGCGAGACGTCCTGTTCCTCTTTGATGGCTCAGCCAATCTTGTGGGCCAGTTCCCTGCCGTCCGCGACTTCCTCTACAAGGTCATTGATGAGCTGGACGTGAAACCTGACAGGACCCGGATTGCGGTGGCTCAGTACAGTGACGATGTCAGGGTGGAGTCTCGTTTTGATGAGCACCAGAACAAGCCCGAGATCCTGAATCTCGTGAAGAGAATGAAGATCAAGACGGGCAAAGCCCTCAACCTGGGCTATGCCCTGGACTACGCGCAGAGGTACATCTTTGTGAAGTCCACTGGAAGCCGGGTCGAGGACGGAGTGCTTCAGTTCCTGGTGCTGCTGGTGGCAGGAAGGTCATCCGATCGTGTGGACGGGCCAGCTCTCAACCTGAAACAGAGCGGTGTGGTGCCCTTCATCCTCCAGGCCAAGAACGCAGACCCTGCCGAGTTGGAGCAGATGGTACCATCCCCTGCCTTTATCCTGGTTGCGGAGTCTCTTCCCAAGATTGGAGACCTTCAACCACAGATTGTAAACCTCTTAAAATCGGTGCAAAATGGGGCGCCAGCACCAGGTAAGGCATAGAACTTCTGGTTGCTTCTGCAGCCCAGTTGTCCCATGCTTGAGTCGATGGTAGGCGGCTGGCTCCTGGTCTCCGGGTAGAAGCCCTCCTTGGGTTTCCAAGAAAGATAGGTGATTTCTGCAGGAACAATGGAATATGGCTTTTCTTTCCCCGAGGTGACTCTCTAACTGCTCTCTAGGGCAAAACCGGAGAGTCAGGGTGATTATTTTTAAGGACATTATAAAATTTAGCTATATCAGTGGTTAAAAATAATCCTTTTCTTAAAAAAGAACACAGTTTTTACTATATATATAATAAAAGCCATATAACACGGTCACATTAGAGCTAACACAGTTTTCATCTTCATATATTTCCCCAATTTCTTATTTTAAGTGGGTATCACTGTGTCATAATTCATTCTCTGCATTCATGAAAACCATAAAGCATGAAGAGAGGCAGGCACATTCCCATTATAAACGCTGCATTAAAGTTTCTCGGTACTCATCTTCGTTACCATGACTTCATGCTCAACCGCTTTGCATTTGGTGATAAAACTGCAGCAAAAAGAGTAATTAATTTCACATATAATCCCTTTGATTGAAAATAGAACAGCTAGAGCTTCTCTACATTGACTGTTGAGCACGTTCGCTGTGGGTTTTGGGTTGTAACCTGGACATCTGGGTTACGTTTTCCCCCATTTATCCGCTGTGACTTGCAGTACATCATTTGAAACCCCTCATCTATAAAGTGCTAACGGTTGTGCAGACTCCGCCGACCATGTCTCTCTCCCTGCCCCCAACATTCCTTCTTGAGGACAACGTTGAAACTTAACAATACTGTTCAAACGTGGAAAAGTTCTAAAGTAAAAGGGCTATCTGTATGTATTGGTGCATCAGTTTCCTAATCCTGCTTTAATAAATTACGATAAATTTAGTGGCTTAAAGCAGAATGAATTTACTATCTTAAGTCTTAGCGGTCGGAAATCCAAAACCTGTTCTACTGGGCTAAGATCAAGGTGTCAGCATTGCTTTCCTTCTGCAGTTTCTGGCCGATTACCCACTTCCTTATCTTTTCCAGTGTCTAGGGGCTGCCTGCATCCTTGGTCCACGGCCCCCTCCTCCATCTTCAAAGCCAGCAGATCCATGGCCCCCTCCTCCATCTTCAAAGCCAGCAGATCTTCAAAGCAGATCTTCTCATATCTCTGGCCTCTTGTTTCCATCCTTACCTCTTCTCCCTCTAACTCTAATCCTCTTATCTCCCTTTTATAAGGACACGAGATTGATTACACTGGATCTACCTGGATAATCCAGGGCAATCTCCCCATGCCTCTAATCCTTAATTTAATCACACCTGCAGATTTTCTTCCATATAAATTCCAGGGATTAGGGGTTGGATATCTTAGGAGTTATTCGGTCCACCACAGATTGGTATGAAATTATCCCTATTGTGTCCCGTGTGAGCCACAGAGGCTGTCTTCCGTCTAGTTTCAGGTGAAAAGGATGTGGTGTTTCTGATCGACGGCTCCGACGGTGTCAGGAACGGCTTCCCGCTGTTGAAGGAGTTTGTCCAGAGAGTGGTGGAGAGCCTGGACGTGGGTGCGGACCGGGTGCGCGTAGCTGTGGTGCAGTACAGCGACCGGACCAGGCCCGAGTTCTACCTGAATTCCTACATGGACCAGCAGAGCATCGTCAGTGCTATCCGCGGGCTGACGCTGCTGGGCGGGCCAACCCCCAACACCGGGGCCGCCCTGGACTTCGTCCTGAGGAACATCCTGATTGGCTCCGCCGGGAGCCGCATAGCAGAAGGCATCCCCCAGCTCCTGGTCGTCCTCGCGGCCGGCAGGTCTGGGGATGATGTGAGAGGTCCCTCCGTGGTCCTGAAGAGGGGAGGAGCCGTGCCCATCGGCATCGGCATCGGGAACGCTGACATCACGGAGATGCAGACCATCTCCCTCATCCCGGACTTCGCAGTGGCCATTCCCACCTTCCGGCAGCTGGGGACCATCCAACAGGTCATCTCCGAAAGGGTGACCCAGCTCAGCCGCGAGGAGCTGAGCAGGTTGCGGGCGTCTGTGGTCCCTGTAACGAGCCCGGGTAAGGAGCGGATTCTTTGGCTCTTCATTCCTTGAAATATCTGGGGCTACTTGTTTGGACTGTGTGTTACAAAGTATTCTCAGTTTTGTTTCCTCAGCTGTAGGGAGTGAAAACCAGAGTTACGCGAAGAATCAGGAACCACGTGGGCTTGGTGCCAGAAATGGCTTGCGAAGATGCTAAGATTCATGTTTTTGGCCAAATTCAAGTCTCAAAGATGGGCGTAGGCTTGGCTTTCAGCCCAGACCCCTAATTCTGCATAAAGGCTCTGTATAACCAACTGAAAAGAGAGGCCATCTAATTGATAGTTCCAGTTCAATGCCGGGTCCAGACTTCCCCTGGTCGGTCCAGCTGGCCGTCTCCTGTGATCGAGGAGGGAGTTTAACCACAGGTGGCCTATCAGGCTAGAGCACAGTCTCTGAAACATTGTTATCTCCAGACCCAATGTGTCAAGATTGCTTTTTTTTTTTTTTACATCTTTATTGGAGCATAATTGCTTTACAATGGTGTGTTAGTTTCTGCTTTATAACAAAGTGAATCAGTTATACATATACATATGTTCCCGTATCTCTTCCCTCTTGCGTCTCCCTCCCTCCCACCCTCCCTATCCCACCCCTCTAGGTGGTCACAAAGCACCGAGCTGATCTCCCTGTGCTATGCGGCTTCTTCCCACTAGCTAGCTATTTTACGTTTGGTAGTGTATATATGTCCATGCCACTCTCTCACTTTGTCACAGCTTACCCTTCTCCCACCCCGTATCCTCAAGTCTATTCTCTCGTAGGTCTGTGTCTTTGCTTGGTGCAGAGAAGTAAGTGTCTTAACTGGCAGGAAGGCCACCTGGCTGTTATGACCTCGGCTTATTCTATCTCCTCCTTCCTGTTCCCCTTTCCTAGGCCTGATACAATGAACTGGAAAGTGGAGGGAACCTTACTTGCTCAGAAGGAAGGGGGCTCAGATAGACCCACCCTTCCCAAAATGCCCACAGAGCGCCTGCCCTCCCTGGACACTCGGGTGGGGAGGGCACAGCGGTGAACAGGCACATGCATCCTCACTCCCGTGTGGTTCACATTCTACAGAACCGTCCGCATCAAGGCTTGGGGAGCGGAAACTAGGAAGGGCTCGCGGGGAAGGGGGAGGGAAGAGTAAAAGCAAGTGAGAGGAAAGTCGACGTAGGACACAGTGCTGTTTGGGTGGGTGAGGGTGACTGGCACGGTGCTGCACAGAGGGATTGCTTCCCTCGCTGATGTCCATGCCGAGTGCGGCTCGCCCTGCAAGGCTTCCCTGGAATGTTCTAGAGGGCTTGCCATCAAATAAATTTGAGAAGGCAGTGGGATAAATGAAGTGAGGGTCTTTTTGGTTTTGGTTGGGCCCTAATTGATATGTGTTGTGTATCCCCAGTACAATAAGGGAACACAGCATTTCCCAACCTTGTTTGGCTGCAGCAGTCCTTTTTCTTTCTTTTTTTTTTTTTTTGTTTTTACTTTATACTGGAGTCGAGTTGATTTACAATGTTGTGTTAGCCTCAGGTGTACAGCAAAGTGATTCAGTTTTACATGCACATGTATCTATTATCTTAAAAATTCTTTTCCCATTTAGGTTATTATAGAATATTGAGTAGAGTTCCCTGTGCTCTACAGTAGGTCCTTGTTGGTTATCTATTTTAAATACAGTAGCATGTCTATGTCAATCCCAAACTCCCAATTTATCCCCTCCGCCATCTTTTTTTACGGTGCATTGGAGGTACTGGTACTCCCAAGAAGGCACTTCAGAAATGCTGTCATCGTGTGTGTGCACCTCACTTATACACAAAAGCCTATGTTTCTACAACAGTACGACTCCTGGTCTATCAGCTCTCCCGCTCTTCAAGATGACTGTTTTCTACCTTCTCCTTCTCCTGCTTCTTCTACACTTCTCCTCCCACAGCTTACTCTGAGCTGGTGATCTTGATTCCCATTTCACTGAGAAAATATAAGTCAATTGGAAAAGAACTTCCAGAAGCCTTACTGTCTGTCCCAGCATCAGTGTCCATGTCTTGGCTTCCTCCCGTTACTTGGATGAACTGTCCCTGCTTCCCTGGGCAGCCTCACCACTTCCCTACTCAAGGGTGTCACCTGCAACTCTCTTCCTCTCTCCTGCGTCATCAGTTCTCTGACGTACTGGGTGATTCCTTTCATGATACAAACGCAATGCCTTTTCTTTTCTCGTAAAAACTCTCCCTTGATGCCCTGCTCCCACCTGCAGCAGTGCTCCAGGCTCCTTTATAAAGTGTTGCTGTCTACAATTCTTCTCTGGACACACCCTAACCTGTTGTTTGCTCTCCCTGCTCCACAGAAGGTGCTCTGGTCAAGGCCCCTCCATCTGGCAAATCCCAGTAGTCAGTTGTCGGGCACTGTCCCACTTGACCTATGAGTGTCATCTGTCACAGGTTCGATCCCCTCCTTCCCAAAACCCCATCCCCACTCGGTCTAGACCTGGCTCCTGTGTGTCTAGGTTCTTCCTCCCGCTGACTTACTTTTCCTTGCCCTTTGCTGCTTCCTCCTCTTCCCTCTGACTTTTAATCACTGAAATGCCCAGGACTCTCTCCTGGGACTGGTATTCTAACTCAAATAGCCTGAATTAGGATACCTTACCAGTCAGGTGGCAATTCTCTGACAAATTGGGAGGCTGTTCATTAACACTAAGAATTTGGTGTCAGTGAAGCTGAAGCCCTATGATAACGTTTGATTCACAGGTGTCAGCGGCAAGAGGGATGTGGTCTTTCTCATCGATGGGTCCCAAAGCGCCGGCCCAGAGTTTCAGTACATCCGTACCCTCATCGAGAGGCTGGTTGACTACCTGGATGTGGGCTTCGACATGACCCGGGTGGCCGTCATCCAGTTCAGCGAGGACCCCAGGGTGGAGTTCCTGCTGAACGCCCACTCCAGCAAGGACGAGGTGCAGAACGCGGTGAGGCGGCTACGGCCCAAAGGCGGGAGGCAGATCAACATTGGGGCCGCCCTGGAGTACGTGTCAAAGAATATCTTCAAGAGGCCTCTGGGGAGCCGGATTGAAGAGGGTGTCCCTCAGTTCCTGGTCCTCATTTCTTCCGGGAAGTCTGATGATGAGGTAGATGAATCGGCAGTAGAGCTCAAGCAGTTTGGTGTGGCGCCACTTACAATCGCAAGGAACGCAGACCAGGAGCAGTTGGTGAAGATCTCTCTGAGCCCTGAATACGTGTTCTCAGTGAGCACCTTCCGGGAGTTGCCCAGCCTGGAGCAGAAACTGCTGACACCCATCACAACCCTAACCTCCGAGCAGATTCAGCAGCTCCTGGCCAGCACGCTCTACCCTCCTCCAGGTAAGATTGGGCGTTTCTTGTTCTTTGTTGTGTCTTTTCAAAAAAATATAAAAAATAACAGGCTCTAAGGCCATGGTGCTCACAAGTAAAATTAAAATAACGGGACACCTGAGATTGAACCGGCTGGGTCTATTGCTTGTGGCAGGGAGGAAGGACACACATGCTGGTGAGCCACAGGGCATCTCAGCGAGAGGGTGTTAGGAAGGACTTATGATAGGATTTGAACTCATCATAGATGATTTTGTGGAAGGCTTGAGGAAATGGGACTTTGCCCCGGATCGAATGCTGTCGAGAAGGAGTAATTTTATGATTGGATATCTTACCAAATCTCACAGCTAAAGCTGAAATTGATACAGAAGCAGTGGTCACGCCTATGATCCAGGATGGGGAGTGTCTGGTGATTTTTGTTTTCTTTTTGTCAGTGTTCCGATATGATCAGGGCATGGCTGTCTCTGATACTGATGTTCTGTGAAATCTTTTATGTGCCACTGGAGAATCCAAGTCCTGGCTGTGTAGGCCTGGCCAGCTTTTCTCTCTCTCAAGATAAATGGTTCAATTCCATGACCTGCTCAGCTTTTGCTGTGCTATGTTTCCACTATAAGTAGCCAGTGATTTATGAGGCAAATGTCGAATTTGTTGAGAGGCAAGGTATGAGCTATTTAATAAATGGCATCCAAGAAGTACCTAGAATTCTAATTAATAGGAAGCCATGGCTCATCTTTCCTAAGACTTTTGATTAATTTTATAGTTAAAAATGGATTCATGCAAAGAAAATAGGGGTATAATAGTGAAAATAAAAACTTTGCATAAATGCTAGAGATATGTGAGAAAAAGAAATACTATGAATCAAACACGAGGAATGATGGTGTGGCCTGCTGGAGCGAGCTGGGATTCTCCGGGCCGTCACTAGCTAAGTGGTGGCCTTGGATGAAGTGAGGGCCTTTGTCCTCAGCTATCTCTTTTCTTGCACAACAAAGATGTTGATGCTGGTGATCTCAATACCTTCTGGTAGTAACAATTCATGATTCATAGATTATGGTAACCCAGGATTCGTTTCTAAGTGCTGTTTATATTTTTGAAATGAGTTGTAACCCAGACACCAAAGCCAAATTAAAATTGAGTAAACTCAGAAAGAGAAAGTTTTGGAGAACTTAAAATATTTCAAGAAGCAGAAATTGTTTTGATGCAAAAGGCCCAATGTGTGATGATTGATTAAAAAAAGCCAAAGAGTTAAACACATACACATCGGCTTATAATTTTCATGTCAGTTGATATTTTGGTGCAACATGGAGCGAAGTTCAGAAACGAAACCACATGCGTGCCAGTCTTGTCCTGAGTTTTCTTTTTTCCTTTTCCTCCGCAGCCGTGGAGAGTGATGCTGCAGACATCGTCTTCCTAATCGACAGCTCTGACAGTGTGAGGCCGGACGGCGTTGCACACATTCGGGACTTTGTTAGCGGGATCGTGCGGAGACTTAACGTTGGTCCTAATAAAGTGAGAATTGGGGTCGTGCAGTTCAGCAATGATGTCTTCCCAGAGTTTTACCTGAAGACCTATAAATCCCAGGCCAGTGTGCTGGACGCCATACGTCGCCTGAGGTTCAAAGGGGGGTCTCCGCTGAACGCTGGCAAAGCCCTGGAATTCGTGGCAAGGAATTTCTTTGTCAAGTCTGCCGGGAGCCGGATAGAAGACGGGGTGCCCCAACACCTGGTTCTGTTTCTGGGTGGCAAATCCCAGGACGATGTTTCCAGGTATTCCCAGGTGATAAGCTCCTCGGGGATTGTGAGTTTAGGGATAGGAGACCGAAACATCGACAGAACGGAGCTGCAGACCATCACCAATGACTCCAGACTAGTCTTCACGGTTCGGGAGTTCAGAGAGCTCCCCAGCATAGAAGAAAGGGTCATGAACTCCTTTGGACCCTCCAAGGTCACCCCTGCACCTCCGGGAGTGGACATGCCCTCTCCCTCACGGCCAGGTATGAGCTGTGGTACCCGTGACTGCAGAGCGGGACACCAATTATTTTTTTTTTAATTGAAAAAAAGCAGTTAGCATTCATTTTAATAATTTTCTTCTCTCAGGGTTGTGGCTGCCATACAATTAGAAACTAAATGCGAGAAAAATAATTGAGTTGAAATTGTAGGAGGAATAGAAGGAAACGCATCTCAGAAAGCATATGGTCATTGATGCTTCCATGAGCTTCCACGAGGCTAATCATAGCCCCATTGAAAGGTTCTATAAAGGTGCATTGAGGGTTAGCCACAGACCCATTGGCTCTCAGAATAAAATGGCATCTTTGAAGTTGTTCAATCTACGCCCCTCTGAACATGATTGGAAGTCAGCCTCTCTCCTTGGTGGGGTCATGGTCCAGTCAACCCTCTTCCTTTGGACTGGTATCATCGGGAATTTAGAGCTGTCCGCCTATAGCTTTGACCTCATGCTCCTGGGTCTGACCTTTGGGGTTGCCAAGAGCAAAGTGAGTCCCTCCACCAACCCACGTCTTTCTTAGCTCCTACCCCAGGTGATAGCCCCTCAGACACCTGGAGCAAATGATTAGGGTTGGTTTTCCATGGGGCATCTGCACTCTGCTTAGCTCTTTCATGTCTTCCTTCTGTGCTGGTGGTGGAACATCTCACACTGCTCCGGATTCCCTTCTCTCTACTCCAGTCTTGATCCCTTGATTGGAGTCAGGGAATTATCTCCAAATGTCATTGAGTGTCACAGGCTCCAACAAAGCTCTCAGCATGCTGGCTGGTGATCCTCCAAAGGTGCACGGAGTCTGCTTCCCATTTTCCAATCTGTTTCTCCCAGCCCTCCCTTTCCCCGTCTCTAGCACACCTCCCCCAACTCCTTCCAGACACTATCATTTATTTTTGACCAGGAGGAAAGTGTGCAGTGGCATTTCCTAAAACCCCTGATATCACGGACTGTTGAATCCATGGCACAATCTCATTTTGCACGGGATAACTGGGACTCAGTTCCGCTGAGCTTTCATGTCTCCTTTCCTTTTGTTTAGGTGATTTATCATTTATCACCTAAACATGTTTTGAGGACTGTGAATTCAGGAACTCTAGAGTCATGGAACAGAGTCCAAGGTGTCCACTGTGAATGAATTACAGGAATGCCTTATTTTAATCATTTTACGTTTTGTGTTTTTGCTCTGGATATAGAAACCAGATTTATCCTTTTTTCTTTTTTTCATTGTAATCATCTTTAGAGAAAAAGAAAGCAGACATCGTGTTCCTGTTGGATGGTTCCATCAATTTCCGGAGGGACAGTTTCCAGGAAGTGCTCCGTTTTGTGTCTGAAATTGTGGACACGGTTTATGAAGGGGGAGACTCCATCCAAGTGGGGCTGGTCCAGTACAACTCTGACCCCACCGACGAATTCTTCCTGAAGGACTTTTCCACCAAGGAGCAGATTATTGATGCCATCAACAAGGTGGTCTACAAAGGGGGGAGGCACGCAAACACCAACGTGGGCCTGGAGCACCTGCGGCTGAATCACTTCATACCAGAGGCAGGCAGCCGCCTGGATCAGAGAGTCCCACAGATTGCCTTTGTGATCACCGGAGGAAGGTCAGTGGAGGATGCCCAGGAGGCGAGCCTGGCACTCACCCAGAGAGGCGTCAAAGTGTTCGCGGTGGGCGTGAGGAACATCGACTCAGAGGAGGTTGGGAAGATTGCGTCCAACAGTGCCACGGCGTTCCGAGTGGGGAGCGTCCAGGAGCTGTCGGAATTGAGCGAGCAGGTTTTGGAAACTCTGCATGACGCGATGCATGAAACCTTATGTCCTGGTGTGCCTGATGTTTCCAAAGGTAATGCCCTTTAGGTGCATATTTTCAACCATGTCCTGTCGATGTTGGTGAGTTACCTGTTTACCCAGATCCCCAGCACTGGCCTCTGGGCTCCTACAGCATCTGGTGTGTCAGGCATTGACTTATATCCACGTGGGTTGGGTCCTGGTTGTTACCTACCACTGTGATCGGATGTGGTGCCAGGATAGGAGTGGATGTCTGTCTTTTCTTGCTCTTACCAGATTTACTCCCCATCCCTTACTCTTTAATCCCCTAAATAATTCAGACTGATTGATGCCTGTTTCTGTTTGTAGGTTTATCAGATCAATTATTTGAGATCAGAGGGTTTGCGTTCTCAAGTGTGTTTAGTCTAAAGCACAAACTCGGGATGCACTTAGATAGACACTGACTGTATACGTTGCCAAAGTTGATTAATATCAGGAAAGCAGACGTACTGAATGGCCAACAATTTTGGCTCCGAAGAGTCAGTGTGAGTTCTCCCAGTGAGAGAGGCAGATCTAACTGCTTCTCAGAGCTCATACACAGAAGGCCCCATTTTGCACTTGAGCGTGGTGTCCTGGTCCACGCCCCGAGCTGTGCCTGTAGGTTGAACACATCTTGGCAGCTCGACTTTGAGCTCACGGCCTGCTTTTCCCTTTACAGTCTGTGACCTGGATGTGATTCTGGGCTTTGATGGTTCAAAAGATCAGAACATATTTGTGGCTCAGAGGGGCTTTGAGTCCAAGGTGGACACCATCCTGAATAGAGTCAGCCAAATGCAGAGAATCAGCTGCAGCGGCAGCCAGCTGCCCACAGTGCGGGTGTCCGTGGTGGCCAACACGCTCTCAGGCCCCGTGGAGGCCTTTGACTTTGCTGAGTACCAGCCAGAGCTGTTTGAGAAGTTCCAGAACATGCGCACCCAGCACCCCTACATCCTCACTGCGGACACGCTGAAGCTCTACCAGAACAAGTTCCGGCAGGCCTCACCAGACAGTGTGAAGGTGAGGATGGCCGCCTCGTTTCCGCTTCCTGTGTCATCTCTGGGTTTTACTGGGCAGGGGCAAACCTCAATGCCTGGAAACCCCCTCCCCAAACTGTTCTTCTATAGATGCTCTTCATGTTTGATGGGGTTGGTGATGCCTGTATGTAAGAGTCCTTTATTATCAACTGGGCTGAAATGGAATATCTTCTTCTAGTTTTACCAAAGCTCTAAAAAAAATCTTGGAAATCAGTAATTAAGCTTGAATGCATTGAATTTTTGAGTAATTCATGTTTACTCATAGTCCTGACCATTAAGTGCATTATGTTCTCTATTTGTATTTACTTTTATCTCTCTCTTTCTCTGTATTGGTTCATACACACACACACACACACACACACACACACACAATCAGTTTGCTAGGGCTGCCATAACAAAGTTCCACAGGTTGGGTGGCTTAAACAACAGGAATTTATTCTCTCACAGTCCTGGAGGCTGGAAGTCTGAGATCAGAGCGGCGTCAGGGTTGTTTTTCTGGAGGTCTCTCCACTTGGCTTGGAAACGGCGCCTTCTCCTTCTGTCGCCACGTGTTTTTCCCTCTGTGTGTGCCTGTGTCCTAATCGCCTCATCTTAGAAGGACACCAGTCGTATTGGATGAGGACCCACTCTAATGACCTCAGTTAACTTATTTGCCTCTTTAAAAGTCCTATTGCCAAACATGGTCACACTCTGAGGCACTGAGGGTTAGGACTTCAAAATATGAATTTTGGAGCACGGGCTACACAAACACACACGCACGCATGTACACGCCCACGCATACGCATGATTTCTAGAAACTACATCTCCTAAATAAGAGAATGAGATAAACTTTTTATTTCCATTGTTGATTGTGCTTTTTAATAAATCAAGTCCTACCCTATACCCATTTATTTTATACCTCATTTATTGCATAGTATCAAGGAACTATGAACATGGGGTGATGGTTTCTCAGCCTTGGCCCCCAGTTTCCTCTGCTGTAAAGTGGAGGCTTTGAACTGGCTAATCCTTCTCTCAAGGGTCTGTGATGTTTCTTTTACTTTTGGCTGGCGCTTGACGTATCTTTTATCTTCAGGTGGTCATTCATTTTACTGATGGGGTGGATGGAGATCTGGCTGATTTACAAAGAGCATCGGAGGAACTCCGACAAGAAGGTGGGTTCTGGGGCTTTCTATGGGAGAAGTAAACCTGGGTGAGGCAGGCGCACTGCTGGGCTAGAGAGAAACAACTCCACTAAGGGACCCTCTGGGAGAGCGGCTTCTCTTGGAGGACACCTCATCCCAGCATTTTGGTCCTCTGTCGCCTGCCTGGGGCTACAGGATGGGGCAGCAAGGATCCCATACTTACACAGACAGCTCTATTACCAAGTCCTGGCACAGACCCCATGGGGTCTCAGGCTCATTCCTGTGGTAGGACATCTAGAAAGCATGATGCTTTTGTAAAAGAACATGAAGTTTTGACTCATTTGGCTGTATTATATAAGCTAGGAATTAATTTTATAGCAAAAAATCTTGCTGTATTTTCCGTTTGCAGTTATCACAGCTCAAAAATACTCCAACGTTAAGAAAAGATACACTTTTCACATAAAATTTGGAAAGCATACTTCACAAATTTAAGGTGACTGGTTTGCAATGATACCTGTTATCAGATGTACTATTTGTTCATCTGCTTTGGAATTTGGTAGCACTTGCTATCAAAAAAGTGGATGTCAACACTAGAGGTTTAAGGAGAATTTGTTGAAGCAAATTTATCATAAGAATGTTGTATTTATTAGCTTGCTTTTCCAGAGCAATGGAGATGAGACTGCTATCATCTGACTTGGGAGATGTGGGATTTCAATTCTTCCCACAGCATACCTGTGTTACGTAAGACCAGAGCTTGAGAATTTATGTATGAATAAACTTCATGGTGGTGTTTCCTAGAGTTACATGAATCCATTTACTTACTGACAAATCAGAAACAATTGCTCGGAGGAGTCCAGAGTTCCAGTGTTTCAACTCTTCGGAGCAGCTAATCAGTGTGATTAAGCAAGTTTCAGTTAAAGGCCAAATTTTATACTGAAGTTTTCTTTAAAAAATAAAAGAGAGTCAGGAGGAAAAGTACTGAGGCTCTTGAATGCCTAGGTGAGGCTTCTTACGTGTACCTGTCCCCGCAGGCGTCCGAGCTCTGATATTGGTGGGCCTTGAACGTGTCGCCAACTTGGAGCAGCTGATGCAGCTGGAGTTTGGGCGAGGATTCACGTACAACCGGCCCCTGAGACTGAACTTGCTGGACCTAGACTATGAACTAGCGGAGCAACTTGTGAGTGTTTTATGTATCTACACACAAACTGGTTTAGATAGCACAATATTGGGCATCTCAGGATAACGCAGTCCGTTATCACCAGGCAAATGGAGGAGAGACCGCTGGGTGGGCAATTTAATTCACGTACTTTACTTGGGACCTACTTTGTTGCCATGACATGAGTCCTGGAAATGGAGCTATCTGAGAACTGGAAAGACAGCCACCCGGGCATGGGTGTCGAGGCAGCTGTCGCCTTAGAGTTTCCTCTGCTCCCTTTAAAGAGACTTCTTTTCGTTTATAAGATTGTTGAGAAGCCATAACATTGAGATTTGACCCTTCCCTCTGTAAACAGGAAACGGGGAAAACAAGAATATGCAGGAAACGAAAGACCATTTCTGGGTGGAAAGGGGCTTCCGTTGCCTTCTCTTCTAGTTTCCTTTGGAGCAAATGAGGGCTCCCCATAGGCTTCCTAATCCTCTTGGGTTCAGCCTCTCAGCAGGTGGGGTTAACGCCTGGGTTTGGGGGTGAGGCTGGGGGCTTTTGGGACATGAGGGTGCTGAGCATTCAACTCAGAGGTTCTTTGGAGGAGGCAGCGGTGCCCCGTGGGATGAGCTGACTCCCTCCCGTCCTCCGACCTTCTTCCCAGGGCTGCAATTCGGATTTTTTTATTGAGTGGAAGGAAGTTGAGTTAATTGACAAACCTAGGACATGGGAGAAAGTGCAAGCTCTAGGAAATTCACTGCAAGGGAAAGCATTGGCCATCATGAGTTTGGCAGGTAGAAATGTACTTTGGGTGTACGCTTTCCTGCATGAGGCCAGGGGCTGGGATGGGAGGGAATGTCCAGGGTGTCTGATGGGTGCTGGAGTCATTGGTGACTGGCGGTGCGGTGCTTGAGGCTCAGAGGCAGGGATCCCACCCCGCAGCTGCTCCCAGGCTTCCTCCAGGCTGGCGCCATGTTCCGTGACTCTGACCGGGGTTCTGGGGAAGGGCATATGGTCTCTGCTCTGAAACCACCTTCCATCCTGGCCATCTGCAATGGTTTGTTAGGTTTTGCTTTCTGGAGCTTAAAAATATGTAAGCTGGGCTTCCCTGGTGGCACAGTGGTTGAGAGTCCGCCTGCCGATGCAGGGGACGTGGGTCCGTGCCCCGATCCGGGAAGATCCCACATGCTGCGGAGCGGCTGGGCCCGTGAGCCGTGGCCACTGAGCCTGCGTGTCTGGAGCCTGTGCTCTGCGACGGGGGAGGCCACAGCAGTGAGAGGCCCGCGTACCGCAAAAAAAAAAAAAAAAAAAAGTAAGCTATACTTAACATCTGAAGCTTGAATATCTATGTTGGAAACTTCTAGAAATAAGGCCCAGCCTGAGCTGACATTGTGAATAAGATGCATTGTCTTTGGTGGTTCTTCAGAGTCCATTTGTGACACTGTATCGCCCACCCATGGCTAAGCCTTCAAGGGAGTGCCGTAGGAGGTGACTATCTCTTGCTGTGGACGCCGCAGTCCTCAGACGGCACATTTATGCCTTTTTTCTAGACATTTATTGAGATCTGAACTTCGTTTTCTGTCTTGGTAGGACAACATTGCCGAGAAAGCCTGCTGTGGGGTTCCCTGCAAATGCTCTGGACAAAGAGGAGACCGAGGGCCCATTGGCAGCATTGGGCCGAAGGTACGGTGGTTTTACCCTTTTCTTATGCCTGAGACTAGATTTCAGAGCCGTCATTACTTCGGCTGGGGAATTTCTCTGCTATGATGGTGGGGAGATGGAAAAGGGAGGAGAAGGAACTAGCTGTGCTGTAGGACAGATCTGAGGTGCAGACCTTGTCCCTGTGTCTGCTCCCTCCTCCCTTTCCACTGGGTTCTTTTATGCATTGGTTCTTCATTTTATAAAATTATGTTAAGACCAGTGGCATCATTGACTGGCAGCCTCACTAGGATGGCCAGCAGGGATGCTTCCCATTTGCCTCTAAGTTATAGGAAATGCACAGGATTTCTTGGTAGATCAAGAGCCTTAAAGATCCTGATAGAACAATTGCACTGAAATAATGAGTAGGAAACAGTCACGTTCCAGGGACACCGAAAGCACCGCTCTACCAAATGAAGGGGGGTGAAGAGATGCTTAAATAGGAAACAGAGAAAACCACAGCATTTAACCAAGGAAACGATTTACTTTCTCCTAGGGTATTCCTGGAGAAGATGGTTATCGAGGTTATCCTGGTGACGAGGGTGGACCTGTAAGTAAAGGTTGTTTTATTCCTTAAATCTTTACTCCCTCCTTGTTCTTTACATGTTGGGATTGAATTGTGGGGTTCCTCTTCTGTTCCGTTTCCAGTCTTTTCCACCAGAAAAAAATTACTTTCTAACTTTCTTAACAACTTGACTTAGATTTCTACACTACGGAGACCAGTCTGAGAATCTGAGGATGACAAGTGTGGGTAGGAAGTGCAGGTTTTTACGTGTTCCATCTCAGAGGGCGGGACTAAATGTCTCCTGAGACAGAGGACCACTGAGGATGGCAAACCCAGCATCTACCAAATTCAGACATCCAGGCAGAGATGAGAGGCCGCTGGAGCCGGGGTGCAGGGGAAACCCAGTCAGGATTGTCGCGGTGACGCCCTTTGAGGGCAGCCTCCCAGAGGGCGGTTGCCGGTATGGGTTATCAGTCACCAAGGGGTCCATTTGGGGGTGGGTAGAGCCTGAAGCAGGGCCTTCGGGAAGCAGAATCCTGCCCAGAAGTGGTTTGAGAACTTCTGAGACACTAGAACAAGGCCCAGCCCTGGGGTGGGGAGAGAGGGCCCCAGTGGGAGGAGTTGAAGCCCCCAGGGTCCCGTCAGGCAGTGCCAGGTGTCAGGGTTGAGCCTGGACCCCATAGAAGAGCTGGGAGCCCAGGACCATATGGAGAAGCAGCCAGCCCGAGGGTTCTCCACGGGCCCAGCCCCCACCCAGACCCAGCACCCTGAGGCCTGCTTATCCTCTGCCCACCAGGAGGCGCCCTCTGTGCTGCAGACACTCCCAGACCCCACTCCCTCCAGGGGAGGGAACTGCAGGTTCAAGGCCCTGTGCAGAGGTTGGCCTGCGGGGCCCGCAGACGGGGATGCTGGAGGCCTCGCCTGGCACATCAGCCCACCAGCCAGTGGACTGCTTCCTAATGCATGCCTTTCACAGGGCTCCCTATTCAGTGGAGACACGTGACATGAAGCTCCAACTCGCAAAATGCCTCTGTTTCTCCTGACAGGGTGAGCGCGGCCCGCCTGGTGTGAACGGCACTCAAGGTTTCCAGGGCTGCCCCGGGCAGAGGGGCATAAAGGTACAGTGACCCCCATGTGTGGGGAGGGGACCGTGGCACCGGGCCCCAGCGGGGAGAGGGCGGTCGGTGGCGCGTACAGGAGGGGGACACTTTCTCCAGTGCCTCCTGGGGAAGGAAGATGTCTGCCCCAGCTTCTCTGCTCAGCACTGGCAGCCAGTGGCCTCTCACAGAGGCAGCCCAGGGCCTGGCGGGTTCAGGAGCGCACACCGTGACGGGAAGGGAGCCTGAGGTTGGAGAAACAGTTTCGTATGGCAGTGTGAAGCAGTCAGGACACACTGATGAGGACAGACAGGATGTGGGCCAGGGCAGAGAGAAGGCCGGTGCCCCGCAGCTTCAGCCCCTGGACCTGGGAGGAGTGAGGGAAGTGGAGGGGGCCAGAGACAGAGGGAAAGGACTCATGTGCTGGAAGGTTCTGTGTGTGACATACTTGGAGTCAAGGGCTGATGAACTTTCTCCTCAATCTGCTGCCGTTTGAGAGACAGGCCACTGCAATGTTATAAAGGGGCCTCCTCGGAGCCCCTGTCCCGGGCCTTCACGGCCCAGCCCTCATGCCAGAGAGCCAACACTACCCAAGTGCTCAGGTCCAGGCAAGTTAGTTTTATGATCCCCTCATGACAGAGAGAGAGCTAGCCAAACAGACGAATCTCTAACACTGAATTTTCAGACACTGACTTTTCTTTAATATAAATTTATTTTATTTTTGGCTGCGTTGGGTTTCTGCTGCTGTGTACAGGCTTTTCTCTTGTTGTGGTTTGCGGGGCTACTCTTCGATGCGGTGCGCTGGCTTCTCACTGCGGTGGCTTCTCTCGTTGCAGAGCACGGGCTCTAGGCGCACATGCTTCAGTAGTTGCAGCACACGGGCTCAGTAGTTGTGGCTCGCAGGCTCTAGAGCTCAGGCTCAGTAGTTGTGGTACATGGGCTTAGTTGCTCCGCGGCACGTGGGATCTTCCTGGACCGGGGATAGAACCCATGTCCCCTGCATTGGCAGGCGGATTCTTAACCAGTGAGCCAGAGGGAAGCCCTAGACACTGACTTTTAAGTTGGGGATGGGGAGAGGGGAGCCCTTAGCCTATTCTAGCCTATTCTATTCAGCCTCCGGGAAGGAGCTAATGTTTCTTCTTTCCCTTCCCTTTTAGGGCTCTCGTGGATTCCCAGGAGAGAAGGTACTTAAGCTTGCTTTTCTTTTTATATTTAAAACTTTCCCAGTGTTTTGCCATATTTTATACTCACCTGTGTGTCTTGTCCCCTCACAGGGTGAATTAGGAGAAATTGGACTGGATGGTCTTGACGGTGAAGATGTAAGTGATTTTGGACTCTGAGTGCAAATTGCTTTTGGTCCTGAAGACTCCAGTGACTAACACCTCAGTCTGTGGTAGAAATTGTGCCAGGAATGACATTTTATCATTGTCTTTGGCAGGGAGACAAAGGATTGCCCGGTATTTCTGGAGAGAAAGGGAATGCAGGAAGAAGGGTAAGTATATTTCTGCATTGTTACTGTCATGGAAAAACTATGAACATTTCACTTAGGGATTATTTCTTTTACTTGTGTATGTTAAGACCGCTTCCTCCAGGCAGCCTTCCCTGACCTCCTCCTGGGGTGCATCCTTGGCATCTCCTATGTCCCTTGTCAGCTGTGACATATTTACATTATATTTTCTTGTTTGGAGAGTCCCATTGGGCAAGGACTGAGTGTGTTTTGTTGAAATAAATCCCCAGCGCCTGGCACAGAATGGGTCCCCAATAAATACTTGTGGGTTACCTGAAGTATCTGGAAATAATTTTACCTTCATGGAAAATGAGTAAATGGCAGATGCTGAAGCACTGTTCTTTTTAAGATTTGTGATTGGAAGAATGCAATGTTGAGGGTGAGATAAATATGTGAAACTCATCTAATTCTCAGTCTCTGGTTGTGGTTTTTATTTAGGGTGACAAAGGACCCAAAGGAGACAAAGGAGAAAGAGGGGATGTTGGGATCAGAGGTGACCCGGTAAGGGGAAATCCTTGTCACCGATTTGAGACTTGAGTCCGGGAAAGGGGTTTGTGGGGAGAAGTGGGTTGAAAGGAAGAATTTTATTCTTGAAATTGCTTTAAAACATGTTGGCAAAATATGTGGTTTGCCCTTTTCTTAGAATTTTGGGGTGGCTGGAGATGTCTTTGCCCTCTCGCTGCAAAGAGTAGTCTTTGCAAAGCCTCTTATGTGAAGACCCGAGAAGTTTCCCTAAAATGTGGTCTCAGGACACTTTAAGTTCGCTTTAGGAAAAGGGAAGAGTTTGCAGTTTTTCTTCCTTTATGGGTCTATAAAACCTGTCAACAAGTGACCATCGCTGGGCCAGCCTCTTCTGGCCCAGACCAGGACAAGGCAAGAGCGAGCCTGGCCACTATCCTCCCGGGGGGAGGAAGAGCCATCTCCCCCACCCTGTTTGGGGTTCAGAATGATTGCTGACCCCACGGCAGGCATTATCTGGAGATGGGATGTGGCCAAAGCGACTGGCATTCAGACCACCACTAATATTTTCCTGGTCACTGACCCAGCGGCAGTGGCTTTCCCTGCACACGTGGCTTATTCCCCGACCTGTTCTCTTTTCAGGGTAACTCAGGACAGGACAGCCAGCAGAGAGGACCCAAAGGAGAAACCGGAGACATCGGCCCCATGGTACAGCACTCTGTGTACCTAGACTCCCCCTGTGCCGAGAGCCCGAGAAACTAAAGTCAAGCTGGTTCACTGCCAGCCCCGGAGGCCACAACGTGGTCTTTAAGGCTGTGGATGTACAAGGCTGAGGTTGGGAGCAGAAAGCCGCGGGAAGCCAGTGTGCACACTCGCAAAGGAGTCTCCAAGAGGAACAGCAACAGCCTCTCCCAAGAGGGGCTTCCTCTCGGCAGAGTTGTGCCCCATAGATATTTCCAGAAAGTGCTCATCAAGCCTGAGCCTTGTGGGGGGCAGAGTGCACCTGGGTCTAAGGCACCCCCAGAGTGTGCGACTGGCCCTGTGTGTATCCATTCCTTTTCCCCAGCGTCTTGTGCAATATTTGAGTTACAAGTTCTTCTTCGCAGACGAGAATCTTACGTTAATTTTCTTTCCCATGACAGGGTCTCCCTGGGACAGATGGGGTGTCTGGCGGGCCTGGAGAACCCGGGAAAAGCGTGAGTGCCTCTTGGGGTTTGCAGGGGCTCTGTGGTGATATTTACTTAACTCTGCTAGACACCTTTTGGGGCAGAGCTGCTCAGCAACGTTTTATTTAGGGAATTTAAGGCCATTTCGGAAACCATTGTCCCCCATGTGCTGCTGCTTCTGCAGACCCTTCATTCTTATCATTCACTCTGGACTCCCCCAGCCTGCTTCCCTCCCCTTCTAAAACATACTGAATAGACGCTTTTAAAAGTAATATCTTTGCTGCTTTCGAATATTTGGCTGGGCTTTATCCCACTGAATGTTTAAAAAAATCTAAACAGAAACACAAATACAGAGGGAGCGAGGGGGCAAAGGGCGGGGAGGCTGATGGGGTGTATGCTTGTTTTGTTTGATAGTTGTTTTTCTCGTACTGCTGTAACTCCAGCAGTGAAACCAGAGTCAATTTTCTAGTGAACTGCATCTCGCAATTGCTTTTTCAAGACGTTTCAGAAATGCCTGTTGTAGACCGCTCAGTGCATGCCTCGTCTTTGTGTCTTGTTGAAGAATTGCTGAAGCCAAAGGGAGATGAATGATCTTTGGGAAGCTGTTTGAGTGCTTCCAGGGCCCAGGGTTACACAGAGCTCAGACCTCCTAGCTGGGAGAAGATGTGTCTGGAAGTCTGTAAATTCTCACGGCTAGTTCAGGGCGCTGGTGGGTGCCTGAGAAAGGTGTCTGCTCAGCATCTGGCTGGGGAAGGGGGCCAGATCGGGGCCCCCTCAACCCTTTCTCCCGTGGCAGTCACATGGTTAGGGATCTTCAGTGGACGATCAGAGGGTGTGTGCTGACAAGGGCTTTTAAAAGAAACGGCTCTCGGCCCTAGGCACGTGATATACTATGGGCATAACCTTGCTTTGAAAATTCAGAAGAAAACTTAAATTTTGAAAATGCTATCTTAAAAGCTTTTGAGTATTATTTTTGAATAATGCTGTTGATTTCTACAATGAAAAAAGAACATGAGGAAAGCACTCCATTGTTATAACGTACTGAACAAGTTAGCTTGTCCGTAGAGCCAAAGCTTGTTTCCATGAAGAGACTTAAAATACAGTCAGACACACAGTTTGTGTTAATTCTATGCTCAGGGTGTCAGTTTGGGTTTGAAATCAGTGTGGTCAAGTTAGGGCTGTCTTCCCTTAGGATATCACTAAGCCAGGCTCACGCCCAGATGAAAGGCCTCCTTCCCCTGGGCTACCTCACTCCTCACGTGGCCTGAGCACAGGTGGCCTCTGGTCATACTCGGTGAGGTCCCCTTTGGAAGCGGCAGGCAGATTGCTACTCTGTGGAGAGTGGCCTGGCTGCGCCCCTCCCCCTCTTGTCCATGTGTCATCCCTGGAAGGAGGCCAAGGTCTTCCATGAAAGAAGCTGCCATTACAGTGAATCAGGGCAGAGTGGTGGCCCCAGAAGATCATGGGGCTTGTTCCCTGGGAGAAGAGAAGCTGGTTCTTGGGTTGATGCAGGAGATAGGCCAAGCCTGTAACAGGCTGGTGCGTTACAGGCTCCAGAATTCAACCCCTAACCTTGCGAAGTTATATCCAGGATGGATTCCCACCCCAAACCTTTCCACTGAAGAGGAAGCCATCTTGAGGTGGGAATTCATGGATTACTTAAGAGCGAGCCCACGTTTATTTGAACTAAGGTTCACTTCTGGAGCATGGGGGAAGATATTGCCAAGTCATGAGCCCAGACCAAGTACAGCCAGGATTTTAGGTTCACATACGCCCACGCTGAATACTTTACTTAACCGAGTGTGTGTTATATTTGGCCAGGACAGTGTGGAGAGTCTGGGACTCCCTTCCATTATAATTAAGGTCTTACCTCTCCCTCCAGTTAGGAAAATGGAAGAAAAATAGACAGGTCGACCTTCCTGTTTCACATTCCTTACTTGAAACTGTCTGGGGCCGTGCAGCCCGAGGGGTCCTTATTTTGGTTGGCAGGTCTGAAGTCATCCTCAAACCTTCCATGTGGATGATTGACAAGGGCAGCGTGGAAGGGCTGGGCAGGAGGGGAGTGCAGGAGGAAAGGTGTCCCTTCACGAGAGTTTCCTCTGGGCTGGGTAGGCACAGTGTCTGGGGCCCAGCGGGTGTCGTGAAGGTGCGGGTCAAGTCCCAGGGAGCCTGGCCTCCCCCAGCCTCCCCGCCTCCCTTTCACCGTTGGTGTCATTTCTTCCTCAGGGCGGCTTTGGCCGAAGGGGACCAGCAGGGGCTAAGGTAAGCCTCAAAGTCACCATCTCTTTGCTCTCATCACAATGTCAGTCACTGTGTGCTCTCGAGAGAGGGTCCCCACCCCACCCACAAGTTAAAAATTACTCTCTCCTTCACCATCAAAGCTTGTAGCTCCCATCTTTTCTACCATCTCCTTAAATGTAGCCTCTTCTATAAGACTTGCAGAAACGATGATGGCGGTGGAAATGATTATCAAAATGAAAGTGACGGTGGGGAGGGGAGAAGGGAAGGGAGATGATTGGGGAGGCAGCGTCCTGGGGACCTCTTGCCCGCGATGTGCCCACTTACCTGGTCATCAGCAAGTCACATGTCTTGGTGGCTCTGTCCTCTCACCTGTGCGAGACAGGTTTGGGTCCCAAATAGCTTCATGTCATGAAGTCATCCTGAGGAAAAGGTGAGGGAAGAGTGAGAATCGATGCTAAGAGTGCAAAGTGGCTCCAAGTATTGAATGTCTGTCCCTGGAGTTATGACGCTCTCCCTTCTGACCCCTGGTACAGCTGTGACTATCTCCCTGCACCCTTGTGCAGATATGACTGTAGAACAGAGGGCTGACCCTTCCCTACATCTTCTCTTGTTTCAAAGGGCAACAAGGGCGGTCCTGGCCAGCAGGGCTCTGTGGGAGAGCAGGGGACCAGAGGTGCACAGGTCAGTACCCCCGGTGTGGTTACGTGCCTTGTGACATGTTCCCAGATGCCCTACCATTTTTAAAAAATTGAGGTGACCATTGCTTCTACAAAATTGAGCACAAAATTAATCTTTTAAGGTGGCGTTTAGCACATCCCCAATGTTGCATGACTGTCATCTCTATCTAGTTTTGAAACATTTTCATCGTCCCCCAAAGGAGACCCTGTACCCATTAGGCAGTCATGCCCCTCCCCCAGCTCCTGATAACCAACTAACTTCCTTTCTGTCTTTGTGGATTTGCGTATTCTAGACCTTTCGTATGAATGGAATCATTTAATAGGTTTTGTGTCTGGCTTTTTCACTCAGCACCAGGTTTTTGAGGTTTATCTATGCTGTAGCCGGTGTCAGTGTTTAGTTCCTTTCCATGGTGGAATGATATTCTGTTGTGTAGATACTATGGCAGTCACGGTGTGTCACCTCCACACGGCACTTCTGTTGGCATTTTACTTTTTCAGGGTCCTCCTGGTCCCATCGGTCCTCCAGGCCTGATCGGTGAACAAGGCATTCTCGGACCTCGGGTAAGTCTTGATCCCACCCCTCTCTTTAGCTAAATGGATAGCATGTTGCCCCAGCAGGCTGAGAGTTCCATGTTTCGTGAAGGGAGGAACAGGAGACAGACCCCTCAGCCCGACTCTGGCAGCACAAACCTGGGGCCAACCTCAGTCCTGGGAGCAACTGGCTCGTTCACCCTGAGGAAGTTAGAGGGCGTTTTTCTTGATGCTCCAGGGGCTAAGTCCCAGTGCTGCCCCTTCCAAACACAGGCCACCTGGGAGGTGAGCAAAGGAAGGAGGGGCCTCACTGCAGAAGTCTTAGGGTGGATCTGCAGGAAATCAGATGAATCAACCAAAATTCTCAGATTACTCTGTGTTATTTCATATTTGGCCCCTGGAAATTGCCACTGCGGCCTGGTATTTGTGTAAGGAGTTCCCCATCCTCAAGTTCGACATGCAAGATGTCCCTTAAACTTGCCGTCAATGCAAACATCAACATCTATCTTGGCTGTTATCCATGATGAGCAGAAACATGATGTAGCTGAGCTAGGACCGGGTGCCCATACTCTGGTGTCCCTTGGGTCTACTAGGAACAGGGAGCCATCATATAATTTGTTACAGAAATTAGTAATGACTAATAAACTGGCAATGAACTGGCCTGAGGCTACATAAATGCGCAAAAATGTTTTACAGGGGAAGTAGGAACTTTGTGAGAGCCCCTATTTGCTTGGAAAGTCCTTCCCAAGTTTGAAATCTGATAGATACCTATTTTGTTTTAAATATTTATTTAAGCTCTGCTTAGTCAAGACTTTAAGATGGTGCAGGGATGAGTTGAAGCTCTTCAAATAGTTAACAGTACGAACAGCTGCTGCATCTGTCAGGGTCATTTCTGGGCTCTGTAGGCTGCCCTGCATTTGAAGAGCTATGTTCCTTTGTTGACTTATTCACTCACTCGATGAGAAAGTGTGTGTAGGTTTCCAAACCTGTAAAGTCAGGCGCTCGTTGTGGAGGTGCGGAAAGGGAGAGGAGGTAAAGCCATATAAATCCGGGTGTCAGTCCCCTAGTCGGTAACTTAGGAGGTGAACGTTAATGACTGAGACGTGTGCCCACCTGTGAAAACTGGTCCCACTCATATTTTAGGTTTGCACAAGCCATCTCCATGCACGTTTGCACTGGGGTCTCCAGGGCTGAGAGTGGCAGAGAGCTGCAGGATCTGACCTCCACTCAGGAGCAGCAGGGGGTGGGGTGGGGCTTGTGGGAGGCGGGCTTCCGCAGCTTTGGCTTGGAGGGTGAATGTTTCACTGACTGTCTCCTCTCCTCATGCTCCAGGGAAGCGGGGGGACCGCAGGTGTTCCTGGAGAACGTGGCAGAACCGGGCCCCTGGGAAGAAAGGTTTGTCTGGAGCTCGTGTTTCCCCAGGCCGGAGCCTGGCCAGACACCATGTCACCGCTCCCTCGTTTGTCAGTCTGTCCAGCTGCTTGGCTTGCATATCCCTTCTCCTCCCCTCTGGTCTTTTCCACTAGGCCTCCCCTGTTAACAGTGGCTGCACCAGTGGGATCACTGTCCACGCCTTGAGAGCACCCATGGGCTGTGTGCAGTGGGTTGGCCTGCGTTCTCATAACCAGAACTGCCAGCCGCTGCTGAACTGCCCTATCTTTTCGAGCACAGGCTTGTGAGGACAGCTCAGCATCCCCAGGGCCCTTGGAGCACACCAGCGGCACTAGGACCACTTCCGTATTGCACTGAATGTTCTCCAGATATTGACGCTGTGCACAGCAGCCCCGATGGCCACGTGCAGCTAATCCAAGGGTCCCAGAGCCTGGCTGCTTTGGATAACAGCCGCTTGCTATATGCAGGCTGCCTTTCTGTGAGCCTTGAGAACGACTATTCAGCATAACCAGTCTGAGAGGCAGCATTTTCTTGGGGAAAGCAGTATGTTCATGTGACTCCAGCCTTGCCTCTCCGCCCCTCGTGGGGCCACTGGCTTTCACTGCTGACTCCACGCCTTCCTCTATCCCGTCTCTCTCTCTCCTCCCCGTTGGCACGTCCCCGTGCCATGATTACAAAAAGAACAAACACAAGCCTTCCTGGATTCTCTTCCAGGAGTCCACACGTGGATGTTGCAGTTTAAAAAATCATTAACATCAAAATCTAAAAGGTGAAGTTAGCAGCTTGTGGCAACCCTACCGATGATGTCACCCAGAACAAGTGCAGGGCTTGGAATCACATTTTAAATCGTCCCAGACCCACAGGTGTCTCAGCCCTGTTTCTTATGTCTAGGGCGAGCCCGGAGATCCAGGACCCAAAGGAAGCATCGGGAACCGGGGTCCTCGTGGGGAGACGGTAAGATCAACACGTGCACGGGGCCCAGGCTGCCGCTGACTCCACCGAGATGCTCAGGAAGCAGGGAGATGTGGCCTTGTGCTGGGTTGGGCTTTGTCATTGCAACTTCGGTTGGTTCCACAAAGAGACAGCTTGATAGCTGCTTCTTATATTACTGGGGATGTGATTGAAAATAGTGAAACCTGCTGCTTATGAGTTTCAAAATAATTTTTATTTCACTGGAGGAGGAGTGAATAGAGACATTTTTTCTTGATTTCTTTCTGAGAAGTGAATGTGGTGGTTTACTGACCCTTGAACCACCTTCATTTCAGGCCTTGCAAATGCTTTTGGAGCTCAACTAGATGGAGCTTTTCTGCAAAGAAATAAATGTCCTTGGTTTAAAATGGAATGGGCTTTGATAAGATCTCAATTCAGGTTGAAACGGTTTGTTTTGAATGAGACATCCCAGCAATGGAAATTCTAACTTTGAGAATTCATTTTAAAAAGTTATTTAAAAACACCCTAACTGCTCTCTTGCGGGAAAAAGAAATCTCCAGTACATTGGGAATGTTTCTGTAAAATGAGTCATTACACCTAAAAACTACATTAAGTGGACCAGGTTGATCTGATTCACAATCCCAAAGCTTGAAAATACTTTTCTTGTGTTTGTAATTTCCCTACAGCTAACTGAAATTTAAAAATCCATGGCTATTACTGTCTCAGAAGAAGAGGGGAAAAAAAACCAGACTTTAAAATCTACTCAAACCGTTGAATGAAATCTCTTCCTGATTCTGTTTCTATAAATTTGGGCCAACAGCTCTTTAGCTGTTTAAAACTGTAAATTAACTAAGGAGCATGTTCTGTGAATGTTTTAGAGATATTAATGTATATTTCATGCAAATTCTTTGGATTCTTTTGAAATAATCAACAGTGTCCAGTTTGGAAAGCCCCCCAGGAGAGAGTGATAGGGGCAGATCTCCGAGTACAGGGAAGTGGGTTTGGGGAAGGAAGGCAGGCTAGAGGCATGACCTGGATGGAAGGAAGGGAAGGGGCACCGGGGAGAGGGGAGTAAGGGCTGAGCACAGAAGACTCAGGAGGGTGCGAGACTGAGTCTTGCGTTCTTGCTTTGAAGTAGAATCAAAGACTCATATATGCATAGATCAAAGAGTCCTATCAACTCTAAGATTCCCTCGTTCCATGCGTCTTTGATTCTACATCCAAACGGCATCTTTACCAATAGCTCGTAGTAGTTCTTTAGTACAGACACGGTCTTGTTTGCACTGGAGGGTGGGATAGGACTAGGAACTCTTCCTTGAGCTGTACCTTGATCTGGGAACATTCCAGGGACACAAAGACCCACTGCTCAGGGCTTTAGAAAAAGAAGGTCATGGTGTGCCTGACAGGGGCACCTGCAGTAACGCTGTCTTTCCACTCTTAGGGAGATGACGGACGAGATGGAGTTGGCAGTGAAGGACGCAGAGGCAAAAAAGTATGTGTCTGCCGAGGATTCTCGAACTTCTGACATGCTGTATTTTTAAAGAATTATCTCTCAAAATTGAATTGTAATGTAGTGAATTTTTTCTCTTGGCTATATTTTTTTCTGCTCGAGAATAATTTGTTAGATGATTTTAAGTTGGGATCAAATACTGAGTCATTTATTTTTTATAGGGAGAAAGAGGATTTCCCGGATACCCAGGACCAAAGGTAAATATTCCCCTAGGGGGTAAACAGCATCATTGTTTTAGGATGTAGGTCTGATGTGACCATGGACTTAAGGTCACCATAGCTTGGGTCTAGTCTTCAGTCAGACACTTACTAATCAAGTGACCTTGGGAAAGGCCCACCCTCTCCAAGACACTCCCTCATCAGTCACATGGAGATGACAATATGTCCTTGTCATGGTGCTCGTGAGGATTAAATGAAGTGGCACTGCGATAGAGTACTTTATAAACCTTAAGATGCTAGTAGAATCTGTATGATGTTACCATTAATGTAACTGCTAAGTCCAAGCTCAGTAAGCTTAGACTGAGTCTGCAAATGCCACAGCTGTGCCGGTAACTTGGTGGAAAATCCATCAAAATTAGCCATTTGGCCGCTCTGGGAAGTGTGGTCCAGAGGCCCCCAGGGACCCTCAGCTAGACCTGCCTCTCAGAGCTTAATGTGCTGCTTCCTGGCTCTCTTCCCAGGGCAATCCTGGTGACCCGGGGACAGACGGAGCCCTGGGACCCAAAGGCATCAGAGGCCGAAGGGTAAGTTTGCCTGCACCTTCCTGGTAGCAGGTCTGAGCACTGAAGACTCCATTGCTTCTTTGAAAGTTACCCTTCTTCACTTGCAGCCTGGCCAGAGATAGTATGGGGTGGGAGTAGAGGAAACCTAAGCCTTCGACGGGATGTACTCAGGACACCCTGTGGCTGTGTCTTCCTTTGGTCATGCTCCCTTTAGAGGGAGGTCTGGAGGGCCCCCTCGTCTAATACGTCTCAAGGTCACTAGCCCATGGTCCACTCCGTGCATGGTGCCGGGGGAGTAAAGTCTCACAATGAATGACATCAGAAGTCTGCGCAGATGTATTTGGTCATGCCCGCCAGACGGTGCGGAGACAGGATTTCACAAGCTGCACGAAGTGCTTACTAGGGTTCCAAGTTCAGGGGCGAGCCAGGCTGAGACCATGTATTCTCTCGCCTCCCCACCATGAAAAGACTTCTCTTTCTTTTTTTTTTTTTTTTTTTTTGCGGTACACAGGCCTCTCCCGTTGCGGAGCACAGGCTCTGGACGCGCAGGCTCAGCGGCCATGGCTCACGGGCCCAGCCGTTCCGCGGCATGTGGGATCTTCCCAGACCGGGGCACGAACCCGTGTCCCCTGCATCGGCAGGCGGACTCTCAACCACTGCGCCACCAGAGGAAGCCCAGCCTCCTCTTTCTTAAGCTACTTTTCATTCTGGATTATTCTCCGTAGTGGATGTTTACTCATCCTTTTAAGATTGCCCTGAGTCTTGAATTAGCAACTTGGCCTAGAATCGGGTAAAGGCTTCTAACAGTTATATTTAGCTTAAAATATAGTGAAATTCATTGCAATTATCCTGTTAATTTTCTCAGTGAGGACATTCAAACTCGATCATTTATTACTCACGGTAGAGTTTTAAAACATTGGATTGGTTATCTACATTGAAAAGTGAGCTAATTAATTGTCAGTTACTGCTTTCTTATGCATCCATAGTGGTCTTATTAAAGGTTCTCAGGCAAGCATCTATCTCACCTTGACCTGCCAGAGAATAGAGTTGTGGGAGATGCACATCAGTTTTGTCAGGGCCACTTGTCCCTATACCTGAATTTTGGAGACACTTAAGGTCTCTTAAAGTGAGAGATTCCTTGTGGTGATGGGGGACATTAGACAAGATCATCTCCACCACCCCTTCCAACTGCAGAAGCTGAGAAGTCTCCATCTTCTGCCACAATTGAGCAATGTTTGTTCTGCTTCTAGGGAAATTCGGGACCTCCAGGGATAGCTGGACAGAAGGGAGACCCTGGTTACGCAGGACCATCTGTGAGTACCTACCCATTTCCAATCAAGCTGCCTGAGGGCTGGGTGCCTTACACATGGTCCTCCTTGAAAACTTTCCACTATCTCTTTTCCTCACGAAAGAGCTGCCTGCATTTTTGTTGTTGTGGTTTCTTTGTTTGTTTTTTAACCACTTCCCTTCTGATACCACAGTGGAGAAAAGAACTTTTGAGCTTTAGTGTACCAAGAAAATTTTAAAGCAAGTTTCACATGGAACTCTATAATCTAGGGTGTATCGTAATTTGCCTTTACAATTTCCTGGTGTAGGTTTGCTTGAGGTTTGTGTTGAGGACAAACTAAAGAGAACACATTTGAATACCTCTTGATTGCATCTTGTGGAAGGAGTATAGTATAGACCTCGGTTTGGGGAAGATTCCCTTTGGTGTATAAAATCCCCAAGGGAGCTACTGATTTGTGGTTGAGCCAGGAGGGCACCTTTCTCCAGCCCTTCCATATCCTTCATCATGAATGCCTTTGTTTCCTTGCTTGAATTTCTTCCTGTACTGTCTCCTGACATTGAAATTGATGAGGTTCACAGAAGAATGGAAAAGATAACTCAGGAAGTGGAAAAATCATCCTTAGAAAGAAAGGTTAGAGGGTTGGATTGGTTGAACCTGGGAGAAGATACTAGAGTCAGGTGTTTAATCTGGAGAGGAGCCTTTAAAGGGAGATGGTTAGTCCAGTTGCAGTGGGGGACAGGTGAGCAGGGGCAACTGGATGGAAAGACGCTGGCTACCCATGAGGTGACAGCTTGACCCTCGGTGGCCACACATTGGGATGAGATGCCGAGGGCAGCCATGAGTGTATCCCTGGGGTGGAATCCTGGGATGTGTAGACCTGGAGCCTCAGGGTAGCTAAGTGACTCCTGGGTGTCCCTCCTCTGACAGGATGTAGGAAGCCAGCAGGGGAAAGGCAGCTTTTCTCTCTGGAGAAGCAGCGTTTAGACTCAAGTTCAAATGTGTGATTTACGTTGATTTGCAATGAGTATCCTGGATTCCAGGGCATGGAGCTATTTATCTTACAGGGGAAACACTTCTGTCCTCAAAGTCTCTCCTTTGCTCTTCGAGCAGTTAAGTCAAATTTATAAGGAGAGCCTGTAAACGATCAAGGTCAGTCAGGGCCCACCTTGTTCTCTCTGTCATGCGTCTGTGGGCCCCGGGCTGTTCCTTGGTGGGAAGCTCCACAGCCCTCACGTCTGCGAGGTCTCAGCCCCCGTCCTTGTTTTGCAGGGTTACAAAGGCAGCAGAGGTGACTCGATGGACGTAAGTTGCATGTGTGCCTCGCGAGCCCTTGCCCTGTGAGCTTTCTTTGTCTGTTCTCTTACATCTTCTTTCCTTTTCCAGCAATGTGCCCTGGTCCAGAGCATCAAAGATAAATGTCGTAAGTACACGATTTTCTGCCGTCTGTGCCTCATTTTTATCCTTATGTGTGAAATTCGCACCTGGTGGACCAGGCTTTCACTCTCTTCTCTGTTCTCTTCTAGCTTGCTGCTATGGTAAGTCATTTCAGTAATTGAACTTCCTTCCAAGGAAAGCAGAAGATCCCTTTTCCAGGAAGTAGTTTGTCTGTGAAAACCCTCTCCCTTCCCACAGGGCCCCTGGAATGCCCTGTCTTCCCAACGGAGCTGGCCTTTGCCTTGGACACCTCTGAGGGAGTCACCCAGGGCACATTCAGCCGGATGAGGGATGTGGTCCTGAAGATCGTGGACGACCTGACCATTGCCGAGAGCAACTGCCCGCGGGGTGCCCGCGTGGCCGTGGTCACCTACAACAATGAGGTCACCACGGAGATCCGCTTTGCTGACTCCAAGAAGAAGTCCGTTCTCCAGGACAAGATCAAGAACCTTCAGGTGGCTCTGACGTCCAAGCAGCAGAGTCTGGAAACTGCCATGTCCTTCCTGGCCAGAAACACGTTTAAGCGGGTGCGGAATGGATTCCTGATGAGGAAGGTGGCGGTTTTCTTCAGCAATAAACCCACAAGAGAGTCCCCGCAGCTCAGGGAGGCCGTGCTCAAGCTCTTGGATGCTGGGATCACACCATTGTTCCTCACGAGCCAAGAGGACCGGCAGCTGGTCAACGCCCTGCAGGTCTGTGCTCTGGGCATCTCTGACTCTGAGAAGGTGCTTGGGTGCAACTGTACCCTCCCTGATGGGTTTGCACCCCTTAGCTTCTAGCTGAGGCTGGTCTCACTTGCGAGACTTCCAGAGCATCCTGATGGCTCTGGCACTAGATGGACATCCAAATGCCCATGACTTATTCCCACTAGGTCCCTCTTTGCTTCTTGGATGAGACTCTCCCAGGCTGACCCTGGAGGCCTACAGTCTCCTTGGGAGGTTCTCCAGACATCAGCCAGCCCAACACCCAAGCTGCATCCCTGTTCAAATATTTCTCAGCCAGACTGGCACCTAACAATGAAACAAGTTATTTAAGCATAGGACAAGGAAGCATTAGCTCCAGCCTATGAAGCAGCTAAGTGTTTCCTTATTCTTTGCTTAAATGACTTGTACAATTGTTATACTACTAATATATATATATATATATATATATATATATATATATATATTAATTAGTCAATTAATATTTACTCAGTGCTGATTGTGGCTTTGCAGTCCAGGATGGGTGGATGATGGGTAGGAAGGGACAGAGCGGGACCAGGAGTGAGGAGGTCTTGGCTCTAGTGCCAGTCCAACCACCTTCTAGCTTTAAGTCACCAAAAGTAACATGGCCCTGTCACTTATGCTCTCTGTGTCTCAGATGTCTCACCTGTAACAGAGGCTGGTGGATGAGATGGTCCCTAGCGTCTTCCTTTCCAAACTGGATGTTCTACAGTTTTATCACTGCCACGTCAGCAAGAGACAGTTGGGTCACTGGCACCATCTCTTAGGGTTTATTCTGCCAAACTCCAGGCCAATTGGAGAACATAGTATTGGGCTTTTGGCTCTGGCTTGGGCTATCAGCCTTATGTTCCTATTAGGGGATCATGTATACATCTCCCCTTGTGAGGGCTGAGTGATCCAGAACCACGCATGTTTCCTAAAAAGCATAGTTTCAGCAAGTTCAAAAAGTCAAATATTCATTCATTTATTCAATTTAATGATGATGTGCCAGGGGCTGTGATGGGCAGGACATTCTGAGTCCTCTGGAAGTGATTTCATAACTTGCTTTGTTGTTAAATCCCTTTCTAGACCTGGGCCCATGGGAGAAGGATGGACTGAATATTTGTTAGTCCCTATTATTGTTGCTAGATAACAATGACATTTAGGTCCCTGCTATTTGGTAGAGGCTATACCAGGTACTTTACATACATTATCCAATTTAATCTTCCAAATAACTTTGTGGGAATTTACCATTATCTCCACTTTGCAGCTAAGGAAACTGAATTCCAGAGAAATTAAATAATTGCGCTTCAGGTCCAGCAGGAGTGGGATTTGAACACCGGTTCATCTCATTGGGAGAAAACCTGTTTTCCTATCATAATCAGTGCCTTCCTTCCTAACCCTGTTTCCCAAGAAAGAGAAGATATTGATCTATTGGGGGTTTATTTAATTGATATGTTTATTAAATAATTATTTAATTTAATTATTTAATAATTATTAAATAATTATTTAATTGATGTGTTTATTAAATAATTGTGTTTATTTAATTGATGTGTATTCTTTGGCTACATTTTCTAATGGTAACTTACCCTGTGTACTCCTACTAAGGATTTCCTTTTGTTTAAACCAGATCAATAACACAGCGGTGGGTCATGCCCTTGTCCTACCAGCTAGTGGAGACCTCACGGACTTCTTGGAGAAAGTCCTGACTTGTCACGTCTGCTTGGGTAAGGTGCTTCTCTAAGAGAGAAAAAATCTGTCCGGCTGCAATTGCAAAACACACTATCTACAGAGGGACATTTGAGTGAATAATCATCACCTGTACAAAGAGCTTGAGTTAAATGAAGATTCACATAGTCTTATATTTACCAGCGTATATGCTGCGTAAGTAGTTTCCATCCTAAAAGCCGACTGCCCCCAAACAGAGCCTCTCTTCGTTAAGAGAATGATTAGGTCTATAGGTAACAAAGGAGGAAGTGGGCTCTGCTTATATTTTGACCTTGGAGTCCAGAATTTTATTATCTGGTTTTGTTTTTTATTATCTGGTAATGTGTTTCTGGAACACATTTCTTCAAGGAGTGGCAAAGAAGCAAGGTAGTTTTCTTTTCTTTTCTTTTCTTTCATTATGCCAATGCCATAGTATGTTAACAAGGATTTCAGCTTGATTTGTTTCCTCTAGTAAGTGCTAGGTGATAAAAACTGAACTCTGGCCATGATATTGTCAGCAAGGTATACATAGGTTTCTACATTATGTGACAATTCTAATGACCCCAGACTCCCCGCAGACTGATGTGCAGTGTCTCGCCAGGAGAGTCAGAATAAACGGGCTGCCATGCTTCTTTCTAGACATCTGCAACATCGACCCATCCTGTGGATTTGGCAACTGGAGGCCTTCCTTCAGGGACCGGAGAGCAGCGGGCAGCAACGTGGATATCGACATGGTTTTCATCTTAGATAGCTCCGAGTCCACCACTCCGTTCCAGTTCAATGAGATGAGGAAGTACATACAGTACCTGGTCCAACAGCTGGACATGAGCCCGGACCCCAAGGCCTCCCAGCACTTCGCCAGAGTGGCGGTCGTGCAGCATGCACCCTATGAGTCCGTGGGCAACGCCAGCGTGCCGCCCGTAAAGGTGGAATTCTCCCTGGCTGACTACGGCTCCAAGGAGAAGCTCCTGGCCTTCCTTGGCAGCAGGATGGCACAGCTCCAGGGCACCAGGGCTTTGGGTAGTGCCATCGACTATACCATTGAGAACATCTTTGAAAGCGCACCCAACCCACGGGACCTGAAGCTCGTGGTCCTGATGCTGACGGGCGAGGTGCAGAGCCAGCAGCTGCAGGAGGCCCAGAGAGCCATCCTGCAGGCCAAATGCAAGGGTTACTTCTTCGTGATCCTGGGCATTGGTAGGAAGGTGAACGTCAAGGAGCTGTACAGCTTCGCCAGTGAACCAAACGACATCTTCTTCAAACTCATGGACAAGTCTACTGAGCTCAATGAAGAGCCTCTGATGCGCTTCGGGAGGCTGTTGCCATCCTTCATCAGCAGTAAGTCCTGTGCACACTTGGCCCCCAGGGATGGGGCTGCAGGCATGGGAATGATAGCTAGTGTGCCCATGTTGACCTGTCCATTCATTCAACAAGTATATACTGGCACCTACCACATCCCAGACACACTGTTAGGAGCTGGGGTCGGCAGTTGACACAGACGGGAATCCTGCCCTTGTTCACTCGTTTATTCAACCAGACTTGACTAGACCCCTCCCAGCCATGGACTGTGTCCCTGGGAGTTTATAGTCTAGGTGGGTGAAGGGGTCAAGTGCACATTTATTAGGCATGACACGATATGCTGTTATGTCACATTGAGTGTGCCCTGATGGGGATCAGGGAAGCTTCTAGAAGGAGCAGCATTGATCTGGGCTTAGCCCCCAACCATACACTTGGATACCTCTGAGCCTTTACCCGATATGTCTCTCCCTCTGCTAAATGATCTCCACCCTTGCTTCAGCAACAAACCCGCATTCATCTTCAAAACTTATCTCCAGACCCCCTGCTCACTGCGATGGTCCCCACTCCCAAGGCTCGGGCAGCAGTGTTAATCAGGATGTTGTACTCACTGCATCTATCACATGGCCCGTTGGTCATTCATTTATGGGTAGACTGCGCATCCTGGAGGAGGTGTGTCATTCATCACTGCCTTGATGGAGTCAGGCACAGGAAAGCATCTAACAAATGAGGGAGATTTATAAAGTGTGACCTGTCTCCCTAAAGTTTTAGGGGAGAAATGTGAGGCAAGGGTAGGCCAGCGAGTTCACCCAGGAGCCACTATTACCGTCTTTGGAAAATTAAAACAGAAGTTTTGTTAAACAGCACTGAGAAAATGTTCAAAGTAATTCTATTTTAATGTGATGTTCTAGAGCTTGGAACTTGGTACATTCTGCACTTGATTTTTCTTCTATTCCTGTCTCCCCTCACATTGAGTAAATGCTACCGTTAACCTAATCACCCAAATATTGCCAAATAGGAGATACTGGCTTAAGGTGTTTTATGGATCAAGCACCATTATGCTTCATGTTTCAAATCACTGGACTTAGATTGTCTGGAAGAATGAATTAATCTGACAAATGTTCACGGACTACCTATACGTGATCCATTTAAGTCCTTAGCAGATTGATTTTAATTTGCATGTGGTTCACATGCCCTTAAATATTTCCTTCTCTCTTTTTCTCTAGGTAAAGATGCTTTTTACCTGACCCCAGATATCAGGAAACAGTGTGATTGGTTCCAAGGGGACCAACCGGCAAAGAATCTTGTGCAGTTTGGTTACAAACAAATGTAAGTGATTATAGTAACTGTCTTAGAAATTAGAGCGCTAGAGGGAATGCAGAGGTCCTTCAGCCAATGCCTAACTTTATGGGGTGAGGATGTTGAAATCCAGAAAACGTGACTTCCCAAATGTCACGTGGAGCATTTCAGAGGAAGAGTCTGTTGTATCCATTAGCTTTTGTTGCATAACAAATTACCTGAAACTTAGTGGCTTACAATAACAACTGTTTATGTAGTTTGAGATTCTGTGGGCTGGTGGGTTTTGCTTGGGCTCAGCTGGGCAGTTCTTCTGGCCTCTACAGAGCTCATTTTCATGTTTGTGGTCAGCTGCTGGTCAGCTGTGGACTGGTGGTCTAGGGTGGTCTTATGTGGCAAGCCTGGGTTTGTGCACAAGGAGACTGGGAGGGTTCCGTGAGAGAAGGTGGAGGTGAGCAAGTCCTCCTGAGGTCTAGGCTAGAGCTGGCACACTGTTGCCTGTGCCTTATCCTATTGGCCAAAGCGTGTCCAAAGCTGGCCTAGCTAGATTCAAGAGTGGGGAGCTGGGCTTGTTGGGGGAACCTGCCACATCACATCGCAAAGGGTGTGGGTACAGAGAAAGGGGGCCACTGGGGCCATACGTCCCAACAGTCTACTCTAACTGGTGTGCAATGATTTCATACAGAAAGATTGGACACATTAAGCAAAAAATGGACTCCCCTTCTCTCAAAATGATTAATGCTGTAATGACACAGGTGATGGCGTTAGCAAAGGCGGGGGACATGCATGGTCTCCTAGGAAGACCGATGAGATGGATGGGAGGTGGGTGGGGCTGCAGTGCCCATGGTGATGCTGGCTGCTCGGCACATGCTCCATAGCCTTATGTCCAGTGCCGTCGTTGGTGCCAACTCCAGGAGTAGAGAGGAGGCCACTGTGGCTGTGTGACAGAGGACTGGGCAAGGGGGACATGGTGGCAGGAACTGAGGTCAGGCACTGTACCAGCAATTGTGTCCCTCAAGAGAAGGCCACAGAGGATCATGCTTTGGGAGAGGGGGAGGTTCTGTCTGTTGCATTCAGATGAGATGCAGATTCGAATTATCCTTGTAAAGTGACTACCTGCCTTACTCTTGGCTGAGCCCCAGGGTGACCTCTTCCAACTGCCCATGCTTCTCCCTATACCCCTTAACTCCTTCAGCTTTTGCCATTGTCCTCAGAGGGAACGCTTCGCATTTCAGCCTAGTACGTTGAAAATCATTCCCAAGGCAGCAGTGACCCTTCTCTGGTGCTGTGATGCTCATTCTGCGTGATCTAGGTTCACAGGTTCTGTTTTTCTAGCCTTGTATTATCTGTACAATTTCCCTCGAACATTCCGTCAGGTTGGCTCAACTTTATCTTTAGGAAAGCAGAATGAACAAAGCAACCTGGTATCTGAAGTTTTATGACAGCAACTTGCAACTATACTGCCTATGCCATATAGCATGACATTTCTATAAAATAATGAACGTTCATCTCAGGGCAAGTAATGAACAAAATTGGGTCTGCCCTAGCATGTCTGATGGTTATGTTGCTGTTCTCTTTAGGGATTCATAGTAAATCAAGAAATTGTGAGAAAAACAACCACATACACAAAAATTAATACAAACGAAAATACACAACACGCCCTAGGAATGAAAGCGTATGCCGATTTGATCATTTTCCAGCTCAACACAGCAACTTGCTTATTTTTTTATTTAAACGTTTTAATGGAAGTATAGTTAGTTTACAATGTTGTATTAATTTCTGCTGTACAGTAAAGTGATTCACTTATACATATATACATTTTTTAAAATATTCTTTTCCATTATGGTTTATCACCGGTTATTGAATATGGTTCTCTGTGCTATACAGCAGGACCTTGTTATGTATCCATCCTGTATATGATAGCTTACATCTGATAACCCCCAACCTCCCACTCCATCCCTCCCCCAGCCACCCCCCCCCAGCCGGGGGCAACCACAAGTCTGTTCTCTATGTCTGTCTATTTCGTAGAAAGCTTCATTTAACACAGCATCTTGTTGAGTGGCTACTTTCTTATAACGAGCGTAGCTATTAAATGACCTCAGTTTTTGGTGTATGTGTTTCAGTTGGTCAATTTTTATAATTAGAGCATTATTTAAATATTTTATCTTTACTATTTATTATGAACAATAAGTATTATTATTATGACAATATTTATTTCTGTTTCTTTGCTCTCTTCCAGCTTTCATAAATTGAAAATAAGATTTCAGGTGTATTTATAGTACAATAGAGGCTTCATTTTTGATAATTCTATTTTTTATGTGCTGTTCAATGTCTTTCCGTGGCACAGGTCCTAAAAGGAAGGAATTTAGTATATGCAATGCTATATGTAATAGGTAAAAGCTACTGCATGCATGTTGGTGAGATAGCAAATTTTGTATAGCACATGGAGTTATGTCTTTGTCTATTTTAGATAGCAGGAGAAAATATGTATGAGTTGAAATAATATTTAATATGTTTTAACAGAAATGTTCCAAATAATGTTACTTCAAGTCCTACATCTAAACCGGTGACCACAGCAAAGCCAGTGACCACCACCACCAAACCAATAACAGTGGTAAACCTGCCGGCCTCAAAGCCAGCTTCCACGAGACCTGTGGCCGAGAGACCCGTGGCTGGGAGACCCATGGCCACCAAGCCCGAGGCTGTCAAGTCCACGGCCACCAAACCTGAGGCCGCCAAGCCCGAGGCCGCCAAGTCCTTGGCCAAGCCAGTGGCCACCAAGCCCGAGGTCGCCAAGCCTGTGACCACCAAGCTCGTGGCCACCAAGCCGGAGGTTTCGAAGACAGCCACAGTTAGACCCGCACTGGCCGCGAGGCCCGCAGCAGCAAAGCCGGCCCCTGCCAGACCCCCTGCTGCTGCCAAACCCATGGCCGCAAAGCCCGAGGCCCCCAGGCCCCAGGCAGCCAAACTGGCCGCCACCAGGCCAGCCACTGCTAAGCCCATGGGTAAGAAAGCCACCTACCTGGGATGTCTCATTTACTGTGTCCAGGGCTTGTCCCTTGAAGCCTGTTTACAAAGCAATCCAGACACGGTCCTTGATCTGCAATCTGACATCTAGATGATGTATTTTGAAAGGTGCTGGTTTGAGCATGGAATTACCAAAGCATCCCTTTTTATCTATATTAGAAAGCAATCTTTCTCTTCTCCGCCCCCCCACCCCCGCCCGCCATGAGGCTGGTGAGTTCCAAGCAAAGAGCAGGTGAAATACCCACCCCTCCGCCGCCTCTGCTGCCCGTTTTCCCACTCCCCACTCCAGCCCCAAACCCCCATCGGGGCAAGCATGGGAGCAGCTCATTCTCTCAGGGGTGTCAGTGGGCGGCCACCACCCACCTCTCCTGGAAATGCAACTGTCTTCAGTTAAAGGGATGAGTTCTAAGTAGATGTAGGGTTTTAGACCCCATCGAGGGAGTGAGAGAGAGAGAGAGAAAAAGCCTGTTGTCAGCTCTTAAATGGTGAAGCTTATGCTTCTATGCTTTAGTTCTGGAGCCAGACCCGCCTCCCTTAGAATATGACTCCCGAAGGTCTGGATGGAGCTTTGTAATTGCAGAAGGCTTGTCCCTGCTGGGAAGCATGTACCCATAGAGAAGAGGCCCAAGCCTCGTGCTGTGGCAACACTGAGGCGTTGCGTTTAGCAAATTGAAAAGTTAGAGCCCAGACGATTGTTCCATCCCCACAGACTGAACTACGTGCTGGTACTGCCCCTGGGAAGAATGCATTCCAGGCTGGATTAGATTTGGGGGTTGGGGGTTGGTGGGCTTAATGGGACTCAGACTATGTTATTTTATTTTTCCCGCAAAGAAGATGCTAGAAGTTCCTATAGAGTCACAAACTGTATAGAAAAGTGAAGGCAGGATGTATGTGCTCCTGAGAAAATGGAGATTGTCTTCATTTTATGAAGAGAGAGAAGCAGGGATCCCTTGAAAGAATTTCATGTCATACCCTAAAGTTCCATGATGTATATTTAATATATTTTAAGTTAGGGGCCTCATTCTGTCTTGAACGCTTCAGATTAAGCACCCTGGACCACACATTTTCAAAGTATTTCCTTAATAAGAGAGATTTTCAACAGGAAAAAAAAAAGATAATCGTGTACCTGGCCGATGAACAATGAGATTTTTGATTACTGTGAATTTCACGTTTCACATATGCTGGTAGGTTACAAGATCAGTATTTCTCTGGAGCTTGAAAGAGAAACTAGTTGTCTGCCTCACCCAAATTTCAGATCGACCGTCTACTGGTACATCTCTTTTAGAGTTCATCTCCGGCCTGTGTGTTACAGTCATTTAGGGTTTTATTTTCTGTCTCCTGCTCTCAGCACTCCATCTTGCAGTTAAGGCACCCCGAGAGGTCCACGCGTCTGAAATCACAGAGAACAGCGTCAAACTCCACTGGGAGAGGCCCGAGCCCCCCAGCCCTTATTTATACAACCTCACCATCACCTCGGCCCACGATCAGTCCCCGGTTCTGAAGCAGAACCTCACGGTCACGGACCACGTCATCGGGGGCCTGCTCCCTGGGCAGACGTACCATGTCACGGTGATCTGTTACCTAAGGTCTCAGGTCAGAGCCATCTACCAAGGCAGTTTCAGTACAAGTAAGTGCCCTGTCGGTTTAAGGGCGGTTGGCACCTGTCTCTGCATGGGATATCCAACGGCGCCATAAAGGGAACAGTGCTTATTCACTGACCTTTTTCTGAAACAGCAACAAGGTTAAAGCAAAATCCTGTGTGTTTCGGTTGCACCCAACTTGATAACTTAACGAAATGGAAAATGGGTTCCTTGTGAACTGTTGTCCTGCCTTGGGGGTCCTGGGCTACTTGATGCAGGAAACCAGATCCATGTGGCCTGAGTGCAGCCCCTTCCCAGGGAGGAAGAAATATGGTCATGGAACCTGGCTGGGTCTTGGCTGCCCACCATGTCCTGTGTCGGAAGCATGTCTCCATGGTCATTGAACAGAAAACACCACTGAGTCATGGCTCCTTAGGGATTCTCATCCCAGGGGCCACGGGATGTCCACAGGCACAATCAAAAGGGCACCAGCGTTTCCCTCCCCTGGTCTCATTGTGCTCAGGCTCTGCCCTCTGCTGTGTTGGCCCTGTGGCTCCTTTGCTGCCCCAAGTCCTGGCCGGCATGACTTCCCAGCCCCCTCCCCAAGTTGTCCTGGACCCTCACCCCCACCCCTGACTCTTCTTGACCCCTGCTGTTCCTGGGACGTGGAGGGGAGGCTCCCATTCTTTTCTCTTGGACCAGAGTTATTCATATCAAGGAACTATAATTGAGGAAAGGCAATTCCCATCAGTTACCATACAACCCATGAAGATTTGAGTCCAAAGACCCTTCAACCCTAGGGCTCTACTTCCTTGGACGGAAGCAGAAGATGTTCTGTGGAAAAATGTGAGGATCTCTTCCAGGTTCAGAAATTTCCTCCGTTTGCTTGTTGAGATGAATCAAACGTGCAGACAACAGACATAAGCAGTGTGTGTGGAGACTTCTTGGGTCTCTACGTTTCAGTGGCCCCTCCTTACATAAGACATGACCCAGAACGGCAGGCCTGCCTCAGTCCCATAGGGTTCCTAAGCCTTTCATTTTCTGAGTTACCTATTAGTGGTGTATCTTCTTCTTTTATAGAGAAAATTCAGCCTCCATCTCCACAAACGGCGAGGTCAGCTTCTAGTTCAACCATCAATCTAGTGGTGAGTGCCGAACGGCTGGCTGGGAGTAAAACAGGTGAGCTGTGAAACTATCAGGTCCACTGCAGCACTAAGAAAGCATTCTTCTGAACAGTTTAATCTGCTGGGGTTCTAATTCTCAGACCAGGAGTGACTTGTATGGAGAAAGTTTCAAAGTGGCTCTGTGTGGCCCCTCCTGGGCTTATTCTGCACATTCCAAGTTGCCTGTCCCCAGGATCTTAGAAAAAGTTGAATGAGGGCTGCTTTGGGAGCCATAGCCAGGAACTCATGTGTCCCTTAGTCATTTCACTGGTGCCTCATCTTGGGACTCGAGTTGATTTGTGGTGTGTGATGCAGTGAAGCATAGGATTTCATCCACTTGGTGATTTAATCTAATAAAAAACTGCTTAGAAGAATACAAGACAATTCAGACTGGAATCCATGAAATAAATGGGTTTGGAAGTGACCCATGGGATCAATGTTCTGGTCCCAATTTCCTAAGCACATGCCCTGGCTTAGTCTAGCCTGCCATTCTCTATGTGTCTGACCCCAAGCATGTGCACATTTTATGTGAAATCCATGATGAGTCAGATGTGTTTCTGGAAGTGACAGTTGTGACTTGCTTTTGTCCTGGGCAGTGGAACTCTGGGGGACCCAGAACATGAGCTATGATTGTTCATCTGTGGGAAACTGGTTATTGAAATAGCCAATATGCTTTGCTTAAGAGTATTCTGCAAAAGATATTGGTACTAATTCCACAGTCAAGGGTATTTAGATATCTTATTGTTTACAGACCCCAAAGCAAAGGGTTTCCACTAGTTATAGGGACAGTTCATTCGTTTTTGATATATTGGCCACAGTCAGGAGAAGGAAGGCATATCTCTTTATGTTGTTAATTTCTGCAACGGACTATGACGAAAGCCATATATCGAGTGCCCAGCTGCTTTCCTACAGTGCTAGATTTAAAAGCAGCCGTGCTTTCTCAATATGCCCTGCATTGTCAGAAGCAGCAACAAATTACTTTTTGAGCTGTTGGCAAGGACTCCCTATTTTACTCTTTCCAGTTTAAGTTTTAAAGTGACCCTTGTTTCTCCACCTCATCCTTTTTGTAGAGTTTGCATCGTATCTCATCAGTGTTTAAATGAAATTGGGTGGTTTATGACTCCACACACCCATCTCTTTGGGGCCACTTGGAAATACAGGGCTCTCAATTCTTTTAGTTATTTCTAGAGGGAATCTTCTCTATTACCAGAATAGTATTTTTCTTTAACATCTTTATTGGAGTATAATTGCTTTACATTGTTGTGTTAGTTTCTGCTTTATAACAAAGTGAATCAGCTATACATATACATATATCCCCATATCCCCTCCCTCTTGCGTCTCCCTCCCACCCTCCCTATCCCACCCCTCCAGGTGGTCACAAAGCACCGAGCTGATCTCCCTGTGCTATGCGGCTGCTTCCCACTAGCTATCTGTTTTACATTTGGTAGTGTGTATGTGTCAAGGCCACTCTCTCACTTTGTTCCAGCTTCCCCTTCCCCCTCCCCGTGTCCTCAAGTCCATTCCCTACGTCTGCGTCTTTATTCCTGTCCAGCCCCTAGGCTCATCAGAACAATTTTTTTTTTTTTAGATTCCAGATATATGTGTTAGCATACGGTATTTGTTTTTCTCTTTCTGACTTACTTCACTCTGTATGACAGACTCTAGGTCCATCCACCTCACTACAAATAATTCAATTTCGTTTCTTCTTATGGCTGAGTAGTATTCCATTGTATACATGTGCCACATCTTCTTTATCTATTCATCTGTCGATGGACACTTAGGTTGCTTCCATGTCCTGGCTATTGTAAATAGAGCTGCAGTGAACATTGTGGTACATGACTCTTTCAATTATGGTTTTCTCAGGGTATATGCCCAGTAGTGGGATTGCTGGGTCATCTGGTAGTTCTATTTTTAGTTTTTTAAGGAACCTCCATACTGTTCTCCATAGTGGCTGGAATAGTATTTTATTCCATTGATGGACTTTCCCTGTGTCCATGTATACATGGTTTATCTATATCTGTACTTCTACAGTTATCTAACTACCTATCTATCTTTTAATTCATCTACAACCCATACTGACATGTGGTATCAGGAGTTACTAGAAAGAAGATGATGAGTCAATGCAGGAATTATGAAACTATTACATACACAGATGTGTGATAAGGGTCAAAAAACCAACTACTTATAGAGCTGCAAAGTGTTTTAAAATGGTTTACTTTTAGAAACAAGTTTAGGAATTGGTCTTTGTTAGAGACAGCCACGTGTTTTATAGACTCCTTTTGCCTTTCCAATGGAAAGACTGACAGAAAAACCAAGAAATTCTCTCCTCTTGACATAAATTTATGGGAACAGTTCAAGAATTCATGGTAGATTGGGTAATTAAGTTTTAACTTAAGAGTTGTATAAAAAGATTTTATAAAAACTTTTAATGCTATGATTTTTAACTCAAACTAAAAAAATGCCAGTATGGATGTGGCATGGTGGTTTGGGATGGAGAAGAAAACAAGTCTCAACCCCTTTGATTTCTTATTTTTTAATTGAAGTATAGTCAATTTACAATGTTGTGTTAGTTTCTGGTGTACAGCAAAGTGACTCAGTTATGCGTATATATATATATATACATATATATATTCTTTTTCATTTTCTTTTCCATTATGGGTTATTACAGGATATTGAATATAGTTCCCTGTGCTATACAGAAGGACTTTGCTGTTTATCTATTTTGTATATAGTAGTTTGTATCTGCTAATCCCAAACTCCTAATTTATCCCTCCCCTGCCCGTTTTCCCCTTTGGTACCCGTAGGTTTGTTTTTATGTCTGTCAGTGAGTCTGTTTCTGTTTTGTAAATAAGTTCATTTGTGTCATATTTTAGATTCCACATATAAGTGCTATCATAGGGTATTTGTATTTCTCTGGCTTACGTCATTTAGTACGATCATCTCCAGGTCCATCCATGTTGCCGCACATGGCATTATTTCATTCTTTTTTATGGCTGAGTAGCATTCCATTGTGTATATGTACCATGTCTTCCTTATCCATTCATCTGTTGATGGACACTTAGGTTGCTTCCACGTCTTGGCTATTGTAAATAGTGCTGCTATGAACATGGGTGCGTGTATCTTTTTAAATTAGAGTTTTCTCAACTCCTTTGATTTCTGCTCATAATCAAGGGACAATAGATAAGCCTTTGTCCCCTGCACTGGGGGTTCCCTGCAGGCCCTAGTGCACCCCAGCTACCTTCCTGAGTCATCTCCCAACACAACGCTTGAGCTCAGAGAAGCCACAATGGACCACCAAATGGATTTCACCAAAGATATGGGTCAGGACAGATGACATTCTGACTTCAAAGTCCCTGAAATCTGTGCATATCATTTGCCACTTGCTGGTAACTTCACCCCTCACAGAGTGTGGGAAAAGTAAAACTTCTAGCAAATTCAGTGCTTCACTGAGAGAAAATGATTAGGAATAAATTACACAATGAGATTTAGGGATGTTTTTGGTTCTCTTATATATGGTCCAGAGGGAATAAGAATATATAAACAGTGTTGAGTTAATATAAACAACACAAACTTTAAGCAAGAATCTGGCTGAGCTCTCTTGTTTTTTAAGACTGAGTCACAGATTCAGACGTAGGAAGGTGTTTTCAATCTAGACCTTCAACACTTAGGTCTCCTCTCTTCATGTGACAGACAGAAAAGAGATTTTGAGACTGGGGCGTTTGTGTCCTTCAAGGCGATGGGTGGTAGTTACATACAGATGAGTCCAAAACCTTTCTCCTTCCTTCTGATCAGTACAGAGCCCTCAAACCCAGGACTTGAATGTTCTTTCGCCCTTCCTTTCATGTGTGTGTGCACACACACGTGTATATATTTCCCCCCTAGTGATTCAAGTCAGCCTGAAAATATAAATTACTTGCTCTTCTTTTTTTTTTTAATTTTTGTTTATTTTATTTATTTTTATTTTTGGCTGCATAGGGTCTTAGTTGCGGCACGCGGGCTTCTCGCTAGCTGAGGCGTGTGGGCTCAGCAATTATGGCGGCACGTGGCATCTTAGTTCCCCGACCAGGGATCAAGCCCGTGGAAGGTGGATTCTTAACCACTGGACTACCAGGGAAGTCCCTTACTTGCTCTTCTTAAGAACAAGTTTCTGCATAATTCATCTCTAGCCTGCAAGTAACAAAACAGCGCTTTGAAAAAAAAAAAAAAAAGCCCAGCACTTTGCCTGGAGAAGTCGCTTAATAAACATCTGCTAAATGAACATATGTAGGTGTACACACACACACACACCATTTTGAATGCTCTTCTTCAATGAAATTAATTGGGTATTTACTTTAAAATGTATAAATTGAAAATGGGTAAACAGGATTAGGAGATGGAAGCTTGTTTTCCCTCCTCCCTACCAACCCCTCCCGCATATAATCAAGGCATCTTAGAAATTTTTTCCAGGGGGTGAAACATTTTAATATATTCCTATTTTTGCAGATAGAAAAGGAGTAACAACAAATCATTGTTTATAAGAAACTTAAAAAAATATACTAACTATACTTTTCCTCAGTAGTTTCAGGTATATTTCACATCTAAATATCAATTGCCACAATATGCATTATTTCTCCAAAGACGTATTTTCTAGACAATTCAGGCAAAAATAAGTTTTAAAACTAGCTTTTATATGTGGACGTGAATGCAGTTTAATTCCAGCACCAGTTCATTACAGTTCGTCTCTGTAAGCACAAACACAGTTTGTGCTTACAGAGATGTGTTCCTTTCTTAGTTTTAAATGCTAGATACTATTTTTGTTTTTTGACCTTGGCATGCAGCTTGCAGGATCTTAGTTCCCCAACCAGGGATCGAACCTGGGCCCACAGCAGTGAAAGCACCGAGTCCTAACCACTGGACCACCAGGGAATTCCCTAGACACTCTTCTTTGCTTTTTTACCTCTATGAATAAAAGATTTACTGGGTTTTGATTCTATCTTTAGGAACTGAATTTTGTCATAGTTTACCACTTGGGGTTTAGGAAACATGGTGACCAGTGTTTGAATCTATGCAGGAAATTGTGGGCAAAAATCCTGTGAAATAAAAGGTCTTTGGTCCATGGCATCCAATGAAGGGGGAGAAGATTGAGCAGTCCTAATATTTGAGTTTTCATATGTTAATATTTGCCCCTTTTGAAATTCACATTTAATAGGTACTTCTTTACCAGAAATTTGACACAGGCATGTAATGGGAGGATAGCCTAGTGAGGGGATTCTTTGTCCCCCATCTGAGGCCTGGCCCTGTGTCACATGGAGTGTGAGGTGTGGCAGTAAGGCCTCAGCTTGAGATGAAGGTTGATTACAACAGCAAACCAATAGCATCATTACTAACCATTCAGGATTCCAGACTTTGCAATACTACATGATTCCATTTTAAATGGTTAATACTTGTATTTTCCTCAACAAAACAAGCCCTGCAAAAAGAAAGATCCCACCCCACTTTTTGCTTTCCTCAGCACCTAAGGGCATCACACCCACTTTTCTGAGATACATTTGCTGCCTGAAAATGGCAGTTAGCAGCAATTAAACAAATCTTTTGGTGCTTGTCACAGTCTTAAAGAAGTACCGACTGTGCTAGGCATTTTTGCGGTATGTTTTGTGGCTGCTAGTTTTGAGGATGCTGTATTGTTGCTAATGTTGGTTTTAGGTTTTTGTTACCATCTCTCTCTTTCTCCTTCTCATTTTTGGCCAAAGAAGACTTGGATGAATATTTTACATGCATATGATTAGTAAAGTTAAGACTCTGAAGTTTCTAAACAGCAAAAAAAAAAAAATTTAACTCAGAAAAGAATGAATCCTAAATTATTGGCCCACCCATGTGTGAAGAAATGTTTCAATGCAGAAGAGAATAAAAATAACTAACACAATGTGTAACATTCTTTTCTACTCACCCTAGAAATTAGCAATCTGTAGAAATGACCATATTTTGTCTGATCAGGCATTCCTGGGTCAGTTACACAGCTCTGAAGGAAATAAGTTCAGCAATGTTTTACTTACTTTGTTGATTCTAAGATGTACAATTTTCCCCATTGTAGTACCTCTGAAATTGAAATATGACTTGAAGTTGATGACATGTCATGGCTTATTGGCAGCATTTTCTCTTACTTAGTGGATTATAAAACGCTAGTACATTATAAAATTAAGATGCCTTAGATTTGATGAAATCCAGTATTTGCTTGGCTGTGTTCCACCATGAATATACAGCATTGGCTGCCATAAAACGATGTGATGGGGAAAATATATGACTTTATGTTGATAATAATTTAAAGAACTAACTTAACCCCAGAAGTTGAGGTACATTCAATGGCTACAAATATTTTCTCTACTTTGAGGAGACGTAGCCGTCTTCAGGGCTGTGTGTTTACTGCTGCATGAGAATGTAGCTAAGTCAGCTACCATGTTTGGGTTATGACGGGTCTCCAAGGGCATTTGGTATTTTTTTATTGTGAGCTATAAAAGTCTTATGAAAGAAAACTCTATTGGTCAAGACCTGAAACTACATTTAAAATGCAACTACAGCTACATTGAAAATAAGGTTAAAAGTACAAAAAAAGTTTCTTTGGTACTTTTTGAGCCAATCCACACTCAAAATGTAGACACAGGAAAGTTTTATTCATTCCTGCCAATTGTATCTGCTTCAGAGGTTTGGAAGCACTTTATATCATGTCAACAATGTCTGATCCTAAGGCAATTAAACCTTCTTCTTGTTTTGAAACCATTAAACTAACGAGGAACATATTTACACATATTCACAACTGCAGCCTAAACCCTTTCCCCTCCTCTCAGCTCCCACGATTTTGCTTAAGAAAGAACTTAAATACTGATGACTTGCTGGTTTGGAAAATGTCAAATTGATGTCTTTAAAAAGGCTGCTTTGCAATAGAGACACAGACATAGAGGATAAGCGTATGGACACCAAGGGGGGAAAGCGGGGTGGGATGAACTGGGAGATTGGGATTGACATATATACACTAACTAATATGTGTAAAATAGATAACAGTGAGAACCTACTACATAGCACAGGGAACTCTACTTCACTTCGCTGTACGGTAGAAACTAACACAACATTGTAAAGCTACTATACCCCAATTAAAAAAAGAAGTTTAAAGAAATAAATAATGATAATTTTAGAATCACAGAACTAAAAAAAAAAATGCTGCTTTTAGACACTATACAAATCTCAACTGATAAAAAAAGGCAAGATTTTCCAATTCAACATGTTTTTGGTTTCAAACACTTTTTCTAGTAATAACATAATAGATATTCATTGTGAAGAATTCAGGACATACAGAAAAATGTAAGAAAAATATGATTCCCATAATCAAACACTGATGGCCATTTATGGCCACCATTAATGATCCAATGCATATCTTTCCTGTTTTTTTCCCATGAATATTACACGTGCACACACACACGTCTTTCTTACAAAAGTAGGCTGTGTTTCTCTGGGTGCCTTCCACCCCATGGCTGTTGTTCCAGAATGTAGGTTGGCTCCTGTGGTTTCTGTGAGCGTGGGATTCCTTGGACAGGGTTTCTCCAGGCATCACGCTTGCATCAGTTTCCTCTCATGTTTGGAAGCTCACTGAAGCCCAGTAACCGTTGACTATTTCACCAGGAAGTTTCACCAGATGGGGATCTGAATCAGGCAGCCTTTCAAGTCTCTCTTTTAAAATGAAACTTATTATTATTTTTTATACATTTATTTATTTATTTTTGGCTGCGTTGGGTCTTCGTTGCTGCGCGCAGGCTTTCTCTAGTTACGGCGAGCGGGGGCTACTCTTTGTTGTAGTGCGCGGGCTTCTCATTGCAGTGGCTTCTGCTGTTTTGGAGCACTGGCTCTAGGCACGCGGGCTTCAGTAGTTGTGGCTCGCGGGCTCTAGGGCGCAGGCTCAGTAGTGGTGGTGCACCGGCTTAGCTGCTCCGCGGCATATGGGATCTTCCTGGAGCAGGGCTCGAACCAGTGTCCCCTGCGTTGGCAGGCAGGTTCTTAACCACTGCGCCACCAGGGAAGCCCTAAACTGAAACTTATAAAAAAATTGAAAAAAATAAAATGAAACTTATTTACATTGTTATTCTAGGCAAAAGTGAATCAGGAAAGGTTGGTGATAATTCTCACTCCCCATGGTCTCTTAGGCTCTGGTTGGGTTCTCAGTATAAGGAGGAGAAAAATCAATGAATGTGTAGCCAGACACTTCTCTTGGATCAAGGACCCCAGGTTCCCCCAGGGCTGGGCCCCAAGGGGAAAACTCTTTCTGGAGGGAAACATAAATAGCTGTCATGTCCAAAGACTTGTTCTAGGGAAAAACTCAGTGAGAGCCAACCATCCTTCTTTGGACCCTAGGACACTTCAATGTTGTAGACTTTGACACCATTGTTCTAGCATATGCAGACATAGCTTGGGTGAGTCCAGCCTGCGTGGGTCTCAGAGATCAAATGACGGGAGTTTAAAACTTTCTCTTCTTAAGAACAGAAAGCCTCCCATTTTCATGCTTTAAAAATGGAGAACCCCAGGCTCTTGTCTTTGTATAAAGTTGAGGCCCACATTAACATATTTCTCTTGGTTCTCCAAGAATTTACGTGTCCAGAGTAGTAGCATCCTCATATTCCATTAGTAAACCTTAAAGGTCTTGGCAGTGACTCCTGCTGGAATAAAGGATGTAGAATGCAAGAGCTGTAGTTTGGTACCACAGACTGAAGGTGAAACTCAAGGGAAATTGGAAAAGCCAGTTGGTCAGGGAGCAGTGTCCTGCTGCTGGGCTGCCTCCAGGCTGGGTGTCCTTGGGTCTGGGAAGACTTCTGTTGCTTCAGAAGAGCACAGGGGAGTAGGACCTGAAGAGCTAAACACAGATGGCCAGGACTGGGTGCACTTGGAACAAAGTGGAACCAACCTGGGCCACTGGGGGATGCTCTGGGGAAGAAAGGGGAGGGGATGAGGCGACCATTTGGCCAAGTTCCCATGCTAACAGGGGACCCACCGGTAAACAAGGGATGTGTGTTGGTGCTTGAACGATCTTGCCTGGCTCAGTCCCCTCATTCCTTCAAACCAGGCCTTCTCCTCTAGCGTTGGCACATCTGAGAGGAAGCAAGTTGTTTTTGTAAGTTGTCATCATTTTATCCTGGCCTCATTTGGGTCTTCAAAAGCTCTTGGTAGCACTGCTGGCCTTCTGGGCCTCTGAAAGTGTCTGCAACTCAGAGATGCTGTAGGTGTGGGGTCACTTTCCTCCTGGGGGCGGGGATGACAGCCTCCCCAGAGTCACCAGGTAGCGTCTTAGACCAATTCTGAGCCTGAATCCTGTTCCTGGGAGTCTGGTCCATTATGCTTGACCTGAGCTTTGGTTTTCGACCTGAGCTTTGGTTTTCTACCTGAAGACCTAGATTTTCCTTTTACTTCTTGTTACCCACCATCCCTGAAGATGCCTACCACCCCTGCCATCCATGGAGCTGGGGAAAAGGCCCCTGGAAATGTCAGCCCTGTGTGGGGAGGGCCGGTGATTCACGGGTGTTAGTTACGCACATAAACATGTAACATTGTCCACTCCAGGGGTTTGTTTTACGTTTTTCAAACTTTCAGATAACAGTTGATATTAATGTTTCTCTTTTCCAGCCAGATGTAGAGTTTGCCAGAAAACACTGTAAACAGAAGTTTTACTGTGTGTGAACTGTAAAGTTTTCTTTTTTTCCAGGCGTGGTGGAGAATGTAGCTTTTACTCTGCAGCTGGACTGCATCAGAAGCATGCATTTAAAACATAAACTTCCTTAACTGGAAAAAGAATGCTGTCTTCGGAATAGCTTTGCAATGTGACATTTTTGCTTCTGTGAATTTTGCATCAGTGTTAGCTCTTCTTTTGGCTTGTTAAATTTGACTGGTCACAAAGGTAGTAGCTACACACACACAGACACAACACATGTGTGCATATACACACATTTAAAAATTTTATTTATTTATTTACTTTTGGCTGCATTGGGTCTTTGTTGCTGTGTGTGGGCTTTCTCTAGTTGCGACAAGCGAGGGCTACTCTTCACTGTGGTGCGCGGGCTCTAGGCACTCGGGCTTCAGTAGTTGTGAAACGTGGGCTCAGTAGCTGTGGCTTGCGGGCTCTACAGTGCAGGCTCAGTAGTTGTGGCGCACGGGCTTAGTTGCTCCATGGCATGTGGGATCTTCCCAGACCAGGGCTCAAACCCATGTCCCCTGCATTGGCAGGTGGATTCTTGACCACTGTGCCTCCAGGGAAGTCCCTACACACATATTCATAAAGGATTTTCTTTTTGCACTTTGACTTTTGTTTTTAATCTACCCGGCTTGTAGTGAAATGGAGAGTCTTGTTTTTGAATGGCATTCTGACAGAACTTAATTGTTATTTTGCAAGGAGTAGAAAACTCCAAGGTTTTAAAATTAGGTTTCTTCTCCAGGGGTTGAGCATTGAAAGAACCGGAGACTAAGTGACCCAGTGATTGGAAAGGGGAAAACACAGTTCATTTAATCTGAAATCATCCAATAATAATTGCCAACATTTGGGATTCCAAGTGTAGTTTACGAAGTCCTTTCATCGATAAGATTGTATTTATTGCTCTCAGATCTGTAGGTGATTATTATGTCCACTTGACAGTGAGGAAACTGAAGACTGGGGAGGTAAAGGAAGTTTTCCTCTGGAAACTCTTCTGTTTTCTCTCTCTGACAGCACTGTGATTAGAGCTTCAGCCCCTCACGCTGGGAGCACAGTAACTTACACGTTCTCATTAATCCTCTTTCCCCATCTTGTTCTTCAAGATATATGTAAGTTGCCAAAAGAAGAAGGAACTTGCAGGGACTTTATATTAAAATGGTACTATGATTCCGTTACTGAAAGCTGCGCCAGATTCTGGTACGGAGGCTGTGGTGGAAATGAAAACAGATTTGATTCGCAGGATGAATGTGAAAAGGTTTGCCCTCCTGGTAAGTGATTCTTCTTTTGTGTTGGTGGTTTTTGCAGGTAAGGGATCCAGGCCAATAATTCACCTTTTAAAGATATTTGAATGATAATAATGATGATAGATTTGAAAAAGAAGATAAATTGGATTTTCAGATGAGGAAAGTGTACAAATAAAACACACGGGGTTAATTTTCTGAGTTATTATGGTTTCCTAAAAACATACTTGCATACTTGTATTTTTGCCGATGAGGAAACATACGGTGGACCACTCCTTACCCTTCAGAAATATTACTAAGTTTCTGTTATTCATAAAATACTGTAACAGACATGGTTATTAGGAAAATAATATAATGAACAATTAATAATAACTGCTATATAGTCTATTCAACTTTAAATAATCTTGCTTCCTCTAAATGATAATGTGGACTGCCAGGCCATGCGATATCTCCATTATGCTGGGCAGCGTGATTGGTAATAAAATCAGAACAGCTGCACAGAGATTCTGGGGCTGGTGCGGAATGGGAGCGCTGGGTTTGCTTAAAGGCCAGGCAGGTGATGCCAGGAGAGAGAAAGGGCTCAGATGGCACAGAAAGCCCCAAACCCCAGGCCAAGAAGCTCCAGGGGAGCCACTGAAGGAAATGAACTGAAAAGTGAGATTGGTGATGAAAGCCAGAGGCCATGGATATTTTCATGAGAAATACAGTGTCCTTTTGGGTCAGTAATGTGACTTTCCCCCTCCTCTTCCTTTCCACCCTCACCCGCTGCCCCCGCCATCCATGCTCAGTGCTCATCAAGCCCGGAGTCATTGCTGCGATTGGGACCTAAGCGCGGCTGACCAGTGACACATACCTCTTGAAGAAGAAGGAGTCCGCCATCGCCAGTCGTCTTTGTAGAAGCTCTGGGTATAGATTCCCTTGCACTGTACCATTTCATGCTTTGATTTACACTCGAACTTGGGAGGAAACGTCTGCTGCATGACCTATCAATATGGTGCTAAATGTGTCTGTGGAGTCAACCCTCTTTGTCTCCGGGCAATTACATTGTATACTTTGAACGTTGTGTAATAGTTATCCACTGCTGGTGTTTATGTGAACATTCCTATAAATTCAAATTCCCTCTGGAGTTTCACGTTATGCCTGTTATAGGCAAGTGTAAGATTAGAAAATAACCCCCAATTTCACAGCTACTCTATATACTTCTGCTTGGTTCATTTTTTTCCCCTCTTAATTAAGCATGACTTTAGATGGAAAGCCTGTGTATGGAGAAAAAACAAGAGTCTAACTTTTCCATTTCCCCCCCAATTTCCTGGATTAGATTTTGAGCGAATTTCCTTTTTCTAGAGCTTCTAACAAACAACCTAGCTAGAGGGAAGCAAAATCCCCTAATCTTTGTACACTGTTGTGGGACCAATGCGTTAATTAAAGGATGTAAAGAAAGTCATAATAGAGATTTTTTTGGCATTCCTCTAATGTTGTGTCTGTGTTGCTTTTTTTTTGGGGGGGGTGTTAATTTTAATTTTAAAATTTTTAGGAAATTTATACAAAGAAACTTTTTAATAAAGTATATTGAAAGTGGTGTGGGTTTGGTGTTCTTGGCTGTGTCGTTTCCCTAGCACCTGTTATCAGAATCACCCCAGGACAGGGGAATTGGAGCCCGTTCAAGCCCCCAGTCTTGGGTACCACCCTTTGATTTCCAGCGAAGGGGCAAGGGCGCTCTATCGACAGTGGGAAACCCGGTGGATCCAGCTCTCCATGGCCGGGTGGGTCACGTTCCTTGCTTAAGGCCCCTGGAGTCTTCCTAGTCTTAAGAACCAGGCTGGCTTTCATGCTCTCCTTTATCTTCTAGCTGTGTCCCAGAGATGTGGCCTCCTTCCCTGCCCCTTTAAGATAATTGTTTCCTGGGGGTCCCCTTTGCTCCTGCCTACAGTGGCTGAGAGGTGGGATGTCACTGGCCCAGGAATCCCCAGTCCCCTTTCTGGAGTCTCAAAGATGAAGCATAAATTTTCTTTTTTCTTTAAAGACCCTTTTGCTCCTGTCTTCAGAAATAACACAAGAAACAAATAAATACATATTTAGGTGGTACCTGAACTCCACTTGGGAAGGAAAGTGAATTTGTTTGATAAAACACATCTACTCTGACAAGTGCTTCCGGCCGAGCTCTAGGGACCTTGGGTGTGGACAGAACTGTTTTATGTAAGATGGGGAAGGATCTGTCAGTTAATCTATTGGTCAGAGGTAGGGAAGAGGAGAGAGAGGGTGTGTAGAGCCATGGAGATGGGTGGGGAGAGGCTGGGAAGTTACAGAGACCACTCCTTGTGATTTCCACCCAGATCTTTGGGTGCAATTTCTAAATTCACAAATGCGCTCAAAATGAGCACATCTGCATAGCAATTGGAGGAAGAACTGAGCTTTGTCCCTGAGTCGGTGTGTCAGACAATGCAGCCAAAGGCAGAGATGGAAGGAAGATGCTGTGGGCAAAGGACCCCTCTGCTGGAATCTGCAGGAATCTGGGGGAGGACTCAGCACTTCACAGTCCAAGACGTTGGGCACCTTGTCGGGATGGAGAGAGCCTGGTTGAATATCAGGGTAGCCCGGGGTAGATTGCATGGCTTTGAGGACTCCTGAGAAGCTCTTACAGTCAGGGGGCCCCTGGACCACGTCTGCCCTCTAGGCCATGCTGACTGCCTCCCCACCTTTGAAGGGCCCCCTTTTTAGCGTGAGGCCAAGCCAATGGAACTACCAAGAGCCCCGTGATGGCCATGAATCCCTTTCAAACAGGTACTCAGCCTGAGTGGGAAATGTTTCTTCTATGACTTTCTTAGAGATTTTTCTCTCCAGCCCCACAGGAGCAGCCCCCTTCCACAGAAACAGGCCTGCGTGCCTCCCCTCAGGCTGTGGGTAGTCAAGCCAAGTGCATCCCATTCCACTGGAGCAGAGAAACATTTGCAGGGGGATTGGGAAAGGCAGCTTCACTGGTGTAGTGGATGGGACAGTCTGTGTGCATTTGTCCTGGGACTGCCATAACCAAGTGCCACAATCCAGGTGACTTAAAACAATAGAAATGTATTCTCTCACAGCTCAGGCGGCTGGAAGTCCAAAATCAAGGTGTTGGCAGTGCCATGCTGCCTCGGAAACCTGTAGGGCAGTCCTTCCTTGCTTCTTCCTACTTTCTCGTGATTCCCTGACTTACAGGCATCTGAGTCCAATCTCTGCCTGTTTTCACATGGTCATCTTCTTATAAGGACACCGGTCAAACTGGATTAGGGATCCACCCTGCTCTGGTATAACCTCATCTTATCTAACTATATCTGCAATGACCCTATTTCCAAATAAGGTCACATCCTGAGGTCCTGGGGGTTAAGACTTCAGCACATCTTTTTCGTGGGGGACACAATTCAACCCATAACACAGTTTTAGGGTTTCCAATACCAGTTCCCAACTCTGATCTGTCGATCCACTGTTAACAACAAGGTAGCAGCTGTAGTTAAGAGATTTCAGTTGAATGCTGCCACTTCCTCACTGGCATTGGTTATTGAAACCATCACTACTGGATCTTCAGGCTGGGTCCTATTTATTTCAAAACTTAAATCCCAGATGCTGAATTTTTGTTTTTAATGTGATGGGGTGAACCGATCCCACGTGAACAGTGCAGGAAGAAAGATGCCCACCATTCTACCCTCTCTCGGGCTGTGGTTTTCCCAGTCGAAGTGCCCCCACCGAGGGGAAGACCTGAAAACTGCTGTAAGGACGGATGCTGTGCAGACCCTTTTCCCTGTAGACCAGCACAGGTACTGGATGATTAGATTGGAGAAGCCCATGGCTTGTTCCCTCCCACCTTCCTTTTTCTCCCCAAGCCTGTGGAGTTCTGGGCTGGAGCTCCTTCCCAGGCTCCATAGGTGAACTTGGAGCTGACTTTCTGTTGGCTTCTGTTCTCTCCTTGACTTCTTTCTGTGGTAGGGTCCCGTGCTGACTCTCTCGGGGTGTATGTCGGTTCTCTGGCGGAAGCTGAGGGGCCCTAGCCTGGCAGTTTTGTGAACCTCTTCCGCCCCTCACAGCCCCTTACTGGGGGTCGTCCTCTTCACAACCCTCGGTGCTGGGGTCTTTGTGCAGGAGAGCATCCCCTTGGAGAGCAGTGTAGGCCAGTTGGCTCAAGTCCAGCCACCTTCTCGGGTCACTTAATCCATAGGAAAGGCTCATGACCTTACCACATCAACTGCCACATCCGTCTTTCCACTAGACCAGGGGTCGGGGTCCTGCGGGTTCAGGGGTCAGGAACATGGTCAGTTGAGAGCTGGTCTCCAGCCCCTGACTTGGTGGTGGTGGGAAGGAATGATTCAGACCATCATCTCCAACTTTTGAGTGGTTCTTTGTCTTCAGGGACAGGGTCCAGTGGACACCCCTTCCTGATGCCGCAGGGAGTAAGGGAAGAGGGTGGCCTCTTCATAAGCGCTTTGTTGCTCTCGAAAGGCCCCCACCACCTCTCCCTTGGCCCTGTTTTACCTCATTAGTGACTGGCTACTGTGCTCTAAGCTGGGGCCCTTAGCCGTCAACTCTGGGAAAACAGGACCCACCAGGCACCCACCACCAGCCTCTTGTAGGAACTTGATGAGTGGAGAGCTCTGAGCCCCAGATCTCTAGTGCAGGCTGAACACTGCTTTTCCTCCTCTGCCCCTCGATTTCCTAGAAGTGAGCCTCGGCACCCCAAGGCACCCCACTAGTGTGTGTGAGTCTGCCTCACCACACGTTAGTGACTGAAGTCTCCTCGAGGGGATGAGGGAGAAAGCTCATCACATGTTCATGGTTTGGCTTCACACACACCCTTTAACAAGCTCTCTCAGCCCCAAAGTTCCTCTGACCAACAGCGACCTCAAGTCTCCCCTCCTCTTCCTTCCCCCTGCTGCTTAAAATTCCCTCCGTCCTTACAGCAGTTTTCAGGTCTTCCCCTCGGTGGGGGCACTTCGACTGGGAAAACCAAAGCCCGAGAGAGGGTGGAATGGTGGGCATCTTTCTTCCTGCACTGTTCACGTGGGATCGGTTCACCCCATCACATTAAAAACAAAAATTCAACATTACTTACAATAAAACGCATCCACTTCTGTGTGCTGCTTGATGAGTTTTGACAAATGAATACATGCACAGAACCCTCACCACGCTCGTGATGGCCATCAGTCCCTTAGCCCCATCCAGCAATGCGTGCGAGTGAACAGCATTTAAAGTTATCATGACTTTTCTCCCAGTAAATTTATCCTAAGGAAACAATCGGAGATGCACAAAAATTTATGTTTAAGGATATGGCTTTATTTGCAATGACAAAAGTGAATGTGAGATCATCAGAATGGCCAACAAGAAAAGGATGCTTACATACATCCTGCTTCACCAACAAAAGAAAAACATAGCCATTAATGTGATTGATATATATATACACTACTATGTATTAAATTGATAACTAATGAGAACCTACTGTATAGCACAGGGAACTCTGCTCAGTGCTCGGTGGTGACCTAAATGGGAAGGAAAACTAAAAAAGAGGGGATATATGTATACAGATAGCTGATTCACTTTGTTGTACAGCAGAAACTAACACAAAATTGTAAAGCAATTATACTCCAATAAAATTTAATTAAAAATTACATCATGTTGCTGGTAAATGGTCGATGCCATTAATCAGTTGATATATATGATATGATGTTAAAAAGATAGAAATCTGTATATTTAATATGATAGTTTCATATATATGTGCACACGCACACACCTGTATTTCCCTTTTGTGAAGGAAAACAACAAAAGCAAATACAACAAAATTTAAGCAGTGGTTGTTTCTGGCGTGGCAATTTAAGTGTTCTTTAAATGTTCCTACACTTAAATTTGTTTCTAAAAGAAACCTGTGTATTACCCTTATCAAACAGTTATTTTCAACTTGAACATATTTTTATATACGAATTGCACTATTCATAAATTTAAATTGTTTTAGAATCTGTGTTGTGTGGATGTACGTAACCACTCATCCTTCCTTCATTCCTTTGTTCCACAAGTGTTTACTGAACATGTGTCATGTGCTAGATCCAGGTCTAGGCACTGGAAATGCAGTTCCGCTGGAACTGACCTACTGGGGGAACCAGACAACACAAATGCATCTATAAAGTATGAAGACGTGGGAAGAGCTGAGGAGAAAAATAACCGCAGCCGCCTTTCCAATTCCCTCGGTTTCTTACTCTGCCTTTGTGCAATTAGGCATGTGGTGGTCCCCAGGAAGAGAAAACGTGGACTTTAGGAGAGCTTGAGGGCACACACATCACCTGTGGCCCCAGCTTACATCCACATCCAGGGATGCTCAGATGTGCAGAATCAGACACCACTGGAGGGAGGGTCCTAGAAACCCCATGGCCACCAGACATGTCCCCTACCCAGCTACAGCACTTACCCTTCCCAATGTCTAGGCCCTAATCTTGAAGTTGCATTTTACCCCAATGTTATTTATAAAATAGAGTGGAAGAGTCATTAATGGGTTCATTCCACCCCTGGAAAATCAGGCTGATTTTGCATCTCACACTAAGATCCCATTTCCACATAATTCTGCCTTGTTCAATGGAGACAGATGGTTACACTAATTCATTTGACACCTGAGCACATTGTATGTATTCCTCTGGGCTTTTAGGATAAAGTGTTGAACAAACCAGACAGGGTCCCTGCCCCCGAGGGGCTTACATTCTGCTGGTGGGAGACAGAGAGAATGCAAGGGCCATGAAGAAGAAGCACATGGTAGAAGTGCTTTTGCAGGAAGTGACGAGGCTCTGGGGCAGGGAAGGTGGGGTAAGGGGCAGGCAGTGCTGTGCTGGGGCAGCCACCATGTTTCAGTTGTGCGATCACCGTGGGCCTCGCTGAGAAGGAGACTCTGAGAAACACCTGAAGATGGTGAGTCAAGGAGGTAACTGAGGAGAGAGCTCAGGGCAGATGGGACCCCTACAGCAGCGTGTTCCTCAGATGGAGGAGAAGGCCCTGGGCTGGGTTCTGTCAAGTGAGGGAAGGGGCCCAGGGGCCACTGGTGGCCTGGGTCGATCTACCGGCTTTTATTCAGTGACGTGGAGCCATCATTCAGCAGCTCCATCAAGGGACCGACAGGAACGTCCTTGAACTCTACAGGATCCACTAGCTGCTCTGTGTGGACAAGACCTCAGAGCAATGAGGTGATGACACCAGTGATGGGGTGGTAACATCGGTGGTGAGGCCATGGAAGAAATTCAGGTGAGACGCGATGGTGACCAAGACCAGAGCAAAAGCAGAGGAAATGAAGTGTGGACTCTGGGTACATTTTGGTCTAAAATGTGCAAGAATTGAGGTAATGTCTGTGTACCGTGTTTTACACATTATTTCCACAAAGGAACTAGAACCAAACAGATGTTAGATCATCTGTGCTGACGCTGTGTTCACCAAAGCGTGGTCTGACCTGCACTCCTGGCCTGAGACAGCTGTGGACCTCTTTCTGAGGCCTGTTCTTTGTCAGACGGTGCCACGGTCTCCACATCCTTGCCTGTGCTGTAGCCTGGCCCTGACCCGAGGGTCCACCCAGTGCTTTATGGGGCAACCTTGGACAGCTTCCAGCCGGGCTGTGTGCACGGAGGTGGCTTGCCAGGAAAGAACACCTGTTTTGAATTTTGTGAGCAAAACTAAACTTCTACTCGGGTAATGCACTGAGTTTTTGGGCTGTTCTAGAAGATGGTGTAATCTTAACACAATTTACCTCTACCCAGTAGCAGTTGTCACCCACATTATCTCAGGCAGTGCTGTCTGGTAGCAGTCACTATACTAGTTCTTTAGATGATGAAACAGAGGGTCAGAGTGTTCCAGTTCACCCAGTTCCGACCTAATGGAGGCTGTATGTGAGAAAGTTACCATGACCCAGAAGCACTCCCTGAGCTCCCAAAGGTGTACTGGTTCCTGCGGGATCCTCGCTGTCATTCCCCAGGGGCTGTTTCCCTGGAAGTTGGATCTCATCTCAAGCTCCGTATCTTCTTCCAGCACAAAGCACGCCCTACCCAGTCCCTTTCTAAGACCTTCTGAAACTCTCAGCGGGCAGAAAGTCCCTCTCTCCTTTCCTTTTCCTTTAACGACAGTTTTCCCATCTCGTTTTCATTATCCGGAGCTGCTCAGGGGAGGACTTAGAAAAGCTAGCCATTCTGGGCTTGTGCCTGGTTCTCCGAGGCCAGGTCATTGAGACATCTGTTTGGACTGTACTATTAGCACATTTCGATCCTTTCGTCAGCTTTGCTGGATCTGTGAATATAAATGCCTTCTACTCCTCCCCCCCACTCCCACCCCCTTTACAACTTTCTACATAATTTTAAAAAAATCACAAGGAGTGTGAATGGGCACCAGTCTTTCTGTAGGAAGCCAATATCCTGAATCCTCAAGATCAGTTTGAGATTTCTCCCCCACGGTGATTCATTTTTAGGGAATGGTTCAGATTTCACTGCCAAAGTTCCCTCGTTGTCACGTTTCCAGTTGGACCTGGCTGTTGATCAGGTTCTCGGAGTCCCGCCTTCTGGGTGTGGCTTCCGGGGAAATTGGGGTCTGCTGACGGTGCTGAGCTGCTAGGCCCCGGTCCAGGGGCTGCCCAGGGGTCTGCTCCTTCTCCGATTTTAGTTCAGGGTTCTGACCTTTGATGCCGCGTGTGCCTCCTGTCTCTCCCTGGAGCTGAAGTGCTATTCTTAGTGCCATCGGATTCCCAGGGGGTCTTCCTGTTTGTTTGGAGTCAGGACTTCAGAATCGGACAGTCCTTCAGAGGTCCTGAGGCCCAGCATGAACAAGTTCAGAGATCCCTTTCCGCACTATTCCTGATTCTGCGACTCACGTGGTGGGCACAGAATTGCCTGAGAGTGAAACACTGAAGAAGGAGTGTTTAAAAACCCAGTCGCTCCAGCCCAAAGACACCTGGTAGAGGGTAATGGGAAACAAAGAAGAAAGGGACTCTGTGCATAAGGGTGACACTTTCCAAGCAAGACTCAACCTGGAAAGTACATATGATTTTCCTGCCTTAAATAAGAGGTGTCTATGAAAACCTTCAGGCTACTGGTACAAAAAGTCACCTAGTGGAAGGGATTCGGGGAGCTGCAGAGAAAACCAGCCAAGCATGTTTGAATTCAAGAGGAATACAGAAGTTCCAGTGTCTGCACAAATTTTCCAGGAAAGGTTAGACAAAGAAATAGTGAGACAATATGAAAAAACTGGTGGAGCCTCTATATATTCGAGGGAAAAAAAAAGTCTATTTATTTATTAGTTCAAATAATTTTTTTTTAAAACATCTTTATTGGAGTATAATTGCTTTACAATGGTGTGCTAGTTTCTGCTTTATAACAAACTGAATCAGCTATACATATACATATATACCCATATCTCCTCCCTCTTGCATCTCCCTCCCACCCTCCCTATCCCACCCCTCTAGGTGGTCACAAAACACCCAGCCCATCTCCCTGTGCTATGTGGCTGGTTCCCAGTAGCTATCTATGTTACTTTTGGTAGTATATATAAGTCCATGCCACTCTCTTACTTCGTCCCAGCTTACCCTTCCCCCTCCCTGTGTCCTCAAGCCCATTCTTTACGTCTGTGTCTTTATTCCTGTCCTGCCCCTAGGTTCTTCAGAACCACTTTTTTTTTTTTTTTAGATTCCATATATATGTGTTAGCATATGGTATTTATTTTTCCTTTCTGACTTCACTCTGTATGACAGTCTCTAGGTCCATCCACCTCAGTACAAATAACTCAGTTTCATTCCTTTTTATGGCCGAGTAATATTCCATTGTATATATGTGCCACATCTTCTTTATCCATTCATCTGTTGATGGACACTTAGGTTGCTTCCATGTCCTGGCTATTGTAAATAGTACTGCAATGAGCACTGTGGTACATGACTCTTTTTGAATTAAGGTTTTCTCAGGGTATATGCCCAGTAGTGGGATTACTGGGCAGTATGGTAGTTCTATTTTTAGTTTTTTAAGGAACCTCCATACTGTTCTCCATAGTGGCTGTATCAGTTTACATTCCCACCAACAGTGCAAGAGGGTTCCCTTTACTCCACACCCTCTCCAGCATTTATTGTTTGTAGATTTTCTGATGATGGCCATTTTGACCGGTGTAGTTTTGATTTGCATTTCTTTAATGATTAGTGATGCTGAGCATCCTTTCATGTGTTTGTGGCAATCTGTATATCTTCTCTGGAGAAATGTCTATTTAGGTCTTCTGCCCAATTTTGGATGCGGTTGTTTGTTTTTTGATGCTGAGCTGTATGAGGTGCTTGTAAATTTTGGAGATTAACCCTTTGTCAGTTACTTCATTTGAAAATATTTTCTCCCATTCTGAGGGTTGTCTTTTCATCTTGTTTATGGCTTCCTTTGCTGTGCAAAAGCTTTTAAGTTTCATTAGGTCCCATTTGTTTATTTTTGTTTTTATTTCCATTTCTCTAGGAGGTGGGTCAAAAAGGATCTTGCTGTGATTTATGTCAAAGGGTGTTCTGCTTATGTTTTCCTCTAAGAGTTTTATATTGTCTGGCCTTACATTTAGGTCTTTAATCCATTTTGAGTTTATGTTGTATGGTGTTAGGGAGTGTTCTAATTTCATTCTTTTACATGTAGCTTTCCAGTTTTCCCAGCACCACTTATTGAAGAGGCTGTCTTTTATCCATTGTATATTCTTGCCTCCTTTATCAAAGATAAGGTGACCATATGTGCATGGGTTTATCTCTGGGCTTTCTATCCTGTTCCATTGATCTATCTTTCTGTTTTTGTGCCAGTACCATACCATACCATACTGTCTTGATTACTGTAGCTTTGTAGTATAGTCTGAAGTCAGGGAGCCTGATTCCTCCAGCTCCGTTTTTCGTTCTCAAGATTGCTTTGGCTATTCAGGGTCTTTTGTGTTTCCATACAAATTGTGAAATTTTTTATGCTAGTTCTGTGAAAAATGCCATTGGTAGTTTGATAGGGATTGCATTGAATCTGTAGATTGCTTTGGGTAGCACAGTCACTTTCACAATGCTGATTCTTCCAATCCAAGAACATGGTATGTCTCTCCATCTGTTTGTATCATCTTTAATTCCTTTCATCATTGTATTATAGTTTTCTGCATACAGGTCTTTCTTCTCCTTAGGTAGGTTTATTCCTAGGTATTTTATTCTTTTTGTTGCAGTGGTAAATGTGAGTGTTTCCTTGATTTCTCTTTCAGATTTTTCACCATTAGTGTATAGGAATGCAAGAGATTTCTGTGCATTAATTTTGTATCCTGCTACTTTACCAAATTCATTGATTAGCTCTAGTAGTTTTCTGGTTGCATTTTTAGGATTCTCTATGTATAGTATCATATCATCTGCAAACAGTGACAGCTTTATTTCTTCTTTTCCGATATGGATTCTTTTTATTTATTTTTCTTCTCTGATTGCTGTGGCTAAAACTTCCAAAACTATGGTGAATAATAGTGGTGAGAGTGGGCAACCTTGTCTTGTTCCTGATCTTAGAGGAAATGGTTTCAGTTTTTCACCACTGAGAACAATGTTGGCTGTGGGTTTGTCATATAAGGCCTTTATTATGCTGAAGTAAGTTCCCTCTATGGCTACTTTCTGGAGGGTTTTTGTTATAAATAGGTGTTGAATTTTGTCAAAAGCTTTGTCTGCATCTATTGAGATAATCATATGTTTTTTTCCTTCAGTTTGTTAATATGGTTTATCAAATTGATTGATTTGCATATATTGAAGAATCCTTGCATTCCTGGGATAAACCCCACTTGATCATGGTGTATGATCCGTTTAATGTGCTGTTGGATTCTGTTTGTTAGTATTTTGTTGAGGATTTTTCATCTATGTTCATCAGTGACATTGGCCAGTAGTTTACTTTTTTTGAGACATCTTTGTCTGGTATCAGGGTGATGGTGGCCTCATAGAATGAATTTGGGTGTGTTCTTCCCTCTGCTATATTTTGGAAGAGTTTGAGAAGGATAGGTGTTAGCTCTTCTCTAAATGTTTGATGGAGTTTGCCTGTGAAGCCATCTGGTCCTGCATTTTTGTTGTTGGAAGATTTTAAATCACAGTTTCAATTTCAGTGCTTATGATTGGTCCGTTTATATTTTCTATTTCTTCCTGGTTCAGTCTCAGAAGAAAAGTTTCTATTTCCTCCTGGTTCAAATTCTTCTAAGAATTTGTCCATTTCTTCCTGGTTGTCCATTTTATTGGCATATAGCTGCTTGTAGTAATCTCTCATGATCCTTTGTACTACCGCTGTGTCAGTTGTTACTTCTCCTTTTTCATTTCTATTAGAAATGAATTTCAATTCTATTGATTTCAGTCTTCTCCCTTTTTTTCTTGATGAGTCTGGCTAACGGTTTATCAATTTTGTTTATCTTCTCAAAGAACAAGCTTTTAGTTTTATTGATGTCTGCTATTGCTTCCTTCATTTCTTTTTCATTTATTTCTGCTCTGATGTTTATGATTTCTTTCCTTCTGCTGACATTTGGGTGCTTTTGTTCTTTTTTCTCTAATTGCTTTAGGTGCAAGGTTAGGTTGTTTATTTGAGATTTTTCTTGTTTCTTGAGGTAGGATTGTATTGCTATTAACTTCCCTCTTAGAACTGCTTTTGCTGCTTTCCATAGGTTTTGGGTCGTCGTGATTTCATTGTCATTTGTTCCTAGGTATTTTTTGATTTCCTCTTTGATTTCTTCAGTGATCTTTTGGTTATTTAGTAGCGTATTGTGTAGACTCCATGTGTTTGTATTTTTTACAGTTTTTTTTCCTGTAATTGATATCTAGTCTGATAGCATTGTGGCTGGAAAAGATTCTTGATATGATTTCAATTGTCTTAAATTTACCAAGGTTTGATTTGTGACCCAAGATATGGTCTATCCTGGGGAATGTTCCATGAGCACTTGAGAAGAAAGTGTATTCTGTTGTTTTTGGATGGAATGTCCTATAAATATCATACGTCCCTCTTGTTTAATGTGTCATTTTAGGCTTGTGTTTCCATATTTATTTTCATTTTGGATCATCTGTCCATTGGTGAAAGTGGGGTGTTAAAGTCCCCTACTATTATTGTGTTACTGTTTATTTCCCATTTTATGGCTGTTAGCATTTGTCTTATATATGGAGGTGCTCCTATGTTGGGTGCATAAACATTTATAATTGTTATATCTTCTTCTTGAATTGATCCCTTGATCATTATGTAGTGCCCTTCTTTTTCTCTTGTAATAGTCTTTATTTTATTTATTTATTTATTTATTTTTGCGGTACGCAGGCCTCTCACTGTTGTGGCCTCTCCCATTGTGGAGCACAGGCTCTGGATGCGCAGGCTCAGTGGCCATGGCTCACGGGCCCAGCCACTCCGTGGCATGTGGGATCTTCCTGGACCAGGGCACGAACCCATTTCCCCTGCATTGGCAGGTGGACTCTCAACCACCGCACCACCAGGGAAGCCCTACTTTAAAGTCTATTTTGTCTGATATGAGAATTGCTACTCCAGCTTTCTTTTGATTTCCATTTGCATGGAATATCTTTTTCCATCCCCTCACTTTCAGTCTGTGTGTGTCCCTAGGTCTGAAGTGGGTCTCTTGTAGACAGCATATGTATGGGTCTTGTTTTTGTGTCCATTCAGCCAGTCTATGTCTTTTGGTTGGAGCATTTAATCCAATACATTTAAGGTAATTATAGATATGTATGTTCCTATTACCATTTTCTTAATTAGTTTGTGTTTGTTATTGTAGGTCTTTCCTTCTCTTGTGTTTCCTGTCTAGAGAAGTTCCTTTAGCATGTGCTGTAAAGCTGGTTTGGTGGTGCTGAATTCTCTTAACTTCTGCTTATCTGTAATGGTTGTAATCTCCATCAAATCTGAATGAGATCCTTGCTGGGTGGAATAATATTGGTTGTAGTTTCTTCCCTTGCATCACTTTAAATATGTCCTGCCACTCCCTTCTAGCTTGCAGGGTTTCTACTGAAAAATCAGCTTTTAACCTTATGGCAATTCCCTTGTATGTTATTTGTTGCTTTTCCCTTGCTGTTTTTAATATTTTTTCTTTGTATTTAATTTTTGATAGTCTGATTAATATGTGTCTCGGCATGTTTCTCTTTGGATTTATCCTGTATGGTACTCTCTGTGCTTCCTAGACTTGACTATTTCCTTTCCCATGTTAGGGAGGTTTTTGACTATAATCTCTTCAAATATTTTCTCAGACCTTTTCTTTTTCTCTTCTTCTTCTGGGACCCCTATAATTCGAATGTTGGTGCAGTTAATGTTGTCCCAGAGGTCTCTGAGACTGTTCTCAATTCTTTTCATTCTTTTTTCTTATTCTGCTCCCTAGCAGTTATATCCACCATTTTATCTTCCAGCTCTCTTATCCATTCTTCTGCCTCAGTTATTCTGTTATTGATTCCTTCTAGAGTATTTTTAATTTCAGTAAGTGTGTTATTCATCACTGTTTGTTTGCTCTTTAGTTCTTCTAGATCCTTGTTAAGTTGAAGTTCAGGGCAGTGACTGGGGCTAAGGGTATAAAGCTGGCACTTCGGGAGAGCATAGGATATTCTAAGCCACGGGTCCAAAGGAGATAACCCAGCTTGCGAGTGTACATAGAGAAGGGAAAGGAGGTTAGAATAGACCTTTCAGCACACTGACAGTTAGATGGTGAGCAGAGGAGAGGGGCCCAGGCAGAGTCTGAGAAGGAACATCTGGAACAAATAGAAGAGAACCAGGAGAGAATATGGTATCTTGGAAAGTATGAAAAGCAACTATTTCAAGAAAATAAGCATGTTCAGCTGTGTTGAATGCTGCTGAAATGAGGGCAGGGGAAATCTTGAGAAGATTCGTGCAGATGTTGACATGCGTATTAGGTGGCCTCAGCAGCCAGGAATAGAATCCCCACATCATATCAGCTTTGCCTATAAAGATATTTTTTATCCCCACCTCACAGGAAATCCAGAGCATGGGCTGTTGGGTCAGTCAATTAGATGGTTGAATGATGTCATCAAAGAGCAGGTGCTCTTCATCTCTCTGTGCTATTTTCAGTGTGGGCTCCACCCTCAGGTTGGTAATGAGATGGTCCCCTCACTTGGACATGGCAATATTTAAAGGAAAAGGAAGACCATCTCTTTCTGTGGCTCTCTCGGGAGTGACAGCATGTTTCCCAGCAGCTCCCACCCCCCGAATTCCAATGTTTAGAATTGGCTGAGGTGGCCTTCCTTGAGCCAATCATTTGCAAGATGACTGACATTACTCCCAGACAAACAAGCCCACTTCCCTTAGGCCCATGACGTGAAGGTCAGTGGGGCTCTGGTCAGGGGGATGGGGGCTGAATGTATTCATTGCTGTGCGTGTGTAGGTTTGTGAGTGTGTGTCCACGACATAGCAATGTGCCATTTAACAAACCGTGTGTACTTCACCCAATGCCGTAATCTTTATTCTTCTAAATTAACTCCTGATAGTTTCCAAAGCAAAATAGAACAGCAGAAACAAAGCACTTGGACTAATGGTGCTTACTGACATTTCCTGTCTATTGTGGTTCCCTCACTGTGGTCCAGGAAAAGTCATGACTATCAACTTAACTGTATCAGCAAGGCAGCTGCTTCGCTGCATCTCTCAACGTGGATGTCAGTGGTCCGTGCCCCACGCCTAATTCCCCACCTTCTGAACTTTTCTGGTGGCCTTACCTCATCCCTGCACCAGACCTAATGCTCGTGACCCATGGCAATGCTTGGAAAACAGTAGGTGAAAAAAGACTTCAAACATTTCTCCATCATTGTTTTTCTCTACTTTAGTGAGGCAAAAGAGGGATTCGGTGTTAGAGTGTTTGGCCCTTATTTATATACAATAAATAGTTTGTTAGATTTCCCACTTCATCAAGGGAATTTATGCTACTCATGATACGACACACTTCAGGATAATAAAAATAAGTATTAATCATTTCCAGAAACAAAAACTTATGCATGCTTTATACTATTCAGAATAAAGGTCCTAAATTAGAATATATTCTAATTCTGTTCTGTTGTCTTCTACTTTATTCTGTTCATTTTATTCTATATTAGAATATATTCAGAAAACTGTTTCCTTCTGTGGAATTGCCCTGGGAAAGGCTTGAGCTGAGACTGGGTCTGTTTAGCATCCAACTCCAACCAAATGGCCAAACAGCTTTGATTTGTGTAGTAAATGTCTGAAGGGAATTTATATGAGCGGCTCTCAAGTCCCTGCCACAAATGAATCACACAGGGGCAGTCTTTCCTTGGACGACCAGAATGCAACATATATCAGCTCAAATTCTCATCCTGATTTCAGTTTCAAAATGAAAACCCGTCTTCACTGAAAGGATGCTGACACGCAGGCTCTTGTTAGTTTCCTGGTCCCCAAAGAGCTCTCTGAGATGGAAATTCGCCGTCCGCTTGGAGTCCACACTCCTGTCCCTGTAGCCGTCGGATTTGACATTCTCATGCCTTTTAAGGGAACACTCGGCCGCTGGAAGTGGTCCAGTCTGCACACATGGATCCCATTCCCTGCCATGTGGCAGCACGGCCTCGCCAGCATGGCAGAGAGGAGGCTAAAAATAGCAGGCGGGGTGAAGCAGGCTTCGCTGCGACAGCCATTCTCAGCTGCTGTGAAAATATAAGAACCGCTGCTGGGTCTCGCTGGGACTCTGTGATTCCCTTGTTTGGCAGAAGCTGCTACTCCAACCCCACCTCAAATTAATTTTTGCTTTTCAGAGAAGAGCTTCACCAGCATGGGGCTCTCAGGCCACGCCCTCTTGTAATCGCCATGACAGTGAGGTTCACGTCTTCCTAGGCTTCTGGGCCCTGGGGTCCCCACCATTCAAAGTGGACAGAATGGGACAGTGCGGAGGAAAGGTGTCCTTTCAAAGCAGCCAAAGCAGCCACCGTGATGCATCAGAGACCTACCCTCAGTCCCAGCCCCCATATTTGTTTGGAGCTCATTCAGTATGTGGGGTGGGTGGCCTCATGGACACACATACCTTCAAGGCCTGGCAGGTTTCATAGGTGAGCAAGGCCAGGGGAGGGACTGCTAGGGCTTGGGGTGTGGAAAGGGGGGTGTCCACCTTACGGGCATTCAGGTTTATAGCTTTAATACACTGCTATACCACGTCAACTCGGGCCACCACTTTGCAATCTCCTGTTTAGAGGCACTGAGTTAAGATTCATTGTTGCTGTGTCTGTTCTGCTTACGCGACTATGCAAAACGTTGAGCTGTGGCCTGGAAATACACCCCAACTTGACCTCAGAATCATTGGATGTGACCCCAACAGGAGGACAGAGCAGATGACAAGGTCTGCAGGTCTAATGGTAAATGCGCGCCTGACCGTGAGAGCTGTCAGAATTGTCTGACGATTCCTTATGTTCAGCAAGGCTGTTTTCACAGAGAACAGAGTACATGATACAATGCAGGGAGTGTCCTGGAGGGCATTCAGGGTCGCGAGGAAAGAGGAGGCTGACCTGTCACATGAGCCAAATGCTTAAGATGTTATCATAAACGAAGTGCCTGGAGGAAGAAGCTTCTGGGAGGGAAGCTCAGACCTGCCCCTCCTTCTCACTCCATCCTTGGGGATTTTTCCCCTTTTAGTCATCATCATAGCTAATAATTACAAAATCCAAACAGCTCTAAGAACAGTCATGCTGGCGTGCATGGGGGTACGTGTGAGTCTGACAACTGTTTTGGTGCGTGCTGTCAGACCCTCAGGGTTGGGGCTGTGTGTGTATCGCTCAGCTGGACTCTGTGTTGACAGCAATGGAAATGCTGGAGCCGTCTTCTGTCTGGTCACGTAGGGGAGACAGACATGCACGCAATAATTGCAGTGCAAATGAACTTATCTACAAAGCAGAAGTAGAGTTACAGAAGTAGAAAATAAACTTATGGTTACGGGCGGTAAGGGCGGGGAGGGATAAATTGGGAGATTGGGATTGACACATACACACTACTATATATACAATAGATAACGAATAAGGACCTCCTGTACAGCACAGGGAACTCTACTCAATATTCTGTAATGGCCTATTTGGGAAAAGAATCTAAGAAAGAGTGGGTATATGTTTATGTATAACAGATTCACTGTCCTGTACACCTGAAACAAACACAACCTTAGTTTGTGAAACATAACTAACATAAATCAACTATACCCCAATAAAAATTAAAAACAAAATATTCTCAGTGCAATATGGCAAAACCTTTTTTTTTTTTTTTTTTTTTTTTTTTTACTGTACAGCAAAGTGAATCAGTTATATGTATACATATATCCCCTCTGTTTTGGGTTTCCTTCCCATTGAGGTCACCACAGAGCACTGAGTAGAGTTCCCTGTGGGCAAGAGCTTTGATAAAGGCATGCACGCGATGGACACACCGCCGCCATCGGGCCCTGAGAAGGGCGGTAGGACGAGAAAAAGAAACACCTTGGCCCTGGCTCTTAAATAGCATTTAGAGGCCAATGTACAGACAAGATACAAGATATTTGTTCCAATGGAGGTAAGAACGCTGTGTGTCCGGGAGCGTGTGCAAACACTTGATGGCTTTGAAGAGAAGTAAGTGTTCAGGGGACGTGAACTTTGTTATTGCTGGACCTTCCTGAGATGGTAGAGATGAGGCTGGACTGAAAGCCAGCTAGTAAGTCTTCAAGGGCCCTGCTGTCACTCAAAAGAGTGTGTGTTTAATACCTTCAGTGTCCTCTGAAGGCAGAGGACACTGTCTTGAAATGTAAGCAGGGAAATGACACGATTATATCACAGCACAGCTGGACAATCTCCTCCCACTTTCTGTTGTTGAGAACTGTTAGGTTTATGTCAAGGGGAGCAGGGAGGTAGGAAAGGAGCCTATTAACAGCGCTTCATTTTGTAGGCAGCGCAATGGAGGCTCAGAGAGGTTTTGTGATCTCCCTTAGCCACACAGCTGCTAGTGGACAAATTGGCTTTTGAATTCAACATGGTCTGAAAGTCTGTCTTGACTTCTTGTCCTCTTTGCCTGTTTTCCTTTTGGCCTATTTATTGTTCTATTTGAAAGATTTCTTTACTTATTAAGTGACTTTCACAGATATTACCAATTTTTAAAGTACTCACCATTTTCCTTTTATTTATGAGGCTCTACACTTTTCTGAACTCATATCTATCTTTATTTTCCCTTATAAACTTCATCTTTGCTACCATACTTATAAATGAAATCTCTATTTCAGGTTATAAAACTGTGTGTTAGATGCTGCTTGGCCATCTGCCCAGGCCCTGGGCCCCTTCTGTGACAACTGCTCTGTGACCTGATCCCCCCAGCCCCAGGGTCAGAAGCCATATCTCACTCAAGGAACCACAGCAAAGGGCAAAACCCCCAGACCAACTGTTAACCAGTAGAAGCAAAGTGGTTTTGATCGTTGCATTAGGCAGTCAGGGGCTTAAGAATGGCTGGCTCAGAGATGTCCTGCCGTGGCACAGACATCACAGGTACCACAAACTGAAGTTGAGAGGCAGCTCACCAAGGTTCTGTAGCTGGGGAAAACCCAGGGGTCGTGAACAGGGGCCTTAGGTTGCTCAGCATCTTGGTCATCCTTGGGCCCAAGAACCAAGTGTCTGACCCCAGCTCTAAGTGGCCTGCATGTGGAGAAAGAGAGTCCTCTGGAAATGGGGCCGCAGCAGCAGTAGTGCCATGGCGTCACGTGGCTGCCCAGCCTCACCCCTCTCCTGGCAGGATGCCCAGACCAGGAGCACATCTTCCTCTTTGCTTAATGCAGGGCATGGCAGAAGTGGTGCCCCGTCCATCTTCTGTTTCTTGACTCTGACACCTCAGAGTTTTGGTTTCTTTTCCTTTTGGTAGGGTCTGGAAGAGTGCCTTACTTGGTTGAAACATGCTGGAGCATGGCTGCTTGTAAGTTTCACAAGCAGCCCAGAAGCCTTTCTGAAGAAGCTCCGGACTAGCTAGTGTGAGGCTATATCTTATCGCTTGTTCATGAGAGGTTTTCTCATTCATCACTGCGCACAGTCTCCTCCCACACGCTCTTTACATCGTCCAATTAGACTCTTCATCCTCCGCTTCTTCCCTGCTTCCCAAACCTTTCCCGTGTCTTCTGAATCATGGCTACCATCAGCAAACTCCCCTTGTAACGTCAGTAAAGTTTTCAGAGTGATTTTTTTTTTTTCTTCTATTCGCCTTACTTGAAGACTGGTTTTCTGCTCTGGGGAATGCTCTCTGCTTCCATTCTTTCAAGGGTTTTTTTTTTCTTTTTGAATCCCATTGATGCCAGTGCCGGAGGATGAGTTTGCTGTCTTTGCTCCCCATCACCACCTCCCGGGGCTGTTACTGCCCTGCCCCCAACCTCACGAGGACGCCTCCCTTCCATCTGATTTGTTGTCATCTGCCCACCTCTTTATCACTGTCTTCACCGCAGTCTCCTCCGTCCTAATAACTGTGACCACTCTCAGAGATGGCAGAGTTGATCCTCAGAGCATGTCCCAATAAATAACCTTTCTGCCAGCAAGTCTCCACCTCAGATACAGGTCTGGTGTCCCTGACCTGTGGCAGTCAGGAAGCACCCAGTGGTCGGGTACCAGGAAAGAGATCTGGTGAGCAGGTGTCTGACTTTTTCAGTGAAATGCTCTGTATGTAATGCATTACCTCTTCTGAGCCAAAAACATTTGAGTAAAACTATAACATAGGAATATCAGTTCAAAGTTGGTGTGGACCCAAAGCAAAGACCCTTTTCCCATGCAGATGGGAAAAGCTCAAGGTTGGAGGTCAGTAGGGGTGAAGAAAGCAGACATTTGGGTTCCAGGAATGTTTGTGTATAACTCTTGTTCCTAATCATTCCAAGAGTCTTTGGGAGTGAGGGTTTGGATTAGTTCATGTGTGTGTCCCTCGTGACCCACAGGACCTCTTACTCAACGTGTATGCATGAAATGGAGAATGAATGTGTGCATGCTGGCTGCTTGGCAGTGAAGGCTATTAGGACATCTCTTGGGACACATGCGGCTATGTGCCAATGTCCCACTGAGGGCAAAACTGCCTCAACCACCAAGGCTTCCAGCTTCCAAACCCTTGCTTATTCAAAGGCAGGGAGCCAAAGTGTTTGATTGGATGCCAACTTGAGGACATTGCCTGGTCTCCCCTCTAAACTGGAGGTCAGAGGGTCCATGTAGACCATTTGAAGGTTCCTTCAGTGGGTTCATCTTTGTCAAGTAAAGCATTCGAGTTTGAATTGCCATCTTATTTCCTTACTGTCTTTCTGCCCTTTTCAGCTTTATTCCCTAATCCTCCATCTTTCAATTATTTTTATTTTAATCCTCTTGAATCATTTCAGAACTTTGTGTCATTTTTTAATCCTTTTTAATAGCATCTTTGTTGTTCATGATCTCAGTTTATGCTACTTCATTTTTCCTTTTCAAATGTAAAAGCTTTTTAGGTTGTTTATTTACTCTTTCCATTTCTTCCAAAATTTACTTTGTAAACTTCAGGCCTTGGATCTTTTAAATTTATTTTTACTGCTATTTGCTTATTTTCTTTAAAGACTTTTGAGTTTATCATAAGACAGACACATGGAACCAGCATATGGGGACCAGCTGTGAGGCCCTTATGTGTGTCTTCGGTCCAACATAGCCTGTCCTCCCCAAACGTTCCGTGGACATGAGGGAGCTGTGAAGAGCCAGTGACAGCCCCCCGGGGGATGGAGTCACCACAGAATCCCATGGAGATTGGAGGCATCCCCATCCCCTTGACGATGTAAAGGCTCTCCTTTGGAAGCAGCTCCTGTCATAGTAGTAAATGCAAGGTGACAATGCCACCTAGGTCCCCAGTCATGAACCAGCTGTTTCCCAGCCTACCTAGGCACCCACCTAGTCAGATGTGCTCAGCATCTCTCCATCATTCAGTGGAATATTTGGGTCAGCACAAGCAGGTCTGCAGACACTGGACCTTGGTGTGAGCAAGTAGCTCATGTTCCTACTTCTGCTACAACGGCACCACCTCTTCAACCCGCACCGATAACAGTTTACAGAGAAGAAAAATAGAACATGGTGTATAGATGTTTCTGCAAGATGTGTCAATGCCATGTGACAGTGGGTGGATGCTGTGTTAAGCTCTTATTTGGGATGTCCTCAGCAGAGAAGGGAAACCTTCCTACAGGCAGAACTCTGAACCATTCCCTTATCCACTTAGCATGAAGTCACCCTAGCAGGGAGGAAGGTAACCACCAGCAGTTGTGTGCTAGGTACCACGTCCTCTTCACATTTACTTCTTTTGTGGTAACCAGAGGGGAGACATGGCAAAAGATGAGGCTCTACACTGATCCATGGACCATAGTGTGAGAGTCATCAACTTCAAAATGCCTGGAGGATTAGAGACAACGACACCTGGAGAAAAAGGTTGGACCTTTTGAGATGAGCCCAGAAGCTCAGACTATTCACATCCTGTCTGAAAGCCCACCCAAAGACCCTGGGGCGTCTTCGTTAGCTTCTTTCCTCCAGCGATCAATGGCTGAACAAACCAAGTGGCCCTGGCGCTTGTGATAAATCCTACGTGTGGAAACCGTGGTGTGGGTTCCACTTCATCAAGTCTGACCATTGCTGTTGTGGTGTGGTCTACTTGCCAGTCAAGGAAGGCTGACCCCGATCTCCTGATGTGGCATCTTGAGGGACCAACCAACAACTCCATGAGGGTTGATAGCACTGGTCTCACTCCACCACAAGGGAGCAGTGATTTGTCCTACTAGGAACAGACACTTGTTCTGAATTTGGGTTTGCTTTTCCTGGTTACCATGCTCTGCCAGCACCACCATCCATGGGCTTATCAAATACCTTATTCATTGTCACAGGATGCCACACAGGCTTGCTTCTAAAGGGGAGCTCTTGGGAATTCCCTGGCGGTCCAGTGGTTAGGGCTCCATGCTGCCACTGCAGCGGCCACGGGTTCAATCCCTGGTCAGGGAACTAAGATCCCACAAGCCATGTAGCATGCCCCCCTCTGAAAAAGATAATAATAATAATAAAATTAAGGGAATCTCTTTATAGCAAATGAAGTTTCACTACTTTCATCATGTACCCCATGGCCCATAACAACTGGCCTTTAGAGAAGAAATGGTGAGTCAATTAGAATGGGTTAGGTTATGGTGACATAATCAACAAGCCCAAACACAACAATGGTTTATTTCTCACTCACATTTCAGGTTCAACTCAACCTGGACTTAGGCTGACAGAGGTTTCATCTTGGCAAATGCGTCTACAGTTACCGAGGTAGGACAAAAAAAGGTAAGGCAACTCACACTCTGGCATGAGTTATCTCTTCCTATTATATGTCATTGATCAAATCAAGTTACAAGGTTAAACTTGACTCCCAGGGTGTGAGGAAGGACCTTCCTACTAGGTTTCGGGAAGGAGAGGAGAACCAGAATATATGTGATCAACCTAATGATTAAAAGAAATGTCTTACTGAAGATCAGATCTGTCCTGGCTTGTGATTTTGAACAGCTGACCTTCAGCCTGTGTTAAATTCTCTTAGCCAGAGACCAATATATGCTGCTGTTTCTTCTGCAGTTAATAAATATGAATCTAAGAACAATGACGTGAAAAGGGATGTGCAATTTCCCACAAGTATCCCCGATACCCCGACTGCCTTTTTTTCCTTTGTGTTACATGACTCTGGGATATTCTGGGTTAGAGATTTCAGTACCCTAGGAAGGACTGAGTAAGATTTCCATTCTTTCAATAATGGTACATCCACTGAGTAGGAAATAGTGTTGCCACTTGGCCATTCAGGACTCCTCATGCTACTGGATTAAAGCAAAGAAGGGTTACAGTGCCTACGTGATTGATCCTGACCCTCAAGGGTAAAAAGCTGTTTGCTACAAATTAGGTGGAGAGGAGTATGGATGCAGCCCGCGGGATGTTCTGCTGTGCCTCATTGAACTGCCACGTACAGTGAGTGAGGTCCATTGAAGATGACTGCTCTTCCATGGAGGCAGGACCACCAAGGGCTCAGACTCCTCAGCCAAGATAATTAAGGCTCTTCCCTGGCTAAGAACCTCAACCAACTGAATTCATCATTATAACAAATGCACCATAGTAATGCAACATGTTAATAATAAGGGAAGTGTGTGTGTGTGTGTGTGTGTGTGTGTGTGTGTGTGTGTGTTGGGGAAGGGATCCAAGAGAATTCTCTCCAATATTTTCTGCTCAATTTTTTTATAAACCTAAAACTGCTCTAAAAAATAAAGTCTACTAATTAAAAACAAACAGAAAAACCAAAACCCCAAACCAAATGACATCCAAATAGGAAAACATTAACTGGGAGTGTTGTTCTTTGGAGAAGGCCCCTGTTGAGGGTGCATGGACAGTGCGTAGCTGAACAGCTTACTGCAGTGCATGGTTGTTGTTTGTTGACTGCCCAGCATTCTCTGCTCTTCCAGACAGTCATTTCTTTCTTTGCTGTTGGAACAACAAACCTGGTGCCCACCTTCCTCCATGGTGGCCAAAAGGGGCAAGAATTTCTCACTGTCCTGGTTGGCCAGAGGGTGGCTGTGATGTCACGAAAGCCCATCACAAGCCACGGTACAGTTGACCTTCTTTGACACTTGTAGGCTGGGAGTCGCCACGTCATTGGCTTTGGCCAAAGATAAGGTGGGTGGAATCGGCAAGCTCACTTTGAAGCAGAAGGTGGAAGAGGGCACGATGGCCTGACTCCTTTTTCCTGCCTCTACAATTGAGGAAGTAAATACAACATGGGTCTCCATCAGCCTGGATCCCAAGGGCTAGGGTTAGGAGAGTTCCCTGCGTGGACACATTGCATGAGTAGGAAATATGGTGGCTGTAGTTAATTTGCTGCTTGGAAGCATCAATTGCTACTTAAGCTCAACTAGTAAACTACGAAACTGAGAACAATTTCCAGTGATAGATCCTGATTAAAACGCAACCTTGAAGGATCAGATTAAGGGTAGAGCCATGACTCCCTTTGAAAATGCAAATAAACATACTTAAAAGCAGGAAGGAAAGGCTCACTGCAGTACTGTCCCTGGTTTCAGGAAAGTAGGGGATTTTCGTTTCTTCCCTGTGTGTTTCTCTTGGAAGATTCTGTTTTATTTGATATTTTCATATATTGTTCATCATGGATTTTCTTGCATTTATTTTGTTTTTAAATATTATTTATCTTGATTGCTGAGGTTTTTGGTGCTCCCTTAAATTTTGTGACCAAAGTCAGAGACTCATCTGCCCCACCCTGATCTCATCCTCCCTCTGCCCATCACCAATGTCCTTTCATGGCCTGTACGTTTCCGTGGTGGCAGAGACCAGACTGCTTCCCTTACCATTGTATAAACACCACTTGGTACAACCCTTAGCTTGTTGTAGGAACTCAATGAATCATTATTGATCAATGGACATATAATTCTTTAATAATAGTGATAATATTATTAATATAACAACAACAGCAATAATAATAAGGCACAGTGGTCACAGGGCAGAGGTGAAGAGGGTGATGCAGGTTGGATGAGCTCTGAGTTCCTTCTTTCTTGACCCTTCCTAGCTGGGCTCACTTTGACCTCCTCCCTTGGGTGGATCAGTTCTCATGCTTCCTGGGCCAGTTCTGACCAGGGCAGGGACTACGTCAGCATCCTTGCCTCCTAACCTGGAAGGATCCCGACTTATTCTTCTGCCTGGTATCCTATGCCCGCTTCCCCAGCCCCTAGTGAGATACACTTGGAGTGACCGCAGCCCCCGCTCTGTTTCCCTGCCTGATGTTGCCATTCACCCTGAGTCTGGAGCTCAGCCTCAACCCTTGTCTTGGCTGAGGTCTTGACTCCTGCCTGACCCCGCCCCCTCCAGGAGCGCTGGGTCTTGGTTCCTCTGCTCCAGACCCTGGCTGCAGATGACCTGAGCCCAGTGCACAAGGAGCTCGAGATCCTCCTGTTCGGGATGTGAGCGGACCCACACGCGAAACAACCTGATGGCTCTTCCTTGGTAGCCTCATTTACCTCATTTGGGTACCTTTGAATGCATTTTCCCCATTTGGACACGAGCCATGGGGCTTCCTGGCTTCCCCCAGCCATGTCCTATTCCCCCCTAACTCCACAGCCTGTGTGACCCGTATCCTCATCTCTCGCGTCCGAGTACTCTTCATCGTAACCAGACAGGGAAACATCGGTGGAGAGAGCTCAGAGAGGCATTTTCAGTAAAAGTCGATGAAAATAATTGGAAGCTGTCTATAATAAAAGTAGGGCAGTGTTTTTTTATCTGAGCCAAGCTGAGGACTACAGCCCGGAAGCCAGCCTCCCAGATAACTCTGAGGAGCTGTTCTGGAAGAGTACGGTTTTCAGCATAGTTGCATACCTTGTCAGAACAGAGAGCATCAGACAAGTCAGGGAACCACCTAAACGTCCACTGACGGAGGAATGGATAAAGAAGATGTGGCACGCACACACACACACACACACACACATATACATATACAATGGAATACTACTCAGCCATTAAAAAAGAAAGAAAGAATGTCATTTGCAGCTACCTGGGTGGACCTAGAGATTATCATACTAAGTCAGAAAGAGAAAAACAAATACCATATGATATCACTTGTAAGTGGAATCTAAAATAAGACACAAATGAACTTATCTATGACACAGACTCACAGACCTAGAGAACAGGCTTGTGGTTGCCAAGGGGGAGGGGGGCGGGGGAGGGATGGATTGGGAGTTTGGGATGAGCAGATGCAAACTATTACATAGAGAATGAATAAACAACAAGGTCCTACTGTATAGCACAGGGAACTATAGCCAATATCCTGTGATAAACCATAATGGAAAAGAATATGAAAAAAAAGAAAGAAAAAACAATGTCAGGGATACATTTCTTCAAGGTTTCAAAAAAACAGACCAGCATGTACACAGAGAGTCAGCATGGCCTTGGTCCTGGGAAGGGAGTCTTATCATCGAAGGAGGACCGGCATCGGCGTCCCAGGAAGGGAGGCATTGAATCTTTATTTTTAACACGGACATTCTTTACTTCTGGTCAATGCACCCTTTTCTTTAATGATTGAAGCAGATGTACAATGTATGTTTGATAGACTGCTTTAGTTAGCATAAAATTCAAGTTAACTCGTGTATAAGCCAGAACAACTTCCCCAAACCTCAATACGTGGACATTGCTTTTATCAAGTAATAGGGAAGAAAGTGGCAAGAGGTGACTTAAGAGCTTGGAGGCAGTTTGGCGTACAGGAAAGTATCTGCTGTCAGAGAGAAAAGGCACGGGCTTTGGAGTGGAACAGATTGGATTCGGGTTTCGGCTTGAGCACTGAACATCTGCGTAGAACTGAGGAAGCTTCCTAACCTCTCTAAGCTTCCGTTTTCTCATCTTCAGAAGGGGTTCACTGAGCTAAGGTGTATGGAATGTTCTCAGTAAATCGCACAGATCAATATATATTTTTTTGTTTTAAATCTTTAGTACTTACTATTCTACTACAGAACACTATTTTTCTTCGTTATCAAAAGATATTATACACACTACTATATATAAAATGGATAATTAATAAGAACCTGCTGTACAGCACAGGGAACTCTTCTCAGTACTCTGTAATGACCTATATGGGAAAAGAATCCACAAAACAGTGGATATATGTATATGTATAACTGATTCACTTTGCTGTATACCTGAAACTAACACAGCATTGTAAATCAACTCTACTCCAGTAAAAAATTAAAAAAAATAAATAGAGAAATAAATAAAACTCAAAAAGGTATTACAAATATTACCATTGAAGCTGGAAGCTACTCTGCATTTCTGTTATTTCATATCTTAGTTAAGAGTGAATGGTCTCACTGCTCCCTACTTTTAAGTGACTTCTTACATTTGGGATTTTATTATTGCAAATGCAGACAAGGTCAGTTTATTCGGAAGTGTTTATACAACATACAAGGTTTTATTTTAGCCCAAAGTGGATATGCTGGGATTTTGGCATATTGACTGAAAGCTCTGACACCACAATGAATGTTAAGCTGGAGATCAAAGGCAATGTTCATCTGTGGAAGTCGTCTGTGGAAGTTGGTCTTGTACGAATTAGCCATGATTCATCTCAAGGAAAACATTTGTTGCCGTGTTAGTCTTGGAAAATCCTGTGGTCTAGCCTGGCATTGGGGTTGGCAATTTCATATACATTATTTCACTTAACCCTCACAAAAGCTCTATAAAGAAGGTGCAGTGTGGAGAATGCACAATGAACCCATTTTACAGATGAGGAAATTAAGTTCTGAGACTTGGAGTGGCCCCGTCAAGGTCACACACTTGATGAATGAAGAGTGCTGGTCTTTTGCCTATTATGTTTGTTTCACCACATTTCATACACCTCAGGTCCCTGCTCTGTGTGTTTAGATGAGAGTTGGAGAAAACAAACCCTCATCCTCTGTGTTGGTCATCTCTCTGGTTATTGAATGGTGCTAAACTAGCAGGTGTGACCACACACGTATGAAAGGTATCCTTTCAATGTGATTGGCTAACTCTTTTCTTTGGACAAACCAACCCAAGGATGCCACAACTACGGCTTAAGCACTTTCACAAATACAAATTCGGTTGTGAATTAGAAATTGTTCTATTAAAAGGATTACCTTTCTCTTGGGATTAGTACTATTAAAGTTTTCGGCTATATGAATTGTATTTTTTTAAATTCATGTATAGTTAATTTACAATGTTGTGTTAGTTTCACGTGTACAGCAAAGTGATTCAGATATATATATATTCTTTTTCAAATTCTTATCCATTTAGGTTATTACAAGATATTGAATAGAGTTCCCTGTGTCCTTGTTGTTTATCTATTTTATATACAGTAGTTCTAGTTTCAATAAGTTCCTTAAAACTGCACCTACTACATATGAACAGTTTGGAAGTTAAGAGCAATTCATATAATAAAACATAAAATACATGAATTGTTCTTAACTCCCAAACTGTCCGTCTGTAGTAGGTGCATTTTTTTTTTTTTTTTTTTTTTTTTTTTTGCGGTACGCGGGCCTCTCACTGTTGTGGCCTCTCCAGTTGCGGAGCACAGGCTCTGGACGCGCAGGCTCAGCGGCCATGGCTCACGGGCCCAGCCGCTCCGCGGCATGTGGGATCCTCCCGGACCGGGGCACGAACCCGCGCCCCCTGCATCGGCAGGCGGACTCTCAACCACTGCGCCACCAGGGAAGCCTGTAGGTGCATTTTTAAGGAAATTATTGCTACTACAATTCACCTGAGGTTTGCACCCATACGTATGGCGTTCCCAAGCTGGTTGAGGATAATGAGACAGGGCCGTGAAAGGTGTTCTCGGATAATGTCAAGGTCACCTTAAATGCATAGTGCTGTGGCTTTCACAGTGCAGGTTCATTATCTTGGCTAAATTGATAGTCACCACAGCCCAGGGAGACAGGCACAGCAGATACTACGTTCGTTTCATTGACAGAACACTGACATGTCCAAAGGCATCGAAGGGAGACTTGGTTATATGACTCTGCTCTTTGATTCTATAATTTCCACAATACTAAAAAAAAGATACTTGTAATTTTGTGTAAGGTGACTGGTTTGAAAATATTTCTATAACTGCATTTCATTCACTGGAAGATCTGGGGAAAATAGCTACTCGATGTACAGGGTCCACTACCCAGATCTCATTTCTTTCTTTCATAAGCGTTTAGCTGGGAAATGTTGTCAGCATAGTGAATCATCTCTTCCTTGTCAAGGTATTTGACCAGTTTTTATGATCTTCTTGTGGACATGCTGAAGAAATATGGGGTGGAGTCTGGGCTAATGAGGTGAATTCCTAGCTGGCTAATGGTGTCCGAAAGAGCTGTTGACTCAGTCACCCAAAGGTTTTTGGTCTTTGTGTTGTAGAACTCTCTCCAATTCTAGACTATTGAGCATTTTTATCAGAGCCATGGACGGAAACAGAAGTCACTATTTTTACATTTATAGGTAGCGTGAAACTGGGAGGGAGACCTTGACTGAAGGGGGCTGAATCTGTAAAAATCCACTTTAATAGGCATACATGTGAATACTTCTGTTTGGATCTGCTCATCCAAATCACACAAATAAACTACCTTCCAATATAGGATAAAGGAATAATAGTAATAGCATGTTGCAAGTATCTGAAGGACTCTAATCAATGTTACTATCAGTTAAATCTGAGTAAACACTATGAAATACCCACTGAATAGCTAGTTTGATCTCACATGAGTTTAGAGAAATATGGTGTCTAGGTGGACGTCTGGTTAGACCACACCAAAGGAATTGCTACTCCATAAGGAGCCCACTGGTAAACTTGTATGTGCAGGAGAGAATGCCCACGGTGTGGAGGTGGTACCAGTCCCTGGTCTGTGAGGATGCCTGGAGGAAACAGAGCTCTTCTACGTGGCAAAGAGAAGACGTGGGGTGAGAGGTCATTGGTTATTTCCTGCATATATGTGAAAAGCTTTCCTATAGAAGAAAGATTATTCTCGTCCTTTTCACTCCTAAGGTTTAAAACCAGATGGGTAGGTGGTAGAAGATGAAGTGGCCTGCGTAAGGCTGGGTTCCAGTTATCCCAGACTCTGCAAACACTTGGAAGGGAAGATTACAGATGGGGGTTTGACCATGGCTTTGGTGCTCAGGAAATGCTCCACGGCAGAGATGAAAGTCACGCTGAGCTTTGAAGAATGAAGACGTCTTGGATGCAGGCTTGAAGTGTCCCAAGAAGTCATTCAAGGGGCAGAAACAGCAGCATGGTAACCAGATGAGAGGCTGGAGAATGTCATGGTTATGACTATGAGTTTTGTAATTGGACTCGTATTTGAATGCAAACTCTTCTACTTGTTAGCTGTTCAACCTTGATGCAGATAGAATGATGGACCCCCAAGGATGTCTACGTCCTAATCCCTGGAACCCATGACTATGCTCCATTACATGGCGAAGGGGAATTGAGATGCAGATGGAACTAAGTTTGTTAAACAGCAGATAGGGAGAGTATTTTGGATTATCCGAGTGGGCCCAATATAATCGCAAGGGTCCTTAAAAGTGGAAGAGGGAGGCCGGAGATCATAATCAGGGAGTGAAGCATGATAATGGAAACAGGTCAGAGCGATACTGTGTGGCTGGCTTTGAAGGTGGAGGAAGGGGCCATGAGCCAAAGAATGCTAGCAGCCTCCAAAGAAGGAGAGGCCAAGGGGCCAGATTCTCTCCTTGAGACCCCAGGAAGGAGCCCAGCCCTGGGCTGAGACATTGCCCTGGACGTGGACTGAAAAAGGCAGATTTCCTGTGGTGTGTGTGTGTGTGTGTGTGTGTGTGTGTGTGTGTGTGTGTGTGTGTGTGTGTGTGTGTGTGTGTATGTGGTGTGTAACCACTCATTCTAATCCATTCCCGGGGTGCATGGAAGATCAGGAAACATGGGGGTGAATCCTGGAAACTGATGGAAAAATCTCAAGACTCTTTTAGCTAAGCTGGAGAGTTTTCTAGTGACCTATGTACTTAAAATATTGCCAAGGTTCCTTTCTCTTCTATTTTTGGGGTATACACTTGTAAATCTTTAACGCGAGAAATTTTGGATAATCATGATTTTTATTCGTCCGGCCCCCTAAAGGGAACTGCCCATACTTGGGCAACTTCGTGGCTTTTGAATCTCCTTAGTTCTGAATTTAATGATCTGCGGGAAGTACACATGGGGAGATAAACAGGGTGTGAGTCTGGGGTAGTTTGTTCTCAAATATGCCCTGGACTGTAGCCCAAGCCTTCTCAGGTTACATTCAAATCAAATTTGCTTATGTTCATATTTTTCCTTCATTTAAAATGAATTTATCGAATGTCTACTATGTTCTAGGCATTGTCCTAGGCATTGTGCATATAACCGTGAACAAAAGAAAGTTGCCGTTTTCAAGTAACTTACATTTTAGTGGAAGAACATTGTATAGAGATTGGAAGCTGTTCAGCAAAATCCAGTCTCCTCTTCTTTGGATGCACACCAAAACTCTGCTTTCCAATGACCCTTAAAGTTATGTATGGCCATATGGCCAAGTCCTTCCCAATCAAGAACTAGAGCACAACTCACTGCCCTTTGCCTTAATTCACATTTTCATTTTCTTAGTTTCCTCTGAAATAATTATGACCATAGGAGAAACATCTGATTGACTTGGTCAATTTTTAGCTAAAAATATTTTGACATTCATTTTATTTCTCTTATGAGATGTTGGTTAAGAGAAACCTATGCATCACATGTTTCTGTGAAAAATATGAAAGTGGAAATAGTTTTTTAAACTTTAATTCTACAGAGAAGAATTAAAAGACTTCTTGGAAATTTAGTGTAAACCCAGACAGAGAGCGCAGCACTGAAATATACCAGAAATACGAAGGAAAGAGACAATGTTTAGAAAAAGTTGAAAATAGCTACAATGGCTTCATTTACTGAACTTCTCTGTGCCTTGGTTTCCCCATCTGTGAAATGGGAATAAGTCTATAGTTGAAGAAAATAAGAAGCAGTTGAATCTGCTGTCTAAGAAAGTAGGTTCTGGTGCCAGACTGTCTGGAGTCTCTTCACACGACTGCCACTTACTCAATGTATGGGCAAGGAATTTAACTTTTCTGGGCCTCCGTTTCCTCATCTGTAAAACAAGGTTAATAGTACCTGTTCTGAGGTAATGTTGTGAGAATTAAATGAGTTAACATTCTAAGCACCACCTGGCATATAGCTATGATCATGTGTGAACACCTCTACTTCTGAAAAGTTTAAGATATCAAATATTTTATTAACACAATATACGTGGTCCTCCAATTTTTCACTACTTGTATTATCATAAAATCTCATGTTCTGCCAAACTCGAGTTTTGATACAATTTATTTCAATGCCCTATCAAAGGAATTCATTCTCCTTTTGTCTACATTTCGAAAATAAAAATTGAGAAACTTACCAACGTAGAAGATGGCAGCCAACTTGAAACAAAGTGGAAGGGAAGCAGTTCTAAAAAAGGAGATACGCTGAGTAAACAGTCCCCAAAGTGGTCCTGAGTGTGTTCCAGATGAGTCATGATTTATGAACAGGAAATCTGGGTCGGCTGGGCTTCAGTTAAACAGTGCAGGGAGATGGAAACCAGATGTTTAAACTTCATCTCAGAGGCTCACAGAGCGAGGGCAGCATAAAGAAGAGGGTGAAGGAGGGAGGAAAGGGAGAGACCAGCAGACGGGAGACCATGGGGAACACATGTGGCAAAGGGAGCACACGGAGAGGAAGGAGGGGGCGGGAGAGAGGAGGAGAGGGGAGGGAGGAGGGGTGGCCAGGCAGGCAATGATGGAAATGAAACTCCCACCCCACCAAAGTCAACTCATAAAGTGTTTCATCAGCCAAAAAGCCTGGTACTTGTTTAGGATATACGTTTTGTTTTCACCTGTGTTCCCATGGAAACCTGGAAACCAGCTGAGAAAGTTCGGACATTTTTGTTAACTTGGAGTACAGAGATCATATGTGTGTGAGTGTCTGTAAATATACACAATGTATTTCAAAAGTTATTTCAATGAAATACCTCTTCTCTTTCAATTACATCTCTGAAAGAGCCCAGTTTCCTGAAAACCTAAAAACAAGATTGACTTTTAATGGAAGCAAAGAGAAAAAAGTTTAAGTGTGTATTCTTCTTGATGCCAAACTGTCTAATACAAAGGAAATAAGAGAGTAGAAGAAAGGTCAGCAAACTATAACCTTTGGGTCAGTTTGGGCCCCTAGACTGTTTCTGTATAGCCCACAGCTTAAGAATTAAAAAAAAAATCTTTAAAGAGCGGTGAAAAAAAATAAAAAGAATATGAAACAGGATTGTGTGTAGCCCACACAGCACAAAATATTTGCCATCTAGTCCTTTACAGAAAAGTTTGCTAACCCCGGATCTAAAATACAACGTCATTGCAAGTGAAGCCAGGAAATAAGATAACAGGTCAGCCTGATAATAATTGCCACAAACAAAACAATCTGAGACATATTTTTATAGCCCTACGCAGTGCTGATTTGGTTAAAGCTCATATGGTCCCTTCATGCAAATCCACTGTACCCCATCCTCAAAAATGGGCAAAGCTAACAAGCAGCACACATGGGCGGAAAGGCAGGGACGGAAAGGCTCTCTGGCTGCTTCACAGGGAAAGCACATGATGCCCTGGGTCTGCACAGAGTTGTCCAGCTTCCAGTGTCAGAGCTGGCACTCACCTTTCAGACCTCAGAAAGGAGAATGAGCAGTGACTGTGAAAAGTCACAGAAAAATGTGCCCGGGTCTTTGGAGAGACCCAAGGAATAAGGCAAAGAGAAGCAGTTACCAGATTATACCTTTGCTTAGATAAAAGTGGCTCTGATCAAATAATAATGAAAATAATAATGTAATAAACAAAAAAATAATAGTTAAGCTAACGGCAACTACAATTTATTGGGTGTTTATAAGGGGCCAGACATTTTGCTAATCACTTCCCTGGAATTATATTTAATCCTCATCATAAATTTCTGAAGATGAAGAAACAGACTCAGAGTCAAAGTAACATTTCCAAAGTCAGAGCTGTTAAGAGGGAGAGCCATGGACTGAGAAGAGTCTTAACCACTACCTTATTCCTTCTTAAATGTAGAAAGGCTCAGTGTAAAGTGTTTGAATACAAATATGCAGAGTGCAAATGGAACTGAAAAATAAATCTTTATTATCCATATTCTATTTCTCTTTTCTTTTAAAAACCACAATAATAAAACTCTAATCATTGAGAGGTCACAAAATTTCATTCTAGATTTTATTTCCCATGGAGTCTGAAATGTGCTGCATTAGGCCAACCTCAGTATTCTGGACTGGAATACCTCTCCTTCAGGGATACTCTGATTTTGTCTTTTTTTCCTGCTGGAAAGTCTATTCTTTGGTGCCCAGGTCAGCTGACTATATAATGTATTTTGACTTGACTGCACTTGGAAATGAAATTTAATTATCAACAGCATTTTCTTCTGTAACTGTTTCAGAATGTTCCCTTATCAAATAAGTGTGCAAAAGCCCACATGTGCCTCTCAGTAGAGGCCCTGCATGGGAGAGTCACTCTGTGCTTGAGGAGGGGTGAAGGTGGTCACTCTGTGAGAGCCATGAGTCAGCTTGACACACAGAGCTCAGAGGATAGTAGTCAGCTGCGACAGTCAAGATCAGTCTTTCTCTCACTCTGTGGCAGTTACCTTGCATGGTTTTCAATAAGAAGTCCCCTGATTCTCATCTCTGTTCTTATGTTGGTCATGTATCTGTATCTGATGCCTACAAGGTTTCTTTCTTTATTTTCATTTTTAGGTGGTTAGAATATGATGTGTCTATGTGTATTTTCTCTTTGTCACTGTGGGATCCTTTCAGTTTCTTGGATCTGTGGTCTAATGTCTTTCTTTCACTGTTTCAATAAGTCCTTATCCATTATTCCATCAAATATTTCTTCTGATTCTCTCTCTCCCTCTCTCTTCTTTCTGGGATGCCAATTACACTTATGTTAGACTTTTTGATATTGCCCCAAAGCTTTTGGGTTCTCTGTTCTCTCTATTTTTTCCATTATTTTTCTATTTGTGTTTTAATTTGGTAATTTACCATTGAGCTTCCATCATGTTCAGTGATTCATTGGCTGTGGGTATTTTATTTTATTTATTTATTTTTAACATCTTTATTGGAGTATAATTGCTTTACATGGTTGTGTTAGATGCTGCTGTACCACAAAGTGAGTCAGCTATACATATACATACATATATCCCCATATCCCCTCCCTCTTGAGTCTCCGTCCCACCTTCCCTATCCCACCCCTCTAGGTGGTCACAAAACCCTGAGCTGATATCCCTGTGCTGTGTGGTTGGTTCCCACTAGCTATCTATTTTACATTTGGTAGTGTATATATGTCAATGCCACTCTGTCACTTTGTCCCAGGTTACCCTTCCCCCTCCCTGTGTCCTCAAGTCCATTCTCTACGTCTGCATCTTTATTCCTGTTCTGCCCCTAGGTTCATCATAACCTTTGTTGTTGTTTTTTTAGATTCCATATATATGTGTTAGCATACAGTATTTGTTTTTCTCTTTCTGACTTATTTCATTCTGTATGACAGACTCTAGGCCCATCCACCTCACTGCAAATAACTCAGTTTTGTTCCTTTTTATGGCTGAGTAGTATTCCATTGTATATATGTGCCACATCTTCTTTATCCATTCATCTGTTGATGGACACTTAGGTTGCTTCCATGTCCTGGCTATTGTAAATGGCACTGCAATGAACACTGTGGTATATGACTCTTTTTGAATTATGGTTTTCTCAAGGTGTATGCCCAGTAGTGGGATTGCTAGGTCATATGGTAGTTCTATTTGTAGTTTTTTAAGGAACCTCCATAGTGTTCTCCATAGTGGCTGTATCAATTTACATTCCCACCAACAGTGCAAGAGGGTTCCCTTTTCTCCACACCCTCGCCAGCGTTTATTGTCTACAGATTTTTTGATGGCCATTCTGACTGGTGTGAGGTGATACCTCATTGTAGTTTTGATTTGCATTTCTCTAATGATTAGTGATGTTGAGCATCCTTTCATATGTTTGTTGGCAATCTGTATATCTTCTCTGGAGAAATGTCTATTTAGGTCTCTTCCCTTTTTTGGATTGTTTGATTTTTGATATTGAGCTGCTTGTATATTTTGGAGATTAAATCCTTTGTCAGTTGCTTCATTGACAAATATTTTCTCCTATTCTGAGGGTTGTCTTTTCATCTTGTTTATGGTTTCCTTTGCTGTGCAAAAGCTTTTAAGTTTCATTAGGCCCCATTTGTTTATTTTTGTGTTTATTTCCATTTCTCTAGGAAGTGGGTCAAAAAGGATCTTTCTGTCATTTATGTCATAGAGTGTTCTGCCTATGTTTTCCTCTAAGAGTTTTATAGTGTCTGGCCTTACATTTAGGTCTTTAATCCATTTTGAGTTTATGTTTGTGTATGGTGTTAGGGAGTGTTCTAATGTCACTCTTTTACATGTAGCTTTCCATTTTTCCCAGCACCACTATTGAAGTGGCTGTCTTTTATCTATTGTATATTCTTGTCTTCTTTATCAAAGATAAGGTGACCATATGTGCATGGGTTTATATCTGGGCTTTCTAGTTGTTCCATTGATCTATATTTCTGTTTTTGTGCCAGTACCATGCCATACTGTCTTGATTACTGTAGCTTTGTAGTATAGTCTTAAGTCAGGGAGCCTGATTCCTCCAGCTCTGTTTTTCTTTCTCAAGATTGTTTTGGCTATTCAGGACCTTTTCTGTTTCCATACAAACTGTGAAATTTTTTGTTCTAGTTCTGTGAAATATGCCATTGGTAGTTTGAAAGGGATTGCATTTAATCTGTAGATTGCTTTGGGGAGTATAGTCATTTTCACAATGCTGATTCTTCCAATCCAAGAACATGATATATCTCTCCATCTGTTTGTATCATCTTTAATTTCTTTCATCAGTGTCTTATAATTTTCTGCATTCACATCTTTTGTCTCTTTAGGTAGGTGTATTCCTAGTTATTTTATTATTTTTGTTGCAATGGAAAATAGGATGTTTCCTTAACTTTTCTTTCAGATTTTTCATCATTGTGTATAGGAATGCAAGAGATTTCTGTGCATTAATTTTGTATCCTGCTACTTTACCAAGTTCATTGATTAGCTCTAGTAGTTTTTTGGTAGCATCTTTAGGAGTCTCTATGTATAGTATGTCATCTCCAAACAGTGACAGCATTACTTCTTCTTTTCTGATTTGGATTCCTTTTATTTATTTTTCTTCTCTGATTGCTGTGGCTAAAAATTCCAAAACTATGTTGAATAATAGTGGTGAGAGTGGGCAACCTTGTGTTGTTCCTGATCATAGAGTAAATGGTTTCAGTTTTTCAACACTGAGAACAATGCTGGCTGTGGGTTTGTCATATATGGCCTTTATTATGTTGAGGTAATTCCCTCAATGCCTACTTTCTGGAGAGGTTTTTTTTTTTATCATAAATGGGTGTTGAATTTTGTTGAAAGCTTTTTCTGCATCTATTGAGATGATCATATGGTTTTTCTCCTTCAATTTGTTAACACGGTGTCTCACATTGATTGATTCGCATATATTGAAGAATTCTTGCATTCCTGGGTTAAACCCCACTTGATCATGGTGTATGATCCTTTTAATGTGCTGTTGGATTCTGTTTGCTAGTATCTGGTTGAGGATTTTTGCATCTATGCTCATCTATGTAGTTTGCTTTTTTTGAGACATCTTTGTCTGGTATCAGGGTGATGGTGGCCTCATAGAATGAGTTTGGGAGTGTTCCTCCCTCTGCTATATTTTGGAAGAGTTTGAGAAGGATAGATATTAGCTCTTCTCTAAATGTTTGAGAGAATTCGCCTGTGAAGCCATCTGGTCCTGGGCTTTTGTATGTTAGAAGAGTTCTAATCACAGTTTCAATTTCAGCGCTTGTGATTGGTCTGTTTATATTTTCTATTTCTTCCTGGTTCAGTCTCAGAAGGTCTTGCTTTTCTAAGAATTTGTCCATTTCTTCCAGGTTGTCCATTTTATTGGCATATAGTTGCTTGTAGTAATCTCTCATGATCCTTTGTATTTCTGCAGTGTCAGTTGTTACTTCTCCTTTTTCAATTCTAATTCTGTTGATTTCAGTCTTCTCCCTTTTTTTCTTGATGAGTCTGGCTAATGTTTTATCAATTTTGTTTATCTTCTCAAAGAACCAGCTTTTAGTTTTATTGATGTTTGTTATTGCTCCCTTCATTTCTTTTTCATTTATTTCTGCTCTGATGTTTATGATTTCTTTCCTTCTGCTAACTTTGGAGATTTTTGTTCTTCTTTCTCTAATTGCTTTAGGTGTAAGGTTAGGTTGTTTACTTGGGATTTTTCTTGTTTCTTGAGGTAGGATTGTATTGCTATAAACTTCCCTCTTAGAACTGCTTTTGCTGCATCCCATAGGTTTTGGGCTGTCCTGTTTTCATTGTCATTTGTTCCTAGGTATTTTTTGCTTTCCTCTTTGATTTCTTCAGTGATCTCTTGGTTATTTAGTAGCGTATTGTTTAGCTTCCATGTGTTTGTATTTTCTACAGTTTTTTTTTTTTTGCGGTACACAGGCCTCTCATCGCTGTGGCCTCTCCCGTTGCGGGGCACAGGCTCCGGACGCGCAGGCTCAGCGGCCATGGCTCACGGGCCCAGCCGCTCCGTGGCATGTGGGATCTTCCCGGACCGGGGCACGAACCCGTGTCCCCTGCATCGGCAGGCGGACTCCCAACCACTGCGCCACCAGGGAAGCCCGAGAACCTCTACAGTTTTTTTCTGTAATTGATATCTAGTCTCATAGTGTTGTAGTCAGAAAAGATACTTGATATGATTTCAATTTTCTTAAATTTACCAATGCTTGATTTGTGATCCAAGATATGACCTATCCTGGAGAATGTTCCATGAGCACTTGAGAAGCAAGTGTATTCCGTTGTTTTTGGATGAAATGTCCTATAAATATCATAAGACCATCTTGTTTAATGTATCATTTAAAGCTTGTGTTTCCTTATCTATTTTCATTTTGGTTGATCTGTCCATTGGTGAAAGTCTGGTGTTAAAGTCCCTTACTATGATTGTGTTACTGTCGATTTCCCCTTTTATGGCTGTTAGCGTTTGCCTTATGTGTTGAGGTGCTCCTATGTTGGATGCATAAATATTTACAATTGTTATGTCTTCTTAGATTGATCCCTTGATCACTATGTAGTGTACTTCTTTGTCTGTTGTAATAGTCTTTATTTTAAAGTCTATTTTGTCTGATATGAGAATTGCTATTCCAGCTTTCTTTTGGTTTCCATTTGCATGGCATATCTTTTTCCATCCCCTCACTTTCAGTCCGTATGTGCCCCTAGGTCTGAAGCGGGTCTCTTGTAGATGGCTTATATATGGGTCTTGTTTTTGTATCCATTCAGCCAGTCTATGTCTTTTGGTTGGAGCATTTAATCTATTTACATTTAAGGTAATTATAGATATGTATGTTACTATTACCTTTTCTTAATTGTTTTGTGTTTGTTATTGTAGGTCTTTTCCTTCTCCTGTGTTTCCTGCCTAGAGAAGTTCCTTTAGCATGTGTTGTAAAGCTGGTTTGATGGTGCTGAATTCTCTTATCTTTTTCTTTACTGTAAAGGTTTTAATTCCTCCTTTGAATCTGAATGTGATTCTGCTGGGTTGAGTAATATTGGTTGTAGATTTTTCCCTTCCATCACTTTAAATATGTCCTGCCACTCCCTTCTGGCTTGCAGAGTTTCTACTGAAAAATCAGCTGTTAACCTTATGGCGATTCCCTTGTATATTATTTGTTGCTTTTCCCTTGCTGCCTTTAATATTTTTTCTTTGTATTTAATTTTTGATATTTGATTAATATGTGTCTTGGTCTGTTTCTCCTTGGATTTATCCTGATTGGGATTCTCTGCGCTTCCTTGATTGACTATTTCCTTTCCCATATTAGGGAAGTTTTCAACTATAATCTCTTCAAACATTTTCTCAGTCCCTTTTTTTTTTGTCTTCTTCTTCTAGGACCCCTATAATTCGAATGTTGGTGGGTTTAATGTTGTCCCAGAGGTCTCTGAGACTGCCCTCAATTCTTTTCATTCTTTTTTCTTTTTTCTGCTCTGCAGTACTTATTTCCACTATTTTATCTTCCAGTTCACTTATCTGTTCTTCTGCCTCAGTTATTATGCTATTGATTCCTTCTAGAGAAATTTTAATTTCATTTCTTGTGTTGCTCATCATTGTTTGTTTGCTCTTTAGTTCTTCTAGGTCCTTGTTAAACGTTTCTTGTATTTTCTCCATTCTATTTCCAAGATTTTGGATCATCTTTACTCTCATTACTCTGAATTCTTTTTCAGGTAGATTGCCTATTTCCTCTTCATTTTTTTGGTCTGGTGGGTTTCTACTTTGCTCCTTCATCTGCTGCATATTTCTCTGTCTTCTCATTTTGCTTAACTTACTGTGTTTGGGGTGTCCTTTTCACAGGCTGCAGGTTCATACTTCCCATTGTTTTTGGTGTCTGCCCCCAATGGCTAAGCTTGGTTCAGTGGGTTGTGTAGGCTTCCTGGTGGATGAGACTGGTGCCTGTGTTCTGGTGGATGAGGCTCGATCTTATCTTTCTGGTGGGCAGGATTGCATACAGTGGTGTGTTTTGGGGTATCTTTGAACTTAGTATGATTTTAGGCAGCCTCTCTGCTAATGGGTGGGGTTGTGTTCCTGTCTGGCTAGTTGTTTGGCATGGGGTGTCCAGCACTGGAGCTTGCTGGTCATTGTGTGGAGCTGGACCTTAACATTGAGACAGAGATCTCTGGGAGAGCTCTTGTCAATTGATATTATGTGGGGTCAGGAGGTCTCTGGTGGTCCAATGTCCTGAATTTGGCTCTCCCACCTCAGAGGCTCAGACCTGACACCCGGCCAGAGCACCAAGACCCTGTCAGCCAGGGAGCTTCTTGCCTTTTGGGAAGTCTGAGTTCTTCTGCCAGCATTCAGTAGGTGTTCTGTAGGAGTTGTTCCACATGTAGGTGTTTTTTTGATGTATTTGTGGGGAGGAAGCTGATCTCCATGTCTTACTCCTCCGCCATCTTGAAAGTCTTCCTCCATTAGTTGTGTTGAGTCTAGTGAAGAGCCTGTGGAAACTTTCTTCAATTAAAATTTTGTTTCCAGCATTTTCTTTTCTTAAAAAAATGGAAGATGAGTTGGTTTACAATATTTTGTTAGTTTCAGGTGTACAGCATAGTGATTCAGTTTTTTTTCAGATTATATTCCATTATAGGTTATTACAAGATTTTGAATATAATTCCCTGTGCTATACAGTAAATCCTTGTTGCTTATCTATTTGATGTATACTAGTTTGTATCTGTTAATCCCGTACTCCTAATCTGTCCCACCCTCCCTCTCAAGCATTTTCATTTGACTCTTTATAGTTTCTATCTCTCTGTTGAAATTGCTCATCTGCTCATGCATACTGCCTACTTTTTCCACTAGAGCCTTTCATATGTTAATCATAGTTATTTTAAATTCCCTGATAGTTTTAACATCTGGGTTATCTCTGAATCTGGTTCTATTGATTATTTTGTCTCTTGGTGGTGGGTTGTTTATGTCTTGCTTTTTTATCTATATCTCGTAATTTTTGATCAAATGCCAGATATCATGCATAAAACAGAGAAGTGTGGAGTCAATACTATTTATTCCTGGAAATGGGCATACCTTTTCTTTAGATAGGTTACTAGTTTGGGAGTTGAGTCTGTCTAGCCAGGAGTTGAACTACAGTTTGACTTTGCTGTTGCTAGGGTTACCTTCAGTGAGCCTCCTGCTTCAAATTCCTCTAATATTCCTTTGTGCTTAGAGGTGGGGCTCAAGGGTGTTTCTCAACATCCCTGCTCTGCTTTCAGCCTTCTCTGTGAGACTGATCCTTTGACAGGCTCTCTGTCCATGGCCTTGCCCTTCTCTAAGCTGTAGACTGTGATTTCTCATTTCTTGGTGGTTTCTAGCTTGGTGGGGGAGATGATGGGAGTTCTTTGTTGTCCTGGTCCAGGCTTAGTCTTAAGCAGACCCTGTGTGTATTAGGGGTGGGTATTTCTCAGTGGTCCTTCTTCTCCTCATGGCAGCCAAATTTTTTAGTATCCTGTCCCTTTCTCCAATAGCAGGAGACATCTAATGACATTGGTATAGAATTCTGGGCCATGACTCTTTCTGTACCTTCCCCATGGACAGAGGGATTTCTTCTTACTCTTCCAAGAGGTACAATGGGTCTTTACTTATGCCCTGAGGGTGACAGTGGTTTCTGCCCTTTCCACAGTGGTTTAAAATTTTTGTACCATGTTCTAGTCCTTCCTTCAGTTCTGAATCAGCCCAGGGTGGTTGATGTAATGCACCTCCACCCCCAGTTTCAGTAATGAACACCAGGTGGAGGTCCATGGATAAGAGCATTGACGGTGGCAACCTCCCTTTTTATCTGGAAATCTCAGGAGCTCCTAACTGTCACACCCCACACTTTGCTCTAGAAAAGTGTTACAAAATTTATCTGAATACCTCTTATCTGCTTGTATGGTACCTGGAATGTCTTCCTCCCATGTTTGCATTCTGCTTCTTTTATGGGGGGACCAATTTTTCCTTGGATTTTAGGCCACTTGATTTCCCTGCAACCTCAGCCCTCTGATTGGTTGAAGGATGTTTATGACTTTGTAATTTATCTGGCTTTTCTTGTTGTTAGGGTGGGATTGGTGCTCTTTCCTACTTTCTCCATCCTAAGCTGAAGCAGCATCTCATTTCTCTCAGAATTTAAATTGAGAAATTTTGGTAATTCACAAGTTAACCATGAGAAGAGAACACACCCAAAAGAGAAGCAGAAACGGAGGAGTGGAGTAGACTTCTGCTACTGAGAGGCCAAAGAAGCAGCTTGATCAAGTCCCTGGAGTTGTCCTAAATCCAACAAAGTCCTGAATCTTGTCTTGGTCAAATCTGTGAGTCCTGCCTGCACTTCAGGGATCTGGATTCCTATGAGATGTTTGTATTCTTTTTTTTTTTTTTTTTTTTTTGCAGTATGTGGGCCTGTCACTGTTGTGGCCTCTCCTGCTGCAGAGCACAGGCTCCGGACGTGCAGGCTCAGCGGCCATGGCCCACGGGCCCAGCCGCTCCACAGCATGTGGGATCTTCCCGGACTGGGGCACGAACCCGCGTCCTCTGCATCGGCAGGCAGACTCAACCACTGCGCCACCAGGGAAGCCCAGATATTTGTTTTCTTTATGGTTGTGTTTGGATTGTCCATTTATTCACTCATTAAAAGGTAGAGCTTTATTGAGGAGGTCTTAGTCCAGATTCTCTACTGGGTGCTGAGAATTTACCAGAGAACAAACAGATGTAATTCTTGCCCTCATGGAACTTACAGTCTGACTGGGCAGACAGATATTAAAACAAGTAAACAATTAAATATCTAATGAGCGGTATAAAGAAAGAGTGTTGGGTGGTATGGGAGTTCTAAGGTAGGGTCTTGAGCTAGTATGGATGTCTCCCTTAGGACCTGCAGGCTGTGGAGACTGAAAATGTACCTCTTAGATCTCCAAAGATGGGGACCTTAGTGAACTGATGCCCTAGCTGTTGCACTCTGAAATCTACACCATGTTCCTACTGAAACCATGCTTCTCCATAAGTGGGCAGAGCAGGAACTCTAAGGCATGCTGTTCCAGGAGAGATTGACTCTTCTGAAAGCTGATTTTGGCCCAGGAACTCCCCATTGGCCTTACCAAACTTTCTTGAGCTGCACTGCAGTCTCTGACTATTCCACTGGCCTCCATTCCTGCCCTCTTTCCTTGACAAAAGATTAAACATTCCTCGTGGTCTGATGGCTCCCCAGCCTCCTCTTGTCCCCTCCCCATTTCCCCTTGCAAACATTTCTCTAGTAAGTGTTTTTCACAAAGGTATGCACTGCTCCACACATTAATATATGATTATCCCTGTAGACATAACTGAAACTGCAGATCTAGAAAGCTTTTGGCATTTAAATTGTGGTTGGATTTGTAAATCCTATCATCCATGTCCCTGTGTGTGGGCTCCTTTGTCTTTGAGACGAGACATGAGTGATTTCCAAACTGAGGTCAATGAACTAGGAACACTTTTCCTGGGATCATCTCCCACAAACCGGCCTGTTTTTGAGAAGTCCTACCATCGAGAAGTGGCTGAGTTTCTGCCTGGGCTGTGGTCACAGAGGCCTCCAGTTCTATTCAATTTACTCCCCAGGGCAAGTGTCAAAGACTCATGCACTGCCTTACCACCTCCATCACTGCTTACCATCGAGTCAGATCCTTTTGGGAGAAAAATGACATTACATTTTACACTGAACCTTTGTTAATAAAAGGAAATTGAAGTAACTCTGAAGCTAAGGCAGCACCCTTTCACGTGCACACTTAGGGCTAGATTTTTGTTGTTTGGTTCAAGTTGTTTCAAAGTTACAGTAATTTCATCGTGATTTTGTCTGTACGATATTAGGAGATGTAGACACGTTTGTCTAGGTCTCTAGAATTTTTCTTGCCGAGGAACCTCTTTTGTCCTGGACTTTTCTAGTCTTCATAATTAACCTGACCCATCTCCTTGATGTTCATCCTTCTGCCTACTCTCTCCTGCAGGACCCTATGTCCTACCCCAAACCATTGAGAGCCTCTGGGCTTTGCCACCAGGAGGATAGACATTAGAACTGTTGCTTTAGAAAGTTCTTAATTCACTTAACACTTTGATTACATGTAGACAGAACAATCAGTGGTCATTCTCTAAGCATTCTGATTTTCCATTTGAAGATAATTATTATTCTGTGAAGATGGTAACACCCTAAATTATTTCAACCAATTAGAACATCAATCTTATTAATTATTGTCTCTTTGGAAGAAAAAGAAATAAAAACAAGATTAATATCAGGAACTTCTTCATGTAACAAATATCTATTGTGCACCTCCTGAAGGTAAGATGCTTTTTTGGTTACTAAGGATCCTGTTGTGAACAAGGCAGACATGACTGCTGTCTTCATGGAGCTTGTCTCAGCCAGGAAATTGGTTAGAAATGAAACATACATACTAATGGGGCCAATATCCTTTCTGTTCACCTCCAACCTTTCACCCCTGACTCTGTACTCCTCAGCCAAGGGGGCTAAAATTTGCCTCCTGGATGGTGTTACTAAAGAATGAACATGGACAAACATTTTAGAAACTTTTTTCTTATTGGAGTATAATTGCTTTACAGTGTTGTGTCAGTTTCTGCTCTACAACAAAGTGAATCAGCTATATGTATACATATATCCCCTCCCTCTTGGACCTCCTTCCCACCTCTCCATCCCACCCATCTAGGTCATCACAGAGCACTGAGCTGAGCTCCCTGTGCTATACAACAGGTTCCCACTAGCTATCTATTTTACACATGGTAGTGTATTTATGTCAATCCCAATCTCCCAATTCATCCCCTCCTCCCCTTCCCCCACTGTGTCCACATGTCCATTCTCCATGTCTGCATCTCTATTACTGCCCTGGAAATAGGTTCATCTGTACCATTTTTCTGGATTCCACATATTTGCATTAATAGACGATATTTGTTTTTCTCTTTCTGACTTACTTCACTCTGTATGACAGACTCTAGGTCCATCCACATAGGTTGAAACAAAAAGAATATTTGATTAACCCCCAAATTCAGTCAACTAGAAACTTACTTCCAACCTATTTGAGGTGTTATACATTTCAGAAAGGGCTGAATATACCTTTTGGAGAACGTCCATGTTTGCGAAGACTCCCAGCAGTATCTGTCCTTTGTGCCCCCTGATAACCTGGTGAGGTTGGTGATACAGATACAGATGTTATCAGTCTCATTTTACAGTTGAGTAGAAGCATAGCTTTGAGTGTTTACTGTGTGTAGAGCCCTCTTCTATCTGCTATGGAGGCTTAAAAAGGAAAGTGAGATGAAACACTATGGAGAGAGTGGCCTAGATTACGTTGCTAAAGTGAGTGAGCCTCAGTCAGTTCAAGCGCAGATGTAGATGGTCTGGGGGGTTCTTCCAGCGAGGGCCTGTTGGAGTGACCTCATCCAGAGACTGCAGGTCAGCTGGCTTTGTAGGGCCAACTTTTCATCTCAAGCTATCGGTGTGAGTGACCACAGGAACATCTGCAAGATACAGATAATGGATGACTCTCCTGCTTTGTACTGGGTGCTACTGAAGATGTTTCCTTCCTGGATGATTCAGTGGGAGAATTTACTATGATGTGACATGGAGGGAAGTGGTCTCTGGTGTTTTCATTTACTGGAACTTTCCAGTAGATCAGCCCCTACGTGTACAACGCTAGTTGTCAGGTTTCCTCTAATTTCAAACATGTTCTGAAATTTTTAAACTTAAGTACAGGAATTCATATCCATCCCTTTTAAGTCCCAGCTGGTTAGTTTGGGCTCACTTTTCTGGCTTCCTGCTCTGTAAAATGAAGGGATCAGAGTGGAACATACAAGCCTTTTTGCCGTTCTTTCTTCAGTGCTGTACTGCTAGAATCCTGCCACATCACAAGCCACGATGTGAAAGGACATGTGAAATGCAGACAAGATCTTGCCCTGGAACCACCAGTGAGTGGGGACAGTAGAAATCTCAGCGACAGGAATCACTTCTTGATTTTTCTTCAGTGAAGCTTCTGGCTCAGAACCACAGAATGTGTGAACAGCCAACTCCGTACAGACTCCAGAACTGGCATCTGACAGAGAGGCTGTCCTTGGGGTGCCGCCTCATTACTCACTGACCTCCCTGGTCTCCCCTGCTCCCTACCTGTGGGGGCTTGCACCTCTTTCCATCTCTCGCCTTCTCACCTGGTGGTGGTACCTTGCTCCCATCAGATGCAGACCTATCCACCTGTGTTCTGAATCCTCTCCTCTCTTCCTTCTAAGAAACTTAATCCTACAAATCTCTCTCTCTTCTGTGTCATTAGCTATTTCTTCTACACCATTCTATCAGCAACATAAGCTTTAATATTTCCTGTCCTAAAACAAGCAACATCGTCAATTTTTTTTTCATTCCATGAACTTGTCCAGCCACCTCACTTCTCAGCTCTACGTCCTGGTGAAGCCTCCCCTTCTATCAGCTATAATGTAACTACTATAACCAGGCTTCTATATCCACTGCAGTGGCTTTTTCCCAGATCATCAATGCCCTTCATGTTGCCAATCCCATGGCTATGACTCTGTTGTCATCTTACCTAAACTGCTGGGGCTTTTAGTACCCTTGACCTCCTTGAAAACCTTTCTTCCCTCAGCTGCCATGACTCTACTGTCTCCTGGTTTTCCTTCCATTCACTGCAGTGTCCTGCCTGATCTTGTCTGAGTCTGTGTCTCTGATCTCCTCTTGTTCTCCCCCTAATGCTTCTTGCCACCACCCCCCCCCCCCCACGCATCACACACACAGAGAAGCGTGCACACTCTAGTTGTGATTTGGGGGCCTTGGGAGGGGTGATGGTCAAGCTGGAATCAGCCTTCAGATCTGAGAGTCAGTAAGAGGTTAAATTAGAGGGGTCTCTGCTTCCAATTTAAAGTAAACAAGGCCCTAGCAGAGGCAGTAGGACTTCCGTGTGTGGAAATACAGATTACAAATGTAGTTTAGGCTATGAATTAAAGGCTCATTCAATATTTAAATACACTGCAAAACAATTCTAAAGCAATGTCACGAGGTTATATTGACAGTGATAGCAGGGTAGGCAATCTCTTTTCTTTAAAATCATTCTCTCCAAGGTGGGTCATAAAAGGGATCACTGGTCGGCATTCTGGTAATCGCTGGGTGTAACACTTCTGAGCGACGGGAAGCAGTGGCCTCATTTGGTAACCAGGACTAATTTAACTAAAACCAGGCCAGGCCGACTGTGAGAAATTGTGATGAATTTCTATGAGATTCATGTCCCGTGAGGGGATTTTACAGATCACATCATGGCTCAGAAAGCCTGGTAGTCAAGTGAGAGCTGTCAAAACAAAATAAAAAAGATCAAAAGTCTAGGGCAAAGCTTTGTAATTTGGGCCACTGAACAAGCTGCAAAAAAAAAAAAAAAAGTGACTCATTTCAACAGATAAGATCAATTTGTCAAATTTGTGTGATATTTCACATGGTCACCTATAAAAACAAAACTCTTCTACTTCTTGATTGGAGATGATTTCTTGAATATGATACCCAAAGCAAAAGCAGCAAGACCAAACATGAACAAGTGGGACTCCATCAGTCCTAACAATGGATGGAAGATAGAATATCCTTCCTCTCTGTTTGCTAGATTCTTCTTACCAAAAATATAGACAGAGGATATTCTAGATTTCATCCCGCATTAGGACTGATAGAGGAGAGATGTACACCACTAATCAGTTATTAAAATGATTAACACGAAGGAGTAGCAAACTACTGTTACCCCAAACACAGAGCGAACATGTGGCAGCTTTCCTGTTGCTTACTGTGTTTATAGTAGTTGGGCGAAGTAAGAGCTGAGTCAAAGTGTATGTTTTCAAATATCTGTCTAACCTATGGAATTATTGCGAACATTTTCATGCTCTAATGTAAGTTTCTGGGAAAAAAATAGGCAATTATTCCATGTGTTCAGCTTCATTTAAGTCTAAGGATCTATAACTGTAAACTAATCACCCTACAGAGGTCAACATTCCAGCTCCCAGAAGCTGAGCCGTGTAAGTTCTGAACAATTTTAAAACCAGGCTGTTCTGCGCTGTGACTTAGAAATGCAGGCTTGCATTCAGTCCTGTCTTCTAAACACATCTAGGCTCCTTTCCTTAAGTTCTGTTGTGTTTGGGTCCAGAGCCTCACAAAACAGATTACTGTCATTACCCATGTGGGTGGAGGGTCTAGCTGGAGTTTCTGCTCAGGTCACAGGTCTTTTCATGATATTAAAGTTTCCAAGGTGAACGTATGGAAGGGTAGGAGTTTCTGTATACTGAATCTGATCCTGCATTCTCTGTGAAAATAGAAAGTGTGATGGATAGATAATCAAGAGATCCAGATAGATGATAGATGGATGGATGGATGGATGGATGGATGGATGATGGATGGATGGAGGGAGGAAGGGATGGATGATGGATGTTGGATGGATGGACGGAGGGAGGGAGGGATGGACAGATGGATGATAGATGACAGGTAGATAGATGAATGAATGAATGGTTGAATGGACAGATGGTAGATAGAAGGATAGATAGATAGATATGAAACCTAGGATGAACTGTAGGAGGAAAACCAGCTATCATTGCCCATCTGTCAAAGTAACTTTTTCATTTATTTTCTCCTCAGGGACACTCTGATTCATGTACTCCATCGAGTTTTCCTCTCTTGCTGCTGGAAAGAGCAGAACCACGTTTAACTGCAACTGTATCGAGCATGAGATCCTCACAGGCTTCATCTTGGGTGCTGACTTCACTCCTGGATCATTTTTCTTTCTCTATAATTATTATTATTATTCCTGGATCGTTATTATTTTTCTTTTCCCTCTCATACTCAGTTTTTGTTTTAATCTATTCTGGCATTTATCTTTGCAAACTGATTTTTTTTTTTTTTAAGGGAAAGGAGTTGGGAGGAGAGGCCAGGAGTGCTGGCATGTGGAAGGAAGGGAGATGGCCCAGGGAGGGAGGGAGAGATGTGTAGAGAGAAAGATCAGAAACTGCTACAGGCAGGGCTTCTCCTGGGTCCCTGTCCTTTTCCAACATCCCTTCTGTCTTCTCCCAGGCCCCATCCTTTGCTGAGATGCCTTTGCTTTCTCTCCGGGGCCTCTATTGCAACAGGAAGCAGAGGTTCACAGAGGACGGTGAGCCACCCGTGGTCACACGGTCTAGAAAGTGGCTGAGTCCGACCTCTGGCTGGCTGATAGGAGAGGTCAATTCATGGTCATGAATTGATGGTTCATTTATTTATTTATATAAATACATAACAGAGTGAAGTGCTCAGGCAGATGCTCTGTTGAGGGAGTCTCCTTTACCGTTTGAGTTGAAAAGCCTGGGAAAGCAGAGAGGAGTGAGGACTGCTTGGGACTCCATTAGTCCTGGTGCCCGGGAGTGCCGGCGTGCTGCGGAACCTCTCTGAGCCTCAGCCCTATGTTGATAATGTACATTTCAGAAGATTGTTCTAAGAATGAACTGGGCTGTACATACAACACCTGTAAGCAGGTGCTCAGGAAATGATGCTACCTACTTCTTTTCACCACGTGCAGGATCTGCCGACCCCACGCTCAGCACTTGGAGATGCCAACTCAAAATGGGCCCTTGCCACCTGGCTCTGCAGGGATTGAGTCATTAGCCAGCGCAGTCATTCAACACACCCTGAAAGGAGTGCAGGGTGGAGATCAGGAATGAGGCCCTCTGTGCTCTGGGAAAAGCTGGCAGAACAGGCCTTCAGATAGGTACTTTGAGGAGATTTTTTGAGCTCAATTCCTTGCATCTCCTCGTATCTGGAAAAGCACTGAAATTATTAACAGTGACGTCCGCTCCTCGTGACGGGCAGCCAGCTTCTGCCAACATGTGTGCCTGACTGCACGTCCCCGTCCACTAAAATCACAGGTAATACTGCCCTCCGCCCCCTTTGGAGCAGCTCCCCAGAGCTCTCTGAGATGCTGTCTCCTGGGCTGTAGTCCTCATTTTTGCCCCAAATAAACCTTAACTCACAGCTCTCACATTCTGCTTTTTCTTTTTCAGTTGACAAAAAGCATTAGCTCTTCTCTTCCCCCCCAAATTCTGTGGAGCCTGATGCCTTCACTGTTCCACTTTCCAGGGCAGGTGAGGGGCTTCCCCAGGACCCCACAGCCAGTGAGGGCCGAGTAGGGATTCGAACCCAGTCTGTGTGGATCCAGAGTCCAAGCTCTTTGCTTCTTTGGGAGCTTGTGCAAGCAAGGTGTCCTAGTGAGCTGTGAGATTCTCCCCTGCACCTGCTGAAAGGACAGGAGGAAGGACACGTGTGACAAAAGAGAGGGCAGAGTGAAGACCTGCCAAAAGAGAAGGCAGAGCTGTGCCTCTGGGCACTGGGAGTAGAGCTGTTCCCAGGGGAAGAGGAGATGGGACTTGGGATGAGGGAGGGTGGCCCAGATGGACCGTGCCCTGGAGGAGGCCTGTGCACACAATGGACCCTGAGACTAAAGTTTCACCAGTGTCAGAACTGAAGCCATTCCAAAAGCTGTCTTTGATATACAAGAGATAAGGTCTGGAAACTTCCAGAAGGGGCAAACGCCTGGTCCAATGTGGCAGCTTCTGAGTTATTTTCCTTGACACACGGTACTTGGTAGATGGTCCAAACTCACCATCACCCATTGGTGACAATTCCAAAAAGGCCACCAAGTATAGATGCGACATCGAACCTGGGCAGCCCGAGTGTTCTATGAAAGAGCTATTTCCATTGATACAGACTCTTTACCAGAGAAACGGCATGAGGTCACTTAGGACAGAAACAGAACCATCTTATTCGTTCCAGAATAAAGTGACTTTTAGGTGTTCCTCTCAGTTAACAGGAGAATTAAAGATTCTCTGCCTTTATGTATATAAAATTCTTATTACACTTATATATCTGAATGATCTTCCCAAAGAAAGTCGTTAATCATTTTACTGCAGATGAAATATAATGATCGAATATCAAAGAAAAATGAGATCCATGATTTATAGGTTGCAACATAACATTTGTTTGATGAAAAGGAAATCTGTAAACATACGAACAGTAGAATTTGTTTCCCATGAAACTCAAATGTTGTCTGGGTCCTTTCAAAGGGTATTTCATTTCTTTAATAAAGAAGTGAAGGCAAAAAGTATTTTTAACAATATATATATATTTTTTTTTGTGGTACGCAGGCCTCTCACTGTTGTGGCCTCTCCCGTTGCGGAGCACAGGCTCCAGACGCGCAGGCTCAGCAGCCATGGCTCACGGGCCCAGCCACTCCACGGCATGTGGGATCTTCCCGGACCGGGGCACAAACCCGCGTCCCCTGCGTCGGCAGGCGGAATCTCAACCACTGCGCCACCAGGGAAGCCCTAACAATATTTTTATTATAAAAGTAATAAATATTCCTTGAAGAACACTGGAAGAAGGAAGAACATAAAAGAGAAAATAAACCCTAATTTCCACGTCTATCCTTGACTCTAGGTGTCATTCTTTTATTCACTCCTTTTATTCCTCATTCTGTGTTTTTAAAGAAATGTGTAACAATTTATATAATATTTTTGCTTTTCTTCTCTTATGGTTGTACTTTGGATATCGATATTATGCCTACTCTTTATTTCTGTTTCTGAACAAAATTAAAATAAGTATATAATTCTAAACAAAGTTAAAATAGTACTAAATTACAATCTTCATAAATTTGTATTTTTCTTCCTGTAACATTAATATATGCATATTTTCCCATGTCATTAAATTTGCTACAGCCTATCGCCTAACCATAGCCATCATTAATATTCAGTATAAAATCTTCAAATGTTTGTCCATATATGGATGTTCATGTGAACGGACCAATTTGTAACTTAAAGTTAAAGGGGAAGTATTTCTTTGTGCCCTCAGACACTGTCCTGCAACATGATTCATGTAATGGTTATATGGAATCTCGTTACTTGGCTTTTCAATTGTTTATTTTGGGGCATGTAGATTTCTCCCAATATTTCATTATTACAACAGTGAGGTGATTAACAACTTTGTCTACATGACTAACTGCCCCTTAGTAGGATTTCCTAAAGCCCTGCAAGTGGCCAGAGGGTCTGTGACCAGATTGTTCTCTAAAAACCTTAAACCAATTTGTCTTCCCCCAGGAGCAGAGTCATAAGCCTACTTCTCTACATTTTTGCCAACAAAGGAGTTTTGTTAATCTTCGTTTCTTTTTTCACTTAGAATTTTAATAGTGATAATCTTAATTATTTTAAAATCAATCTTTGATAAACTAAATTCAAACCTTTTAAATGTATTTTTTGGTTCCTTGTGTTATTTCTTTGTAATTCCTCAATTTGTCTTTTTTTCAATTTGTATATATTTATCGCTTTCTTAATGATTTGTAAATGTTTTTTTTTCTTTTTTTTGCAGTACGCGGGCCTCTCACTGTCGTGGCCTCTCCCGTTGTGGAGCACAGGCTCCGTACGTGCAGGCTCAGCGGCCTGGCTCACGGGCCCAGCCGCTCTGTGGCATGTGGGATCTTCCCGGACCGGGGCACGAACCCGTGTCCCCTGCATCGGCAGGCAGACTCTCAACCACTGCGCCACCAGGGAAGCCCAGCCTTATTTTGTAGCCTTATTTTCTTGTAACTGATGAGACAGATATAAATACTGCTCCCCAGTAAGCTGCATGGATTCCAGGTGTTTGGGAGGATCTTTGTGAGTACAGAACTTTTGGACCTCTTGTGCAAGAAAGCCTGGATATGGATATCTGAGAAGTGACTTGGTTTGAAATATTGAGAAAAGTCTTACAGTTTAGCATAGACTAGTCAAAATTAACATATGTGACCACACACTAGGCTCCTTCTATAGTTGCTCCAAATGCTGGGCTTGTGACCCAGTCCAAGCTGTTCAACCCAAGATGGCAGTGCTTTCCCCAAGAAAGAACTTGATTAGTCCATTACATCATTCCCCGGGAGATGCTTTGTGCTAAAGCAGGATGTGTCTCGGACATAGAGTTAACTCAGTAAATATCATGCTTTCCTGCACCGGGCCCACTGGCAGCTGTCCACGGGGACTGCAGAATTGATGTGCAACGTCACTGTTGGCTGTGCTATAGGACCCTCAGGGGCTTTAGCCTTGGTGTGGTGCCAAGAAGGTGTTTTAAACTCAAAGGGTAGCATCTTACACGGAAAAATCTGTATCACCAGGAGCAAACTTGGAAGCAAGACTCAGCTTTCTCATAAACTCAACAAATCTACATCACACTTGGCTTTTTGGTCTCTGCTGGGACATAAAGGTTGTTACACAAATCTGAGATTCAGTTTGTATATTGTAGCAACATTTCTTGGGCAACTCATGTAGAATGATATGGCCCATTTTCCTTAGCTCAGCCTGAATGGCAGCCCTCAAACTGCAGGGATGAACACAGAGACCCAGGAAAGGTTTTCTGATTTCAAGCTTTCTGAATGTGACCTGTCATCATTCAGTGTGCCTCCCTCATTTGTATGGCAGTGTGCATGAAAGCTAGAGATAGGAGTTGTTGAACCGGGATTCCATTTAACGTAGAAAACCAAAGGATACTTGAAGATCCCACAGGATAACTTTGGAATACCTGAATTCCACCACTCCACTGGTAGAGGTCCCGTGCTACCAAGGGTATACAGTGTTCAGAAGCAACGCCAAACGCAATGCCTGTTGTTGACAATTTAGTACAGAAAAAAAATCAGGATTTTAATTCCAAATTAAAGAAGTAATAAATTTCAAATAAACAACTGAATAAAAGATGATTTCTCTTTTTCTATTCGTATTTTTTGACTTTAGACTTTAAAATCATTATCGTCTGGTTGCAGTATGGCTCAGTAAAGTCAAAGTTCTAATTTGTTCTTTGGCAGAGGCTTACCCACCGGTCCCTTTACATATTTACCTTCCTGCCTGGCCATGGAGACATCCAAGGTCGTGACCTCTGGCTCAGGGTCCCTGGAGCTAGAAGCCCTGAGGAGCCCCCAGTCTGTGGGTGTTGGTATTTGGGAAACAATGGCAGAAGGAATGGGTGTGAACCTGGGACCCAAGAGAGCACCCCTAAAGTGGCTGGGGGACCTTGGAAGGGGTATGGCTGAGTAGAAGCACCCTGACAAGTGATGAGCATCTGTGAGCGATGCCTGCCAGCATCCGACAGCAAGACTTCAGGACAGGGAGCATGGTCTGTGTGTACATGGCCTTTCCAGGTCTCTCCTCCTGGAGTTTGGAAGCAGACTTTAGGATAGAGCTGCTTTTCTGACAATAAGGGTAAAGGAGTGGCAAACAACTAATTTGAAAAGCCAGAGTTATGTCTATGTTTGAACTCCTGGCTGATGAAACAGGTTGATTAGGTTATACTTTTTTTGAAATAGAAACTTCTAATTTTAGAATAGTTTTAAATTTACAGAAAAGTTGTGAAGACAGTTGTATTAGCTCAGGCTGCTCTGTGATAAAATACTGGCTTAAACAACAGACGCTTATATTCTCAAACTACTGGAGGCTGAAGTCTGCAATCATGGTCTGGTTCTGGTGAGAGCTCTTTCCCTAGCTTTTATTATTACTTTTTAAAAAATTATTTATTTGTTTGGCTGCGTCAGGTCTTACTTGTGGCACACGTGCTCTTCGTTGTGGTGCATGGGCTTCTCTAGTTGCGGCGAGCAGGCTTCTCTCTAGTTGTGGCCCACTGGCTCAGTAGCTGTGCCGCATGGGTGGGCTTAGTTGCCCGGCAGCATGTGGGATCTTAGCTCCCTGAGAAGGGATTGAACCCAGGTTCCCTGTACTGGAAGGCAGATTCTTAACCACTGGACCACCAGGGAAGTCCCTCCCTAGCTTTCAGAAGGCCACCTTCTTGCTGAGTCCCACAGGGCACAAAACCATAAATTCTTTACTGTGTTTAACTTCGCCTTACATTCACTTTAAAATATTGTATTTAAAGTCATCCTGAAAGATTCAACCTTGTAGAGCTCTGCGTGGAGAATCCCATGTAAATTATGGATGTGGAGCCAGAAAACCAACCAACCAACCATGCAAGTAACCAACCACCGGATTAAAGTGAGTTCTGGTCTCTGACAGACTTGAGGTTATAACTTTACAGCTCTACCATACCTAGAAAGTGCTTCAGTCTCTCAGAGATGAGAGCCCTTAGCATCATGTAGGAAGATATCCTACATTTAGCAAACATCAAAGAATTACTTTCCCTGCCTTCCTTCTTCCTCCTTCCTTCCTTCTTGACATTCTCCTCCTTTACCCCCCAAAAGAAATAGAATGAAAAACACTTTTCTCTAGACTTTGGAGATAAGACGTGTCTGGGGTCTGTGATGGCTGTGGAAGCCTGGCCCACATCTGTTTTACCCAATTCCCTGCTAATAAAATCACCCCCACTGAAGGCAACTCTAATACCTGATTGTCCCAGCACTTGCCTGAATCATAAAAAAAAGTGCTTTCAGAAGTCTGTTAAGCCATATAGTCAAATTTAACCCCTTTTCCCTTTCTTATTTTATTTTTCCAACTTGGAACCATGCTTACAGAAATAAGAAGTTCATCTTAGACCCTTTGGTATTCTGCAAAATATGGAGGTTAATACCTACCTGCCAGGTGAGATTATGATTATAAGATAATAAATGGAGTACCAAGAACATAGCCTGGCACAGATGTTACTTAAACTTTTTTTTGATAGTCAATAGTGTTTTGAGTAAAAACAAATACAAGTTTGAAAATCTGAAAAATCAACATTGAGTAAACAATACTCTGAATTTGAAACATTCTTGATCGATTTATACATTTGGTTCCTAGGCATCTTTTGTTCTGCTTGTATTCCTAAGATAGCTCCATAAAATATCCTTTAAAGGCAGGACTCTGTCTTACAGGATTCACTCTGTGCTTTGACTCAGAGACCGTTATAGCCAGAATCCATGCTTGCATCTCACTGGCTTGGAGGTCCTAGACTCCCCGGTGAGAACGCTTCGACCAAGGGACCTAACAATGGTTCCACTAAACTGGAAGGAGAGACTTCCACATGGCCACTGGGAGGCCCTGATGCCATGGGACCCACAGCCAAAAGAATTAGTCTCCTGGCTGGAGTTATTGATACTGATTACCAGGAGAAATGGGACACAGAGGACCACTGCTACACCGACTGAGCCTGGGACCTGGGGGATTCTCTGAATGCCTCCTCGTACTTCCATGTAAAAACTAATAGTAAAGTTTAACGGAAAACTAGAGAGACCAAAGACAAGGCAGGAGGACACGGACACTTCGGGTGTGAAGACTTCAGCTCCACTTCCATGTAGAAAATCCTCTTACCCTCTGGCTGAGGGTAAGAGGGATACAAAATAGTGGAAGAAGGAAGCCATAGATGCCAACATGGCTTCATGACAAATTACCAAAAAAAGATCATAGGGGCTTTGTATATTTTCTATATGCTTATTATATATAAGTATTTTTTTCTATATGTTAGCCATCCTTCACTCTCTTCCCCATTTTTATTTTATGTGCAAGCTGTTGGAAATTAATTTTATAATTTATGCAAGAATCCCCAGGTGACTGAATTGGAAGAACAGTTAATATAGCTGATAATCCATACAATGACTATTGGGACCGTGACTCCTCATTTATGGAAAAGAGTGAGAATTTCCCCACTTCCAAGACACATACCTGTGCCTTGTCAGGAAGAATATAACGTTGCTTTGTGGTTACACAGGAGTTCAAGTTGTGTGAAGGGTGGGTGCGAAAGCAGAGCAGCCAGAGGGGTGGGCTGCGTCAGCTCCAAGTTCACCTTCACTGCCGGATCTGCAAAGGGAAAGGTGGACCCTTTATGTATTTTCCCTTGCCAGCTGGCACAGTCCTCGTCAGTAGAGGCCTCTGGAAAGACATTGCAGGAGGAAGGGACTCTCCCCCCTGGTTCTAGACTGTCCTCCCGGCAGGTTCCTGCAGTGGGTGCGGTCTCTCCAGCATCCCAGCTCCCGAGACCTAGGTGATGTTCCCACGTGAGCTGTCTGTGGTGTGGATGGCTGCTCCAGTGGCAGCTCATGGGTACCTGGCAGCCGGCACTTGGCTTGTGGCAGGGCACCTCCACCAACACAACTACTCATGAACAGCTTTCCCTGGTTCTCTAGAGGACAATTTCCAGCATGTTCTAGAGGGCTGTGTCCCTGCAAGTTCTATTGGTGTGACACTGCGGTATCTTCTCTGCCAGCCACTGAGACTGTTCTGTAGTGTGCTGCGTCCTACAGGTCCGGCAGGGGCGGGGACTCCCTCATGTGCTGTATCAACCCAGGGACTGGGTGCGCCTTCCATCTGCTACCCCGTACCCTCTAGAGGTCTACTCTCTTCTTACTAGCCAATCCCTTGTGACTCCAATCCCCCATTTAACTCAATTCTTTAGAGTAAACGTTCCCAGTCTACATTGCCGTGTGGTTTCCCTCTCTTGACTCGATTCTAATTGACACAAGACTATAATCCTTGGAGGAGAAGAAATACAAGTTTGAAAATTTTAAGAATCAACATGGCATTGAATAAACTGCTCCCACTCTTGCAACTTGAAACATCTTCTTCATCGGTTGTGCATTTGGTTCCTGTGTGTCTTTTGTTCTGCTCCTTTTGCTAAAATAGCTCCATAAATATTATTTAGAGGCAGCTCGCGTGCTTCATCTTCTCCAGCGTCGATCAGCTTAATGCATCAAATACCTCCCTTTCAGGAAAGCGTTATAAGCCGAATCCCTCGAGGGCTTGCCAGCCTCAGCTTGGTCAAACTGGAAACCATCTGGGACTTAGGACAACTTAAAACAGGGATGTGGAGGATGGAATTTTACCAAATCGAATGCGCACATGTTTGTGAATTCCTTGTGTCTCATTTTCTGACCTCAAACTGTAATCTTAAATGAAAAAAAAAAAAAAAAGCCCTCCAGAATTTCAAAGGAAAAGTGCTTTTTAATTTCTCGGTGGAATGGCAGTTAAGAGCAAAGCCCTCGCATCTGTACCGGATATAGATTTTGGAAATTATTTCGACTCGTGATATCAGACCTCTTCGGCCGAAGCAATTAGACGCAGCCAAGGCTGGGCTATCCCTCTCCAGGGCACCAGACAGGGCATAACCGTCTGATTTTGATTTCTGGGGGTTGTTTTTCTCTCAGGAAGGCTGGCTTTCCTTTTCCCCCATCTGCGAAAGAAAATATTATCTGGATCACTGTGTGGGTTTTTTTTTTTAACTTTTAGAGGGAGCAGTGTTTCTTGTTGAATTCATGTGGCTGAATTGCTCCCAAGTTCCACCCCCCCCCAATCAGTGTACAGCCGCCTTCCACATCTGCACATGTGGATCAGAAGCCAGGAAACATTTATGCGTGTGTCCTGTGTCTATTCATGAAGCCTTGTGGATGGAACACGTGTAACTAGGGAACGCACTGAAATTAAAGGAGATGGAGTCGTCACAGGTGAAGGCGTAAAGCTGCACATCCACGTGCTTTTCTGGAGTGTTGTCGTTCTTCCAGATGAGTCTGGGAATTTTCTGGAAAGAAAAGGGTGTGGAGTGTAAGGAGGGAAATGTGAATTTCCTGCATGGTTAACTCACTGTGTGACCTTGGGCAGCTGCCTCCCTGCTCTGGGCCGTGTCCACACTGGCAATGAGAAGGGTTGGGATTCCTTCGAACTCGGGAATGTTATTACCTGAAGTTTCCTTCTAAATTCCTCATAAAGAACCCCACCCTGGAAAGACTGTGGCAGCAACGAGCCACGGCTTCCCCTGCCAAGTGTCTGCATAGCTGTGTGACGTGAGAAAGACCACACTCACCTACTCCAGCCATTAGGATGAAGATGACCAAGTTTGTGAAAGGGTGTTCCACAGATGTAAGTCCCACAGGATAGTCTAAGACAAAAAGGTGGGAGTGTGTGTGTGTGATCAAGGCTTTGGAAGTTAAATTGGCAGAAGGCTCCAAGCAGGACAGGGTTGGAGAAGGAGGGAAATGGGCACTCATATGCGAGTCCGCCGTGGGCTGCGAGGGAAGAGGGCGGAGTGGAGGGCTCTGTGATTCCTGCGCGGTCAAGCGCGGTGCACTTGGGACTTGGAGCATTTGCCGGGGATCCTGCTGTGCGTCATTCCCTGCACCCCAAGTGGACATCTCAGGAGAGTTCCAACTTTGTTAGGAGATGGGGAGACCCCAGTCCCTGGTGAACCCCTCACCTTCTAGCTGGATCCTGCCATTTTCCAAAGAAGATACGGGTTACATCACAAGGTGGTTGGGGAGATTTGTCCCCAATCCCCAGTCGTGTTGAGAGAGGCTGCCCCTCCCCTCGCCCCTCTCTGTGTTCTTACTCCTATTTGCTTTGCCTCTGGTCACCCCTTCTACAAGCTCTAGACCCTAGTGAATGGGAAACACCGATGGGACCAGGAGATGTGTGGGCCTGTGGGCGTGGCTTGGCTCCTTTCCACATAGTTTCTTGAGCACCTACCACGGGGCAGGCTCCGTGCCGTGCTTCATGCTCGCTGGCTGTGTGATCCAGCGTGATCTATTTGCCTCCTTGAATCTTAGCTTTATCTTTTATAAAATGGGGATGATACTAACTTCCTTTATAGTGTTGTAAATATTAAATGAAGCAATGCATATGGGGCTGAATGGATGACTTTATAACATATCATCACACTTGAACATTTATCTATCAGTTTCACCACTGTTTACTGGACCTAATACTATTCACACACTGGAGACACAGCAGTGAAAAAGGAGGACATGATACCCACCGCCCCAAAACCTTACATTCTAGTGACACAAGTCACAAAGCAAAGATATCCAAGTTCCATGAATGACCGTATGACTTTGAATGGTTTTGTAGAGGCAACCCTTTTGCAACCGGTTCTAGGACTAAAATTCAGGATCCTGGGATGCTCGGACCCTCAGTATGAATTTGTGACCATACGGGCTCCTCTCCTGATAAAGAGATTACCATGCTTACCTCCCTCAATCGTTAAGGATGGAGCTGAGAATATTTTGGGTGGAAAAGCTTTCTGAACGCCTTGGTGAGCACACTACCCACGATGATATTCTATCACACAAGAATCTACTGATTTTAAATATTTGAACATTTAGAAACACAAATCAATCATTTAAGTTCTACTTAGACTCAATGTGAGGTTTTTCTCTTACTTCCTGGTGCTCCTGGTACAATGAATAGTTTTGGACGTGAAAGGAAAAGGCATCACCGCACAGTTAACAAAATAGGCTCGATGGCCAAAATACCTAAGCGACTTGTCAGCATCCTGTAAATGTTAGTGGCCAGTTTCTCCCACTGCTGTCTGAGATTGTCCGGGACTCTGACAATCTTCAGGACTCCAGGATAACTTAATATATGGGTTCAATTAAGAAAAGGAGACTCAAGAATGCAACTGGTTTGGAATTTCTTCAGAAGGAGAAAACCCAACAAATCTCGTCTGGTGTTTGTACCTGTGAACCAAAAGCTAGTTTCTGGCTTCAGTGATTCTTCGGAATATTTTTGTAAAAATGACATGGCAATTCCCACTTAAACACATAATATTTATATATTATTAATCACTAACCAACTCATGACATTTGGGTTAAAACAGTAATGAATGTAGTGGTGAATACCTTGGAAACAAACAAACAAGACATCCATTAAAAAAAAAAACCAACTAAATAGAGATAACAGAATCAATTGCTTCCAGTACATGTTGTTCTTTAGAAGCGGACTGCTTGATATTTGGTTCATAACAATCAACGAACTATTCAAAGTACTATTTAAGATGATGTATTTCTAGGATTATCTCTCATCGGATTACGTCTGTCTTTGGTGTGAATTTCCAGTGTAGTAAGCTGGAGGATTATTTACTTTCTTCTGATGGTGTGCCCAGTTAACATTTTAGTAATGTCTGTCCCTTCCTAGAAGAACGTCCATGTATATATTTTTTCTTAAACTCTTTTGTCATCCCAATTTGCAGTTGGGGAAAATAAAGGAATTTGAATTATTATTTATAATTCTGTTGCTTAAGTTTTAGTTTGCTCATGAGTTAAATAATGATTTAGACAAACAATATAATTCCATGATGAAACTGGTCCAGGGAATGGGGGTGAGAATGAGTTCAGCCAGCAATGGTGGATTGCTTAATAAGTAGCAAACACGTTATATATGCTCTCCTGAAATTGTCACAACAACCCCGTGACATGGACTCCCAGTCTTTCCCAGTTTACTGTGCCCTTAGCATCTCAGTAGCTTTTCCCAGTGTCCCTAGAACAAAAGAAACACCAAATAGTTTTCAGCAGTTAGGTCTAACCAACCCAAGAGTCGCAGTTTTGTGATCGACGCCTATCAAGGTAGTCTGTCCAGAGATCACACTCTATCTACTAGACATCTCCACCATCCTCAAAGACTGAAAGTGCCCATTGGTGCCTTTGTGAGTTTACTGCGGTACCCCGGGGTGCCTTGGCATGTAATTTGGGAACCATGGCCTCACGAGGTTAAGTCCCGTCGATACCTCAGTTTTACAGATGGGAAAGCTGAGTTTGAGAGAGGTTAGGTACTTAGCGAAGACTGCACAACTGGGAAGAAGAGTGTCGAATCTCGGACAGTTGATTCCAGGATGCACACTTTTAGCCCCTATGCCCACCTCCCGATTTCTTCTATGGGAAGAACTTCAGCCTTCCAAAGTCCGAATGGCATAAGGAAAAAGAGAGTTTGGGGTGGATGTCAAGGGCATCTGAGACAAAAGGATGGTTTGGAACCCATTCATTCATTTATCTTTTACCTTTTTTCCATTCATTTATTCACGTCGGTTATTTGAAAAGCGTGTGTGGCTGGTCTCTGAGCTGTGGGCCTTGGAGCTCACAGTCCCAGGGGAGGGAGGGACATGACAGGGCAATGTGAGTCGGTGCCAGGCTGGGGGGAGGTGGGGGGCAGGCAGGGTTATAAGCAGCAGGGACAGAACTCGTTGTACAGAGCATCACCAGAAAAGAACGGAACAGCTTCTGGAAACTGGCAGAGTCCTGCCAGGCTGTCCTTATATTTCATTACCGAATGGCCTCTGCACTGCTGACTCAGTTCCATCATCTGACCTTCATCAGATGCCATAGTTACGCATCTATTCAGTGCAAACAGGCCTGATAAACAGTCTCTAAGATGAATGTTTGATGGTGGTGAAATTCACACTTGGCTCCATGTGAAGTTTGGTACCTTAGCATTTAGGTACATTAGCCACTTTGACTTTGCCTGTGTGTTTTTCCTTTTGAAACCAGTAAGTCATGAACGACTCCACCCTTTGATCAAATAATGCATGACTTTTCCTTACTGCCAGGTCATTTTTTCCTCCGGGGAGTTCATATTTCACAAACGCAGCAATTCAACAAGCATTTCTTAAGCACCCGTGTGTAAGAGGACCCAGGGCAGTCACTTCTCCACCCAGGGCTCAGGCTGCTGGGGGAGAGCCAAGGGGACCTGCAAGTACAGGGTCCATTACCCAGGCTGGAGTGGGCGGGGGGGCTTGTGTGGAGGCTTTAGGAATAAACAGAGTGGGGAGCAGAAGGGGGGCAGGATCCAGCCAGAGGGAACACCAAGTGCAAGACTGGGGGCCTGAGATAAGGGGACGTCAAGTGACCACGGCCACTGGGAATGGCTGGCCTTGAGGAGGCAGGTGACAGCTTTTGGAGAAGAGGCGGAGATGGGCAGGGATCTGATGATCAGGAGGTGGGTTATCTTGCTGGGCGGTTGGCATTTTCTTGAAGCCACTAAAGAATTTTAAGCAGACAAGAGTGATAACCTCAGCAATCTGGCCCATCAAAGAGCCACAGACATGCAAAGCCAGATCTTAATATATGCCATACCACTTAAAGTACATTTACAGGGACATCCCTGGTGGTCCAGTGGTTAAGACTCTGAGCTCCCAATGCAGGGAGCAAGGGTTTGATTCCTGGCCGGGGAATAAAATCCCCCATGCCATGTGGCACAGCCAAATAAAATAAAATAAAATAAAATATATGTTTATAGCCCTTACCATTTTCCATCATCATCCAACAAAGATTGATGAACACCATGATTACCCTTGTTGGGAACCTCTAAGGGTAACTCCCTTCTGGTCAGGAGGGCTCGAGGGCCACAAACAATAATCAGAAGAGCCCTGTTCTCTTCCTCATGTGCTGCTCTCCCCTCAACTCCTCTTTGACCTCATTTCAAAGTAGAAAAAAAGAAAAGTAAACCACCTCAGGATGTTGGTGACTTTTATGAAAATCCCTTATGATTTTTGCCCCAGCTGAAGAGAGCTTCCATTTACTTCAATTGATGGGAACTGGTTTTCCAAGTCACTGTTCTCCATGGCCCTGTCCTTTGGCTTAAAAAAAAAAAGCCTGTCTGCTATATGTCTTCTAAAACATTTAACAGGGCATAAGAATGCTTTTTCTTTCTCCTAAGATGGGAACAAAGTGCCTTCTTCACATTGCCAGACTCAGGCAGAATCTGACACAGGCTTCTTTGCGTTTTTTCCTTGACTTTTTCACATTAAATATGCATTTAAGTTTCTTCTATTTTTTTCATGGCTTAATAACTATTTTCTTTTTGGCATCAAACGATGCTTTTTTTGTATGATGTACCAATACATGCAACTTTTCTAGTATCAGAATTCTTTTGGCTTTTCTATGTAGACCATCATGCCACCTATGAAAAAAGATATCTTTATTTCCTTTCCAACTGAATGCCTTTTATTTCTTTTCCTGTCTTATTGCACTGGTTAGGTCCTCTAGTATGATCTTGGCTATCCAGAACCCTTGCAATCTGGCCATATGAGGAAGGCTTGATAGAAAATTTACAGTATATATTTGTGGCTGTGATGCAGGGTCCTTACATAGGACACCAGCCTCCCCTTCAATTAAGTGGCTTCATTATAAGAACTGGGTGAGATCCAGTTATAAGACAAATAAGTACCAGGGGTGTACTGTACAACATGATGGTTACAAGTAACACTGCTGTATGAAACATAGGAAAGTTGTTAAGAGAGTACATCCTGAGCTCTCATCACAAGGAGAAATGTTTTTCTTTTCTCTTTATTGTATCTATATGAAATGATGGATGTTAACTAACCCTACTATAGTAATCATCTCACAATATATAAAAATCAAACTATCATGCTGTATACCTCAAACTTATACAGTGATGTGTGTCAATTATTTCTTAATAAACCTGGAAAAAAAGAGAACTGAGTGAGGTGCCAGGGCTCCCTACTAGGTGACTCAGTCATATTTCTGCTCACTGGACTCAGAATATTTCTAGTTATGTATAGAAAGTGACACTTTAGTAGGCTTCACATCTATTTCATCCATAGGACGCACAGTAAATTAGCCATCACTGTGATTTCCTGCAGTATAAAACCTATCACCACACCGACCTCACAGCCCCCATTGATCTTGATGGTTAGGTGCTGCCATCTGGCCTCAGTCACACTGGACCATCATTCCTATTGAAATCAGGCCAGGGAGTCTATTTCAACAGCAGATCTCTCCTTTCATCCCCACTTACTGAGGATGCTATGACAGAGATCTTCAAGAATGCTCGCTCTCAATTCCTTATTTAGTGTCATTTGGGACCACCTGAAGATACAGTCAAGATGAAGGTGAGTGGGCTGCCCATAATAAAACCTACTTCTTTATCCTCATCTCCCTCAACATTTGGATTCCTTTCTCCACACAATGCTGTGGAAGTTCTGACACCCTGATCTCGTTGAATGTAGGTCCCCACTAAATCCAAGTTTCAGTCAATGAAAAATGCCAGCTAGTAAAGCCATTCCAGCTGTGAAAACTAGAACATTAAATCCTGAATCTTACGCAAGTGTTCCCACATTGGCACATTCAATCCAATCCAGTTATATTTCATCCTCCTTGGTCTGATATCCTTAAAAGCTTTTTCTTAGGTTCCTGCATATACAAATCATTGCAGTGTTTTTGGTGCATAAGCCATTCCTTCTCCTGAAGACCTAGGGATTGTCTCTTGTGTCATGATGGGTCTTAGTTGTAGGAGTAGAGGCAATGAGAGGTAATGAGGATGGTCTTGAGGAGCACAGTCATTCAGAAAACGGCCCCAAGCATTGTTCTTTAAACAAGGGAAGGGTACCTCCTCAGACCTGGAGAAAGGTCTAATTCTTCTGGGAAGGGGAACTCTTTAGAGCTTCAAGGTTTCCAGATTATTCTATCTACCCAATATTCCCATCTCATGTCTCAATGCCCCACTTATTCCAAATAAGAGTCTTTTTCTTAACATAGGAGTCTGGTCAAAGTTGCATTGGGAGGGGCAATATAGGGGTGGGTGAGTGGGAGGTGGAAGGATGGGGAGCCTCATCTGTTCTCACATTGCATGGTGTAGAGAATGAGGACAGGACGTCATGTTCCAGAGAAGGAGCTGAATGAAGGAGACAGAATCAGTGGTCAAACAAGAAGGTAGACAATGGGAAGGTGGTAGTAAGGCATGAGGAAATGTGAACAGGAGGTAACTGGGAGTGACCAGTGCGGATGCTCTGTATGGATATGTTCTGATGATGTAGTGCATGTACCTCTGGCTCTTTATATCCTCTCTCCACCTCCCAACTCTACTGAAGATTGAAGGAGAAGACCTAATCCTCACTAAATCTTTTTTATGCTTGGGCAGAAGTGTGTGCTCATCTTCTCGGACTTAGGGGTGTAGACTTCCACCTTTTTTACCTAGATCATTATAGCCTCTGAGATGTTGGGCAGCTTTGGTCTCATCACACCTGCTGCCTACCTGAACTAAAATCCTATAGTCTGGGGAGCCAGGGCAGACATTGGGGGTCTTGCACCCCAGGATGCAGTATATGGACTAAGCTCATAGCTGATGTATGGGTCACATTAGCTAGAATGTATAGGTGGGGGCAACAAGGGTTGGAGCTGAACCGCTTCTCACATTGTTGCTTCCAGAAGCCCTCTTGTGGAATTTGTGCTTCCCAGCCTTGTAAAACCAGGCTCTTCTAGATAACAGGCCCTGATTTCCAGGCAAGAAACTTCCTCCAGGGGCACAGAGTTCACTGATTCAGAAGCTCTGAGTACAGCTTGTTCATTTTGGACTAGTCATGCCAGTGGGTCAGCAGGTGAGTATGGAGGGATAATTGACTCTTTTTGTCAACAGGAGCTTGGGTTGCTCCTGGAGGATAAGAATCTCTGGAGCCCACAGGATGCACTGGAACATCTCCCAGTGCTTTTAGGCCAGTGATGTGAGTAACAGACAATGGCAGCAATCTTGACCTGATGGAGGCAAGGGAGCCGAGCCTCACACCCTTCAGGGGAGAAGATCTAAGTCATCCGACCAGGCTGTCCACATAGACCAGCCAAAGTGTTAGCCAAAGGTGAGCGAGGTCTGGAAAGGATGGCGAAGGTAGGAGGTGATGAATGCTGATGAAGGTCTGTGGATCAATTGACACAGTGGGGCTGTACCTTTTTTCACTAACTGTGTATGTTAAGTCTTGAAGACTCAAGCTTGGTTGGGTTGGATGTAAAGGGCAGGAGTGGATATTTGAGGCGTGCAAGGGATTTATGTAACAGACATCTCGTGGGCTCCTCCCACACCTTCTTGGCCTCACCTAGATTCCAGCTGTGACTATGGTGTGAAGCTCTGTGGGGGCTTTCTCTCATATTTTGCAGACACCTCTGGCTTCAAGCATGAGCCCACATACTTCACTCTCTGCCTTGGAGCTCCTGCAGTGCTGTGGATGTGTCTGGTCCCCACATAATACACACATAAGAGCAGCCTAGAAGTGTGGGTGTAGCCATGTCCCTGGGGGCACCCAATGTGGCAGGGGAGCTGATAAATAAGTGCTTTCCCTTTTGATCCTGGCTGTGGTGGGTGTTTGGGCAATTCTAAGAGGCATTCCGTGCGCTAAGGTCCTGGGAGGGATTGAGCAGCAGCTGCCACAGCAGTGACCCATATAAAGACCCGTGGGCTTTACTTTTCTTCCTGCCTTCCCTCCTCTTGATCCTTCACTTATATTCTCTGAGATCACATCTCAAGTAGAATTTCTGTGCATAAGTCCTTGGGGGAAACTCTGCTTTCAGGGCAGTGAGTTGGAGAGGAAGTTAGGCTGGTCATTCTCTTTCCTAGAGATGGGCTGACAGGTCCAAAAGGCCAACCCTGTGATGGAGCCAGATGGGACAGTAGCAGGGGGGCGGCTGAGGTTGCAGTGTGGGTGGACACTGTGAGAGCAGTCTCAGGAAACCCTTGCTCACTTTTATCCCCTCTGCCCTTCTGGCACGGTTTCACTACTGTCAATCTCTCTCCTGAGCTCTAGGACCACACTGAAACATCCGTTTAGGCACATTGATGGCCAAACTGAGAGTTCTCTTCCAAATTCATCTCTCCCCACGAGTCTCCATTGCTGCTATTGCTGCTGTCAAGTTTTTTCAGCCTCATGACGTTGGAAGTCCTTGATGACTCCTCTGACTTCCCCCCAATCAATGATCAGTTCCAATTCTTAAAGGTCTCTGCAAATCACCTCCCTTTAGCCCCACTTGCCCCTGTCCCTGTGCAGACCCTCCTCATCTTTCTTGGTGTTTAATAATTATTTCAGAACCAGTGTGTCTGCCTGTAGCATCCACCTTATCCCTCACTTTTCACAACACTCTTTATTATCACCAATATTTTTGTTCTAAAACATTGCATTCATCCATTCCACAAGTATTTATTGATTTCCCATCTTCCAGAAGCAGTGAAAAGCGACCAAATCTAAACTCCTTGGCTTAGTTTTCCAGAATGTTCACAAGCCGACTCAGATTTGTTCCTTTGGCATCATTTCCGAACTTCACATTGTACACCACAGCTACGTGGTGACAACGGGACCTTCTCAGCCCGCTCTTTAATTCAGATCATTAACCCGAAGTGAGAGAAGAAAGATATTTTCTGAACCAGTGCTATTCTTTCTTTTTTTTTTTTACATATTTATTAGAGTATAATTGCTTTACAATGGTGTGTTAGTTTCTGCTGTATAACAAAGTGAATCAGCTATACATATGTTCCCATATCTCCTCCCTCTTGCGTCTCCCTCCCACCCTCCCTATCCCACCCCTCTAGGTGGGTACAAAGCACCGAGCTGATCTCCCTGTGCTATGCGGCTGCTTCCCACTAGCTATCTACCTTACATTAAACCAGTGCTATTCTTAAATAAGAACAAAAGGCTTCCGTGGCAGCCAAACTTGTCAGCCACGGAAAAAAAAATAAAGTAACTTTGGCTAGGATAGACGGTAGAGATTTAAACCAGAGTATCTGTAAAGGGAAAGCTGAGCAAGATGTCCTCTGGCTTTCTAGAAAAGTCTGTCTGATGTCACCCTGTGGCAGTCAGGCAGGCAGGCTTCCTCATTGTGATGGCTCTGGGCTGTCAAAACCCTCAGTCAAGGAGTCAGTATGAAGATTCACATCTTGATTTTCACTCGATCTTTTCACTTCTGTAGGGTTTGGACCCTGGACCATCCTGCAGTCTTCCCAGCTTCTTGCTCTAGCACCTAGTTGGCTCTCCTAGTGTCCAGACTCTGGCCACACTGAGTCCTCACTATACTCCTCATTTGGCTGAGACGTTGGTCCTTTGCTCATGCTCCCTGAGTGCCTGGCCACACAGCCTTCTCACTGTTCTTGTTCCTGAGTTTCCCAGCTTATAGGATGAGAGCCCAGATAAGCCCACCCTACAATGGGGCCAGAAAAGACAAACTTGGGGTCAAATAGGAAATCAATGGTGGCACCAGAGAGAGGAGAAGCATCTTCCCTGCTGAGACAGCATGTGTAGAGGAAGAGCTGTAGGAAGCTGAGGGCTGGTGGACAGGAGCAACCAGGAGGAGACAGCAACATCATGAGTGAAGAGTTGAGAAGAGTCAAGACTTGAGGAGACTCAAGAGCAGATGTCATGGCCAAGGTCAGAACTGGAAGCAATGTGGATCTTGGCCAGGACAGTTTATGATACCTGACTGTCAAATGATCTAGGTGTTACCCACGAGACTGCAGCATTGCTGGAGCAGACAGAGCAACCAATGGGGGACAAGAAGCTTGAGTTTTGTGGTGACCTTGTGAGTAATGAATCAAGCAACTTCCCTCCCCCAGACACTAGGTCCTCTGGGGTCCTGTGTTCAGCAACTGTTGCTTGGCCATCTACTTTGGGACTTGCCTTTGTGGGCACCACTTCTTCCACGTAGGACTCCATTCGTCTCAGTGTGCCCACCCAGGTGAGAATGTCAGCGATCTCCTGCCCCCTGGATGTTTGGAACTTCCCGATTCCCCTTCTAAGCCTGCTTTTCCAGGGTTTTTTTTTTTTCTAACTCTGTGAGTCATCCCATATTCATCTAACAAATTTCTTTGGGATTGAAGTAGAGTCAGTTTCTGTTGCTTGTAGCCAAAGGATCCAAAGTGACACAGATCTGCCTGTGATTCTCTGTGATTTTAAGTGTCAAGCTGTCATGAGTTTGAAGGGGAGACTGTGCCTCAGAGAGACTCTTCATCTGGGAGATGCTCTTAGAGGTGGAGATCTGGTCTGGCTGCACTCTGCCTTCCCACGTGTCCCACCCAAGCTGCACCCAGGTGTCTGCTGCTGGTTCACTCATGCTTTGGTGGCTTTTTTGGAGAACGCTGTGGTCTTTAAAGCAGTGGTTTAGGTGCTCTAAATTTAGTGGTGGTATCTCTGGGGTACTTGGGGAGAGGAGCTGAGGGACTGACTGGGTTCCGTGCCTCTCTGCCACTTAGTCAGACTTGCTCCTCCTTTCTCTGTTTCATGTATTTTCTGTAAAAAATTTATTTGAAACATTGCATTTCCTTACTAAAAATAAAGATTAAAGGTCACTGCTTTGATTGACTCAACTCTCAAGAGTTTTCCAAGATGGAAACTCACTGAAACTCTGGTCCTACTTTGTCATGGTTGCTGGCTCTCCCAGTCAATGAGTCTTCACTGGCAAAATGCATGTAGGCATGGAAGCTATTTTCTAAAGAATCTAAGCTAAAAGCTCAACTGTACTGACTCTATCACCATGTGTTTAAGCATGACTCAACTAATGGATAAAGTTAATGGAGTTAAGAAGTCTGCAAGACTATTGCCAATGGTGCCAGTGAAAAGGAATCCATTCTAGAAGGACACTCAGAGAAAGCTTGAGCCCCATCCCCAATGCTGCTGGGTGCGGTGCATGTGACCCGGGACAGCTCAGGTGTACCGACTGCCCATTCTCCCACCAATGGCAGCAGCAGCGTGGGCTGCCCTAGTCATGGTGGTGCAGCAGAAAGGCACAAAAGTGAGTATTAGTTCTGGAACGGCCGAGGTGAGGCTTGGGCAGAGACAGATGGTGAGCAGGCATTTCAGGCATGTTGAGCCTAAGATGACAGAGCATCTCAGTGCATAACTAGAGGAAGGAGGGGAGTGGAGAGCCTGATCTGGAATTGTTGATGCAGGTGATGGATGAGATGAGAACACGTGAGCCATTTAGGACCAACAGACTAAAAGAGTGAGAAGGAATAGTAAACCTAATTTTCAAGAGTAGATAATTTTAGGATGGTGATTTTGGCATAGTTGGAGAGGGGTTCCTGATTAGTACCCGAGGATACTACAAATGACAGATACCAATTTCAATTATATACTGGTGCCAGGCACTGTATTTGGCACGTTACATCCATTATCTGACTTCATTCTTGCAAAAAATAACAAAGGCCAGATGCACAAGATATAGGTGGTGTTAGCCCCATCTACTGATTTGTTTATTTTAAAAAGGACCTGGAAATATTCAGTGACTTGCCCAAAGTTACCTTGCTAGTAAGTGGCAGATAGAGTTTGAATTCTGATCTTGCTGGTAAAAGGATCTTATATTTTTACCTATGTGAAGATGAAAAATTTAGAATTATATAATATAATGAACTGTCTTGACATATTCTCACATTAGCAGGATTTAGCAAATTACAGGATTCTGTAAGGTCAAATCTATTTTCCAAATAACACTAGGAAAGTAATCCTGTGTCAGAGGACTACAAGTAACTCATGTAGATACTTTGCCCTCGAAGAGGTGAAGCAAGACTCCCTGCTCCTTAAGTGTGGGATACACAAAGCGATCTCATTCCGAAGAGAGCAGTGCGGAAAGGGGGAAAGAGAGTTACCGTACAGGGGAAAATCTGAGAGATTACTTCACTCAGGTGATCAAGGTCAACATCAACGATGGTATCATATTGATAATATGTACCCTTGATAAGATATGATGAGAATGATATTTTATTTATGTGGTCTTCCTCCCCCAAAATCCATGAACCCACTCTCATCAGACCCATCCCAATTAAGGGACATCCCACAAAATACCTGACCTATACTCTGCAAAACTGTTAAAGTCACATCAAAACCAAGGAAAGTCTGAGAAACTGTTACTGCCAAGCCTAAGGATGCATGAGAACTAAATGTAATGAGGCATTTCTGGACAAACAAAACAAAACAAATTAGGTAAGAACTGGGAAAATCTGTATACAGACTGGACTTTAGTTGATAATAATATCTCAGTACTGGTTTTCAGTTGACACGAATGTACCATACTGATGCAAGATGTTAATAATAAGGGAAAGTGGGTGTGGGGTTCTTGAGAACACTCTGTACTATCTCTGCAATGTTCCTGTAAATCTAAAAGTATTCTAAAATAAAAATCTTATTTAAAAAAACCCACCAACACATTTTTGGCTTTTTCCACTGTGCTGACATTTTCCCTGATGTGCAAAAACAATGGTGCCAACATCTGGGCAGGAATCTAGGTGGTGACATTAAACTCTATCAGTGGACCTTGTGTTTTCCATTGCCACAGCAGTACAAATGAGTGATTTTATTAAATCTTGATCCTTGAGTACTTTTCCTTTGAATATTCTGAGTGACAAAATGAGAAGTACACACAAAGCACCAAAATATAAAGGTAGGTTACATTGAAGAAGAGTTCTTGTGTGATTGAGGTGTGACCTGAACTAATCTCTTTTTTTCATGGAGCACTATTTTTACTTGAAAGAATACCTGACAAATTATAGTTATTCAGATGTAGGGATTTGGCAAACTGTTGCTCAAAAACGAATGAAATGAGCCTGTCACTTGAAGGAAAAAAAGTTGACAGTCTTTGTGGCCAATGATAAAATTCGAATTTTCAAGCACAAATTACAATTTTATACAATGGTCATTAGCTCAAATGGTACCCTGGGGCCCTGAATATTTGCTGATTGGCACATTTACTTGTAGAAATTATTTTGAAGTTCTTAGTTTTCCATGGTTTTCTAACAAATGCATATCATATTTTTAATATCTGATTGCATTTTTAAAACTACAATTTGCCTACAGAGTATTGTCTTTTCCTACTCCCCAAGTTTGTGTCTCTTTACCTAGGCTTGGTGAATGCTGATAATTCCATCGTAGGGCAGAGTGAAGGGACAGTAGCTGTTCCAACAGTCCTGGGGATGAGAATATTGTCCACGTCCTCACCCACCCAAGGGAACTTTGATTGCCTACATAGGAGACTGTTGTAAATGGACTCAGTGATCTGTGGAAAGATGAGGGATTTCCTAAGCAAAGCCCAAATGGGGGGTCTTGTGAAAGTGATTTATTGAGGGGGCACTTTCATCAGAAATGGAGTGAGGACAGCAGAGTGAGGGGGTGGAGGGAGCTGCTGAGCAAGCATGTGGCCTTGGCTGGAGCCTAGCCTCTGCCCAATCCCATGGGGAGCTCTGGAGTGTGAATCTCACTACAGAGTTGGTCCCACTTTGGGGCAAGGGTTTGGCCTTTTGTACTACTCAGGGATTGGTCCCTGACTGCCATGTGTGTGGATGTGAACTTCTGGGCTACAAAGTTGTCATTGTCCCAAGGGTACTTCTCTGGGAAAGGGCGGCTGAGACCTCAGCAGCCAAAGCTCACAGCAGCTGGAGACCAGCAAGCCAGATCAGAGATGCTGCCAGGGTACAGAGGGCGTCCACTACAAGGTCTCAGTGGCCCCTGTTTGCTCTTCATCAAAGGCCACAGTCCCAGATGTCAGAAAGACTGGGGTGACTGATGGCACACCAGACCAATATGCACATTCTTCCTGGAAGGATTCCCTTCCAGTTAAGGCCAGTTGAGGCCCTGGCAACAATTCAAGAATGAGTTGGATCTTGGAGTTTGTCTTGAGAGCAACCCTTGGGACCACAAGTTCCTTTTGACCCCCACCACCCTGAGGTCATCCTGGAAAAGTACACGTGCATAAGTGTGAGCACGTGTGTGTCTGCGTGCAGAGAATGCAGATGTGATCAATGTGTAGAGCACACAAAGGGATGGCTTCCAGGTCAATTCAAAATGTTCATAGGACTGTACGGGGGCTCTTCTGTTCTCTTCTGGCTGGTGAGATATGGCCATGTGTCTCACTGCAGAACACAATTACTGGTTTTTATATTGTTGTATACTTTGGACCTACAAGAAAAGACCACGTAAGGCTAACAGCAGAACCAGAGGATAAATAGAACCGAGGAGGATAAATCCCCTAACAGAATTCCCTAGATGTAAGGTAATCTTGAAGGAGGGACATTTTAGGTGGGAGCCATGAGAAAGGCAAGGAGTTTTTCTGCTTGGCTATCTGAGCCTAGGAAAGCATTTCTCCAGAGTGTGCTGGTCTTATCAGCTTGTAGGTGGTTTGCATTCAAACAGAGATCTGCCTTGCAGCTGCTTTGCGTTCTGTTAGGTAAGATGAGGGCAGACGCCACACATCTGTACCATACACACCTGGGCAAGTGAAGCTAGAACTGTCTTCATCCTGCCTCTCATGTTGTTCAGTTGTAGGGAAACCAAGGAAGGGATACAAAATAGTAGCTCTGTGAGCAATTTTTTTTTTCTCCAGTAAAAATCTCTGCCCCTGAAGGGTTTCAGGCATTTTGGTTTTGAGATCCACAATATTGGAACATTGTTGTTTTGGGGCAACTTCCCTGACCATAAATGAACTTTGCCTGCAATCTTATTTTATGCCAGGGATTTTATTGCCTAGAGCATAACTGCATGTAGAACGTTTAATCAATATTTGGGGAAGCCAATCAATTTTTCATGAGACAAAAATGCTGTGGTAGTAATATTCTGCCTCTGTCATCTGTTGTTTTTCTCTACCCAATAAGATAAAAAAAATATTTTCTTCATGAGCAAAATGGTCATTTCCCCATGCACATTATAAACAGGAAGTCCACCATCTGTGGCTGCTATTTCTCCCTTCAGTCAGCAAACCACCTGCAACTTTGACTCAACAGACCATGATTATTGTGATCCTGCCACACGTGCAGAGGGAAGGTTTGGCTTTCAGTGGGTTTGTTTTGTTAGGAGATGATAGCAAGCTCCCTAAGACTCCAATTTCCATACTAGAGAAAAAGACCTGTATCTTTTAAAAGAAGCAGTATAAATTTGACTAGATACCCTCCGACTGAATAAAATCAGGAAAATTAATCGTCATAGCTGATATTTACAAGCCCTGTGGTAAGCCCGTTATATGGGTTAACTCAGTTAATCGTTACAAAATCCCTTTGAGTTAGGCACTCTTGTTATCCTCATTTTCAAGATGAGGGATTGAGGAAAAGACAAGTTACTCACGTAGGACGTGGCAGAGCTGGGGTTTGAACTTAGGCAGGCTGGGTCCAGTGCTCACGTTCCTACTCAAGGCCTGGGCACTGGCCCCTATGGCAGGAGAAGAAAGCAGTGCCTGGATTCTCCAGCCAGGTGGACCTTCTCTCATGGGACACAATGTCATAGCACAGAGCCTGGGAATTAGAACAAAGTCACACTCTTCCCTTCTGCAGACATGGGGGAGGACTGGCCATTGCCCACGGGGTAGGTCATCTCTTCTGAGCAGAGATTGGGATATTCAGGTGGGGAAGGGTGGGTTCGTCAAAGTCTGGTTGAGAGGAAGTGTAGCTTAGGGAGAAGAACTTTGTGCTGGGGGTCAGGGGATGAATGAGGGCCCCCACCCAAACTCCACCCTACATCAGCTGTGTGACCTGGGGAAAAGCACATATCTTTTCTGGTCTTCATTTTCTTTACCTGTGAAAAGAGAGGTCTGGTGGACAAAACATGTGTAGATATAAGTAGAGACAGCCTAACACTCTGGGACTCATCTAAAGGGCGTGATAAAATTGGTTTTATTATCAATTTGGGAAGCAAGGATTGCACAATATATAGTCCTGGGTAACTGATAAACTATTTGGAAATGAATTGTATTAGGCTCATACCTTATATCCACAGTAGACTCTAAGTGTATTGAAGAACTACATGTCAAAAAAAAATTCCCTTAAGAAACAATATGAATTATAAGCACATGTTAATTTCAGAATAGGAAAGGACTTGACTCTCAAAAGCAAAAGAAGAAGTCACAAAGGAAAAGATTTATAGTAACCTAAATTTTAAAATTCAAGCCAGTAGAAACTTAAGAGAAATATTTAACAGAAAGGGTTGAGCTCTCTTGCCAATCTTTCAAATTCTTATGAAACTGATACTGGTTTCATATCTTATTAATTTTATTTACAGTTCTTTGATGAGGCATGAGGCTGAAACTTTTCAAGTGTCTGTTCTTCTTCTAAGTGTTTGCGTATAGGCTCATCTATTTCTTTTTTTTAATTGGTGTGCTCATCTTTTTTCTGAAAAAACTCTGTACATTAAGGAAATCAACAATTTTCTACTATATGCTGCAAAGATTTTTCCTTAATATATAATTGGTGAATAGAAGTTTTAAAGTGGAGTTTCCTTTTAACTATTCTTTTTTGCTATAAAGCAATTTTATATATTTGAATCTATTTCTTTTCCTTTATAATTTTTGGCTATGAAATCACTTGATCTCAATATTATTAATGATTTCACTAAGAATAATTCCTCATTCTTTTATGATTTTATATTTTGCTTTTAAATAGTTTATCCATCTGGAACTTATTTTAATAATGAGAATGGGCCAAAGATCCAGGTTTATTTTTTTTTATTACAAATGTACCAAAAATGTTTATTGAATAATTCATTTTCCCTACTGATTTTGAAATGACACTTTTATTGTAAATTCCATTCTCACATACTTGTTTCTATTTGTTGGCTCTCTTTCTAGTCCATTTATCTGCCTATCTTTTCCAGTGTCACTTCTATATTTTATACTGTCATTTTATAATGCGTTTCAGTATCTGACAAAGTAAGTCTGATTCCTCTCCTTCCTCCCTTCCCCAGAATTTTCTGAGCTCTATTCCCATGTTTGTTCTCCTTGTCATGCTAATATGCCAAATTCCTACTGGATTTTTTATTACATTTCTTTGAATTTATGGGTATATTTTGATATCATTAATATTCACAATCGATTTTTCCCTACAGAAACATGGCATGCATCTTATTTTGTACTTTTCTTTTAAAAATTAAAACAGCACATGTACACAAAAGGTGAAATGCCACTACAATATTTATAGTGGAAACAACAGTCCTTTTATGTATTTACATGTGTACTATTCATACTACCAGATCTAAGAACTAAGAAAAAAAGGGGGAAGACTCACAATACTAAAATCAATACCGAAATGGTGAACATTACTACAGACTTTACAGAAAATTTTAAAAAAAATTATGGAAATCATTTGACCTGATGACATGAACAAATTCCTGAAAAGACACAAACTATTGAAATTGAATCAATCTGAACAGACCTACAACAAGTAAAGGGATTGAATTATTAATCCAAAATTTTCTCACAAAGAAAATTCCAGGACAAGATGGCCTCATTGGTCATTTCTATCAAATGTTTAAAGAATTAACACCAATCTTTCACAAAGTCTTCAAAAAAGAAAAGAAAATAAAAGGAATATAATGGATCACTTCCCAACCCATTCTCTAAGACCAGTATTACTCTGATATTAAAATCAAAGACATCACAAGAAAAGAAAACTACAGATCAATGTCTTTTATGAATATAGACATGAAAATTCTCAACAAAATACTTGCAACCCAAATCCAACAACACATAGAAAGGATTGTGTACCATGACCAAGTGGGATTTATTCCAAGAATAGAATTTTAATATTTCCATTTGGGTCACCATTATAGCTTCTATTTCTTTCATGAGACTTTCTATTTCTTTGCATTTTTTTCACATATGTTTGTAATTGCTCCTTGAAACATTTTACTGATGGCTGCTTTAGAATCTGTGTCAGATAATTCTAATCTCTGTCACCTTGGTGCTGTTATCTAGTTTTATTCAGTCTGAGATCTCCCTGATTCTCTGTATAGTGATTTTTTAATAGAAACCAGAACATTTGGGCTATTATTTTATGAAATTTAGATGTCATTTAAACTTAAGGTGTTAGCTGGCTTCCTCTGACCCATTATGGCAGAGCAAGGTGGGGAGGTGGGGTGGGTTGCAGCCTCATCACAGCCAGGAGAAGTCAAAGAACAGGTTCCCCACTCAGCCTTTGCTGGTGTGTGTTGGAGCCACAGCTGTGTATATGTGCTTGTGTGTGCATGCACGTGTGTGTGAGGCGGTTGCCTGGGGCAGAGTAGTTATTGTCTGAAAGTGTTCTGTCTTGCTAGGCTGCCCCATTCCTTTGGCTTTTGGGGAGGGCTTTTCCTGACTACCCTCATTAGAGTTTCTGGGTTGCCACCTTCTTCAGCGCCCAGCTAGATATGTGAGGCATAAAGAAAACCCAGAGAACCCACTGCTGTGTGATTCTTCGGGTCTCCAGTTCCCTAACCAATCTGCCTTCCTCTTTCCACCTTTCAGAGTCTCCTGTGTTCATTTATACCTAACATCCAGGGGTTTTAGTTGGACTTAGAGGCATAGGGAGAAATACATCTATGCTGTCTTCCTGGAAATGAAGTCTCTTCTTCTCTAGTGTTGAGCATTTTATTTGATTCCATTTTATTTCCTCTTGTAGTTTATCATTTATACTTTTAAAACATTTTAATGGTTGACTTATGGCTTACAATGTATATTTCTAAATAATCTATACCCATTTAAAAATAACTCCGTACCACTTCATGTGTAGTGCAGGAACCTTATGACAGATTATTCCCAATTCCTCCTCCTGTTGCTGTCATTTATTTCTCTTACCCATATGTTATAAAAACCCAATGCATAGCTATTATTATTGCTCCAAACAAACAATTATCAACTAAGAATAAGAATAGGAGAGGTGAAGATTTTATTTTACCTTCATTTATTCCTTCTCCAACACTCTTCCTTTATTTTTGTGGCTCCAAGTTTCTGACAAAGGTTAAACATTTCTTGCAAGGAAAGTCTGCTGGGCATTAATGTCCTCAGTTTTTGCTTGTCTGAGAAGGTCTTTATTTATTCTTTGCTGTTGAAGAATACTTTTACTGCCTATAGAATTCTAGATTGTTATTTCTCTTTCTTTCAGCACTTTCAGGATTTCCCAAGAACAGACTTCCAGGTGGCACAGAGTAGACTTGCTGAGTCACAGTCTGCATATCTTCAACTTTGACCTGTATTGCACATAAAAATTTTCATATTTCTGCCAACAATATACATGAATTCTGCTTACATCACCAAAACTCAGAGTTATTAACTTTCTGCCATCTGATGGGGTGAAATGTCTCATTGACTTAATAAACATTTCCTCTAATAGTTAGGAAGTTTGGGAATATTTTCATATACCTACTTACCATCGAGGTTTTCTTTTCTCATGAATTTCCTGTTCAGCTCTGTAGGTCATTTTTGGGTCATTGTAGGTTTCTTATCTTTTTCATATTGATTTGAAAGACATCTTTATACATTTTGCTTATCAGTTCTCTGTCAGTTATTCTGCATTCTGAATATCTTCTTTTTCAATTTGCAACTTATCTTTTCACTTGGCTTTGGTATCCCTTGTTGCACAATGTTTATCATTTTCACAAAGCCTGATTTATTATTTTTTCCTTAATGGTTTATGCTTTACTCCTCATTTAAGAAATTATTTTCTCTATAATGTATTCAGTACAATGTTTATCATCATTGATTTTATCAGCTTTCTTTGGCGTAATTTAGTTGTTATTTTATTAAATATTGAGCCTAATACTTAACTAATTTTTATTCTTTCTTTAGTTTTAGCAAAATTTGATTAGGAAGATTTTTAAAAATTTCCACGTGGCAAAGCTTTCTGTTTTTGCTTTTTTCCTTTCTTTTACTTTTTCTACTTAAGGTATTACATTAACTTCACTGCATTACAGTTAGAGAATCTGGTCAGTATTTTTTATGTCTTTCCTTAAATCTCAATCTGAAGCACAGGATCTCAGCATTTCCTGCCACTCACATGGTAGAAGACTCAAAGGCATGACCAGTACATGCATGTATGTTTGCATGGAGAGAGAATTGGTATCATCAGGCCCTAAGGGGAGTCATACACAATTTAGAGGTTCTGCTGTATGGTGAAAAAGATTTTCATGTATATATTTGACCTCTTAATTCACAGTGACTCTGTCTGCTCCAAAACTATGTCTGGAATTTAACTGATCAAGTTAGAAAATTGCCCCTCAACAATCCCTCCCCAAGCATCCTTTTTTTTTTTTTTTTTTGGTACTGCCAGCCCAGAACAATCCAGCAGAGCAGTCCAGCTTTGTCCCTGAGAAGCCCTTGCATGGGAGAAAATAGAACGTTCACTGACTGTCATGTCTACTCTGATCAGCTGGAAATTCACTCCCAGCCCTACTCCATCACTGGTGAGTTGGTCAACCTTACTTACAAGAGGGTCATGCAGTGAGCACCACCACATGGTAGACTCTGAAAATCATAAGGCCAGAAATAGAAAATGCCCCAAATTTTAATGATGAGCCTTCTTCAATTATTAAATTTCCCTAGAGAAATTAGAACCTCAACTACAAATCCTCCCTCCCCCCTGGGAAATGAATGTCCTCAAATGAAATGTCCTCTCCCCATAATCTCAAAGGAATTAAGGTCCCTTCCCACATCACCTCTCCCTGATTATTTTTCTAATGAGTCCCAGGCATACAGCAGGATTACTGCCATCACTCTGAGGAGTATGGTACCTCTCCCTAGTCCGCAGACAGAAGGTGCCGAGCCAGCGGCACGGGGAAGGAGGCGTGCAGATGACATAGATCTGCCTCGAGGCATTCTTTGTGTTAATGCTGTCTCTAGGATACCATATTTTCCCAAGGTCCCGAAACCCACAGAGTAATATATATCCTGTTGCTTAATACATATTTATTGAAAATTAATGATGATAAGCAGCTGCTTTCTATGTCTGCCAAGTACTCCATTTCCATAATTCTCTTCTTTCTGAAAAGCAGTTGATTCATCCAAGGAAAACATCCAAACGTTGGATACTAGAGCTTATTGTTGTAAAACCCTTATGTCCAAACCTCCCCTGGTTCCTCCTGCTTTAACTCTGTTGTAGCACAGCCCCGACGACTAACGGATCCCAGAGAGCTGCAATCAGTAACAAAGATTTCTGATGACATTTATGGTTTTTGAAAGTAGAAGAGAGGAGGTGGTTGCACTGCATCCCTTAGAACAAAATACCAGCAAGCTTTTCTCTGCAGTATCTTTGCTCTTACTTGAAGGGCCACACTCTCCCTTTACTTACTCCTGCTCCAAACACACAGGCTCACACACACACATGCACAGACACGCTCACACACGAACACGCTCACACACGCACACGCACAGACATGCTCACACACGCACACATGCATGCACACACACGCTCACACATGCACGTGCATGTGCACATACATGCACACACGCACACGGTCTCCTAGCATCTGGTCCCAGACTCTTCCTCTCAGCATTAGGTCTAAATCCTCTATGCTTTCAGTCTCACTAAGGAAAACAAAAACTTGGCATGTATTAAGTCCTTGACTTATGTGTGGCATTGCGTTGGTGAGGATTGGGTTCTAATTATCTTGCAAAAATCCGTAAATATAATAGATCCTATCTATGTGCCTCATTGAAGTCCAACACACTTTTTTTCCAGTGGGTTCATTCAACATAATCACTTATTTCTCTAAGGCTGAGCATCAGATGAAACAGTTGATGATATAAAGGGGATACAGCTTGAAAAATATCTCACATTAACATGCACGTCTCACTAATTGCAGTGTCACTAGAGTAAACAGTTTAAGCGTAGGAATGACCTGTCATACAGGAGATTGAGACCAGCTGAGGAGACAACAGCCTGGTGAATCCCACTCCACAGTCAGGAGAGCATATGCCATTATGCTGTCACATGGAAGGGCAGACAGACTCACTGTGGAATTCTTTTTTTTCATCTACCTGTTTTCATATAATCGCAATGGCTTAATTTAAATGTATATATGATTTAGCTCTGCCATCCTTGACTCAACTAATGTAATGGGAAGTCTCTGTTTATTTTGCCACAAATAAGTGCATATTTAAGAAAACTATGTTCACCGTATAATGACCTTGTAAATATCTAATAAAAATGTCAGATTTTAAAAACAGGGCATCTGGTATTTTAAAAGATCTCAATAAATCGGTTGATTAAAATGTAGAGAAATGCTTCAAAGTACAGGGGGATAATGTCTACAGGCTGCACAGGAGCTAATTTTTATCCCAAGGGGTTTGTGCTGCTGAGGAAAGCATTTCCTGATTCAGCCAGTTTTCCATAGCAATTGAAATTGAACCTGGATATTAAAGATAGAGGCAAGTTCCCTCAGAAACATGAGAGCAGGACATAGTTGCTATTTGTGGCCTAAATAAGATGGGGTGAGTGTATATAATTTTATTACTAGAGAAAGAAGGGATGTCTGACTAGAGACATTGAGCTTTGGGAGCCTTCATGAACAATTCTGTTTAAGGGAAGCAAAGCTAGAATACAAAATGAATACATGGTACAGGCAAGGTATAAAATGTATATAGAAATGTATATAGAAAATGTATATAGAAAACAATATTTACCCAAGAGAAATAAAAACCAGGATAGTGACTATAGGTAAGAGGGTATACATCCAGCTCTTTTATATTTCATTTATATTGTAGGGAGAATCTTTCTCCTTTTATTTTTAAGATTGCCAATGATGAAATATGAAAAAGCGACTGGGGGTTATTATTTTTTAAATTGACACCTTATTCAATTCAAATTCAATTTTCATTCTTATCTTAATTTGTGGGAATAACCACATCTATAAATTATGGAACTGTTTATACTCAGTTTTAATATTTCTAATATTTTCACTTTTTAATGTGAGTGACTAGAACACTCTGTGTGATATTAATTAGTGTTAAGAAGTGGCAATTTTGACTAATTCTTGAATGTAAGAAAGGTTGCAGTGATGGCCTCTCCTTTGTAAGCCCACCTACAGCTTTGAATGGTTCTCTGCATGCTGACAGCTTTCCACCTAAAGCACCTGTGCCCCACTTCTCTTCTGGAGGCTTCCGCCCATGCTCTGGGGGTTTGCTTGGCTATGTGTAGAACTAGCTCTGAAAGGTGGCAGGGGAGAGGTCTGCTAGGGATAGCCATGAACAGATGGGGGATGGGAGTAGGTGATAAGTGCCCTCTCCTCCTCAGTCTCTGCTAGGACCATTCTGAGGAGATCATTGTACTTGCATGTATTTACCTCATCTTCTGTGATCATTAAACATTTTATTTCTTTTTCTGGCCTTATTGCAATGGCCGAGAACTTCAATACAATTCTCAATAGGAGTGGTGAAAGTGGGCATCTTTGCCTGCTCTTCAAGGCCTCTTTGGTTTGTCACTCCTTCACTGAAGCTTTTCCTGACTCCCTTCTATAGAATCCATCCTTGTTTAGCCTCAGCTTCCAGAGAGGGTAGTGAAGACCTCTGTCCCTGAGTACAGTGGGTTTTATTTATTTTTTCACAGTGAACATTTTTTCCACGTGTCTTTCCCTACTTGGACTGAGATCTTTTCCAGAGTACAAGGAGACTGGTGGATTAGAAAGACAATAAACTGATCTAGATTCAAAACCCCCCTTTATTACTTATTTCTATGTAGATTATTTAATGTCTGAGCTTCATATGTGTCTTTCATAAAACAAGGATAATAACACATGCGTTGAAGAATATTTTGAAATCTTACCATCAAGAAAGTGAAGGATTGGAAGATGATCCCATCAGGCACAAAGGCCTAAGGATTTGTCATGGGAAGGAATGCTGGCCGAAGCTGCTGCTCTCTCATGGTGCCTGTGCTTTCATACCCAAAGCTGAAAACATGCGTGTGAACAACAACGAAAACCCCCATCCTCATTACCTCTCTGCCTCGCTGATCAGTCCCCTTCAGCCACGCCAGCCTGCTCTTCTTCCTCAATGAAGATGAAGCCAGGCTCACTGCTGCCTCAGGGCCTTTGTACGGGCTGTTCTTCCTGCCCAGAGTGCTCTTTCTTCCACTATTTTTTTTTTGTGGTACGCGGGCCTCTCACTGTTGTGGCCCCTCACATTGCGGAGCACAGGCTCCGGATGTGCAGGCCCAGCGGCCATGGCTCACGGGCCCAGCCACTCCACAGCATGTGGGATCTTCCCGGACCGGGGCACGAACCCGTGTCCCCTGCATCGGCAGGTGGACTCTCAACCACTGTGCCACCAGGGAAGCCCTCTTCCACTATATTTGCAGGATGAGTCCCTTCACATCCTTCATGCCCTTGCTTAAGATAATTTAACCCTCCCCCTCCAACCTTTTATATCTCCATTTCTAAATGAAGTTTTTTCTGCCTTAATATTTTCTACTCATGATTTAATTAGAAGTAATTTAATGACTAATTTTATTCTTTGTCCATCTCTACCCCAGAAAGAGGGTGCAGGGATTTCTGTTTTGTTCAGTGCTGTAACCCCAGAACCAAGAGTAGTGCCTGACGCATAGTCAATGCTCATTAATGTTCGTAGAATGAATGAATGCAACTTTGGGGCCCAACCATGGGCAAAGCCTGGACCAGAGAGAGGGTCATGCTGGTGGCAGTAGATGGGCGATCTCAGCTGTCAGTTGAGTGGCTTCTGCTCACAGTGATCATGCGTGTGTGAAGGTGGAATAATAGACTCTGTATTTTTCCACTGAGCTTTGGGGCTCAAGCTTGACACTTCTTTGGACTGAATTTTGGGATAAATTGGGGGTGGGAAGGGTGTACTCTTTGCAATAGGAAAGATGATAATCTGAGCAGTTAATTGGAAACACAAAGGAAAAAGGCCATGTCTGTATCTTGAGAAAGTGGGGCAGGTTGCACCAGTTTCATTCCTCTCCCTGTGTGGATGCCCATCAGTGCTCAATACAATACAGGTACGCGGAACTACTCCCTAATGAAGAATGACTGATTGAGAAGGTTCGGTGTGTAATTCATTATATTGTTTGACCATGGATGACAATAGCCTTGCATTTCCTCTACTTCTCAGCGTTTGGATCCAATTCCACTGACACGCTACAGATTTTAATCAGCACACGTTTCAAATTATCTGCATCTTATGTGCCTACAGAGTAAGATTCATTCCTTAGAGACATCCTTGATTAACTCTCACAGCTGGCCCAGAAGCGGTGTCCTTAACTTGGTCTTAGGCGTCACTCATTCCTGCAGAGACTCTTCAACCCCTTTTCACTGCTCTGCCCAATACATGACTGCCTGCCTTTTTCTTATAGTCTAAAAATATCCCCCCCCGAAGTTATCATTTTATTGTTTTTCTAAGAGAAAAGACTGTATTTAATGATTTAGTCTGAGTCAGAGAAAAGAGGGTCAAAAATGATGGTGAGGACTGTTTACCCTTCTCTGGAAGAAGCCATCCTAAAACTCAGCAAGCGTTTTCCTGAGGTACATTTTCGGGACAGTGCCATCAAAGGGCACCCCCCCATCACCACAAGGTGTTTGTTTTCATGGGGTGTACTGAGAAATTCCCTCCGTGCCAGCACCATCTTTGGTGCCAGATATTCTAGTGTCTGCAATTTGTGTTTAGGAATTAGGGATGCACAATCTCGTTATCACTGTGCCCTGTCCTTCCTGGGTTGTGTGAGGTTGGCCCACACTGATTCCTCAGCTGCTCACATGGGGGTATGTCTATGGAGGGCTCAGAGATCAGTTAAGAAGGCAGATGAGAGCCTTTGCCAAGGGGAGACGGGGACACGAGGGAGACCAGGCCTGCAGCCAGCCTACTGCCCTGAGAACAAGCAGTCAGGAGAATCTCTGCTCTCTTCCATCTCTTTGTCAGCTCTGCCGTGGGGCCACTAGACTAACAAAGACAAACCATCTCCAGGCTGTACACTAAGATTTTTCCAGTTCCATAAAATCAAAAGCCGCAGATGACATTAGGTTTGGAGGCTGTACGTGCCCGCTAATCAAAGCCATGTGCATGTGGAGCATGATTGCAACTGAAAAAAAAACCCAATAAACAGCTTCCAATTTGTTTGCAAAGATGCATGCACGGCAACATGCAGATCCTACTGAGATGGCTGAGGGGACACTCAGAGTTTGTGGTGGGGACAGCCCAGCTGTGAGCACACATGCATTTTATTGATCTCATCAGCATATATTTGCAATTTTCAGAGATCATTTCCTCTTTCTTTTGGAGGGGGAGTGTTATAAGAACTGCCTCTGATGTTTCTCTGCTTTGGTCTTGTCTCTATCCTAACAAAGCATAAAAGCCCAAAACCTCTAGACCAGAGTCTTCAGATTTTTCTGAAGGTGGAAGCAGCCAAACATTATATTGAAGCATATTCTGGGTCAGGGAGCAGTGCTTCCTGTTCAGGTCACTGTAAACTCCCTGCTGACTGTCTCTGCACCCAGGGACATATTATGATGCTCTGACTGCCTTCCTTGGGTTGCCCGTGGTATTCACAGGCCATATATCACACCAAACAAGGGGGTTCTTTCCAAGTTGTAGATTTTATTTTGCAAGCACTCCTGGAAAGAACTCTACTACAAGTTTCAATAACATAAAGAAGTCTGTAGCCTCACTGAACTCACTCACAGAGGAAATAGGTCTGTGTGGTGAGGAAGAGCTAGTTCCCTGATGCCAGGTGGACCATTCCATGATGTGGGTATTTAGTTAGATGTTGCCGGAATCTGCTAAGGATGAGACATGCGCCACATAATACCATGAAAATCCAAAACGCACCATGTGCCCTTGATCCAAATGTTTCCCAGCAAACATGCAGTGTGCAAGCCCTGTTGTCTGAATCTCTGTCCCTTCCTACCTCCTCTTTCCTCTCATTTAGGAAAGATGTCTTTCTCCTGAAGAGTCTCATTATACGTGTTTATGGTCCTTCACACACTAGTTAGAATGTTAAATTCTAGAAATTGTTAGAATATGTTAGTGGTACAATATATGTTGATTGTATGTCATTGGATGAATGAAACTATGTCTCCTTTTCTCCCAGATAATGAGTCTGAGAAAGAGAGTATTTAAGACTCATGAAATGCAGTTCCACAGGCAAGTTGCAAGGAGTTTCATCCGGACTTGAGTGTGCCAGCTCCATCCTTGTGGGACGTACTGGGTCTGGGTGTGCCATGATCGTAGCACTGATGCCACGTCATGATGGACAGCGACATTCTCATTCAGTAACCTCATTCTGAAGACTGAGGTCCTACAACTCACAGGTACCATCATCCATTTTTCTTTTTTCAGTTTTATTGGAGTATAGCTGATTTACAATGCTGTGTTAGTTTCAGGTGTACAGCAAAGTGATTCAGTTATACATATACATATATTCATTCTTTTTCAGGTCTTCTCATATAGTTCATTAAAGAACATTGAGTAGAGCTCCCTGTGCTCGACAGTAGGCACTTGTTGGTTATCTATCTTACATATAGTACTGCATCATCCATTTTTCTATTGGACGACAATGACACACTTTCATGAGTGTGCATATAGCATTTTATAAAAATGGGGCAGATTTTACATGCTGTTTTGTGACCCTTTTAATTCAAATGAATATTTCACAAACATCTCTCCATGTGAAAAGTGTGCTTCAACTCCGACATGTCCAAAGACCACCCTCAATCCACCATGTGGCTGCATCGTTCATTTATTTAAGCTGAAATAGATTTGCAGACAGCTCACAGAGATGAAGGATCAAGACCTCTCTCTCCACCAATCTTCAAAAGCCCTGTTCTTACTTCTGTGTTCGTAATTTTATACTGCTTTTCTTAAATAAGGCTCCCTGAAATGCATGAACTTCATGTCCTGCAAAAGGGTTTTTAGGGCCATCTTATATTTATCTGTACCTTTACTTCCCTTTCATTCCTTACCCTTTTTTGCTCCCCTTCCTTCAGGAAGCAAGCATCTGGCAATCTTGACAGGTCATCACAGGAACACTTTGAAAGCCCATCTGCTATGGACTGAGTGTTTGAGTCCCCCCACAAAATTCATATGTTGAAATCCTAACCCCCAAGGTGATGGTTTTGGGAGGTGGGGACTTTGGGGTGATTAGGTCATGAGGGTGGAGCCCTTATGAATGGGATTAGTGCCCTTATAAAAGAGACCCCAGAGAGCTCCTCATTCCTTCTACCCTATGAGGAAACAGCTAAAAGATGGCCATCTATGAACCAGGAAGAGGACCCTTACCAGACACCAAATCTGCCTGCACCTCAATCTTGGACTTCCAGCCTCCAAAACTGTGAGAGATAAACGTTTGCTATTTAAGGCCCCCACCCAGTTGGTGGTATTTTTGTTACAGCAGCTGAAACAGACTAAGACCCTATCTTTAATCAAATACTCTTTAAATACAAGGAGACAAGCAGCGCTCATAGAGGGAGAGTCCAGGACCCGTGGTTCTTGACCCTGACTCCACTTGAGGGTCACCAGGGAGCTTTCAAAAATGTCATCCCCAGGCCATGCCCCAGACCGAGTGAACTAGAAACGCTGGCGGTGCAGCCCACACCTCAGCATTTTTAAAACTCCCCAGATGATTCCAATAGGAAACCAAGGTTGAGAACCATCTCTAGCTGAGACTCCTTCAGCAGCAGGGGAGATGGTGCTCAAAGCCAAGCCACGAGACACTGTCCCAGGACGGGGCAAGAAGGCACAAAAGTCACAGTCCCAGCCCTGAATAATTCCCTTCTAAGGCTTTCCAAAGCCTTTTAAAAGGAAATCAAAGGAGCAGCTTTGTGGCTGTGGGAAGAAGAGGCACCAACAAAGATTTTCCTTTGGATAAGTCATGTACATGGACCACAACGTCCTGTGTTTTGTTGTAAAGCTTAGGATTCTGCTAGGTGTAATCACTGGTTCTTAACAAGGAAGACATCCATATTCCGGGCTTTGGAGTTGCAGCATCTAGCCAAACTCAGAAAGCTCCACAATTCAAATAGATTTCCCTTTAAAATAGCATGAAACCTTCTCCCTCTCCACCCAGACTTATGGGTTTTTAACCCTTTGGTATAACCAATTATCAGCACAGCTGCTGATTTGTTTCAATCCCCGTTGGGTTGGAAGCTGCTTGCTTGGCTGCCATTCTTGATCTTTCTGGGAGGACAGTGGTGAAGCCTTGAGGCTGGGCAAGGTCTGTGGGGCGAGTCCCTCCCTCCTGCTGCTGTGTCATAATTGCCTGTGAGAATACTAATTTGGGGCTGGCAGAAGACCCGTGCTCTAGAAATCAGATATGTTACTCAACTCTTTGATTTATTTTAGGATCATTAAAAATTAAATGAGGGAAAAAGAAGCAAAATAACATAGAATTCTTCTTGAAAGAATGAAAATCCCCTAGGTATGCTTTTTGACTTTTAGAGTAGAAGGCAGGACTGGGTTTTCCATCTCTGGGGACCATCTGTGGGTCTCAGCAACATGGCTAAGGAGGGGACCACAGGCAAGCTGAGAGGAAAAGCTTTGAGTTACAAGGGTTTTAATGCTGGTCTCCCAGATAGGTGGGAGCAGACAGGCCAACCGTGGAAGAACAGGCCTGTTTCCCTTAAAGCTCCAACGGAATTGAAAGCATATGTGATAGTGATTACTTTTCAGCACTGTGGGTTTGGTGATTTTTCCAGTGGGAGAGCTAGTTTGTGGTGGATTCTGTTAGCAATGAATTAGGATTTAGGAACCAGGAAGAGGTGAGGTTTGACATCAAATAGTTTGGTCATGTGAGTGCAAAGTTTCAGGAACCATCGAAGTGAGGCTTTTCATAAGAATTTTCCACTGCCTTTGGAGGCAACTTGAGATTCTTGCTAAAGAAAAGAGAAAGCTAGTCTAATGATGCCAGATGGTGATAGGGGGCTTCCTTTTGTCATGTAAATTCCAACAGTTTCCTAAGGGCTGCACAGGACAGCTGCTGTTTCTTCCCCCTAAGTCCCAGAGAACGGTACAGCTTCACAGAACTTTCTTTGCAGTTCTGGGACCTCTCCCACGCCCTCATTTATATACACAAACCCCTTCTTTGTGGAATACTTCATTTCCTGGCAAGTGGCTGAGCCAGCAGAGCTACAGGCCCAGATGTTACCCAGCGCTTGAAAGAGTGGACTCAAAATTCACAACACCTGTGCTGAACACTCCTGGCCAGGCCCCCAACCTGGGAAAATGCGTCTTCACAATGTACATGTGACACCAGTGTGGCTGGAGACCGACCACAGCCTGTGTGTCTTTAAGTTTCCTTCCTGACACAGAGACTCCACCCTAGGAGGGAGTTACTGCTTTACTGCTGCCTCTGACCTTTTGTTCCTCCAGTGCTTTTCATGTGTCTTATATCAAGTATGTCGCCCTCCTGATGAGAAGTCCTCCCTCCAGATGTATCAGAGCAAGGAAATGAATCCATATGGAATGCTCCGCACAGACCAGAGCCTGCAGACAGTTCCAGAACCTGGACCACTGCGACAGGTTTATGATTGCAAAAACAAAGCTAGGAAATGGATCCAGCGGGCATACCGAATTCCCCAAATACCTGGGATATTGCCCCCAAATTTCCAGCTGCGGTCAGTTTCTCCTCGCTGACTGAGTGCAACCTGACCTGCCCCAGGGACAAAGCAAGACCTTGCCTGGTCCTCCTGGGTCACTGCAGCGCCGGGGCTCAGAATTAATTATACATCTAACGCAGCTGTATGGAGGGAGTGGTCTGCAGCAAGTCCAGAACCTGCTCTCCCTGACCTTGGGTCCTTGGTGGGCTGTTAGAAATTTAGATCTGCAGCTCAATACAGAGGCCAAGGGTGAAGGTATGGATTCTGAGTTTGAGGTAAACTGGAAAATAGCTTCCGAAAGATATCCGTGTCCTAATCCCTGGGACCTGTGAATGTTAGTTTATGTACAAAAAACAAAAAACAAAAACAAAACACAGGGTCTTTGCAGATGTGATTAAATTAAGGACCTTGAAGTAGAGAGATTATCCTGGATTATGTAGGTGGGCCCTAATTGCAATCACATGCATCCTTATAAGAGGGGGGTAGAGGGAGATTTGATGCACTGAAGGGAAGGCACTGGATCACAGGGGCAGAGTTTGGAGAGATGTGGCCCCAAGCCAAGGACTGCGGCAGTCACCAGAATCTGGAAGATGCGAGGAATGGGTTCCCCCTGAGCCCCCAGAGGGAGTGGGATCTGCCAACACCTTGATCTCAGCGCAGTGACACTGATTTGGGACTTCTGGCCTCCAGACCTGTAAGAGAATAAACGCATTATTCTAAGGCACCAAGTGTGCGGTAATTTGTCATGGCAGCAATAGCAGCAGAGGACACTACTAACCCCGGGGGCAGAGGGAACAGGTCGGGGGTGGGGTCTTGGAGACCACTTGCATTTAAGGAGGTGGTGGTGTGGACAGAGGATAAAAAGTCAGTGTCGAAAACTAGACATCAAGCAGGAGTAACACTGAGCTCTCCGCCCCCAGGATCCAGCCCAAGTCAGGCATCTCTACTGTGGGATTCCCCTCCCGATGTTCCCAGCAACCTAGTGATATGGCGTCTGGAATCACCTGGCTCTATCTCAACCCAGACGTGTGTATTTGGTGAGGTGCATACCCTCCCCCATCTATGAAGATGCTGATACTAATAGCTCTCTTTATTATTAGCTAGGTGAATGGCTAAAAGCATTTAAGGAAAACGACCTCTTCCTCAGTCCTGTGGGGCTGCAGTGAAGTGATTAGTGCCAAAGGCCTGATCTTTAGGAGCAGGAGGGATGGCCGGGAAGTGGTCTTCGGAAAAAGAATCACCAATGCCACTTCACCTACAACACAGAAAAAATCTACCCATCCTTCCACCCAACCCATCCCAATTCAACCCAGACCTCCGCCTTAGAGTTGGGAAGTGGAATCAAGTGACCCTGAAAAGACCTCTGTGGTCCTATTTCTTCCTGACTGAGCTAGCATTTCTCACTAGGCCATTACATATACCTCTGGTGGATGCTGCCCACAAGAGGAACTGGGTCAGGTAAGGCATTTTCTTTGTAGCTCTCAGGCTTTATACAGCAAGATACAGTTTACCATGCATTGGTGGCATGGCAAGAAAAGATGGATGTGAGGGGTAAGACCCAGATGAGAATTTCAGGCAACCCATGGAAAAGACATCACTGGTCTTTGGATATCACAGAAGTGGACGGGGTCCAGGACTGTGTATGGGGCTGTTGGATCTGTAGTATGGGCTTCACGTCTGAGGCCTGTGAGCTAAGAGCATCACACCAAAACCCAGAGATTCATGGCAGATTCGTGGAAGATTGCTTTTCCTTGCTTCAAGGCAATGACGTCTGAGTCTGCTGTCTCTTAACTATCTCTCTTCCCTGAACCTCAGACACCTCCTCTTTGTTCCTTTGTTCCCTAGTGCTGAGTTTCTTGGGAGCCTTCAGCAAAGGAACTAAGAAAATGTCTGATTCCCAGAGTTAATGGGATAACCTATACTGTCCCCAGAAGACTACTCAGCCCTTAATTCAGAGGCCAACAATATAAATACTTCCATTCCCTGGGTTGAGAATCTTCAAAAGCAAAAATAGTTATTCCTTAGGTCAGCAGTCCTTAGCTTGTGGTTGCAACCCCCAGTGGGAAGATCTAGTCACTGGCAGAGTTGGGAGGTGGGTGAAAAATTAAGAAGAAATGTCCTGTGTGAGGACTGTCAGAGCTCTGCAGGGACCAAGGCATCCATGGGATTCAGAGTCTGAGTCATGCCAAGGGCAGTGACAACAGCTGACCGTATGTGGCCAAGAGGCATCGAATCGGGTGACTCAACCTCAGGGCCTCCCACAGCTTCCTGGCTATGCGGGCACCCACACACAGGACAGAGTCAAGCCGGGACTACCGAATTGTATTTCCCACAGCTCAAAGAAAGTACCCATGGTTTCAGAATGAGTCAGAGCAGGACAAGATGGGTGAGTGTTTTCTGATGACTTTTTTTTTTAATTCCAAAGAAGTTGAATGCTTGAAAGTTGTGAGCTCAGGCTTAGCCAAAGTAACGCAGATAAGTAAGAAATGGAAAAGCTGTAACTGCATTTCAAAGTTAATTTTAGTCCCCTACCTCAAGTGAGCCTTGAGTATAACAGCTTTGAGAGGCCTATGCAGAGAAGCAGACCATAGAATTTTCTAGGAACTTGAAACTTGTGATCATTGATGCTGCAGGAAGAACAATGCTTCCACTGAAACAGGCTGGTCAGTCATCCTAGAGCCCCCAGGTCCCACCACCTCACTGGCAGTGAGTGTCCTGTATAGGGAAGGAGACTGGGATCCCGGAGCACTGGTCGCTCCAAGCCTCCATAAAGAGGCTCTTGGAGCTCCTCAGGCCTCAGTGCAGTCAGCTCAGTTCTCTGGATTTCTCTCACTGAGTCTTACCCCCAAATGTGTGGAAAAGAAGAGAAAAAGGAAAGTGATTAACTAGGAAAAGGACTCATCCAATCTCTGCTTCTTCCTGGGTCTCGTGTCACCTCCACGTGGAAGAGAATGTTTCCCAGTGCCAGGCTGGCCAGAAGCTGGTGCTCAATGGTGAGACAAGCTGGGCAGCTGGAAACACCGAGGTGGTGAAAGGATCCGAGGGGATCTGGGTGAGGCATGAAGAGCACTGATGGCAGAGTCTGAAGCTACTCTGGGCTCAGGTGCAAAAAGCTCCCACCTCTGCTGGGGGTCGGGAGGGGGAGGGGTAGAGGGGGTTTGGTATTTGCCACCCTGACCTGTGTGACTCTCGCTCAAGCCCAAGCCTCCCAATCAGCAGTATTTTGTTGATGAATGCTCGTTTACTTTTCTCTGTGTCCTCAGAGACTTAAGACAGAGGCTACAGTAGTTCTGACATCATTCCCATATCCCATAACAGGTATGTGGAGTACCTGTTATTACCTGCCAGGTATGGTTCTAGGCACTGAGGAAACAGCAGCAAAAAAAGACCAAAAATAAACAGTAAAAAACAAGCAAAAAACTCTTCAGAATCCTGTCATTATAGACCTTATATTGTAGTCAGAAAAGACCAATTAAAAAAATTACCATGATGAAGAAGTCAATTTCATCCCTGTCTTCCTGTCTGTGTAAAACATCACACAGCTCCTTTGGACCTTCCTCATGTCATTTGCTGATAAAACAAGCTGTCATTGGATGGGGTCCCTTCCATCCCCTGCATTTGATTTAGGACTCGTTCCTTGTCTGAATCCAGTCATGTTGGGAAAAGGACACGGGTGCACCTCTAACAAGCCCAATGGTCACTCTTCACTTCCTTGTGGAGTCTGTGCTTTGTGCCAGGTGCTGCGCAAACACAGTGAAAGTGTGTCTGTCCTCCGTGTGTGTAGAGCTTCTCTTCCAGTATGGGGGACAGATAATAAACGAGATAGTGACAAACTGTGATCATTGTTAAAGGGAAATTAAAGTGGTGACCCTGTAGAGAAGGGCTTGTTGGTGTGCTCGAGGGCAGCTGCTCTGAGAGGTGTAGCACGGGCAGGAGACTCTGGGACAGTCCAGACGGTACGATGCTGGGCCTTTGGACCATGTAGGGTGTGGATTTTATTCTTGGTGCAGAAAAGTGACTCTCTGTTACTCTGTAGATCGAGCTGCTGGGTATTGAGGTGATTGTAGGGCAATGAGCCTTTATCCCTGCCTGCAACAGTACCAGCAACGGGCAAGAAGAGGCACTTCCCTCACCCACCCAGTTTTCCATTTCCCCAGGGAAAGGCACTGGGCAGGGACCAGATGGACGCGGAGATGATGGGAGGAACGTCTCAGTCAGAGGAGCCTCTGCTTCTTTATGGGCCCATAGGCCATGGTAAGAGGGAGAGGAAAGGCCTAGAGTAGGGCAAAGTGCGCAGCCAATGTTCCCAATTAAGGGGCCTCCGGATAGAGGTACCTGGGCTGGGGAAGCAGACATGTGCAGAGCACGGCTGCCCTGGCAGCACCTGAGTCCTTGACTGCAGCCTCCTCCAGAAAATTGCAGCATGCAGACTGTGCCCCAAGTCTGGTGTGAGGGGGAGGCTTTCCCCGACGAGGTCTGCTGGGCAAAGCCTTGTATTTGCTTGTGGTCCAGCCTGAAAGATCACACGTGGGGTTTTGGCCTGACCCTGGATTTTGGCCTCCCCAGTGAAGAAGATGGATTTTAGGGGGAGTCACCATACATTCAGGTTTGGGGCACAGTCCCTACTAGAACCTATTGTTCTGGCATCACTATTACCAATGCCCCAGTTCATCCAGGGGAGAGTTCATCCAGGACCAGACATAGCCATAGCAACGGAGAGAAGTGAAGAGAGAGGAGGTTTCGGAGACCAATCTATAGGATGTGCTAATGCAGGGGTCCCCAACCCCCAGTACCGGTCCGTGGCCTGTTAGGAACCGGGCCGCACAGCAGGAGGTGAGTGGTGGGCAAGCAAGCGAAGCTTCATCTGTGTTTACAGCCGCTCCTCATCACTCACGTCACCGCCTGAGCTCCGCCTCCTGTCAGATCAGCGGCGGCATTAGATTCTCCTAGGAGCGCGAACCCTACTGTGAACCGAGCAGGCGAGGGATCTAGGTTGCGCGCTCCTTATGAGAATCTAATGCCTGATGATCTGAGGTGGAGCTGAGGTGGTGATGCTAGCGCTGGCGAGCGGCTGCAAATACAGATTTTCATTAGCAGAGAGGTTTGACTGCCCGGAGACCATAATAAATTAATTACTTGCAGACTCATATCAAAACCCTATCAGTGAGTGGTAAGTGAAAACAAGCTCAGGGCTCCCACTGATTCTGCATTATGGTGAGTTGTATAATTATTTCATTATATATTACAATGTAATAATAATAGAAATAAAGTGTACAATAAATGTAATGCGCTTGAATCATCCTGAAATCATCCCCGTCATCCTGGTCCATGGAAAAATCGTCTTCCACGAAGCTGGTCCCTGGTGCCAAAAAGGTTGGGGGCCACTGTGCTAATGTATTGGATGTCAAGGATGGAGGAAAAAGAAGAATCAAGAACATATCCCTGGATATTTGGCTTGAGCAATTGTAAATTATCATATATGAATAACAAAAAAGTGGTGTCAGCAATTGTTAGAGAAAATGCGAAAATGTTGATGTTTAGTTTTGATCATTAATTTTCACCAAATCACTGATGACTCAACCTAGCTGCTGTTGACGCTGGCATTCTGTGGGAAAAAAATACATTATAAGATATCATATTTCCCCCTAAAGTTGAAACAGTCAAGACTAATTTTAAAAACTATGCTTCTATGATAATGTAGCTAATCATGAGTAATACTCTCAACAAAAGGTAAGCACAAAGGAAAAACTAAAACCCCCAACCTTCCATGATTGTTGTTTAACTTCTTTACCCATAAATTCTCCCTCTCTAAACACAAAGGTTTTAGTTTAATTTCTAAGTAAAAGGAAAATTGACCGAGCCTCACACACATCCCTCCACTAGACAAGCTAGTAAAAGAGTCTCAAATTGAAAACAGAAAGAGAGGGGTCAGATGAACAGGGTGAAGTCCAGCGTTAGTGACAGAGATGCTCTGAGCTTGAGGTCCTTCCTGCATCAGAAACCGGCCCCAACCCAGCCCCATGCTCCCTGTCCTTGCTGAAAGGGTCAGCATCACTCCTGCTGACTCCTTGACCCAATGAGGAAGAAATAGCCTGGGAGGAGGCATTCTGAAGCGGTGGAAAATGCATGGAATTCGGAGCCAGACACACCTGGGTTCAGTCCTGATCTCCACCGCCTATTAGTTAAGTCTCTGGGAAAGTAACTTCTCTGAGCCTGGTCTGCAAAGTGTAGATTCCACGACAGACCACCCAGGCTTTTCTGATGACTCGGAAGTGTGTATATGAAGCGCTGAGCACAGTGCCTGTCATGTATGGAAAGCCAATAAAAATGCAGATCCCAATTCAGGCTCCTGCAACTTAATGGTAGAAGTCCAGGGATTTTAGAGCACAGGAGTGATTTTTAAATTTCTTTTTTTTGGATGGGAAAACCTCTTTTTTTAAACTCATAGGATGCTTAAAAATATTTACGCATAGCATTTCCCAATGGAATTTTTAAAAAGTAGAAAGTAAGGGGCATCTGTTTATCTACCATGATTCAAGACCTTTATGTTAAAAAAAAAAAGATGTTAAAATTTTTGCATGTAATAATAAATTTTTGTTCTTGAAGTAAGAATGGAAATTTGAAACTCCCTCCAAAAAAAAAAAAAAAATCCTCCCATGCTAAATGTTAAGACTATCACATAGTTTATGCTGATTCAGGACCTTATCTACAATGTTGAAAACAGGTATTTCAGCCAAATTTAAATACAGGGAGAACTATATATTGAAACACTTTAGGTTCACAGATAAACACATGAATTAGCATGGCTGTAATTTTTTCAATTGGATGAAAATAACAAACAATTCCTGTAGAACATCTTCTGGAAACCTAAATCTACGGTTACTAGGAATATTTATCAGTAAATCCTTCTTCTGAATAAGCTCTTGTATAATGTTCTTCTTCTGTCTTCTGGAAGCTTCAGTAGCCAGCAGTGGGGACTCTTCCTCAAATTTGTCGTGATTTCCCACCTCCACACTGTTTGCTGTGTGTCGTATAATTACAAGAACACTGGATTTAGAGGTGGGAAAATATGAATGCTTGAAATCAAACTTCTCCCTGACTTTGGTTAATTACACAACCTTTCTGTATCAGCTAGCTATTTCCACAGTAATGCTGCATAACAAACACTCCCAAATGCAATGGCTTTTTGCAAATTTTTACCCTCATATTCATGGACCTACATGTCGATGCCACGGAGCTGGTCAGCCCTGGGCTTGGTGGGCAGCTCTGTTTCAGGCTGTGGGTCAGCTGGGCTTGGCTCTGGGCTTTAGGATAAACTCAGGTCTGCTGCAAAGTTTAGTTCAGGGGTCAAGGCTAAAGAGGCAGCAGCCACACAAAGGAAGCTCTTTTAATAGCAGACCTCAGTGCATAAGAGAAAGGCAAACTGCCCAAGCATGTCAAAGGCTTGTGCTCATTCTACATCTGCCTACATTCCATTGGACAGAGCGTGTCCCAATGTGATGAAGCTGCTTGGGAGTGGCGGTGTGTATTTGTGGATAATCACCCAAACTAACAGACTGCCCAAAGCCATCTGTAAAACTGTAGTGCTTCCCACCTCCCTGGCTGCTGTGTGTGTGAGTGTTCGACAGACCCAAGTGTCTGTTCCGTGTTGAGATCAGCATTGTCCTGGTCTAGTTGTCCAAACACAGGAATAAGAATCAACTGGACTGACACACAACTCTCATCCTGTAACTTCCCGGGGCACTTCAGTGGCGTGCAGCCCTGCAGCAGGGCTAAGGGGCGCTCCTCTGGCTGAGCCCCTCTGCCTGGTTCCAGCGACCACAGCTTTCCCTACTAGCACACTTGTTTGGTGTCTATCCCCCGACCAGCCTGCCTGACCCTCTGTCGGTGGAGGGGCTTGATAGCTAAAGTTGTTCTTTTACTTTTCCTTCCTAAGAGCTGTAGAGACCAGGACAGATAACTGCTTCATTCCCTTTCTTTCTTTCTTCTCCTAAACTCATCCCAAGTACAAATCTTATCCAAAACACATCTTTGATAATCTGACATGAGTCTGGCAGCAAAATAAGATTCTTAGAGAATTTATGTCATCATCTTGATAATGGAACATTCCCCAGTGATTCCCTTAGAACATGTCTGTTTAATTCAGAGTGGTTTGGGAATACAGCTGCTTTTGAAATGGACCAGCTCGTGGTCAGCAGCTGTACACATGAGCTGCTTTAACCTGGGAACATGTGAATTCTGGTTTGTGGGGATGGTCGTCTTGTTTAAGGGACAACAAACAGTTGTAGAATTGCTGGTGACTCAAGGGTGAAGGGTCTCTCTGAGAGCTCTGTGGTCCTTGGCAGTTATATGTTCAAAGACAGAGGCTTTGCTTCTGTTGCATCAGAGCCCATAACTTCCAATTCTGATGTGGAGGCACTGAAATCTTTCATCTGAAGCTTTGGTTGAACCACCATTGGGGGAAGTGTAAAATCAGGGAGAGATGCAGTCTGTCGAGTGCACGGTTGCAACGAAGACGCTACTGTTTTGGAACACAGAGAGTTGAGTCTACTTGATCCAGATGCCATAGTGTCAAGGGTCACAAGGCCTTTGAGCCTGGAAGACTCAAACCCTGTTTCTATCAGTTAACACTGTGTGTCTTAGACACGCACTTAATTGCTCTGAACCTCAACTCGCTCATCTCTAATGAATACAATCATACCTCACCCCCACTGGGTGGTTGTGGGGATTTGAGATAATGTAGCAAAGCAGCCAACACAAGGTGCCGTTGCAAGAGGCTGTAAAGCACAGGTGTTCAAGTCCTGTTTGCTGGTGTCGCCCACCTGGATTGAGTCAGGAATCTGTCTCTTACCAGCTGCGTGTCTTTGGGAATGTTGCTTCACCTGTCTGAGCCTCAGTCTCTGAGTCTGTGGAATGATGATGGTGGATCACCTGCTTTGCAGCTGTTTGTGAAGGTCAGATGAGGTGATGTGGCGTGTCAGTTGTCCTGCACCAAGAGTCATGGCGAATCCCATGAAATTGAAGGCCACAGGAAGAGGTAGGGCACACGCCGTATGTCAGGGCCAAGGTTGAAGGCAACCTGACTCAGGTGGACACTGGTGCCTCCAGAAAGGCCTCTCCAGGTTGCATTGGTCAAAGGTAGAATGAGGCCTGTCAGCTCACCTCCTGAGCGGTCTTGACTTATGGCTCAGGGCTGCGTGGCCTGAGAGACCAGCGGAGCAGTGTTGTAAGGACATCCGCACAAAGCAGCGCTGATCTCAAAGATGGTCTGCTGGGAGGCTGTCAGAAACAGGGGAAAGCCTTAGAGATTCTCCATGAACTAGGCGAGGCAGAATAACTACTTCTCCATTGAGATAGAGTCTGGCTGCCTCTCCCTAAGCCTTGATGTCTTGTTTTGGAAAAGGATTCCAAATCATTTGTTTCCCCACTTTCCTTGAAGAAAGATCATTGTCTTTTTCCACTGTTTATTTATTTTTCCCAGCATTTATCCTCAGACGAAACACGGCCACACGCCACCCGCTTTGTCTTCACACTGGAGGTTTTGACTTTGTGTGGGGTGGGGAGTGATGAGATGGGCTGAGAAATGTCAGCCCCCATGGTGGGGGAGGGAGGGCCAGCTGGGGACCCTAAAAAGCCACAGGCTGGAGCCCGTGAAGCCTACACCAAGGGCTACAGCAGGGACCCATCAGGCCAAACCCTGCTGGAGTTTTACACTGAGTCCTGACACACTTTCCAAGGGTTATACTCCCAGGGTGAATCCGGCTCAGCTATAGCTGGGCTGTGGCTGGCAGATTCACTCATTCTATTGATATTTTCTAAACATCTACTAGGTCTTGGGCAAGACCCCCTAGTCCTTGCCACAAAGGCTCAGGGAGAGGAACATGAACCAAAGAATCTGAGAAATAACAAACAAGCAATGCCTGGAAGAAAAATACAAAGAACCATGAGTGCCTCTAACAGGGACGTGATTTACTCCAAAGAAGCAGAGAAGATTCTCCTGAGACAGTGAAATCTGCTGAGCCTTGTACCGATTCTCTCAGTATACGTGAGATTGGGCTCCCTGGAAACAGACCAGCAGAAGGGTTACCAGGCAGTGTTCCCAGGAGAACTCCACAAGGACATGGAGGAGACTGGACACGGGGACAGCTGACCTATAACGTGGCTGCAAATAAGACCCCCAGGCAACCGGCAGGTAACTCTGCAGATGGGATGCTCCTGAAGAGTCGTCCCAACCGAGGGGAGAGAGTTTGGTCTCTGTGTCCCCAGGTCAGGTGGTCATTGGTCATGGCACACCTCTGGGACCAGGAGAACCCTGAGTCAGGAGTTCCCTGGGGCTGAGGGCAATTCCCAGTAAGGGATGCAGCCATGAGCCATCAGCAGCCCATATTCCCTGCAGCTGGGGAGGGTGCATCTGTCTGGAGGAGGGAAGCTGGGTGGAGCATCAGGGAGCCGTCGCAGCCAACAAATCCCTGTTGAAAGCCCGCTGGGAGTTAGGTCCTCTTCTAAGTGTCGGGAGTCAGCACGAACAAGAGGCACACTCTCCACCCTCACACCAAGTGCTGATGGTTCTAAAATCTCACCCCATTCCACTCGTCTCCCCTGAGATGTATGCCTGGATCCCCGACTGCCTACATGATATGTCCTCTGGGATGGGACACACAAACACACACACACACACACACACACACACACACACACACACACACACAGCAAACTTAACATGCACAAGCCAGACTCCTTATCTCTCCTCCCCCGACCAAACTCGCTCTTCCCACAGCCTTTCCCAAATCTGCTGGGGGGAAATTCATTCTTCTAGTCCATCAGGCTGGAAAGCACCCATTTCCCACTGATCAGTTCTACCCACATCTCGAATCCAGAATTTGACCATATCTCCACCTCCATGGCCACCACCTTGACCCAAGCCTCCATTAACGTTAGCTCTCACCTGGATTATCACAGTAATCTCCCTGGCTTCCCTGTTTCTGCCCTTGCCCCATGAGTCTATCCTCAACCCAGCAAGCGCTGTGATCTATTAAATCACGTGTCAGTCGATGCCACTGTGCTGCTCACCGCTCTGCAGACCTGGTCTCATTCAGGACAAAGCCCAAGCCTCACCATGGTCTCTACAACCCTCCTGTCACCAGCTTTATTTTATTTATTGTCCATCTTTCCAACTGAAATATAAGCTGCATTGAGGGGAGAGTTTTTATTTATAATTGATATTTTTATACCTATACTACTTCCAGTACCTAGGACATGAGCTAGTACATACTAGGTTATCAATAAATGTTTGGTGCATAAAAGGAATAACTTGATTGCTTAAATCGCCTCCCCAAACCTCTCGTTGGAGAACATGAAGCTACTTGAAATGGAGTTCAATATTTCACATCGGCTAACAGGATATGCTTTTACGTCAGCCCCACCTGAGACTGGACCTCACCTGTTTTCAGGGTGCAATCCCCATCAAGGGCTCAGACTCTGTACAAGGCAAGCATGTGCCTGAGTCCTTGCTTGCGGTGATTGACATGGGAAGGTCTTGATCACTTTGGGATTGTTTCTTTGAATTGACTCCAGGCTGAGTGTGGACCAGGTGGAGCCCAGATTCTGTCTGAGTTAAACCACAAAGAGAACTTAAAGATACTTCCTGTATCTTGTTCCCCTTCAGCTGCATAGAAGGAAGAAGATAAAAAAGGGAGGCTTGATGGCCAAGCCTGTATCTGATCACTGGAGGATGAAGCCATGGATGGTGGAGTCATGAAAAAGAAGAGATGCATCACATGGTGAGGATGAGCTTCTCCTTCCCAATTATCCCAGGGGCTGATCTGAATCATGGAGAAGGTCAAAGATCCTTGGAAGGAAGAACATGCAGTCCTGTGAGTGGGATTGGACGTCCAGCCTGAGTGGAGATGGAGTCACAGTGAGGATCCAGCCCATCAGCACAGGTTGAGACCAAACACTCTGCCTTACCCCTGACTTTTATACAGTCAGAAAAACAGATTTTGTCTCCAAAAATTCACATCACATGAATTTTTAGTTATGAGTGTTCTGTAAAATAGACCATTTCCTCTAGTTAAATAAAGAACTTGTGAGCCATGAGCTGAACTTTTCTGAAAACAGCTTGATTTGCAAGCCAAGCTATATGTCTAAGAATGGATGTTGATGAGGTCCAGCCAGCTGGACTTTCCAGGAAATCCTCTGGGCTACATTCACAGAAGCTTCTCCCTCACTTTCATCAACAATATAAGTTTGTAACTAGATGGATGTCTTTCCTGAGCTCTAAACTTTTTATTTTCTGGGATTCTGTCATAATTACAAATTTTATTCTCAAAACACATGAAATTCATTTTTCCAACTTGTCTGAAACCTTGAAAAAACAGAATGAAATTAGATACAGAGGCCAAACCCAAGGCACTCAGAGCTACAGGGAGCTGCTGTCTTGGCCTTGTAGGAGGGCAGAGAGGGAAGTTGGTTGGAGAAGATGCCTGCACAGTTGGGCCCAAGGGCTTGGATCAGAACTTACTCTCAGCGAGTTGTCTGCGTCTCCCACCCATCTTCCAGCCCAGAATATTCGCTTCAGTTCCCAGGAAGCAGTGCTATCATCCTGGATTCCAGAACCAGGGTAGCACCCGGACTGACTCACCAGCTGACCCTCCAGTTAAGCGACGAAGACTCCCAGATAGGAAAGTCACGTTTTCCACAGGACCTGCATCCTAGTCATTTCTACAATTGGGGACCAAGATCTGGGATCTTTCTGTTCTGATCTTGAGAAAAGTAAAACGTGGGATTCTGTGTCTGGAGGAAGAAGGCCCAGGTAAACCCCGAGAAGGCCCAGGACAGGATGTGGACACAAGTCCTCCAGTATATCCCAGAAAGGTGGCTTCAGACAGACAACTAGTCAGTTCACCCCTTCTACCCCTCCCACCTCCAGGGAGAGCTGGAGGAACTACCCATGGCTTGTCTCCATCACCCTTCCCTTTATCTGTCCATGCCCATAAATAAGTGAGGATAAAACTCAATGTACAGCCCAGAGAGCAATTTTCACTGGGCGCCTATGGAGAAGCAAAGGGGTCTCCCTTTCCTCAGAAATGATTCTCACCACATTCCTCCCAGAGACACTGTTCATCCACTGGGCTCCAGTATTCAGCCAACAGGGAGGGAGGAATTCCTACACTATCTCAGCCATCCGGGGAAGTTACAGTGGACTCTGTGACACAACTCCGGCCCCCTGGGCATTTAGAATCTAAATTCCCAGTGTGATGAGAAGCTCAGGCCTGATGTTTGTCATCTATAGACAGCAGGCTACGCGGCCTTCTGGATATTTACACCCTCTGAGGAGAGATGGTCCTTAAAGGTACAATTTGGCTTCTCTAAAAAGGTGAGATAGTGAAGACCCAGACAGTGCAGCTTGCCTGGAATGAGACAGTGAATCACACAGAAAATGAGAAAGAAAACATAATCTCTGGGCTTGCAGCCCATGAGACCATTTTCTTTTTCTTGTTAAAAAAAAGCACAAATTAAAATGAATCCATGTAATACCATAAAAGCTTACTTCACTGATAAGTCAGACACAGACAAATATCATATGATATCACTTGTGTGTGGAATCTAAAAAAAATAATACAAATGAACTTACTTATAAAGCAGAAATGGACTCACAGACATAGAGAACAAACATATGGTTACCAAAAGGGAAAGGTGGGGAGGGATAAATTGGGAATTTGGGATTAACAGATACACACTACTATATACAACATAGATAACCAGCAAGGACCTACTGTATAGCACAGGGAAATATATTCAGTATCTTGTAATAACCTATAATGGAAAAGAATCTGAAAAAGAACATATATGTGTATATATACATATATATATATGAATTACTTTGCTGTACACCTGAAACATTGTACATCAACTCTACTTCAATTTTAAAAAAAAGAAAAACAAACTTAGTTTGCCGAGAATATTGCTCTACTTAAAAGCGTGAAGGGCTGTCTCTAGTACAGAACTTGCTTATTTAAGTGTATTTTTATAAGTAAAATTAGACCCATTTTGTAAGTAGAAGAAGATTTTGTGCACTTAAAGACTGATTAATTTTTTAATTTATTCACATAGAAATATTTTCAACTTCCAATTATACACAAGACATCACATGCATAAACGAGTATAATTCCTTTCCTTTTAAAATTTACTCAACATACATAGCACCTTGGCCCCAATATTATTTATAATTGTGTTTTAAATAAAGAACAATGTATCTTGGGAAAATAGGAAGGTAAGTGTCCTTTTTTAAGCCTCTAATGATGTGCACTGCAGAAGGTGAGGATTAACTGAGAGAAGCAGCAATGGAAAACTAGGAGAGAGACATGAACTATCTCACTTTTGTGCTGTTCAGCCATCTCAGTATGGGAAACAACAGATAAATATCTTCAGTCCTCATTTCTTAATAGTCAAAGATGATGCACTAAAAGGCTTTGGGTTTCATCAGCAGTGTGATTTGTAGTCGCATGTCTTGAGTATCAGGTGACATGGGACGCTGCTACAACATGCTACTTGTTCACTGGCCAGAAACATGACCAGCCAGGGGACAAGGCAGACCAGAAGGCCATGGGATTAACACCCTGAAACAGCCCTAAAGCAAGGATGGGTGGAAGGTGGTGGTCCAATAGCCAGACCCCTTGCCCTCGAAGGTGAGTTGGGTGCAGTTTCCCAGGGGGACTGAGCCTCCACTGCTCACAGTGGAAGCTTTGCTTATTAATGTGCCCTGTGTTTGCTTTCTTCTTTTTCCAATGCTTCAGCACATCATGAGGTCCCCCCAATTCCAGCCCTTCCTTACCCTGCTGGACTTTCCTGCTTGGTAGACAGGTTTGAAGGACTTTGCTAAGGCAGACATTCTCATGCAGATCACTCTGAATAACCAGCCTGCTTGCCTAGCCCACCTGTTGCCATGGTTATTGCACAGAGGGGACATCAAGTAGACTATGGACTCAGAACACGTTCCTTCTGAACCCCAAATCTACCAGCTTGCACCTGCGTGTTTGTTCCCCAAAGTACTGGTTCTAGATTATTTCCCAGAAACTGGCAAGGAGGCTTTTTAACATCACTCAAACTTTACTTCTACAGTAAACTTATTAACTAAATAAATAACACATGCCACAGTTCTTCCTGACTCCACCCCCATCTAAGCTAGACCAGTGGCTGGGGTGTGGCGATGTTGCCCCAGGTGGACACGAAACATTTCCTTAACATTTGCTTCAGGCAAAGTTGGTGCCCAGACCACCATCCTGGACCAGCATCAATGGTTTTCTTGTGTAAGCAGCACTGAGGTTTGGGCTTTTTCTCCCATGGGAGAAAGCATAATAAAAACCTATCAACCATCTATGAACCAGGAGGGGGGCTCTCACCAGATACTAAATCTGCTGCCACCTTGATCTTGCACATCTCAGCCTTCAGAACTGTGAGAAGTAAATGTTGTTTAAGCCACACAAACACACAAAAATATCCATTAACTTCAGAAATGATTGTAGCCCATTTTTAATTCTTTGGCCAGAGGAGTGATCCAGTTGTTGCTCTCCTGACCTGCCCTTGAGAAAGATGCAAACCTTCTGTGTGACACAAAAGCTGTAGTTTGCTCCCAGGACTCACCCACGCCTTCCTTAGAACTGCAAAGTCTCTCCCTTTAATATTATAGATTACTTAACAGTGAGTCATCGCAATCTGAATTGTCCGATGTCTTACTATATTTAGGGACCTTCCTCCCCATGTGTCCCTGGAAGATTCCTAGTGACCCTGAACTCAGGCAGGGATGCTCAGACCACTGTAATCTTCCCAGCTGAATGCTGTCCTGTACTGACATCAAGCATCTTGCAGTGGAGACCAGAACGTGTTGGCAATAGCCAGAAATGAAAGACCTTTTCTCGTGCCTTGTATTTCCTAATATCACTTGGCAAACAACCACACTGTAACACCTGAGTGTAAATATGATTTAATCCTTATTATTTGATTGTAAATCCCAGCATCACAGGAGCATCAGAAAAATGTACTTATTCTCTTTCAGCTCAGAAGTTCACCCTCACATGGGCTACTCGTTACAAGGGTCCAAGAAAGTGTTTTCAGGGCTCTGTAAATATTCTAGGAGGTCTTTTTGGAATATTTTGCTTTTACGACTCTAGTTGATTGAAAAAACTATGGTTGAGGAGGTAGGACCAAGATGGCAGAGTAGGGAGACCCTGAGCTCACCTCCTCCTGTGAGTACACCAAAATTACAACTATTTATGGGGCAACTATCTATAAGAACAGCCTGAAGACTAGCAGAAAAGAGTTTCCACAACTAAAGATCTAAAAAAGGAATCACAGTGAGATGAGCAGGAGGGGAAGAGACACAGTATAGTCAAGACCCATACCACCAGGTAGGCGACCACAAATAGGAGGATAATTACAATTGCAGAGGTTCTCCCCAAGGATTGAGGGGTTGAGCCCCACATCAGGCTCCCCAGCCTGTGGGTCCTGCACTGGGAAGATGAACCTTCACAACATCTGGCTTTGAAGGCCAGCAGAGCTTGAGAACAGGAGAGCTGGAGGGCTGTAGGAAATAGAGGCTTCATTCTATAGGAAATAGCAACTCTATACTTAAAGGGCATGCACAAAACCTCACATACACCTAGTCCCAGCGCAGAGGCAGTAGTTTGAAAGAAGCCTGGGTCAGACCCACTTGCTGATCTTAGAGAGTGTCCCAGAGAGGCAGGGGGCAACTCAGACTCCTCCTGGGGACATAGATGCTTGCAACAACCGTTTTTGGGTACTTGTTCTTCTATGATGACACTGGTGCTGGTAAACACCATTTTGAAATCCTCTCTCTAGCCTACTAGGACCAGGGGCTTACCTATCCATCAATGGGCTGACACCAGTCCTGGAACCCCTGGACCATGCAGCAGACACCCACCAGCAGGCTGGCATCAGCCCTGAGCACACCCAGGTTGCACAATCAGACATGCTTGGACCTGGTTCCACCCACCAGTGGGCCAGAAGCTACCACATGAGGCAGAGCTTGGCAGCCAACCTGGCCAGGGGCCAGCCCAGTGTACCAGAACACTCACAGTAGTTGGACTCTCCACAACAGAAGGCCCATGCAGCCCACATAGGGGCACGCCTAGAGCCTATAGCTCTGCTGATCAGAAGGAATTGTGCTGTTGGGCACCATAGGACATGTCCTACATAAGGCCACTTTTCCAAGATTGGGAAATATAACCAACCTACCTAATACATAGAAATAACCAAAGAGAATTAGGCAAATAAGGAGACAGAGGAATATGTTCCAAATGAAGGAACAAGACAAAACCTTTAAAAAAGGTCTGAACAGAGTGGAGATAGGCAATCTACCTGATAAAGAATTCAAGGTAATTATCAAAATGATGCTCAAAGAACTTGGGAGAAGAATGGATGAACACAGTGAGAATTTCAACAGAGTTGTAAAATATAAAAAAGAACAAAACAGAGCTGAAGAATACAATTAGTGAAATTAAAAAAATACATTAGAAGCAATCAATAACAGATTAACGATACAGAGGAACAGATCAGTGAACTGGAAGACAGAGTAGGGGAAATCACCCAAGCTGAACAGAAATAAGAAAAAAGAATTTTTAAAAATGAGGATATTTTAAGAGACATTTGGGACAATAGCAAACAATAACATTCACAGTATAGGGGTTCCCAAAGGAGAAGAGAGAGAAAAGGGGGCAGAGAATTTATCTGAAAAAATATTGGCTGAAAATCTCCCTAACCTGGGGAAGGAAACAGACATCCAGTTCTAGGAAAGACAGAGAATTCCAACAAAATGAACCCAAAGAGGCCCACCCCAAGATACATTATAATTAAAATGGCAAGACTTAAAGATAAAGGGAGAATCTTGAAAGCAGTAAGAGAAAAATAACTAGCTAAGGACAAAGGAGCTCCCATAAGACTATCAGCTGACTTTTCAGCAGAAATTCTGCAGGCCAGAATGGAGTGGCATGAGATATTCAAAGTGATGAAAGGAAAAAAACCTACAAACAAGAACGTTCTACTTGGAAAGGCTATCATTCAGATTTGATGGAGAGATCAAAAGTTTTACAGACAAGCAAAAGCTAAAAGAGTTGAACATCACCAAACCAGCTTTACAAGAAATCTTAAAGGGACTTCTCTAAGTGAAAAAGGAAAGGTCGCAACTAGAAATGTGAAAAGTATGAAATATACAACCTCTCAAAACTGAACCAGGAAGAAATAGAAAATATGTACAGAACAATTACCAGTAATGAAATTGTATTAGTAATTTTAAAACTTCCAATAAACAAAAATCCAGGACCAGATGTCTTCATGGGTGAATTCTACTAAATATTTAGAGGAGACTTAACACCTCTCCTCAAACCATTCCAAAAAATTGCAGAGGAAGGAACACTTCTGAACTCATTCTACAAGGCTCCTCTCACCCTGATACAAAAACCAGAGACTCCACAAAAAAAAAAAATGACAGGGGCTTCCCTGGTGGTGCAGTGGTTAAGAATCCGCCTGCCAATGCAGGGGACACAGTTTCGAGCCCTGGTCCAGAAAGATCCCACATGCCGTGGAGCAACTAAGCCCATGTGCCACAACTACTGAGCCTGTGCTCTAGAACCCACAAGTCACAACTACTGAAGGCTGTGCATCTAGAGTCTGTGCTCCACAAGAAGAAAAGCCACAGCAATGAGAAACCCATGCACTGCAATGAAGAGTAGCCCCTGCTCACCACAACGAGAGAAAGCCCGCGTGCAGCAACGAAGACGCAATGCAGCCAAAAATAAAATAAATAAATTATTTAAAAAAAAAAGAAAATGACAGGCCAATATTACTGATGAATGTAGAGGCAAAAATCCTCAAGAAAATATTAGCAAACTGAATTTGACAATACATTAAAAGGATCATACAACATGATTAATCGGGATTTATCCTAGAGATCAAGAATGATTCAATATCCACAAATCAATCAATGTGGTACACCACATTAACAAATTGAAGAACAAAAATCAAATGATCATCTCAATAGATGCAGAAAAATCTTTTGACAAAATTCAACATCCATTTATGACAAAAATTTTCAACAAAGTGAGGATAGAGGGAATATACCTCAACATAATAAAGGCCATATATGACAGACCTACAGCCAACATCATACTCAATTATGAAAAACTGAAAACATTTCCTTTAAGATCAGGAACGAGATAAGGATGTCCATTCTTTTCAATTTTACTCAACATAGTATTGGAAGTCCTAGCCACAGCAGTCTAACAAGGAAAAGAAATAAAAGGAATCCAAATTGGAAAGGAAGAGTTAAAATGTTATGTTTGCAGATGGCATGATATACTGTATATAAAAAATCCACCAAAGATGCCACCCAAATCAATTAGAACTAATAAATGAATTCAGTAAATTTGCAGTATACAAAATTAATATGCTGAAATCTGTTGTGTTTTTATACACTAACAATGAACTATCAGAAAAAGAAATTAAGAAAGCAATCTTATTTATAATTGCACCGAAAAGAATAAAATACCTAGGAATAAGTCAAACCAAGGAGGTCAAAGACTTGTACCTGGAAAACTAAAAGATATCAGTAAAAGAAATTGAAGATGACTCAAACAAATGAAAAGATATATTGTGCTCATGGATTGGAAGAATCAATATTGTTAAAATGGCCATGCTACCGATGACAGTCTTCAGATTCAATGAAATACCTAACAAAATACCAATGGCATTTTTCACAGAGCTAGGGAAAAAATTCTAAAATTTGTATGGAAACGTAATGGACCCCAAATAGCCAAAACAATTTTGAGAAATAAAAACAAAACTGGAGGTATCACTCTCCTTGCTTTCAAACTATACTGCAAATCTACAGTAATCAAAATAGTATGGCACTGGCACAAAAACAAATATATAGATCAATGAAATCAAATAGAGAGTCAAGAAATGAACCTATACTTATGTGGACAATTAATTTATGACAAAGAAGGCAAAAATATACAATGGGGAAATGACAGCCTCTTCAATAAATGGTGTTGGGAAAATTGGAAAGCTACAAGCAAAGGAGTCAAACTGGACTACTTTCTCACACCATATACAAAAATAAACTCAAGATATATTAAAGACCTAAATGTAAGACCTGAAACCATAAAACTCCTAGAAGAAAACAGAAGCAGTGCTCTCTTTTACCTTGATCTAAGCAATACTTCTTTTTTGATCTGTCTCCTTAGACAAGGGAAACTAAAACAAAAGTATGTCATACAGAGTGAAGTAAGTCAGAAAGAGAAAAACAAATATTGTATAATATCTCTTATATGTGGAATCTAGAAAAATGGTACAGATGAACTTACTTGCAAAGCAGAAATAGAGACACAGATGTAGAGAACAAATGTATGGATACCAAAGGGAGAATGCGGGGGGGGGGGGATGGGATGAATTGGGAGATTGGGACTGACATATATACACTATTGATACTATGTATAAAATAGATAACTAATGAGAACCTACTGTATAGCACAACGAACTCTACTCAATGCTCTGCAGTGACCTAAATAGGAAGGAAATCCAAAAAAGAGGGTATATATGTATACATATAGCTGATTCACTTTGCTGTACAGCAGAAACTAACACAACATTGTAAGGCAACTATACTCCAATAAAAAATTTTAAAAAACCCCAAAAACAAAGGGAACTACAGCAAACTAAAGAGCTTTTGCACAGTGAAAGAAACTATCAACAAAATGAAAAGGCAGCCTACTGAATGAGAGAAGATATTTTCAAATGATATATCTGATAAAAGGTTGATATCCAAAATATACAAAAAACTCATATAACTCAACATCAAAAAAACAAACAACCTGATTTAAAAAGGGGCAGAAGATCTGAATAGACATTTTTCCAAAGAAGACATGCAGATGGCCAACAGACACATGAAAAGATGTTCAACGTCACTAGTCATCAGGAAAATGCAAATCAAAACCACAATGAGATACCACCTCACACCTGTCAAAATGGCTGTTATCACAAAGACAACAAATAACAAATGTTGATGAGAATGTGGAGGAAAGGGAACCCTCGTGCACTCTTGGTGGGTTTGTAAATTGATGCAGCCACTATGGGAAACAGTATGGAATTTCCTCAAAAATTAAAAATAGAACTCCTGTGTGATCCAGCTAGTTCACTTCTGGGTATTTAGTGGAAGAAAAAACTCTAATTTGAGTTATAATGTCTATTTCCACTATTTACAATAGCCAATATATGGAAGCAACCTAAATGTCTATCGACAGAAGAATGGATAAAGAAGACATGATATATATACAATGAAATATTACTTGGCCATGAAAAAGTGAAATTTCTCCATTTGCAACAACATAGATGGATCTAGAGGGTGTTATGCTAAGTGAAACAAGTCAGAAAAAGGCAAATACTGCATGATCTCACCTGTACGTGGAATCTAAAAAACAAAACAAAATGAAATGAAAACAGACTCATAGATAGAACAAACAGGTGGTTGCCAGAAGGGAGGGTTGGGGGTAGGAGTGAAATAGGTAAAGGGGATTAAGCAGTAGAACCCCCCAGTTATATAATAAATAAGTCACAGGGATGTAACATACAGCATAAGAAATATGGTCAACAGGGCTTCCCTGGTGGCGCAGTGGTTGAGAGTCTGCCTGCCGATGCAGGAGACGTGGGTTCATGACCCGGTCCGGGAAGATCCCACATGCCGCGGAGCGGCTGGGCCCGTGAGCCATGGCCGCTGAGCCTGCGCATCCGGAGCCTGTGCTCCGCAACGGGAGAGGCCACAGCAGTGAGAGGCCCGCGTACCGCAAAAAAAAAAAAAAGGTCAATAATATTGTAAGAACTTTGCATGGGGACAGATGGTTACTAGACTTTTTGTGGTGACCATTTCATAATGTAATGTATGCAAATATCAAATCATTATGTAGTACACCTGAAACTAACACAAAATTGTATGTCAACTATATTTCAGTAAAAAAAGAAAAAACTCTGGTTGCAAAGTTTTGCAGGCCTCCTCATTAAGAGGTAGAGTCTATTTCTCTCTCCCTTTAATCATGCAGCTTGTTTTAGCCAATGGGTCACAAGCAAGTATGACATAAGTAGCAGCTTGAAAAGTATCCATGATGGTTTGTCTTCTCTTGCTGCCTTTGGAACCCAGAAGCCATGGGAAAAAGGCAGGGCTGGTTAGCTAGATGCTGGACATGTGTGGCTCACATGTCACTCCCCAAGTTTTACTCATAAGAAGAGCGGCTGTTGTGAAGTTTCAGGCTCCTGGGTCAACCAATAAACTTTCCATTCCTGGGCTTGGATTTCTTGACCTCCGGATGTAGAATCACGCAGGATGTTAGTCATGTCTCTGCTGGGGATGTACAGACAGATGGTCAGCATCCCAAACCTCCAGGTCCTGGACCACCTGCTTCAACAAGCAGTTGTGTGAAATGAGCTCTGACATCCAAATCCTACCATTCACTCCTTCTCTGCTCCAGTGACCCCTCCAGGAGTGATCCACACCAGGATCCCAAGCCAGATGGGATACAGCTCTGGTCGTTAGTGAGAGCCAATGCCTGGCGACTTCCTTCCTTACCCCCCGAGGACACAGGTCTCCTCCGGTTGACAATGAGGGAGACGATGAGCCTTGGGTGAGGAGGCCCTGAGGGGAGTTTCTTGGACCACACTCTGAGCCCCTGGGTCTGTATTTCAGACTTGAAGTCCACTTGACCAGCTGGTAGGCAGAACAGAGCCGAAGGCCCTGATATAAGCTGGTGTGCTCAACTCACAAAGCAGGGAGCCATTGAATGTCCTGACAAAGAGAAGAATGACTGGAGACTGACCTACGTACTACGATTCCTCTGCTGTAACCAAAATACCATAGACGGGGTGGCTTAAACAACGGACATTGATTTCTCATGGTCCTGGGGGCTGGGAAGTCCAAGATCAAGGTGCAGGCCAATTTACCTCCTGGAGAGAACCCTTTTCTCAGCTTGTAGATGAAGCCTTCTTGCTGTGTCCTCATGTGGTCAGGAGACAGACAGGAAGCAAGCTCTTTCAGGTCTCTTTGTACAAGGACACTGATATCAACATGGGGGCTCCACCCTCATTACCTAATTACTTCCCAAAACCCCACCTCTGAATACCATCATATTGGAGATTAGGGTTTCAACGTATGAATTTGGGGGGGATGCAAACGTGCAGTCTGTAACACTGCCATACTACAGATATGGCCAAAGAGAATCCAGCTCTGAACAGGTTGTTGACCTCTCTCCTTTTGTAGAGGAACTGGAGAGGGGACAGAAGGACAACTGGGAAATCTTCACCCTTTCCCCAGCTCTGGCACTTCCAGTGAGGACAGAGAGGCAGAAATGACCACCCCCATGGACCAAGGTGGGAATGTGGGGAGAAGGAAATTATTAGCCTCCCTGACACCCTCAAACTCCCCTGGGTCTGCTCTCTTAACATCCAGGGGGCTTAACACCAGTGATCCCAAGGGTACCAGCTGTGTCCCCAAGCTTCCCTGGGGATGAGACCCAACATCATGTTCTGATCTCACCTGGCACCCAATTCTGCCTCTGCCTTCAGAAACTTCTGAAATAATTAAAACAGATAGTAACAAATTCTGAAACTTCTGAAACAATTAAAAGAGATAGTAACGAATTCTATGTCCGAATTATGCCCCAAGCCAAAAATTCACCCCTATTCTCTTTCTTTGCTGTGTCATTCAACATACATAAGGCCATGCTGGGTATTGGACCCCTCGTGCTCTATCATTACCGTCTGTCATGAAATGTTTTCAACACTGACATGAAACCATCAAAATTTCAGATCACTTGCTAGCAAAGTAGTACAATGACTTTTCCTATAAATTAATTGATAACTATTGAGGAGGGAGAGTGTTCTAATAAGTAAGCACGAAGTCGATATTTTAGGTATGAAATAGATAATTTGGGGAGCTAAAGATAGAGAACAGGCTGAAACCAGAGAGGCATTATTCCAGGAGGCAGTCGCCTAGCTGGACAGATGTGACTTTCTCAGTTCCTGGGATGCTCACACAACAAGCCACAGAGCCAATGACGTTTTGCTCAGAGAAATCTGAAATTTCCATTAACAAAATTCATTTAACACATGACACCAAGTAGTGGTACATAACATCATTGATGTATGCTAGTAAGGGTTGTGCTTTGTAACTCAAAGTCTGTGATGTTCAGAGCATCGTTGGCTCTTGGCTGATGTGTAGGAGGGAGAAGCCCGGGGAGACGGCTTGTGCTGCTTTTGCCGTGCGAGCCTGGATGTGGTCTGGAGCATGGGAACGGTCTGAGAGGACTGTCTGTACTAGTCTGTAGTGAGGGAGGTACTGCTTTATTGAGACATTTATTAACACTGAATGACCAGCCCACAGGATCATGAGGTCTCCTGCTCTCAGTTCAGTGCTGGAAGTAATGGTGAAAACTGGAAACAGATTCTAGCCAGTGAGTTTATGGGATCAGCACGCTGTGTGAAGAAATGGCTGCAGGGTACAAGAATATGCTTCCTCCCCCTGGTGCCTTTCAAGGAGAAGGTTGTATCTGGGAATTTTTGAAGGGAGAGATCTTTAAAACCACACTTTCATTACCCCAATAGTGTCACCTCAAATCATGCTATGATTTTGAGTGGTTTGATTAAATGGTATATTTCAGGAATAATTAAATGTCTTGAACAGCTAGAATCTAACACCACAGGGCTATTTTTTTTTTAATTGAAGTATAGTTGATTTACAATGTGTTAATGTCAGGTGTATGGCACAGCGTTTCAGTTTTATATATATATATTTCTTTTTTAGATTATTTTCCCTTATAGGTTATTACAAAATATTGAGTATAGTTCCCTGTGCTATACAGTAGGTCCTTGTTGGTTATCTATTTTATATATAGGAGTGTGTATATGTTAATCCCAAAGATTAGACCTAGAAATTGTCATACTAAGTGAAGTAAGCCAGACAGAGAAAAACAAATATCATATGATATCACTTATATGTGGAATCTAAAAAAAAAACAAATGAACTCATTTACGAAACAGAAAGAGACCCACCGACATAGGAAACAAACTTATGGTTACCAAAGGGGAAAGGGGGGAAGGGTAAATTAGGAGTTTAGGGCTATTTTTTTAGAGATAAAACGTCTAGGTTTGTAAAAGAAAGCCACCCATGGGCAGACGGCTGAAATGCCAATAGTTGGTCTCCTCCCTGCTCTTCATTTTCTTTACTGGTCAGAGAGCGAAGGCAGTGAGAAATCATTATACAAAGAAACCCACACCCAAACGCTGCCACAAAATTGAAGAAATACTTTCCAGAACTGAATGTATCCCCCGAGTAGATTTGAAGTTACTACAAAAGTAATGCATGTTCTTCAGGAATTTTAAAACAGATATAAAATAAAAATGAACCCTTCCCCCAACACCTTCCCCCTCCTGAAATAATCATTCCTAACAGTTTCAAATGTTCCATTCAAGCTTTGCTTCAATGCATATGCAAATACTTACATACCCCAACTCACACACACATACAGACTGAAAACCAGATGTCAGACGAGGAAATTTGTCTTTCAAGATGCAAATAAAATTTTCTGGGACTTCGTCCCACATGTGGTGGGAATTCCACATTCCTCCCAACCAGTCTGAGAATTTGATAAGGGAAGGAAATAGGGTATCATTTTTTCTTAGTCCCCTTTTTTTTTTTTTTTAAACATCTTTATTGGAGCATAATTGCTTTACAATGGTGTGTTAGTTTCTGCTTTATAACAAAGTGAGTCAGCTATACATATACATATATCCCCATATCTCCTCCCTCTTGCGTCTCCCTCCCACCCTCCCTATCCCACCCCTGTCCCCTTTGGGGTTTTCTTGTGGGTTTTTTTTTTGCGGTACGCGGGCCTCTCACTGCTGTGGCCTCTCCCGTGGCGGAGCACAGGCTCCGGACGCGCAGGCTCAGCGGCCATGGCTCACGGGTCCAGCCGCTCCGCGGCATGTGGGATCTTCCCGGACCGGGGCATGAACCCGTGTCCCCTGCATCGGCAGGCGGACTCTCAACCACTGCGCCACCAGGGAAGCCCCCCTCTGTTTTTTGGCTCAGTTTTCTCCCAGTTACTTCAGAAAATGATGATTGCTTTGTTATCCCAAACATACTAATTTTTTTCCTTAAGCCTCAGGTGCAAAAGCTGAGTTAATTAGACTCTTTAGTTCATGGATCATTATCATCTGTGGTCCCTGCTAAGTCACCCATCTGCCTGTCTTTCCGTCTATGCATCTATCCATTATCTATCTATCTCTCTCTCCATCTACCCATCCATCAGCCATTCATCCAATCATCATCATTCGTCCATCCATCTATCCATCCATCCATGCATCTACCTTTGTCTGCCTATCGATCATCTATCTATCGTCTATCTATCTATCGATCATCTATCTATCGATCTATCATCTATCTATCTATCTATCTATCTATCTACCTACCTCTCTCTCCATCCGTTATTTTTACTTACTAAACGTTTCTGCTGCTCCCCTTTCCTGTTAGTAAATCATTCTGTGTACTTCCTTCTAAATCGGATCTTTGTTTTTGGCATGTGTTATTACAAAATGTGTACTTTTGAATCATGCACATGTATTTTTAATTTATGTAAACTGTATTGCTTTAAATGTTTCAGAGCTCTTCCCCCTCCATTTTCACTCACCCTTTCCACCTACACAAGGCATCTGTGGGATTAGCAGATTTACTAATTAGCAAACAACTGAGGAATTTTATACATTGCCTTGCTTAGCTTCCTCTCTCCTAAAGACTTCAACTTCTTCTACTTTTAGGGTCCCTTCCCCCTGAGTTCCCCTCAAAAATTTCTCTATTTGGCTTGGACTCACATGTACTATATATATATTATCAAATATATTCAGTCTCATTAATGCTCTGCTAAACAATAGCTCACCTGGATCTCTCTCAGTCTCAGTGCAGAAGTGGTGGCGGGTATCAGAAGGTCCCCTGTCCCTTTGCTCTCTCTCCCAATATCTGCAAGTAGAAGGGGTGCTATTAGAGATTTATGTTCCTGCAGATGTGGCTATAGTTGCTTTTATTAGAAGGAATGCATAGCTATAAACAGGTTTTAATATTAAATAACAATGTTTCTCTCTTCTCTACTCACACATAGACTTACTCATTTATTTTCCCTACTAAAATGAGATCCTACAGTACATGAGCATTCTGTATTTTTAAAACATATTTAGAATTACCAGCAAAGGAACCCAAAACTCATGGCCTGATGGGATGTAGGGAGCAGTTAAGGGCTGAAAGTATTAACGTTACAGTTAGAAGTTGTATTAATTACATATGGCGCATCCTCTGGCAAGAATGTGGCAGAAATGCTTAGACAAGTGTACACGTCCATCTTCATGTCATTATAGTGAGGGTTTCTTACTGAGGCTGTTCAATATCTAATTACCATATATGTGAGGGGATGTTTTAGATAGATGGGAAGCAGGACTCACACTTTACAGGCAGCCAGTGAGGGACAGCAAACTAGGTGACTTCACCTGGAGCTTTGCATCGTGAGCTGTCCTGGCTGCAGCAATGAAAGGCCACCACAGCAGTGCCAAACCAAGCACAGTGGTACCCACTGTCCCCAGCCTCATACAAGCGGGCAGCTCCTGGGAAAATGCTGGCTGTGTGCCGCTCCTATTTTCTCTTGGGTCTGGTTCTGCAGCCTTTCATCAAGCTTGAGAGCCCCCTGTTACCCTTTTCTTGTGCCAGAGTGGGTTTCTGATATAAGCAGAAGCCTTGGAAGTGGGACCAGAAGGGCAAAAGGCATATGGTTACTCAGGAGAGAAAAAGATGAGAAAGAGCTAAGAAACAGGAAATAAGATCTCTGGAATCTGTATCCTGGTGCCCAGAGCATGAACAATAACCTGGGGAACTTCAGGATCTAAAATACAAGACTGTAATTAGGAGGTGGCAATGGAAAAATATATCCAAGTCAAAATGCAGAGACCTTTAAAGAGAATAAGAGTAAGATGTCAATGGAAGCCACCTAAGTGGTCATTGACAGATGAATGGATAAAGAAGATGTGGCACAAATATACAATGGAATATTACTCAGCCATAAAAAGAAATGAAATTGAGTTATTTGTAATGAGGTGGATGGACCTAGAGTCTGTCATACAGAGTGAAGTAAGAGAAAAACAAATACCATATGCTAACACATATATATGGAATCTAAAAAAAAAAAAAAGGTTCTGATGAACCTAGGGGCAGGACAGGAATAAAGACCCAGACATAGAGAATGGACTTGAAGACACACGGAGGGGGAAGGGTAAGCTGGGATGAAGTGAGAGAGAGGCATTGACATATATAAACTACCAGATGTAAAATAGGTAGCTAGTGGGAAGCAGCCACATAGCACAGGGAGATCAGCCGCATAGCTTGGTGCTTTGTGACCACCTAGAGGGGTGGGATAGGGAGGGTGGGAGGGAGACGTAAGAGGGAGGAGATATGGGGACATATGTATATGTATAGCTGATTCACTTTGATATAAAGCAGAAACTAACACACCATTGTAAAGCAATTATACTCCAATAAAGATGCTAAAAAAAGCAAAAACAAAAACAATAAAGGTGACCATGTAGAGAGGATCTAAAAAAAAAGAGTAAGATGTCAAGAATGTGTGTGCCTCAGTGGAGAGAACTCAGGGTGTAGATAGAGGGAGAAGCCCTAGATAGTTGGCAACTTCCCCGGGCCGCCCAGATGGAGGGCATAGATGGTTCAACCCTGACTCTACCCTCAAGTGTCTAGATGGAGAGATAAGAAATGCAAGGAAGTGGAAATGGTGTCCACCAGACTTTTGTCGGCATCTCATGAGACAAGGTCAGGGAACCTCTGCTCAGCTTTAACTCTGAGAGTTCACTGTGAAGTGCACATAATGTAACCTTTAGAGTATCCTATAATTTATCTCTGAGTTTTTGAAAGCCAGGGAGAGGGACACCTGAGAAAGTTAGGTTTGAAAACTTCAGGAAAAAAATAGATCTTTTCGGAGGAGTTAATGAAAATGTTGAGTTCATTTATTTCCAGGTGCCAAACAGATTTTCTCATTTGAACGAGAAATAAACTTTACATAAATTATTTTTTAAGTGAATACAAATATACAAATAGTATCAATGAATAAATAGGCATAAAATATGTTCTGCCTTTAAGGAGAAAAGAGCCATCTATCTTTATGGCTGTTTTTAAGATAGTATCGTTTTCTTGGGTTATAGAAATTCTTAAGATCACTACACTCTTGAGAGAGCACAGAAAACTTCTTTTAATTTTAACCCTGAAATTATGAAAGCATATGAAGAAAGGAATTGATGTCCCTAGGAGTTTAACTTGGTGGGAACTTAAATGTACCTAAATGAAAGAAATGAATTATTAATCTGTGGGTAAGAAAATGCATGTAACTCATAATTGTTTATCCTTTGGAAAATTACTTCTAATAAAAACATTAGAGATAAAATAAAATAAAATAAAATAGTAATGTTAATCATTAGTTTTGAAGGTAGATGTCAAGGTGAGTTCGGGGTACTTCATTCCTTCACCCCATCCCATCTCCTTTACCCCAGGCATCTAGCAAAGGCCACCATGTGAGCTCTCAGGTGACACTTTAGTTATTAGGTGGAACTTGAGCCAGAATTGGTTGTTGCCAAATAGGAGCGAAAATGGGGCAAGAGCTGAAGCAGGAGATGCAGGATAAATCATGGGGAAGAAAAGTGTTGGGAGGGTGGAGGCAGGGAATGGGAGGGTCGGAGAGAGACGCGTGTTAGATTTTTCCTGCTCACGTTACTTCAAATTGCCTCCTGTACCTTCTTTAGCATCAGTGAGACCTCCGCTGGAAAACCTAACCAAACCCAGCCTCAATAGTGAAACGTCTTGCAATAGTTTGAATACAACATGAAATGAAAGATGGAGAAAAAGAATGCCCTCTTAACTCCACAACTTGTTACTTCAAATGGTTTTTAGAAGATTAGGTTTTTAAGATGAGAACCGACCACCTGTATCAACATGATCTCATGCTTTGCTCTGCCTCTGTCCGTGAAAGATAAAATACACCCACCAGTAAAGTTGCTCTTTGCTTCAGAAACTTCCTGAAGACAACACTCTGCTCACTTAAACAACTCACTTGTAAACACCAGTTTGCTTCTCAAGACTTGCTTCAAGAGTCTCGCCTATCATGTCCATCATCGTGAAGTCACCGTGTCACAGACTTTGTCCAGACCCAGTCAGTTTCCTGCCTCAAAAAGTCTGCCTCATCCAGACCCTACTGGCCTGTAGGTGTCCTGCTCTCACTCCCCACAATCACTGCTGAGACACTGGCCAGGTGTGTTCCCCCTTTCTGCAGTGAGCCCCAATAATCTTAGTTTTGCTTTATTAGCAACATTTCGGTGATGTTTTGGGGAGTTCAGCAAAATATAAAATTCAATCATTAAGCTTTATGTTCAGTATAATTTCAGTTGTAAACTTGTGTGACCTGCAGCAAATGCATGAACCCTTCTGAGCACCATTTTCCTTTGCATGGAAAGAGAGAACCATCCTGTTTCACAGGTGAAGAAAAACAACACAGTGTAGGGGACACAGTGCCTCTTGTAGCACTTCAGAAGGTGGCTGTCATTGCAATTCAGAAATGTCTTGATTTTCAGGCTGAGTTGAAACTTAAGGTTGGGACTTCCCTGGCGGTCCAGTGGTTGGGACTCTGCGCTTCCACTGCGGGGGACGTGGGTTCGATCCCTGGTTGGGGAACTAAGATCCCGTATGCCGCATGGTGTGGCCAAAAAAACAAACAAACAAAACAAACAAACAAAAAAACCCCAAAACTTAAGGTTATTTGGGGTGGCTTGCTTTTTTGGTTTTGTTTTTTAATGAAAACCGTAAGTAGCATTAGAGAAGTGAGTCAAGCTCATGCCCTTTGATGAAAAGGGAATTTTATCTGTCACAATTACTGTCAGATAAAGGGAGAACTGGCTTCCTTGTCATCATCCTCCGTGTGCTCCCGACCAGCTCAAGACTTTCCTCAAATTGGATTACATCTTAGCTCTTTTTCATGACGTGGAATTTTTCTAAGCTGAATTTTAGTATGTTATTCAAATGCTGAAAAATTGCTAAATAAAAACGCTCAATTTTCAAGTGTGCTTTTACTTTTAAAATTGGGGATAGAGTGTTATTAGTAACACATTTGCAGAAGGAATGTAACAAGCGAAGTCTTTCTATCAATCATTTGCACAGAATGTTAATCTTTCCATTTCTTCAGAGGCACCAAAGGTGGAGAGTAATGCAAGAGTTGCCAAGCACCCTCTAACCTGACCAAGGTGCTAAACCACCTACCAGAAACAAGAGTGTCCAAAGCCACTTCTGCCAGCATTAGCCTATTATCCTTTTGCAACTACATAAAGGAAGGCTAAGAACTTATTAGATAGTTGGAATGGGTGATAAATATACCAAAGAAGATTTTTGGAGATCATTGTCTGGAATTGTGACCTTCCATTCTCCCCCCATGGGAAGAATGTTTCATCTTCATCCTCCTTCACCTGAAGTCAAATGAGAGATCTTCAAGTGTGAGAGATGCTGAGACAGGTGTTTTGTGATTTAAGCAGGAAAATCTGAAGGCTGTGACCACACTGGTTCACCTGGTGGCAGAGTTAAGAATCAGCATTAACTGTATACAGGAGCATTTTGGGGTTGGGAGGCCAAGGATGGATGCCTTTTCTTCTGAACGCTAGGGTTCTCCCTAGAGGGGAGACTTCTTACCTGGAAAAGCACAGTGTGACTCTGGGAGAATGCATTGAAATGCAAAGAGGAGAAACAAAAAATAAATCAGTACAACCCAATCCTTCTGCAGGCGTCCAAGCCCTAGGCTGGTCTGAGAGAAAGATATTTTAAATCAGACAAGAGTTTGGAGGTTTGACATTACACTTAACTTTTCAAAGCCAGGAAAAAAGAGACTATCCTTTTGTCCTTATCTTCAATGATTTTGAAAAGCAATGACATTTTGCCCAGAATTTAATACAGAGATAGAAAGAAAGATTCAAGAGACCAGGCTTCCAGGGGTCTCAGAAGGAAGAGTAAAATTGTACTTGGTTTCCACTATATTAAATCCAACTCTCTGAATACACGGGTTTACAAAGTTCATAGCAAGAAGGAAAAAAAAGAAAAGTCCTTGACTCACATACACAACCTCATCTTTTGGCTTTCTTTCGCTTTATATTTGTGTTAGGATGTAATTCTAGACCCATATCCCCTCACAGAGTTTAATTATGTATCTGCGGATGATCTAGAGATTAAGATGATCTAGAGATTAACATAGCTACCTGCTATGTTGAGGTAGCTCTTGGATTATTTTCGTGCCATTTAGAAGGAAAAAGGAAATATCTGACTCTGATACCATCAAGAGGTAAGGTATTGGAGAACTGGTGAAACAAGTGAGCTCTCAGAGGAAACAAAGGAAGACGGACCGGCAGGACTGGGGGAAAACCGGAAGCCACACCATGGAAGCCGTGTGAAAAGTATCCCCCACAGTGTGGGAACCACCAGGTGTAGTTGTGTTAAAGCTTGACCACCGTGAGGGTTGACAGAGGTATGAATCTGGTGGGAGGGGAGTCATCGGTGTGTCCGGGTAGAGTGGTACACAAGGGTTCCAGGTACTGTAGAGTGAGTAGGGAAGGCTTCTGGAAGCAAGGTAGACCAGGCTGACGCCTGTCCCCCCACCTCCCACCCTACAAATGCACACAAGTAATTTGGACCAGGAGAAGAACGTGCTCCTAGTAAATGCACAGCCACACTCAAAGCAAGGAGGGGAATCATCAGATGCCCCAATCATAAAGAGAACTCAAAGCTAAGATGGCACTCTCCCACCAGTGCCAGGGCAGTCTGGGACCCTGTGTTTGAGTTTTCATGTTCACATCAGGCAGGAGACAGGACTTTGGATGCATTTGAGTTATAGGGAGATCGAACTGAGATGCCTGCCTAAAGTTCTTTGTGTGAGGAGGGGACTAAAATTCGCCACTCACCAGAAACGTGACAAGGAAGGCTTTTCTTTGGTTGGAGAAGAGCTATTCCTATGAGAAATAATCTCAAGTCAGGAGCTCACATGCAACAGATAAGAAGTGGAGTGGCCTGTGCACTATGGGAATCTGGAGCCCAGAGATGGACGGAATGTGTCTGGGGTGCAGAGCATCCTCTAAGGCCCCAAACCAAAGCACACCTGGTGTCAGAGGTACAGTTTCTCATCCATGAAACCATGTCCACTGGCAGTGAACTCACTATAAAAGACACAAACTACATAGGGAAATTAGCCACCATGAGGAAGGACAGCATGTGCAATGAATGGTATGATTTTTACTCCAAGAAATTTAAAAAAATAGGACAATCTATTAAAGATGACTCAAAAAAAAGCAGCTTTAAAATGATTACAGAGATAAAAAAGGACATGGAAACTCTAAAGGAAAAGCAGGTAGTTTAAATAAAAGAACCAAATAGGCCTACTAGAGTAAAAAATACGAAAAATTTTTTTATTTTTAATATTTTAATTTAATATTTAAATTAAAATAATAATTCAATAATAATTATTATTAATAATTATAATTTATTAATTTTAATTATTATTTAAAATAAAATAATAATTTAATATTTTTATTTTTTGACAAAAAATATTAGCAAACTGAAAGACGAGGAACATCGGAATTCAGCAAGAGAGATGATGAGACGGAGGTTACAGAAGTATAAAAATTTAAGAGAAATAAATACTGGAGGCAGAGTTATCACAGAAAGGGACAGGCGGACAGAGAAGGAGGAAAGGGGCACGAAAATGGAGAAAAGGGAAAGAAAAACCTCAATCAATACTATAGTAGGAAAGGGGTAAACAAAATTACAGTCAATAAAAAACATAAAATAATATCATAGAATTAAATGTGATCATTATCCCTAAAAATGGATCAAATTCACTTTTAAAAGAGACTCATACCTCATAATGATTTTTAACATTAAAATACAGCAGGAGAAAAGAAATATATAGGCCAGTCTCACTGTTAGCAGTTTTATGGGGAAGTTTTACCAGGCTTGAAGAGAACAGATTATCCTGGTGTTCCAAACTGTGTCAGAGACTAGAAAAAGCTGGAATACTTTCCAACTCATTTTATAAGTTAAGTCACTGAAATGAGACAAGGATAATATGATGCCAAAAATTATCAAAGGAACATAAATACACTATGGGAATCCGGAGCCCAGAGATGGACGGAATGTGTCTGGGGTGCAGAGCATCCTCTAAGGCCCCAAACCAAAGCACACCTGGTGTCAGAAGTACAGTTTCTCATCCATGAAACCATGTCCACTGGCAGTGAACTCACTATAAAAGACACAAACTACGTAGGGAAATTAGCCACCATGAGGAAGGACATGTACTATTAGCCTAAATGTACTATTAGCAAACTGAGTCCAGCAGTGCATTTAAAAGATTTATTTTTAAGTACGATGAAGTGAGATTTGGACCAATAATATAAGAAGAGCTAAATATTAGAAGAGTGTTAATATCATTCATTATATTATCAGATTAAAAGAGAGAATCATATGGTCAATTCAATATACATAAATGTAGAAAACACATTTGGTAAAACTTATTACCGGGAGACGAAGAGAGTTTCCTTAATTTGATTGGGGGTATTTACCACAAAACCACAGTAAATCGCACATGAAATGCTAAAACCATGGGGATATTCTCTTTGATGCTCCTAAACATCAGACCAAAAAAACTACCCAGCTGTCACAGCTTCTATTTGTCATTTTACTGAAAGTCCCAGACACTGAAATAGCAAAAGAAAAATTAAATGAGGTAAAAAATTGGAAAAGCAGAAACCAACTCGTCATTATTAGCAGAGGATATGATTCTTGACATGTGAAATTGAAAGAATCTACATACTATCATTCTTTAAAAATGAATTCAGCAAGATTCTTGGATATAAAATCAATATACTAAAAGCAACAGCACCACAGCATACTAGTAAAAACAAACGACAAAATTAATAAAATTAAATACTGATCTCATTCATGGTAACAAAGTTATGAAGCATACAGGAATAACTAAAAACAGGCTATTTGGAGAGAAAATAAGAAAATTCTATTTGAAGAATATCAAATATGCCTTAAATAAATGGAAAGAGAAAAAAAAAAAGATGGGGGAAAGATTATATTTACGTATGGGAAGACTCAAATTCACCCCAAATTAATGTGTAAATTTAATGCCAGTTCAAAAAAACTCTTAACAGGGTTTTTAATGAATGTGACAAACTGATTCTAGAATTTGTGTGAAGGATTACATGGCCCCAAACTGACAAACTATTTTAAAAAGAATAAGGAAGGACTCACACAACCAAATATAGAGACCTATTATATTGTTATAGTATTTACAACAGTGAGTTACTGGCTCAGGAAAATACAAATACACCAGTGGAACAGAACAAAATCCAAGAAAGATACCCACACACATATGGGAACTTGAGCTACAACCATGATGGCATTTGCAAATTGATGGAGAAGAAACAGGCCATCTAGAAAATGGAGCAGTGACAATTGGATTGGATCAAAGACTTAAATGTGACAAGTACAACTCGAAAACTTCTAGAAGAGAGACTGTAAGAAAACATCATTCTAACTTTGGGGTAAAGGAACATTTCTTTTTTTTTTTTTTTTTTTTTGCGTTACGCGGGCCTCTCACTGTTGTGGCCTCTCCCATTGCGGAGCCCAGGCTCCAGACGCGCAGGCTCAGCAGCCATGGCTCATGGGCCCAGCCGCTCCGCGGCATGTGGGATCCTTCCGGACTGGGGCACGAACCCGTGTCCCCTGCATCGGCAGGCGGACTCTCAACCACTGCACCACCAGGGAAGCCCAGGAACATTTCTTAAAGAAAACACACACACCAAAAAAAAAAAAAAAAAAGGAGAGAAAAAGATAAATTTAATGAATTAGAAATTAAAAACTTCAGTGCAACAAAAGACATGCCAAAGTTAAGGCAGTCTCTGATTAGGAAAAGCAACATGCAACTTATATAATCTGATGAAAGATTAGTATTGGGGTTAGATAAAGAAATCCTTTAAACCTAACAAACAAACACATGGACTGGAAGATAAACACTCTGATAGAAAAATGAACAAAAGACGTAAGTAGTCAACTGATAGCAGAATATACCCAAATGCCTAATAAACTTTTGAAAAGACATTCAATCTCACTAGTAATTCATGGAAATCCAAATTAATGTTGATTAAAACAAGATGAGATACTTGCTTCTCAACTTTTCAAAAGCCCAAATTTTAAGAGAAGTTACTAAAAAATGAAACTATCAAGCAAAAGTAATTTTGTAAAAATTTGCAACCAGTTTTCAAACATGGTTAGACCCACAAATACTGTCTTTGGCGCTGGGGGTAACTGGGCTGACATCATTGAACTGGCGGCCCTGGGTCTCCCCCAGCCCCACTTAATACACTTGCCTCACTTGCCCTTGGTCCTCACTGAAGCTCTAGGCCTATTCTCTCTCTCCAGATGGTGATGGGTGACCTTCTAGGTAGCACGGTCACCTGTCGATGGGCCTCTAGTGACTTCAGTAACAGTGGGTATTTCGGACCCTGGGGCAATCCAGTTAAGGGGACATTTGGAGGGCAGGTGACACTTTGAGAAAGCCTCCTGTCCCTGAGATGTGGCCTGACCACTCTTCCTCTGGAGACTGTCACAGACATCACAGAACTTCACCAGCCTCCCCGGCCAGCCCTTCACGGCTTAGTAAGAACCTCCGGGGAGCTCCCGCCCACGGTTCCCTTCCCAGAGCCATCGCCCCGCAGAGTGAGGAACCTCGTTCAGCTTTTTAGTCTAAAGATCTACTTTGCTGCTCTCGTTCTGCTAAATGCCCCCTTCGCCCTGGACACACGATGCCTCTCCTTTAGCTTTGAGTCTTTGGGGAGATACATTTCATCACTCAGACAAGCTAAAGAGGTTCCAGAGGGAAATGATGCGAAACACTGTGGTTAAATCTGTGGGTGGAGCTTAGAGTCTCTGCATTTCCTGATCCCTCCATGTAAGGTTGACTGAATAGTTATTCTTGACCTGATCCAAGTTTCTATGCTAAGCTGTATACGACAGTTCTGAATTACACAGGTGTCGCTCTAGGATATGACTTCTTCCAGTTTTTGGAACCTAGGGGTGGTCCACCAAGGGGGTGTGGGAAAATCTAGAAAAGAAGTGGCTTTGATTAGTATCTCTATCAGGAGCCTCCCTGGGGAACCCAAGTCCTTCCTTCCAAACTTCTCTCTTCACCTGACCCATGACTCTGCTTAATCCTCATTTTTATTGTGAATAAAACAGTTTTATAGAAGAAAATATATAAAGAAGGAACTAGGACTCACTCCTAATTCAAAACAATCAAAGGAATACATTTGATGAGTTCTGAAGCAGTTCTCTTTTTTCTACGCATTTCACAAGAGTGTGTCACACATGAACTTCTGTGATCACTTTTTTCACGACCGTCATATTATTAGAATTGTCCTAGGTCATCAAATACTTTCAGAAATTTGATTTTTCACACTGGCTAGTGCACTAGTACTTTGGACACCCTCGACTACTGGAAATATCAGTTTCCTACTTTTTACTGTTACAAGTAATGCCACAAAGGGTATTTTATCATCAGTCCTAGAGATGGACTTACAAGGTCAAAGGTGATATATGTGTTTACGTCTTTTGAAAAACACAGTCACGGTGCCTTTGAGGACGGGCAGCCCGGGATCCATCCCACCAGCTGTGGGTGAGAAAACATCTCCCCATTTTTTCAGAGTCCTCTGCAGCCTCAGCCCCTCATCATAGTTACAGGCTCCGCCCCTGGGCTTCTCTGCTGGCCTTGGCTCCACGGCACCGTCGGGACACCGTACCTCCCTTTGGTTCTGAACAGTGCTTGACCCAGGGCCTCCTGCTGTGCTTAGTGATCAAGGTGGCCATTCCCCGGTCATCACGGAAGCTCTTTATTTGTCTCCCTCTACGGAAACCTTGTCTGTCCATCTCCTTCCAGCCCACGTATTTAGGGAACTGTGGTGAGCCCCCATAGAAGTGGTTTGGAGGATGTCTGAGGGCTGTGTCCCCAGCGCATCCCTTGCTGCTAAGAGTCAGGATTGAGCTCAAACACCCGGACTCTCTCTCACCTTGAAGGAGCTGTCTGGCCTCTCCAAAGACACCCCACGGGAAGTCCGGGGCGGCCAGGACTGGCCACTTACATCAGCTTCCGGTTGAAGGCATCTTTGCCTGCCCCCAACACGCTCCTCGGCAGCCCCCCCTCCTGTGCACCTCACTCCTCTCTGAAGACCCCGAAGGACTCTCCTCTGTCACCTTCTTAAACAGGTCATCAAAAACTAACTGGGGATACAAAACGAGGCTGTGTTATATTTAGGCTTTTTCTCAAAACAACAAAACTTTAAAGAAGGGCCTCCTAAGAGAACTCTAATACTATTTTCTAGCATTTCCTTTAAAAAATTCCCCTTGTACTCAGTTTAACAAGCCCCAGGAGGACTGGCCCACCGTTCTCTATCCCCACTGCAAAGCCCCTCCACCCACATTTATTACTCTGTTCTTCTATTAGAGACAAAGTATCTTCACTGCATTTTTGTCTGCCATGTACATCCACATGCCCTGTCTTATGATGTCCAGAGTGGGGCAGGAAGCCTTTCTGGGTAGTCCCACAGAGAAATAATTTGTAATTTCCTTCGGAGTAATTGCAAAAGAGAACCCCGGGGCTTCCCTGGTGGCGCAGTGGTTGAGAGTCCGCCTGCCGATGCAGGGGACGCGGGTTCGTGCCCTGGTCCGGGAAGATCCCACATGCCGCGGAGCGGCTGGGCCCGTGAGCCATGGCCGCTGAGCCTGCGCGTCCAGAGCCTGTGCTCCGCAACGGGAGAGGCGACAGCAGTGAGAGGCCTGCGTAACACACACACACACAAAAAAAGAGAACCCCGGAGCCAGGTCCACTGTCTCCATGGTGAACACGATGTAAGGACTGGTCTGATTCGTCTGTGCTGAGTAAGGGCAGACCTTTGCGAGAGCACTGAGATGCAGCCTCATCGGATCCGAGCCTCATCCGAGGCCATGGAGTGCGCAGCTCTCTTCTCCACGTTAACTGTAGCAATGCTGTGTGGATGGTCTCCCAGGACTTCAATGAGAATCCTGTAATCTTTAATTAGACTTCCAAAAGGCTTTGTCTTTCTATCCACGTTTACTTAGATGAAAACTATTGTAAATAACTGTTGCTTTGAATACGAAAGGTGCTGCAGACATGCTCTCTCCAGTGGGGTGCACATAAATGTGTAATAACCAATTCTCCGGGAAAACCCCAAACCGAAACCACCTGATTTGTAGTGTTTGCCAGTTTCCAGGGCGTGGATACTTCCACCACGGCCAATTTTAAGCTACCCACATGAAGTAACTGAACACAGAGCTGGGAAGAGATACACAGTATCACACCACTATATGGTACTTGAGCGTTCGGATCTAGTTAAATAAATAGTAGGTAACAGTGAACTGTAATCCAATAAGAAAAAGTGGTAAATTGGGGGAATTTATTACCTTTGTTGATAATCACTTATTTAATTGTAAACGTGTACAATTTCATTTGTAACGATGGCTGTGTTTAACAACTCCCTCACAAAATTCCTGAGTTCTAACACAGCACGGGAGAGCCTGTCTGAACTGGCCATCGTAGATAGCCCACTGGCTCTGTCTGTAGGCGAGACCTGCTGTCTGTCTGTCCCTGGATAAGAGCCGTATCAAACTCCAGACTCTGCTGAAGCATAGCCTAGTTCTCCTCGAGGCAGAGGAGCTTGCCGGATATCATGACAAGTCAAGCAAGAAGGACCTCGCAAAGGAGCAGAGCAGCGGGATAGAAGCAATTGATTCATGCCGTATGTAAACGGTTCAGCGTTCTCTGCCACACGTACAGCCAGCCGCGGAGGGTTGGAGGAGGGAGTGCACGGTTCAGATCCTGGCCCTGTTGCCTAGCGGCTGAGGGACCACAGACAACTCCCTGAAGCTCTCTGGTCCTCAGTTTCCTGGCCTGTAAAATGGGGGCAGTGAGCAGCTGGCGCTGAGGGCTGTTGCTGAACCAACGGCGACAACGTGTATAAAGTCCTGAGCGGGGGGCTCAGGACCTCGCAGGCACCTCACCGCGGCCTGGGGGGCAGGTCTTCCGCAGCTCCCCCTCCCACCTGCTGAGTGGCCGAGCGGGGCAGGCGAGGAGAGGGGAACCGGCACCCTCTTCTCCCTGCCGAAGCTGCTGAGTCCAGAGAAGCTGAGAGACTGCGAGGTTGAACCCTCTGTCTGCAGCCCCAGGCTGGGTGGGCAGTGGGCTCCTCTGTACAGCCGAGGTGGGGGGGAGGGCGACCCCCACGCACGTCTCTGTGGCCATCGCCACAGAGAAGCAAAGGGTCACGTCAGAAGTGCTTTCCCGGTTGTGCTCAGTTAGTTTGGGGTGTAATGCATGACACGGATTAAGAGCACGGACTCCGGTGAAAAAGCCCCGGAAAAGGGTCTGAGCCTGAAGCTGATGAGCCCCAGCCTTGCTTTCCTGGTCTGTGAAATGGGTAGAGGGGCAGCCTCCTGAGCTGCTCAGAGGACTCCAGGGGTTAATCCACAGGCAGGCAGGCTGGTCTCTGAAGACGTGCTCATCACTGGAGCACTGTCCTTTCAGCCAGAGAGCACACACCTGGGCCACGTCCAGGAGACCAGTGGACCGAAGAAACTGAACGTCCAGGGAAGGACTATCCCCTGGACCTGGCTTGGAGCAGCAGCTCCCGCAGAGCCAGGCCTGTGACTCACAGGCCCTGCGACCCTGCAGCCCAGCCAGCAGCCGGCTTCTGATTCGTGTTTTCCATGGTGATTGGGTGGGCTGCGGCAAGGGCGGGGGATGGGGGGCGGCAAGGGCAGGGGTGGGGGGATGAGAACGTCTGACACAGGAGGAGCTCTTGGTCATCTGAACCCTTATTAACGTGGAATCTGTAAACCTTCCTCCCCTTCCCCAGCTCCCTCCCCGAGATGCAGCTTCAGATCCTACTGACCAGAAGGGATGTGGCAACTTCAAGCCTAAGACCAAATGACCGGGTGTTTCTGCAAAGGAGACCCAGTGACATCAGAACGCCCTGTGCACCAGGTGGCAGGGGGCGTGTGTAGGTCTCTGTTTTTTTTCTCATTTTCTGTTATCCTGGGCTGTTCTTTTCATACAGGAACCACAGAACGTCACGTGGTCTCTATTGACTGCGGTTCCCCTCAACAGCGTTCCATAGGGAAGGACGGTTAGAATTTTTCTCTAATTGCAGTGTTCGAATTTGAGGAACGGGAAAATAAGGGGGAGTCACAGAACTGCCCATGTAAAGTTAACTGTGATTTTCTCTGGAACCTTCTGCAGCTGGCTGCTAGAATTTTCACTCTTCTTTGTATGTAGCGGTATAAAGAACTTTCCAGTTAAAGCAAGCAGCATTCAGAGGTGTTTAAAAAAAGGAAACAAAAAAGGAAATGTGTGGCCTCAGGAGGCTCCCAGCACAACCTGACATCAGGTCAAGGGTGCTTTCCTGGGAGCACCGGCCATCAGCCTGCGAGCCCTGGGCAGACGGAGGACAGGAAGGTTCTGACCCCCAGGCTGGCTTCAGGACCTGGGGGAACTCACTCACTCCTCTGAGCCTCAGTTTCCTTCGCTGTAAAATGGGCACGATAATGATTCTTCCTGAGGTTGCTGTGACGACCGCGTGAGGTGGTCCTTGGAAAGCACTTAGCAGGGAGTCAGGCCCAAACTAGATGCCCAAGAAAGATACTGCAATCTCTGCTCCCGTGTCGGGGGTGCCTCTCCCTCCTGTGCACTCCTCCAACCCCCCTTTCAACAATTGCACGCTGAGTTTTTTGTTTCTAAATGGTAAGTGTGTGAAATTCACATGGGTTGAAGAGCACAGCCCAAACTCCATCTCCTTTGGGGTCTCTGTTTAGCCCCAAGGAAAGAATTCCTCATGCCCCTTCCCTCCTGAGACTCCATTTATCTCTAGTCTGAGTCATTCTCTGAAGTCCTCTCGCCTCTTTTGCTTGCTACCTTGCCATGACCTTGAGCAGACGTCCCTCTGGCCAAAGGCCCAGGCCTGTGTACATGGGGACACCGCGATGGGAGCCGGTCCCTTCTCTCAAAGGACAGATGAGGGCCCTGCTGGGTGAGAGGCTGGATCAGAGAGGTTGGTCTGCCAGCCCCCTGCCCCCGGCCCAGGCAGCTGTGAAGGGAAGGAAGCTGAGGCACAGACGTTCCCAGCGGCCAGCAGAGGGAGGGCAGTGCCCTGGAGGAAGGCTCTTCGGGGGGAGAGCACGCAGAGGCCCGGAGCCAGGATGGGGGCCAGGGGGAGGGGCTCGGGAGGAGGGAGTGGTGGATGCTGCCCCAGGCCTGGAAATCATAGCAAGGAAACTGAAAGAGGATGTGGAATTTGCAACCAGGAGGCCGCCCAGGGGAAGGAGCTGCCATCTGTGCAACTGTGGGTTGAGCATCGGAGTTGATACAGGAGGAAAGTCAAGGTGAGGGTACTCTTTTAGAAAGTTGGCCGTGGAGACACGGAAGGAGAGAGGTAGTCATGTTGGGTGCAGGGACTAAGGTCTGCTGTTGATTGTCGTTGGTGATGGGCGACAAGCACGTTGAAAGCCTGGTGTGAGCAACCAGGTGAGGAGGGGCCCACCTGTCCACGGGGAGCGGAGCGGCCTGGAGAAGGCACACCTGCCCTTTCAGCCCCATCACCTTCTCCTCAGTGAGAAGGGCCTGTTCTCGCGCTGCTGGGCTGTCTGCTCTCCCTTCTCTGTCCAACAAGATGTTACTTACACCTCTGCGAGGGACAGGACACGGATTTCTGTATCCCTGTTCCCCCCGCAGGGGGATGCTGACAAGAAATCCCAGCAAAGGTTTGCCAAACGGGAAACCTGGGAAACCTCCAGGGGATTCCTTGATTCACCGCATCCCTTATTTAGGAACTGTTCACAGTGACTTACAACAGCTCTGAGAGCAGGGAAGTGCCTCCTCGGTTTAGCAAACAGCTGACAGTTCAGGAGGGATATGCCGCTGGTAGCAAAAAGTAAGTCAGGACAATCCCGTGTTTTTGGAAGACCACCCTTTGCAAGGAGACCCTGGCCCTAAGGTTTGAAGTCAGTGTCCCTGATACCAGCTGCCCCCTGAGGCCACCTCCCTGTGTTTCAAGGGTGCCATCTTGTGGAAGGCAGTGGTAACTGCAAACACTTAACATTCCCTTACAAGACCTTTTACATTCCGGGCAATTCAATAACCCTCCAGCACCAGCTACATGACCTTACAATTCTGGAGTGCCGTGCATCCCAAAAGACTTTCACATTTGTTTCATTTAATTCACAAAACCCAGGGTAATAGTCTGATTATCCCCTTTTTATAGTCTAGGAAACTGACTCAGAGAGGTTAATTGACTTACAGAAGGTAACACAGCCAATGAAAGGCAGTGGCAAGTCCTCCCCGCCCTCTTCACTGAGCACTCCATGCAAAGTCCATCACCAGGTGTTCTACACCACTGGTTTTCCAACTTCTGCCCGACCTTTAACCTTGGGACCCTGTGTACACACATGTGCTGTATGTGCAGATATATGTATCAATATTACTGAGAAAAGTTTCATGCTGCAGCACTTTCCTGCACCAAGTGTGGTGCCTCTGATTGTTATATTCTTTTTTTTTAAATTTAATTGAAGTCTAGTTGATTTACAATGTTGTCTTAGTTTCAGGTGTATAGCAAAGTGATTCAGTTATACATATACATATATAAATTCTTTTTCAGATTCTTTTCCATTATAGGTTATTACAAGGTATTGAATATAGTTCCCTGTGCTACCCAGTAGGTCCTTGTTGTTTTATCTATTTTATGTATAGTAGTGTGTTGATTATTCTATTCGATTTTTAAGGACGCTACTTTTGATCCATTAAATTGTTCCCATGACCCATTAGTTGTCGAGACCCACAGGCTGAAAGACTGAGTAATGGCTCCCCCAAGATGTCCAGATCCTAGTCTCCAGAATCTGTGAGTCTTACCTTACATGGCAAAAAGGAATTTGCAGATGTGGTTAAGTTAAGGCTTTTGAAGTGGGGAGATTATCCAATATAACCAAAAGAGTCCTTATAAGAGGGAGGCAGGAGGGTCAGAGTCAGAGAAGGAGTGAGGACAGAAGCAGACTGTAGAAGGTGGTGGAAGGGGCCACAAGCCAAGGAAAGCAGGAGAGGCCTCTAGAATGTGAAAGAGGCAAGAAAACAGATCCTCCCCTCAGGGCTTCCAGAAGGATCCAGCCCTGCCAACACCTTGACTTTAGTTCAGTGAAACTGCCTTTGGGCTTCTGGTCCAGAACTCTTCGTAGGAGATTAAGTTCGTGTTGCTTTGGGTCACCACATCTGTGATAATTTGTTACAGCAGCCCCAGAAACCAATGCAGGTGATGTTTGAGAATTATAACAAGGAGCATCACGCTGGAACTTCCAAGATGCATATGACCTGCAGACATGGTGCTTGTATGCGTGCTTTTGCCTTCATAGTGTTTTAAAGTCTCTTTTGAATTATTTAGAGCCACTTAAAATCATGACGTTTCATGTGAAAATCAGAATTTCTGGCTTGTCTTTGGCTATACAAGGCCCAAGTTCTTACATGGCAACATCTGACTATGGCTGGCCAGACCCTTTTTCCAAACGTTCTCCTTCTCTTCTAACATACTTTTAAAAATTAAGTTGAATTCTTGTCAAGGTGGTACACGCACATAATTGAAGGATACCAAGCAGTGCTATAAGGATTGAGGAAAAACGCATTTTCCCATCACTCGAACTTTTCCACCCTCAGTTCATACTTTCAGTCTTTTAAAAATTCTATTTCTTCTTGTATTTCTGAATAATATGCTTGCCCTGGTGTATCAGGGGTTCCCAACACTAGACATTGTCTCTCTGCTGAGGGTCTAGAGTGGATAGGTTTAGCTGTTAACCCCACTTCAATTCTACTCTCTTTTCTCATCTTCCCAATGCGATGAAAACATAAGATGTGATAAAATCATGTAAATACTGTTCACTGTTGAGTTTTTTCTTATACAACTTTTTGTTTTTCCTCGATTTAATAATTGCATCATTTTTTATTGTCTTGGTTCTCTGTGTGTCTACCACTACTTTTTGCAAATGATCTATCTGATCAGGCAAATGGCCGGCAATATTATTTTCCACATGCTTAAATATTTTGAAAGAGCCTAACAGGCCCATTACTTTCCCTGGAGGCTCTTCATCTGGAAATTACCATGGTCCTGGCCACAGCAGGGTTCACCCTTTGCCGTGCTCTGCCTTGGGATCCCCTTTTTCCTGATTTCCAGGTCTCCCTCTCTCTTAGTTTGGACCCTTGTTTTGCCAGGCGCACCCTGCAGCAGTGCTCTCAGAATGACTGACAGCTTGGCTAGTTATAGAACTCTGCTTTCTGGTATTTTTCTTTGACCTTTTCAAGGCATTGCCTCATTGTCTCCCCACCCTCACCACTGACCCTGAAGAGTCCAATGCCTTTGGGAATCTCAGTCTTGACTGTGACAGCTTTTCTCTGCAGGCTTTTAGGGCCTCTTCTTTTCTTCCCCTGGTGTGGTGACATCTCATACCAACATGCATCTGTGTAAGTCTTCTTTCCTTTTTCCTAGTTGCACCTGGCATTCAGTGGGCCCTCTCAATCTGGAGACTCAGATTCTAAATTCTGGGAAACTGTCTTAGGGATATTTCCACCGATAATACTCTTCGTCCTCATTCTCTCTCCATCCTTTTTCTAGAGCTCTGATTAGTTAGGGCCTCAGGAGACAGCAGAGGGCACACTCAGATTAAGGTAATTCCAGGAGGGTTTGACAATGAAGAATTTGCAAGGCCGTGCAGTGCCCTGGAGGAGTAACAGTGGGACTATAACCCCCAAAGGGGGGAAGGGGGAGCTGCCTCCAGAATGAGAGGAAAGAGTCGTGTGGATGTGCCTAGGCTCCTCCTCTGCTCCCCCTCCACTGGTCTCTTACTGGACCTCCCACTGGCCCATCTAAGCTGGAGGCTGGAGGGCTGGGGTCCTCTTGGGGTAGAGCCTGGAGGTCAGCCCCCCGGGTGCAGGGCAGGGGAAGAAAGGAGAATCAGGGTCTGGAGGGGAAGCGGAAACCACCCAGTGCATTCCAACATGGCTGCCCCATTTTCTACCTTTCATCTCTTTCTCTTTTTCTCCTACTAACTCAGAGCTACGAACATTCAGCTCTCCTACAAACATTTGATTTTGCTATAGTTTCCAGGGTTTGAAAGCGATTTCATATTCTGCTCCGTATTTAGGGAACTTTCATTCTTGTTTTTCGGATGCCATAGTTTTCTCATCTCTCTGAGGTTAACAGTCGTAATTCTTTTCTTCTGCTTCCTGCCATGTCTCCATTTTCTCTGGGTTGCTTTTTTCTATTTGATTTTGGTCTCTGGTCTTCATGTCGATGATCTTCCTTAATTGTTTCTTGGTTCGTCCCGTTCATACTAAAAAGTGAGGCACCAAACAGCTGGTTGGGATCCCCGTGTGAGCGCCTGGCTTGGAAGAACCCAGTTTTTGATGGGCTGGAGACACATTCTTCTCACATTTTCTCGCATCACTGCTCAGTGGTGAGGGGAGATGGTCACCAGGATGCCCACCCCACGTCAGGCACTTCCCTGGGAATGGTGCCGACATTGAAAGGAGAGTCTTACTTCCCTAAAAGTTCAGAAAGTCCTTCAGGACAGAGAATAAGCAAACACAACACTAGTATTTATGGAGAACGAATGTACATTAACTTAGCACTGGCTGAAGTAGGTCCTGTCATGTGGTCTCATGAATTGGAGCATTGAGACACACCAAGGTCAGACAGCTTGCCCAAGGTCACAGAGTCTGTGGAAGGTGGGGGGGGGGCAGGGGGGAGGTGGAAGGTCTCAGCCTCCGGAGTCAGGAGCTTTTTGGTAAGGCTCTATCGCATCACACTGAAAAAAGCGATGGATGAGGAAAAGGTAGACAGAATTAAGCAGGCGTTTAAGGCAGGACAAATAAGGCAGAGCAGGCAAAGGGAATGTTTTTCAGAAGAGAGAATTCTAGAAACTGGGGGTGGACAGGCTGTGTGTACTGAGTGATGAGGGTTATTAGTGACCGTGGGGGAGAAGTTTCTTGGGAGGGAGGATCCTCTTGGAGCCTTAGAGCTAGAGGCTGCTGGCAGAGAATATGAACGTCATCAGCGCTCAGTAAACAAACTGAGTGGGATCCTGAAAGGAGTCAGATTCATGGGGGAAAAAAAAAGAAAAAATGAAATATTGAGCTATCCCAGCCCCAGGGAGTCCTCTGAGGGACCTCACAGTTCTGGAGAATCCCTGGGAGTCCAGCCAGATCTCCAGGCTTCAAGTGAGGAAGGAGCCCCCGCAGAGATGCTGGGGTTCCGTGCGGAGGCCCCCCACCTGGCCTCCCTGCCCTGAAGCCCACTCGTCCCTGAAGCACTGAGTCCCTCTGCAGCTAAGACTGAACCTGCAGCGCTCACACAGGCAGCCATGCTCTCAGCAGCTGCTTTCCTGTGATTTAAACGCCTTGTGATCCTGTTGCCACAGATGCTGGTGGGCTGGGCAGTTTGACATTTGTTTATTACTTCATTCAGACAAAGAGCACGTGCTGGGAAGCTCCCAGCAACAAGTGCTCCGGACATTTTGCTGCTGTGATTTCAATTAAGGACAGCAAGGATCACCCAGCTACGTGTCCAAAGCTGGAGCTGCAGACTCAAGAGCGAGGCAAGTCCTGTAGATCCCAAGAGGGTCAAATTGTGCTCCAAAGAAGAGAGTTTCAAGGGAAAAGAGGGGATCATGGAAGGTGGAGTGGTGAGATGGGAATGGGGTAGGACAGCCATGGGGTCAGTTCCTGGCATTGCTGTGGGCCGGCTCTGTGGCCTCTTGCAAGGCCACATGCACACGACTCACTGCGCATAGCATGTACACACACATGTGCACACACACTCACTACACATAGCATGTACACAAACACACACACATGCACTCACACTCACCACACATAACACGCACACATACACAAACACACACACCCTCCAAGGGTTGCCAGCACAGGGTGGACACCCCACACCCAGCCCCACAATTTACACTGTAGCTCAGGCTATGATTCAAATATTCTACACGCCTGTCCCCATATGCCTGGGAGCCTCACCCCTGGCGCACGCAATCTCTCCTCTCAGGATTTCCACGTTCACTTCAGCAAACACTCGGTAGCCGATCTGTTTACTTTCCGATGCTGTTGTAACTCGACCTGTTCTTTCAACAGCAAGGAAAAGCCGGAGGAGCTAAACCATTTCTGTTCAGGGGACTCACTGCCTTCCCGCTCCTGAGCTCTGTCTGTCTAAGTCTTGCCCGGAAATCAGTGTAGCTGCTAAAAAAAACACTCTCTTCACTTTCTCTTGCCCAGTAAGAAGCCAGAGCTAGCAGTCCTAAGGAATAACTAATAAGCTCACGAGCTTCTGCTTGAGTCTCCCTGTCTGGTTCTAGAAGGTTCTTCTGCCTCCACAGAGTCCCACGGGTGGTCAGTGTGGAGGCCGGAGAAGGAAGGGGCTCCAGAATGATGGAGGCTTCAGAGCCCCTTGCCCATGAGTGAAGCTCATCACTTACTTATTTCACTTTTGTTCATTCTGGAACCTTCCTAAGATGCCAGCTAGTATTAAAAAGCCTTTCCACGTAACTGATTAACAGGTAATAATAATAGAAATGTGAAAAGTGGCGTCAGTGGGAACCAAGGCGTGCTTCTCTAGGGGCTGCTCCACCCTCACCCTGTCCCTTTGCTCGCGTGCCGAACCCTCAGGAAGGAGAGTGTCTGCTTGGCCCCCGGGTGTCGGGGGATGTGGCCCGAAGTTCAGGTGGCATGAAGCGACAGTCCCCCCGGGAGTAAGTGGCACGGAGGAGGGGTGCTCGCCAAAGGAGAATGGGGGGCTGCTGCCAAAAGAAACAGGTACAGGGAGAGCAAGCATCCAGGGGGCCACCTGTGTCACTGGGAGACACCCGATCAGCTCAGAGGCTTCCAGCCTCAGGGCGGGGAGATCAGGGCCTCCCTTCCCAAGGCAGACCTTCAGCAATGGCTCTAGAGCCGGGGCGCCCGAGAGCCAGGCCACCTGCCCCTTATCTCCTAAGCGACATACAGAGGTCCCAGCCCACGGGGCTTAGCCGAGCTGGCCCACAGTAAACGCCGACTCCGACACAAGCTGTTGGTGAGCACAAAGCCTCAGTAGAAAGAGGACCCTTCATTTGTCTAGCGGCTGGGCTGTGCTTCCCATCCCGCAGTTGTTCTGGTGGAACAAGGGGCTCCCGGAACTGGACGGGAGGGGCGGCAGCATCCGTAAGGAGGAGGGCTCGGCTGCTGCCTGGGTGCACAGCGATGAGCCTGGGCAGGGGCCGTGGCAGAGGGACCGCACGAGCCCGGGGTGGAGGCGAGGATCTGCACGGAGAGGGAGGGGGCAGGGCCTCGGGTTGGGCAGCGGGGCTGCTGGGACGGAATCCCAGCTTCCGCCCTTGGTGGTGAGAGCAGGCAGGTCATTGCCCTCTGGAAGAGCAGCGTCTTCCTCATCAGCGGGGTGACGGCAGCCGCTGCCTCTTCAGGTCGTGGTCCCGTTGGTTTGGGGGTAGAAATAGTCCAGAAGCAATATGGTGCGATGCTTCTTGGGCTGGAATTCCATGGAGTGCTAAGTACACCATCCTTCTCCCCTGATGGCCTGGCCTGTGTCAGCTGACAGTAGACGCCCCTCTAGGCTTTCCAGTGCTCTAAGGTGCCTGTAATGGAGCTGACAAATGTGGCAGTAAAGAACACTCTGGGTCATATTTAACTCAGTGGTTTCCACAGTTATTAACAACAACAAACAAGAAAAGACTGAAAATACATGTTGGGATTGGGGTCACCCAGGTGCTTCCTCTCCAGGCCTCTCTGAGCCTTGATTTTCTCTTCTGTAAATTGGGGACGTGAATGCTGCATCCCAGTGTGGTTGTCAAGATTGCACAAGGTGGTTTGCATGGGTGCTTAGCACGAAGCCCAAGCTTGAAGCTGGAGCTTGAGAATTTCCACTAAACTCTTACACTGAGAAAAAAATGTATTCTCTCATAGACTGACTGCAGTGCTTTAGCACTTGGTAAAGGTTATCAGTGAGGAGCCCCAGCAGATATATTCATAAGAACAGCTCAAATATCCCTTACGTATGGACTAAACTAATGGAGTGAAGTTAGTTACAAAGCAGAAACAGACTCGCAGACGTAGAAAACAAACTTAACGGTTACCAAAGGGGAAATGTGGGGATGGGGGTAGGGATAAATCAGGAGGTTGGGATGAGCATACACACACTACTATGTGTAAAATAGACAATCAACAAGGACCTGCTGTAGAGCACAGGGAGCTCTACTCAATACTCTGTAATAACCTATATGGGAAAAGAAACTGAAAAAGAATGGATATATATATGTGTGTATAACTGAATCACTTTGCTATACACCTGAAATTAACACAACATGGTAAATCAGTTATACCTCAATATAAAATAAAAATTTTAAAAAAAGGAGAGGTTGGAAGATAACCCATATCTTTTTGGAAATATTTCTTTTATGTAGTTGTAGATGATTATTTATCACCATACAGGCATATCCGTGAATGAGAAGGGAATTGCTAATTAAAAAAGAACAACTCAAATTTCTAATCATATTGACTTATACAGAATACAAGAATAAGAATATATAACTTTTGATAACATAAAGAATTTTCTTGTAGATACCACTGCCCATGACTAACATATTATCACATACACATACTGGTCTTACGTTGTGCTGGAAAGATTAGTCCTGGTTATGCAAGATGGTAACTCAACTATGTGAATACCCCAAACAGGGCCAGGAAATGCACCATGATGTCTCAAAACAAGACGGAAAGCCCCAGACATTGCCCCTAGGACTCAGCTGTCATTAGCTGAGGTTAAACATGGTCATTGGCAAGGAAGGAGAACAGGGGACTATGAAACCTCCTGCTTCCCTTACTGAGTGACCGTGGATATGTGGCTTCTGTCTCGTGGGTGTCTGTGTGAAGACTCACAGGGCTTATGAATGTTTATATGAAGTCCGTGAGCTGAAATGGTTCATCTTTCAACAGAGACGACAAACAACAGAGAGACGTCCAGTTCTCAGAAAAGACCAAATTTAAAGCCCAAAGTAAACAATTGTCATAACATGAATTCGAAGTAACACTCTGGTAAAGCTTCTGCATCATCTCTTCCAGGGGTCTGCAAACTTTGTCTGTAAAGGGCCAGAGAGTAAATATGTCAGGCTCAGTGGCCCAGACAGTCTTTGTCAAAATAACTCTACTCTGTTGGTGTAGAGACAAACCAGTCACTAAACTAACTGGTATCAAACTTACCTTCCCACAGTAAATCACCAGAAATCTGGTCAAACTACTTGAAACAACTGTTTTTAAGTATAAAATGACAGGCAGGGTGGGATTCTAATCTCTGATAAAATATACATAAAGTCAGCCCTACAATTGCCCTAGCCTTCTGCCTGTTTCTGAGCACATCCCAGACCACAGCCCTGAGAGGGGTACCTTACCATGGTGGTCTTGCTGGGTAGAGAAGTCAGAGGTGAGAAATGGGGCAGGATGAAGTGACCAGAATTTGCTGTTCAGAGTGCTGGAGAGGAGAGAGCTACACCTAGAAGGAGCACGAGCTATGTGTATAGCAGTCCCCTTGAGTCTTCGATCGAATGCTAAGCTATACATTTATATAAGTAAAACCCTTAAGGAAGAAATAATGCTAATTCTACATAAATTCAGAGAGTAAGAGAAAGGAGCATATCTCAACTCATTTTATGAAACAAGCATAACCCCAGTATGAATACGTACAAAGACATTACAAGAAAAGAAAACTACAAAACATCCCTCATAAACATAGAAGCAAAAGTTCTTAATGAAATGTTATTAAACCAAACATAGCAATATATATAAAAGGGTAATATAACATGACGAAGAGGGGACTTTATCAAGAATGCAATGTTGGTTTAATATTCAAATACCAATCAGTGTAATTCACTACTTTAATAGAATGTAGTAGGAATAAACACATATGATCATCACAATAAATATAGAAAAAAAACTTGACACAATTCATCATTCATTCTTGATAAAAATTCTCAGTAAACTAAAAACAGAAGATAATGTTATCAATCCAATAAAGAGCATCTATGAAACTATTTACAGCTAACATCATATCTAATAGTGAAAAATTGAATATTTTCCTTGTGTGATCAGAAACAAGGTAAGGATTTCTACTCTAACCACTTCACTTCAATACTGTAGTACAATCTCTGTCCAGCGCACTAGGATGAGAGGAAAAAATAAAATATTTATAAATAGGAAAGGAAGAAGTTAAATTGTATTTTTTTCCCACAGAAGACATGATTATATACATGGAAAATCCTAAGAATTCTACAAAAAAAAAAAAAAAAAGCCACTAGAACTAATTAGTGGATTTTGCAAAGATGCAGGATACCAGTAAATACATGAACATCAATTGTATTTCTATATACTAAAAACAACAACAGAAAAGGAAAATAAAAATACCATCTACACTATCAGGCAAAATCTTGAAATATCTGGGAATGAATGTAACAAGACATAAGATTTGTACACTGAAAGCTACAAGACGTTGCTGAGAAAATTTTATAAAGACCTAAGTAATAGCATGCTCGTAAATTAGAGGATTTAACATCGTTAAAATATTAGTTCTCTCAGACTTGTCAAATGTATAGATCTAACACAACCTCAACGAAAATCCCAGCAGGATTTTTGGTAGGAATTGACAAGTTTATTTTCAAGTTATTATGGATAATTATTAAATGTACTAGAAATGCCAAAGCAATTTTGAAAACATAGAAAGTTGAAGATTTACACTACATAATTTCAAGACCTACTACACAGCGACAGTAATAAAGACAGTGCTATTCACTAAGGGTATCCATGTCAATCAATAGAACAAAAGAGTCAACAAATGGTCCTGGAACACTTTGATATCCATATGGGGAAGAATTAACCTTGACTCTTACCTCAGAGCATATACAGAACTTGACATGAAATGTGTCACAGATATATACATGAAAGCTAAAACTGTAAAGCTTCTAGAAGAAAAAATAAGAGAAAATCTTCATGATAATGAACTAGGCAAATATTTTTTTACACAGGACTCAAAAAGCATTAACCATAAAAAGAAAAAAATCAGTTAGGTGAACTCATCAAAATGAAAACTTTTGATCCTTGAAAGACTTTTAGGAAAATAAAAAGGTGATCAGAGACTGGGAGAAAATAGTCTCAAAACATATTTGACAGAGCGCTTATTTCCAGAACACATAAAGAAATCTTTATTAATCAGAAGATCAACAACCCAATAGGATATGAGCTGAAGATTTTGAGCATTTTACAAAAGAAGATACATGAATGGCCACTAAGCACATGCAGATGTGCTCAGCCTCATTAAGATCATGAGCTATCAAGGAAATAATCATTAAAAATCCAACGAGACAAAACTACAAACCCAACAGAACGGCTAGAGTCAAAAACTGGCCGCACAGAGGTCGCAGCTGGTGACCAGGTGGTAGAGGGGGATGCCTCCGTGAATGAGGTCCTCACCCTCCCATCCGGGAGCCAAGGCTCTTGAGTGTCACTGACTCCTGCCCTGCTTGTGTGTTCCTGAATGGGTCCTGCAGCCTCCAGAGCATCCATGAGGACTGCAGCATTTGTTCCTCCCAGAGTGGCTCCTTTCTACCTTTGTACCCTTCGGATATAGCTCCCATGTCTGTCACTCCCAACCCCACAAGCCTTTGACCGCACTTTCCCAGCGTCCTTGGAGTTCCCTGACAAATTTCAAACTCATCCTAAGATCCCTGGGTTCAACAGGCTCTCCCTTTTGCCCCCCATTGTCCTAAATGTGGCACAATCAGTGTTCCTTATAAAAGTGAGAGATGAGCGAGCTCGTCACTTCCTGAGTTTCTAGAACATCTTAAGCTATAAAAATACAAGTGTTCTGAGTTTGGCAAAACACAAACGGGAACTGCCAAGCTTCTTGACTTCATTTTGAAGTCTGTGTTTACTTAGAGTATACATGTGTACATTTTCTGATAATGTGTCTCTTTAGGTCTCGCAAAACGATCTCGTAAGTTATTGAATTTTCAAGAGGCTTGTTGAGTTTGTGAAGGAAAACAATTAAAACAACGATATGTTGAATATTTTCTTCTCTAGAAACCCTATGACTCAACAGACCCTATACCAGGCAACACCAGCTCTCTCATCCCACACTGCAGGAATCTGCGGTGTAGAAAAGGAAATGGAGGGTGGAAACAGTAAGTATATTCAACATAGAAATTAGAAGCACATGTCTCTGTCTTCAGGGTTTTCCCACAAGAGGAAAATGTGAGCGGAGCACAAGAGGTTTTGCTCAGGAGAAAAGTCCAAGCTGCGGGGTCTGTTTTTAAAGTAAGATTTGGGTGTTCTTTAAGGGAACTACGGATCAGAAAGCCAACAGCTCCCTGACTATCCAGTTTGAGACTACAGTAAACCAAACTGGTATTCAGCTTCCCCTGGCTTTGTGCATGGTACTGAAATATTTCAGAGAAAACAGACTGGGAGTGAGGAGGTCCATTGTATACATGCTGACGAGGATGAAACCCCATTGATTTTTCTTCCCATCCATTACATTTCAGTGTTTGTGAATGTAAAAATAAAACTCAAATCAACTTCAAAAGTTGATGAAAAAATGAAATCTCAATTACATATGATAAACCAAGGAGGGTTGGCCAGACAGGATTATACAAAATAAAATAACAGATCCTTGAAGGCAGAGTGAACATTTTTCACAACAGAAAGAGCAGATCTCAGTCCTTTTCTGACTGGCATCTTTGGTTCTGGGTTTAGAGCTGGAAGTAGAGGTCAAAGTCATGGGTCAACCTAAGAAATCTATCACACTAAGGCATCAGTGAAAGTGCTGTACAACAGACAGACAAATATTTAAGACAGACATACAAGAAAAACAGACATATAAGACAGAGAGAGACGAACAGATGGACAGACAGGTAAGACAGGTAGGAAAAGTGGAGGGCCTTTCTTGACCAATCAGTACCTTCTCCCACAAAACTCCCAGTCCCTAGGGATTTAGAGAAGACAGGGTGTGCTTTGTCCTTACAGCAAAGACTGGAATTTTTATTTAATAGTTCTATATTTTGGCAATATTCAGACACCAAAATGAACAAAAGCACCTTGGAGTAAACATTCCATCTAGACCCCTGTACACGGACAAGATCTCGGTTGATCTCCAGCACACACTGGGGCCCCAAACCCACAAGCTTCATCTGCTGTGATGGATGTCTACTTAGGAAGGTTTAATACTTGGGCAGGTCCTGAAGTTTGAGTCTGGAAAAGGGTAAGGGCCCTTCCCACCCCAGTATCCCTGGTTCCCAAGTCCAGTGAAGGAGATGAACATTTGAATCAGTAGATTGAGGAAAGCAGATTGCCCTCCCCATTGTGGGTGGGCCTCACCTAATTCTTTGAAAGCCTGAGTAGAACAAAACGGTGGAGCAAGAGAAAATGTGCTCAGCTCTGGCTGACTGTCTTCAAGCTGGGATGCTGGTTTTCTCCTGCCCTTGGACTCAAACTCAGACGGGAACTTACACCATCAGCTCTCCTGGGTCTTCGACTTGCCAGCTGCAGATTTGGGGACTTCCCAGGCTCCATACTAACCACAACTCCATGAGCTAATTCCTTCTTATGTATGTTAATCTCATCCAGAAAAATCCTCACAGACACATCAGAAATAATATTTAGCCAGATATCTGGGTATCCCGTGGCTCAAACTGACACATAAAACTAACCATCACATTATACTCTCCACTCTCATCCCCCTGCAGCTATTATCTTGTCTTTCTTCTCCCTTCACAGATAAACTTGCCCAAACTGTCCTCACTCACTGTTCCCATTTTGTCATATCTATACAACTATATATCAATATATCTTTATTGGTTCCATTTCTGGGAGAAGCCAGAATAAAACTAGCATGCATAAAGGATTGTTTGTACTGGTGGTGGTTTTCACTGGTGGTGATCACGGTCATCTTGGGTGTGTTTTTAAAGATGAGTGGTATGAAATGATGAAAAGGAGACAATGAGAGCAACATGTCAAAGATACAGGAAAGAATGAAAATCAGCATGAAATGGTCCTGAGAATGGAGAGGTCGGATGGGCTCCAAAGAGGCTGGCTGCAGTCAGTGCTGGGGTCACTCCTCCATTGTACCAGGCAAGAAGGAGGATAGGATCAAAGAAGACACGAGTGGGAATGATGATGCAAAATTCGAGCACTCCATGTGATGGCTTCTACTCTCTCTGGGAAGAAGGAAGGTGATGAGTTGAGAGTTAAGAGTTGCCTGGGCTCAGAGGCTTGAGTAGAGTGAAGATCATCAATCTGACAGAGGGAGATTCCCTCCCTCCTGTGTTTCCACCTCCTTCCTCCTCAAAGCCATATATCATGGGCAGCTATGTCACGAATCCCCACAGCCAGGTTTTTATTAAGTGCAAGAAAGTTTGCAATATGATATAAATTTGATAAATTCTCGATTTGTTCTTTGGTGTTCTGTTTTTCATGCTGCTTCACTAACCCAGCCAATTTTTTATTCTTATAAATATTTCCAGTCTTTGTCAAACTAGGTGTTTGGCAAGAAAGGTCCACATCTGTTCACACATGGGACAGACCAGACCGGTTTCTGACAGCCAGTAGTTTTTGACAAAAGAATAGTGTGAATCTGCTCTCTCAAGTTTCTAATAATAAGAGCAACGGTGTGTCAGACTCTACGTTCCAAAGACACATATTAATATTCATACATATTTATTCTTACAGCGTGATTGGGGTTCCTGCCACTCCCACTGAGAGGTGGTGTCTAGTTTCTCCGCTCAGATCTGGGCAGGGACTTGTGACTGCCTGACCAAGGGAGTATGACAGAAGTTTGATGCTATATGATTTCCTATGCTAAGTCATAAGAAAAGAGACAGACACAGCTTCTTCCTGGTCTCCCCACCCCTCTCTTCCCCTTCTCCTTCTCCTTCTTCTGCTTCTCTGTTTCTCTCTCTCTCAATGTCAGGATGTTCATCTTGGAAACCCTGAGACCATTATGTGAGGAAGCCCAAGCCACACGGACTGACCCACACGGAGAGGGATGGGGCCGCTGTCAATAGGCGGCGCCGATCTGCTAACCACGTGAATGAGCCACCTTGGAAGTGAGTCCTCCAGCCTGTGCAGCCTTCGGATGACTGAAATCCTAGCTTTGCAACCTTTGCAACCTGTAAAAGGGCCGGGGTCGCAAATCCTTTGTAACCTCAGGAGAAAGCATACGGCAAGCTGCTCCTGGATTCCTGACCCACACATAGCCATATCAAAAAGTACATAATTTATCATTGCTTTAAGACACTGAGTTTTGGGGGGCTTTGTTTTGCAGCATCGGATAATTATAACAAACAACATGAGTAAATTCAACAGATCCTGCTTGACCATCTACCTCTGTCAGAGTTCTCAGTGCCTAGTACGGAGTCTCAGGGGAATAGTTTAGGGTATTTGATTTACAGATATCACCACACAGAGTCTGCACAAAATCCCCACGAGTCATGTACTGAGATTAGACCTATTTTACAGATGAGGGAAATGAGGCCCAAAGGTCACACAGCTGGTAACTGGGAGGCCTAGGACAAGAACCTCTGTCTCTGGGATGACCGTCAGAGCCTCCAAAGACATGCTGTCCCTTTGCCTCAGTCTCTTGAGGTCCACTGGGCCCATCTCAGGTCACAGATAAAGGTTGGCCCTGCCACCAACTAAGGGGAGACCAGCTTTGTGTTCCAGGCCAAGCGGCCCCCCGGCCAGTTCTTCTACCTCCCCGTCCGCTCGCTGCCCCACTGCTGGTCCTCCTGGAAAGATTGTGGCTCTGACTTTAGGAGTGTTTGTGCCTGATTAAAAACCCCGTGGATGGTGGGGAGAAGAGGCCAGGATCTGCTGGAGGCTGTGGCGCAGTGAGAAGCATAACATTTCTCCTTGGTGATGTCTGTTGTAGGCAGTGGAACCTGGGCCGATCAGAGCACCTACAGCCTCTGTCCCACAGGCGCGGACCCTGCCACACTTCCCCAAATTGTCCTACAGCCTCATGCCCTCCAGGCCGTGGGCCACTGAGCCTGAGGCTCTTTGGGGCCCCTGCAGGGATTCCCTCACTTTCTTTCCAGGGGAGGTTTTCTAGGACATGTGCAATTATACCCATCTTTCCTTCTATTCATCTACTTTGTACGTGAAAGACGTTTCCTGAGGTTTCTTGCCTGTGAAAATCAACCTTCCCTGTTTTCCAGTGTTGACTCACTCCCCAGCACTATTCTTACATTTGTTACGTGATTTTCCGTGGGAATTTTGGAGAGAGCAAAGTTTGATTGAGGGGCTTGCCATCTTGAACCAGATCTGAAAATTTTTAATGGTCAGAACATCTCCGCAGAGTGAGTTAATGCAGGGTGGGTAGCAGGATGCTGGGCAGCCCTGGCCTGGCTGAGGGGCGAGGCTGGGAGGGGGTCGCCCAGGCCCTTCTGACCTCACACCTCTTGCCCCTTGGCGGTCCTCTCGGGAGAACATGAGGACCTAGGGGCAACAGGCTCGGTGTGTGCCCGTGGTTAGAAACTCCAGGTCTCCAGATGATTTTCATCTTTTGATTGTCGTTAGAAAGGGTGTACAGTGAAGAGTACTACCTATTCCCTGAAGTCCTGAAGATGCAATTTTCCCACCCACAGCTCCGGGCTACTGGCCAAAAGCTGTTCCTGCGAACAAAGGAGAAGATGGCCTTTGGGGACATGAGTCAGTGACCTTGGCCTTGAGGAGGGCTGTGGTCCCGAGGTTCCAGTTAGGGACACTCAGCACATTCTCCCACCCAGCCGAATCCACTGGAGCCTATGTGTCAGGAGACCCACAGACGATACAGTATTTTTGGAACAGCAAGGAGGTCTCCAGGGACTGACATGACGTTTCTGGGGCCATGGTCTGCTCTGCGGAGTCCTAGTGCAAAAGGGACCAGATCTCTACACTGGCCAATCCAGTCTACCCTGGTGCGTGACCTGAGGCTGCATCCTGACCTGATGATCAAGCCCTACTGTTCTAAACATCTGCTGCTTCTCCCACCCCTGGTCTCCTCAGCCACACAGGGAGACCCCAGCAGCACCAGGGTCAGCTCAAAGGGCCATGGGAGGTCTGGCCTCGGTAGCTCTCTGAACAATGTGTAGTTGGGTTCACCGCAGGTCTTGCCATGACCATGTTGGACAAATGGCTGGTTTGGAGGCCTGGAGGCTGGGTCCATGCTCCCCGGCCCTTTTACAGCTCAAACCCCAGAGCCCAGACAAGGGATTCTGGAGCTGGATCCCTCGGCACGACCTCTGTTGTGTGCCATCCCCTGAGCCCAACCACTTATTCTTACTAGAAATGAAAAACCTTATTTTCTCCACATGTTATCAAAGTAATTTGTGCTCATTCAGGAAGATTTACAAGACGCAAAGAAGTGGAAAGAAAAAAATACACAAAGTACCATCACCACTATGTATACTTTGGTATATTTCCTCTTGGTCTTTTAAACATGCATAAACAATGTATGTGTGTTCTGTACAAATGTCTAACTAACCCAGGATCTTCCTTTTAAAATGTATTATGTGATAATCCTTTTTAATGTTACGAATTTATTGGGGAATCTGCTTAATGGCTCTTTAATATTCTATCAAGAGTATTCGTAATAATTTTTTCACATTTCCTATGATTGGATATTTTGGAGTTTTTTCCCCCCTCAAGTTTATTATCGCAAAAATGCTGAAATGAACCTCTGCCTATTTTTTTTTAATTGTTTTGGTCCCCAGAATAGATTTCCAGAGAAGAAATTAAGAAGTAAAAGAATATGAACATTTTTCAGTCTCAAAATGTGTTGCAAAATTTATTTCAAAAATTCTTGAAATGATTTATTTTCCCTCCAGCAGTGCATTAAAGTGCCTATTTACACACATCCTCTCTGGTTTTGGGTTATCTGAAGCACAGGGGAAAAAACACAACAACAACTTGCTATTTTAAAAACAACTCCACATACAAGATGCACATTGTGGATCAGAACATCCATCCACATATTTCAACAGGAAATCTCCCTCCCAAGCCAGAGTTAGAGTATTTCAATCAGGTGAACTGAAGCAAATCTGGGGGAAAAATAACCAAAAAAAAAACTAAGTTGAGGTGGTATTTGAAAGATACTAAATTTGATTGAGGAAAACTGTTTTCTCTCTGCATGACTAATCCCTTCCATCCCTAAAAGGTGTGTTTGAGACAGAGCTGAACTGCAAGCACAAGGTCAGATGGACTACAGGCCTCTCAGACCCGAACCTGAGGTCACCTGGGGACATCATTCAGGCTGCCTGCCAGCCAGGCTCTAGGACAGATGCTCCTATCCAGCTCCCTTAGGAAGTATGTCAAATTTGTCAAACATTCTATACTCTTAACATGTAAAGAAAGAAAGGGGGGAACGAGGTAGGAAAGTAGTTAGAAGTATTGAGCTCTGGCCTCCAACGGGAGGAGGTAAAACACAACTTCAGTGAAGGAAACTGAGACCATCTTACTTTTTTTCGACAAACAGAATGTGGGGGGAAACCAAAATGGAACACAAGTAAACACAAGTGACAAGTAAACCTAAATGAAAAATGAGAGGGCTGAGAAGAAGTGACATCCCAGTAGCAATGAACACACCCAGTACCCAGATCTTGGTTTCTAAATAACATTGTCCAATTAAAGGAACAGGGCTCCTTGGAGAGACAGTTGACACCAGAGCTGGCCCAGGGAATGTACAAGACTAGCCGGGAACATTCTGTAGTGCCAGAAAATATGACAGTGATCCAAAAATGATGGGGTCACTGTCAAAAGAGGAGCTAACTCGAAGGATCACCAATGACTAAATCTGGGACAAGTCGAGCAATTAAAACACTCATCATATGATAGCCACGGATTATAACTCCTAGAATAAACTAAATACCCAAGAGGTCATATTAATACAAATAAATAATTGAACATATAAAATAAGAGAAAGAACAGTTCTCACAATAAAATTTCAGTTAATACATGTAGAAAGAATGATGAAAATAATAAATCATTATTTGGGTAACACATACTAATAATTGTTGTAGGCAAAAAACATTCAATGGATGGTAAAATTGGTGAGTGAAAAGTCTGATGAGAAATGGGAGGTTTACCTAGTCTCATAGTATCTCCCCACCAGATACTTATTAAGTACAAAGGGAAATATGCTAACATGACAGTAAAGAAACCTGGCAGAGATCACTTTAGGCAAATCATCAAAGTGACCATTAGCAGTAATAAGACATGGACCTCATGTACCCACAGCTATGATGCACTGAGAAGGGAGCAGCAGTTTCTGGGGTATCCTTGGCAAAAAATGCATAACCTCAGTCTCACCATGAGAAAATATCAGGCAAATACAAACTGAGAGACAGTCTGCAAAGTAATGGCTGATGTCCTTCACTCACACTGAGGTCGTAAAAGACAGACTGAGGAACGGTCCCAGATGGAGGAGACCAGGGAGACAGGACTACCAAATGCAGTGTGGGATTCAGAATCAGATCCTAGACCAGAAAAGGACATGGGTGGGATAATTGAAGTGAAATGTGAATAAGGTTTGTAGATTAGTTAATAGTGTTATATCAACATTAATCTCTTGGTGTTGATAACTGTACTATTGGTTATGTTAGAAGTTAATATTTGAAGACGCTGGAAGAAAAGTGTATAGTGGAATTTCTGTACTATTTTTGCAATTGTAAGTCTGAAATTATTTCAAAATAAAAAGCAAGAAAAAAGATGGCATACTTTTATAGGGTTTCAAAGCTTTTCATTGGGAATTTCATTTATTAATCACTTTGGGGAAAATTGAAATTTTAAATATACTTAAACTTTCATTAGGTCATGTGACTTGATCTGTTGAACAACATAGAGCTTATGGAAGTAAAATTAGTTAGGAAAGGGACTGTATTTCATTTTACTTTTTAATTGAAATATAGCTGATTTACAATGTTGTGTTAGTTTCAGGTGTACAGCAAATTGATTCAGTTATAGATATATTCTTTTTCGGATTAAGGGACTGTATTTTCGTGTTGAGCAGTAGAACTAATAGCAAATAGTCATCCAAAAATAAACATGTTGACTATCAAGAGGTCGAGCTGAACTAATTATAGAAATCATTGACATGCTATCTATCTTGATTTAAAAAGAATTCAAACTAGCATTTATGGGAACACTTGGTAAAGATTAATTGTGAATCTCTCCAAAGTATGTATGTAATCAAGGCATTTTCAGAGACATACCTTGGATTTCCTGCAGCTGAATTAAGAAGCAGGTCAGTTAGCTCTTCTAGCTGAAGGCTACCTTCAGTTTCATGGATAATTAAGCCAGAGCTGTTGGATCACTCGAGTAAGATGTAAACTGCTGATGATTTCAGAATGAGCTAATAAGGGAGACCCTCCAATTGGCTGTGGGTTTTACTAGAAACTGAAGGAATAGTCAAAAGTCTGGGTTTTAATCACATTTAATCCTTAAATCTCTGAATTTGCTCTTTGGCATGCATTTAAATCTACAGATGGTTTCCATCACAAAGCTTCTACTAGATCTTCTCATTCAGGGTGATATTCTAACCTTTAGTAGTTTTTATATCCTTTACTCTACCAAATCCCCACTGAGATGACCTAACAGAATAATAAGGAAAATTCTCCATAATCACTGGGAATTGGAAAAGGCACCATCTAAATTCCTAAATTCCTGATGCTCTGAAATAAGAAATGGTACCAGAAAAAAAAAGAGATGAAAGGAAAATGTGGACCATCCCACCATTTACATCTTCCAGAGGGGGCTGCAGATTATGGTGGCTGAGTGCATAGGGGTTGAATTTCAGTCCTGCTGCAGCCAGTCTGGGGCAACCTCAGCCTATAATACCTGCTTAGAGAGAGAGGTGGGGAAGGCAGCTCTCTGCATGGAGCAGAAAATTCTGTTGCATCAGCTCCTGCTGACCTCTCTCAGGTGGCAATGGGAATTAAAGGCTAAGTACTCCCAGCCAGCTGAAGACTGCCACAGCAGATGGCCCACTGGGAGGGGAAACTGTTCCCCCCAGAAGACTTCCCAGGTGTGTGCCACCTTCCATTACCTGCCTTGCACATCAAATTACATTAAATATACCAAAAAGAGATGCCAAAATTTTCCATTCTTTTACCTGGAATAGATTTCCCTCTGTAAGGGTTTAAAAGAAAAGAAAAAAAAGCATCTAAAACTCAGTAGTTTCTGCAGATGAAAAAATGAAGACCAGTTGGCCCATTCAGGGAAATTGAATCTCTATGAAACAGGTATTTTAAGAAACAAGAAAACTTAACAAAAAGAAACCAAGGTTAAGAAATTTGAAATATATATTGTAAATGAGACATAAGGAAGTATTGTTTTCTTCATAACCGTTTCACTGGTGCAGTCGTAGAAAAAGAGCATTCTCCAAGTATTATATACCCAGCTAAACTACCAATAAAGAATAAAGGCAAAATAAAGACCTGTTAACATTCAAGAAATCAAAATGTTATCTTCTATATGTCCCAAAATGTGCTTTGGAATAAAATTCAGCAAAATCAAAGAAGAATCCAAGGAAAAAGAAACAATTCAAGAATCAGTGGGCATAAACAAGTGCAATGAAAAGAAACTCCAGGTACTAACATCAAGACAAATGACATATGGAGGGTGAAAAGGCAGCCCATAGAGTGGAGGAAGATACATATGCATTACACATATCTAACAAAAGGCTCATCTTTGGAACATATGCAGAGCTCCTAAAGTCAATAGTAAAATAAGAAAACCAATCCAACAGTAAAATGGTCAAAAGACTTGGCAAAAAATGATATCCAATGACCAACAAACATATGAAAAAATGCTCAACTTCATTGGTCCTTAGAGTGGCGCAAATTAAAACCACTGTGAAGTTTCTTTATGCACCCATCAGAGTGACTCAAATAATAAAATTTTGAAAAACACACAATACTGTTGATCAGGATGTACAACAACTGTGACTTTCACACACTGCTCATGGGAGTGTGAACTGGGATAACCACTCTGGAAAAGTCCCTTGGTTAAACAGAAACCCTGGGATCAGGAATGCAGAATTCCAGGTCTGGGCTCTTCCTGCTGTTTACCAGGAGTGTGCATCGGGAGCTACTCTGCAAGGAGCTTGGTGTAGTGACAGTCAGGGTGCCAGCGAGAAACAGAGGGCACACTCAGGCTGGGGAGCGTGAGAGGGTTTAATAAAGGAACAGTGAGCAAGGCAGGGCCTGACTCACGGGCTGCCGCACATGGGCTAAGCCTTTAGCGGAAACCCGGTGCCCTGTGCTCAGTAGCGTGTCTCGTCACCCCCAGGGAATTTGCGCTGCCCATTGAAGTCCCAGCTTTAGGCTCCACTGCAGTATGGTCCTGAGTTTGCTAGGAGGTGCTGTAACGGGTCCACTGGGGTTGAGGCTACCATCACTTGTGTCCTCATGCCAGTGGCCAGTAGGTAAATAAAGGAATCGCTCTAGTGATATTTTGAGGGGGCCCTGTGGGGGGCATAGCAGCATCCCTGGACCCTGTGACCTCCACCACCAACTGTGACAACCAAAATACCTCCAGACATTGCCAAATGAACCTTGGGGGCCAGAATTGCTCCCGGTTGAGAACCACTGATCGAGGTGATCACCTTCAGCCATGGGGACATCCCAGGATCTGCACAAATACATTTTAGTTCTGACAGTCACACAGTTTCTTTGGATTTGCTTTATGATCTGCTCCCCTGCCGAGCATCTAATGCAGGCGAGGTCAGGGTTCTGGGTCAAAGTTCTCATAAGGGCTTTCACTGTCCAAGGCTACCTTCTCAGACAACCTCAGGCCCTCCCCAGCTCCAAAGATGGTTCTTCCTGTAAAATAGATGAAAAAGACAAGGTTTAGGTTTTCTAACACCTTTTAAAATATTTGTTATTGGTACCCACTTGGCATTGCGGAAAGGATGGGCTACAATCAGAGGGAGCTTAGGATCTGGGCTGCACTATTCCCACCGCGTAGGGTCCAGCTTTTGCTCCTTGGGGTGGGGGGCAATTTCCTCAGGCTGTAAAACTGTACCGGACCCACAGCCTTCTCTGCGGGAGTGAATGCTCTCAACGTGTAAGGCATTCAGTAAGGCCTCACCTGACGCTTCTTTCCTGGTTGAGGTTGGGTTTCTAGTTTCCCCTCTTCTCCTTTTCATGGGCTGTTTCTCCCCCTGATTATCCTAGTGGGTGAGAAACGTCGTGAGGAGCGGCGAGCCTGCCCAGCTGCTGCATTAAGTCTTGCTTCTCCTTATGAACCGGGCAGAACCGACAGCGCCACGCCACTGAAACAGAACATGAGACCTTTAGCAGCTTCCGAGTTACCACAGAATCACCCCTAAGGATACGGATTAGTGGGATGCGCTGAAGAAGAAGGCTTTGTGAAGCCTCAGAATCCACTGAGCCCAGGCTGGCCAAGGAGCAGGGGTAGGGAGGTTGACTTAAGCCAGCGGCCAATGGAAGAACCTTGTTTCAAGGCCTGTTCCTGAGAAAGCAGTCTGGGGAAGGCTAAGGGGAATCAGGGAAATGTGTGTGCAGGTCACACATACACAGATATACATAGGAACACACACGAAGACAGTCCCACGTACACACCGCTTCTCACGCATGCACATTTGCTTACACGTACCTGTACACACAAGCTCACACACAGACTTAGTTTCTCAGTCTCACACACAGGCTAACACACATTCACATACTCCTGCACACACGCCCTCTCACACACACTCACCGACCCCCACACAGACTCTCACACGGTTGGGCCGCAGCCCGCAGCCCTGTAGGCCTGTAATCGCCTGGCCGCCAGGCGGAGGAAAGAGTCCAGAGACAGCAACAAGGACATCAAGTGTTTATTGGACTGGGGACCTTAAACGTCCGAAAGTAAGGTCCTGGAGCGACACTCCACCATGGATGGCAGTAACCTTCCCTGCTCGGGGGAGAAGAAGGCTGCCATTTATACGAGGATTGATGTCGGATGGCCTTCTCAGTTACCATGGAAACCAGTCTTGGGTGGGGGGGCACATCCCTCAGCTTAACAAGCATCTCAGGGTTAGAGGTTTCCCTTTAGTGAACTAGCAGGTGGAGTGTTAGAACCGGCCGCCGGGGGGACTGGGGGGGGGGGGGGCAGGCAAACTTCTGTGCGTAGGTGCAGGTGGCGCAGGGGCTGGGCAAGCACAGGTGCAGAGAGCAGATCAGCCGTCTCGAGTGGCCTGACCGCGCACGCGCACACTGCCACTCAGCTCTCGCCCCATCCATGCCCAGCTCCCGCTTCCCGCTTCCCGCTCTGAGTCAGGGTTCCCGTCATGGGTTTGGCAGTGGGTTCACTCCATCCTCCAGCCGCCTCATCCCGTGATGAGTCACAAGCTTCTTGTTTATTTAGCCACTTGGAGAACCTGGGTTTCTTCCAGGTGGTTTCTTGGGCGGCGGGAGACGTGAGGGAGGAGAGGCTGGGAGAGAAAAGCAGGGTCATTCTGAACCGGGGACTGAGGAAGGAGATGTGAGCCGAGGGAGTGCCAGCTGGTGCCCGGCCTGCTTTCCCTCTGTGGGTGCCAGGCCTCCAGGGCCCCCCACCTGCCCGGGGAACAGAGGCTAGAGGCCGGCCTATTGCTCTGCAACTGAGGAGGGAGCGGCCTGGCTCCTGCCAGAGCTGGAGCGGATGCCGTGCGGAACCCAAGAGGGAAGGGTGCCTGCCCCGAACCCGGGAAAATAAGAGCCCGCCACCCATCTCACCCCCGACACAGCTGAGCGCGCTCAGAATCAAAGCAGCTTTAGAAATGTTCTGCCTTGAGCTGATATGGCGTTCAGAGAAATCCCAGGAAACAGGAGGTTTTAGTAAAGATGCTGTCCTGAGACTTTGGCAGGCCCTTATCTGAAAGCCGTTGATAAGGATCAGGGAGGAACGGCTGGGTAACAACGATGCTTTCTGTCTTTGCTTCTTCAGGGCATTGGTTAACATTTTTTTAAGAGAAAAGGGAAAGTAGGACATTTTAGCCGCCAGAAATGTATGAACTTAGCAAACTTAACTGCTTCTCCAAGGAGCTTAAATCCAGTGATTTACAGAGGCCCAAATGCAACTCTAAAATTTCCTTCTAACCAGACCAGCCCTCCTGCATTCTGAGGCATTAGGAGTGAATCTGGCAGGCATTCATTAGCATAATGAATGCTAATTAGTGCTGGCGGCCCTGCAGGAAGGCTTCGTACCAGGTTCCGGGGGAAGTAGCCCAGCCCCGCATAGGAGCCTCTTTGGAGGAGTGTGGGAACGAGCTCCATAGCCTCGCCTTTCCTTCGGAAACTACAGAAAGCAAAACCCAAGTTGCTCGGAACACGGCTTGGCTCAAAGCGTGAATCTGAGGCCGGTGGAGTCGAGGCCGCTGCTCGCCCGGCAGTGACCCCCGCACAAGAGGCAGGGCTCCAGGCGCTGACGAGGCCTGCCGCTGTCCAAGAGGCCCGGGAAACCCTCCCGTCACAGCCTCAGCTTCCCTTTATCAGTGGGGGAGACACTGGTTTCAAGGAAAGGGCCTTGTAGGCTGAATTTTACAAAACGTGGTTCCAGCTCAAAGGGAAACGGAGAAAGAAAAAGAAGAGGGGGTGGAGAGGGGCAATGGGGTTGGAAAGTAAGCATCAAAGAGAGGGAAATAGGTCCCAGTAGGGCAGTGGGGTGTGGAGGACGGAGAGGGGAGAGAGATGCTGTGATCCTCGGGCGGTGCCGGGGAGGGTGGCCCGGTGGCCTTGAGGAGGGGCCTTCGTGGGACCTTGGGCTCAGACTTCACACAGGGAGGGTCTGAAGACCAGATTCAGGCTTGACCCAGGAGAAGGTGGGATGTGAGGAACCCAGAGGGTCCTGGACCAGCCTCGGGTCTCCCCCGGTAGAGAGGGTTGGGTGGGGAGCCGGGCTGAGGGCTGACCCTCCGGGTGGCGGGAAGGTGCAGGGGCACGGCTGGCCTGGGCCCCAGTAGAGAGGACTGGGTGGGGAGCAGGGCTGAGGGCTGACCCTCCGGGTGGCGGGAAGGTGCAGGGGCACGGCTGGCCTGGGCCCCAGTAGAGAGGACTGGGTGGGGAGCAGGGCTGAGGGCTGACCCTCCGGGTGGCGGGAAGGTGCAGGGGCACGGCTGGCCTGGGCCCAAGTGCTCCACGCCTGTGTCCCCTGAGGATGTGGAGGGAGGTCACGTGCCCTGCTCCCATGGTTGCATGCATTTGCGGACCCGCAGAGACCCTGCAGCCCATGCCTGGACCCTGGTTCAAAGCCTGGGTCCACACGCGAAACTTTTAGCAATCCTTAAAGTGAAGCTCAGGCAGTGGCCTCGACTGGGCGCAGGAGGGAAGCTGGTGGGGACCTTGCGGCCGGGCTCCAGCACTACCCGTTCCCCTGCCCTGCACGCTGACCCACCCCTGCACCCCTCCTGAGAGGGATTCTGTCCAGAGAGGGTGCCCATGCGGCTGTGCTTTGGGGGACAGACAGCAGGGGTGCACGGGAAAGGGAGAGAACGTGTAGGGGAGGAAGAAGACAAGTGAGGTGGGTTTTGGTGACTTATTTCTGCTATGCTTGAACTTTAGTGGATGATCTGGTGCTTCGGTGTATGTACACACATCCATATATATATGTCTGTACGTGATAATGTATTTGTATTTGAACTCATTTTAAATTTGGACGATGCCAGAGCGGCTCAGGTTTACACTTCAAACTTGAAAGAAACAAAATCCTCTTCCTGGTAGAAAGATTTAGTCAGTTAGACGAAAATGCTGGTTCTTTTTTTTTGAAAGGCTGAGGAGATGCATTTCTAGACTTGGGCCTTTTTAATTCTCAATTTTTGAAGTGCTGCAAATTCCTTTTCAGGGATTGACATTAAGGATATTTAGTCTGTTAAAATTCACAATCTTATTATGATGTTAGAAAACAGACTGAGCATTTAATGCCCCCCTTAATTTTTGTCTACACCAAACTGGACACAGAAAATGACAGCATAGCAATTCAGTTAGTCTACACTGATGCTTTTTAACAATGGAAAAACCTTCAGTTCTTTGTGTTTTTAATTACAGGATGGGTTTGTAAATGCCAAAGTTTCTAAATATATTTTGAAGTTAATTGAATGACTAATTTCTCCAAGAAAGCTTCCAGTTCCCTGGCAGAAAAGAGGCAGAGGGAGGCTGAGGACCTTGGTCATGACCAGTGCTGGTGTCTGGGAACAGTTTCTGTTCTGTCATTGGGGTCTGGTTTCTCTTATAAATGAAGGATTAGTGGGTCACAGAGAGAAAGGGAGGAAGGGTGCCGTACCAGGAGCCTGGTTGTGGTGACTTGGGCGGACACTATTAAGGTTGGTTTTAGCCAAGCTCCATAGAAAGTGGACCCCTGGAGTCAGGGAAAGGGGTGCATGAGTCCCTCAAAACTCCTTTCAGAACACCAGCTCTATTCTGCAAACGTGCCCCCAAAAACACTCACCCAGCATCATGACACTCTTAGACGGAAAAACAGAGTTCTCACTCCAAAGGGCACCCCTCTCTCTCCTGTGCTATCAGAGGGGGAAGCTGTTTCTGGCTCAGACGAGGGTGCACAGGCCGGGGCCCCCGGTGTGATGGGCAGACAGCCCAGGAGGACTAGGGAGTGTGTGTCTGTCCTGTAACGACTTGGTGACTCTCTGAAAGGACCTCCATTTTCACCAGTGTGAACTTTTGACCACTCATTGCCCTTCTCCAGATACTTATCAGGCCCTTACCCTAAAAGAACTTGTGATTCCTTAAGGACAAGTATTTCCTGGTTTGTGTCATCGTCAGTCACCACTCTGTCCAGGCAACTTTAACAACCTTGTGGCTTTTGTCTTTGTAAACCCCTGACTCTTTTTCCTCCCCAGAACACTCTTGGGGATTTAGCCAAATCCGTGTCTCCCGAATTGCAATTCTTAAGACCCCAAATCAAGCTCTCTGTTCTTTGCAGCCCTGACAGTTGTCTGACGCCAGGAAAAGTCACTCACTTCAATGCATTTTTCTACCACATCCTTACACTGTTAGCAAGATGTATTAAAACGTGTAGACTGGTCTCTGCTATGCTGTGGAGGGGGAGATTAGGGAAGGCGGAGATGGGGTAGAGCAGGGTCCCCAGCTAAGCCCAGGGTGACAGCAGCGACAACGTGACTGGGGTGGACAGCTTCCCAGCAGAGCACGACTGCATGGCTGGGAAGGTCCAGGCAGCAGGGGCGTTGTGAACGCCGCTGTGAGACCCCTCGGTCATGGTCAGCCAGCTTTAAGGCAGGTTAACTAGGACAGTTAGGGGTAGCCCTTCAAGCAAAAGTGATTCTTCTCTTAAAAATGTTGACAGCAATGGGTTTCTTTTTCTAATCATTTTTCTTACCACTTGAAGCTGGATTTGAAACACCAAAGAATGATTTCGGTTAGAGAAGTGTACAACAAATAATGAGCACATAACTGTTCAGACGTCTGGAACGTGATGGGAGATCAGGATTCTGGGGCAGGGGGATCAACGGGAAAGCACGCTGAGGACTCATCAGGTGTTGGAGGCTGTTTGTCTAAAACCATGAAGACTTGTGCTCCCAAAGCTGGTTTTGGAAGTTGGAGTGAAAACCAGCCATGGCTGTTAGAAGCGTGTTTCAGTGACTGGGAGACACTGTGACTTTTCTGCATCACTATGTAAACCAGGAAGCAGAACGCTGATCATCAGGGCTGACATGGTGGTGCTGGACAGTGGCGAGAGCCAATGTCCCCAAGCCCGAAAGCCAGCTCTTCACGGAGGCAGCCACCCAGCCTGCAGGACAGGGTGCTCTGTCCACACCAGGAGCAAGCCTGCCCCCATGACCCCCAGGGGCCGAGCACGGAAGCATCCTTTGGGACTTTGAGACCATTAATTAATTTTAGTCCTTGCTTGTGTTCTTCACCCCAAGACGCATCTCCAAAGGAAGAAGAGCCTGCCCCGTTCAGCCAAACTGCAGCACAAGTGTGAGAACAGAGCCTTTTGCTTAAGCCATTCTTAACAATATATTCGCTTCCTTTGGAAATGCCATTTTAATTTTCTAAATAATGTAGTGGTAAATATTATCATTCCCAGAATCTTTAGCCACATCTGAGATGACTTCTTTAGAAAGAAATGATGAGAAAAATTACTGGATCACGTGGATAAGAAATTCTTGGGGTGTTTACATCTGCTGCCTTAATCTGAACATTTGATACTAAGGATTTCAAGATATCTCAGTTTTCTCTCTGAAACTTCCTGTCGAATCACTCGTCATCATCTGTGGCCTCAGAAGGACTCTGGCCAACCCTTTGGTCTCCTTCCTTTGGGACAGTGTGAAAGTTGAGATGACCAGCTCCATCACTGCTGTGTGACCTTGGGCTCACTGAAGCCACGCTCTTACCATTTACAAAATGGAGACACAGAGGTCAGCCCCATAATTTTGTGGGAATTAAACAATGTATATGGAGAACATGGCAGTGTGCTAAACTAAAATAACAAACCTTAGTCAAACACTAAATATATAAAAACTAACGGCAAAAGTTAACATCAATTCTGAGAGCTAGAGTGTCTTCCCCTTCTGATGACAAAAGGACAGAGGATCACAAATCCCATCTGTTGTTTTGCACGTTCACGCCTGGCTCCCAGAAGCAGCTGCCGTGGTGGATGTAAGGCCAAATGTTGGGGTCAAGAAACTTGGCAAGTGGTCCTTTGAAAAATATCACGAAGGCTTCCTTTATCCATTGAGGAAACATCACCATCAGAGAAGACCATTTTCATGAATAATATTAATTTACTAATGGATTCCCCCCTTGTTCTAGAAAAAAATATGGAGGGCATTTAGAGGAATTCATTCAGGATAAAGAGAATTAAGTAAAAAAAAATCAGGGTGTGTGGCAGTAAACAGAGGGATAGAAAGAGCAAGTTTAGGAAGAAAACCCAGTGTCACACGGAAACAGCTCTGAGCTCCCCGTGGGCCAAGGCGAAATGGCAGGTGTGTTGGTTTCAGGATCACAGGATCCACCAGCTTCCCTCTCTGGACGCAGAGGCCTGGCAGAATTTCGCACTTGAGAAGCGTCTCATGTAGGCACGTTACTTGGTGATATGGGTGCTGCCTTCTCCCTAGTTTGACAAGGAAACACAAAAGCCGTGTCCCAAGGCTCCTCTTTATAGATTGTCTCAACGAGGGCAGGGCCAGCACGAGGGTAGAGCGAGGGTCTAGAACGAAGACTGCAAGTCCTTGGAGCCACCGCCCTGGCTTTCCTTGCAGAGAATCACCTGCAGAGCTGGCTGAGGGCAGGTTTCCATTTAGTATGTCGGGACTGGGGCTCCTAGGTGATGCCCAACTTGTGGCCCAGGGAACACACTTTGAGAATCAGGGCTTTCGGGACTCCCTCTATGAATGTGATTTTTCACAACTGAAAATATGATGAAACCTGGATAGCAGAGCACTTGGAGTTAATTTCCTGATGAGAGCAAAGTGCTTTCACACCCTGGGTTGCAGTCAAAGGCAGGGCCACACACTTGAATGTGCAGGACCGATGCTGCCTGCCTGTTGGTGCTGACAGCCTGACCAGCACTGGACCTGCAGGCACGGCTGCTGCACTTCCCCCCCCGGGGGGGGCATGTCCTCAGTCGGCCCCCGGCTGGCGCTCCCTGTGCGGACTCTGCAGATGACCTCTCTTAGCGAACATCCAGGGTAATTTGATTTGGTTTTGTCTATTTTCTTTTTTGAGATTAAAACAATTATTTTTATTTTTAAAAATTGTTAGTTTTATTATTATTAATTTTTTATTATTATATTTTAATTTTTAAATTTAGCCTACATTTGGATTTGGTCTTCCAAATTTATGAATTCAGGTATATGACCACTGCCCCCCACCCTGTCCCCCAAGAATTACACCGTGGCTGGGTCTTTTAATTTTTTTCCCTATTAGGGATTCAGCTCTAAATTCGCCACAGATTTTCTATCTTGCCAAGTCTTAGTAAACTCATCCATTCCACTTCTATGACAAAAGGACTGACATCTCAAGGGCTGATCGAAAAAATTAAAAACTTCTCTTTGTCAAAAATATCTAGTATCTAAGGGCACTTTCTCCAACCTTTAGATAAGGTTTATTTCTCTAGGAGACTATGTTTTCAGCCAGGAGTGAGTGATAGTGACCTGATATCCACAAAGCCTGGAGCCACAGGAATGACCCTGCCCACCAAGTGAATTACAGCAGCATTTTTCAGACAATTAGAAGACCGAGTGACAGCAAGGGGAGGGGTAAGAATTACGCAGACGTCTGGCTCTGCCTAAACCACGTGCTTCAGGCCATTCAGCGTGGACCCTGTGTGTCTGGCTGCCCTGGTTGGAGCCCCAGGCTGCCCCGAGGAGGGCGCGGGTGGACATGAAGAAACGCTTCCCTGCAGGGGATCCCGCATCGACAGCAGCAGCTCTGGGCCCAGGGAAGACATCAGGTGCATCATCAAAACAACCACTGAGCCGAGTTAACCTGCATCCTGGAAGACAGGGTGGAGGACAAAAGCCTCCTGCCCTTTTGAAATCAGTCCCTGTCAAAGCGTCTCTGGCAAGACGCAAGCGGCTTCTCCCGTATTTCCATCCATATTCTTTGCGTTTTATGGTGACGTGGGCTCAGAAACCTGTGTAGCAGTTCTCTGGAAATCCAGATTTTACAGGAAGCCATCCAATCGGCTTAAGGCTGCCAGATGGATTTGGAAGTTCTTAGACCATTCTCCTTTGACATCACTCACCACACAACCTCACAAGCAACCTACTCCAGTTTTTAAACTGTTATTTAACTGACATGGGACACCTGAAAATAGGTTTTTATCACCATATGGATTATTACACGTGGGGCATTTTGCTGGCTGTCCTGAGTGGCTCTTCTCAGCATCTAGGCACTGGCACACAGTCAGGAGAACGTTATTAAGTCAAAACTGACTTTTGGCGATTCCTCCCGTCGTGTGACTCACGTGGAAAATGGCCTGGCTCCTCTTTTATTCAGAATGAAACCTTTGCCTACAGCTCCACCCAGGAGAAATCCTGTGATTCACATTCAGGGTTTACATGCTCGGGTCAGGTGGCTGCACGCACGTGATCAGTGAAGTTCACTCGTTTTTTGTTTTGTATTTTTTACATATATCCACTCTTATAAAAAAATTTTTTTAAACATCTTTATTGGAGCATAATTGCTTTACAATGGTGTGTTAGTTTCTGCTTTATAACAAAGTGAATCAGCTATACGTATACATATGTCCCCCTATCCCCTCCCTCTTGCGTCCCCCTCCCACCCACCCCCATCCCACCCCTCTAGGTGGACACAAAGCACAGAGCTGATCTCCCTGTGCTATGCGGCTGCTTCCCACTAGCTATCTGTTTTACATCTGGTAGTGTATATATGTCCATGCCACTCTCTCACTTCGTCCCAGCTTACCCTTCCCCCTCCACGTGTCCTTAAGTCCATTCTCTACATCTGCGTCTTTATTCCTGCCCTGCCCCTAGGTTCTTCAGAACCATTTTTTTTTTTAGATTCTATATATGTGTGTTAGCATACGGTATTTGTTTTTCTCTTTCTGACTTACTTCGCTCTGTATGACAGACTCTAGGTCCATCCACCTCACTGCAAATAACTCAGTTTCATTTCTTTTTATGGCTAATATTACATTGTATATACGTGCCACATCTTCTTTATCCATTCATCTGTCGATGGACACTTAGGTTGCTTCCATGTCCTGGCTATTGTAAATAGAGCTGCAATGAACATTGTGGTACATGACTCTTTTTGAATTATGGTTTTCTCAGAGTATATACCAGTAGTGGGATTGCTGGGTCATATGGTAGTTCTATTTTTAGTTTTCTAAGGAACCTCCATACTGTTCTCCACAGTGGCTGTATCAATTTACATGCCCACCAACAGTGCAGGAGGGTTCCCTTTTCTCCACACCCTCTCCAGCATTTATTGTTTGTAGACTTTTTGATGATGCCCATTCTAACTGGTGTGAGATGATATCTCATTGTAGTTTGGATTTGCATTTCTCTAATGATTAGTGATGTAGAGCATCCTTTCATGTGTTGGTTGGCAGTCTGTATATCTTCTTTGGAGAAATATCTATTTAGGTCTTCTGCCCATTTTTGGATTGGGTTGTTTGCTTTTTTGTTATTGAACTGCATGAGCTGCTTGTATATTTTGGAGATTAATCCTTTGTCAGTTGCTTCGTTTGCAAAATTTTTCTCCCAGTCTCAGGGTTGTCTTTTCTTCTTGTTTATGGTTTCCTTTGCTGTGCAAAAGCTTTGGAGTTTCATTAGGTCCCATTTGTTTATTTTTGGTTTTATTCCCATTTCTCTAGGAGGTGCGTCAAAAAGGACCTTGCTGTGATTTATGTCAAAGGGTGTTCTGCCTGTGTTTTCCTCTAAGAGTTTTATAGTATCTGGCCTTACATTTAGGTCTTTAATTCATTTTGAGTTTATTTTTGTGTATGGTGTTAGGAAGTATTCTGATCTCATTCGTTTACATGTAGCTGTCCAGTTTTCCCAGCACCACTTACTGAAGAGGCTGTCTTTTCTCCATTGTATATTCTTGCCTCCTTTATCAAAGATAAGGTGACCATATGTGCATGGGTTTATCTCTGGGCTTTCTATCCTGTTCCATTGATCTATATTTCTGTTTTTGTGCCCGTACCATACTGTCTTGATTACAAGTTCACTCGTTTCTTGAAAAGATGTTGGAAGAACTGGTTTCCCACTGTCTCGACTGACCCAGGAGAATGTCGTCCATCACTTAAATGAAGAACATTTCCACCCTAGTTTTAGCTGGTCTTTACATATTTAGATAAAATTAACCTGTCTTTTCCACCGGGTTCTGAAAACTTCCTTTCCTTAGAGAAGCAACAAAATCACAGGAGTGTTATTACTTTGCTGGACCTTAAAAAGTGATCAGATTACCCAAGGTTATCAACTCCGTCAAAAAGGCAAGCCTCCATCTTCCTCAAATTGCAGTGTTATCAGTGGTTTGCAAGTGAGGGGATACCCAGGCATAGCATTTGCTTAAAAGGAGGTACAGTTGACCTTTGAACAACTTGGAGGTTAGGGGTGCCAGCCCCCCTGCCAGTGCAGTTGAAAATCCACATATAACTTTTGATTTCCCCAAGTTAACTACTAATACCCTACAGTTGACCAGAAGCCTTATCGATAACAGAAACAGTTAATACGTGTTTTGTATGTTTATATATATTATATATGTATCTACAATAGAGGAATCTAGAGAAAAGAAGATGTTACTTAGGAAAGAGAAAATACATTTTTAGTAAAATACTGTGTTTATCAATACCCTAAGTTTATGGCATCTGTTTACAAGATGAACTGTCTGTCTGTCAGGACCTACATCAACATTGTCTAATATGACACAAAACACTGTAGATGTTATACATATTACTAACATTAGACATCAAAAATTAAAAGCTAATGTGAAAAAATTCCTATTTATTTATAGGTACGACGATTGCATTGATCTGAAGCAGCAATGTGATTGCTTTATGGTTGCCTAGTGTAATCGATCTGATTGCTTCACAGCAGACTAGCCTATATCCTAATGAATGCATCATCATAAAACTTTTATAGCATAGGGTATCACAGTGACATTCATAATACAGTATCGGAAATATTGTTCTACTTGAAAAAAAACCACCTCTGATGATAGACTGACATGCAGTATCCCCAGTTAGGAGAGAGGGACATATTGTACACTGATGTAATTCTTTGAAAGCGTAGTCATAAAATAGTAAGAAAACTAACATATTATTAATTTTATCCTAAATATCACTTACCTTACACCTATATAAGGACAAACTAGTACATATGTATATTTTATGCATTCATAACTTTTCTTATTTTATCGATATTTCTAGGCTACGTGTGATTCATCTGCAAGTTTTTTCAAATTTTTGAAAAATCTCTTAAAGTTTTTCCAATCTATTTATTGAAAAAAATCTACGTATAAGTGGACCCGTGTAGTTCAAACCCGTGTTGTTCAATGGTCAACCGTACTTACTCCTCATGAGCTGTCAAGAGTCGATAGATGCTTTTGTTTCCCTGCTTTTCAATGCAGTGTTGACTGCAGGTTGTTTTAAAAATCCTCCAAACTCACTGGAAGCTAGGAGACTTCTGGAAAACCGCTAATCCTTCCCAGAAGGCCTAACGGCCCTCACTGCCATAACTTGGGTGGACGGGGGCAGAGAAGATGCATGCTGTTAGGTGGGGTTCTGTTCTTCCTGTTTTTGCTACATAAAGTGGAGATGAGGCAAGTGGGGAGGAGAGACCAGGAAACGGCCCCTTTCATAACCAGTACATTCCTCTAAACGTCCTTAATGAGTGGTTATCTAACTTGGTTCCAATGATACCTGATTGACAGGACTCTCTTGGTCTCTGAGACAGTCCAGACCACTGCTGTGTAATACGCACTGGGCACATGTGGCCGGCTGGTGAACACTTGGGTGGTCCAGACTGAGATGTGCTGTGAGTATAGAATCCACATGGGATTTCAGAGACTTACTATGAAGAAAACAATGTAAAACATCTCATTAATATTTTTTGATATCGTTGACATTGTTTAACTGATAACACTTTGGACTGGGCTGAATAAAATATGTTAAAATTAATTTCATATGTTTTCCTTTGTCACTTTTTTTTTTTTTTTTTTTTTTGCGGTATGCGGGCCTCTCACTGTTGTGACCTCTCCCGTTGCAGAGCACAGGTTCCAGATGCACAGGCTCAGCGGCCATGGCTCACGGGCCCAGCCACTCCGCGGCATGTGGGATCTTCCCGGACCGGGGCACGAACCCGTGTCCCCTGCATCAGCAGGCGGACTCTCAACCACTGCGACACCAGGGAAGCCCTCCTCTGTCACCTTTTTACAGTGGCTACTAGAAGATTTAATATTACATGTGTGACTCACCTTCTATTTCTATTGGATAGGGCTCATCTAGACAGTTTGGGTTGAGTCCAAACTGGCCTTCTCTAACCTTCAATCAATTTTGCTTTTGGAAGCAATAAAACTTTTCCACATGGAAGTCCAATATTTGAGGATTCTCATCATCCCCACCCCATCTTTTCTTCTCATGCTGTACAGCCCCTCCTCGAAAACATTCCTTCTACGGCATGTGTTAAAGATTATTTATCCAAAATTTGGAAAATGATTGCTGCTATCTTGCTTAAGCCTAGTTGACTTTCACTGGGCTCTTCCAGGGAATGTAACTTGGATTTTACAGTGCTGTGAAACATCTGGGTCCTTATCAGTTGTGGACCATTACTCAGAGCTTAACCTGCAGAAACTAGAGAATGAGTGATGTTCTTAAAACCTTAAGAGAAAAGCAAAAAAATCTGGACATGTATCTCCTGGAGTTATGGGGACGGTACCCAATGATGCTCTGTTCTCATGCTCCTGCCTTCCAGCTGTTGAGGACACAGCTTCACATTAGTTGTGGTTCGGTTCGGTAAATGCTCCACCTCTTGGAGGGAAGCCTCCCGATCGGCAAGTTGTTGTCCCGAAGCTGGCACACTAGCTGAGCCTTGACTAGGACATGCCACCATTCTATTAGGCTGGGTACTCTCAGGTAAGGATCTAGAATCAATGGAATAGCTTAAAGTCAATGGATCACGTGGTCATGTACCCAGCGTCACATCTTCTTTTGTATATAACAGACTAGGCAGTGTTCGGCAGGATTTTTATCAACATCAGGTATTTTGGATGTTCTTGGAATGTGATGCTAGAGAAGACACTGTCAGCATGGAAGGCGAACCACACCTGGACTAGACGTCACTTCCAACAAGGATGCAGCACTGCCCTTGCTGCACGGTGGAAAGGGCCAAGATAATCAACTTGCCACCGGCCGGTTATCTGCTTTCTTTCAGGAACGGTGCTCTTTGGAGGGCTCAATGTCACTTTCTGCTGAGGCCAGGTCAGCCTTGGTGATAGAGACCTCAGACTGCCTAGCTCACGCGTGATCTCCATTCCTGCCGCCGTGGTGGCTCCATATAGGGGCCCATTGTGCCAGCAGTAGGGTGACTGAACAGAGCCCGGCTTACATCCAAAAGAAAAGTTATCTTGTCACCTTGGTAGTTGAGATTGTCCTCTCTGGTGGGTGCTCTCTGGTGGGCATTAACATTGAAACCCAGGGATTTACCTGCTATGTGTCTACTCCCTTGAGTTTAACCATCTTTCCCAGATGTCTGTATCTCCAGTTTTCCAATCTTGCTTTCAGGACCCTGACAACCAGCCTAGCCATTTGCTACTGTCTTTAAGTCTGTAACACAGGCTCCTAACTTTGCTCAAAGTGAATGGCCAAAAGCATTGCTCAGAAATTTGCCCACTGGGACTATTCCCCTCACTGCTGTCCTTTATGGTCACCACTAAATGGTCTGTAATACAGCAGCCATGCATTTTTGGCTTGTATCAACACATCAAGCTGACCTAAACATGAACCAGGCATGGGGTTTTGCCTCTTTCATCCGCTTATCAGAAGACACCTCCCATAAAACTACAGGCATGAGTTGAGGGAGAGGAGCTGGTACCATAGAGGCAGGAACTATCCGAGTCTGGGTTACCTGTTTGTGTAATTTCTCTCTACCTCTTGGACCTGCTATCACATTTACCATTTTCATTGAACAGCAAAGGACTGCTGTACACCTTTTAATCTGACAGTACCAAGCTATAGCCCATCCACTGAGATTCTAACTATTGTGCTTTTCTTTTTGCGAGATTCTAGCTCTTTTTCATATATGCCAGGTATTTTTTGATGTCTCGTTCATTCTTCACACTTTCTGTACCTTGACTTCCGTGCATACATTTAAGAAATATAATGTAATAAATTTAAGTAAACTGTTTCATAAACATTTTAACATATATGTATACTTGTAATATTTTTATATGGTTATAATTTTGATAGCTAGTGTAATGTCTTTGAGAATTTAATCCTCTAGTTTTCAGTTTATGCTGATTCTTTCTCCCCTCCCTCCCTCCCTCCCTCCCTCCCTCCCTTCCTATCAGTGGCCAAAAGTAACTCGGGTTCTAGGGCATCAAGATTGGCAGGTGCCCCAAGAACAAATGCAGCTCCAGCACTGGAGTCCAGTTGTTTCTGGCCTTTGAGGATTTGCATGCGAGCTCATGAATGTATATTAAAAAATAATTTTAATACTCTAAACCACACTTTAGTTGTTCTAGACTTAGAGGTTTTCTCCATTTAGACAAGTATATCGGCAGAAGCAGACGTTAACCCTAGAGTTTAACGTCTAAAATTAATCTGTATCTTTCCTCCTCCTTGAACACTTCAATGATTTAGGATTAACATACTGGACAATAATAGTTTATAAGTTTGGAGACATTTTGTTTTTAGATGTCTTTATTTTAATAATTCTCAATTAGAGGCAGGGAGTATCAAAATCTTCAGGAGACCTTTCCAAGTATTACAAATGCATTGATAGTCAGTTACGTGCATGGATATATCTCCTAGTTCTATCCACTGCGAGAGCCTATGCTCTGTCCACTGAGAGAGCATACAGCAATGACACCCCAGCAGCAAAAAGCACACCTACCCTCAGATCATTGCTTCTGGAAGCATCTCTAAAAGGAACTGGAGAGTTCCACATTTGTGTGCCTTCTGATACAAAACACTGAAGAGAACACAACATCACTTTCGTGGTGTTCATGTCAAAGATGTATATCCCGAATCTAATAATTAAGAAGCTTCAGACAAACCCCCAAATGAAGGACATTTTACAAAATAACTGGCCTGCACTCTTCAGGAACACCAATTTCACAAAGCTTGAAAAGCTTATGTAATGAATGTGTTGCATATCCTAACAGTATGAAGGCAACAAAACTTTGAGAATTCAGTGCTCTCATTGATTAAATCATCTTATAAAAGTAGCTCTAATATTTACTACTGACAAGTACATATATGTAAACTATGTACACATATATGTATGTGTATATATATATATGTTTATAAATATTTCATTTTCTAAGTAAATTTATTTTCTGAAAACAAGGATGCTCTCTTCTGTCACTACAGTAAAATCAACAAAATCAAGAAAATTAATGTTGAAACAAAATTATCTAAGATTTGGGAAAGTTTCTATGAAGGGCCAGACAATAAATATTTTAGCCTTTGTAGGACATACAATCTGTCACAACTACTCATTTTGCTCTTGTGGGTTGAAAGCAGCCACAGACAGTACACACACAAATGGGCATGGCTGTGTGCCAATAAATCTTTATTTACAACAGGCAGTAGCCCGGTTTGGGCCACAGGCTGTACTTTGCCAGCTCCTGACGTAACCTATAGTTTATTCCGATTTCATCTACTTTCCAATAATGTGCTTTATGAGGTACTTTTATTTGCTATAGCACTGCATTTAGCTGTTGTGCACCTTTAGTTTCCTTTGAACTGGAACAGTTTTTCAAGCTTTGTTTTGTATCAGAAGACACATGAAAGTGCAAGTCCCTAGTTCCTTTTAGTGGAGATGCTTCTAGAAGCAATGACCTGAGGGCAGGTGTCATTGCTCTACTCTCAGGGGACAGAGCTTAGCCTCTCTCAGTGGATGGAATTAGGAGATGTATCTATGTCCCTCTCTATCCATGCATCCATCCACCCATCCATGCATCCACCCATCTTAAAACCCAGGAGTTTATGCGACATCTCTAGTTCAGTCCAACACCACAGGATTCAGTCTGATGCTTCCTCTTTTCTCTAACTGTAACTCCTCCAACAGTGGGCAAACTGGATCCTATTATCTACAATATACTTATTTGTTCAATCCTAGAATACACACAAAGTAGTTTTAGAACTGCTTTTACTTTTGCACAAAAGAAACCCACTAACTGGAGTTCAACATGTTTAAAGTTCTTTTGTCTTTAACCTCTGGACATATCTAAATAGCATGTTCGAAACCTACTTGAGTTACGTCCCTTGCCTTCAGGGCAGTTAAGTTATTCATTTGAAATGCAGACAGGATCACTCCTCCCCACACCTCCATCACCATTTATATTATTTCTTCCCTGAATATGTGAAACATTAACATAATTCCAAGTCAGAACTGTACAAAAGTGACCCTAATTCCCCAATTTTTTCTATCCTTTCCATCTCATTCCTTCCCATACCCTGAAAGCAAACAATTCCATTATTTTCCTTTGTGTGTGTGTGTGTGTGTGTGTGTGTGTGTGTGTGTGTGTGTGTGTGTGTGTGTGTGTTTCCACTGAGGAGCAAATACAGGTATATTTTATTTCCTCTTCTCTTACACAAAAAAAATAGCATACTCTAGGCATTTTTATGCACTTTGCTTTATTTTCCTTAACAACATAGCCTGAAAATCCCTCCACATCAGTGATTGTCACCATCCTTTATTACAGATACGCAGCGCTCCCTTACATGGATATATGATCATCTATTCATGTATAAGCAATTAGGTTGTTTCCAAATTCTTTACAGTCAGAAACAATGCTGCAATAAATAACCTAGAGTATGTGTGTGTATATTTATATTTATATTGTGGGAGTTGAATCTTCAGGGTAAATTCCTAAAGATTAGTTGCTGGGATAAAAAGTAAATGACTATGTAGTCCTTAGATATTGCCAAATCCCCCTCTATAAGAACCGTTCCAATGCGAATTCCCACCAGCAAAGCATGAGAACCAATTTCCCCAGAGTTTCACAACAGAATGCAGTCAAACTCTTAGTTTTTGCCAATTGGATGGGTTAACTCACTGTTTCTAATTTGCATTTCTCTTACCAATAAAGTTGAACATCTATTCATGTTTAAGGGCCACTTTTATAAATTTTTTGTGAATTGTGTTCACGTCTTGTGAATTGTGTATTCATGTCTCTTGTCACTTTTTTCTGTTTTCTTCCAATTCCCTCAATTTACATATTAGGAATATTACTAGTCCTTTACGTTGTAAATATTTTCTCTCAGTTGTCAGACATCTGTTTGAGTTTTTTTTGGCCATGCACATGTTTTATTTTTAGGTAGTCAAACTGATCATTCTTTTCTTTAATCTTTTCTTTAATCAGGGAGCCAGAGGCCCTTCCCTTGCCCAGGTTAAAGAGGAATTCATCCATCTTTTCTTCTAGTTCTGGCATCAAGATCCCCGATCTACCTGTACTTTATTCTTATGGATCTTTCTAGGTTTCCAACGGCTAACCAGTTTTCCCAGGACCATTTGGTAAAAAGTCTGCTTTTATCCCAGCGCTCTGCGATGCCACCTTTATCCTATAGCACATCCCTGCATGTGTCTACTTCTCGTCTCTGTTCCATTCCACTGCGCTGTCTGCTACTCATGCTCCAGTGCCTTGCTCTTAATAACAGAGGCTCTGCACTGGTTTAATGTCTGATAGGATAGTGATGCCCCCGCCCATGACTGCAGAGGACTCCCAGTTGTCAACTCTTGCTTGATTAGACTTAGTTTCAGATTTAATGATACATTTAGAATTACATATTCCTGTTGCCTGTTGAACTGATTCCTGTAGTAGGAAGAATGGTCCAAAAGACATCCATATCCTAACCCCTGGAACCTGTGAACATGTTAGGTTACATGGTAAAGAGAAATTAAGATAGCAGATATAATTAAGTTTGCTAATCAGCCTATTTTAAAATAGATTATCCTGATTTCCAGGTGGGACCAATGTAACCAACCACAGGGATCCTTAAAAGTGGAAGAGGGGGCAGAAAAGAGAACCAGAGAGAGGGTAGTATGGGCTCAGCCCGACGTTGTTGGCTTTGAAGATGCAGGCAGAGGGCCACGAGCCAAGGAATGTAGGCGGCCTCTAGAAGCTGGAAAGGGAAGAGACAGACTGTCCCCGACAACCTCCAGAAAGAACGCAGCCCTGCTGACAGCTGATGTTAGCCCCTGAGACTCATCTCAGATTGCCGAACTACAGAACTGTAAGTGTATATACCCCTGCTGTTTTAAGCCATCAAGTGTGTGGGAATTTGTTACCGCAGCAACAGGAAACCAATGCAACCTTTTCCACAAAAAATTCTTCTCTGTAATAATGCTTTTCGCCTTAAAGTCTGCTTCTTGTAATATCACCTAAGCTGTACCAGCTTTCTTTTAGTATTTGCATTGACGTATCTCTTCCCAACTTTTAACAACACAGGAAGATTGAAAGTTAAGCATCTCTCATAAATAGGAGTTTTTTCTTTTAACACTTTAGAAATGCCAGTTCACTGTCTTCTAGCTTACTGTTGCTTCTTTGAAGAGAAAGTCCCCCTCCCTGCACCCCCATGCTTTTAATATTTTGCTTTTTGGTTTTCAGTAGTTTTACTATGATGTGTCAGGGTGTGGTTTTTTGTATTTATCCGGTGTGGGGTCTTCTGAGCTTTCTGAATCTGTGGCCTGATTTCTTTTATCAGTTTTGGAAAATTCCTGGCCAGTACTTCAAGTATTATTCTCCTTCTTTATCCTCTCTCTCCTTCTTGGATTCCAATTACTACATGGTCTGTCTCTGCACTGTGTACCAATGCCTTTCTGTGCTTCAGTTTGAATAGTTTCTAGTATCCTCCAGTTGCAGTTTTACTAATGGTTTACTCTAGTCTATGCTTACAGGTACCTCGCGGCCCCGAGCCTTTCATGTTGACTGAAGCCCAGCACAGCGGGATGAAGAAAACCAAGCTGTACTCAAATGGTTTTTTGGATTTGGCCTGTTGACTTCCTACCCCAAGGAGCCTTACTTAAAGTTTACCAGATGGATAAACAGCAGTGTGGTTTAGCCCTCTCAAGTCCTGTTTTTAGCACTCCAGCCCTGTGAAAATACCCAAGTCCCACGGGTTGCTTGGTTCTTAGCAGTGGCACCAGAATCGGCACACACCCAGGAAGAGGCCGCTGCAGATATAACCTCTTCATGAGCCTCTCTGCTCTCAAACCTCAGCTCCTCATTCTCCAGGCGCTCTCCAATGCCGTCAGATTTGTATTTTATGCAGCCCTCTTTCTGTAGTTCTCGGCACATTGTGGGTGTGCCTGAAAGTACTTCAGCCAGGAGCAGAAATACGCACGTCCTTATCGCCATCTCCACCTCTCTTTTTACGTTATTTATTTAAGGAAACTCAGTTCTTTGTCCTGCTAAATTCCCCTCATTCTAGATTTGGCTGATTGCTCCTCAGCGGGGTGTTTAACTTGTTCATCCGATTCCCACATTTCGTGTAAATGAGCAGGTAAATCTAAAACCTTGATTAGATTCACATTCATTTTGTGGGGAGCGGGGCTTGCTTTGACAAGAAAACTTACGGCTGATGCTACGCGTTTACTATGGCTCCACACCAGGCCCACTTGTGCCACTGTTAGTGATGCTAAGCCTCCATGCACAGGTGGATCACTGCTCTCGATTCCAGGGAAGAGATGGAGAACTGGGAAAAGCAAAATGAAGAAGAAACAGTCCAAGGCCGTGCTGCAGACAGGCTGGTTACAATGGGCAACCGAAGCTCAATCTTCCTGGGGTCTTTCCAGGAACGAGGTAGAGCACGTACCCTGGAATTGTCTTCCTAAGACAAGGAAGGGAGTGTTTACTCACCATACCACGTGCCCAGCTGCTGAAGAGCTAACTCTCTTCCCCGGGTTTGCGAGGGCAGCCCCTGTGGCGGTGTCACAGTAGCCCCCACTGGATGTGCTGCGAGGTGCAGTCAGACCCCTGCGTGGGGCAGTCTCGGTGGCAGCCAGGGCACAGGGATGGGCTGATTCCCACCCCGTGGTCTCAGCAGCCACGGATACTCATTCCCCTTATTTCACGAGGGGCGGCAAGTACTGATTTGCTATCTGTATTTTAGGTGGAATTCTTCCATAAAGAATCTCCCCTCGCTGGTTAGCCGGCTGCTTTGCAGGTTCCATTTTATTACTGTGGACACTGCTAGGGCATCAATTCATTGTTCTGAAAACTGATAAATAAGCGAGTGTACTTTCTTGTATATGATGAGGTTTTTCTAATATTATGATTATGACCTTGCGATTGAAAATAGAAACACATATACCTAGTTTTCATGCTCAATTTGTCTCACGTTTAGCCAGTGGGAACTCCTTCAAATTATGGCGAGCGGGGGCTGCTCTTCGTTGTGGTGCGCAGGCTTCTCATTGCGGTGGCTCCTCTTGTTGTGGAGCACGGGCTCAAGGCGCGCGGGCCTCAGCAGTTGTGGCTCCCGGGCTCTAGAGCGCAGGCTCAGTAGCTGTGGTGCACGGGCTTAGCTGCTCGGTGGCGTGTGGGATCTTCCTGGACCAGGGCTTGAACCCAGGTCCCCTGCATTGGCAGGCGGATTCTTAACCACTGCGCCACCAGGGAAGCCCCGATCTACAATTATTGCCCCAGACCTAGTATTAACCATTTTGCAAATAAGTTCTTGTTCTATGTAGTTGAAAATGGAATTTAGAGACCACAACCTGGACATTAGTGGTTCTCATTGTTACTGGCTTATAATTCTTCTAGGCCTTTACAGATGGGCAGAGCTAGGAAATATTTACTGTTTAGAAAGAAAAATAAACCATATGAGGTTGTTGAGTCAAATTTAAGATTAGCTTCTAACATTAAATTATGTAATTTCCAATTGGTTTTATCCTATAATATACTTTTAATAATAATGGTAATTATTATCAAATAACGATTAACAAAATCGTTTTTGAAATTAACCATGAAACCATATTCAGTAGTTTGAGATTTTTTTGTCCTTTGTATGTATCCCATTGATAATGTAAAACAAAATACTATGAAATACTATGAGTCACCTGAAATAATTTTTTCTCTGTGCTCGACTGTCCTCCCCTTCCATTTTAGGGAACCATTTTTATTAGTTTTTGGTTTATCCTTCAATGGCTTCTGCTTGAAATACAGGTAAATATGCATGTATGCACAGTTGTATATCCATTCACCCTTTCTTACCCTCAAAATAACAGTATAAACCCCCGGTACTTTGTGCTTTCACTTGAGATCACTTTTAGTACACCGAGGTCTTCACTCACTCATGCATGCATGCATTCTACAGCTGCATGGCGCCACCGTACTGTACACTACTGTTTATCAACTAGTCTCCTATTAATGAACATTTGGGTTGATTCCAATCTATTAAAACTAAGACCCGTGGATACAATTTGTCCTTAAACCTAGAAGTTCAAAGACTAGCAAACTAGCATTGTTACTTTCCAGCTATTGAGCCTCTGATTTCTTGAATTTCTATTTCCTCAACTGTAAAACAAGAAGTTTTAACAACATGACTTATATCAAGGTTAAATAAAACATTAATTTAACAGGTATTTCCACAAATGTTAACAGTAGCTGAAATAGCCGGTAAAGTCTATTTAAAATGAGTGAAAAACATGAATCATGTAATTACCACTATATAGGTCATTTCTATTTAATTAAGAAATCTGTAATTTAAAAGAGACAATGACAAATTAGAACACATCCACAGGAAGACAGAATAGTGAAACTTCTAGAAACTACCTTTGAAAAAACAGTTGAAAAATTCAATTAAATATTTATTGAACAAATGCAGAATAAATGAACTAGGGGGTGGTTTTAACCTGAAGATACAATAAACAACTTCAAATATTCAGAGGGCTGTCACACAAAACATGAAAGACTTGTTCAGCATTTCTCCAAAGGGCAGAACTTGACCCAAGGGCCAAACATAAGCAGCCAGGAGGCTGCGGACAGCTGTACAAAGTGTGTCACTTAATCGCTTCTTTCCCAAACAATGCATTTCACACTTACGTTTCCCTTCTGAAAGGAAATATTACAACTTAATACTTCTCATGAATGTCTTTAACAAGTCGCATTTTCATGGCAAGCCCTCCACTGCCAGCAATGGATGTACTCACACTCTTAGAAAAAAATCTAAAGTTAACAAGCTGGTTTACTAGGGAGATGGCCTTTGTTCCTCAGCTCTATCTCAGCATTTTACATTTGTGATTCTCAGGAGGGGAGAGAAAAAGAGCATATTCTCCAAAGGGGGTGAATAAGAGTCCCCAGCACTTCAGATCCTGCCCCTGGGGACAGTCCTTCTCAAACCCCAGACGCATCACTGCAACTAGCAACCTGTGGTAGAGATGGGAGTGTGCTGTGTGCTGGGGCAGAAGAAGACAGCTGACAACAACTGTTCTACACGAAGCAGGAGAGCTGTACTTCACGAGTCACTAGGAAATATAAACTGACTGCCTAATACTGACGGGCTCCATCCAAACTGTCAAATATTACAAAATGAGAATTGTTTCAACAACCATTCAGCATGTTTAAGGACAAAATATATATAATATATTTTATATTATATACGTATTTTATCACATACTCAGTAAGGAACGCTCAGGTGCTTAATCCATCCAATAAAACTGAAAATAAAAATTTTACATTTTTCTGTCAGTATTCAGGATGCTGAAGGTGGATCTTGAACTCAGAATGATAAGTCAGTTTTCGAGGAAAGCCACATAATCGGTGAGTCTGGCTAACTGCTGTTCATTGGGGATGGGTGGAACGGGGGCAGGCTCTGTGCGTTGGAGACAGAAACACACTCAAGTCAGACACCAGGGTCACAAATCTTTGGTACTGCCACCCCCGCCCTCCAATGTCTTTAATTTAACAATACGGAAACTTTCTTAGCTTTGCCTTCATCTTGGACATTTAAAAGAAACAAGCCAAGAAGCGTCAATTTTTATGAGTAGTTTTCCCAAACTGGGAGTAAAGGCATGTCTGGCTTTGCTGTTACTGAAGTTTTCCATGCGAAGGTTAAAAATACTTTTAACAGGTAATCCGTCTACCAAGGGAACATAGCCCTTCTTGGAAAGACCCTCCCCACATGACATTTACTTCCATAATCACCTAGTGCTAGCCACATGCCAGGCACTCCTCTAGACTACTCAATTGTCAGTGAACAAAAAACCCACAAAGGACTCCATCCCCCCAAAGTTTACTTCTAACTTTTAAGCTACTACGTGTCAGCCTGGGGCTGCGTCTGTGTCAGTGCTGGTGAGATGCTCGATCACACCTCCTCTACAGGACATCCTGCGGCCAGGCCAGAGGGGATCACTACCTCCAGGTAAGCTACAGAGGGGAGTCCACACGTTCACGGTTGTAACCGGATGTACTATTATAAATACCAAGTTAGGATTTCATCCCTTTGTTTATAAGATTAGAGCTAAGAAAAATAAATACTACAACAGCAAACAAGAAAAACGATGAAACAATTTTTAAATGAGCATATGAAAATACATACCTGTAAAGGGAATAAACCTGTTAAAGGAAACATCCAGGGCTCCTGCAACTAAATAAAATGTAGAGCCCAATTTACAGAAGTCATCGTAAAGAACCTTCACATAGAACGTCATTTTTTTTTTTTTTTTTTTTTTTTTTTTTGCGGTACGCGGGCCTCTCACTGCTGTGGCCTCTCCCGTTGCGGAGCACAGGCTCCGGACGCGCAGGCTCAGCGGCCACGGCTCATGGGCCCAGCCGCTACGCGGCATGTGGGATCTTCCCGGACCGGGGCACGAACCCGCGTCCCCTGCATCGGCAGGCGGACTCTCAACCACCGCGCCACCAGGGAAGCCCAGAACATGTCATTTTTAATGCAGTGGTGTTCAGACAGAGACAACAGTTACGCTCTATTTTATTACATTGCTTTTTACTGCAGCAGCCTTCTCTCCCCATCTAGACTGACAGGGCCCCCTCTCATCACTCCTCTGCACCCTCGCAGGTCCGAGCACATGGAGATTTGTGCACCACTTTACTGTGCGGTCAACAATGTCTAACAACAGGGGTTCAGAGCAGACGGAAGGAACTCTGGGATGAGGCAGATCAGAAGGTTTATGGATGTGGGCACTGAGGCCAGCTCTAAGGACAGGCAGGAAAGGCCACTCCTGGTAAGCAGGAGGGAGTGGAGCCTTCTTGCAGGAAGGAACGTGGCTCATTTCAGAGAGGAAGGCCGAGGGACCAGGAATTCAGGTGGAGACAACGAGGACAGGCCAAATCATTTAAGGCCTGTAAAGGCCAGAGACCTTAATTTTGTGAAAGCTAAAGCCACTGAAAATCTTGTTTAGGAGAAGAGTCTATGTGTCTACAGCATGAGGAGAAAAGGGGAATTTCTGAATATTTTAAATATCTTTTTAAAAGGCAAAAGATATTAAGAATAAGCAGTTAGAAATGGCCCCATAAATAAAAGAACAAGAGATTAATACTTATTAAAAATTAAGTTGTAATAAAGATTATGAAACACTCACATAAAATAGTTTATGTATGAAATACATTAAAAAAAAATTAAGGTAAAACAGGTGACTTTTTTTTTTTTTTTTTTTTTTTTGCAGTGTGCGGGCCTCTCACTGTTGTGGCCTCTCCCATTGAGGAGCACAGGCTCCGGACGCGCAGGCTCAGCGGCCATGGCTCACGGGCCCAGCCGCTCCACGGCATGTGGGATCTTCCTGGACCGGGGCATGAACCTGTGTCCCCTGCATAGGCAGGCGGACTCTCAACCACTGCGCCACCAGGGGAGCCCCTTAAAGCCCTTAAAGTGACCTTTAAGATCCTTTCTACCCTACGTGTCCATCCTATATCTGAACTTAACATGAGTTACTCTCATTTTGTTAGTATAGCAGAATTTTATGTCAGATTATTCAAATTCAATGCCTGAAAAACTTCAGTGATCTTACAAGAGCTCAGTGCTGCAAGACGGACGAAGAGCTCCACCTACCTGGCTTTCTGGGCATGACCATCCTCGTGGCGGAGTCGGCCTGCCATCCTTGTTCTAGGATACCTAAAAATGTGTATTTAACACAGAAATGAATTTAAAAAACCAAAAACTTTTCATTTACAAGATTCACAATCTGTCAATGACACTACTTGTACGGGAGACCTGACGTGTGTAGATTAACCTGTAATGTGTATTTTTTAACTAGAAGGGTATACTAGAGACAGCATTCTCATGGGAACTTATTTTTGAAATATTTCTGAAACGTCTATGATTTTATTCTATCAGGCTGCTATAATCACTAACAGATGATTAGTTTTCTATAATATATATATATATATATATATTATAGTATTAACCTGATCAAACCTTATTAAAGACAGACATAAGGAAGACTTATTTAGTATTTTCTATAATCATTACATCAGTAATGACAAAGACGATGGTGATAATAAAAACAACAGCATACATACACAACACAGAAGGCTGGCCAATAGGTGCTGTGCTAGGTGCTTTTACAGGGATCACTTTATGTAATCACCACAACTCTGCAGAGGGGACACAGCACCATAATTGAACAGACGTGGAAAAGGAAGTTTAGAGAATTCCAGTAAATTGCCTTAGGTCACGTAGCTAGCATGGGGAAGGGTACCAGGATTCACACTCAGTCAGTTAAGAGTATGGACTCTGGGATATACTATTTATTAGATAATAAATGATGGATCAATTTCAAAATAGTCAAAACAAATAAATGTTTGTATTAGTAAGTAACAGTATGATTTACTGTAAGAACGTTCATTAACCTGCCGTCTATGCGTCTAGAACTGTGCTAGGCCTTGGAAATTTATAATCTGTGGTGCTTAGTGGAGCTCATATTTTGACTGGAGAATCCAACACATCCATCATCGTAAAACAATGCCACGAGGCACATGCAGTATTAATATTCTACAGCAACCTAGCGAGGGGAGGGGACAGTTTGGGCATGACCTGAAAAATGAAAATGCAAAAGCACATCTGGAAACCAGTGGCTAAGAGTGGGGTGCAAGCACCCAGGTTACTGTTAAGAAATGGTGAGGGAAAAGTTGGGCTGAAAAGGGATACTGGGATGAGACCGCCTTCACCACGGAAGGGTGAAACAGGGATTTCTAAATGCGAGCTCCAGACCAACTAAAACTTCCTTCCCTGAGAAAACCCGCCAACCAAGCCCCCACCTCGTGCTGATTTTCAAAGGAAGAGAAATAATTTAAAGACGTTACAAAGTTTAAGCTCAGAATTATGAATATAGTGTTGCCCACCTGGCACACTTAGAAGCAAATTATGTGCACATGCTTTATTTTCTTGCATCTCACATTTTCTACCACTTGTAACAACTATGCTGTAACCTGGGGCTCAGATGTGGGAATGTTATCGAATGCTTGACTCTGTACCCCCATTCGCTACCTTTCTCTTCCAGTAACTCACTGTTCTCACCACCTTCCTTTTCCCTCCCACTCTTAGTTAACAGCAGCTCTAATTTTTCCTTCCTGGCATCAACTTGGAGGGCTCACTATCACTTAGTAGGGCTTAGGAGTTGATCAAAGGTCTTAGAGATAAAAGTAGAAAATATTCAGGGGTCAGACCATGGGTACCATGATAAGAAATAACTACAGGAACATTAAAGAGGTTCCATAAGTTAAGAGCTAGAATAATCACATGCAACAAGGGTACATCTCGAAGACACAGTCAAATGTTAATTTCATAAAAATGGCCAAGTATTCCTTTACAACGCTCCTGTTCTAAGACATCTCTAACTGGTGCCTGTCTTTGGCAAAAAGTGCTTTAGTAAACACAAACCCGAAATTTCTCATCCACACGCAGGAGTCAAAAAAACTCTATGAACCGAAAAGTCTTCTTTAACTCACATGGTGGCGAAATCTGATGTGAAGCCCCAAGCCTTTTCTGTGCACTCCTCCCTGGCGCCAGCTGTGTGCGGGCCTGCCCTCTGTGCGGGCCTGCAGAACCACGACGGGCTCGGCCACACGGCGCTGGTCGCTGCGGTTTGTGCAGTGCAGGTCTGCTATCACCTTTCTAAAGAACACACACAACCTGAACTCCAAAACACATCCTGTTCCAATGGTTTCAGATAAGGGACCGTGGACCTATAATTTACACTTCCGTTTTTCTTGCAAGTAAAAAGTAAGCCCCAAATACCTTTCACAGCCTCTTCCACGGGAAGTCCAACAAAGGCTGCGAAATCGTCGGCGATGATGGAGGTATATGCCTGAGAGACCAGGGCGAAGGCTCGCCTCCGGGTGGCATCTATTGTGGGAGGGGAGGTTTGGCAAACAGTGAACCACAAGAGCTGGCATTTTTTGAAACACACAATTAAATTATTACAGCACTGTCCTTGTCCAAATTTGATAAGCCAGACTACATCAGCCTAAATTTCTGTGTTTACAGATACAGCTGTAGGCGCCTAACATGTAAGAGGGGCTCAAATATTGCTGAATAAACACATGCACTTCCTCTTAGGTCAAAAACTCTCAGGTGACAATAAAAATTACAGAGATGGAAAAAAGTTAATATACACAAGACTCCAGCTCTAAGAAAATTTCATTTAAATTTGGGATGTGCTGGGGATGTATATTTCAAAATTTTTCTTTTATCTCACTTACAAAAACTAGAAAGAATGGAGCAGAAATTACCTAGTCCCATAATTAGCTGTCCTTTCTCATCAGGGCCTCTGCTATAGGACCACACCTGGGAGTTGCAGAGCAAACCTTGTAACTAGAGCACCTTCCTAACTTTCAAGTCTACTCTGAACTCTTGACGTCATCAGGTGCAAATCCTGAATGACTGAGCCTCACAGAAAGGGGCTGCCAGCAATTCCAGCAACAAAACCTCCTCCCTGGAGACCACATGTGGGATTTCCGCCCCCCAGGCTTAAATTTCCACAGTAAATAATTCAGGAATGAAGCAGAGACAATAACCAAATGGTAGAAAGTGGAGCCCAGCGGGCCTGTCTTCCCGCCCACTGCTCCTTGAGTAACACCAAGCATCCTCCACCTGCCTTCAACATGCTTAGCAAGTATTCAGGGTTTTACTTTCCACACTTAACAGGCAAGTATACACGTACAAGATAGCCCTGCAACGTAAGAAAATCCGCTCTCCACTCCTGGGACACCGCCTAACAGCCACATCGATCCCCGGAGACACACTTCGCTCCAAAGTGGCCTGCTGGCGCTCAGAGAGGAGCCTTACACCTTCTCATCCCTGCGGCGTTGGGTTTATGCGGCTGTGTGGTCTGAACCGCCCTCCTCTCTTCTAGTCCCAGGTCTGTTTATAAACTCTCCCTGTGGCACTGGCGTCACTGCGATCTCCGCCCTTCTCTGAACTCACAGTAACGTTTACTTATTGAACAAACAATCTCTTACCACCTATGGTGTACGCTCCACCCCTCCCCACCCCATCGTCTCAACTACATCCCGAAGTTCTCTGCAGGAGGGCTTTTACACCTTTATATCCCCCGAGGGGCCCAGCATCTCTAAGGAAGTATGTGCTGTACACAGGCTTGTGGAAGGTCTCACCAGGACCCAAGGGGGCCCGACCCCAGCCCTAGGCTTTGTGCTCCCATCTGCCTGAAAAATCGCGGGCAGTCAATCACCTTGCGTCATTTCTCACTGAGGCTGACCCCCTCCCCAGCTTTCACTGAGCCACTGTTTGCTCCTCTTCCAATTCCTTCCTTCTTGCTACCAACTCTCAGCAAACGACCTTAAATCAGACTTCTAATACAGCTTAGAGATGAAGGAACTTTTTCTGTTCAAGGCTACAGACATTCAGTGGAAAAGAACCGAGAGCAACAACGAAAGAGGCAAATACAAGGGTGCACCGAAAACTACACTCATTTGGCAAGCTTACCATATTGTAGAAACATTCACTTTAGTTCAAGTACTCTGGTCAGATTTTCAGATTTGAAAAAGATGGGGAACAGAACAAGAATAGAATGTGAATGAAAGAGAAAAACAGAATGGAGAGAAGAGAAACATACAAGGGGAGGCACGGCAGACTGACAAGGAAAGCAGAAATCAAGGCTAAGTGATCCACAGCACCAGTTAGACACTCGGGCGGCTTTTAACCTCTCAGCACGAATGAATCTGACATCTGCATTCTCACCAGTCACTATGTGGCCCGGGAGATCTGAGCCGTGTAACCTCAGGAGGGCACGCGTTACAACGACAAGCTGGAAGGTGGCGTCGGCTGAGCTCGCCCCTAATATTGCTGACAATTCATCCTGGGACAGTCCTGGGGAGGCCCTAAGAGAATGCTCATCCTTTTGTTCAACAGATACTTAAATGTGCCTATTATCTACCGGGAACTGCCAACTGCCGGCACTGGAGACACAAGGGAAGGTGAGCTTGCCGTCCTTCCCAACCCATCTCTGCCCTTAAATTCCAGGGCGGACGGCCACCCAGGCCTGAGGCACCTGGGCTCCCTTACTCCGTGAATGGGATTCTGCAGGGCAGGGAGTGTATTTCCTCGGCCCCCTCCCTGTCTTGCTCTGGCTGAAGCTCTGTATTCCCTGCTCCTCAGGGCTTATGCGACGCAGTTAAGGCTGCCTCCAGTGCGGAGATCCAAAGCTGCCCCCACTGCGCCGGCGCAGCAGTGACCTCACACGCCTCCCTCCCACCGCGGCCGGCCCCGTGCCCCTGCTCACTTCCCCCACGCTGAAAGGAAGCGCCTCCTGTCTCCTCGCTCTCACTGCTCTGCTTCACCACGCCAAGAACCAGGTGCACCTCAGAAGCAACCTTCCCCTCCTGCCCCTGAAAAGCTGACATGCCCTGCCAGAGTGATGAGCGATTCTCAAGAACTTCTGCTCACTGATTCCTCCAGAGCAGAAGGGCGGACAGTGAGGGCAGGTAGTGGCCAGAGAAACAAGGTAACAAGAAGTGAGGGTATAACAACATATAAGAGGGAGAACCAAGAGACTGGAAGCAAATGCTGGGGGTGGGAGAATGCAAAGAGAGAAGCACGGGGGAGTTTTGTTGCAGGATCAGTGCTATGTCGCACCAGACTTGCAATCTTTCAGCGTGATTAAAAAAAGTCTGAGCATCTGCGTACTGAAATGATTAATCACAAATCCAGAAGCTGGAGACAACCCCATCAAATGCTGAGGTCCACAGAGTCCAAAGCAGTCTCTACTTTCAAACATGCGGGCTCGAAATCTTATCCAACTCATGACCTGGACTTATTAGAATATTACATTTCATTTCAGTAGCAAAAAAAACACCTCTTACTGACAAGCAACTTCACTTCTAGAATTAAATTAATAGACAGTGAGGTCCTCAGTTGCCGACATAAACTCAAGCAACGTGAAATCAAAGCATGATTACAGCAAATCTAAAAAAGACTTCTGAAAACCCTACTCACTTAGCAGAGCGTACCTATTTTCACACACATCATCGACTTACTTCAACACCCCGGCACCTTAGGGGAACAGGTCTAGTCTGACTTAATTCTGAGCCACAAAGAAACACTACCTCTAAGTGCCTCCATGATTGGCTGGACCGTCTCAGACCACGGGTGAGCGCCGATGGTGGTATAGATCCCGGGGAAATCTCTCTGCCAGATTCTTTGTCCTACCGACCAAATGCCCCCAAGTTCAGAATTTGCCTGCAATAAATATCATTGCCTCATTTGAAGATATTCACTCCGCACATATACCAACAAATGTATCTTAAAACATAATTCAACATTTCTTTTAAGAGGTGTAATTACTTTTTCAGCCCAACCACTATCAAAAAGGTTTTCAAATGTTTTGAACAGTACTGTAGAATTTACTTGCACGTTTTATTATAACAGAAAATTAAGGCATGAGAAATTAGTCCAACAATATTTCACAAATAAGTTTAGGAATTAGTTATCTGAAACATTGTTTTCTGAAGATTTACATTTATTTACATTTCATATATACTTATGTATAGTATACAGAACATGTGCTAATCCACATATACATGTACATAAAATACACACAACTATTCTTAGGGCAAAAATAGTAGCAAAATGGCTAATAATATAGACTCCCAATCTAAGACGTCATAAAATGTAGCCTAAGGATAAAGTTCCCACTAATATCACTGAAATATCATCTAATTTACAGCTTTATTTTAAACCAATAAAGCTGGAGGAACATTCCAAACTTACTTAATAGAATGTGGAAGAAAGAGAGAGAGTATAAATGCTAATCTGACCTGCTGCTGAACAGCAATACTGAACAAAGGGATTCAGGTGAATTCCCATTAATGCTCTGTGATGTACAGAAAACTCACTTCACATTTATGCTAGACACAGTGAATCACCTGAAATTAAAATTTTACTTCATTCCATCTTGGAAGAAACTTTTAAGTGAGTTCATCTATTCTCACACGAAAAACAAGAAATCCAAAATCCTAATTAGCAAAAATCTTAATGCTCTGAATAATTATTATTTTTAGAGTGTTCTTGTAAATAATACCAGTCGCAAAATAAATACCATTGTAGGAAACTGCACAGATCAGTTAAAAAAAAAAACCTAACAAACAAAACCCAAACTTCTACCTAAACTGACCCAGTTGTTTATTGCGTAAATTGACACTTCTACAAAGTGTCTTAAGAAACCTGATCGGCAGGAGCTGAGCACAGATTTCTGTACCACCCAAGGGAAATTACAATTTCTGATGAGAGGAATCTGTAGATCTATTCTTAAACCTTAACACCAGTTTAATAACTATTTCTGTGATCCACATGAAAAAGAAAACAGAAACTTTTAAGAGATTGCTTTTTAAATGAATGTCATTACGATATTAAAGTAATAAGGTATATTGAAGACTACTTACAGATTTTATAGCAGGTGGTATTCTTTTCCAAAGATATCTTGCATTATTCCTAATTTACACCCCCCCAAGAAAGAATAAGCAATTTTAAAAAATCACCTCCGTAAATGTTTAGAATTCTAGATCCCAGAAGCACACTTTAAAATACTCTATAAAATACAGAGTGAAATTCACATAATGAGTTTATCCAGGGGAAGTAACAGTGGTTTTCCAGAGAAAAGACATGAAATATTTTTTCCAAAGTAATGTTTTACCATTTTTAGTGAGTTTTTTAATTAATAATACAGATCTTAAATTGAGGCAACACTACAAAGCCTTAAATAGAACTGCCTAAATAATTTATTCATATATAAAATAAACAAATTCATACACTTTCAGGGTCCTGGCATTCCCTGACAATATACACAGTACACAATGCTTTTCTCCTTATCATGACCCCTCGTCCTACTAGTGGATATAGAGCCACCAAAACTTCAAGGTAGTTCTCTTTTTTTTTTAAAGAGTTCACAAGCCTGAATGACATCAAGCATATGACATAATGAAAATCTCGGTTTAGTTTAAAAGGTATGAAATGAAAAGGTTTAGAAGAATTTAGAACAAAATTTAACAGTAACCATCAGTGGGTTGCAGAACTACAAGGGACTCTTTTTGCACAGCTATACTTTCTGACTTTTCTTCAATGAACGCGAATTAGGAAAAATTAAAAAACAAAAACCTTTCAAGAACTGTCATACATGTTAGTAACAAACTCCTCTTAGTCTTCTCAATCTTCCCTTTCAGTTTCTCTCAGTCTCAATAGAGACTGGGAAGTTAAGTAAACAGAGGTCATAAAAGACAGGTTTTATAACAAGAGAATAAAGAAAAGATCAATAGATTTAAAGGAATTTACTGACAATGCAGTTTCTCCTAACAAACTGGAATGTTTTTTACAAGGTATATGTAAAACAGGTGTATTTAAAAATAACTCAGACTAATCATAATTTCTTAAGTCATGATTCAATATACGAAATAAACATATTAAGTATTACACTAAAAAGCACAGCTCCTTGTGCCTATGCTTTAGTGTTGGTACTTCAAGGCAAGAATAACTTCTTGAGGAAAACGCTTCTCTTAGCTTTAGGTAAAAGGTACTCACATGTCATTATAAAGCAGATATAAAGCTAGAAGCTGACCATACACTGGGGGTGTAGCAATTCCTCCTGGAGCCTGTAAGACCAAAAAACAAAAGAAAAAATACCTCATTTATTCTTATACTTTTATATTTTTAGAAGTGTTTTCTTAACTCATCTAAAAAGTAAGTATATTTTATAGTACTTACTATTACAGATGGAGAAACAGCTTAGAGAAGTATCACAAACTAAAAACCCAGAGTATTAAGTTTAGATCTGTCATCAGATGTGATTTCTCCCCCTCTGGGCCTCTGTGTCTTCATACGCACAAGAGTATTTAAATGGGATCCCTTTTCCAGTTCTCAAATTCTTATTTAAATAGCCTCACTATTATAGGACGTATTTCCAACAGATTCCTAACGCAATATGATTCTGCCCATTATACCGAATATGTTAAATAGCTACATAAATGAGTAATAAAGAGAAAAACATCACAGCTGAGTTACAAAGACACTACTCCCCTCATTCAATTTTAATTCATTCAAGAGACATCTACTAAGTGTCTGTTAGTGAGCGGCTGCTTCTTCGCAGTTGCCTCCTTTGGTTAACTAGCTTTTTAGATCAATGCTATAAATGTCTTTAAGGGCCTTTCTAAGAAAAAACAAACAAACCCTTAATTACTTTAGTAGTTGCATGATATAACCTTCACCTGCCCTACTGAAAACAAACGGTAAGCTTCAGTGATCACAGGAGACTAAGGGCTTTCCGAATTAATAAAAGGTTACAAGTTACATCTTCTTGGTCTGTGTGTAGGCCTGCACAAACGTCTTTAATAATATACATATTCTCCACCTCTCCCCACAATGGGGAGGAAAGAGATTTAGTTTAATACGAGAAGCATAAAGGATGTTAGGAGCAAAGATGCACAGCGTTTTCGGGCTCACTAGCTGAAGACAAACAACAGAAAGCTCCGAGCGAGTTGGGGGAGGCCAGGCCTGGATGCTTAGCCTTCGGAGCAGGCCCCGGCGGCCCAGACTCCACACGCCCAGCTCCCGCGCCCGCAAGGGGCCGGCCCCAAGCCCCGTGGGCCCCAGGCCCCGTTACCCTGGAGACCGGCGCGGCCCGAAGCCACGAGCGACCCCACGAGGCGAGTGGCTACCTCGAGTTCCTGGTTCTCGCACTGATCCAGCAACTTTCTGAAACTAAAGGAACTTTCCGCCATCACCGCCACTGGCATTTTCCCGGCCGGTCCCGCCACCGAACCTCCCCGCCGAGCCGGACCTCAGACTGTCCCTCGGGGCGTCGCGCCCGCGATGACGTAAAAGCCGACGGTGCGCCGAGCGCCCATGCGCAGGCGCCTCGTTGGTTCCGCCGCGTCAGCAGACATCCCTGCGGTCGGGAGGGTATGCCGCCGCTCTGGCCGGCGCTCTCGGTGCTCTGGAGGAGTGGCCCGGCCTCCAAGGCAGCCAGTCGCTTTAAGAGCGTGCAGCCAAAGTCGGGACGGGAGGGCTTTTGTGCATAGTTGAGGACCATTAGACGTCTTTGCTTTGAGGCCATGCAAATTTAAACGTTCAAAACCTAACTTTCGGTTCCTCCCGCACCTACTCCTTCAGCAGCCCTGCCACATCGGTGAAGGCGCTGCGGTGCCCTGCGGGGCTCCCCTCCAGCGACCTCACGCCCCCACCTCCGAGGGAAGCTGCGCTGGCCTGGACCTCCAGCACTGCCTGAACTGCAACGTTATCCTGACTTCCACTCCTGCCTCCTTCCAGGCTCCTCCCCACACAGCCACCGAAGCCGAAACGATGCTTTCGGAAACATAAATCAGATCTTGTTGCTCTGATGAAGATGATAGCATAACAACAAATTCCTAAAATCCAGTCTTTCACATTGCTTGCAAAGGGCTTCAAGATCTAATTCCCAGATCCCCTCTGACTTGATCTGGCCATCCTGGCCTCCTTAGTTTTCTGCCCGGCGCTTATCGTTAGCGAACATTATGTTGTGAATTATTTATTTACATCTTTGTTTTGCTGCCCTTGGCTACACAGCCAGGGAAGTGACTTCCATTTGTCCCATGTTGCAGGGCTGGCTACACTATTTATGGGCCCAGAGCAAACTGAAAACGCAGGTCCCTTGTTCAAAAAACAGGGGAAAGTACAATTAAAGCTATGTAATATAAAGCTTTTCCCTTTATTCGCAGTGTGTCTCTCAGATTTTCACATCATTTCAAAAACTGCTGTTCAATATCCTAAGAAAAAGTAATAAAATTTTAAATTATTAGCATGAATTTTACCATCCATTTTTATGCAAAGCCCGTTAAATTTTATTTTATTTTAATTAATTTGTTATTGAAGCATACTTGATTTACAATGTTGTGTTAGTTTCTGGTGTACAGCAAAGTGATTCAGTTCTATATATGTGTATATATATTCTTTTTCATATTCTTTTCCATTATAGTTTATCACAAGATATTGACTATAATTCCCTGTGCTATACAGTAAGACCTTGTTGTTTATCCATTCTATGTAGAATAGTTTGCAACTGCTAATCTCAAACTCCCAATCCATCCATTGGGAAGCCAGTTTTAAAAGCAAATATAAGTGCATTTAACTGATACGTGGAATCACAGAAATCACACAATTTGTATTTCATAGCTCGTACATGTGTGTGCATTTTATCCTTATCAGAACCATGGGAATGCTTCACAAAATGAACTCAACTGTTTTTACCACACTTTGTTTTTTGCACAAGCCCTACCAGCACTCCCTACCTTAGTTAGGCTTATGGATGTGTGAGGGAGGACGAAAGCAAAAGGAACTATGGGTTGCCCTATCTTGCCCTTCACTGTTACGTTATTGTTTTCAAAACAAAGGAATATTTAGCATCATACAAGGAAGTAACACAAGTAAGAAAGAATATGATCAGGTTCCTTGATTATTCATGTTTCTTACGACACCGTTGTCTACATTATGCATTTGAAGCCAGTTCAGGTTCTAAGGGGAAAAATGTGGCCTTTCAGGGATGTCAGCACCCAGCGTACTCTACTGAAGACATAACACAGTTGCCTTGCACTCATGTTGAGTCTTGGGTGGGTGAATTCCCACCGTTGGGGATCCACTGAGAATTCTAGGTTCATGGGGTATTTTAAACACGCTCTGGAATGGCAGACAACACACTGCATGTGTCTCTTTGCTTGTGTTTCCACTGTCCCTGTGGACTTCATTTACCAAACACAAGCTAGAAGATAAAATTATTAAGGATGCTAAGACAGTGATGGCTTTACTGATTACTTTTGCAGAATCAACACTGTTTCCACATGGAAATGATTGTGTTTAGTAATGCATTGGATGGAATATAAAAATAAAAAATGACTACAGGGCTTCCCTGGTGGCGCAGTGGTTGAGAGTCTGCCTGCTGATGCGGGGGACACGGGTTCGTGCCCCGGTCCGGGAAGATCCCACATGCCGCGGAGAGGCTGGGCCCGTGAGCCATGGCCGCTGAGCCTGCGCGTCCGGAGCCTGTGCTCCGCAACGGGAGAGGCCACAACAGTGAGAGGCCCGCGTACCGCAAAAAAAAAAGACTACAAAAGTCCCTCGAAGAATAGCCAACCTTAAATAGGAAGGTATCAGATAGCTAGTATAACTAGATATTTTGAAGGGATAAAGCAACAAAGTTTCATTAATTATGCAGAAGAGAGAAGGACTCAGGGCAGAATGATTCTGAGATCGTTCCGTAAAGTTTGAGGAGCCAGATTTTGAATTTTCAACATGTGATAGTGGCTCCCAACCTACTTCTGACTAAGAAGGATCCGGTGGGAAGATGGCTAATTCAGAACCCTGAAATTTCACCTGATTCCAGCAGTTTGATCATTTAAAGGGAAAACTATGATTTTAAAGCTTTGGCAGGTAATATGGGTTGCTAAAAGATGAAGACAATGGATGAGTTTTTTGCTGAACAGAAAATCACAATAAAGCTTTGGAAATACAATCACAGGTTAGAGGTAGAGTTTGGGGTGTCAGTCAGAGGACCAAACTCTTCTTTAACAGACAGGTACAGGGATTTGGGAATTGGAGGCTGGGAGCTACAGGGGGGAAGGAAGAGCGTCTTGGAGAGGGAAAGAGGGCTCTGAGTGTGAGGGGAATGGAGTAATTGGGGGCCTATGGTGAGACTTGGCTTACATGCAGAGAATTCCAAGTGACCGTGAAGGGCTGATGGATTTCCAGGGCTGCAGTGGCTGACATTCAGTTTTAAGTTGTTACTGATGGTGCTATACCTATGTTTTTACCCCCAAACTTTCAATAATGGAGTGAAAGGGTATGATAAAGGGCACTGTGGTATAGAAGGCAGTAATTCCAGGAGGTAGGACTCAGAAGAGACCTAGAAATGCTGCAAAAGCAAGGCAGTAGAGAAGAGGCCACCAGAAGCAAGCTCTGCTCCCCGGAGATGCTGCCTTGGGGCTGGTGGGAGGCTGTTTTTCCCAGTGCGCTTGGGATGAAGGATGGGTCATCATGCAGCAGGGAAGCGTGGGCTCCTGAGGCTGGAGAGTGTAGGTCTCATACCCATTACCCTTAGCTTAGCCCCCACTTCTGCAAGTTGCCCCTCCTTTCCCAACGGTTCTCAGAGGAGAAGCACAGTTGTCATCAAGGGGTTGGAAATGGGAAGATGGCTAATTCGGGACTCCAAAATTTCATCTAGTTCCTAAGGAATCCACTGAAAAAAACTAGAATTAATAAATGGGCTCAGCAAGATTGCAGGAATAGATGATCAATATATAAAATAATTGATTTCTACATAATAACCATGAACAAACTGAAATTAAGAAAACAACTTCATTTACAATAGCATGGAAAGAATGAGATACTGCAGAATAAAGTTAACACAGTAAGTGCAAAATTTATACTCTGAAAACTATAAAGCACTGTTCAAAGAAATTAAAGAAGGCTTGAAGAAATGGAAATGCATGTCTTGTCCATGGATTGGAAGACTTTACATGATGATGGCTACACTACTCACATTCAGATTTAGTGCAAATCCTGATCAAAATCACAGCTGGTTCCTTTACAGATATTGACAAGATGATCACAAAATTCCTATCCACATTCAAGGGACAGGGAATAGTCTAAACAATCTTGAAAATTAAGAACAGTAAGTTTCAGACTTCCCTGGTGGCACAGTGGTTAAGAATCTGCCCGCCAATGTAGGGAACATGGGTTCAAGCCCTGGTCCGGGAAGATCCCACATGCTGTGGAGCAACTAAGCCTGTGTGCCACAACTACTGAGCCTATGTTCTAGAGCCCGCGAGCCTCAACTACTGAGCCCGTGAGTCTCAGCTACTGAGCCCACGTGCCACAACTACCAAAGCCCACGCGCTCTAGAGCCCGTGCTCTGCAGCGAGAGAAGCCACCACAATGAGAAGCCCGCGCACCGCAACAAAGAGTAGCCCCCGCTCAACGCAACTAGAGAAAGCCCGCACACAGCAATGGAGACCCAGCGCAGCCAAAAATAAATAAATAAAGTAATTAAAAAAAGAACAGTAAGTCTCACACATTTCAATGTAAAAACTTAACTACAAAGCTACAGTAATCAATACATGGTAGATATGTAGGTCAATGGATAATTAGAGGAGATGTATAGATCGATGGGACAGATTGAGAGTGCAGAAATAAACCCTTGCATTTACATTCAATAAATTTTTGACCAGGCTGCCAAGACCATTCTGTGTGTGAAAGAATAGTCTTCTCAACAAATGGTGCTGTGACAACTAGATATCCATACGCAAAAGAAAAAAGTTGGACTCCTATCTCATACTAGATACAATAATAAACTCAAACTGGATCAAGGACTTCAATGTAAGAGGTAAAACTATAAAACTGTTAGAAGAAAACACAGCGTTAAGTCTTCATGACCTGGGATTAGGCACTGGTTTCTCAGATATGACACCAAAAGCACAGACATCAAAAGAAAAAATAGATAAGTTAGATGCTATCAAACTTAAAACCTTTTGTGCTTCAAAAGACACATCAAGAAAGTGAAAAGAAAACCAAAGAGTGCAAGAAAATTTTATAAATCATATGTTGGACAGGAGACTTCGGTTTAGAATAACTCAAAAGTAGAGTGGCAAATAACCAAATTTAAGAATAGACAAAGGGTTTACATAGTCATTTCTTCAGAGAAGATGTACAAATGGCCGATAAGCACACGAAAAGACGCTCAACATCACTACTGGTTAGGAAAATGCAAATCAGACCCAAAATGAGATATTACTTCCCACCCACTAGGGTGGTTATAATAAAAAAGGCAGAAAAATGTGTGAGGATATGGAGAAGTTGAAACACTTATACACTGCTGGTGGGTCTGTGACACAGTGCAATTTCTTTGGAAAACAGTCTGGAACTTCCTCAAAAGTTTAAACATAGAGATATCATGTGACCTAGCAATTCTATTCCTAGGTATATATCCAAGAGAAATGAAAATATGTCCACACAAAACATTTACGTAGACGTTTACAGCAGCATTATTCATAACAGTCAAAATCCCCTCTCAGGATCAGAGTTGGTGAGCAACTTTGGGTGATCGGGGTGAACAGGTTGGTGGCAGCCTTCATTCCCGCACAAGGATGTCGTGCCCCATAGGCTTGATCAGCGTCCCGATCTTGAACATCTGCAGAGGTGGAATCGAGACGGTATCTTCCTTAGGCACTTCTCTCCCTGTTCATCCTTCTTTCCTGCCTCCTGTTTGTTCCTGCCAAAAAGTAAAAACAATCCAAATGTCTATCAATTGATGAATTGTTAATAAAATGTGATATATCTATACAGTGGAATACTATTGGGCAATAAAAATAGTAGAAGTACTGACATACGCTACAACCTGGAGGAATCTTGAAAACATTGTGTTAAGTGAAATAAGCCAATTGCAAATGACCAGATACAGTATGATTCTCTTTATATGAAATATTCAGAATAGGCAAATCCATAGAGACAGAAAGGAACTGGCAGGAGGCAGCAGGACCTGGGGAAAGAGGATGGGTCACAAAGGACCAGAGCCATGGGTGGAGTTTGCTGACAACACAGGTCTACATCAGAGTTGCAGGGAAGCAGCGGCAGCAGTGGGCCAGTCTTGAACCAGCCCTCCTCTGTGGCAAGGACCTGGGCTTCACACTAAGGGTGGAAAATAAACTCAGCTCATGGGCAGCTGCCTCTGTCACAGGGTGAGCAGAACAGGCAGGGAGGGAAAGGGATGCATTTTTAATTCCTGAGCCATCGAGAAGTCTCAGCAGAGTTGAGGAGTGTATTAATTCTGACGGATCGTCCTCTGGAGGCCCAGGGATCTGGGGGCTGCCGATGTGGCCAAGAGCAGGAAGGTAGTATTGATGTACTCCATTGGCCCATTGACGTAGAGGGTGTGTGGATCTCTGTGTGGTAAAATCACAAATGGAGCTCTCGGCAAAGTCATGCCCTGTAGGTGGCGTCGCTGGTGGATGCCGCCATTTTGGAAAGTAAGTTAGCAATACGACCTTAGCCTCAATGTAGAGTTCTGCCCCTGGGAAGTTATCCTGAGGGGGCCATTGCAAAAGAGGAAGTAAACACAGCCAAACATGGCACAGCAACACAAATACAACGGCTGAAGCCCTTACCGTGACCTGAATGTTTAATAGGTCAATGGCTACACATGTCATGGTCAATCAATTCAAGGGGATTTTTGCAGCAATTAAATTCATAAACATAAAGTCTTTGTAAAAGTAGTCTTTCTGAGGTAATATTAAGAAAAACATGGAAAGTGATATTATATATACCTCTTGGCTATTAGTATGTTCCAGACTAGATTTATGGATAGATATTGGAAGGGAACATAGAATTGAAAACTCTTGTAAGGTTAGGGGGATAAATGATCAGTGAAACAACATTTTCTTTTAAGATTTTTTAAAATATTGTAAAATTATTTTAATGATTTTTTTTGCCCCAAGTCTTAACTTTAACAATCCAAACTTTAAAAATAGGACATTTCTCTTTCTTTTCTTTTCTTTTTTTTTTTTTTTTTGGTCTCTTTCTTTTTTCCCCCTTTTGACTAATGCTTGTGTTCACAGTTGAATAATAAAAGAGAACATTTTTGCAAAACTTCTGAAAGGCCCTGGAGCTAAGGGCAGATAAATGTTAGGGAAAGTTTGGAGGAATAAAGAAAAGTGGTAAAAAAAATGATGGCAGTGGTAGAAGCAAAGGCATTATAAATAAAGCAGGGAAGAATAGAGGATGTACAAGGGAAAGCGAGGCCAGGGATGGACCGGGAACAGGGCAGTCTTCTAGAAAAATGTCATCATTTAAAGCCCCTTCTCATACTCATTATTTATTTCCTCGGTAAAGACGAGTCTCTCAGCTAACAACATGAGAGGGAATGTAAACAGTTCATTGTGCTTTGTCGTTGCTGGTTTTATTTTAATTCTGTAAGCTCCATGGGGCAGTGCCACATTCTTGTATCGCGAGCACATCGTAACATAGTAGGTGCTCAGTCAATGTTGAATGAATGCTGACTACATGTGTTCACTTTCATTTATTCCCTGAGACCAGGACCTGGCCTTGCTTGCCCTTCCTCTCTGTCCATTAATTCTTGCTTCATTTCCTTTTGTGTCTTCATCTCTTTGCAACAGGGTCTTCTGGTACTTTCAGCTCCAGTGGCCACTTGATGAAGAGGACCTTTCTCAAGACAAAAGAGTGTCTGGGTACTGCTCTGCCCTCCCCACCCGGGGGGATCTGGCTCCTTGCATGCACCCAAACCTCAGGACAGGGTTGTGGCTGGAACTTCTCTTGTTTTCAGGGAGCCCAGCACAGGACATTCATGATGTCACCTCCCAGGATCCCCCTCTGCCCTCCCCAGTAGCACCCAGAGCCTCTGCCTGGACATCTGCCTTCTGTCCTGCAACACTTCCTCATGGTTTATGCTGATGGCTTCTGTCCTCTTCACTCTTCCTGGACTGTAGGACCACCCAGGACCCAATCCATTCCCACTGGGTTAGGACTCAGTACTCCATCCAGTGCCCTTGATTTTCCTCCCCTTGCATTAGGTTATCTCCTCCATTTCCAGCCTGAGTACAGACAGCTCTCTTGGAACCAGAAAAGGCAAATTCATGGCGTGGATCCTGCCCCTGCTGCAGCCATTACTAATCAATCACAGCCTTCTTTCCAATGGAGCCTGGATATGGTCTTAGAATCCCCTCTTAGGATCAGAGTTGGTGAGCAACTTTGAGTGATTGGGGTGAATAGGTTGGTGGCAGCCTTCATTCCCGCACAAGGATGTCATGCCCCATAGGCTTGATCAGCGTCCCAATCTTGAGCATCTCCAGAGGTGGAATCGAGACGGTATCTTCCTCAGGCACTTCTCTCCCTGTTCATCCTTCTTTCCTGCCTCCTGTTTGCTCAGGGCTCCCCAGGTCCCAGCAGACTTTGTGCCGCAGTGAGTCGCTGTGACCCGCAAGCCTGACCCAAGGCTCACAGCCACAGCATGCACGTGGTAATGAACCCTGGGTTTCACTTGATTTCTCAGCTGGGAGTCTGATTGTGGCCATGCTTTGGAGCCACCAGAGTCACCCGGGTGACCCTATGCCCACTGGACTGTGCGAGCCGCTCGCCCAGAATGTGAGGCTCCTGCTGCTTGCTTTCCCACAGCGCCTAACCCAGCTCCCTTGCAAACTGCATGTCATCAATACTCTCTCTCTCGGAGGGATGATTTATACATTCCTAAAAGCAGACTGGAATCCGGAGTTGACTAACAGAAAGTCAGTTTTTGGTGGAGAAAGAAATGTAGGAATTCTGGAAACCAAACAGAACTCATCGTGTATTTGTGGAATCAAAGCTGAGACCATCACGTGTTTCCCACATAACTTACAGCAGAAGTTTTGGGATCCCAGCCTTAGAATCCTATCACTGACCTTGGGCGAGACCCTTAGCCCCTCTGAGGCTACTTCTGCTCCTGTCAAACCGAGGCAACACCGGGGCTGCCCTGCAAGGCCGCTCTGAGGACTGGATTAGGTTACTCTTAGTCCAGCGTTTGTGCTAAAACGAGGTGATAATTGTTAACCGGATGGAAGCAGCCAGATGGACGCTAGGTTGGGATGTCCCATAACCTTATTCACACGGGGTTTTAAGACACAGCTTCTTTAACCTTTAAGAGTGGAAAGCAAACATTATACTTACGTTTTCTGGAGGCAACAAGATCGTAGGGACGTAATTTTCAGCTTTCTCTCCTCCAAAGCAAAGACGGGAGCCGCCTGGAAACCTTCTGGGTGCCATCTCAGGATGTGCCACTAGGAGGCGGTATCGCACCGCGAGGATCTTTAATTTCCCTCCTACCGGGAGGAATTCGGGCAGGCCTTGGGTTGAGCAGTTTGACACGCGGGGCCTTATCTCATCCTCTATTTTTCAGTTCAGGGCAATTAATTCCTCCTCCTCCTCCAAATGACGTTTTCAAGTGGAAACCTGGGGCTTTGTGCTTCTGAGGAGTCCCCTTCTGTGTGCCTTATATTTGGCTCTAAATCTTCCGGCTTCCTCAGGCCTGTAGTCCCCTTTTGGCTGCACTGACGGTCCAAGCAAGTGGACGCGTGTACGAGGCTCGGGGTGCAGGTCAGGAGCAGCCTGGAGCGTCCGGATGCAAATCCGATGAAGGTTTTGGGCGAGCAGAGGGGAAGGAAGCTGCTAGGCAGGTTCCTCTGGGCGTCCTTGCTGGGAAGGGGGCGTTGCCAGCCGTCCTGGGGAGGCTGATGGGCTGAAGGAGTGGCCAGTGTGAAGGAGCGTGAGGCTGTGAAAAGGTCACTGCTGCATGTCTTGGAGGTCGGGGGCTGAGTCCGATAAAGCTGAGGATGATTTTTGAACTGGATTTAACTAGATTTGAATGACTATGTATTAAGCTACCTTATTTGCAGCATCTCCTGCAATCTTCTTCCAAATGAAGAACCAAGGCTCAGAGAGGTTAGGTAACTCTCCGGAGGTCACACAGCTAGTAAGTATGAGAGGTTTGAACTCACATTCTCAGCAGCGTTGCACAAGAGGCTGGGGGGACCCCTCAGTACCAATGGGCACTCTCTCCAGCTATGTGACCCCTGCAGATCAGTGCCAGAGGCAGCCTGGACACAAGTTTAAGCCCAGGTCACAGCTGAATTTCTGAGGTCATATTATGAATCCACATCCCTCCTGATCCTTTCAATTCCGTTCTCTCTCCGCACTTAGATCCACTCTGCCCACTACCCCACCAAGACCTACTCACTCTGCCCGTGTCAGCGCTTCTCCCTCCTGGAGCAGATCGTGTACCAAGTGCCTACTGTGTGCCTGGCACCGCTCTGGCTTCTGGGGCACAGTCTCTGTCCTCGGGCCACCCACGTTCCCCTGAGGCATTTCTCTGGGGTCTGTGCTTTCTAGAATTTACTCTCCATTCTGTATTAATTATTTACATAACACACAATCCCAGAATGTAGCAGATGACACGATAGACTTTTATCATCTCATACTCTCTGAGGTTTGGGATCCTGGTGTGGCTCAGTTGGGTTCTTCTCTCAGGGTCTCTCACAGGCCGTCATTAAGGTGTTGACTCCTCTTGAGGGCCCTGGGGAAGGAGCCCTTCCACGCCCCTTCACGTGGTCCTTGGCAGGGTTCAGCGCCTCAGGGCTGTTGGTTGGAGGCCTCCCTCAGTTCCCTGCCAGGCGGGCCCTCCGCAGATCAGCTCACGGTGTCAGCTGGCCACCGCAGATGGGAGACAGCACCACAAATTAAAACCAGAGTCTTTTCGTAACTGGATATTGACATGACATCCCATCACTCTGCTGTCTTATGTTCTTCAGAATCAGGTCATTAGGTGCAGGCCACACTTCCTGGAAAGGCTGTGAGCACTGGAAGAAGGTGTGGCTACCTGAAGTGGGGCGGGGGGGGGGGCACTGGGGTCATCTTAGAGGCTGCCCACCAGTTTGCCCTCTGGCCCTCAAAGATTCACATCCCTTTCACATGAAAAATACACTCAACTCCTCCCAAGACCCCCAAAGTCCCATTCCATTTTCACATCAGCTCAAAGTCCAGAATCTCAGCGTCTGAATCAGATCTGGGTGTGAACAAGGCCTCAGGGTGTGGTTCAAGTACAGTTCCTCTCAATCTGTAGATCTGTGAAACTAAAGAGACACATGCCCTGTCCCCTGTGCACTGCAGGTGGGACGGGCACAGGACAACCGCTGTAGATATTCCTGCTCAAGAAAAGGGGGGGAAATGGGGGTATGAAGGAGTCACTGGTCCACAGCAGTTCTGAAATTCAGTCGGGTAAATGGCGACCATTCCTGGAATAGTTTCCACATCTCTCTAGCTCCTGAATCTGAGCCATCCTTCCTTTATTCATGAAAGGTAAAACGTGGTTACAGCTAAATGGTCTCCTCAATCTGTTTCCTGCTGGTCTAACTCTTCCTTTCTTTATGTGTCTTCAGTCCAAGCTGGCAGTGTTTCTACTGGTGTGATTGGGGGAGGGACACACACACAGAGGGATTCAGCTGTTACAGTGAGTTTTTTCTTTCTTAGCTGGGTAATAGGTATACAGGTCGTCATTGCCTCACTCTTTAAACCTTTGGGTATGTCTTCAATATTTCACAGTAAATGCTGTAAAAAGAAAGTATTCTTTTAAAAGAAAACTCAGGATGTTGGTGCATGAGTAGAAAGAATGATCCACAGAACAAAAGTCCAGAAATAACCCAAGTACACAGGGAAATTTAGTCTATGATAAAGATGACATTTCAAATGCTGGAAAAGTGATTGGCCTTTTAACAAATGATGCTGAGAAAATTAAATAACCATTCCTCATCTCAGACACAACAATATGCTTCAAATGAATTAGAAATATAAACAAGAACAATGAAATCATACAAATTCTAGAAGGTAACATGAGTGAATTCCTCTATGGAGAAAAGTTTTTTCATTATGAATCAGAATCCAGGTGTCACGAAAGAAAAGGTGAGTAAAATAGAACACATAAAAATTACAAAAGAACCTCTGTAACCAAGACGTGTCACATGCACTGTTTAAAACACACACACACACGATTTGCCAGAAAATACTTGCAATGTATCAGAAACAGAAACAGGGACGATTTCAGGAGCCCATAAAGAATTCTTCAAGATTGAGCAAAGACAGGTGAAGGTGGCCACGTTGGCAGTACTCTGGTTTTTCATTCTCTCTGAATTCCTCCATGAGACTAGCTAGAGCAACTAGACAGAGAAGCAGAAGCTACGGGTAACATTTATAATAAAACTGGGTCACAAGATAGTGTTAAGAACTTCAAAATACAAGCAGATGGGAGCAGACCATTATCAGTACGTGAAGACTCGTGTGTTTTTGTGTCTGTGCAAGGAAAAGCAGAAGAAGTAATGGGGCTTCTGATGGACCCAGGAAGGGGAAAACCCCAGAATAGCCACGGGGTTTTCACGATAAAGCACAGAAGCGTGATTTGAGCGCGGAGGCAGGGGCAGTGCCAACCTCAGCAGCCAATGACTGCGGTGGTCCCTGGTGAAGGGGGGTGGAGCCTCCTAGCCCCAGTTGACTCTTAAAGTGGACCCCTCAGGGCTTTCTTCCAGGACACCCTGCACCCGGGAGAAACTGCTGGGAGTGGAATAAACAGTTTCCAGAAAAGGGGCAACTGAGAAACGGGAAAGAGAGGGTCTGCATACAACTGAAGAAGAGGAACATAGCCAGGGAATTTCAGAAACCAAGCTGCCGTATTTAAAAAACGTTTTACAGGAGTAAGGGCAGAGAGCTCTGTGGATTAGAGAAGCTAGTGTGAGCCACGATTCCTTCTAACTGGTCGTGAAAACTTCGCCACACGAAAAAGAACAACAAAAAAGAATTGAGGGAAAATCCTGGACAAGTTGGATAGGAAAAATTGAGGGAAAAAGACCAGAGCTCCTTAGAAAACATGGGCAAAGATATGAACTGTCCAAAAAAAAAAAGAAAAATGTGCAAATCGACACATAAGAAAAACGCTCAACTTTATGCGTAATGAAAACGGGAACACTGAGTACTGTTGTCCACATGTGAGGTTGGCAAAATTTCCAAAGCTTGACAACACACCTTGTTGCTGGCTGTGGAGAAACTGGCGCTCCCGTACACCGCCACGGAGAGACCACCACAGGGTAACTCCGTGGGGGGGAATTCAACACAATATCGCCAAACTACATACACACTTACGGGACTGGGTTGAATAGCTTCTCCCCAAATTTCTGTGCACCCAAAACCTGTGAATGGGACCTCATTTGGAAATAGGGTCTTCGCAGATGTAATCAAGTTAAGACGAGCTCATCCTGGAGCAGGGTGGGCCTTAAACCAAATATGACTTCCTTATGGGAAGAGAAGAGACACAGACACAGGAAGAAGGTCAGGTGATGATTGGAGTGATGGGTCCATAAGTCAAGGAATGCCAGGGGCTGCCAGCAACACCAGAGGCTGCAAGAGGCAATGAAGGATTTTTCCCTAGAGCCTTCCTAGAGAGCATGGCCCTACCAACACCGTGATTTTGGAACTCTAGCCTCCAAAACTGTAAAAGAATAGATTACTGCGGTTTAAAACCACATTTTTTTTTTGGCCACACTGCGCGGCTTGCGGGATCCCCAACCAGGGATTGAACCTGAGCCCTTGACAGTGACAGCACGGCATCCTAACCACCCGGGAATTCCCTAAAACCACACATTTTGTAGTGTTAGGCAATATTAATACTAGTATGTATTAGGTAGCCCGAGGCAATGAATACATGTACCCTTTGGCCAAATAATGCCTCTTCTAGGAATTTATCATGAAGACACACCTCCAACGATACAACAAATAGTACGTGAACTATCTTATTCATTGAGGCATTCTTTGTAGTTGGAAACCATCTAAATGCTGAGACGCAGAAGCTGGGTTGGCTAAACCATGGCACATACTCTGGGTGGAACGCTTTTTAGAGGTATATAGCTCTAAAAAGGAATGAAGAATATCTTCACTGACTCCAAAGATGGCACCGTCAATTCCATGAGTCCCAGTATGAACGGGCAGCTAACTGCATGCAGAATCTGGGCTGACCCTGAATCTTCCTTCCTTCCTTCTACTGTGCCCAGTAGAACAAAGAAGTGAATTCTGTCAGTTCTTTAAGGGGACTAGTCTTCAGGAAGACTGGCAACTTCCACCTCCTCTCTATTGGAAACCACATAAAAGATTGGGGGCAGACATGGAATATGGTTGGTGCATCCAACAAGGTCATGATCAAGGGCACTGAAATCATGGTTTCTTTGGCAAGTCTCGTCTCTAGGGAAGGCAAGGAGGCCCTCAACTCTTTGAGCCAGGGTAAGGGAAATGGTGAGGGGCTTTTCAAAATGTCCAAGTCCTTCATTCCCTCTCTCTAGCACCCAAAATGACCTTCCTGCCAGAAAGGTATCCACAGGTAGAGAAGGGCCTGGAGGGAGGGGTCTGGTCCCTCTAAGAGCTGACATTTTCATTATGGGGTCTTAAAATAGTATTTTAGAGGACACTTCAGCCTTTGAAGGCTTTGGATATGTTACTCTTCTGAGCTGATCATTGCTGGGTCCTAACCAGATGGTTTCTCCGAACTGCTCCTCTGGGACCTGGGTCTTTTGTTGCCACCATCAGCCAAGGCTCTGCCCTGGAGGCTCTGAAGGGCCCCACTGCTCACAGCCCTCCAACCTGTGAAGCTTGGATGATGACATTTCATTTTCCTTCCCAGGAGGCACTGGAAATTTTCCACATGGTTTGACCTCTTTGAAGGGTTCAACCATTGCTGACATCATCTGGGGCAGATAGCAAACCATTGCCCCATTTGCCCAGAGGAAGAGGAAAGTGTATTTTTTAGAAACATGCTAATTTCCTTCTAGAGCTACTGGGTCTGCGTTAGCTGGTGAGTGTTGAAATCCTCAGAAGAGCTTTGTGGGAAATGACTTTCCTGATATCCAATAGCACATCCCGTGGCCCCCAGGCAAGGGCCAGCTTACACGAACTGTTAATGTTAATGTACTCCCTAATTGAGGGGACAAACCAGGGTGAAGTTTCTGAATTTCAGGGTGATTGATAACATCAGCTCTGGCAAAACAGAGAGCCTTCAATAGAATATGATACTGATATTAAATATGGGCTTGGAGGAAAACAAAAAGTTATTCACAGAAAGTGGGCGGGCCAAAGAGGCATTATGCATATGATTATGGGGCTACAATTTTGCTGTTTGGTTAAATACTTATCCAGTTATGGAATTTAAATGTTAAGTGTTCCTGCCCCAGAGCCCTAATCACCCAGAGGGATGTCAGTAGCTGGTTGTGTAATAAGGAATCTGGTTGGCCTTTATCTTTGGTTCCCGGGAGGGGAGGTAACCTCTAAACCTTTGGAATCTCCTGAGTGATGGGAAGGTCTTTGTTATTCATGGTGGGCCTTTTAGACCCCACCTGGTAGGTGATGCCAATGAGGTGACTCGTGGGGGACCCTTAGATATTTTATGTTTATGAGATGACTCAGGATTCGGGCTGGCCATGCCAGAAAGAACGATGATGTGATTAGCAAGTTGGAGGTTTGATCCTCAAGCTGTCAGCCCAAATCCAGGGGGACAGGCAGGGGCTGGATGTGGAGTTCAGTCATGCAGGTGGTGATTCCATCAATCATTCCTCTGGAATGAAACTCCAATAATAGATTCTGGATACGGAAGCTTGGGTGAGCTTCCTGGGCTGGGAAAACTCTGTGTGGATCGTCACACATCAGTGACAGGAGGGTACTGCGTCCTTGAGGATATAGAAGCTTCACGTTTGGAACGCTCCCACGCCTAGACCTGCCCCATGGGTCTCTTCCTCTGGCTGGTTCTGATTTATTTCCTTTTGCTATAATAAAACTGTCATTGTAAGTGTCGTGCTTTCCTGAGTTCTGTGAGTCATTCTAGCGGATTATCAATCCTGTGGGTGTCCATAGGGAGCCCCAAATTTGTAACCAGCTGGTCTGAGTGAGGGTGGCTCTCGGGACTCCTAAACTTGCAGCTGGGGTCTGAATCTTCGCTTGGAGTTTGGCAGAACCTGGGTGGTGGTGATGAAGACCCAGGGGTTGGAAAAGGTGTGATACCCAGACTGGGTGACCACGTGGGTGAGGAGGGGCGGGGCCTGCAGATGGTGGAGGCGGGGCCTGCAGATGGGCGGGATGGCCTGGGACCAGCTCAGACAATTTTTCCCCGGGTTCCACAACACACAGGGCAGAGAAGGCCTTGGAGGGAGAGACCTGTGCTACAGGCGGGGGTCTGTGGGGTCGCTCAGCAGCCTCGCCCCTGCCATTGCAGTGGCCCCAGGTGACCTCACGGTTCTGTGCTGGTGGAAGGGATCGTCTGGGTCCAGTAGACCCACCAGAGCAGGGGTAGTGTTTTCCCAGGGCCACAGTGCCCAGACCCAAGACACAGATCGATGCCAATCACAGCGGACAGCTGAGCTCTGTAGGTAACCAGACAGAGGCCCCCGACCGCCTCCACCGGGTGGTGCCAGGCCTGCTTTGCATCGGGCGGCTGCCCTGCCCGTGCTGGGAGGTCTGGTTTTCAAGTCGAGTCAGTAAGTATGCATAAGCTGCCTGCTCGGTGCTGACAAGGACTAAGTGGCAAAGGGAGTCACCTCCTGCCCCGTGGGCTCTGAGCAGGTAGATGACACAGATTCCTGTACTGGGGCTGCTGGGAAAGAACAAAGTCAGGGTGCGCGTAGAAAAGCTAAGTCCACGGGGAGAATTGATGAAAGAAGTGGGAAATCTATAGGACCTCAAAGGAGCCTTAGGGTCTGGCTTGTCGGAAAGCTGGGCAGGTGGGCACAGGACTGGGGGCGCAGGGGTAAACCAACCGCCAACAGAGACAGCCCTTGGGAGGTCTGGCCGGCAGGGGGCGGGCGTGAGACCTGCGCACCGCCCCCTCCTCACCCCCCCACCGACGTGAGAAGCCTGGACTGCGGGCTGATTGGGGCTGCCTCGAGCGTGGTTCTCGTTGGTCAGGCTGTCACACAGGCTGGGCCCTGGGCCCCTCATCCATCATTAGACTCGGCACACGGTGCGTCCAGTTTCCTCCATCTGAAGATGAGGCTGGTGAAGCCCCGATGGGTTGTAAAGCCTCTTCCAGAGTCACACAGCTTGTCCTCAGTAGAGCTGGTGTTTTATTATATTTCTTTTACTATGGTAAAATATTATAAAAGGATTTACTTAAATAATATACAATTTGCTTTTTTTAAAAAAATTAATTAATTTATTTATTTATTTTTGGCTGCGTTGGGTCTTCGTTACGCCGCGCGGACTTCCTCTAGTTGCGGCGAGCCAGGAGCTACTCTTCCCTGCGGTGTGCGGGCTTCTCATTGCGTGGCTTCTTTTGTTGCGGAGCACGGGCTCTAGGCGCGCGGGCTTCAGTAGTGGCAGCACATGGGCTCAGTAGTTGTGGCGCGTGGACTTAGTTGCTCCACAGAACGTAGGATCTTCCTGGACCAGGGCTCAAAGCCGTGTCGCCTGCACTGGCAGGCGGATTCTTAACCACTGCGCCCGGGGAAGTCCCCGATTTGCTATCTTAAAGTGTTTAATCCATTAAGTACACGCACAGTGTTGTGTAATCATAATCACTATTTCCACAATTTTTTCTTCACCTCAAATAGAAACTCTGTACCCCTTAAACAATAACTCCCTGCCCCCTCTCCCCCATGCCCTGGTAACCTCTAATCTACTTTCTGTAGAAAGAGAGAAGCCTGGAGGCATTGCCCTCCCTTGAACATGTCAACTCCACTTGCCCTCACCCCGCGGGTCCCTCCTCCTGGGGGTGGCGGGGGGAGAGTGAGGGAGGGACGTGGGGCTAAGTCCCCTCCTCAATGCTTTCCCAAGAAGCTCCCACGCTCTGGGTCAAGATACAAGGAAAGGAATTCATTTTCTCAGATACATTTTATAATCATACTTTGTACATTACCATGTCAGTTAGGACTTTTCGTGCCAGAAATCCAACTACACCGTCTCAACCGACAAGGGCGCAAGGAACAGAGAAGCCCGGAGTCGGGGCATTTCAGGCAGGCTTTCTGAGTGGGGTCTTATGCTGCCACCTGAACCTGGTTTCTCCCGTCCCACCGTGACTCAGTTTCCCCTGAGTTGGCACACTGGCAGGCAGGCCCAGCCTCACCTTCTCAGGTTCAAGGGCAGCAGGAGAGAGTCCCACGGGATCTGGCACCCAGTAGGCCAGTCAGCGCGAAGATGTTGTGAGGCTCTGATTGGCTTGGACCCAGGTCACGTGATCGACCCCACCCAGAGCCCGTGGACTTGAGGCAGGCCGCGTGGCCGTGCTTTCCAGGCTGAAATCTGGAAAGGGCCACCGGCAGTGGGGTGAGTGGCTGCCAGGGGTCCGAACCAACAGAAAATGACCCGCAGTCACTGAGCCCAACCTCAGGGCTACTGAGTGGCTCATTGAGTTAGTCCCTGTAAAGCACTTAGAAAGGCACGCTTGCGTGGCACGCAGCCACGTCCTAGGTCAATGTTAACTCGTATTACTATTTGCCAAGCACCATTCTCAGCTCCTAACTTGTTCTCTATCGTTTCATCCTTACAACAGCCTCAGGAAGTGGCTCTTATTTTCTCCAGTTTACAAACAAAGACACCAAAGCTCAGAAAGGTTATGCAGCATGGTTCAGGTGGCACAGCCAGCGAGAGAAGGGGCCAAGATTTGAACCCTGGAAGTCCCATTCCAGAGCTTGCGTGCTTGTAGAGGGATTCAAGAGGGAAGCCCGTTCCTTGCCTGGGGGCCAAAGGCAATGGCAGTAGGATAAATAGCAGTGTATTTAAACATCCCATAATAGTGCGAATCAGGTTCTCTCAGGAGCCGATTTTCACCCTGGTTTTAATTTGTAAACCCTTTAAAACTACATTAATGCTCTTAAGATGTAATACTGAAACACAGGAGAATTAGCAATACCTCCCTATCACTATAGTAGCCAGAAAGAGTTAATGTAGCTTCTAAAGCCTTGTAACTTACAACGAGGAATTACACTCCCAGAAAGTATAATTCAATGAGTAATGGGAAACTGGATTAATTCCCAAAATAAAGCTGTTATCATAAGAATTTATGAACAGAGGAATAAAAGACATTTAGCAGAATCTCCAGAGGCAGATATTAGACATGAAAATCAAACTTTGCAGTGGTTTAAATATTATTTATCACATCTTGCTCTCTTTTGTGGTCCCGCGCCTGGAGCTCTAGGCGTGTGATCATATTGTTTTCAGTGGAAAGGATCACAAGTGGCTGCTTTCACATGGAGGTAAAAGGACAGGGAAAGATAAATGGGATGGAGATGATTCACAGATGTGAACACACAACACAGGAGGTAATAGTCTATCTAGCTCAGGTTCAGTGCTTAAAACTTTCTCTGGAAGCTTAACATCAGGACTTTTCCATTAAAACAGCCCAGAGGATGTTGGCAAATCAAGCCAAGTATTCCCCTCTACTCTGTTTTCTATGTATAGCCCAGGACCAGTGGGGCTTATCAGTGTGTGAATTGGGGCAATGGGGTCCCAGCTTTGTCCGTCTCCTTAGTGGTTCTGCTCCACTTCTAGAAGTCTCTTTGGAAGTGAGAGCTGCCCCCCATCCAAACAGAAGCCAAAGCAACTGGCCTGTGGGCTGCTAAGCTGGGATCAGTGTGTGCCCTGTCACCTTTGCATGGCTTTTTTTTTTTTTTTTTTTGGTACGCGGGCCTCTCACTGTCGTGGCCTCTCCCATTGCGGTGCACAGGCTCCGGACGTGCAGGCTCAGCGGCCATGGCTCACGGGCCCAGCCGCTCCGCGGCATGTGGGATCTTCCCGGACCGGGGCACGAACCCGTGTCCCTTGCATCGGCAGGCGGACTCTCAACCACTGCGCCACCAGGGAAGCCCTGCGTGGCATTTTTGAGAGGTCCCAAAGGCACCTGGTCATTCATCCCAACACATCTGCGATCCTGGGGGGCCGTCCCTTCAAAGCTAGTCCACTGATAAATGACGTGCAAAGGCTCCACCTTCCTTCTGCTCAGCTAGCTGGTTGGATCTGCGCAGCGTGTCGTCCTCCTGGCCACAGCCTGCAAGCCATGCTTCAGTGGAGATGAATGCTTTAGGCCCACAGATTTGGAGATATTGGCTTCCTAGTGATGGAAGTACCTCTGCTGGATGCAATTCAAACTTCTTGATCCAGGATGGGTCTCCCACATACACAGTCAGCAGCATTCCTTCCGGACGTGATTCGTCTTAACTGGGGCCGATACAGCCCATGGGGGAGCTCAGCCCTGACTACCACCTGGGTCTTCATGTTCAGTTCACTAGCTACACATGAGTCACATGGTCACCTCCCACACCTCTCCTTCTGGCATATTTCTTACTGCCTGCAAAGCCCTTGAAAACCATCATTAGGGCTCTGCTCACCTCACTGTTTTGCCCTAGTCTTCACTCTAGTACAGATCCCATAAATATCCTCTGTTTTGCTGTATTACTGTTTCCATGACAATTTCCAGCACAGCTGTGTTATTCTGCTCTTTTTTTCTCTAACCATTTTTTAAAAAACATTTATTTATTGATTGATTTAGGCCATGCCATGCAGCTTGTGGGATCTTAGTTCCCTGACTGGGGATTGAACCTAGGCCCCAACAGTGAAAGCACTGAGTCCTAACCACTGGACCGCCAGGGGATTCCTCTCTAACCATTTCTGGATGCCTCCTTTTGCTCTCCTAAGTGTCGCAGTCTGCCTTTGCCTGTCCGTAGGTGGCCTCGAGTCTGGGTGGCCAATGCACACCCTGTCCCAGGTACGTGGGCCTCCTGCATAGGGTCACCTGAGAGTCTGAGAAGTGGGCAGACATAGTTACAGGAAATGTGGCAGGACCCCAGCGCTGGTCCATCACTTCCCAGCCCGGCGGGGGGTGATGGAAAGGGCTGCCAACCTTTCTCCTGCTCCAAACAGTTAAAGACAGCGGCAGCACCTGCACCTCTTCTCCCAGAGTCACCTAGGGCCACCCTTTCCCTCCTGACTTCTCACGTTTGTCTCCCCAGTTAATGACCCCCTCCCAGCTTTCTGCTCCACCTCTGGGTGCCTGCTGATGGCCTTTCCATTTTTCAAATCTTCCAGCCCCTCTGCCCAGTTTACATCAACAGATCCAGCCCTCCTGTCCTGTCCATTAGGTCTTGGCTCTGAGCAGTCTCTGGATCTCAGCAGGATTGACTGCTCCAGGTAGGGGTGTACCATCTATCTGACTCGGTCCCCCAGTATCCGACGTTCCCACATCATTGGGAGAGCAGCTGACTGGTGAGTAGACCTCATGGTATGCGGGAACCATTCAGAGATGAACAGGAGCATGGTAGAACTTTGGGGACAGTGGCAGGAGACACACAGAGTGACAGACTGAGAAATAAAGATTATCTGCTTTCCGTAAAATAGTGACCAGGGAGAAAGGGCTCTCTGTCATCTGAGGAAGCTGGATTTGAGTGATGATTCTGAAGACCAAGAACCCATCTGCATGCCATGCTAGATATCGAGGAACCTCAGCCCTCTGAAGGACATCCTGTTAATCCCATTTGTTCTATAGAAACTAGGAACAGGCTTCAGAGGACAACCAGCAAGAAAACAGGGACGTCGGTCCTACAACCACAAGGAACTGAATTCTGCTGACTCCTGAATGATCAGGAAATTGACCCCCCCTCCCCCCCCCACCCCCGGCCCAGGCTCCAGAAAGAAGGGCAACTGCCTACACTCAGTTTTTAGTCGGGCGAGATTTGAACTTCTGACCTACAGAACAACAGATTACACACTTGTGTGGTGAAACCACTAAGTTTGTGGTGATTGTTATGGCAACAGTAGAAAATGAATACAGAATAAAGAAGAGGAAAGCAGTGCCTGTGCCTGGTGGCCGCTGGTCTGAGCCCTGCAGCAAGAGGGCTCTGGACAGAGCGTGACGGAGCAGTTTTCAGCTTAGATGCTGGTCACCACACATGCTGCCTGGGAGGACAGGAAAGTTTGCCCAGTTCTGTAAGGAGAACAGCCTCGCTGCAGCATGGAGAGGGCTGACGGAACCCTGCGCACGTGGGTCCTCCTGAGTTTGTCCAGATGGTTCTTCTAGAACCCACCTGCAGCCGTGGTGAAGGAGGTGCTGACCCCCACGGTTCTGCAAGCAGAGGTGTCAATGAGGAGAGCCCGTGTGAGATACCCAGAGACCAGAGACACCCAGAAATGCCCACATATAACTGAGGGGTCCCGGTGGGATCGCTGATGCTACTTCCATTTGAGGGGAGTCACAAGCCAGGAGGATTTTCCTGAGCCTCTGTTTCCTCATCTGTAAAATGGGGGAAATAATCACTACATTAAACTGTTGTTGGGGAGAATGAATCAAATACGACGAACCAAGTGTTGGATATGGAGCCAGGCCAGCCTCCTGGGTCCACATCAGAAGTCACCTTGGCCAAGTCACCTTGGCTGCAGGATGGGTCTGAATGTGGAGGGAAGGATAGAATTTCCTGGCAGATGGTAGTTTTGAGTCAAAATAGGCATGGGGTGGGGTGGGTGGGCACTGTGTAGGGCAATGATCTCAGGTGTGGCGGCAACCTGAGGAAGCAAAGAGTGACCTGGGGGCACAGGGATGGTTACAAGACACCTGCGCCCTGGTCCAGGGCCAAAATCTTGACGTACAGCTTAATTCCAGAAAGTGGGATGAGCCTGCTGGGGTGGGTCTGTGGTGGTCCTGAGCCCTCAGGTGGGAAGGTTAGGTGTATTTGTCCAAGTGTGGGTGGCGAGACCCCTGTCCCCAAGCCTGGGCGCCTCTACCGTGTTCTTGGGAAAACTACAAGAGATGGACCACAAGGTGGTGCTCTCCACAAAAGGATTCCAGTCCAGTCACGGCTTCATCCCCCAAATGTAATCTTTCTTATTAGTTCTCCATTTACAAACACAACAGTATGAACAAAATCAATCTGAAACTTTCCTGGGCATTCTTTCCTTTTTCTGCTTTCCCAGTATTTGCAGTTTGATTTGCATAACCTAATCCTGTGTTGTCCCAAGGTCTAGCTCAGAACAGAGGAGTTACTCTTGAACTTGTCTGGGAAAGAAAAGCTCCATCTTCAAAGTGACCTAGAACACTGATGAAGCCACAAAACGCCCCACCATATGTGATTTCCTGGATGGATAAACGCTTTCCCCCCAGAGAACTGACAGAGTTGGGCAGGGCAGCCTTTGGGATGTGAATTTAGGATTTTATCCTAACCCAGAAATTCTAGGGATATAGGGAAGAGTTTGGTTATTTTTTTGTTTTTTGTTTTGCGGTACGCGGGCCTCTCACTGTTGTGGCCTCTCCCGTTGCGGAGCACAGGCTCCGGACGCGCAGGCTCAGCGGCCATGGCTCACGGGCCCAGCCGCTCCGCGGCACGTGGGATCTTCCCGGACCGGGGCACGAACCCGTGTCCCCTGCATCAGCAGGCGGACTCTCAACCACTGCGACACCAGGGAAGCCCAGGAGTTTGGTTTTATGCAAAAATTATTCTATTTCTACACACCTATCCTTCCTTCCGTACCATCCCATCCTTCTTTGCTTCTCACATTCCCCATGCGTGATCACACCTCCCGTTCGCTCTCACGACCCTGTGGCTCGAGCAGCCTCCTTAAGCCTCCAGAGCTGGGCGCTGTGCAGGGTCCAGTGCATCATCTTGGGACGTGAGGTGGAGCGAAGGGGGTGACAGGACTCTTCAGAGACCAGCTGCTCCTCAGAAGGAACCCAGAACTTTGGAACTTTGGAAACAAATACGTTTAGCGTCCTTGTGAAAAGTCCCCGACAAGGAAATTGTCGCAATATTTTTTCCTGTTATTTATCTCTTGGTGTGTTGTATGTGTACGTGTGTAAATAAAATATTCATTTCTAGTGTTGTCTAAGAGATCCTCATGGAATTCTGCCTGCCTTTCATGGATAAGGGTAATGCTCTTGGCAGCATCATTTGTAAGGTCCAGCCTGCCTTCTGTGAGCTTTGTTCCCAGGACTGTCCTATCTGGGCACGACGATCACAGCCAGGATGTGTGGTTGGCCAGAGTGCTCAACCCTACATCTCCCCAGGGCACACCTGCTTTGCCTGCCCATTGACTGGGGTCACTGATGCAAACATTTGTAGATGGTAAGCCAGGGCTAAAGAATTACATGGTTATACAACTGTCGTGATGGCGATGGTGAGAGGAAGAAACATGGGAACTTTTGTAAAAGGAATTCTCTTAGCAGTGAAATCTGCTGAAATCAAGATATATGTACCTTGATGGGAATATATACCTATGATTTAATATGAAGTCTGCTTCAATCCCAAACGATGTAGAGGTGAATTTATACGTATCAGAAAATGAGCATTAGGTATCTGTGAAATAGACAACATTGAAAAATACGTAATGACGTGGAATAACGTTCTGAAGTGAAAATAGCAGGCTAAAAACAGTGAATTATCCCAAACCAGGGATTTAGGACATGTAAAGTGGAGCCCACAGGCTCACAGCACGGTTCTGTGCTTAAGTCATGATAAATGCTTTATATTAAAAAAAATAGTGAATTCAAACTATAATAAGATGTTTTATAAAATATTACTATTGTTTAGCTATGCTTGGTGGAATTATCGATGATTTCTAATTTTTATTCTTTTTTAAAGAGTAAACATGTTGTATTCGGTACTTTAAAAATAATTTTAAAAACACCAACTAAAGGGTAAAGCTCTCATAACTTTCAAGACACCTGCTTCTCGTCAGTAATGCAGCAGACTCAACCCTACTCGGACAGTGGGGTGGCTTTGTGCCACCTTATTGCTGCAGCTTCCCCTGGGATCATGTTGACAAGGGAGCCCCGTCTACCTCACCCCCAACTGGGGACAGGGGTCTGGCCCTCCTCCAGGTCATTGACTCCTGTAGAGGCGTGAGTGTTCACAGATCTGACATCTTCCAGGAGTGGGATTGAAATTGATGAAACCCAGGGGCACGCTGGCTTACCTGAGCTGATAGCCCTCTCCAGGCCTCTCTTGGATGGGGCTGGACGTGGCTTGACTCCAGCCAGGGCTTGTCCAGTCTCCAATAGGCCCCTCCCTCTGCAGCCTACCCGGCCCAGAAGGCATGCAGATTCTCACTGGTTCCAGTCCCTGGCTCAGCATGGGTGACTTTGGACTCCCCACAGTGTGGTTAATTCAGCAGTGTCCATGAGCCCATCACACCCAGGCCTGAAGCAGATCCACTGGCATGCAACTCCACTGACTGAATTCCTCTCCTGTCGTGTGACATGGTGAGGTTCTATAAAGAAAGACCCTAACCTGTTAACTACCCTTTTGGGTTATAATATGCTCTCCTTGCCAGTTATCTGGATTTTTAGAAAATAAATTCCTTCATCCCTAAGGTTTTGGGCTCCTTTCTTTTCTGACCATAGGGGGAAAAATTTGTCAAGAATTCAGCCTTGACTGGCCACCTTCATTTCATCCTATGCGCCCAGGCTCATATAATAAAAATCCATTTCTCCCCTTATGATTTTGCTGTTTAATGAGATGGACATAATAATATGGCTTAGTTAGAGGCTTAGCCTTATTCTGACAGTCATTTGAACTCTACGTAGTCCATGAATTTTATATATTCCAGCTGCTATCATTATTTCTGAAAAGTGAAAGTCAGGATTGGTGGTTAGAAGATCACCTCCACAAACAACTGTGAGACTCGAGCTAGCCAGATTTAGTCTTAAACACTAATATTGTTGGATAGCTGTCTTCCGGCTAAGACTGGGGTAAACTTCAATTAAGTTCCTATTTTAGGGCTTCCCTGGTGGCGCAGTGGTTGAGAGTCCGCCTGCCGATGCAGGGGACACGGGTTCGTGCCCCGGTCCGGGAAGATCCCACATGCTGCAGAGCGGCTGGGCCCGTGAGCCATGGCCGCTGGGCCTGCGCGTCCGGAGCCTGTGCTCCGCAATGGGAGAGGCCACAGCAATAAGAGGCCCATGTACCGCAAAAAAAAAAAAAAATTCCTATTTTAGGGCCAGAGTTAGAGATTATTAGGAAAATCTCTCATCTGCATTTGCTATATCCATTACCAGAAAGAAAATAATTTACAGACACAAAGACTCACAAACTCTCAGGGTCCAGAAGATGAATCACAGTGCTGAGATGTGCTGCCCATCCAGCCCTCCACATGCGACCTGGACCAGAGCATCACCTGGGTGTCCCTCTGTACAGTTCACCTGGGTGTCAGCATCACCTGGTGTTCCTCTGTACAGTTCACCTGGGTGTGAGCATCACCTGGGTGTCAGCATCACCTGGACCAGAGCATCACCTGGGTGTCCCTCTGTACAGTTCTCCCTCTACTCTCTTGTCGCCACATTCCCTTCTGAGTTTTCCACCCGTCAGTCACCCCAGGCTCCATCCTGCTTTTTCAGTGCATGAAGGAGGAGTGATTGGCACTAGGGCACCTTCAAGGTGAAGAATTTAGATGTTGTAGTGTCTTAGCCCTTCAGCATCTTCACCGTGACCAAGGCCATCTTTCATAATTATAATTTTCATTATCCTTGCAAAATCTCTACTTCTTTACTCTGTGTCACTGAAGATTTTGATAGTGAAATAAACAAAAGAGTGGGTGGGAAGAAAATGCAATTTTTCCACTTAATATTCCCATTGAGACAGCATGTATCATCCTGATATGCCGTCTAGCTGTATGTCTGCCTCCGTGCACGTGGCCGCTCTAGTTAAACCACAGGGAAAGCAGGCTCAGGTGTATACATTTAAGTTTATAGTGATATAGACCCTATGGAGATATAGAAACTTAGAGCAGTGCTGTCCAACAGAAATACAATGTCAGCCACACATGGAAATTTCTAGTAGCTGTATTAAAAAAAGAAAATACGAAACAAAAAAATTAATTTAAACACTATATCTTTTTTTAAAAAAATTATTTATTTAATTAATTAATTTTTTTGGCTGCGTTGGGTCTTCATTGCTGTGCACAGGCTTTCTCTAGTTGAGGCGAGCGGGGGCTGCTCTTTGTTGTGATGTGCGGGCTTCTCATTGCATTGGCTTCTCTTGTTGTGGAGCATGGGCTCTAGGTGCGTGGGCTTCAGTAGTTGTGGCTCATGGGCTCTAGAATGCAGGCTCAGTAGCTGTGGCACACGGGCTTAGTTGCTCCACGGCATGTGGGATCTTCCCAGACCAGGGCTCGAACCTGTGCCCCCTGTCTTGGCAGGCGGATTCATAACCACTGCACCACCAGGGAAGCCCTAAGCACTATATCTTACCCAGTATATCCAAAATATCATTTACCATGTAATCAGTATAAAGTTATTAATGAGAACTTTTGTATCTTTTATACTGAGTCTTTGAAATCTCAAATGAATTTTACCCTTACCTCTCAAGGCAAATGTTAAGTTGTCATGTGAAAGACTTGCTGTGCATTTAAATTTCATAAAATTGAAGATTGAAAAGGTAGATTCACATACCCAAGTGGTGCCAAAGATACTTCAGTTTTCCAATAACTGTATGATCAGTTTTAATTTAAAATTAATTAAAGGAAAATATAATGTAAAAATCATCCACGTTCCCAGTACCCAATAGCATTGTTAGAGATAGCTGGTAGTTACCATACTGGACATGTGGATTTAGGATATGCCTGTGTTTTGTTTCTAAAGATTGCATTATAACAGCAGTAGGATGTATATATGATAACTACCAATAGGGAGCCTCAGGAGGAAGCTCTATAGAAATGTTGGCCCAATGGACCATTTTGCTGAGAGAGGCTGGACTTAGGAAAAGTATCAAAAACTAGGAGGCCCAAGTCCTTTTGCTGTTTGTCCCAGAACTGCTATCTCAAATTGCATAGACCCTACCCCACTCTCAGCATGTGTCTCTTCCACCTATAATTCCTTCTAAGCCATAACTTACTTTATTGAAGACCAATACCACTTCAGTTAGGGTAAGACTGCTGAGGGCAAAAATCATTTTTAGGCTTTGATTCTGAGGCCAGGATTCTACTGTGGGCTAGCTGCATAAACCTGCAAGCTGCATTGCTTCCTGGTCTTTAAAGTTCTTGCAAAATCTTAACATTCATGTAAAAATTGGGGTAGGCAAGACAGCTTTCTGCCAGACCAGATTACTCTCTTGAACCTGTGTCTGAGCCTTCGACCTAGATATTTTTCATTTGTGTTTGTGATTGGAACCACTTGGATGAAGTATCCCTTTCATGAGACAGTAGCGCACTCCTGACACCCATGGTATGGTTTGCTCATCACGGACAAGTCCGAGTTGCTGCCCCAAAGAATCCAGCCTCAGTAATTGTTATAAGTGTGTGTGAGGCCCTCTTGACTTCAAGACTTTGGATGTTGATAGTGGGGATAGGCCTGGGAATTACGGTGTTTCAACTGTTCCATAATAAGGGAAGTTCATCATGTGTTCAGGTGGGGTGGACAGTGTTAATCATTTCCAAGTTACCTGCTCTGCCTCCAGTGTGTGTTTGTGTGTGTGTGTGTATATTTGTGTGTGTGTGTGTGTGTGTGCTAAGAAGGGATGGCAAAGGAAGACCCTGTAGGAGAGGTTGGGTCTGATCAGCCCAGCCAACTAGTAGACCCACTGGTAATCCAACACCCCAAAGTTAGCAACTAACTCTATACAATTTTACAGTTTTCTCCCCAAGAACAGAAGGTAGCACTTGGCACTGCTCCCAACTCCTAAGGCCCTCCTGGGACGCATAGATGGTTAGTGTTTTCCTCCAGTTCTTTCCTGGTTTATTTGTCTATTTCACCACAGCACAGAAAGGTGGAAAGGGGCCCGATCAAAGCTTACTCTCCTTCATCCTTCAGAATGATGCCTTACCATCTTCATTCTGATTGAATTTTGATGCCGAGCATCTTTTGGCCTCTAATTGGTTTCAGACTTCAATCAGGGGCATTAACAGGAATCACTGAGTGCAACACACACTCCCAGCTCCCGGTCTCGGGCTTCCTTTTCCAACATCTGCAGGAATCCCCTTGCCCTTGATCTTTCTTATAAAATATTTTGAAGACTCTGATATAGTAACTGCTTACCTACCTCTCTCTCTAATTCTCATTTTTTTTTTTTTAAGTCTTTGAACCTTTTAGTCTTTGAATGAACCTTTAGTCTTTGCAAAATTCCCCTTCCTTCATGGCTATTACTCTTCGGGCTAAGGGGCCTTCTGGAGCCCACATTAGCATTCATTTCCATACTTACCAATATTTCCCTGTTTGCTCTCAGATGGGGCTGCCAGATTGGCACATAAACACACAAGATGCCCGATTCAATTTGAATTTCTGATAAGCAATGAGTAAATTTTTGTATAACTGTGTACCAAATATTGCATGAGGCATACTTATACTAAAAATTTATTAGTTGTTTATCTGAAATTCTAATTTAACTGGGCATCTGTATTGAATTTGGCACTACACTCTTAGAACTATCCCCTGCTTGCCGTACCTCACAGGGACTCCATCTCCCAGCTCCCTTGCCCTCCTGCTGCTAAATCCTGGATAAATAGTTTTGGTGGGCAGGTGGCCAGGAAGAGCCAGGTTACGTGGCCCCTCCCTTTTTCTGGTGGCCTCTTCAGCCATAAGCAAGCTTTCCTATGGCTCCAGGTCTGGCCAGATCTGCCTGCCACCGTTGCAGTTTCTTCCAAGTAGCCAGATCCTGGGCTGCCCTGGGTCTCCTCTCCGTGACTTCCTAGCCCTGGGGACAGCAGCTGCACCCTGTTATCCATCTCCACATTGCCTGCCATCCCTGTTTAAAGGCTCTGCTTTCCAAGTACCTGTTTAAACAGTTTCGTGTATTAACATTTCCTCTGTTTGAAATACCTAGAGTGGTTTCCATCTTCCTGACAAGACCCTGACTGAGAAGCCTATTGACTATTTATTCTTTGCTTATTTCTCCCCCCACCCCCCCCGCCCCTTTTGCATTCAGTTGCCTTCGACTGTAAAGATGGATAAGTATAGGCCATGGCTCAATTCATTTGTTACCAGTATCAAAGCACCAAATTTACTTCTCTATAAAGGTTGAAGTACATTCAGGGCTACCTGTAAAGGAATGCCACTGTCACTCACTTACACTCTAACCCTGTTGACAGCCCAGAGCGAGCATCTGTCAAGTTGGTCAAGAAAAAGAAAGAAGGTGGAGAGTTCCTCCTGCAGAGAAGTTAGAGAACATCACAAGTTCCAGACTTAGCTATTTCTTTCCTGATGGCTGTACCCAGATACAATCAGATCAATCCATAACTACAAACGAAAATTACGTTCTCAACATATAACCAGATGTGAAGGCTGTGAGAGACCCCTGATAATTTAATTACTGGAAAGTGGTCCTTTGCAAATTATTTCCAAATTACATTGACAATAACCAAAGTAGCTGCCCCCAGGCATAGCAGAGACGGGGCGGTAACTTTTAATAAGGACTCATGGAACTCTGGGGTATAATGGAAGGGAAAACACGACAAGAAATGCTTAGAGTTGTTACCAGTGTTACAACCTTCAGGGCCCCGGCTCTGTCTCCACATCCAAAGCCAAACTGGCAGAAGCTCCCACAAAGAAATGATGCAATTGCTCATTTGCTGTCCCCAGAGCTGCCTCTTCTTGTTACATTGGCCAGTGGGACTCCTGACTGTCTTCAAGAGGAATAGCACACATTCTCACAGGGTGTGGTCTAGCCCCGTCTCGCCCCAACAGGATAATGGTAACGTAATAGTCTTAACATCAATTCCTGTATCAGGGTGTTAGTAAATTAACATTAAGTAATATTACATATGGATGTCAAGAGAATTTTATTCCTTTTTATAGTCCTGAGAATGAGCCTATGGATCTTCCCAAGTTTTTGAGATTCCTTACTCCTGTTAACATTGAACAAGAAAAGTGTATGCACGCACACACACATACGCATTCACGTACGCACGTATACATATATAGTCGCCTCCCTAGAAGCAGGAGAATGAACAAAACTTAGGTGCATGGTTTAGTCTAAATGAATATTTACAAAAAAATCTTTTTTTCATAGGAAAATTTTTGCAGAGATGTACTTTTAGAATTCTGCTTATACTTTTAAACACATCTCTAATCACCCAGAACAGTTTACCTCTTCAGAGCTGTCTTGTCTTGGATATTTCCTTCTCAGAAGAGGGCCTTCTTTTTCTCCCAGGAAGCCACCTCTGTGAGCTTTTTAATTATGTAATTGTGAGCAAAGAACCTGAGACCCAAAGGCAGATGCAAATTTCTATTCTCGACAGCAGAATCTACCACTAACCTAAATGATAGGTATTTTAAATTATGAAATAATTTAAAGATACAGAGAGAATATAGTTAATTAATAAACATCCTCTTAACCAACCATCGAATTTAAGTAATGCTAATTCACTAACATTTTTACATATATGTTTCATACTTCTTATTAAACTATGTAAATGGTTTTAGGCAGAATATATTATTCTTTAAATTTGATTTTTTTCACTTAATATTAAGTTTCAGGATAGATGTTAATGTGTAGAAACTTATCTATTACTCTAGTTCATTTCTTAAAACTGCAATATTCCATTCCATCAAATGAGCTTGTTCTTCTTGCCAAGGTGGAAACACAGGGACTAGATTTACCCTCCTGCCTGAAACAACCAAAAAACAGACAAAAGATATGAAATGATGAATTTCAAGACACTGGACTTCAGGCAACGAAGGACAGTGATCTTGTGAGACAGGAAATTAACAACTTCCCAATTTCCCTGCCTTGAGAGAGTTACAGGCTATGTGCAGGGCAGGGGTGAACCAGCAGAGCCTGATGACTCCTGAGTTGAGAAGACAGAGCTGAGAGTCCAGGAAAATCATGGTGGCTGGAGCTCACACGTCAGAAGACCAGAGGAGAGGGCTTCATAGAGAGAAAACTCCGGAGATGTGGAGAGTCACTCTCAACAATTCAGCTGAATATTGATTGGCATATACATTTGAGGAAAGCTCCTGTCTTGGGAAAGAACCATCCAAAAGGATTAGAGGTAACAGTGCCTGCTGCTGACACAGTCTGAGAAGAGTGCCTCCTCTCACCAGCCAGACTGGAGAACGTCATGACTCACAAGATATTTGGCTGGAACACACAGAAAGGCCTCACCTTAATTAGTGAGAAATAAGTTAGAACTAGCCTGAGCATTAATCTGTTCCCACCTAGAAGATCTTTAAAAGCAAGATCCAAAAGGATTAAATCCTTTCCAAGTAACCTAGCTGCATCTCAAGATAAAGCTCAAGAATACTGATAGGAATACAAAAACTCTCAATATTCAAGAGCAGGAAAGCAGAGACGCTGAAAAATGTGGCCCATACTGGAGTTAAATCAGTCAGAATTAATCCTGAATGGACACAAGTGCTAGATACTAGACAAGAACATTAAAGTGCAATTACGATAACTGTGTTCCCTATGCTCAAAAATTAAGTAAAGGCATGAAAGGTAAAAGATGACACAAATCAAACTCTTAGAGATGAAAAATACGTTGGATGGAATTAACACCATGGTAGGTACTGCAGAAGAAGAGATTGGTAAATTTAATGATATAGCCACAGAAACAGTCCAGAATGAAACACACACACAGAGAAAAATACTGAAAAAAAAATAATAAAAGGAACAGTAAGTAGTGAACTAATACACTTGTAATTGGAATCCCCAAAGGGGTGGAGACAGAAGAGATGGTAGAATGAATAATTAGCCCCCAATTTTCTCAAAGTGGATGAAAATTATAAACTCACAGATCCAAGAAGCTCAGGCACCCCCAAGCACAGGAAACATGAAGAAAAGTACACCAAGACACATAACAGTCAAATTGTTCAAAACCAATGATAAAGAAAAATTTAAAAAGAAGCCAGAAAAAAATAACAAGAGAAAAAGCCAAACAGAATAAGGAAGAGGAAACGTGGATGACAGCACCTTTCTCATAAGAAACAATCCAAGTGAGAATGCTCCAATGTCTTATTGGAGCAACATCTTTAATGTTTGGAAACAAAAAAAAATTGCCAACACTGAATTCTTTACCCAGTGAAAATATGTTTTAAAAATGAAGGTGAAATAAGGACTTTTTCAGAACACAAAAGTGATTCCATCAGGTGAATCTATTACAATGTTCTTGTCCATTTCTTTACTCATGGACAGCTAGGTGGTTTCCCTTTCCTGCTGTAAATGCTGAAATAAGCACATGCACATTACCTTTTTGTCCACATGATAATTTTCTAGGATGCGTCCCTAACAGGAGAATTGTTGGCTCATAGGCGAGTGCAACTTCAGTTTTACTTGTATTGCCAAGGTGCCCACCAAGGTGCCCGCCAAGGTGCCCACCAAGGTGCCTGTCAGCACTGGTATTGTCAGATATAATTTTTTTTCTTTTCTGATGAATCTGGATGTTCTATTCTGTGGCACTGGTCTGTTTTCCTATCTTTGCCCCTATATAATATTGTGCAATAACATAGATTTATAATAAATTTTAGTATCTATTGGACGAGATCCTCTGTATCGGTTATTTTGGACTGCCATTATAAAATAACACAAACTGGGTGACCTAAGCAACAGAAATTTATTTTCTCACAGTTCTGGGGGATAGAAGTCTGAGATCAAGGTGTTGGCTGGGTCGGTGTCCTCTGAGGCTCCAAGGGGAGGATCTGTTCCAGAAGATGTAGATGGACATCTTCTCCCTGTGTCTCCCATCATCTACTCTCTGTTCATGTCTGTGTCCATAGTTCCTCTTTTTATAAGAACAACAGTCATATTGGATTTGGGCCTTACCTTAATAATCTCATTGTAACTTAGTTATCTCTATAAAGACTCCATCTCCAAATATGCTCACTTTCTAAGGTACTGGGGGTTAGGGCTCCAACCCATGAATTTTGAGGGGAATAATACCTCCTCTTAGTTATTCACCAAAACAGAATTCTAGAATCAATTTCTCCAGTCCCACCAAGAAAATCTCTTTCATTAGAATTGCATGGGATTGACTTTGGGAAAAATGACACATTTGTAATACTAAGCCCTCCTTTTCATAAACATGTAGATCTACCTTTTATTCGAGGATTCTTTTAAGTCTTCCAATAAAGTTGTAAATTTTGCTCCTAATGGCCATTCATTAATCTCTTTCCCACGGCTTACTGCCGTAGACCCCACCCCACCCTGGAGTCCACTCACCCTTTATTGAGAAGCTCTCGCCTGCAAGCTCCTGGGTCCTGTGTCATTATCCTCATTTCTCATCATTCACTACTTCAAACTCTATGCCAAAATTCTTGAGGTTTTTTCAAACATACCATGCTATAACACACCTTCCTGCCTTTTCTTCTGTTCTTCTCTGCCCTTCTTTTATGATTTACCCATTAAAGGATGGGCTGAGTTAAAGACTTAACCCAGGCAAAACCTTCTACAGGAATCCAACCTTAGCTCAGACCACTGAGTAACCCACAGACTAGTTAGGTGGTTCTTCTCTTTGTGCTTCTGACCATACAACTGTAGTGTCACAGGATCTTATAAAAGTCTCTAGAATGGAGTCAAGCTAACGGAGCCTCTTTGAGGGCTGGGATCATACCTGATTCACATTTGGATGCCATCAAACTGTAGCACAGTGTTTGGCATATGGGAAGTTATAATAAATATTGATGGTTTGAATGAATGAAATAAATCAGAAAGGCTATATTTCCTTTTCAGAGACTGCTAGCTAGGACCCCCTTCTTAGGATTAGTAAATGTGGGAAGTCAAGGGAGATAGGAAAGTGGGCAGGTAAACATTAATTCAAGGAAAATCGGGTCAGACGTGATGACAGCTGACAAGCTCTCCCCACTTTATAAGAGAGAACATCGTTTTAGTAGCCAGAATATTTGTGTCCAATATTTAGGGTCCCTTGTTCTTAGAAATTGCGGGATAAACATGATCAGGGCTTGTCTGTCTCTCCATTGTCTTGGCTTCCTGCTAGCTCTGTCATCACAAAGTTTCTCTGAGACTTGAAGGCAGCCTTCCTAATTGTGGACCCATCCCGGTGCTGCCCCACTGAGATTACCACGGGCCACACGGGATGAAGCCACGGGCCTCCCCATGAGGGCCCAGAGTCCTCAGTGACAGATCAGCTCCTGACTTGAGCCTCAGGGCATTTCCTTTCTTTCCAAATTCTTGGGTGAGGAAGCACCCGGCTCTTGTCCTCAGGTACTGGCTCCACTTAACAAGGAAAACTCAGTGTCTGTGCCTGGGCCTTTTCTCTGAAATTAGTGAGCCGACTGAGGGTTTCAAAACACCCCCAAGGCCACATGGTAAAGGTGACTCTTCAAATATGTTTTAAGTCCCCGGCTTTTGATGCCTTTTATCTTCTCAAAAGTAAGTCAGAGCTTTAGACAGAGCGGTAAGGACTATGCAGTCAAGTGTGAGGCCTGGAGGGAGCTGGGACACACCAGCTGCTCGCAGAGTGCTCTTCTGTCCCCTGTCCCCTGCGCTGGGGCCTCTCTTCTCTCCGTGGGAAGATGGATCCGGGTGGGCTGTCGAGCTGTCTGTGTCTACAAGACCTTCTCCTGTAAACCAGGCGCTTCGCGTGCACCCCTCCTCCCGCGCCCCCTCTTGTAGGACGCTGGGACCTAGGGATTTGCCGTTCTCATTTTCGGGAAAAGGGTGATATGGATTCACCCTCCCTTTTGCCCTTTGCACAACAGAGATGACCCCCTTTCTCCTTGTGTGGAAGGTCACTGGGCTCGAGTGTGACACTCATGGGAGATTCTTATGGGAGAGGCGGAATACTCTAGAAAACTGCCTTGCATCATGTTGGTGGTGGGCTACTGCTCCTCGCTTGCTTCCTGTCTTTGGGTGGTAACAGTCTCCTTGCTTTCCTTTAAGGACCTGTCCCTTGCCTATTCCCTGATGACTTTGTGGGACTCCCAGGCAAGCCCTCGCTCCAAATAGCTCCTCCAAGGTCGTGTTGAAATGCTCCCCTTGTGGGTTCTTTTGGAGACTCAGAGTGGTCATCCCACTTGTTGCAAAGAACTTCTCATCCCCCTCCATATGCTGGGTGCTCGGACACTATTCGTGGTTTTAATCAGTCCATACACATATTTTAGGGATGGGCAGCACCCCCAGTGGATAACTTCTTGTGGGTAAACTTCAGCAGCCCCTCACTTATCTGCCATCCTTGAGAATATATGGTTTCACCTAAGAAAAATGACCAGATAATTGAACCTAATTTTTGTGAACAAAACTTTAAACACTCTACACTTCCGTGGGACTTTGAAATATAACAGATGAATCAGAACATACAGAAAACACATCTAATTTAACCTGGTCTTTACCAATCAGAATAGTCCTTCCGCAAATCAGCCACGGCTCAGAGTTGCAAGGTTATGTACCTGACAAGTGTGTTGGCTCGGAGAGCTTTGGTTGGCATTCCTTTGAAGGCTTTCCTTTGTACTTCGAAAACTTCTTTCTCTCGCAGGCAGCGATCGACCTCTCTTGCCATTGAGAATATTTCCCTTCTCATAGGTTTCTGTGCGCTGGCAGGTCATCAAAGGTGTCTGAGTCCACATGTAGGGAGGGGTGGTGGTGGTGAGTGGGGTAGGCAGAGGCAGCTCTGGGAAGTTTTCAGGAAGGCACAGGTGATCCACAAACTCTCATCTCTGGCTGACCTGTTTCCTCAAATGTTGGTTCAACGATTGAATAAATGAATGAAGTAGAACACGGCAAAGCTGATTGGGTAGAGACAGATCTTCCCGGAGTTCTCGAGTTTCTTCATACCGGTTTCTTTTGTACAAGTTCTACAGATTATACAACTTTTATCTGTCAGCTTAATAACACCATTCAAATAATGAACATTGGAAAAATTACTAGAAAAACTACCCAAGTATCATACTGTCCAATTTCTTAGGGAAAATATATTGAGCCAAAACTCTTGCTTTATTTTTTTGAAAAACCAGGTATTGTTGGGTTTTTAGATTTTTTCCTGTTAAAATTGGTTCACTGACACCTTTTCAAAGGAATTAAACGTACTCTAGGGAAAAGGAGTGTGCCGTTGCATGGTGTCTAATATTAGGGATGCTTATTTGATACTATTATAAAGTAAACAGAATTCTGGCATGCAAAGTTCCAGGCTCCCTTGCTACCCTCTCTGCGTCCTGGTTTATGTTACTCCTGTCTTGTCTAAGGAAGCTACACCCTGCCATTCAAGTTGCTTTTCTCTGACATCAAAGATTCCTCTGTGATTTCCTTTCTTGGCTCAGCTGCTAACAGGGAAGAATGTGGACTCAGCAGCGGTGAAATCTCAAGTCATTAAGTGTTTTAAATTCCCCTTCGGACATATACAGTGACTTTCAACAAGTACTGCATTTCCTGTACCTTTGTAAGAGAAGGGGAAATTTAAAAAACATCACAAACTTCAAAGCAGTTAGGTCATCCAACGATCATGTTTACATTTGCATGATTACAGCAGCAAAATGCAAGAGTCCAGGAGATGTTTTGAAGTAAATTGAATAAATGATATGTCACAGTAAAAATAAATATTTTAAATCGCTATTGTGTTAACAGATTAATCGCCCTACAACCTCAGTTAGATAAAACGGAGGTGGGAGCATGTAATGTACGGTCATCTGGAATATCTCCAACTACCTCCATGGCGTTCCATTGCGCATTTAATGATGTACTCTAGGTTTTTATGAAAATGTGCCATCTGCTGCAGCGTGACCCAACTACTCTACGGGGTCAGCTCTTCCTGAACATCAGTGTAGTGACTTAATCCTCTGCAGGGTGTACACTGTCCAGGGATTCTCTTACAGACAACATCACAAAGTGTTTCTTTACTTGGAAAAGTAGAAAGAAAGACAATAATTAACAGAAACTCAGTTGTACTACAGGTGACCATGTTCATGGAGTGATTTAATGAACAGTCAACTTCTAAATAGCTAGTCTGGGTGGGATTCTGTTTTGGACCACTAGAAGTGTCTCTGGGCCGGACCGAGGACTGGGAACTCCTCCTCCTGTTTTTGTTTCATCATCAACACCAGCTTGACGTGGACGATGGGCTATTCCAAAGGGCTTTATATATTATAAATATTTACTTATCGTATTTACTTCTTAGCCCAAGTAAGGCCTTTGTGTTATATGCTCAGATGCCCTCTCTGCTCCCTGGACATTTCCCAGATTACAATTTTATGTACACTTGCAAAATTAGTTGATTACTGTCTCTTCCCCCAACCCCCACCCCGTTGATCGGGAGTTCCATGCAGGCAGAAATTAGTCTGCATTAAAATTAACAGCTGGGGATGGGGAGGGATAAATTAGGAATATGGGATTAATAGATAAGCACCACTATACATGAAATAGATAAACATCAAGGATCTACTTATAGCACAGGGAGCTATAATGTAATAAGTTATAATGGAAACAGTCTGAAGCTGTATACCTGAAACTCGCACAACATTGTAAATCAACTGAAGTTTAACAAATAAAAATGTTAACCTCTGATTGTGAGTAGGGCCCACACAAGTCCATGTGTTCTGTAGTTGTTTAAATGGAAAATTAGAAATAAGAATGTTGACTGAAAGTGACTAAATTGTGCTTATGAATGAACAAGTATATAGAGAGAGTGCTTGAACAAGTGACCCGTAGATGACTGATGACAGGTGCATGTTGCGTGGGTGGGGTACTTGCTTGGTGCCCCATGAGAGGTGCTCCGTGAATGTCTGTGAATGAGTGGATGTCAATACTCACAATAGTGCAGTGAATTAGGAGATGTTATTCTAGTTGTGTACGTGAGGAAACTGAGATCTAAAGAGCATAGGTTCTGGGCTCAGTAGTGGGGCTGGCACCAAAGCTAGGGCTGCAGGGCTGCAGAGCTGTACAGGCTTGACCATCATATGAACTGTCTTCAACCCTCTCCTTTGTTATGACCTGTGTTATCTTCTTGCGTCCAGAGCTACCATTGCTGATTGCAGGAACTCAAGACCATGATGGTCACATTAAGTCAGTATTTCTTTAGTGTGGCAGCATTCCACGGACGATGCTTGTAAGGGTTTTACATGACAGATGCATGAATATTTTTATTTGTTAGTTATATATTATTTTAATTTGAGCTGAAGAAAATATAATTGGAAAACATAACTAAACCATATAACTGCAACATGAAACCAGATTTTTTCATGTATATTATTGCCTACGATGGAAATAAATTATTTAAATTTTCCAGTGAATCAAAGAAATACATTAAATAACTAGTGATGGATGCTTGCACGGACAAGGTAAACATCATAAAGTGTTGGAAACACTACTTAATGCTATGCAACTTTCAGCCTAAGTGGAAAACATTCTCTTTGATCTGTCCCCCTCTCTTCACAAAGTTTCATCTAACCTACTGCAGGCAATGGTGAAAGTCTTCTCATGGCAAAAAAGGACACATCTCCTTGAGTGGGAAAAACCATTGCTTTATCTGTCTTGACAATAAGAAGGTTTATGCTTCTGCCCCATGGGGAAACCTTAGACTTTCCAGGAGAAGAGTTTGCTTTGAGAGGTTCCATTTGCAAACCAGTCCCCCAAACAAAGCACCTCCGCTATCTTTCTTGCATTCTTTGCAAAAATTTCCTGCTGCCCTGAAATAGGAGGATCAAGGGGAATCCCTTCCCCTGGAGTAAGGAAAGGTTTTTGCTGCTTGTAGCGGAGTTGACAGCCAGGCCTGGGTAAGGGGCTCTTCATAATATTATTAAAAATTAATAAGCATTTTAAGACCAGGGACTTGCCTTATGAATAACTGACACTCCCCCCTCCCCTCCCCCCAGCCCGCTCCCCCCTGCCAAGATATATGCAAATCATGTATCTTTCAAAAAAAATATGCTAATTGAATGAGGAATGAGTGGATAGTTCTTCCACCATTTCCCTCCAAAGTAGCAAAACACTAGTAAAACTCATACTTTTACAATTACAATATATTCTTTAATGAGTTGAAAACAGAGCTGACATCCACGCTTAGACAGTACAGGAAGCTTCCTTGAACTTTCAGCTTGGAATGTGAAATTTGGGAAATCAAGAGATATGGAATTATTTCTTATATATTAAGCAGCTGCTCAAGGAAATTTGTTGATATTTTTACTGGCATTAATAGTGTCCTTTCAAAATTCATGTGTGCACAGAATCCGTGAATGTGACCTTATTTGGAGATAGGGTTGTTGCTGATATAATCAAGTGAAGATGGGGTCACAGCTGAGTAGGGTGGGTCCCAAATCGAGGATGACTGGTGTTCTTAGGAGAAGAGGGAAATCTGGACACAAAGACACAGACACGGGGGAAATTTATGTCATGACAGAGGCACTATGGGATGACAGATAAGAGTGACCCATCTACCAACCAAAGAACTCCAACTCTTGCCACATTACTGGGTTAGGTAGCTTACAAAATAAATTTTGTGGAAATGTCACAGCAATCTGCAATTTCTCCGTGAGTATTTTACAGTTTTGTTTTCTGTTTTGATGATTAAGAAATTAGTATAGACCTACTTGGGATTACCTGGAAAACCCTTTGCCATGTTATTTGAAGCCCCACATTTACATTAACCATGCTCTGTGGTCTCATACAATAAACCTAATGTCACAGGACAGCATCCTTTCCTGTTTGCCACTGTGTCAAGTTGAATTCCTCAGCCAGGTATAACCACGACCATTTTCACAGATGAAGACTTCACTTTCTTAAATTACCTGAGGACAGAAGACTTTGATTTGACGTAGCTTAAAAGACCTAGAACTGCAGGGTGATACTCTTTGTAATCATCCTGGATTAGTGAGAGCAGAGGCATACTTTATACGAAAGCAATAGTGCTGTCTCAGCCAAATACGCAGTCATAGTTTACTTAACAATTAAGGCTTGCAGAGGTTAGACGAAAAGCACGGTGCTTGAACTGAGACCTCACACCACACCTCCTGGAGTAGACCAGAGACCTGGGGCCATGGCTGTCCCAACACTCCGCTCTCGCAAGGCTGTGACTCCCAGGTCCCACCTTCTGTGCGTCATGGAGCATCACAGCAACAGTCGGTTAGCAGAAAATGTAGCAGGAGATGGGCCATGGGGAAGTTTTTATTAAATGACATACTTTGATTTTCCATCGTTGCATTTGGAATACACTTTTAAAATGATTGGCCTGTCAACGTAATGGATTGGCAGTTAAAAATAACTAAGAGAATATGTAAAAAAATAAAAGGGTAAATTATGACAATAATAATGTTGGTGATTCAAAAGATGGTCCATCAAGACAAATAACAAAACACATTCCAGGCAATGACAAGCCAACATAAAGCCACCAATACATTTTTCTATTCGACACAGAACTAGCAATTTTGTTTTAGCAAAATAATGCAATCTGTCGTATCTAATGAGTGCCATTGATCTGAAAATCATTTGTCTTTAAGCCTTTCTTTTTGTATGTTCTCTGTAAATGTCAGTTGCAAGTGAATAAGGGGTTATGACTAGCTTTACGTTTGTACATATTTAAGAAACATTATAATGAAAGCATTTGTCAACCATAGGAATCCATGAGAATTATTTTCCTTTTAGAGGAAATGACTCAAGTTTGAGCAGTTCAGCCCTAATGGCATTGTAGTCTTTTCTGCATTTTATTTTCAATTTTTGAAAAAAACCACATTTTCAGTATTTTCCTGTGATTATAAAGGAAACACATGTCTCTTGCAAAAAGTAATTGTTTCTTACAGAGAAGCAAAAAGAGGATGAATCACTGAGAACTTCTACTTCCCACACCATTTTAATACCTATTCTTTTAGGGGTTTTCTATAAATATTTACAAAATGAGATGGAGCCATACATTTTCTTTCATAATCTGCTATTATCACTTATACATTCATGACTATCACAGGATGTTAAAGGGAGACTTTTCTACTTTAGCGTTTCAGCATTGAACAAGACAATCAATCTCCCAAAGGTGGAGTGGATCACGGAGTGACGATGAAGCCACTTTCCCAGCATTATCCCTGTCCCAAATCTACTCCAAATGTGAATTGAGACCAGGTAGGGGGTGGGAAGAGGGTGAGCTGGGACCCCTTTGGGGAGGGCTGCAGACGTGCTGAGCATCCCCCCTTCCAGGGGGACAGGAGGGTTGCTTCCTGCACACCTGGAGCCAGGTGAGGAGGTGTCAATGGGACCCATCGGGAAGCTTCACCCACCTGCTGGAATTTGGGGAGCATGATGTCTGCCTCACAGAGGAGAAGTATCAAGGCCTGAGGCTGTTTTAGGTAGGTGCTATGGACTGAATTGTCTCCCCAAATTCATATGTTGAAGCTCTAATCTCCCCTCCATGCGACTGTGCTGGAGACAGGCTCTTTAAGGAGGGTAATTAAGGTTAAATTAGGTAGTCAGCGTGGAGCCCTGATCCCAGAGAACTGATGCCCTTATAAGAAGAAGCTCCCTCTCTCCTCCACGTGAGGACACAGGAAGAAGGCGGCTGTCTGCAGGCTGGGAAGAGGGCTCTCACCAGAACCTGACCGTGTTGGCACCCTGATCTTGAACTTACAGCTTCCAGAGCTGTGAGAACTGAATGTCTGTCGTGTAAGCCCCGCAGTCTACGACATTTTGTTGTGTTAGCCTGAGTGGACGAGGACTGTGGGCTTGAAGAGGCAACGGTGAGTGTGCTAGGACGTTACCAGGGGATGCAAGGGGCTTGACCGGTCTCTGAAAGATGACTCTTTCTACCTGTGTGTAGGTGGATTACACATGCGCACACACAAGCCATAGGACTGATAAAGAGAGAAAAAGAGAAGGAGGCTGGGGAGTGAGGGTGGACAAAGCGGGAGGTTTCTGTGAAGGATGTTCAAGTTTGCTCCCTTTCCTCAGAGGTCACAAATATAACCTCTACTGACCCAGGGAAATACCTGCTACAGCTATGAGCTGAAAGTCCCAGGTTGAGCACAGCTGTAGGTCTGACTAGTAGGATTACCGTCAGAGGTACGGAACCCCAAACAGGCCAGTCTTCTTTGTTCAAAAATAGTATTGAAAAAGCAGCCACCTGAGAAACTCCTTCCCGGCCCTGACCTTCTGTCTCAAGAAGAAATTCTCTCGGGCTCTCTCTGTATGGTGGCTTCCTGTCAATTAACACAAGCACATAAACAATTTCTCTAAACTTCGCAGTCTAACCCTACCTCTATCAGAGCATGTAAATAAAACGTCGGTTTGTTGACTCTTCTAAATGTCCCTTATTTTCTCCTTTTTTTCCTATGAACGTCTGTATATTTCAAGAAATGTTCTTTTTTCTTCTTCTTTTCCCAAAATAGAGGGAGACAAGCGTATAACTAAACATATAAAAATGCAGATGACAGTTTTCTTAATGTTTTGTGTTCTTTGGATGGAGTCATAAGGGGTGCAGCTTTGGAAGCTGGCATGCATGATCTCTCACCTGTTCAAACATCACGGTTTTGCAAGGTTGGTCCTTCTGTCAATCACCACCTGCAAAGCCTTCGCTGTGAGCCTGCTGAGTCAGCCAGTGTCCTAGCCGTTGATGGGTGGAAATCTCTATCGTGTGTGTGAAAGCTCCTGGCAGGGCAGCTGGTGACTGTTATTAGCTGAATGGAATGGTATTAAAAGATATGGTTTAAAATGGGATGTAAAGAAAAACAGGGTGTCAAGAGCGTCCAGACACTCCCAAGTCTTCGAAGCCTTACACGATTCTAATTTCCTGCGGGTCTGCTTTTTTGTTTTGTTTTGTCTTTTCAATTAATGAAGAATCAAGGGAGTTACTGGAACTCAGAATTGAGTCAGAGGTTAGAATTTAGAGTCTGACAGCCCTCAGGTGAATTGGTGGATAGTCTGTCCTTTCTGGGTTTGGGAGATGATTTTCTGATTTCTTGCTCAGATTTCTCAAGAGTCCACTGAGAAGGTGGTCCATGGCGTCTCCAGTCATGAGGAGTTTGTGCCCATGGAGGTTACAGAAGTCAGCCTTGCAACTTCCAGCATCCTTTGATGGCACTGACGGAAGAAGTAAAGAGGTCATGTCACGCTTGCTTCCTGGGAGGCTGAAAGGGCAAACTAGAGGCACATATTACGGTGACTGTCTGGGTTTTAACTCAGACTTGTGGGTGTCTAGATCCTGGCTTCCTTGCTTTTTTTTTTTTAATTGGGGTATAGTTGCTTTACAATGTTGTGTTAGTTTCTGCTGTACAGCGAAGTGAATCAGATATATGTAGACATACACCCCCTCTTTTTTGGATTTCCTTCCCGTTTAGGTCACCACAGAGCATTAAGTAGAGTTTCCTGTGCTATGCAGCAGGTTCTCACTAGTTATCTATTGCTTTTTACTAGCCATGTGACTCTGGGTGAATTATGTAAATATTCCGACCCCCAGCTTCCCCATCTGTAGAATGGGAACAACTGCCAAGCTCATAAAGTTGTCATGCAAATCAAGTGCAGGGCCGTCACGGGCACGAGGTCAGCCCTCCTCTGTGACCAGCAGGGATTGAGGGTCATTGTTGTGTATGCTATGTCAAATAAATAATAAGAAAGATCCCGGCAGAGGAATGCCATGCCGTTATTTTGTCATCCTAGGACTTGGTACAGGATATAGGTCTTGGTAAGTGCCATGCTGGGATGGCAATGATTTGGGAGAGAAATGATACGTGCGGTAAAACAGATGCTAAGGGTCTTTTATGGGGAAAAAAAGGCAAAGGAATACAAACTGTGCTTCACGTTTTCCTGGACTAGATTCGTATTCAGTCTATAAGAAAGGTCTTATTCTGCTCAGATCAATGTCACCCCCGGATACCACATTCCCGTCTTTATCAAGATCTTCTGGTGACAGATCTTGGTCTTTAGTGTAAAAAGTACCTTAACCTTGTGAGAAAAAAAGAGATGCATGGATGATGGATAAAACTGAAAAAATGAAGAAAAGGAGATTCTAAGGGAGCAATCAGAAAAGATATAGTAAAGGGATGAAAAAGCTCATACGAAGGATGAAACACAGTTATAAAGCCTCCTACGTGTATCTAACAGGCAGGGGTCTCAGAATCTCATTACTCAAGAGAGCACTGAAAAATTAGCAGCAGGACTATGAAAACGTATTCTACACCCATCAAAACTATGAATGAGCAGTTGCTTAAAGTTTGGGTTGAACGCAGGTTCATTAGATTTAAAATGACCTTGGCCAACTTATAAAATCACCATCAACTTTGAAAAACTGTTAAATTCCTAGTCACACACAGCAGCTGATTCTTGACTTAAACAGGTCTAATCAGCCCCTCCCAAGGATGGCCTTAACTCACCTCTTGCAGTAGCAGCCTAATTAGTTGAAGAGGAACTGCCCTTATGCAAGGTTTAGAATCTCCAGAGGGTAGGTCCCTGGAAGAAGGACGCTGGGCAGTCCAGTAGGGCGGGGTGTCAAGAAAAATTGGGAAAAGGCTTTGACAGAGCCACTTGGAAGCTGGGTTGTGGGTCTCTGGATTCTGTATACCTTCGCTTGGTCTAAATTATTTTGCAATTCCAGGCTTTCCTCTCTCTATTCATATTTTGTAATTTAAAAGAACAAAGGGAAAAAAGAGGGCTAGAGATTCTTAGAAGTTCACTCTCCTTTTGGGTGATAAATAGTCTTTATTCTGGGTGATAAATAGCCTTAATTCTCCTTTCCTAGCAATGTAACCAAATGACTTTTTCTCAGAAGAAGTCAAAACTCTCTAAGGAAATCATCTTTAGCTAGTAGAATTTAATTCTGTTTTAAACCCACTGTTGAGTCCTCTTGTGATAAAACCATAAGGTTACCATTATATTTTCCTCATTAAAAAGAGTAGCCTACAAAATGGAGTTAGTTTGAGATATTGAAACATTTTCTTAAAGGAAAGTTTCGTCCATAAACATGATTGAATAAAGCAAGTCTTTCCCAAAGTGGGTCTGAGGACTGTCAAAGTTTCCCTTCACATATTTTCAGCAGAAGGACTTTTCTATTGTAACTACCTGGGGATATTTGCAGTCATTTCATTTCCAGTCATTTACCCCACGAACGTTCATTGCACACCCACTACATCTCAGTGTTGTGCTGGGTGCTGGGAAGAGAGAATATATAATGCAGAGTGAGGAATGCAGTAATTTCCTGAGAGTCTCTCTTTCTGTGGAAAGGCTTCCTTGAGGGTTTGAAATTTGGGTTGGACTTGGGAAAACAAACAAGGTCCCTTTCCGGTGGCCACGGTTGGGGTGGGATCTTGTGTAGAGGGGACAGCAACACCCAGTGGGCACAGTGGCCTGACCTGCAAAGAGGGTGCTCCATTGTTGGAGTGTCAGGTGAAAGGTGGGGGGCGGGCATTGGGATGGACCTGGAGGGGTGTGCAGGGGCCAGGTCATGCCCCCTACGGAGCTGTAACTGGAATCCGTAGTCAATGAGAAGCAGGGAAATGTCGCAAACAGGAGAGAGAGATTAGCAGTCTGGTGTTTCAGAAGAATCCTTGTTAATAAGGAAAGGAGTATTTGGAAGAAATGGGTTTAGATAGATGGAGACCAACTAGGCCACTGCTGCAATAGGTCAATTAAGGCCATCGTGGGAGTGGCTGGGAAAGTCGGGCTTGAAAGGTGTTCAGAAGGGACGCTCCTCACTCATCTTGTGGACCTCGGTTTCTAGATGCAGAAACTGCAGAGGTGCTGGTGCTGCCAGTCCGGATACGATCTGCTGTAGATGGGATATGGAATAATTCAATTTGTCTACTTAGAGATCTAGAAAGCTATGGGGTGTGGAGAGGGCAGCTGGATGTAGGCAGGGCTCTGGAACAGAGGGATATTTAAGAGTCATCAGAAGGTAAGCGGCAACTGCAGCCCTGGGGGCTGAGAAGAGGAAATTCCACAGGAGAGGGTGGTAGCCCCCCGAGAGGCAGACACAGATTGCAGTGGCTAGATGCTTGCTCAAGGCCACGTGGATAATGCCAGAGGGTAGGGACTGGGTCCCCTGGGGCCAGTGGGGCTAGGTCACCTGATTCTACCACCTGTGCTGCTTTTCCTCTGTCCCACCTCATCTTCATGGTGCCAGAGAACTTATGTCCTTGTCTCGATTACTCAGAAAAGCTACAACATTTGTAGAATTCAATGTGTTTGTTCTCAAAGGCAAAGTTTTGGAACTAATCAGAGTATACTTGACCTTTTAATCACTCACAAAATGAATGCCTTTTTGACTCAGGGAAAGCAGTTCACGTATTATTGAAAATTTTAGACCAGAGCATGGACTTCAAACTCCTTCACAGTGGATAGGACTTTTGTACAAATTTAAATAAATGGATAACAAAATAAATAAATTTGATAGATGAAAGTGGGTTGACCTGATTGAAGGAGGGGATGGGTTCTCTCTGCCCCAGTCATTGGTCCTCCTTCTCATCCCTGGGGGAGAAGGCACTGGACCCAATGGTCGTCCCCTAGTTGGGTTTCCCAGTGGTTGTATGGGGTGATATAAGGCCGAAACCGAGTGTGGAATGGCAGACGACGAACAGAGGGTGGGATGGGGAGGTCTGGGAGACGCCCATATTGATGCACACATCTTGATATTCATTGGTCTCAGACATCAAGGGTTACTGTGAATTTAGCGGTGATCTTAAGTGAGCTGATGTAAAGTCTCAGCAGCCAGCCTCTTTCAGATGTGTTCACTCCCGTCATACTTACACAGCCACCGCCAAAGGGAGGCCCTAAAATCACATCTGTGTGTTATTCCTCTTCCTACCTACCTGTGTATGGACTTCCTACCTCTGGCCCTAGCGTGGGGTACGCGACTGCCCTCCGATCTGCAGCAGCTTGGTTCCGAGGCCAACGCAGGGAGTCCGAGACAGATAAGGAAGTTCCTGTGAGTGATTGCCATGCACGCAGAAGGCAATCTTCCGCAGGTATTTGCTTTGTGGTTAGTTAAAAACAAGCAGCAAAGTGTCTGATGTCATGCCCTTTACTTTAGTGTGAAGGATATATTACAATTTGAACACAGATGGCGGTTTTATTGCTGTATTTTTGCTGGATTGTCAGGAGAGGTGGGGAAAGGCATGAAGTGAGGTGAATACCAGAGGAGAAACTTGAGAAAAGAAACTTGAGAAAAAAAAATTCGCTTCAACTCTGAGTCTCCCAGTCGCATGTGATTGAACTTTTCTTTCACTGTCTTTTTTTTTTTAACATCTTTATTGGAGTATAATTGCTTTACAATGGTGTGTTAGTTTCTGCTTTATAACAAAGTGAATCGGTTATACATATGCATACATCCCCATATCTCTTCCCTCTTGCGTCTCCCTCCCTCCCACCCTCCCTATCCCACCCCTCCAGGTGGTCACAAAGCTCCGAGCTGATCTCCCTGTGCTATGCGGCTGCTTCCCACTAGCTATCTGTTTTACGTTTGGTTTGGTAGTGTATACGTGTCCATGCCACTCTCTCGCTTTGTCACAGCTTACCCTTCCCCCTCCCCATATCCTCAAGTCCATTCTCTAGGAGGTCTGTGTCTTTATTCCTGTCTTACCCCTAGGTTCTTCATGACATTTTTTCCCTTAAATTCCATATATAAGTGTTAGCATATGGTATTTGTCTTTCTCCTTCTGACATTGTCTTGTGAATGAGAAATGTTACCTGCCATATCAGTAAACAAATGATGCTGTAGACTTCAGCCGCCCGCAGTGGGGCGCCCTAAGGAGCCTCAGGGTGAGAAAACACAGGATGCTGGCCCCAGGTAGCTGAGATGCGGATGGTTTCTGATTTCAATGAGCCCAGACTCCTGCATCTTCCCATACAAAGAAACATGCTAAATTCCTTACCTTGAGATACCTGGTTTTCTTTAATTAACAGTAATCTTTTAATGTTCCGACTACCTGGTCTTTGTTGAGGAAACCTCTATATATCCTGGCCCCTCCCTTGCCTCTTTGGAGCAATCTGAGAGCCTGCCTCCCAGGCTTAAGTCCCCGGCAAGTTTGCCGAATATAACATAACCTTCAAGTTTTAGGTTGTGCATTCTTTTCAGTTGACAGTCTCCGTGAACTTCTGATGATGACTATCTCACTTTGAACATACTGCGTTGCCACAAAGATTCCAAATTTCAAAGATCGCCGGGAGGTTAGCATGTTCATGGGTGCAGGTTGGTACAGACTGATTGAAAAATACATAAAAATGCTTACGTGAGGTCATAACTCGTTGGTCCCAAAGCCCGTGGGCACATGTTTAAAAGTCATGAGACTTCTCTTTAGTACGCAAGTGGCACCTGGTGGCCACAGTGACTGCAAGGCTCCCTGAAGTAGGACAGAGCTCTGATATTCCCCCAGGGGTCTGCCACCCACAGATTGGGAACCATGGCCCCAGGAAGCAGAAATCCTAAGATGTTTGGTTTCAGAGTTAATTTTCCATAAAGAGGTAGAATCTAATCTTCTGGTGTTGTCATACCCCCTTATCCGTCACAATAAAAATATGCTCAAAGAAGCGAAGCCCACTCCAAATGTCTTCTATTGGATCAATATGGTAGAGTTAAGCTCTGTTACCACTGAAGATGGCAGTTACACAGTGGGTAAGCCAGACAGGAACTTCGGGAAACCGATGCACTGGACGCCTCTGGAAGTTTATGAAGAACAAAAAGTGTGGTGAGAACCGAAATATTCTTTTTGCTCTGGGCTTTGGTAAAAAGATCCAGGATGTTGAATCATGGTTGCCTGGAGGAGTTTCAGGGAAATGTGACCTTGATGGGGTCCAGGTGCCTGCTTCTAATGGTCTGAATGGATTTGGATACAGAGCTTACAAAAGAGGGGGACTGGTCAGAAGACGCCTTCACTGGGCTTTGCCAGGAAACTCAGGTGGGCACTGGCTGTTGGCACCAATGGGAAAGTCCTTGACACAGACCCCGTGGGGAAGCTGGTTGAGAGGGGATCCAGCTGCTTCCTCTGATGTGGTCATACAGAGGGAATATTTTGTTCATCTCTTCGTCCACTCATTCAGCGAATATCTGGGGGTACGGCGGGTGGGCACAGGGGGTCCCTGCTCTGGTGGAACCTTTGTTCGGGTAAGGTGTGGGGCGAGGGGGACAGACAGCAAGCAAATAAACAGGTAAACGTATAGAATACTTCCTGGTGTTCAGTGCCATGGGAGAATGAAGCAGAGAGAGGAAAGGGTAACTTAGCACAGGGTGGTCCAGGGAGGCCTCCTGAGAAGGTGACGTCCGGCGCAGAGCCCTGCAGGAAGTGTGGGTGTAAGTCACACAGCGCTGGGAGACAGGAGTGTTTCATGAAGAGGGAGCATCACGGGCAAAGTCCCTGAGGGGGGAGCCAGGAGGCTAGCGGGATGGAGCAAGGCGAGGGGGACGGAAGGGCGATTACAAGACGGTGTCAGAGGGATTGGATGAGGCCTCCTTGAAGGAGGATGTGCTCCCAGTGAGGACTCACCGCGGTAGTGAGTGTTCTGAGTGAGTTGGAGACCAGGGATGCTTCTGAACGGCGGAGGTATGCAGTCTGGCATTTTCGCTGCATCACTGGCTCAAGAGATGCTTTTGTCCATGGAACTAACACAGCCTGACTTGACTCTGTCCCAGGTGGAGATCAGACTGTCCCTACGTAGGATCATAGACACACCTCGGGCAGCTCCCATCTCCCCTTCTGCAGTCCTGAATCCCATCGATGGCTCTGAGCAGGGGCTGCTCCCCACGGGCCAGGCCACAGGGCCAGAGCCCCTCCCTCCTGCCACCCAGCTCGAGTTCCTTAGCAGGGTTAGACCCTGGTCCCACAGCCCCACCCTTGGAGGTGAACCCGGGACTCAACACGTCAAATGTGCACCCCGAGTGTGCCTCGTTTTCCTCAGTGCTGAAGGCCATTCCCGCCACAGCTGAGACGTCCTCTTCTTCTGGATTTTGAGATGTTTGATGAAACCCTCAGTGAAATTGGTTATTGAATGTCTGCGTCTACTTCTTGAATCTCATCACATTTGTGACCACCTGGGAAGCCGTTCTACCTGACAAGGACCCATTTCAATTCTGCACCTTAAATAACTGTGTTCCAGGCACACCCCCACCTCCCCCGATCCCTCCCTCACCCTCAGCTTTTCTCAGTGCCTTTTGGGGCCTCATCCCTCTCCCCTCCCCATCTCCCCCCCATGTTTGTCTTCCCTCCCAGGCAGGAGACATTAACTTAAACAAGGAAGCGTATGCCTATGGCTTGGGTCTGGTAGAATCAAATTGCTTTTTGCCAAAGGCCACTGTAAAACTTTTACCATGGGAAGCAAATACGGTTGGCTTTCAGAGTAAGAATTCTAGTGCAGTTTTGGAGCGTTGGGGTACCTTGCACAGAGATAATCGCACAAGAGGACTCTAGACTGTGCAATGCTGTGTCATCTTAACATGTCTTTACGTATAATATAACTTTAGCTCTGAGTTCTGAGGTTTTCATCACCTGGGAGGATGCGAAGCAGTCAGAATCTGTGCCCGAGCCATCTTGGCATCCTTTCTCACAATCAGTATGACCAGCATCTCGCTGCCAGCCCTTGGCAGCCGCGGGGGAGCCCAGGGGAGCAGGGCACGGTCCTCCCCTGTCCAGGGACTCACGGTTTCCTAGGGAAGAGGCCCAGGTAAACGGAACCAGGGATCTAACCGGAGTGACAACAGGGCGACATGACTAATGCCCTTGAGGGGGGGGAGGGCTGTCATGCAGAGGACGGACCACCGGAGTCTTCAGGAGGAGGAGAATTTTCTCCGGGGCTAAAGAGGATGGGGGGTGGGAAGTAAGCGATGTTACTTCCTGAAAGCGGCTTCCAGGAGCAGGGAGGACAGGCGTGGACGGATCCTACAGAGCAGTCACTGCTTACCTAAATTGTTCCTGAGTTTGTTCAGAAGAACCAGCTCTTCAGGGCTTATTATTTTGAGGTCCAGGGAGTTCTTCCGGGCATCAAGAAACTCCAGAAATGATATCCAGAAGTTTCCATGCCTGTGTATGCTTCCCGAGGGAGACGCCACAGTGTCAGGTGATTCGTGAGGAGCCTGTGTCCCTGAGGCTGGAGCGCTGCCTCTGCTCAGGGCCCGCTCACCCCTGCTTTCTGTCTTTGACCCGTTTGCAGGTCCCGCCCCCTCCATCCCTGAATCACGCTCAGTTCTCCCGCGTTTCTGAGCTGCAGCCTCGGGATCCTTCCCGAGGCCCCTCGCACCCGCTGTGCTGGACTGGTGGCCGCCGGGCATGGTGGGTGGCCGGGAGAGACAAGATGAACTTGTCTGAGTTCACTTTGCTCTCCACGTCCCTCTGATTTCCGTGACAGGGTGTCTGTGTCAAGCTTTACAGCAAAAGTACGAAGGTCCCAGAGGAAAGTGGGCTCCTGTCCTGGGGTGTGGCCCTGGGGGGACATGAAGCAGGTGCAGCTGGTGATGGAGGAGGAAGGGCCTGGACCAGAGAACCAAAGGGCTGCCAAGACTGAGGAGAAAGACAGAGCCGGGAGCTGGTGGCCGTCACAGGAGCCATGCCTCAGGTCTGGCCTGTGTGGGCCCAGGGCAGACCTGGGCCTGGGGTCTGACTGCACAGCGCCAAGGAGTGGGTTTGGTTCTGGTTCTGCCCTCACTGTGAACCTTGGGCAAATGCTTCGTGTGTTTGGACGTCTGCTTTCTTGACTGAACACGGGAAGGTGAAGTTCTCCGTGATCTCTTGGTGCAGACAGCTCCCAGGTGTACTCACATTCCTAGACGGGTCCACACAAAGCACTCAGAAAATCTTAGCAGAGTTGAACTGAATGCTTCTCTGGATTGCACGGCCATCGCTTCATCATACCCTGTATGGCCAATAACAGAATCTGTAACCAAGTAAGTAAGTGCCCGTTGGCATAAACGAATGGCCGGAGGCCCTTGACCAGCAGGAACACCTAAGCAGCCTGGTCAGGTCGCGCACCCCAGATCAATTAGAAACCTAACACTTGTTTCGAAAATGTCCTTTCTGGCAGTCTTTAGGGAGTGAATTTTTTTCCAATAACGGGAGAGCTGGAGACGACTCAACTGGAGGAATAGAAGCCCCCAAAAGACGTAAGAAAAGTCAATGACAGCTTCTCAAAAGACAGTGAAAGGGTAAGCTATGACAAAGTGAGAGAGTGGCATGGACATATATACATTACCAAACGTAAAGTAGATAGCTAATGGGAAGCAGCCGCATAGCACAGGGAGATCGGCTCGGTGCTTTGTGACCACCTAGAGGGGTGGGATAGGGAGGGTGGGAGGGAGGGAGACGCAAGAGGGAAGAGATATGGGAACATATGTGTATGTATAACTGATTCACTTTGTTATACAGCAGAAACTAACACACCATTGTAAAGCAATTATACTCCAAAAAAGATGTTTAAAAAAAAAAAGACAGTGAAAGGGAATTGATAGTAAGGAAAATATCCTTGAATGTTTAGCATAAAAAAGAGGACCATGTACAGTAAAGCAGGCGACCTTGCTGCGCCTGTGGCCAAGAGTCGTTTCCAAATAACTTTCGCCTTTCATGTGTGAAGAGCGATTCTCTGTCTGTTTCTACTACAACTGCCGGCAGCAGCTCTGGGTCTGGGGGTGAGTCCCTCAACATGCCCATCTGTGAAGAGTCGAGGCTCCCAGGGCCACGCTGAGGACAGAGTGGGCAAAGGATGTTGAAGGGATTTAGGAAAGCTCGAGCCTACCCAAGTTGAGTGTTGCATGGTAGTCATTAGTAGGGTCCACTGGTGACAGCTTTGCTCTGACCTATCTTTATGTCATTGGAGCTGGTGGTGACTTCCCTCATGTCACCCACCGGCCACCAGGTGGACTCAGCTGCCCTGGCTGGTGGCTGTGGGTCCCTTTGTTTCTCAAGGCTTTTTGAGTGTCCTTTCCTCAGAAAGCAGGTGCTGGGATGGAGAGCCGTCTTTCCTGGTAGAAGAGGCTGGTTTTCAGTCAAGCTGTGATGCACTTGCTTCTTTTCCAAACCCTCCTCCTCCGAGTGTGGGGCAGTGTGGGCAGTGGTGGGGGGTCCGAGGGGATTCCCTCCTTTCCAAGAGCTCCAGCGCAACCCCCTTTAATTCCTCCCTTCACTGGAGAAGGCATTTCCCCAAATGCTCCATCCTTGGGCCTCACGGTCCCCCGGGCATCTCACCCGCTCTGCCTTCCAGCTTGTGTCCTTGGGATGCTCCGCGTTCAACCTCCCAATGGACCAGTAGCTCCAACAGAGTGCCTGGCGCACAGCAGGTTCTCAACAACTATCTGGGGGATGGACACACTCCCTGGGCTCCCAGACCTTCCGCTCCCTGATCCCGTTGCACACTCTCCCCTGAGCTCACGCAGGGGCTTCTTCGGCCTCCTGTCCCCCTGCTCGAGTCCCTTAGCAAGGTTAGACCCTGGTCGCACAGCCCATCACTCGTTCTCTTTCTGCTTCTGCACTCGGCTTCTCCGTTCTCCCTGCAGCTCTCAGCGCCCGGTACCCTCATCTCCAGCCCCGGTGCCTCTGGGAATTCCCTCTCACTCTCCCTTACCCTCTTCTGAATGAGTCAGGTTAATACGACTTCTCTGTCTCCTTTCCTTCTTCCTGGAGGAGGCACTGGCTTCTTCCTTCAGCCCAAGGTGAGTCCCTCTGTCTGGGCTCTGGGTTCCACCCGAAAGGTCTAGGGTCTCCCGTGACCCCTCCTCTTTGTATCTTCAGCTTCTCCCATCCCTGTTTCCTTCTTCAGCCTAGAAATATGCTCTGTGGTTTTGGGTAACTGCACACATCACACGACCAGAGCAGTAGCAAACCTTTCCTGGGCCCCATGGAGCCGTGGGATGCTGCTTTATCTCCTTCTGTGCCAGTTATTCGATACACGTGAAGTGTTAGAACAGAAGAGAGATGTTAGGGGCTTCCCTGGTGGCACAGTGGTTGAGAGTCTGCCTGCCAATGCAGGGGACACGGGTTCCTGCCCTGGTCCGGGAAGATCCCACATGCTGCGGAGCGGCTGGGCCCCTGAGCCATGGCCGCTGAGCCTGCGCGTCCGGAGCCTGTGCTCCGCAATGGGTGAGGCCACAGCAGCGAGAGGCCCGTGTACCGCAAAAAAAAAAAAAAAAAAAAGAAGAGAGATGTTAGTTATCACCATCATCATTATCTTTAGGGCAAATATTCTCAAGGCTTTCTCTAAATTCACAGCCTCCACGTCTTCCTGTCCCAACAGCCCCTCAGGTCACAGAAGCTGCAGTGTGGCTTTGATTCCACCACACCCTGAGAGTATTCTGACCAAGGTACCATTGACACCCTAATCACCAAATCTGAAGGAGGCTTTGGTCCTCTTGGACTTGTTGTCATTTGACCCGTGGGAGGCTCTCCTTGTCCCTGAAATGCTCAGCTTCCTTCTATTTGGAAGGCCTTCCCTCTGCGGCCACCCTCCCAGGCATCTTTGAGGCTGACCCTTAACCTTTGAAGTCATTCGGGGCTCAGTCCTCGGACTTTTTCTCTTTCCCATCCTCATCCAGCCAGCGGGACCTCATACAGACTCCTGGCTTTGAATGCCATCTGTATCCTGAATGCCAGCAAAGCCATCTCTCCGGTTCTGGGCTCTCCCTGGAATTCCTGTGCATCCACATCACTCCTTAACATCTCCTCTGGGATGCCCACTATAGTCACCTGATGCCCACCCCATCCTCATCCGAGCTCCTGAGCTGTCCACCAAATCTGTTCTTCTTCCAGTCTTTCTTCAAAGTCAGTGAATTCTTTCTATTGCTCAGAAAAAATGCTTGGAGGGAAGCACTTTAAAGTCTTTTCTGCTCCCACTGCCCACCCCCCTACACACTACCACGACCCGCCCTCAGCCCCCTTCAGACCCGCTCCCTCCTGGGTTCCCGCACTTCTTCGTGACCCATCTCCCTGCCTCTGGCCCTGCCCCGCCGTGCCCTCCCTCAGCGCTGCTGGAGTCTCTTGTCAAAGGGATCCTGTTACAAGTCAGATCCTGCTTCTGAGACCTCCTCTGAGAAAAACTCCCCATCGGCTCCCCCAGCTCACTCAGCCACTGCCCGAGTCTCATTAAGACGCCCCAGGGTCCCACGATCCTGTGTGACGCTTCCCACCCACCCCCCGGCTCATCCGCTCAGGCCATGCTAGCCCGTGCCCTGCGCCCTGGACACACCAGCACACTCCTGCCTCACTTCCGTGCACAGTCTGTTCCCTCTGCCTGGATGCTATTCCTTCGCGAGGCTCCTCCCTGATTTCTTTCAGGTCTTCACTCACGTGGCACCTTCTCAGGCCCCCAGAACTGGCATTTCAACCCCCTTCCTAACGTGACACGCTCACTTCTCTGCTTTATATTATCTGGCACAATATTCATAGTGAATATTCTATATATTTTATTATTTATCTTGTGTGTTGCTGGCCTCCCCAGTTTCTCACTGTAATAGAAGCTTCATGGGGCAGGGATTTTGTCAGTTGTTCTTTTTCTCTAGAAACAGGACACTGGAGCTAAGCACAGTCATGTGCCCTCATGTAAATGAGGCCTGGGAGTTCAGAGTCCTACCCCGGTGGGATCCGGACATGGTGACATAGGTCCAACCTAGGAAGGGGAAGAAGGTGGACAGGCTGGAGACCACATCGCAGGGAGAGACAGAGGGACCCTGAGAGAAAACCCTCCACAGATGAGCGGGGAGGCTGGGACAGGGACAATGGAGGACAGGGCAGCATGTTCAGTTCTAGTGAGGATTACACTGGAATCTTTTCTGACCCACTTTTCCCTGAGAAAACAACTCCATGTCCTATAAGGGCAACACCAAAGCTAGTAGGATCCCTGACTCCCAACCTCTTCTCCTAGAGGAGATCCACTGGGAAAAGCCCAAATCAAACAAAAATATGCATTTTCTTAATAAATGGAGAGAAAGAGGAGAGCAGAGGTCGCCAGAAGCTCTGAAACGAGTCACCTGATGGTAGCAGCAGAAAGTCTAGGGCAGGTGCCTCTATTCTGGCCATTTCCAGGGCAGGGTGGGCGGGGGGGGACAGGAACTGATGCAGAGGGAGGGCCAGGTGGGGGATGGCTTCTCCGGTCACAGCCACGGTCACAGAGAGGGTGGCACTCACTCTGCCGTCCCCTCAAGTGGACAGACGGTCCAGCAGACTCAGCGATGAACAGCTAACATGACCATTTTATATGAAATGGGAAACGCAGGTAGATGTCCCTTTGCAAAAAAAAAAAAAAAAACAAACATAGTCAATGTACCGTTATGAAACTTTTCCATTTAAAAATATGGCAAGACTATTTTCCAGTCAATAAACAAATATATGCAATTTCATTTGAATTGAACAGAGAAGATGGTGGCTATGAGGTCCGTGTGATTTTGGACCTCGTGGGCCCTTCCCTGCTCTAAGGTTTCACGACCTTTATGGCAGCAACATGCTGGTAATTGAAAGAACTCAATGAAATTACCACCTTATTGAGCCATCAAATCTCTCAAAAGGAAATTTAGGCTGAGTGGCAGGAGAATTTTTCCCTCATAGCAGGAAAATCTATGGGAACGTAAAATTATTTCCCGGGGAAGTTGTTAAAAATCCATTATGTGAGCCATTTATAAACATGTTATTTAGCAACATCTTACAAAAAAATGTTGACCGCACATCATCAACAAAATTCCTATATTAGCAAGATGGACCAGATGTCTTAATAAGAAATTTTTTCAAATCCACTGATGATTTAAATTCTAGTATTCTATTTTTTTACAGGATAGAGAATGTTATTTTCTTGCAATATGAAATGTAACATCAAATGAAACAATTGCTTTATAGTTACCTTTTATAGCTTTCAATTGGTGAATTAGGACAAAATACAAAAATCTGTGTAACTGCAAATGAAGGTAATTTTTTAAAAGTCAGATTAGTTACGTGAATATGTCCTTAGAAGACACAAAAATTGATTTATTACTGATTAACATGATATATTAATATTAACATGGTTATTAGGACATACTAATTAAAATGACCCAAGGGCAGATGGGGTGGGGGAGGAAGGGCATTATAGGGAGGGACTCTGGTTGAAGGGATGATGAACAGGGGTAGGTCCAGCCTGAGGTTGAGAGGGAGAGGGTCCAGGGGCATATTTCATACTTGAAAGGTCGATCGGGTAAGTCAGGTACCACCCAAAGTGCTGGATCAAGATATCCCACTGAAGCCAGCTGGCAGCGAGCTTTTTAAAATCAAGCATAACGACCCCAACATAGAGGAGAAATTAACTGGAAAATATTTATTCATAAGAGCTACCGCTCTCTATATAAAATAGATAAACATCAAGGACCTACTGTATAGCACAGGAAACTATATTCAATACCTTGTAATAGGGCTTCCCTGGCGGCGGAGGGGTTAAGAATCCGCCTGCCAGTGCAGGGGGCACAGGTTCGAGCCCTGGTCCGGGAAGATCCCACATACCGTGGAGCAACTAAGCCCGTGCGCCACAACTACTGAAGCCTGAGCATCTAGAGCAAGAGAAGCCACGGCAACGAGAAGCCCGCACACCGCACCGAAGAGTAGCCCTGAGTAGCCCTCGCTCGCCGCAGCTAGAGAAAGCCCGTGCGCATCTGCAGAGACTCAATGCAGCCAAAAATAAATAAATAAATACGATAAATAAGTTAAAAAAATACCTTGTAATAACCTATTATGGAAAAGAATCAGAAAAAGAATATATATATAACTGAATCCCTTTGCTGTACAGCAGAAACTAACACGTTGTAAATCGACTAGACTTCAACTAAAAACAAAGGAGCTAACGCTTAACGGATATTCCTCTATGCGTTTAAGGCATTAATAGTGCTCTGCACTTCTAGACATCAGAGTCGGAGAAAGAATGGTGCACGGAGCCAGCAAGGGATCAGCTCCCAAGTTCTTAGTTTACAGAACTACCTTAAAGGGGCAGAGAAAATTCTGGAACGGTGTTTGAAGTGACCACTGTAACATTCTCCAAGCTATGGAAAATATTGAAGTCAAATATTTACAGTACTGAAGGGCTTACGTGCAATGTAAAATAACCTCCAAATTGAGAACATCTGGGAGAAAAGTCTTAAACGGAGGCAAGTAATGAGAGCAGTAATAAAAACGCAGGCGATATTTGTGAGGAAGTCTATGAAGAAGGGAAGCTTTTTTTTTTTTAAGGTAACGAGGCTACCTTCCTGCAGTGAGCTCAAGGGAAATGATTTGATTCTCTCTGACTGAGTTTACAACCTGCCAAATGAAAATATTGCTCCCTCTAATTTCATGGAATGAAATAATTACTGACGTACAGAACTTGTAGATGGCCTTAGATTTTAAAACACTAGAGGAAAAACGGATATATACGTGTAACTGAATCACTTTGCCGTACAGCAGAAATTAGCACAACATTGTAAATCAACTATACTTCAATAAAATAAATTTAAAAAAAGAAAGAACAGGAAAACCCAAATTAAAAAAAAAAATGAAAGAAGTAAAACATATATATGTATGTATGTGTGTATGTATATATACATATATGGTATATATACATACGTATTTGGGATCAATCCATTGAAGAATGTTTTTCTGGATTATAGGAAAACAAAAGGGAGACGGAACTTAGAGAGAAGATAAACAATATTGGCTTTGGTTGCCATTCAAATTCTGATTCCATGTCTCATTGTTGATCTTAGGCAAGCTGTCTTAGCCTCTCCCAGCCTCAGTTTGTACATCTTTAAATGGGGCTCTTACAGAAGTTAATCTAGATAATGCCGACAAAGCTCTTGCCCTTACACCTGGCACAGACAGAGCCGATACCTGGGTTTATCATCACTGCTGTTATTACGCCTTTATTTAAAAAAATACAAGGTATCAAAAGGAGGTTAGATTTCCATCAAACAATAGTGACCCAACAAAAAGTATTTATAAACTCTCAAGGGTTTAAACTCTCTCGAGAGCATTTTGGATGATAAGCCTCATAATATAATGGGGTAAAGTATTTGCTTCCTGTGGTGAGAACAGTTGCATGATTGCACAGGAGGGCCAGGGGGCACATTCAGGTGGTCTCATGTCGAATGTACTATGGAAGGGAAATTAATAAAATCCAATATGAATGAGCATGGCTCCTCTCCCAAGTTTCCTCTCCTCTGATGTTTATAATAGGACATCACACAAGGGTAGAATCAGCAGCTGTCTACATTAACAAGAACAGATTTGAAATCCTAGATGTCCTTAGAGGTCTATTATTTATACTGTGCATGGTCAGTATTTCCACCTCGAGAACCTCCTGTTACTTAGGCACTGAAAAAAACTTTGAAGTTTAGAAAGTTACGGACTTCAAGAGAATGCTATCGGTTGAGGATACAAGAGCAAAGTCAGGAACCAGAAGAGGACAAAAGAATCTCATGGTATTCAAGTCATAATTATGGCTCGTCTGATGTCTCCCTGCTGTTTAGAACTGAATAGCAAATTGCAAAGAATTCCTAATTTTAGGCAGGGTCTGGCTGCCCATTAGGGTACCTTGAGTCTTTAACAATAGCAGAGAAAGCCTATAAGAAAAGTCAGAAGTATTCAAACTCTGTGTTTGTCAAACAACTGGCATTGAAATGACACTGGTGGCTAAGAAAATTCTATCTCTCTATCTCTCTATCATCTATCTGTCTATCTATCTATCTATCTATCTATCTATCTATCTATCTATCTATGTATCATCTATCATTTAATAAGCCTCTCAGAACTGTTAAAGCATTGAAGTAGAAGCCCTGTCTGAAAATGCCTGTTCCAGTGCCTGATGCAAAGCCAGTGATAATAGAAGTTCTTTATTTCTCTTTTTCCCTTCCCAGAAAGCCAAAGAGGGTCCCAGTGGTGCTATTTTGCCTCCGATGTTTACACTGTTGGGATTACTCTCTAGGTCACATCAACAGCAAGTAGGGACCCCAGTCTCCTTCTGCCCTGCAGGCGGCATGGAGAAAAATGGCTCTGGGTGTGGGCAGACATGGAGTTATGATCAAGCACAAGTGGAGGAGGATTATTTGAGACCTGAGAAGGCACCAAAGCCCCTGAGTTATCAGTGGTTACTTGTCCCTTCTGGAATCCCTTTGATTCTGAGCCCTGGGCCCCAGAATGGCCAGCCATGATCTAGAATAGGGAGAGGACAATAAACAGATTGCACCTTCTGGGCCTGAGGATGTGAGCCTGGAGTGCCTGTGTGGAGAAGGATTGCAAAACTCAGTGAGAAAGGGAGCCATGATCAGTTAGTGATGTCTGCCACTGGATAATCAATTAGTGATGTCTGCCACTGACTCAGGATAGAGGAGGATAGCACACATCAGCTTATTTGAATTCCCATCCATAGTACAAGACCCAGCTCAAACACCATCTTCACACACATTTCTCAAGACTTAGAATTAAAGCATCATATGACCTCAAGGAGAATATGAGTTCACATGGAATCCAAGGGTCCTGATGCTTCCATTTGTACCACTCTGCATTGTCTCGTATTTTGTTCTCTCACCAGCTTGTTTTGCCCATTGGTTTTCTGACTTTGTCTGATTCCTCCAACCAGAGAACTTGGAGCCTTTCTGATTTCTCCCACCGAGTTTGAGCCCCTTAAGAATAACTATGTTTTGTAATTTCCTTTGTAGCAGTCAGCAGAGCCTGCAAATGAAGATCCCCATAAGCAATGACTGAAACTGATGCATGGAAGCTACCCACATGCCTAAGAAAATAGTAAATAATCTTGACACCCACCATGGAGACTCTCTTGTGACACCCAGAATTATTGGCACCAGAAAGTAAATCAGGCTCTATCACAGGGCAATAAGGCTCCACATGGATAGAGCGGTCATCTGGTCCAGTGTTCCTACTGCTCGGTGGAGCCACCACGGTCCAGCATGCTGAGGTCACCAGTATCTGGTAGCAAAACTGGAATCAGAACATAGTTGCACACTGTATTACTTTTTTAAATTAATTTTTATGGGAGTGTAGTTGATTTACAGTGTTGTGTTAGTTTCAGGTGTACAACAAAGTGAATCAGTTATACAGATACATATATCCACTCTTTTTTAGATTCTTTTCCCATATAGGCCATTACAGATTATTGAGTGGAGTTCCCTGTGCTATACAGTAGGTCCTTATTAGTTATCTATTTTATATATAGTAGTGTGTATACGTCAATCCCAATCTCCCAATTTATCCCTCCTTCCCTTCCTCCCTGGTAACCATAAGTTTGTTTTCTATATCTGTAACTCTATTTCTGTTGTGTAGATTAGTTCATTTGTATGCTTTTTTTTAGATTCCACATATAAGCGATATCATATGATATTTGTCTTTCTCTGCCTGACGTACTTCACTCAGTATGACAATCTCCAGGTCCATCCATGTTGCTGCAAATGGCATTATTTCATTCTTTTTTATGGCTGAGTAATATTCCATTGTGTATCCATACCACATCTTTATCCATTCCTCTGTCGATGGACATTGTTGCTTCCATGTCCTGGCTATTGTAAATAGTGCTACAATGAACACTGGGGTCCATGTATTTTTTTGAATTATGGTTTTCTTTGGATATATGCCCAAGAGTGGGATTGCTGGGTCATATGGTAGCTCTATGTTTAGTTTTTTAAGGAAGCTCCATACTGTTCTCTGTAGTGACTGTACCAGTTTACATTCCCATCAACAGAGTAGGAGGGTTCCCTTTTCTCCACACCCTCTCTAGCATTTACTGTTTGTAGATCTTTTTGATGATGGCCATTCGCTGTATTTATCACATCAATATCCCCCAGTTTTCCTGGGCAAGGGCTGAATGGATAGAAGCTGAGGGAGGAAAAGCGGAAGGAAGGGAAGAAGCAATCCAGACATTGAAAAGGGTTAGGATGTCATGGCTCTGTGTGTCTTACAGCAGGGCAGCCACTCCCTGGTAAAGTGTCCAAGGAGGCCTGAAACTGCTTTGGTGTCTTTCACAAGCTTCCCTCTCTCTTTTTGCAAGCAGAGAACTTTCTGGCTCTCTGTTTTTGTTTGTTTGTTTGTTTGTTTGTTTGTTGTCTTTCTTAATTCTCTGATTAAGATGTACCTTCTTCCTTCTTTATTCCTATCATCCCGTCAGATCCCTCCTGTCCCCAGAACTCCCTTTTCAATTACAGAAAATGCCTGACTGATCTTGGAAAGGGCTGTGAGTAGGCAAGCCCTCCGGAGACAAGACACTTTGGGTCCTGTTTTTTCAAAGCTGCTCCCCTTCTGGCTCTGTTTTCTGTCTCTGTCAAAGAACTATCAACAGTTCTCTAAACCCAAACTTGTTCCTCAGGAATCAAATGTGTATGTGGGGAGAAGAACTGTTTGTATATGACTGGTGGTGCCAGGCGTGGCATTCGTGGGGGGCTGTCAGGTCAGGCCGTTTAGCTGTCAGTTCATTTAATCTCATTCATTCAGGTAACTCAGGGGTGAATTATCTTTCACCTTTTGGTTGGTTTGGTCTCATGTTGATAAAACCTGGTTGCGTTTTCAAAAGGACCATTTGAAAAAGTTCTTTAAATCAGAGAAACAGCTCACCCTTAAGAGAGCAGAGCCAATCTTTGTGGTATTCAGGGAACATAAGGTCTAGTGGACTGTTTTAATGCCAGGTTTGTTATCATGGAAATCACCCTCAGGTCCTCGGAGGAATTAAACTACGTATAGACAGGGCATTATTATAGTATACTCTGTTAACTGCATCGTTATAAAACAATACTGGGGCTGGTTTACAAATTTGGGCAGGGAAGGTCCTTAGACGTGATTCTGAGTCTATACAGCCTTCCAGTATAACCTTCCACATTCACACGTGGGTCAGTTTCAGAGCCCATGGATTCACTGTGCGGCCGCTGCCAATAGACTTTCTTAGGCGAATCAGTGATGTCTTATAATAAGTATATGCTGCTAATGGCCAGCGATCATAATTTCACAGGATTTTTATTTATGATCTCAAATAATATTCCCATTCAATTAGTGATAAAACAAGCCAGGGTGAGAAGTGGGAATTTAATGAAAGGTTGCTGCATGCCAGATGGCATTCCAGACCACGAATCCTGTTACACGGGGAAGACTCACAGATTCGCTCAAAACATGCTCTCCCTTCCTCCTGGGAGGCAGCCTCCAACTCGCGGTGTCTCTCTCAGAACTCTTTTGAATTTTCCGAAGATGTAGGTGATTAATCAGAGCCCCGGGTGTCACAATGACCCATTGTCCCTGAAGGCATTCCTTCTGCTGGCATCTGACCCTTTCCTCTTGGGGTGAGTGTGCAATTTCCCAAACTCTTAATGCACAAAAACTCAAGAACAATGGCCCTGCGTGTAGCTTACATTTGCGGGATGGAACAGAGAGGGGTTTTGTTGCTGGAGGGAGGGGAAAGGGGCATCAATTAACTTAATCTTTATATTCTCATGAAAAGCATACATATATTTTGAGAAAGACAGCATTCCACTTGGTGTTTTCTTTGTAAAAGAATTAGTGGCACAAAACCCCATCATGACAATATTAAAGAAAACAAAAATAAAGGCTCAAGCCCAATGCTATCTCTGGCAAATTTAGTTATTTTCATTATCTGTTTCCCTCTAGCCCTTGTCCACACACGTCCACATGTGCACAAGGTTTTTACACAGCTGTCTGCAAAGCTCCCTTTGCTTGTAAAAGCATTCCACTGTGATGGAGATATCTCTTTTAGATAGTTATGTACCGTTATTAAAGATTCCAAATATCATTAATTTCCTTCAAGCTCTATTATATTTATCATCTATTACTGTGTCAGCACATTAATCACGGGCTCGGTTGCCTCAGGACTGTTGCATAACTATCCACTTTTAATAGAAATTGGACCACCATGGCCTTTCTCTGCACCAGCAAAGACAAACCACATCATGAGCTGCTGATGCCCTGAAACAGGTGAGCTCTTTTAATGATCTCCTATGCGGGTGAGATTTTTTTTATATATATATAATGAAAATTAAAGACCAGAAAAGTTCGAGGAAACAGAGAGAAATGTCCCTGTTATTCCACAGTTCCCAGAGGCAGAGCAATTGTGGACACAGCAGTGATGAGAATTCTGACCAAGGGAAGCTTATCTGCAACCCTGTGCCCTTATGCTCAACTGACGGCTGGCCAGGCAGCTGAGATGAGGTTATTAGCTCAAGTTTGCAATGAGGGTGGAGGCTCAGGTGCTGGATCTTTCTAAGTGCACAGTCCTAGCGGTATAAGGAAGCTTGAGAATGTGGATTGAAGAATCAAAGGCTCTGGGTTCAAATTCACACTTGTACGTTTACTCAATATGTGACGTTGGGCAAGTTACGTGACCTTCCTGATTCTTGTTTCTTTATATTTAAAACAGAAATTTCAGCTGTCATTCGTTCCATAAATGTTTATTGAGCAGGGCACTAGATGCTGAGAATAAAACTGATTTTATAAATTAGAAGTTGCAGGAGACGGGGAGGCACAGATACTGATCTAATCATTGCCCTGTAAAACCACAGGCGCATTCAGTAGGATGAAGGAACAGAGCATACATTCTGAGAGCCTGTAAGAAGGACCTTGAACTTGTTAGGCTTGTTAAAGAATGAGTTAACCAGCTGGGGACTGGAGGGAACAGCATTCTCAGCAGAGGGAATAGAAAGTGCAAAGTCTTTGTACTGAGAGGAAGCATGGTGACCGGGAAGTACAGGGGTTGATGGGAGCATGGTGGCAGACGTTGCTGAAGGGTAGGAGCCTTGGCCTGTGTTAAGGATCCCCTCTAATGGCTTGAGGTGTCTCAGGAGGGTTCAGTAGGACAGGATATAATGAGTTATAGGCATTGAATGCCAACTTGGTACCAGGTGAGCTGGAGTAGATGCAGAGAGACCAATGAGTCTCTCTGAAGATCTCTAGGAAAATCACCTGGTTTGCTCCTTGTTGGGGTCTGACAGCTGGCTCAGAGCTTGGAACAGAGTAAGTGGTGAATAAATAGTTATTTCAGTGAATGAGTGATCCTTTGATAATTGCAGAGACGGGGGGACATTGGCAGATTTCAGGAATATTTAGGAGATAAGATGGGAGGTTATTGCTGCGTGTTTGGCAGGGGGAATCATCATCTAGGCAGCCCTGCTGACTGTGGCCGGGAACCCACATCTCGGTTCCAATGGCCACTGGCTGGCCCCCGGTGGCCTCAGCTGGGTGATTGGAGCCCATTGGCTCTGACCATGGTTTCTTACCCTATAGAAGCCTATCCCGGGGCCCACGCTTATATGACTGCAGAGGGACACGAGGGAGCCTGGTCACACAAGCACACTTCAAGCCTCTGCTTGCATCACATTTGCTCACATCCCCCTCAGCCGAGCTGCCTCCGAGGTCAGACTGGGAGGTCACTATAAAGTCACACGTGGCTACGAGGGAGGGTGAAGAGTGGGCGCCACCGTCGTGATCTATCAAAGCTCTGAGCTAACTGATCCCTTCCTCATTCTCATCTTCTCTTAAAGAAACAGGAGTTAAACAATTTCTTTTTCTCTCCTATCTTCCTGTGGCCGTTCATTTCTGGCCCTTCACCCCCACGGGTTTCCCCAGCTGTAACCTGGCCAACTGAGGATGAATACGTAGTCATGAAGAAAATTCCGGAAGTGGCATGTTGTTTATAATCCAAATCCCACCCATGATATAGTTAACTTTGAATATTATGAGTTTATTCTCTCAGGCCATGAGCTGAACCTCTTTCACAGTGTATAATCGTGTATTTTCTGTGGGCTGCAAAGCACACAGTGGGTGCTGAGTACAAGTATATTCTACCCTTGAAGTTTCATTCTTAGGCAATGTCTTTGCAACCACTATGTAAAGATTACCATTTTCCAAAGTATTCAATTTTAGCTCATTGATCAACCTCCAAAACATTCTCCATCACTGACTAGGTCTCAGAAAACACATACACCCCACATAATAAGAAAGATAGTAGTAGTAATACCAACAATAATAATAACAACAGCTGAAAACTATCTAGTGCTTACCATAGGTCAGCATTGTCTAAGGGCTGATTCCTTACGAGAAACTGAGGCTTCTATGCTGATTCCCCCAAGGTGAATGTGATGGAATACGATGGAATCATTTCAAGAGGGTCTTGAAAAACACATCGACACCACAACTAAACTATATACACTTGGTACAAAACTTTCAATGGAGAATGATCCTAAATGCTATTTACTTAAACCTACGTCCAAACTCCTTCTGTTTGATTTGTAGCATTGAAGGGTTCATTCTATAAATGGTACACTCCGTAAAAAAATTACATTCAAGGGTTCCATTTTGTATTTCCAGGAGCATGGACTCAGGTGGAGATGCACAGGCGATGAACGCAGCCTCTAGGGCTGTTGGGGACTTAGGAGGGGACAGTCCCATCTGACTGATGAAATGAAGGAGATGTGATGTGACGGAACCGAAGATTGATAAGGATTTCACAGTGTTCCCACTCTTTACTTTTAACTGTGGTGTAAAATTTCATTTCCTGACTGGAACTTGGCTGCAAAGGATGAAGTTAGAAGGACTAAGGTCACACTGAGCCGTATTTCTCCCCAAGTGGAAAATAACATTCTATTTGATGTAGAGTGGGTCTTTAAACCAACAGAGAGAGAGAGAAAGAAAACTCTTTTAAACAAATGAAAGTAAGATCTGAGCTTTTATTTGGAATTCCTAGAGCACTCTTTTGTTGTTTAAAAATTGCCTGCCAAGATCTCACGGTTTATGTGCAGGTAATGGACATCTTCATTCTGGCTTTGACATTTAAGAGCGTCTAGTCCTGACAGGCAGAATCTTAATAGAACCACAGTACGGGAATATGGATTATTTTATAAATTATGGGGAATCCACTATTTTCTTACTTAAAGCAGTTACGATATCTGGCAATTTCCCATTAGTTCTGAATAAACTTCTTTCCTCCGCATCACACCCCATCCCCAAGGACCAAAGAGATGTTGAATTTAACTTCCCGCTCTCTACTCCAATGGGTCATGGGTCAGGGTAGGCATTTGTTCACCCTGGTTCTGTGTTCATGGAATTGGTTCATTTTATATTATACCATACACTTGCCCCTAGTTTCTACAGGGTCTTTCAACAATTATGCTTCGTGACCATGTAATATTCCATTAGATTAAAGTACCAAAATTGCTTTCTCTATTTGTCTGTTATTCAACATTTAAGTTGTTCTTTTTTTCTAACAGACATTATGTCAATAATTACCTTTTTAAATTTAGCTTATATCTTCTATTTAATCATTTCCTTTAACAACTCTTCTAGATAAATTTCTAGAAGTGGGAAAATTAGGTTAAAAATGTATTTGCCATACTATAGTCATCTATAAGAGGTTTGTATTAATTTACAAATGAATGCTATCAACTGTGCATTACGCACACATGATGTACATATGCATGCATACATGCCTGTTAGTTTCATCCCAATTTCACCAGCAACAGATGTTATTATTTAAACTATTTTTTTCTAATTTAAGTTTAAAGTTGTACTTCACATTTGCTTTTTATATTCATTTCTTTTTCAAATGTTGGTTTATTATTTTTACCTTCTTTTGTGTGCATATTCTGTATTTGGCCTTGATTCATTTCTTATAAGGGTCTTTAAATGCTTCCAAGTATGTGTGAGTATTTTCAAAGGGCATTATCAATATTATTATATATGTTGACATAATTCATGTAAACATTTTATCTTACACGTTTTCCCGTATATTTTAGTCCAGTCCTTTTATTTTATTTTACTTATTTTTATTATTATTATTTTTTTTTGCGGTATGCGGGCCTCTCACTGTTGTGGCCTCTCCCATTGCGGGGCACAGGCTCCGGCTGCGCAGGCTCGGCGGCCATGGCCCACGGCCGAAGTCGCTCCGCGGCGTGTGGGATCTTCCCGGACCGGGGCACGAACCCGCGTCCCCTGCATCGGCAGGCGGACTCTCAACCACTGCGCCACCAGGGAAGCCCCAGTCCTTTTATTTTAATCAATATAGTAAAAAAAAAATTTTAATTGAATTGCTCATCAGTTTGTTTCCTGCCTCCTTTACGTAAAATAAATATTATTTATCATTTCTTCAAAGGCAGGATATTTACTGCTGATTTTTCTCTATGAATATGCTTGTAACGATCAAACGACCTTCTTTATTCGTTTGATTATGGTGTAAAGTATGGACGTAAATTAGTTTTTCTCCAAATTGCTACCAGATTATCCCAACGCTGTTTATATTACAATTCATCCTGACCCCTTTGTCTCCAGAAGATCGAGCGATCACATAGTATACTGTGTCTATGCTGCTATGAGTATTCTACCCATTCATTTTTACCTCTATTCCTTACCAATTCCACTCGGCTTTTATTATCGCTACAGGAATTAATACTCTGTTTCCTAAAAAAGCTCAGCTTCAATCCGTTTCCTCTATTTAATAAAGCCACACAGAGAAGGCTCCAGGTTCTGTGGAACATGAAGTTTATACAATTTGGGGACCCTCTTAAGAAAAACAAGACAAAATTATAAACACGAAATGTCGTAGGTCCTCCTGTGAAGGACCCGAGGAAATGAGGGACCCTGAGCCTTCGGCTTCCTTATCTTCGTGGGAAACACCCGTCCCCACCTATTTTATCGTGCTGAATGAACTTGTCATCACGTGGCTGAGTTTTAAAAACCGGACTCTATTTATATTTTAAACGGAACCACATTATATCTGTAAAGTAGAACGCGATGTTTCTCCACTTTGTCTTCTTTTCTTTAATCCCCTAACAAGGCCTTCTAATTTTACTCTTTCATCCAGTAGCAATTTACTGAGTGCATCTTCAGTACTTTTGCAAGGTTTTTTATGATGGTATCACATGTACACAATTTGACTTCTTATTTCAAATCCTCGAGTCACCTGTGAATGGGATCTTGAATTTCAAAACAGTTTTATCTGCTTGTTTTCTAGGTTTTCCGTGACTAAGGACATTGCTACATTTTTTTCCTGCTTTTAAACCGTTTCATTGTGAAGTATAACACTCAGAAGGTACATACAACATAAATATATAGTTTAGTGAACTGTGAAGTGATTAGCCAGGTAACCACCACCCGAGACAAGAACCTTGCCTGCGTACCAGCATCCCCTGCTTGTCTCTTTCCCATCATAATCCCATCGCCTTCCCATCTGAGCAGTAACCACTAATTGCGGTAATGACTCACTTGCTTTACTTTATAGTTTCACCACCCATGCATGAATCCCACACGATATAGTTCAGGTTTACCTACTTATGAATATTTTACAGCTATAATCAATCAATATATGACATTGCTACTTTTTTTTTTTCTGGATATTTCTCTTATAGCTGTTCCCTCACAGAGGTGTTTGTATTAACCTTTAGATCTTCAAGCAGTTTGTCTTTTAGACATTTTTAGGAATGGAGTCAGGTCTTCTTCAACTAATCGTATTTAAACAATCTTAAGTGCGGCTCTTCCCTGCTCAGAACTCCCCATGGTTCTCTATTATCTTTGAAGTTAAAAAAAAAATATTCTTAGGGCTTCCCTGGTGGCGCAGTGGCTGAGAGTCCGCCTGCCGATGCAGGGGACACGGGTTCGTGCCCCGGTCCGGGAAGATCCCACATGCCGCAGAGCGGCTGGGCCTGTGAGCCATGGCTGCTGAGCCGGTGCGTCCGGAGCCTGTGCTCCGCAATGGGAGAGGCCACAGCAGTGAGAGGCCCGCGCACCGAAAAAAAAAAAAAAAAAAAAATATATATATATATATATCAATTGTAAAAAAAAAAAAGCATAGCATAAAATTTACCATCTCAATCATTTTTACATGTACAGTTTGGTAGTGTTAAGTATATTCACATTGAGGTACAACAGATCTCCAGAACGTTTTCATATCAAAACTGAAACTCTATCCCCATTGGACACTAACTTCCCATCCCCCTCCCCCAGCCCCTGGAAACACCATCTGCTTTCTGTCCCTATGAATCTGACTACCCTAGGGACCTCAGAGAAGTGGAATCATGCAGTATGTGTCTTTTTGTGATTGGCTTGTTTCACTGAGCTATGTCCTCAAGGTTCACCCATGTTGCAGCCTGCGGCAGGATTTCCTTCCTTTTTAAGGCTGAATGTTATTCCCTTGGATGGATGGACCACATGTTTATCCATTCATCCGTTGACGGACCCCCATTGCCCTTTGATGGGATCCCAACTCCCCTCTAAATCCTTGTGTGTCTGGTCTTATCTCTTCCAAGGTCTCATCCTGGTCTGACCCTCCACTCCCCCGTCCCCATGCCAGAGACTCCTTCTTCACTGCTTTCTTTCTGTCCCTCAGAAGCCAGATTTGTTCCTGCCTCAGGGCCTTTGCATGTGCTTTCCCCATTTCCCTAATGTTCTTCCCCAAATCTTCAAACAGCTGGCTCTTCTCAGCATTCACGTTTCATTTCTAATGTCACCTCTGCACAGAGGGCCGATTACTCATGTAAACAGATGCCCCATCCCTGTCACGCTTTTCCACTCTGCTGTTTCAGACTTTTGTCATTACATTTATTATGACCTGACACTCACCTGTGTATTTATTCCTGTGCCCATTGTCTCTGTGCCCCACTAGAAGGTAAACTCCACGTGGGTTGGAAGGTTATCTAGTTGACTCACCACTGTGTCCTCTTCCCAGATAGCCCCTGACCGTCATTTACTAAATATCTCTCCTATGAATTTGCTCGTCATTATTTATTTTCCCTGCGTTATTGCATTGTGGGGAACTTGAAAAATATAAAACTAATGGAGATGGTGGTTTTCTCTGTGTCATTCTTGAACTTGAAGCCGTCTTTCAAAGGCTCCACTATTATGTAGAATGTGGCCTTTGAAATGTAGTCAAACATTTTAAGGGAAGGATACTTAAATTGGGTTTGTTAGGAATTTATGATGAATTCTGTTAAATCTGCATCAGCATTTATTTGAAATATTGCTCTTTTTTCGTCTGCCCAAGTGTAGCGCGAGCCAGCCCTCAACAGTGAGAGGCCCGCGCACCGCAAAGAAATAAATAAAATAAAAGAGCTTAACTCCTTTGTGTAAAACCAGTCACCCATGTATTAAAATGACTCTCAAATTATTTTGATAGTGATCAGGACAATTAAAACCAAAGGTACCCCGAAAACGGGGGTACATAAAGCCTAGGCTTTCTGGAAAAGCTGAATGGGTGGCATTTCCTGTGTCCAGCCTCTTCGTTTACAGCCCAGTGTTTGGAGATGTTTTCCACTGACAGCAGAGTTAAATCATCCCCCACGCGGGCAGACACCCTGTGTGGTGGGAACCTACCTCTGTCCGAAGGGCTGGCGTGGGAAACCTCACCTGACGTGACAGGCACTGGGGTGTGCTCGGCACCCTGGTAGTCTGGGCCTTGAGGAGTGTCCTTTCTGAAATCTTTGGTGGCGGTGGCCTGCCTCTGTGGGAGTGCTGTCAGCCTCTGAAGCCAGTTCAGCCCAGAGCAGGTGTCCTGCCAGCTCTAGGGCCCTGGGCTGGTCATTTACTATCCCGCTCCTCCGTCTTGCTTTATATGTCACGAGAGGACTCAGGTGTGGTTATCACAGAGGTAGAGGTTTAGCATGAGCCTGTCACATACATGGTCTCATTTAATCCTCATCCTATCTTACAAAACCCACAACCCATATTTTACAGATCATGAAACAGAACCTCACAGACACTAAATAAATTAACCAAATCAAATGGTAGGTGATAGGACCTAAATCTGAATCCCAGTAGCCCCAAGCAGAGGCCACATCCTACACACTCCCCAGCAGCTGTCACACTTGTGGGCTCTTCTGAGCAGCCAGTCGGAGATTCCCGGTTCACTTGGGAGGTCCATCCTGAGAACGGAGATGGATAAAGTGGACTTTCATAGCTTGATAACAGTATTTCCTAAGGTCACCCAGCCGGTCCTAAACCTCTGGCTCACACTCCCTAATGGGTCAATGGTAGAAATTTTATTTTCCAAATAGGTTTATCAGTTTCCACCGGAAAAGAGTCTGCTTTGCTGCCCCGCTGCTGTGAACGCACCATCCCTCCCAATGGTCAGGGCACGGTTCACAAGAGAAGCACTAATGGGTCTGGGCTGGAGGTTTTTTGGCCGGGGGCCATCTGCACACTGTAGGATGTTCAGTAGCATCCCTGACCTCCATCCCCTTGATGCCAGCAGCACCCTGTCCCTCAGTAGTATCAACCAAAAACGTCTCCAGACACTGCCAGATGTCCCCCGGGGGCAGAGTGCCCCCATGGAGAACCACTGAGTTAGAACTCACCGTTAATTCACAGGAGACAGTCATTTGCATGTCTGCTGAGCGTGAACCCCAGCATCAACCTCTCCAGTCCTGGATGAAGAGATAAAATTCACATTCTGAAATTGCATGTGAGGCTGAAGCTTAGTGACTGCATCGCAGGGCACCAGGAGGAAACAGATGGCCCATTAGAACTGGGTCACTGAGGGGAGCTTAATTAAGATGATCAGAGCGGCATCAGCAGGGCTGAGGGAAACCAGCGAGGGCCTGGCAGTGGTTGGAAGCTTTGATCATTCCTACCCTAAAGGGCTCAATGACTAAGCAGTTTCCTGAACCGGGAGAGTTGCCTGGAAAGGCTGCCTGGGCCAAGCAGCGGGCGCCAGGACAGGGAAGCTGCTTCCGGTCCAGCAGTCACCTGGCGTGGGGGACCGGGGAACACTCCCCTACACGCACTGTCCTCTCTCCTTCCTATTACCTCCTACCTCCCTCCATTGGCCAAGGCAGGAAGAAGACAAAAGGCAAGAGAGCTTGTAAATGCAGTCCACATTGGGTTTTGTTCTAGATTCATTTTCTGCCAGTTACATACGAGCCATCCCAACATCATTTGTTATATAACCCTTCTTTCCCCTAAATGGAATGCTTATTTATTATATTTTGAATTCTTCTATATAATAATCTTTCTTTTGTTTATTTTTTAATGTAGCTCCATACGTCTTTTAAAAAATTAGTTCCTCATTCCTTCAGTTATTTGTTTTACGTTGTGGTTTAATATCTAATGGAGTTAGCAGGACTAATTTTGCTGGTCAAACTATAATTTTCCCTAGATGTGTCTTAACTGACTAATGGCCAAAAACCTTCCGATTGCAATGAGCAGATTGCCTGGCCCTTACTAGAAATTTAGCACATTTTAACCCTTGTCAAGCTTTGCTTTGCCTTGTTTTCCTTTTCATGAAACACAAAACTTTTCTTTAGAATTGTCCCACTGCCTATTTGCTGCCATGATTTATTTCATCCTGGATGTATACATCATTAGTCTCTTTTCCAAATAGAACATTCTACAAAAATCAAAGTGCACACGCACACAATATACCCTTTTGTTCCCAGGCAAGAATTTCCAACAGTAGCCAAAGCTTCTTTTTGGTCTTCAAGTATGTCATAAGTCTTAATTAAGCAATGTTATTTCATTGGGAGCTAATGTTTCTCCCAGACATACAGCACTTATTCAGTGTAAATGTTTCATTTTTAATGAGAAAAATTTAGATTCAGTATCTGCAAGGAAAGGCAAGATTTTGGTATCTGACATTACTACTAACCCTTGCTTGAATAGTACAACATCTGGGTACAATAGACAATAATGAAGTCTAATCATGTTTTCATTGCTCAGAATTCTCTTAATAACCTGTCTATAGATTTTTAAGTGCCCTACGCAAATAACAATAAAGTTTCAAAACCACAAAGCATCACTAGCTTGTATATCCTGAGAATGATTCTGCTGAGTAAACTAGGGACATGCACACACGATCTGAAATTCCTGGTGGGCAGAAACATTCATCATGGCGTGGGGGGAATGCTTAATGAGTTACAGGGAGACAAGACCTCCAGACTGGGAATGTTGATATGTGCTGCATCTTGGAGCAGGAGCCATGGACTGAAAGGTCATGATGATCTAAGCTTCACGTGGAGCCAGTGGAAGAAACGATGCAAAAATTCAGTGTTCAATTCGGCTAACTTTGTTTTGTTTTGTTTTTTACGTTGTAGATTTGTTTGGGTTTTGCACAGCTTTTAAGTGTCCTAAATAACACTCACAAGAATGGTACCCATGCAGCGGTAAGACAAGACCATCATTTATTTGGGAAATTGACCAAAACAAAAATACATTTCTGGAAGAGGTGAAGAATGACTTTCCCTTTCTCTGTTTGCTGAGTGATTCTGTGTACTTCGCTCGGGCAGGGAAAACAAGCATTGATGAATTAGGTGTTGCCGGCACCCTCCTGCCACGTTAGGATGGAGGACCCGTGGCTTGCTTCCTCCTAATCACCTGTCACTTTATTTCTCTCCTTGGGAACGTCAGGAAGCTGTCCAGAAAAATAATTGGTAGGTGGGTCAAAACCTTTTCCCAGCTCTCTAGAAGAAAAAATAAAACATTACATTCAAATATCTGTCTTGCAAAGTCTCTTATGTTTAACACTTTCTTTTATAATTTAAAAAAATTATTTATATTTATTGAAGTATAGTTGATTTACAATGCCGTGTTTATATTTTGTACTTTCCATCATTCCACTGTGCAAACAAGTGATACCAGTAGGTCTGTCCCTGTATTACTTTCCTACATAGCGAGTGTCACGGGAACAAAATTTAGAAATATGCGGTCTCTTTCTGGAAGACATGTAAAGTAACAAAATATTCCTAATTTAAAATTAGCCAGGGGCTTCCCTGGTGGCGAAGTGGTTGAGAGTCCGCCTGCCGATGCAGGCGACACGGGTTCGTGCCCCGGTCCGGGAAGATCCCACATGCTGCGGAGCAGCTGGGCCCGTGAGCCATGGCCGCTGAGCCTGCGCGTCCGGAGCCTGTGCTCCGCAACAGGAGAGGCCACAACAGTGAGAGGCCCCCGTACGGCAAAAAAAAAAAAAAAAAAAAAAAAAATTAGCAAGGGATATGAGATTGGATTTGCCCTTACAGGTGAATTAAAAACTACAAAGAAAGTGGCCTGTTGTTTCAGAGGAGAGACGCACCCAGCTGACATACTCACGTGGGTTTCCCCGGGGGCCAGCTGTGTCTCCAGATCAAAGGCCCTGGCCCACTTTGGGTGTAGCGTTGGTGTTTTCCAATACATGGATGCAGGCACATCCCTGAAACAGATCAGAGAACAGGAACCTCGCGGGGGTCAGTAGCCACTCAAGAATGGCAGCGTTAGGAAGGCTTCCGAGGCAGTTAAGAGAAGTGGGTCTGGGTGGGAGCAGGGTCCCGACTTCAGGAAGCCACAGAAAATGCCAAAAGGGAGGCGTCGGGCACAGCTATGAAGTTCCCTACCCCACGCTGCTCCTAACAGAGCTGCCTGCCAGGAAGCTACGTGGGCCCCAAGATCCCCGGCTTGACAGCTAGGGCTGGAGGTGAGGTGGGAAGTGGGGAGGGGCCTCAGCTGCGTTATGGGGCTCCCTGTGGGCCTGCTCCTGGGTGGGAGCACAGCTGGTGAAGGGGGGCCCTCTCACGTGGGCTCACTGCGAGGGTGGCATCCCAGGGCTTCCGCAGGGGCAGCCCCCCACCAGCTGGGTGTACCTCCTGAGTGGGTCTGCTTCCCCAGGCCTCCCGCACTGAGACCTGTGCATCGCCAGCATCAGCACGGAGAATACGTTTCCTCTGCCCCCGCCTTCCTGGGCTACAAGAGCTCACCAGGGACTCAGGGACCATCCTCTCCCTCCCCTGAAACGTCAGCAAACAGAAAATTGTGAGATATCCAAACAGCACCCGAGGAGGAAACGTCTCCCCAGGCAGACGACTTGCTTCAGGAGCGAGAGGACAGCTCTGAAGTAGTCAATTCACATTCTCCAAGACCTCTAAGGACATTCTTTAGAGAAAAGAGAACAATGTAAATGGGAAAACGTGTAAGTTTTGTTTTCAGTCAAAAGAGTAAACAGTAGATTGGCTCCTGTGCAAAGCGGAACACATTACTTTTATAATTAGGGGGGAAAATAGTAAAGCTATTTGCATTTTTGATTTTAAGAAGCACGTAACTAGACATATCTTTGTAAACATTTCAGAATTCCAGAAATCCAGATGATCTGCCAAATCAAGGCAGAAGGAGACAGGCTGGCGTTCAGACTTCTTTGCAGCGTGAAATACCCGTCATTGGAGCATCAGCTTCTGAGTTTGGGTGGGAAATACGTGATGCTAGCATCCAGTACTGCCACATCCCATCCCTCACTTGAGGCCACGTCATGGCATTCTCACAACTGGAAGGGCCGTGGTGCATTACAGCAAAAGTCATCAGTGGAGACTTCTAGAAAACTGAGTGGCAATTAAATATGGAAGGCAACAATGGGGAAGACAAAGTATAAAATCAACCCCGTGAAATGTACAGCTAATGAAAACACGATCACACAGTTTAATGCAAATGTGAAAAGTAATCACCCTGAAAAGAAATGTTCTGTTATATAGAAATAATTTAATGATAATTATCTGCATTTCCAATTCCTAATGACTTCAACAAGATTTTGGAAGGCAGGTAGGGTGAAAGAAAATAATTTAGTAACATACTGCATGCTAACTCTTTCGTCCCATGTGTAGGAGCTAGGGGATGCAGTTTATAAATGTTGATGGAAAAATATATTATTACACATTAGGCATTACTGTTATAAACTTAGGCATTGCTGTTGTTATAAAGACACAGAAAATTCACAAATCATAAAAGGAAGAGAGCAAGTATTGCCTAAGCAATATGACAAAAAGAAGAAAGGAAATAAATTGGAAACATGAAAGAAACAAAAAGTAGAAATCGTAAACTAAGATGACAGAATCAAGACCAAGGAAATCAGTTAATATGACACAATAAATGTGTTAAACTATTTTATTAAAAGACAGACTCTCAGACTGTATAAAAACAAGTATAAGCTTATATCTCCCTCCAAACTATCCCTTGAAAATACGGCCATCTTAATGGAGAAGGCAGATTCTTGGGGAAAAAACAGCTACTAACACCAGTGAGACAGAGAGAAAACCAGTAAGAAAGGATTCATCTCTCCATCCATCCTTCATTCACTCAACCAGTATCTCCTGAATGTCCAAGGGGCATGAAGCTGGTGGGTGAGAACTGTGTCAGCTCTCAGCGAGGTGACCTTCTAGAGAGGAACACAGATGTGGCTAAAGGTGGCTTTTCACAGAACACATGCTGTGAAGGAAAATCCCAACCAGCCCTTGCCCGCCCCCCCCCCAGGGATGAGATCAGCTTGAAGCAGATTGGGTCGTTATATAATGAGTCACTTGTGTCCAACAATCTTATACAGAAAAGAAAAATCAGATTGGATAACTGCCCATGTACTTAATATATAACCCTTCCTATGTACATTTCAGTTCTCAATATTAACTTTATTTTGTCTGCAGGGACCACTCCCCAGTGTGGACACCAGCCATCCCAGCCTGCCTACATGTTTACAGCTTGACTTTCCTCCGTGGGTGCTGCCTGGGAGCTGGTTGAACACAGAGCAACTCTGAGCTACACGTGTGAACTTTTCCTACAGCAGAAGAATATAAAAAGATCAATGAAAATAAGAATTCAGTCTGCACAGAACAGGGAATGAAAGCACTGCGCTCTCAGGGGCGGGGCCGGAAGCGTGCAATTGCTTTAAATTATTTTTACAACTGGTCCGCCATTGTGCCAGGTCTGAGTTTTTCCCCAATGAGTGGAAAGGTTTTTAATAACTCTTCACATTTTTGGAACCACTTGAGGCTTGTAGATGCGCTTTTTATGTGGCTCCCACCTGTGGACTTACCTATTGTTGATGGAACCCGTCTGAGATTGGGCTCCCTCAGAAGCGGACGCCACAACCAAGACGGGAATGTAAGTCATGAGCTTTGGAGGTGATCCTAAAAAGCAGCTGTGAGTGAGTAGGGGGAGGTGCCAGGCTAGGGTAGGAAACCAATGCCAAGTGTCCCAGTGAGCAGGTCACCCCTCTGGGCATTAGGGGCTCATTCTTGCTTTGAACTTCAGAGGCTGCAGAGAATGGGCTTCCAAGTTGTGGGAGACCAGATCCTCACCCACCTCTCCCTTCCACTGTGGTTGAGGGCTGCTCTGGGACGGTAGCCCAGCTACTCTCCAGCTCATTCAGCCAAGACTTGTTCTGCAGCCAAAAAAGCCCCCAAGCAGAGGGTCACTGCAGACGAGGGCCTTGCAGCAAGAAGCCACGGAGGGTGCCGAGGTGCCAGTAGTGGGCTCTGACAGCCTCTTCTAAAAGGTTGTATCTCCACTCTCTTCTTGTTATCCTCTGCTTTTTTTTTTCTTTCATTTCTTTGTGAAGTCGGTGCTTTGCATGTGATCCTGCTAAAGCACTATGGCCTCACTCTGTCACCTTCCCTCCCTTTCTCCCTTCCTCCCTGTCTGTAAACCTGTACCGAGCACCCACTCATTCTAGGGCTCAGTGATGAAAGATGACTAGATGTTTGTGTGCGCAGACCCTTTCACAAAGCTGTGCGGAGGAGAGCTGAGACAGGTGAGCACGGGATACTGTGGGACCCAGAAGTGTCTTCTGGCTCAAAATCTCTGGAAAACTAGATGGAGTAACCCCTGAAAAGGTACATTGACAGCATGAAAGGTGTGGGTAAAACATGAGGTTTGATGATCGTAACTGGTGGCAGGGGTTTGATGGGCTGGGAGGAATCTGGGCTGCTCTGAGTTCCCATCACTTTCCCGGCAAGGAAGTGAGCAGGCCCGTGACCTCCATGGTGGGAAGGAGCCGAAAGAGCGTGCCGTGCTGATGTCTTTTCCAGGTGGAATTTGGGTCATCCTGTGAGCAGTTCAAGAGAGCTTGAAGGAGGACACATGACAGACAACATGTTCTTCAAATAAAAGAGGGTCACCGTCACCTCTTCTCAAATCCCTTTCTTCCCAGAGAATGCTTCCCTGAGCAGTTGCACTTCACATATCACTTTGCCAGGCGCTCAGGCCAATGGGAAGCCTGTGCACCCTGCTCTTGAGCTCAGACTTCACTGTACATGATAAATCCTGAGAATCTTATTAAAATGCGATTTCTAGGCTCTGCTCCAAACCTACTGAATTGGCATCTCCATAGTATCCTCAAGTTCAGGCACTTCTTACGCAGCACACTTTGCTTTCTCTGAGTTGGAAGAAGAGGTCCATCCTTCCATCCATCCATCATTCATCCAGCCATCATCCATATATCCATCCACCATTCATCCATCCATTGATCCGTCCATCCACCCGTTTATTCATCCATTCCAAAAATATTCACTGAGGACCTGTGATGTGCCAGGCGTGGCACCAGGCAGTGGAGATACTGTAGTGAACAAAACAGAGAGTTAATCCTGCCATCAGAAACATTGCCTCTTTGTGAGGGAGACAGACAGAAACAAGACAGACAGGCCAGTTCTGTAGTACATCAGTGGTGACGAGTACTCTGGAAAACCTAAAGCAGGGGAGAAGGGCACAGAATGTCAAGGATCAGCTGTACTTTTAACAGGAGTGTTTGGGCAAAGTTCCTCTGAGAAGGTGACATTTGTATCGAACACTTGAAAGAGGAGAGGGAGCAGGCTGTGGAGATGCCCCCGGGGGAGAGGATTCCTGACAGAGGGACCGGCAATAGCGGGGCCCAGAGCCGTGCTGGCCTGGTGCCTCCTAGAAATGGCAAGTCAGCGCAGCTGGGCTGGGGCAAGTCAGAGGTAAGAAGGAGCTGGTCCTCATGGACACTGGAGGACTCTGGATGCCACTCTGGCTGGAATGAGAGTCCTGGGGGGATGGAGACGTGGAGTCTTATGATCTGACTTGGGTTTTAACGGGGTCCCTCTGGCTGCTGTGTTTGGAATAAACAAAATGGGGGTGAGATGGATTCAGGTAGCCTGGTCAGGAGGCAAGTGCAGTGGTCCACGTGAAAGAGTCGGGTGTATTACAGGGATGTCACTTACCAGCTGAGCGCACAGCCCTGGGGGTACATTGCACAAATGTTATCGGGGTAGTGCAGTCGCCCAGACTGGACCAGGGACTTAGCAGTAGTTGTGGAGAAAAGGGCTAGGATCCTGGATTGATGTGGATGGTAAGGCCAACGGGACTCACCAACGAGGTCACCTTGGAAAGTAAATCACCCTTCATTGTTTTCCTTAGAGGGCTTCTCTCTGCAGAGCAGGTGAAGGGGAGAACTTTCATTTTGATTCTCAAGAAACAGCAGCATGGCACCAAGTGTTCCCCCGGTTTTGTCGTAGGTCATCAATCTCGCAAGAGCCCGAGGAAGACAGAGTGGAAAGTGAGCCCAGATATATCTTTGGAGACAAGGTGCCTATTAATAGAATGTCCTATGTAGTCAATGACATTGTAAGTATTTTCTGAAGGGAAAAATAGTTTGCCTTTGATGGATTTTCTGTTTTACAGACATAATTAGTCACAAAGTCTTAAGAAATCAATTTAATAGCAAAAATAATCTATGTTTCGCCAATTGGAAACACGTCTTTTACTTAAGAAACACTCTCCCTCTGTTGACTGTACTTCTTGGCACCGGGAGCGAGAATGCCGTCCATGAGCACATATTATGGTGAGTCACTGAGGAAACATGAAGCTCTCAGGCAGAATGCATTAAAAGGGTTTTCCCTTAACAAATGGATTTTTATTCAGAAATGGATGTGACAGGGCTTCCCTGGTGGTGCGGTGGTTAAGAATCCGCCTGCCAATTCAGGGGACACGGGTTTGAGCCCTGGTCCGGGAAGATCCCACATGCCGTGGAGCAACTGAGCCCGTGCACCACAGCTACCGAGCCTGTGCTCTAGAGCCCACGTGCCACAGCTACTGAAGCCCGCGCGCCTATAGCCCGTGCTCTGCGACAAGGGAAGCCACCGCAATGAGAAGCCCGCACACCGCAACCAAGAGTATCCGCCGCTCGCCGCAACTAGAGAAAGCCCGTGCACAGCAATGAAGACCCAACGCAGCCAAAAATAAAAAGTTTAAAAAAAAAGAAATGGATTTGACAGATAAACAGTAAAATGTGCAACAGTTGTTTCCCAAATTTCTGAGCAATAAACATTTTCTAAGGTGCATCATGCCATAATCCAGAATCGAAGAATTCTGGGACTAAATTAACATCCCATGAATTTAGTCCCCTTCCCCTTGTCCCCATTGTAAGACCTCCTCCTCAATATCAGGAAATGGGCCTCTGGTCTCTCTCTCAACACGTCCAGAGCTGGGGCTGACTAACCGCCCACCATTTCCCATCTGAGAAGGGCTAGTTGTTGGAAAGTCCTTCTGTTAATCAGAAATCTGCCCTCCTGCAATTTCCCCATTGCCCCTAGGTCTGCCTTCCGGAATTACAAAGAATCTGTACAGTTCCTTTTGCAAAGAGATGAAGATGGCTATTAAGTCACTACTAAAATGTTTTCTCAATCCCCACTTTCCCAGTTCCTTCATGGGTCTCGGCAAGCCAGTTTGAGGAGTGACTTCTGAAAGAAGCTGATTTTAGTAAATCATATCAAAGGTCCATTGTTCCTACAAAATCTCCCCCTGTGCTTTCCCCATCCATCGCCGTGTTTCCGGATGGAGCCGGGTCTAAGCCTGAGCCCAGAGTGCCTTATCCTTGCCAATGGGCTTAAGAGGTGGGGTCACTTTGGGGAAAAAGATCCACTTGTTTGAAAACAAGGGAGGAATTTGGCTCACCCCGACTCAGAGGTTCAGGCTCTGCTGGAAAAGAAAACGCAACATCCTGAATCCACCAGGGTGTGGAAGGAATCTCTTCAGAGAGAAGGGCTTGATTTTAAAATTTTAGCTGCCTTTGTCATTTTCCTGACAGGCCCAACCTTTTATAAATGTGCTTTTAATTAAGCAAGCGTTTTCTTTTCGGGCCGCCACCCTCTTCTGTTTCCAGCAAAGATGCCAAAGAAGCTGCGTCAACTTCTTAAAGTAACGTGGGGACAGCGGTGCTTGCGGGGCTTGGGTGGGCACAGCGGGGCCTCCTTCCCTTTGCTTGTCATGGCTGCAGGTCTGCAGGCCAAGGTCTGGGGACACGGGCGATGGTCCTCCTGGCTGCCCACGTCTGTGACCTGGCCAGTGGCTGCTGACTCCGACCTGGATGAACTCAGAGGACGCGTCTCTGGGGTGAAGCGTGGTTGGCAGAGAAGCTTGTCTTCTCTGCTCCAAGGCCACAGCTGCAGAGAGTTTTGGTCATGGAGAACCACTGCTGTCCCAGAGTCTGAACTTGGAACAGGGTGTCCCTTTTGTTCTCCAAAACTAAAAAGAAGGACAGGAAGAAGGGTCAACAGACACAGAAAGTATGCTTGTGCAACAGGCCTGCTGGAGGAAACACAGAAATCACTTAAAACGCATTGGTGAAATTCTTGCGGCAGTGTCACATGAGGCTAGGTGACATTTCTTCTCAAGAGTAAAGGGGTGGCACTGAAAGGATGCTCTAACGAAATACTCAAGCTCACTGGCTAAGCCCCCCTTTGTCAAGGTCTGACCCCTGGTTGTCTTCAAAGGTAGATATTGACTCTTATAGCGGGTGAAAATCAGTCATTTCAAACACTCCCTGACAAACATTCTGTAAAGCAAGACTCACAGGACATGGTTTTAAATCCAGACACCCAAAAAGCCTGACTCCGTCACCACACTAATCTCTAATGTAGGTACTTGCAGATACCGGTTGGTTACATTGGTTTCCTTTGAATTCGGGAGCCTGACATTGTTTTAAATTAGCTGCTGAGTCTCAGAGCTCAGCTGCTTGCTTGGGTTCCAGCCCTTCTCTTGTGTCTGGGATTTTGAGAGACATCATGGCCTCCTTGTGCTTCCTGCTAAGTCCATCGGTCTGGGATGCACTCAACAAATGGAAACGGCAGACAAGTTTGCTTCTGAGGCGGAAGGAATGAATTCCCTTCATAGCTCACTTGAAGTAGAAACTTACCTGCCTCCTTACAGAAGGGTTCCTCCCATGTATATCATATTGGGGTGAACACTTTGGGCACAACACTGATAGCCAGGGTCATAGAACGTCAGACCAGGAGACTCATTAGAATTCACTCATCTCTTGATGACAAACCCATGGTCCAGGTGTTCCAGGTCCCACACCAAGCAGACACCAAAACTCTGCCCACGTTCCTGGGACTGCTGGGCCCTGTGCCCCGTACTATACCCTCCCAGGATCCTCCAGGCCTTTTTTTCATGTGATTTTGCTTTATTTCATTTTTATTATTTTTATGGATGTATAGTTGATTTACGTCGTGTTAGTTTCATGTGTACAGAAAACTGATTCAGTTATACATATATATGTATACATATATGTATTTTTTTCAGATTCTTTTCCCTTATAGCTTATTACAAAATATTGAGTATAGTTCCCTGTGCTATACAGTAGGTCCTTGTTGTTTATCTATTTTATATATAGTGATGATTATCTGTTAATTTCAAACTCCTAATTTATCCTCCCCCCTTCCCCTTTGGTAACATGTTTGTTTTCTATGTCTGTGAGTATCTTTCTACTTTGTAAATAAGTTCATCTGTATCTTTTTTTTTCAGATTCCACATATATGTGATATCATATGGTATTTGTCTTTCTCTGTCTGGCTTATTCACTTAGTATGATAATCTCTAGGTCCATCCATGTTGCTGCAAATGGCATTATTTCATTCCTTTTTCTGGCTGAGTAATATTCCATTGTAATATATATACCACATCTTTATCCATTCCTCTGTCCATGGACATTTAGGTTGCTTCCATGTCCTGGCTATTGTAAATAGTGCTACAACAGACACTGGGGGTGCATGTATCTTTTCAAATGATGGTTTTGTCCAGAGATATGCTCCAGGCCCTTTAAAAGGAGGAACCACTGAGCTGGGTGAGGAGAGGCACACCCTTCCTGGACAGGGGGTGGGGTGGGAAGGGGAAGTTGCCGGTCTCAGGGATTGCACCTGTTCAGTGTCCTCCCCACTCCTCGTTTTGCAGTCACCACCAAGAAGGGTAAGAAGAACCATCCCAGCCAGACCCCTTTGCCCTGACTCACCTACCGCTGATGCGGTGGGTGGGCTTCTTCCCCACCTGCTGAAGTTCTCATGTGTCCATGCAACCTCTGTCTGCAGCACTTCAAAGAGCTCCCCCTCTCATGGCGCTGGCAGTGGGAGCCAGCGTAGGTCACTGGAGAGGATACTGTCTTATAGACTGAAACACGGTCAGCACGCTATCACCCAGTGGGTGACATCAGATCTTAGCGGAGGGGAGGGGGCAGTGGGAACTGCCATTCCCGTATCTTCCAGAAGAATTCCTCAGACTCCACGGAAAGTCGTCTTTTCCACAGGGCAGGCCACCACCACCTGTTCCCTTGAATGGCCCTATGTCAGTTTCAGATGCAAATAAATCAAAGAAAGGGTATTGTCCAGTTTTGTTCTCCTGACATGTAAATGTGGGAATCTCTTCTGTGCTGCTCCCACAGCAAGGTGGGTCCTCAATACGTGTTCAAAGGGGGCGAGTTGGTTCAGTGACTGGTCACCCCACTCATCTCAGCCAAGTTGGGGGTTGTCCCTCAATTGAGTCGTGCCTACAGCATGCTGAGATGGTCTCAAAACCTTCCCAAGGAGGTCACTAATGAAAAGTCCAAAAACCCAGTGTGTCCACCAACCTCCCCGCAACATAAATAGGCTTTATTTATCTAGGATCTGGACAAAGCTACCACTGAATAGTTGTTTGTAAATGAATGAACAATGGATGGGTAACTGTTCAACATTTCTTACATAAGGAAAGTGGAATGGGGGAGTAACCCAAGGGTTAAATGATTGCCAGAAAGCCGAGAATTGAAGGATGCAAACACCATGTCTCCATTATTGGTTTTCTTCAAATATATCCTACCTCTTGCAATTACTGAAAGAATCCAATATTAAATATATAGGACAAAGACCCATATGCATATAACATGGCATAATTTCAGATTTTGGAAGCGCATTCCCACAAGAAAGACTGAAAAAGTGTTAACGAACGCAGGTTTGTGTGTCCAACGCACAGTGAGGCCAAACAAACGAAATTTTGGAGTCTGGAGCAGAGAAAGTTTTATTGCAGGGCCATGCAAGGAGAACAGGCCCCCCAAATCCCGAACTCCCAGAAGGGTTTCAGCAAAGCACTTTTAAAGCAAGGTGAGGGAGGGGAGTGGTTGGTTGTTGCAGACTTCTTGGTGTCCGCATCCTTTGTTCTTGCATGGACAATGTAGGTCAGGTCATGAAGTTCCTGTAAACCTCCAACAAGACAAATGTTATTCTCTGTTCTGCAACTTTGTATCATATGAATATAAAAGTGTTATACCCTTAAAGATCAGAGCCTTGAGAATGGACTCTCCTGCGTATTTCAGGCTCTAGGCAACATTCTTTTACAAAAGGTACAGAGGCAGCCTATACCAAAAGGTACAGAGGCAACAGAGCACAAAGGTTAAAGTAAAAGGAACAGATTTAATATGGAGTCAGATTTGTTCTTCCCTATTAGAAAAGGACTTTCTGAGCCTGCAGGAGAGAAAGAGAAACAACAAGTCAGGCCCAGAGAATGGTTCACAGCAAGCAACAGCCTGTCTGGGAGCCTTGGTGTACACACGGGATGGGCCCCCGGCTGAGATTGCAGGGCAAAGGCTGAGCAAACAGGAAGTGCCTTCAGTTATTCTAAGACACAATGCTGGTGACAATACCAAATACAGGCTGAAAAGAGAAGCAAACAGGCTAGCCCTGTCTTCCTGGAGTTGTCACAGGTGTCTGAATGATTTTGTAATTAAATCACCCGCCTGGTCATAGGATTATAAGCTAAAGTGAATACTTATCACAATGTCACCTTCTTCAAAACAGAGATAAAAATAAGCGGTAAAAATAGGTCAGGGTGTGCAGTATTTGCTTCGAATTTTTTGTGTTTAACCGAAACTAAAGAGCCTTCAAGAAGGGCTGAAGGGTTGCGTAACCCTCAAATGCTTTAGTCAAAAACAAAAAAAATTGACCTGCCTAAGCAAGTGTTGGGATTTTTTTAAACTATCAATTCCCTAGAAAAACAAAGTCCCCCACAGCATTCCTTTTCCCTTTTTAAGCTGTTGAAAGAAAAATAGATGAGACCTGATGGCCTCCCCATGAATGGGATTCTCCCCCACCTGCATCCTTCATCTGCATCCATGTGATTCCTCCTCTATCACACTTCTTCTCTGTTCCCTTTCTTCCCTCTGATCACAGCCTTTAGCTCAGGGGCTGCGCTATCATTAGTCACTTTCAGACAGACTCTGTAGATTTCAAAATCAGGGAATTCCCCACATGGTCATTTTATTGGGAAAAAACAAAAAAGGAGAGAGAGAATGAAAAGTAAATTAAGTACAGCTCACATTTTCCACACCCTCTGTTGATACTAGGTTTTGGCCAAGTCTTCCTACCATGTGTTCTGCATGTTGGATAATAAACCGAATGGTTCATTTCCAGGGTTATGTTACTGTTGGCTGATAGTGTATCATTTCAAGGGGGTCCATTTTTCTCAGCTCTGCTCAAATCACTTTGGCAAGTTTAATCTGGTCTAACAGTTTTGCTATTTACTGCTGGAATTTCTGTATCTTAAGAGCACCCTGGGAATATAGCTTAGTGGCTAAAAGATTGACTTATAGCTCTTAACCAGGAGGAAGTGGAGATGCACAGAAAATATACACAAGGATATATTGCAGAGTTATCTTTGCTCTCAGAGCATTCCCGTGGGTTCAAGGATTAATTTCTGGTTTTCAAACTGCAGAAGTGACTGTTTGAATCTAGAGATTTAGAGCGCTCCTAACGCCCAAAGTGAAGAGTTGTGCTGGGGAAGGAGTGGGTGCTGGGCTCTGTGATTTACTAGTCCTGTGATCTTGGGTGCATTCCTTGATCTCTTTGAGCTTTCTTTCCCTCATTTGCAAAATGGGGTTAATAAATCTTACCTTGGAGGGTTGTCTTGGAGGTAGAGTGAGGCGGTGCTCCTGGGAGACATTTTATCTCTAAGACTCCATCCCTATCTTGGTTCAGAGGTAGCTCCAGCTCCTTCTCTAGCCAAACCACTGTGCTGTTAGTGACAAGTATGCTGATGTTGATGCTGCTGATGACGATGACGATGATGCTGATGACGATTTTGATGTTGACAACAACATTCAGTGAAGTCTTCCTTGCACCGACACCCTGTCAAGTGTTCCAACCTATAGTTATTCATTTAACACTCACGACATCTTATGTGATGGGACCATAATTATCCCTATTTTACAATGGAGGTCATCACATTTCAGAGAGCTCCAAGGTCAGAAAGCAAGTGCAGAGGGAGGACCTTCAAGATGGCAGAGGAGCAAGACGTGGAGATCACCTTCCTCCCCGCAGATACATCAAAAATACATCTACATGTGGAACAACTCCTACAGAACACCCACTGACTGCTGGCAGAAGACGACAGACTTCCTCAAAACTGTGTAGCTGACAGGGTGTTGGTGCTCCAGCTGGGTGTCAGGCCTGAGCCTCTGAGGTGGGAGAGCTGAGTTCAGGACATTGGACCACCAGAGACCTCCTGGCCCCATGTAATATCAATCAGCAAGAGCTCTCCCAGAGATCTCCGTCTCAATGTTAAGACCCAGCTCTACCAGCAAGCTCCAGTGCTGGACACCACATGCCAAACAACTAGCAATACAGGAACACAGCCCCAACCATTAGCAGAGAGGCTGCCTAAAAACATACTAAGTTCACAGACACCACAAAACACACCACCAGACGCAGTCATGCCCACCAGAAAGACAAGATCTAGCCTCATGTACCAGAACACAGGCACCAGTCCCCTCTACCAGGAAGCCTACACAACCCACTGAGCCAACCTTACCCACCGGAGCAGACACCAAAAGCAGCGGGAACTACGAACCTGCAGCCTGCGTAAAGGAGACCCCAAACACAGTAAGTTAAGCAAAATGAGAAGACAGAGAAATACACAGCAGATGAAGGAGCAAAGTAAAAACCCACCAGACCAAACAAATGAAGAGGAAATAGGCAGTCTACCTGAAAAAGAATTCAGAGTAATGATAGTAAAGGTGATCCAAAATCTTGGAAACAGAACGGAGAAACTACAAGAAACGTTTAACAAGGAACTAGAAGAACTAAAGAACAAATGAACAATGATGAACAACACAAGAAATGAAATTTAAAATTCTCTAGAAGGAATCAATAGCAGAATAACTGAGGCAGAAGAATGGATAAATGACCTGGAAAATAAAATAGTAGAAATAAGTACTGCAAAGGAGAATAAAGAAAAAAGAATGAAAAGAATTGAGGAGAGTCTCAGAGACCTCTGGGACAACATTAAATGCACCAACATTCGAATTGTAGGGGTCCTAGAAGAAGAAGAGAAAAACGAAGGGACTGAGAAAATATTTGAAGAGATTATAGTTGAAAACTTCCCTAATATGGGAAAGGAAATAGTCAATCAAGTCCAGGAAGCACAGAGTCCCATACAGGATAAATCCAAGGAGAAACATGCCAAGACATATATTAATCAAACTATCGAAAATTAAATACAAAGAAAAACTATTGAAAGCAGCAAGGGTAAAGCATCAAATAACATACCAGGAAATCCCCATAAGATTAACAGCTGATCTTTCAGCAGAATCTCTGCAAGCCAGAAGGCAGTGCAGGACATATTTAAAGTGATGAAAGGGAAAAATGTACAAACAAGATTCCTCTACCCAGCAAGGATCTCATTCAGATTCAATGGAGAAATCAAAAGGTTTACAGACAAGCAAAAGCGAAGAGCATTCAGCACCACCAAACCAGCTTTACAAGAAATGCTAAAGGAACTTCTCTAGGCAGGAAACACAAGAGAAGGAAAAGACCTACAATAACAAACGCAAAACAATTAAGAAAATGGTAATAGGAACATACATATTGATAATTACCTTAAATGTGAATGGATTAAGTGCTCCAACCAAAAGACACAGGCTCACTGAATGGATACAAAAACAAGACCCATATATATGCTGTCTACAAGAGACCCACTTCAGACCTAGGGACACATACAGACTGAAAGTGAGGGTATGGAAAAAGATATGCCATGCAAATGGAAACCAAAAGAAAGCTGGAGCAGCAATTCTCATATCAGACAAAATAGACTTTAAAATAAAGACTATTACAAGGGTCAAAGAAGTACACTACATAGTGATCAATGGATCAATCTAAGAAGAAGTTATAACAATTGTAAATATTTATGCACCCAACATAGGAGCACTTCAATGCATAAGGCAAATGCTAACAGGGATAAAAAGGGAAATCGACAGTAACACAATCATAGTAGGGAACTCTAACTCCACACTTTCACCAATGGACAGGTCATCCACAAGGAAAATAAACAAGGAAACACAAGCTTTAAAGGATACATTAAACAAGATGGACTTAATTGATATTTATAGGACATTCCATCCAAAAACAACAGAATACACTTTCTTCTCAAGTGCTCATGGAACATTCTCCAGGATAGATCATATAGTAGATCACAAGTCAAACCTTGGTAAATTTAAGAAAATTGAAATTGTATGAAGTATCTTTTCCGACCATAATGCTATGAGACTAGATATCAAATACAGGAAAAAAAATTGTAAAAAGTACAAACACATGGAGGCTAAACAATATGCCACTAAATAACCAAGAGATCACTGAAGAAATCAAAGGGGAAATCAAAAAATACCTAGAAACAAATGACAATAAAAACACGATGACCCAAAACCTATGGGATGCAGCAAAAGCAGTTCTAAGAGGGAAGTTTATAGCAATACAATCCTACCTCAAGAAATAAGAAAAATCTCAAATTAACAACCTAATCTTACACCTAAAGCAATCAGAGAAAGAAGAACAAAAAACCCTCAAAGTTAGCAGAAGGAAAGAAATCATAAAGAACAGATCAGAAATAAATAAATGAAATAAATGAAAAAGAAATGAAGGAAACAATAGCAAAGATCAATAAAACTAAGAGGTGGTTCTTTGAGAAGATAAAGAAAATGAATAAACCAATAACCAGACTCACCAAGAAAAACAGGGAGAAGACTCAAATCAATAGAATTAGAGATGAAAAGGGGGAAATAACAACTGACACTGCAGAAATACAAGGGATCATGAGAGATTACTACAAGCAACTATATGCAAATAAAGTGGACAACCTGGAAGAAATGGACAAATTCTTAGAAAAGCACAACCTTCCGAGACTGAACCAGGAAGAAATAGAAAATATAAACAGACCAATCACAAGCACTGAAATTGGAAGTGTGATTAAAAATCTTCCAACAAACAAAAGCCGAGGACCAGACGGCTTCACAGGCGAATTCTGTCAAACATTTAGAGAAGAGCTAACACCTATCCTCCTCAAACTCTTCCAAAATATAGCAGAGGGAGGAACACTCCCAAACTCATTCTACAAGGCCACCATCATCCTGATACCAAAACCAGACAAAATGTCATACAAAAAGAAAACTACAGGTGAATATCACTGATGAACATAGATGCAAAAATCCTCAACAAAATACTAGCAAACAGAATCCAACAGCACATTAAAAGGATCATACAACATGATCAAGTGGGGTTTAACCCAGGACTGCAAGGACTTTTCAATATATGCAAATCAATCAATGTGATACATCATATTAGCAAACTGAATGATGAAAGCCATATGATCATCTCAATAGATGCAGAGAAAGCTTTCGACAAAATTCAACACCCATTTATGATAAAAACCCTGCAGAAAGTAGGCATAGAGGGAACTTTCCTAAACATAATAAAAGCCATATATGACAAGCCCACAGCAAACATCATCCTCAATGGTGAAAAACTGAAAGCATTTCCACTAAGATCAGGAACAAGACAAGGTTGCCCACTCTCACCACTCTTATTCAACATAGTTTTGGAAGTTTTAGCCACAGCAATCAGAGAAGAAAAGGAAATAAAAGGAATCCAAATCGGAAAAGAAGAAGTAAAGCTGTCACTGTTTGCAGATGACATGATACTCTACATAGAGAATCCTAAAGATGCTACCAGAAAACTAGTGGAGCTAATCAATGAATTTGGTAAAGTAGCAGGGTACAAAAATAATGCACAGAAATCTCTGGCATTCCTATACACTAATGATGAAAAATCTGAAAGTGAAATCAAGAAAACACTCCCATTTACCATTGATACAAAAAGAATAAAATATCTAGGAATAAACCTACCTAAGGAGACAAAAGACCTGTATGCAGAAAATGATAAGACACTGATGAAAGAAATTAAAGATGATACAAATAGATGGAGAGATATACCATATTCTTGGATTGGAAGAATCAACATTGTGAAAATGACTCTACTACTCAAAGCAATCTACAGATTCAGTGCAATCCCTATCAAACTACCACTGGCATTTTTCACAGAACTAGAACAAAACATTTGACAATTTGTAAGGAAACACAAAAGACCCCGAACAGCCAAAGCAATCTTGAGAACGAAAAATGGAGCTGGAGGAATCAGGTTCCCTGACTTCAGATTATACTACAAAGCTACAGTCATCAAGACAGTATGGTACTGGCACAAAAACAGAAATATAGATCAATGGAATGGGATAGAAAGCCCAGAGGTAAACCCATGCACATATGGTCACCTTATCTTTGACAAAGGAGGCAGGAATGTACAGTGGAGAAAGGACAGCCTCTTCAATAAGTGGTGCTGGGAAAACTGGACAGCTACATGTAAAATTATGAGATTAGATCACTCCCTAACACCATACACAAAAATAAGCTCAAAATGGATTAAAGACCTAAATATAAGGCCAGAAACTATCAAACTCTTAGAGGAAAACATAGGCAGAACACTCTATGACATAAGTCACAGCAAGATCTTTTTTGGCTGACCTCCTAGAGAAATGGAAATAAAAACAAAAATAAACAAATGGGACCTAATGAAACTTCAAAGCTTTTGCATAGCAAAGGAAACCATAAACAAGACCAGAAGACAACCCTCAAAATGGGAGAAAATATTTGCTAATGAAGCAACTGACAAAGGATGAATCTCCAAAATTTATAAGCAGCTCATGCAGCTCTATAACAAAAAGCAAACAACCCAATCCAAAAATGGGCAGAAGACCTAAACAGACATTTCTCCAAAGAAGATATACAGACTGCCAACAAACACATGAAAGAATGCTCAACATCATTAATCATTAGAGAAATGCAAATCAAAACTACGAGATATTATCTCACACCAGTCAGAATGGCCATCATCAAAAAATCTAGAAACAATAAGTGCTGGAGAGGGTGTGGAGTAAAGGGAACCCTCTTGCACTGCTGGTGGGAATGTAAACTGATACAGCCACTATGGAGAACAGTATGGAGGTTCCTTAAAAAACTACAAATAGAACTACCATATGACCCAGCAATCCCACTACTGGGCATATACCCTGAGAAAACCATAATTCAAAAAGAGTCATGTACCAAAATGTTCATTGCAGCTCTATTTACAATAGCCCAGAGATGGAAACAACCTAAGTGTCCATCATCAGATGAATGGGTAAAGAAGATGTGGCACATATATACAATGGAATATTACTCAGCCATAAAAAGAAACGAAATTGAGCTATTTGTAATGAGGTGGATGGACCTAGAGTCTGTCATACAGAGTGAAGTAAGTCAGAAAGAGAAAGACAAATACCATATGCTAACACATATATATGGAATTTAAGAAAAAAAAATGTCATGAAGAACCTAGGGGTAAGACAGGAATAAAGACACAGACCTACTAGAGAATGGACTTGAGGATATGGGGAGGGGGAAGGGTAAGCTGTGACAAAGCGAGAGAGAGGCAAGGACATATATACACTACCAAATGTAAGGTAGATAGCTAGTGGGAAGCAGCCACATAGCACAGGGAGATCAGCTCGGTGCTTTGTGACCGCCAGGAGGGGTAGGATAGGGAGGGTGGGAGGGAGGGAGATGCAAGAGGGAAGAGATATGGGAACATATGTATATGTATAACTGATTCACTTTGTTATAAAGCAGAAATTAACACACCATTGTAAAGCAATTATACTCCAATAAAGATGTAAAAAAAAATAATAGAATGCTGAGACTTAAAAAAAAAAAAAATAGAGTCAGGGATGGCTTCCGGGTTAAGCTTTAGTCAAATGATGCCTTCTTTTAAAAAATTCACCATTGGTAGGCAATGTTTCTAAGAATCTACTTCCCTTTATTGAGCAATTCTTGCCATCTACCATCCTGGATCTGTAGCAGAGGGTGAGTTGATAATCTGTTTCCTAAAAGCAATCTTGTTATGTGGCTGTGTGGTGGAGATAAGAATAACTTCTAATATTTGAACAGAATCCTGTAATTCAGAGGGAATTTCCTTCTATCTTATCTCACATAATTTCTACAGATATCCCGTGAAATAGTGGGATAGAGATTATTGTTGCTGTTTATATTTGATAACTCTGAGGCTCAGGATAAGCAACCCATTGGGAAGCTGTGCATTTTGGCTCCTGGCCCAATGCTCCTTTGATCTTATAAGCCTTGGTGCCCACCACCTTCTCTCACTGATGCTGCTTTTTCTTTAGAGCTGTCGTCTCCCTTCTGATGGAGGTACCCACTTTCAAGGTAACAGATACTGCAATTCTTCATGGGTATGGGTGGGTTTGTGATTTTCTTCTTCAGTGTAAAATCCTCTCAGAGATTCTCAATACTACAAGGAGTCAGATCTTTGTTTATTTTTCTTCCTGTGCATAAAAGGAGGGATTATATCATGTTCATCGGCTGAAAAGTCCAATACTTTGAAAAATGCCAATCCTACTTAAAGTAATCTATAGGTTCAATAAAACCCCAACCAAAACCACTGGGGTTTGTTTTGTGGCATTGGACAAGTTGGCTCTAAAAATGTGGAAATTCAATTCATCACACTACCTATATACGTTAATATATGATATTTGTTTTTCTCTTTCTGACTTACTTCACTCTGTGTGACAGTCTCTGGATCCATCCACATCTCTACAAATGACCCAGTTTCATTCCTTTCTATGGCTGAGTAATATTCCATTGTATATATGTTCCACACCTTCTTTATCCATTCGTCTGTCGATGGACACTTGGGTTGCTTCCATGTCCTATCTATTGTAAATAGTGCTGCAATGAACATTGGGGTGCATGTGTCTTTTTGAATTAAGATTTTCTCTGGGTATATGCCCAGTAGTGGGATTGCTGGGTCATATGGTAATTCTATTTTTAATTTTTGAGGAACCTCCATACTGTTCTCCATAGTGGCAGTATCGACTTACATTCTCACCAACAGTGCAAGAGGGTTCCCTTTTCTCCACACCCTCTCCAGCATTTGTTGCTTGTAGATTTTCTGATGATGCCCATTCTAACTGGTGATGAATTGGGAGATTGGGATTGACATATATACACTAATATGTATAAGATGGATAACTAATAAGAACCTGCTGTATAAAAAATAAATAAAATAAAATTCAAAGAAAATGTGGAAATTCAAAGGGCCAAGATAGCCAAGGCAATCATGAAGAAGAGCAAAATGATTCAACCTACACTACCAGATATCAGGACCTATTACAAAGCTATACTGATGAAGAGAATGCAGTATTTCTGAGAATACATAAATAGACCAGTGTAACAGAATGGAGAATCCGGAAACAGACTTATACGTATGTTATCTCAGTTTATGCAGTATATAAAGGATGGTGTTATGGGCAATATTGTGTCCTGCCCAAACTCTTATGTTGAAGCCCTAGCCCTCAATGTGACTATTTGGAGATGGGGCCTTTAGGGAAGTAACTAAGGTTACATGAGGTTGCAATGAACATGTAAACTCTTACAGTCATTTTGGAAAACTGTTTGCATTCTCTACTAAAAACGCATACCTTATGATTTAGTAATTCTGTTCCTAAGTGTATACCCGAAAATAATATGTAAGTATATTCTTCAAGGGACATGTTTGAGAATATTCGTAGCAACACTGTTTGTACAAGTCTCAACCTGGAAACTCTCCAAATGCCCATTAATAGTAGAAGAGATAAATAAAACGTGAAGAGTCATACAATGGAATATCAAGTGAAAATGAGCAAACCACACAATCATATGGATGAATGCACAGACATAATGTTGAACGAAAGAAACCATTGATGGGAGCCATGACTTCCAAAAATATATATTAGACGTCAGGAGAGTGGCTGTCCTGGGTGGTGAATGCCTGGGAACAGGCGTAAGTGGGCCTTCTGAATGTTTTGTTTCTAGATCTGAATGCTGAGTGTATTCCGTTTGGGAAAAACTGTGTATTATATGTTTTACGCGTTTCTATGTGTTTATAGTACTTCAATAAAAAGTTAAAAAATTATTAAAGTGCTAACGTGACTTTGTATTGATTAGCTTGGCTGCATTTGGTCACTCTTTATGGTGAACTGTTAATTGTGGTCCCCAAAGAACAATGTCTCCTGACTTTCAATTCTTATGTTGCCTCTGGACTTGGCCGTGTGACTGGCTTCCACTCACGGAACACCAGCCAGCAGGACGTAAGTGGAAGCTTGATGAGCACTTGCCCGTTGAGGTTGTCCTCGTGCCATGCTCGTCCTGGGACCCTAGCTGTCATGTTGTGAGGTAGCACAATCAGCCACCCGACGGTATACTTGTGGACTTTCCTCCTGTGTCCCAGAGGCCCACCTGTACAGTTGACTAAATGAGCTAACGAGCAAAAGGTGGACGTGCTGTACGAGGTTGACCAGAAGGATTCTGTCTCCTATCTGCTAGTTCATACATTTCTTCTAACTTCTGCTTCAAATTCACCTTTTCTGGGGAGCCTACTTGGTACTGCCTGTCCCAGCTGTATCAGTCCACACAGTCTGAGTCAACATAGGAAGGTTCAGTTTACCCTCTGTGGTTCTGCAATATTTTAACTAGTAGGTCATCGCATCTCTATGGCGCCAAGAAGCTCCCTCACACTTTGTCTCATCTGGGTTTCACCACAGTGCTGTGAATCGGGCAGAGTGTACTCTGTCATTAACATTTTAAAAGGAGAAGATTGATGAACAGAAGCTGGCTGCCCTTCCCTGGATCACCCTTTAAGGGGAGCCAGGATCCAGAGCTGGCCTCCCCTCCTGGCCAAGCATCCTTCAGCAAGGAGTCGGTACCTCCTCTGCTTGGCATCTCCCCTCCACCACTTCCTGTTCCTGCACCCACCAGGACGTTCCACGGTGCTCTCAGCAGTGTTGAACCAGGACTTGGTGCACTAAATTTTAGCTTTTTTTGAGTAGTCTTATCCTCAGCGGGCTCTGCTATCTGACAAGTAGGGCACTCCTCTGAGAGTCAGAGGGATGGGCTGTCTTGCAAGAGTTAATGAGGTGGTGTCACCCATCTTGCATGGTCTCACCCCATCGTCGTTTACTAAACCTGCCCACTCTTGTTCCTGCTGCTGGACCCCACTTATTGGGCAGTTATTCTGCAAAATTGTGGTGCAGAGATGAAGGCCTGCTTTCTCCACTGCGGTCTCTTCTTGTTATGGGGATTAAGACAGATAACGAAACAATGGGGGCCGTGGATGGGCACACACAGGGTGCCATGCAAACCCACAGGTGGGTCATTAAAGCTTCCCTGAGGAGAAGCTGGGCTGACTTAGTGATGACATCCACCTTCATCTTACCGTCTGAGGAGACCTCAAGGAGAGGGAAGCACAGATATGTGTAGCAGACTCTGTAAGTCCTCTGCGGAAACTGTTGCTTTCGCCTGCTTTTCCATTCCCACTGAGATGGTCCAGGTCCAAGGACCATAACCTCTGCCTCAGCCCTCCAGTCTCCTTTACACCCTGAGCACAGCTGCCAGACTGACCTCTAGAGCATAGCTTTGTCCTCCGCGGTCGGCCTTGGCTCCCTATTGCCTGCAGCAGTGTTCATTTACTTTCTTCTCCCTGCAAAAGCACACTTGGAATCGCAGTGTCTTGGCCACTGAAAGCCCCCAAGGGAGCTGGAGTAGCTGATATGGATTGATTTCTTTGATCAGGCTTTAGCCTCAACACAACGTCTTCAGGAACACCCTCACTGAGGTCATAGACTGGACCCATACCATCCATGCAATGCCTCTTTCCATAACATCCATCCTAATATTAACATATGTAAGTGTGGGCTAAGTGTGAACTAACGTTTTAAGGGTCCGTTTCCCGCACCAGCCTGGAAACTATGAAGAAGTGGCAGTGTCTGTCCAGTTCCCCATCGCAGCCGCACTTAGCAGAGTTTGGCACATGTGTGGGGTTTCGTAGATAGTAACTGCTTGGCTACTGGTTCCAAGGCCACTCGCGGCATTTGGTGTCTCCATCCGGGACATTCTCAGACTCCCCTGTAACAGATTTTAGGCTGAAAGCTAAAGGAAATGCAAATAGGCTTGAAACTTAGTCTAGGACCCCGGGAGCCTTCAAGTTAGTGGTGGAGACAGACATTGTTACAAAGGGCTCCACGTGTGGCTCCTGTGAGCTGTCATCTCATGTCAGGAAGTCTCTCCAGTACCATCCGCCGTTCGACATCTACTTCTGCTGCATTTTTCCGAAAGGTTCTGAGATGAGGTTGTGGAAGCTAATATTTGTGGAACGTTCACTCTGGGTCAGGCACTATGTAGGGCACTTTACATGAAGCATTTTTTCTTAATTTATTTTTACTGATGTATAGTTGATGTATAATATTATACGTTACAGGTGTATAACGTTGCGATTCACAATTTTTAAAGATTATACTCCATTTCCACTTACTATAAAATATTGGCTATACTCCCCATGTTGTATCCTCATAACTTATTTATTTTATACCTAATAGTTTGTGCCTCTTAATCCTCTATCCCTATCTTGCCCCTCTCCTCTTTCCTCTCCCCACTGGTAACCGCTAGATTGTTCACTGTATCCGTGAGTCGCTTCTTTTTTGTTACATTCACTAGCTTGTTGTATTTTTTGTACATTCCACATATAAGTGATGTCATACAGTATTCGTCTTTCTCTGTCTCATTTCACTCAGCATAATATCCTCCAAGTCCATCCATACTGCTTCAAATGGCAAAATTTAATTCTTTTTTATGGCTGAGTAGTATTCCATTGTATATACATACATCGCATCTCCTTTATACTTTCGTCCGTTGATGGATACTCAGGTTGCTTGCATATCTTGGCTATTGTAAATGATGTTGCTATGAATAATGCGATTGAGGTGCGTGTATCTTTTGAATGAGTGTTTTCTTGGGTTTCTTAAAATATACACCCAGGAGTGGAATTGCTGGGTCATACAGTAGTTCTATTTTTAGTTTTTTGAGAAACCTCCATGCTATTTCCTGCAGTGGCTGCACCGATTTACGTTCCCATCAATAGCGTATGAGGGTTCCATTTTTTCCACATCCTCGCCAACATTTGTTATTTGCGTTCGTTTTCGTGATGGCCATTCTGACAGGTGTGAGGTGATCCCTCATTGTGGTTTTAATTTGCATTTCTCTGATGATGATTACAAGCAGTTTATAATCAATCCATGCAAGAACTCCATTTGAGAGAAAAGAAGTCGTGATTTGGACCAAAACAGGAATTTGCCCGAGGTCACACAGCTAAGCGAGCAGGAAAAGCTGAAACGGACCAAGGTCTCTGTGATGCTGTGCTCAGCCTTCAGTTATAGAAAGCAGAGTCATTCCAGCCAATTTAGAAAGAAATTTACTTCTGTTACTAGATGGACGGCAGAGTCGTGAGGTCTGCTGGGGAATACAATTCTAAGTGAGTTTGCAGGAAAGTCTCCCATGCCACAGAAGTTGCTGCCCAGGGAACTGCCTGTCAAGTGGAAAGCCGTGGTTTCCATGCCGCTTCCAGAGTCTCATTATGACCTGCCTCTTTCCCCACTCAACCCACTTCTGAATGCATGTCTTGAAAGAGTGTGTCCGATTGGCACACACTAAGCCATCACCAGAACCCTGGCTGCGAGGGAGTCTGGGAAACATAGGTCTTGGTGTTTAGCCTCTGAAGAGCGAAATGGTACATTAGGTGGCGTCGGAGAAGATGCTGAGCAAAGTGAGTTAGAGAATCAGCCTCAAACACCAAAGTCCAAACATTACATGGTGACGAGGGTATGTATACTCTTTCCTCCTGTGCAAAAGCACCAACCCAGGAGAGCGGGAAGCCGCCGTCAACTCCTTTCTGCCATATGCCTGCTGCATTTCATCTTGTCCAAACATTTGTTTCACCTGCTAACTTCCTGACCCTGCTGGACACTAATTGATTCCAGTGTGTGTTCTCCCTTCCTTACTTCCAACCCCCACAGCAGGCTGGTCATTTTCCTTGTCAACAAAACCAGCTTATGTCAGGCTGTGCCCAGGACCTCTTGCAGCTAAGGATAGACTTGCCACTTAGTTCTGGCCAGGAAGATTTAAGGAGCGGTTTCATAGGGGAGGCTTCTAGGAAAGCCATTGCTTTCCTGATGAAAAGGGACAGACTGAGCTGGCATTTCCTTTGGAGAGTTGTCCTTTCTTTTTCTTTCTTCCTGCCTGGAAAGGTGAGCAAATTACCAGGAGGTGGTGCACCCATCCAGGGAGCATGTGAGCAAAAGCCACATGCCGAGAATCAGAGGAGGAATCGGGAAGCAGCCTGTGTCCTGATGGCACAGGAGAGGTGTCTGACTTCGGCTGCCTGCTTATGGACTTACTGTGATGCCAGAAACATAAAACCAATTTAGATAAGCTTGTCTGTTCAGTTTTCGGGTTTTGATATCCACAGACCCCAAAGGGTCTTCTCTAGGGTCAGTGCTTTTATACCAGCCCCATGGCTGATGGAATTTCAGGGCCGGAAGAGAGTAAGAGGTCACCTGGCTATAGTCATATATTGCCTTGCAGTTTATCAACATCCAGGTGTATAAGCCTAGTCTACACTGTCAGATTTAAGCTCCCTGTAGATGGGGATTATATATAAAATATATGTAATAATATATACAATATATATCTATATATCAATATAGATAAAATGCTTAATATTAAAAATGTTTATCAAACCCTCGCTAAGTGAATGAGCTCACAGATCCTTTGACAGTGTCTGCGGGACACTTACTTTTAAAAATTAAAAAAAACTTTTTTTGCAAAAGAACTCAAATGGATTTATTAAAAATATATTTAAGGCATATCCAACATTTGGGAGCAAATATTCTATTCTGTATACATCATTTTTTAAAATTGAAGTAGAGTTGATTTACAATGTCGTATTAGTTTCAGGTGTACAGAAAAGTGATTCAGTTATACATATATATATTCTTTTTCAGATTCTTTTCCACGATAGTTATTATAAGATATTGAATATAGTTTCCTGTGCTCTACAGTAGGTCCTTGTTCTTTATCTGTTTTGTATCTAGTGGCGTGTATCTGTTAATCTGAAACTCCTAATTACCCTTCCCCGCATTTACCCCTTGGTAACCATAGGTTTGTTTTCTATGTTTGTGGAGCACTTACTTTTGAACGTATACTCGTTGTATTAAGAATTTGGAGAAGCTAGAAAGAAAAAGAAGAGAAATCCTATGGAGAGGTGAAATTCTTTTCTTCTTTCTTAGATTTATTGTGCAAAACTTGATTTATCTGTTGCTGTATAAAAAAAACCAGCTTCAAATTTGTGGCTTCAAGCAACCCTCATTTTATTTGTTCTTGATTACATGGGTCAGGAATTCCAGTCAGGTGGCTCTTCCGGTTCAGGTGATGTTGGCTGGGGTCACTCGATAGGTTGCATTCGGTTGCTGCCTGCGTTGGGCTGACAGGTCCTAGAAGGTTCCATTCACAGGCACCTGGGCGTCCCTCCTCAAGGCCACCCTTTCTCACTTGCTGCTTTGGGCTGCCTCGCTGCACGGTGGCGGCAGGAGAGCTGGGGTTCTTCAATGGTGCCTAGCTTCTAAGAGGGAGAGTTGAAAGTGGCGAAAGCTAGAGACTTTAGGGTCAGCCTGGGAACGTACAGGACATCATTTCTGCTGCATTCTGTTGGTCAAGAAAGCTCACTTCGTGGGCCCTGCTCAGATTCAGGGGAAGGACCAAGGTTCTTTGCCTCTTAGTGGAGGAGAAGCAAGGTCACACTACTAAAGGATGGTAGATAGTACTGCCGTCATCTTAAGAGACAAATCTGCCTTGCTACCCTTTACCTCCCTACAGGTCCAGATTACCCTACAAATCACCTCATTTGAGAATTTTTACATGGGAGGAAGAATTAATATTTGTAGGATTCATACTATATGCAGAGTGCTGTGCTAACTCCCTTCACATAGAATTTCTTGTTCACTGTGACTTTAATTGTCAAAGTAATATTCTTTGGGCCTAATCTCTGGGTTCATCTGAGCCATCTGTTGGTGGTAAGTAAGTAGCCAGTGAATCCATAAAGCAAGATGCACGATGATTCGCTGAGAGGTGGGACTTACCTAGCTGTCTTCCCTATGCAGAGATAACCCTAAATTTTTTCTCTTTATCTCTGGGGATCACAGGTTACCGACTTGCATTCCTAAAAGAGCTCACTTCAAACTCTTGTCCCTTCAGCTCCCAGGGCGGGGATATGGAAGCTTATCTCTTGAGAGATTCTTTTATTATTGAAAAGAAACCATTTCTATGCCTCTGGGTGCCCAATTAAAACTTGTACAGACAGAAGATATTGGAGGGGCAGCTCCCTGGCCACTCCCACCTATTCAGTTGTAAAATACCCTTCCAGAGCTATTCAGAACTGCAGACTCCATCGCTGCCTCACGACGTCTGCACAAGAACTGATGACAGACACACCCAGAGGCTTACGGGTGTTTGTACTGAAAGGCAGCCCCTGCGGGGATCGTCTTATTTTATCCCTCTTGAAAGTCTTGACTGTGATTCAAGAGGAAAGAAAAAAAACGTAAGCTGCGTGTGAACCAGAGCAACTGCGCTGTAGTAAAACAGCAGATGCAGGAACACTTCATTCACCAAAGGCTCACCAGAAGCCAGAGGAAAGTTGTGACCTGGGTGGAGTCAGAGGCAAGTGGAAAGTTCTGGAACCTTCTAGCACCCCAGTAAGACTTCAGGGATGTCGGGGAAAAGTTGGGAGAGGTTCCTCATTTCCAAGAGGTGTAACTTGCTAAGAAACACCTTTGAAAACCTCAACCCACTTTAGGGGGTAATTCAGTTATTTTGAACCATTATTCTTCAGATGGGGACACAGAGGCCCAACGAGTGAGGTGACTGGATGGGGTCAGTGCCCTGGCCTGTGGCAAAGCAGCATCTGTACCCAGTTTGCCTAATCTCCCGTTCAGATCTCTTTCCAGACACTGTGTCCCCTCTGACTTTGACTTTTCCACCCGATTGGCTTTACCATGTGATGTTGAAATGGGGCAATAGAAGCTCCCGCCCGCTCGGGGCTTGGAGAGCAGGGATAAGGGGGGTGACACGTACCAAAGGGGCTTGCACAGGGTCAGGGGCTTCCAGAGGGTTATGAGGCAGCCTTAGGCTGGAAGGTGGGTACATGGGGGTCTCTAACCGCCCCTCCCCTCACTGAGGGGAGAAGGGAGCTGCCTTCCTGCAGGAACACCTGAGCAGAGCCTGCATCCATGCTCTGCGCGGGGCAGGGAAGATGCTGCCACAGTTGGACCCTCGGAGACACCCGTGTCCCTCATCCTTGGAATCTGATCTCCCAGCAGATGTAGACAGAAAGCTGGAAAGTCTTGTGGATGAGGTCCTGGTCGGATCTATCTGTGTGAAACGTGGCAGAACAGGAAAAGGAGGTGGGAGGCTAGCTGTGGGCACAGCTGTGCAGGAAAGGGTGGTCATTAATCTGAGATCACCGAGTATCTCATTTGTGTCTCCTCGTATCTGTGAGTGGATGGGTATGTGAGATATTGAAAACTGTATGGCTCAGAGCAGAATCGCCCTAGCCTGGCTTTGTTTGGGACTGTGGGTTAGCAGATGAAGAGATGAAAGACTCTGCATCAGGGTTTGGGGGAGGGGTGTGGTGGAGGGAGAGAGAGTGGGGGAGCCAGGAAGAGGAACTTAGAACTTGAGCTTCGGAACTAGCCCCGGGGGCTTTTAAGCAATGACGGCCCACTATTTTAAGATGCCAGGAAACCTGGTCTGCTATCCCCTTTGGGCTCCTAAATATTCAGTCAGATCTGTGCTCAAGTCACCGGCCTTGTTGGGGGTGGGAGGTACGATGGATACAAAGGAAAGGGGTGGAGTTCTCTTGAGGGGGAAACAGACCCCAAGATGCTCCTTTAGCCAGATTGGTTCAGTGGAAGCAGAGCTCCTGGGAATCACCCACTGCTTGAGGTGCTCACTGCCGGGGAAGGAGGGTCAAGTGAATGTGGTCTCCACCCTAAGGGCCCAGGGCCCCCAGTGACATACTCCTATTGTTCCGAAGCCTGGTCCAGTTTATGACACAGTCCTGAGGTCCATGGCTGTCCTTACAGAGCGAGGCCTTAGCCAAGACAAGTCCTGGCTGGGTAGACACTCACTGCACCAAAAGGCAGGAATTCTGTACCAACTATTTCTCAACAGAACCGCATAGCTGGCGTATCCTCCCCACTCCTCTCTCTCTTTTTATCCTACCTCCTCCCCAATTATATAATTCTGGTTACAAATAGTTTATGAAGTCCAACCTTCTCTTCAAAGCCTCCATATCCGTTAGAAATGAGTTTGTATGCAAGTAACAGAACATGCAACAGTGGTCTAAACCAACAGGGCTGAGTTTCTCACAGAGCAGGACATGTGGAATCAGCCAGCCAGGGCCAGCACAGTGGCTCACCAGTGTCACCAGAGCCCTTTGCACTCCACCGTCCTCAACATGTTGGTATGCAGGGTCACAGTCACAAGGTGATTGCCCCAGTGCCGGCCATAAAGCCCACGTGTGAGTTAGAAGGGGAGGTGTCATTGTAAGGCCAACTGGCCCGAGGCAGGGGAACACAATCAGATTCACAGGTTGCATCAGACAGAAACTCTCCCGGACCACTCAGTTCCAGAAACTGACCTGGGGACTTTGAACCCGGCCCAGCCTTCCCGCCTTTCGAGGGGCGGGACTAACGGTCCCCCAGGATACCCGAAAAACCACCAAATAAGGAATACCCTGCGCCCTCCCGGATTCACCACACCCCTTTCCCTTCTTCCCCTATAAAATCTTGCCCAACCCTCGCCCGGGTGCGACTTCTCTGGCCCCTTTCTCTCGGACCAGTGAACCTCGCCCGGGAGCGCTCCCTGATAAAGCTCACTTGAAGCTTTCCTCTGTTTTTGCGGTGCCGTTGGTTAAGATCCGACCTTACAGTCATCTTTGTCCCTTTCATCAGGAAAGCAAAAGCTTTTCCAGAGGTGACCCCAGACCCCAGCATTACGGTTACATCTTTGTGGTAATTAGTGCTTACCCAGGACACTGCAAAATCAGTTCCCTACATTCTTAAGCGTCCTGGCAATTGGGTTGAAATGCAATTTCTGTCCAACAGACAGGGAGCAAAATGACACAAGACACTTTACAGCCATGACAGTTAAAAGCCTGAAAGGTCCTCCATCTTCCTCTTCCCTTATGTTGGCAACTTTGGGAACTGAATGTTCCAGACCGGGCAGCTGCAAAATAGTAAAATTCCATCCGGCTGGGTCCCTGAGGGACATGGTGGAGCAGAGACCCCAGTAGACCCACCAGGGGCACGCAACTTGCATGAGAAATCAACACTGTTGCGCTAAACTGCTAACATGTCAGGGTTAATTTGTGACCACAGCGTAACTTAGCCTGTCCTGGCTTACACAATCTCATCCTCCAAAACTCCATCCCACGGCTGCCTCTTGCTGACGGAGACTGGGAGCACGAGCCTTTGGGTCCTTCGGTCTCCACCTGGAGTCAGGCAGCAGAGAAGTGTGTTGGGGACTCTGGTGTTAGGTTTGCCTGATCATAACGCCCACCGTAGCTTCCCAGGTTGGTCCTGAAGTTCTGTATCCATGTGGCTAAGATCTGAAAGCAACAGACACAGATTAAAATACACACACACGCACGCACACACACACTCCCACACATACACGCACGGTCTCTCACACAAAAACACACTCTCTGGCACAAACACACACATACTCACACAGAGATACACACACAAACACACACTCAGACACATGTGACAACACGATCTCTCAACCACGAAGAAAAATTTGAAAGAAAAAGAGTCATTTTCCTGTCACCTCCCTAAACTTGCTTTCTGATTTTGGAAAAAGCCACAACGTCTCAACTTTGAGGTTTTCCAGCTCATGGTCCAAATAAAGAATGATTCTATTAAAATAATGTCAGGCAGACGTGGCAAGGCGGGCACAGGAAGGCAAACCTATCATTGGTTTGGAAACAACCCTCCGAGTCTGGGATGAGGAGAAAAGATGGAGATGAAATAATTGCTGTGCTGTGAGAACACGGGGCTGGATGCTAAACTTGGCTGACGTCTTGAAGACAAGGAAGGGGAAGTTCATGATACCTGTGAGGTCAGCGACTTAAGACCGAATGGTAGGGAAAGACCTTGGGGACTTCAGCAAAATTCTCAATTCAAAGAGTGAGAGAAGGCGGATGATTCACGGTGGGCAGAGCAGCCTGAAGAGCTGACGGCAGGCCAGGAGCAGGGAGCGCTGGCCTGGGGAGCTGTGTGGGCAGAGTCCCGGGGGAACTGCTGGTGACGGACGTGCCACGCGTGTTCTTACCAGGGGGGCGCGAACTGGGCCCAGGGCAAAGGCGGTCGCTTCTCCAGCGGCCCTGGTCTTCTGTGGATGTAGCCATGAAGCCAAACCAGGAGAGGTCTGGGTTGAGGGGCTGGAAAGCCAGGTCCGTCTCCCAGGACACAACACCCCGACACACAGAGATTTTTGCCCCCAGGGTCCCTTGTCTTGCAGTGAAATGCTTTGTGCCTTTCGAAGCCACTGTGGGTTGTCAAGGTAGTGAGGGGGGGGGCAGGGTGAGGTAGAGGTTGAGGATGTCCCCTGACCTTCCTGCTTTGGGAGACAAGAGGAGAGCATCTTGGGAACAGCAGCAGACCAGCTCAGCCTCCCCTGGCTTGGGCCCCTGGGGCGAGCTCTAATAAGAAGCCGAGGCCACTTCCGGCCTCCATCTCTCGTCCTCCAGCCTCGGGGGACACAGCCGACCCTGTAGGTGTGCAGCCTCACGTGGTCCCTCACGTGGTCCCTCACGTGGCATCCAGAAGACCCAGGCCGAGAGGCAGATGTTTCCAGGGCTCCGAGTGAGCTCACCCAGGGCTGTGGGCTGGCAAGAAGGAAAGGGCACCTGAAGCAAGGTCTGAAGAAGGCCCTCAGTGTTGGAACACAAGAAATACCTTCCTACCTGGCCCCCTTCCCCAACCATGTTCTTCCCTAAAAAGTCACATTTCAGGAAGAAATATTTTGAGACAATATGGGGGAAGGGAAGAGATCAGCTGAAATAGAGCATGAGGTGACATCACATCTATGGGATTTGTGTACAGGAGAACAGACAGGGAAGGGGCACTTCCCGCGCCCCCCCACCCCACCCCGAGTCTGCACCTGCCCTGGGTCTGAGGTCACTTGGGGTTCCATCCCTGACCTGACACATCGCAGTGTGGCTCTTTTAAATTGCCTGATTCATATGTTTATTTTACAAGATATTTTCTGGGCAAATCTTAGCTGTACCACTTTTTAAAAAAAATTATTTTATTGAAGTCTAGTTGCTTTACAAATGTTGTGTTCATTTCTGCTGTATGGCACTGTGATTCAGTTATGCATATATATATATATATAATGTACATATATATACATTCTTTTTCATATTCTTTTCCATTATGGTTTATCACAGGATATTGAGTATGGTTCCCTGTGCTGTGTAGTAGGACCTTGTTGTCTATCCATTCTATATATAAAAGTTTGCATCTGCTAATCCCAAACTCCCAATCCATCCCTCCCCCCACCTCCACTGGCAGCCACAAGTCTGTTCTCTATGCCCGTGAGTCTGTTTCTGTTTTGTAGCTAGGTTCATTTGTGTCATAGTTTAGATTCCACATAGAAGTGATATCATATGGTATTTGTCTTTTTCTTTCTGACTTACTTCGTTTAGCATGACAATCTCTAGGTCCATCCATGTTGCTATAAACGGCGTTATTTCATTGTTTTTTTATGGCTGAGTAGTATTCCATTGTATATATGTACCACATCTTCTTTAAACATTCATCTGTCGATGGACATTTAGGTTGTTTCCATGTCTTGCCTATTGTAAATAGTGCTGCTATGAACATAGGAGTGCATGTATCTTTTTGAACTATAGTTTTGTCCAGATATATGCTTAAGAGTGGGATTGCTGGATCATATGGCAACTCTGTTTTTAGTTTTTTTGAGGAACCTCCATACTGTTTTCCATAGTGTCTGCATCAACTTACATTTCCCCCAAGAGTGTAGGAGGGTTCCCTTTTCTCCACACCCTCTCCATTAGCTGTACCACCTCTATATCAAGTTGACCTCTCCTTTTCACTCAAGGACACCAAAGCGAAATAACTTCACGGTGACTGATGCAAGACACCACTCCAAGGATGGCTCCTTCCTCATGGAATATTCCACCTGGGGAAGGTGGAAGATTTTGTTACATCTGCCCAGATGAAGACGTTCATAATCCCCCGGTTCTGGGCCTTGTCTGTCAGATGTGTTCATGTGCCTTGCGTGCCATGCATCTGTGGAGTTGGGGGTGGTAGCATACGCTCGTCCCGGAGAGCAGGGCTCCGGGTAGCAAACCATCAGGATTGCGTGTGGAGCGGAGCCTCAAAGGCCGTCAACACACCGCTGTGCTCCCAGTCCTGTGAATATCAGTTTAAAGATTTTAACAAAACAATGGAAAAATTATTAACAGAAAGCTGAGCTCTGAGTCTGGAGCCAGACAGCCAATACTCTAGGCCATTTTTTTAGGGCCTGCGACAGAGGCCCCATGGGATAGGAGTCAATTCCCTGCACCTCACTCTTTCCAGAGAGGGATGTGAAAACACACCTGGAAAACTCTCCTTTTGCTCACCCAGGTTTGAATTTTCCTTTAGTCGCCTGGGCACAGAAATGATGGTACATTCACCATGAGATTCCAGAACCCCGCAGGACATCAGAGATGCTGGCTGATTTTTCTTCTAACTGCCAAATAACCCACTATGGTAAGTCTGGCACCCTTGTCCAGGACCGGGTTTTCTATCAAACTAGGATGCCTGCCCACACCCCTACCCTGGCCTCCTCCTTTCCTTCACCAGGTCCTGGGAACATACAGAAACACGAGAAAAGTGAGAGCAGCACACTTCCCAAACTTATGTGAATCCCTGGGGCTCTTGTAAAATGGGGATTCCGATTCAGTATTTCTGGGCTTGGCCTGAGACGGTGGATTTCTAATATGCTGCTGGGCCCATGGACCACACTTTGAGTAACAAGGGCTAGTGCAGTGGTTCTGAAAGGTGGTCCCCAACAAGCAGCTACATCAAAGAGCTGAATGTTAGAAATGCATGTTCTCAGGCCCCTCCCAGACATACTAACTCAGAAGCTGTGCGGCTGGGGCCCAGGCATCTGCGTTTTAACAAGTCTCCCACCCCACCCCCTGGGATTCTCTCTCTTTCTTTTTTTTTTGTCATAACCCGCAGCATGTGGGATCTTAGTTCCCTCACCAGGGATCGAACCCGTGCCCCCTGCATTGGAAGTACGGAGTCTTAAACACTGGACCACCAGGGAAGTCCCTACTCCCTGGGATTCAGAGGCAAGCCTGACTGCTGAGTTTTGGGAACCACCAGGTTATAGTAAGTTGCAGTATAACCATGTGGCTACAGTAGGGTTTAAACTAGTGGGGCTGGGGAGGAGAGGTGGCCCATTTACTGCATAAGCTGGCCCTCTGAAGGACAATTAGGGGCTCCTAGACAGAGTGAAGGGCTGTGCAAAGGCCCCGAGAAGAAAATGGAGGCTGGGGATGGGGAAGGGAAGGGGGCTGAGGAATAGTCTAGAACATTCTTTCAGGCCAACCCAGCCACAGGTACAGAGTTTTCCTCGGCACCTGGCCTTTCGTGGTTAAGCATCACTACCTCATCTCGCTGCTCTTTACCAACAGAAAGATAAGAACTCAGCAGCCAGGGTCCCTCTTCCTGTCCCCGGCTGTTTATAAGCTCATCTGCCTTCCTGGAGAGGAAAGCTTCTGATACAGAAAACTATCCCCAGTCTGATAAGTTCAAGATGGTGTCCAGAACTGAAATTTTCACTCGGGGATGGTGGGACTCAGCAATCCCCCTTTCCCCAGGATGCTGAAGCAGGGAGAGTGAGCCTGTCAGAAGGAGTGAGGGGGAGAGGTTGGGGCAGAGGGAGGGCAGCGTCAGGAGATGCCGTTGTGGTTTCCTTGGTTGACGTCGTCTCACAGGAAGGAGGATGGTTCCTGTCTCTGTTTTAGGTCCCTGTAGGCCTGCAGACACTCTTCCCCCAAGTATCACCAACTGCAGAGAACGTGTGTGTATGATTCCAGGACCTGGGGGAATAGCCAGGGGCAGCTAGGGAAAGCTGATACTGTCTTGATTTTATCTTTGAAAAGTGTGCCTATTTTCTCCTATTAAATAATAAATGTTTGTATTCATGTAAGATATGGCCCAATGTTGAGGAAAATAAATAATCCTGTTATCCCACGGTTACATCCCAGGGAGTATGCACATCGCCCTTGGAAGAGAACAGGCCCAGGCAGAGAACACATTGATTTCTGAATAAGTGTTTTCACAGAGGGGACGTTTTAGAGGAAGGATGAAATCTACCTTCTTTGCGGTGAGCACACAGGGGTTGGGGTGAGGGCAGCGTGTTTGGGGGCATCCTGTGACCAGAGACTGGGGAAGTTCTCTTCAGCCCAACAAGCCTGGTTCCCAGAATCCCTCGTGCCCAGGGAAGCAGGCCCGGCAGCCTCAGGGGGGCCACCAGCAGGTCCTGGGGTTCACACTCAATCCTGAGGGGCTACCGTGCTAGAAAAGTGCTCAGTTTTCGGAGAATTGAGTAGCAAGGTGAGCTCTGACAACCTGGGCGATTCCCGCCCTGAGGATACATAGCAGCTGCCTTGTCTCGGCGCCAAAGTACATGGGCCTGAGCCTGAGTCTGATCAGCTGGGGAAGGAGGATAGGCTGCTGGGCTGGGGACTGGAGCAACTAGTTCGCTGAGCATTTCCGAAAGGTCACGCTTGCTCAGAAGCATCAGACAGGAAGCAGGGTGATCAGCTTCAATCTGTAAGGAAAGGACGATTCGTAGGGTGGTTTGTGTTTGCAGAGCAGTCTCAGGGCTTCTGGTATCAGGTTCTTCACCTCCTAACCTCCTCCCCCCCACCCCCACACACACAGCTCGGGTTCTGGAGTCACCAGCGTGGCCAGACGCGCCGTATTGCTAGTCACATAATCCATCTCCTAAACCCTCATTAACATCTAAACGTTAGAATATAAAAGCTGACTTTCAAAACTTTTGGCAAGCAGAATTGTACCTAAAGCACCAACAAATGAATGAGTTAAGAGGCAAGAGAGATGCCCTGGTGATGCAGGGGGTGGGCTGCCCTCCAACTCCCAGGGTCCAGGCAGCTGCAGCCGTCTGGCCATGCCAGGACCAGAGGGCACAGAGGGATGCCAGAGACACCTTTCCCTTCAGCCGAGGGACAGCAGAGGCCACAGGGTTGGGAGCCAGTTCAGGGCACACTGTGGGGAGGAGGCCGCCCACCCAGAGGGGCCCCCGCCTGGGACGAGGTCACGGGAGCCCCGTCGAACCAGCTTAGGAAATCCCAGCTCCAGGCTGGCCTTGGTTTGGGTGGACTGATGGCCTCAGGGAGCTACCCAAAATGCTGACAACCATGCTTTGAAAAGGCAAAAATTCCAGCAGCAACCCTTCCTGCTTCTGACCCTCTCACCCTCGGCTCCGGGAGCGGATTTCTGTCACGAGAAATGTATGCTCATTTATAACAGATGGGGCGTGTGGACTTTCGGGAAATGGATTTATGGATTTGGGCCCAGCCCCAGCTCTCTGAATGCTGGGCCCCCCGGGAGGTCACCGGCCTTCCTTTCCGGAAGGGGCCTGGGGCATCATGGCCTTGTGTTGGGACAGACGCAGGGTGGGCGTCCACACCACACCCTCTGACCTTGTGACATTCAGCTAAGCGAGAGGAGGGGCAGCAAGTGTTTGATCAAAACTCGCCCTACTGCTGTGTAGCTTCTGAAGTTGATGGAACACAGGTCCTGAATCGTAAAAAAAAAAATCAAAGAGACAGAGTAATTGACCACAAGTCGTATTCTCCCAGTTCATTATATCCAGGAAGGTGCATTTTCTTCATGTTCTCACTTTCAAGTGCATCCACGTCCCCTGAAGGCCTTGTTAAAACGAGTCTCCGCCCTCAGGATTCCTGACTCAGGAGGTCCGGATTGGCCCTGAGAATCTACACTTCCAGCAAGTTCCCAGGTGAGGCTGACACTGCTGCCCAAGGACCGCAGCTGAGAACCGCCCTTTGCAGCTGACACGGCAGTGCCCCCGTGGCCCATGTTCCTGCTGCATCCCCTCTTATTTCCGTCTCCCAAGGCTACTTAGGCAGCGCCGGAGTGGGCCCTGTTTCTGCAGAGGCAAGTCCTAAATCGGGAATTGGGGTCGTAGAGGGGCTCCAGCATCCACTGAGACCACCAAGGAGGCATCGCAAGGGCAAGGCCCCACCCTGGCCAACCAGACGACCTTTCACACCTGGGACGCGAGTGGGAAATGGCAGCAAGGCCAGCAGCAGCTCGGGGGCAGAGGTCCTCGTCCAGCCACTCAAGAACCTCAGCTCTTCCCCTCCAAGTGCAAGTTCCCACAGCAATACCACCCTTTTATGTACAGGAAAGAAGCTTTAGGGAGAGATGCAGGCAGAGAGGGGATTTATCTGAGAAACAGAGTTTCTATTTTTCCAAGAAAGGTAAAAGCAGTTTTTGAAATTATCGGGTGGAATTAAGCGTTTAAGTACGATGAATACTAGCTATTAGCTATTTTCTCCACAAACCAGTGAATAGTGGCTTAAAGGGTAGGTTAGTAATACACAGAAGAGAGAAATATTGTCCCCTCTAAATACAAGTCTTAGAATGTGTTGGCTTTTTTATGTCACCGCCCTTGCTTTGGTGGGTGGCCATTTCTCCAGAAGCCCGACCCACCACCAACCAATACTCATGATATTAATGGCAAATGTCCATGGAAGTTTAGGGGAGGGTGAATCATTTTCTGAAAACAAAATCTTGTTTTCAGCAGTTTGGGAGAGAGTGTTTTACCCAGAAAATGCGGAGTAAGTGTTGTATGTGACCAGTCTTAACTCTAGAGAAACCCCACCAAAAAAGCCCTCTGATCTTCCGTTCTTGAGCACCCCGCTCCCAGGCCTCTTGGGGTCTGCAAGGGTGGATCAGTGACGGGGTGTATCCCAGGAACTGAACACCTTAATCTGTGGAAGAGTTATTTAGAATTGCGCATCTACATTTTGGAAGATGTCTTCCAAACACAGCAAAAAATGGAGACAGAACGGATCGCCTCCTAAAGCCCCCCCAATTGTAGAGAACAGTAAGGAGGGGGCACACACCTCCCGCACAGCTGGAATTTTCCTGAAAGCACTGTTGGCAGGCTTTCTGCCAAGCTCAGGTCTTTAATTCCTTTCTATTGCCCTATTTTTTCCAGTATCGTTCCATGTAATGCTTAGTGACCAAAAAAAAAAGTTAAGCCAGTGAGCTAGAAAATTCTAGATCACCTTCTACTTCCAGATGTGAGAAAAATCTCTGAGATGTTACTGCCTTTGCACTTCATACTATCCTGCCTTAAGTAATGAGCAGTTTTATGGATAATTTCTGAGCCTATATTCCAATAAAGATGAGGTAAAGCACTTCTGGTGGTTTTTTGTTTTTTAGATTTTATTGTAGTTGATTTACAACGTTGTGTTAATTCAGGTTGTTTTCAATCAGTGGTAGAGCGGCAGGCAAGCCAAGGGTTAAGCCGCTGGTTCCGTATTTGAGAGCTTAGGGCTGCCTGAGGAAAAGCCCAGTGACACTGGACTGAGCTGTCCACTCAGTGTGATTCCTGGAGAATTTTCTCCAGCCTTGCTGAGACTGTGCTAACGACTGACAGGGCTGACTTGATTTTATATCATTGGTAGGTTTTCCAGAGGCCCCGAAGCCTTGCCCTGTGCTGTGATGCTAACAGGCAGCTAGAAAGGTACTGCTTCCCACCTGGTTTGGAATCTCTTCCCCAGCTGCAAATATTGTATCACGGCTACCGATCTCTTCGCAGAATAAACACCAGCTGGAGTCGCTGCCTGTCTTCTGAGTGAGGCAGCCACGCCTACTACAATCCCGCTAAATGCCAGGCCACCTACCCAACGGGGCTGCGTGGAGGCCCAATAGCGCAGACACACTGGTCCGCTCGAATGGGGGGGAGCCTGCCTCACACCCCAGTGGGCACGAAGGGAGCTAGATGTCAGATGACCTGCACGTGGTCTGTCAAAATGCATGCTTCCCTCTATGTGTTCCAGAAAGAGCTGGACGATTTCTCCTACCGTACCCTGCATTTCAAACCCAACCCTTGGCTTGGCTAAAAGATAAAATGCACGAATCTGGACCCCAAGTCTGCTGTAACAAATCGCCTCACTCCAGTCCAAGGGCGAATGAGGGGCCTCCGCAGGTGGGAAGTTCAGGAAGGTGAGGGTAGCTCCCCACGTCCTCGATCCATCCCATATGTCCAGGAGGCGGGGAGGTCACACTCTGAGCAGGAGGTCAGGAGGCCAATCAGAGAGAGGCTGCGGCAGGCCAGGCCTTAGCTGGCAACGCTGATGGGAATTAAGGTGCATGGTGGCAGGACTAGGAAAGTCGGAACAAGGGCCCGGACGCAGGGAAGACGTGGCTTCACAGCCCCTCCGCAGATCAGGGAGAGGGGGCATCAGGCCACAGGGCCGGGCTGAAGGACAAGATACAGAGGGAGGTCAGAACCCAGTGTGCCCAGGCAAGGAGACGTCACCCAGCCCTCAGGGGCCCAAGGACACGAGATGGAGACACTCTTCTTACTGGCATTAGTGGGGGCCTGGCACAGAGGCCTGTGTGCACGAGGCTTCCCTCCCCGGAGAGAATCGCACGTTTGCGACAGAAATCTCAGGACTGTGTTGATTCCTGCTGTCTACCACGGGGCAAGTCAGCCAGACTCTTCTGGCACATTCCTCGTGGTGTTTAGCTTAGGACTGATGATCCGCTAGCTTACAGAGCACGTTGGGATTCTTGCGCAGCTTTGGGGCCAAGAACAGAGAAGGTCCCTGCTGACCTCCTGGGTTGTTATGAGCTGAGTTGTAGCTCCCAAAATTCATATGTTGACGTCCTAACCCCAGTACCTCAGAACGGGACTGCATCTGGAGATAGGTAATTAAGTTAAAATGAGGCCATTAGGGTGGGCCCGAATCCAAGGTGTCTGGGGTCCTTATAAGAGGAGGAAATTGGACACAGGCACACACACAGAGATGACCACGGGGAGGCACTTGGAGAACACGACCATCTGCCAGCCAAGGAGAAAAGCTCAGAGGGAACCGACCCTGACGGCACTCCGATCTCAGACCTCAATCCTCCAGAATGAGGAGAAAATAAACATCTGTTCTTTGAGCCCCCTAGTCTGTGGTACTTGTCATGGCAGCCCGAGCTGTAACACACGAATGATCTCTTGTTCCTGAATTTGTAGTGAGAAAAGCTTTGTGACATTCAGGAGACCCCAGCACTTTTTGATATTCGCATGAAATCTTCATTTTTTTTTTAGGAAACCCTCAAGCTGTAACAGCATGCACTTAATCTCCCCTAATGAAGCCTCCTTCTCCCACTAACTCCAATGACCAGTGTCATCTATTCCAGAACCAGAGCACAGACACTTCCGGGATGATCCAGAGGACCACTTCCTCCTCCTCCTGGCTGTTGGAAAATGGTGTAATGACAACAAAAATTTATTACCCCAGACCAGGCAAAGACTGTCAACACAATAACTTATTTAGAGCTTGGCTTTTGGTTGGGAGAAGACAGTGTGAAGGGTGAATGAAAGGCATTACTATTCCAGTTTAAAAATATATGGCATAGGGCTTCCCTGGTGGCGCAGTGGCTGAGAGTCCGCCTGCCGATGCTAGGGGACACGGGTTCGTGCCCCGGTACAGGAGGATCGCATGTGCCGCACAGCGGCTGGACCCGTGAGCCATGGCCGCTGAGCCTGTGCGTCCGGAACCTGTGCTCCGCAACGGGAGAGGCCACAGTGGTGAGAGGCCCACGTACAGCAAAAAAAAAAAAAAAATATATATATATATACGGCATAAAAATGACAATCTCATTCAATGGAAATCTTTCTTTGTTAAGAATAGCCTACAATACATTGGACGTTTGGCCAGAAAAAAGTCTTTTAGAGCTTTTGAGTAGCTGTTTAAAAGGCCTGGATAGCCAAAAATAGACCTGCAAATGCAGACGACAGATGGAAATGAAGTCTGCTTGGAACTGTGCCATGAGCCAGGTCCAGAGGCCTCCAAAGGCTGACACCCCTAAATCTTCATGTCACGAGCCAGGTGGAACACCTACAAGGCACACCTTCGTCAACAATCCTGTGCATAAAAATGGAACCACTTCTTACTTTATTTATTTTATTCTTCAATTTGTTAATATGGTGTATCACATTGATTGATTTGCGTATATTGAAGAATCCATGCATCCCTTGGATAAATCCCGCTTGATCATGGTGTATGATCCTTTCATATTTTCTATTTCTTCCTGGTTCAGTCTTGGAAGGTTATACCTTTCTAAGAATTTGTCCATTTCTTCCAGGTTGTCCATTTTATTGGCATAGAGTAGCTTGTAGCAGTCTCTTAGGATGCTTTGTATTTCTGCAGTGTGTGTTGTAACTTCTCCTTTTTCATTTCTAATTTTATTGATTTGAGTCCTCTCCCTCTTTCTTGAGGAGTCTGGCTAATGGTTTATCAATTTTGTTTATCTTCTCAAAGAACCAGCTTTTAGTTTTATTGATCTTTGATATTGTTTTCTTTGTTTCTATTTCATTTATTTCTGCTCTGATCTTTATGATTTCTTTCCTTCTGCTAACTTTGGGTTTTGTTTGTTCTTCTTTCTCTAGTTCCTTTAGGTGTAAGGTTAGGTTGTTTATTTAGATTTTTCTTGTTTCTTGAGGTAGGCTTGTATTGCTATAAACTTCCCTCTTAGAACTGCTTTTGCTGCATCCCATAGGTTTTGGATCATCGTGTTTTCATTGTAATTTGTCTCTAGGTATTTTTTGATTTCCTCTTTGATTTCTTCAGTGATCTCTTGGTTACTTAGTAACGTATTGTTTAGCCTCCATGTGTTTTTGTTTTTTACATATTTTTCACTGTAATTGATTTCTAATCTCATAGCGTTGTGGGCAGAAAAGATGCTTGATACAATTTCAATTTTCTTAAATTTACTAAGGCTTGATTTGTGACCCAAGATGTGATCTATCCTGGAGAATGTTCCATGTCCACTTGAGAAGAAAGTGTAATCTGCTGTTTTTGGATGGAATGTCCCATAAATATCAATTAAATCTATCTGGTCTATTGTGTCATTTAAAGCTTGTGTTTCCTTATTAATTTTCTCTTTGGATGATCTGTCCATTGGTGTGAGGTGTTAAAGTTCCCCACTATTATTGTGTTACTGTCAATTTCCTCTTTTATAGCTGTTAGCAGTTGCCTTATGTATTGAGGTGCTCCTATGTGGGGAGCATATATATTTGTAATTGTTATATCTCCTTCTTGGATTGATTCCTTGATCATTATGTAGTGTCCTTCCTTATCTCTTGTAACATTCTTTATTTTAAAGTCTATTCTGATAAGAGTATTGCTGCTCCAGCTTTCTTTTGATTTCCATTTGCATGGAATATCTTTTTCCATCTCCCCACTTTCAGTCTGTATGTGTCCCTAGGTCTGAAGTGGGTATCTTGTAGACAGCATATATATGGGTCTTATTTTTGTATCCATTCAGTGAGCCTGTGTCTTTTGGTTGGAGCACTTAATCCATTCACATTTAAGGTAATTATCAATATGTATGCTCCTAGGACCATTTTCTTAATTGTTTTGGGTTTCTTCTCTTGTGTTTCCCACTTAGAGAAGTTCCTTTAGCATTTGTTGTAGAGCTGGTTTGGTGGTGTTGAATTCTCTTAGCTTTTGTTGTCTGTAAAGCTTTTGATTTCTCCATCGAATCTGAATGAGATCTTTGCCGGGTAGAGTAATCTTGGTTGTAGGTTCCTCCCTTTCATCACTTTAAATATGTCATGCCACTCCCTTCTGGCTTGTAGAGTTTCTGCTGAGAAATCAGCTGTTAACCTCATGGGAGTTCCCTTGTATGTTATTTGTCATTTTTCCCTTGCTGCTTTCAATATTTTTCTCTGTCTTTAATTTTTGCCAATTTGATTACTATGTGTCTCGGCATGTTTCTCCTTGGGTTTATCCTGTACGGAACTCTCTGTGCTTCTTGGACTTGGGTGTCTATTTCCTTTCCCATGTTAGGGAAGTTTTAGACTATAATCTCTTCAAATATTTTCTCGGGTCCTTTCTCTCTCTCTTTTCTTTCTGGGACCCCTATAATGCGAATGTTGTTGCATTTAATGCTGTCCCAGAGGTCTCTTAGGCTGTCTTCATTTCTTTTCATTCTTTTTTCTTTATTCTGTTCTGCAGCAGTGAATTCCACCATTCTGTCTTCCAGGTCACTTATCCGTTCTCCTGCCTCAGTTATTCTGCTATTGGTTCCTTCTGGTGTATTTTTCATTTCAGTTATTGTATTGTTCATCTCTGTTTGCTTGTTCTTTAATTCTTCTAGGTCTTTGTTAAACATTTCTTGCATCTTCTCGATCTTTGCCTCCATTCTTTTTCCGAGGTCCTGGATCATCTTCACGATCAGTATTCTGAATTCTTTTTCTGGAAGGTTGCCCATCTCCACTTCATTCAGTTGTTTTTCTGGGGTTTTATCTTGTTCCTTCATCTGGGACATAGCCCTCTGCCTTTTCATCTTGTCTATCTTTCTGTGAATGTGGTTTTTGTTCCGCAGGCTGCAGGATTGTAGTTTTTCTTGCTTCTGCTGTCTGTCCTCTGGTGGATGAGGCTGTCTAAGAGGCTTGAGCAAGTTTCCTCATGGGGACTGGTGGTGGGTAGAGCTGGCTGTTGCTCCACTTCTTACTTTAAAATGTGTTATTGTGAAGGAAGAATACACTAAAGACCCAAGAGGGCATTTTAAAGGGAAAAGTATACTCACATCAAAGGCTTTTATCTTTCCATGTTCCCTTATAGTCATTGTTCAAGTATATTTATAATTTTATAGTTATGATAATGGAATAAGGCACCACTTCCTATCATTTCTTTCCTTCTTCATTTTAAATGATTACCCTTAGGATAAAATCAAGGATGATTTCACTGGGCCAAGTGTGAACATATTGCTAAATTGTTTCCACCACCAGAAGGGCCTTATCAGCTGAAGCACACTCTCACCCTCACTAAGTATTTTAGCTTCTTTTTTTTTTTATTAATAAAGGTGAAGGTTGATCCTTAATTTTTAAGAGCACTGCATTTAAAAATTATTAAAAAAGACAGCATGCTGGGCTTCCCTGGTGGCGCAGTGGTTGAGGATCCACCTGCCGATGCAGGGGACGCGGGTTCGTGCCCGGGTCCGGGAAGATCTCACGTGCCACGGAGCGGCTGGGCCCGTGAGCCGTGGCCGCTGAGCCTGCGCGTCCGGAGCCTGTGCTCCGCAACGGGAGAGGCCACAGCGGTGAGAGGCCCGTGTACCGTAAAAAAAAAAAAAAAAAAGACAGCATGCTTTTCCAGATTTGTTTGAGAATTGTAGATTGTTTTGTACAATTTTTTTTATCACATCCTTTACCTATTTGCGTAGTTAGATTTTGATTTTTTTTTTTTACTAACTGGGATGCATGTTGTATATTCATACCAACTCCATCATATTGCTGGAATGGTTCTCCCAGTCTATTATTTTTTTCCTTATTCCTTTCAGGTTAGTTATACAATATTGATGCAGTTAAATCTGTTCAACATTTCTTGCAATTCTGTCTTCGCTTGAGTCTCAGAAAGTCCTCTCCCTGCCCTGGTTAGGCCCCCTGAGCTCTCCTCTCTTCCTTTGCTTCCTCTGCCCTCCTTGCTGGACCAGCTGGCCCTTCCCTTATACTTGTGTAGGGCTGTCCAGTTTAGCAAATGAAAATACAAGACAGCCAGGTTAATTTGGATTGCAGATAAACAGCAAATAAGTTTTTTAAAAATAAGCACTCCCAGGCAATATTTGGAACATACATATGTTAAAAAAAATATCTTGCTTTTTTGAAATTCAAGTTTAATGGGAAGTCCTGTATTTTATCAGGCAACCCTAGCTTTCGGTCCCCACTTGTGCCCGGTGTCAGCTCTTCCCAACCGGGTTAGTATTTATTCTCAGTCCTCAGGAGGATGTGCTGCTTGCCCAAGAAACAGAGTTCAGATCCCTGTGTGGACCCCAGGGGTGCCCCTGTACTGCTCAGCAGGTCTGGGTCTACTGTGGTGGTCTGGGGAGGGGGTTCTCACTCGTACAGTCTCTGGTCTCTGCATCTGTGCTAGTTTACTCGGGCTGCCATAACAAAAGACCACAGACTGGGGCCCTTAAACAGCAGAAACTTATTTTCTCACTATTTTGGAGCCTGGAAAGCTAAGATCAAGGTGTCATCAGGGTTCCTGAGGTCTCCCTCCTTGACGTGTAGATGGCCGTCTTCTCTCTCTGTCCTCACGTGGTCCTCCCTCTGTGCGAGTATGTGACCTAATCTCCTCTTATAAGGACATCAGTCCTACTGTATTAGGGCCCAGCCTAGTGACCTCATTTTAACTTAACTACCTCTTTAAAGACCTTATCTCCACATACAGTCACACTCTGAGGGGCTGGGAGGTGGGATTTCAACACACGAATTTGGGGGACACAATCCAGCCCAAAACAGCATCTTCCACTCCCATGGTGTTTTGTCCAAGGCACTCATCCTGCACCTTGTTCTCTCACTCGACAGTACATCTGTGGTCTGGAGGGGTCCCACTGTCCCCCTAGGATTGGAGCCATATGAAACCCTGATGGTTCTTGGGGCAACCTGACTTCCTCAAGACCTTCTCCCAGGGCACAGCTCCAGCCTCCTTGGTGGGGCTGCAATGGGAGGCGCCCAGTCCACTGTGGACAGATTACCCCAAACTGGGCAACACCCTTTTGGGCTTCAAATTGGACCCAGGCCTGGAAACTTCTGCTCTACAGCCTCACCCCATGAGGATCTCCTGATCCAGACGGCTTTCTGAATCACTTTGGAAATTCTCTCTCTGCTTTTTGGTAGTTGGGTCCCTTGTTGCCTTCTCGAGGACCTGTCTTAGTAAACAGGTCAACCATCTCCATCCCGTCCGTCACCTCCTACCTTCTTCCCTCCCTCCTCAGGGAGTTCATTTTTTCATCGAACTGACAGCCCTCCCACCAGGTCCAGCCAAGACATGACACAGTTCAACTTACTGCTGGCTGATCTATGTTTTTGTTTCTAAAATAGTTTATAATCTACTACATGTAGAATTTATTGTGTCAGATGGCCTATGGTGTGGTTTCATTGGGATATACTTCTGGATTTCACAAATCATTATCAAGACATTATACCATTTACTAAACATCTATTTTCCTTCACTGTTTTCCTGATACTTGTTCAATGACATGTAAAACTCCCTATCCCACAATCTGTGCTGTAATGATGTGATAGCCACTTGCCTCATATGACTACTGAACCCTTGAAACGTGGGTAGCCCAAATTTCAAAGGCAGTACAAAAAAAAAATAAAAATGTAAAATATCTTTTAGTATTTTTTAGATTGGTTGAAATGATAATGTTTTTGATATATTGGGTTAAGTAAAACATTATTAAAATTCGTTTTACCTATTTCCTTTTGCTTTTTAAAATGTGGCAACTAGAAAATATTAAATTCTGTCTTTGACTATATTTCTACAGATGATTGCCTTTAACTTAAGGCTTACATATTTCGTTACTTTTATCTCTCTCTTGGTTTTTAGCCAATATTTTAATGTTTCAGTGAATGTTGTTCTTAAAACATTTTAAGATCTGTTAGAAGTATAAACATTTCCCTCATTACTCTTATCTTTTCAGACTGTCTTTTGGAAGTCTAAGCCAATTGTTCTTTCAGATGGATTTCAAAATTATTTTTGCCAAACTGATAAAAATCCTGTTTGAATTACTCATCTTTACATCCAGAAATATTTTTTGCTGCTAAAATTGATTGACTTCCAATATGACGTTGAGGTTTTATTTATATGTTATATATTTTCTCAAAATCACCTCTATGTATATAATACTGTTGACACCATTGTGGATAGAGGTCTATACCGAGATGCTATTGGTCTTTACGTATTTGTCCCTTGAAGTCGCTTAATTAACCTGTGTTTTAGATAGCGTAGTCTTAACTGGTATTATCTGTAAAGAGTATTTTTCTCCTTTTATCATATGCATTCATTTTATTCTGTTTCCTATTTTATTATAATGTTATAATGACCAAGACTTCCAAGGCTTAATAAATAATTATGGTGGTATTGGGCATTGTTCCTGAAGATAATTTGCTAAATATTACTTTTTGGAATATTTACCCTTTGAAACTTGGCAATGCTTTTTCTTGGCTTTGATTGCCTTCAAGGACATCCACTTGAGAGGCGTTTTCCTTGTCCAAGTAAAATAAGCAGCCTGGAAAACAGAATTTCCTTCTGGCTTTCTGCAATCTACCCACTCTAAAAATAACACAAAATCATCATGTTTTTGGTTTTGAGACATATTTTCACGGGTAAATTGTCAGATTATAGACTATCCCTGATGCCCTGCAAAAATGTCAGTGGATGGAGAGACAGTTCTGTTCTCTCCCCTTGGGCAAGGGGAGAGAACAGACACATGATTTAGGGTTAAGCTTGGTGTTAGGGTTAGATTTTAGAGTTAGGGTTAAAGTTAGGGAAACCTGCCTTGAATGCACAATGTATTGAATTTCAATTTAAAAACTCTAACATTTCACATAACTTTAAAAAATGACTACATTCTCCAAACATCATTTAGAGCAAGGCTCCCCAGCCGTGGCTTGTTAGGAACTGGGCCACACAGCAGGAGGTGAGCAGCCAGCGAGCAAAGTTCCCCACCGCTTGCATTACCACATGAACAATCCCACTGTAGAAAAATGGTCTTCCACGAAACCGGCCCCTGGTGCCAAAAAGGTTGAGGACCACTGAGTTAAAGGTATCTTATGCTTTATATCAACAGATCAACAAAGAAGCCACTAGGGTGTATCTTGGAGAAAAAAGCAGGCTTAGAATTGTTATAGGACAAAGCTACAGGAGCAAAAGCTCTTATAAGAGGATGAAGATGGATGTTGCTGAGTGTGCCATCAGCCAGGGCTGTCGTGGCGGGCAGGTTCTCCAGACAGAGGTGCCAGCTGCGGGGACAGGGGCGCCTGGGCTCTGTCTGAATCCGGGTCCTCAGGAGAGGGCATTTTGTTAGGTTTGGAGCCAAATCAGACCCAACTGAGTGACGAGAAGCATCTTCCTCATCTTTCAGAGTGTCTCATGAGGACCCAGGCTACAGTCCTTGGCTAAGTCTGGGACTTCCGGGCTGAGAAAATTCTGGATACATCTCCACCCCAATAAGTGTAAGCAGCGTTACTTGCCACAGACATCGAATGCTGCCCTGGGTCTGACAGAGTATTTTCAGATGCACCTTCCCTTAAGGGGATATCCATGGGATGGTGTTCTGGTCAATGAAATAGTGTCCCTCCACCCCGTTGGCTCACGATCTCTGGAAATTCATATAGTGGAAGAGAGTCTGGGTAGGGCTAGATTCCAAGAAGCTTCTTCTTTTCCCAACTCTCCAAACTATTCCTGCTGTCCTTTAAACGGTCCCCGGGGCTCTATCTCCCTGTGGATCTTCCTCATCAAGTAGTAGCTCCTGCAAGGAGAGGGCCACGAGACAGCCCCTCATGGGCAGGTAGGTAGATGCCAGAGACCTTTCGGGTGACGGGGTTTTCGGCATGCAGTGTGCCTTTTGGACCCTCTGGGAAGCAAACGCTGAGACTGAGTTAGGAGAGCAACGTTTCGTTTAGGGTTTCAATGAAAACAATGTCACCTGCCATATCAGCAAAGGATGTTGCAGCCATCAAGCCGTCACATTACAGCTGCCCAACTGCGCACCCTGAAGAGACTCGGGATGAGAAAACACAGGACGCTGGCCCTAGAGAGCTGAGGTGCATTTCAAAGGAATGATTTCCACGAGCCCAGACTCTTGCATCTTCCCATACAGAGAAAAGTGCCTAATTCTTTAACTTAACCGGAGATGTCTGGTTTTCTTTAATTAGCAGTAATCTTTTGCTGTTTCAACTACCTGGACTTTGTTGCAAAAACTCCTATAGATCCCAGCTCCTCCCTTCCCTCTTAGGAGTGGTCCCTCAGAGCTTAGAGCAGTCTCTTTATAAGCTGTCTACTTATCCTGGGCTTAAGTCCTCAGTTTTGTCGGCCAAGTAAAACATAATTCAGAACTTTTATGTTGTACTTTTTTTTTTTTTTTCAGTTGACAGGGATAATGGCTTTGCAAGGAAAAGGGAAGATGCAGGATGGGGCAGGCGAGCCGTCGGGCTGTGATGCAGACCTGACATCTTCCCTGCCTGCCCTACAGTAAGCTCTGGAGCAAGGCTTCCTCGTTAGAGGAGTCCTGTGTGTGGTGGAAATGGCCAGGACTTTGCCCCTCAGTCTTTCTTAGTCACTGTCTGGGGCCACCCCAAGATCAGGAAGGTCCTGGCCCCAAAGCTGAGGGTGACCTGTAAGCTGTCTCCTCATGTCGACCAGCTGACCACACTCCTCCCAGCCTGCACGGGAGTCTGAACTCCCCATGTAACAGGGACTGTCGATAACCCTCTTGTCAGACACACACAGTGTCTGGTCTTCTATGAACTTCAAGCCTAGCTCCGCTCTAGCAAGAAGATTCCCATCCTCTCAGCACCTTATCTACTCTGGGATTCAGCTCCCTTTGCAGACAGGAACCTGCGTCCCTTTGGCTCACCCCTTCTGGTGGCCACGCTGCCAGAGACCCCTCTTTCTGACCTTCCCAGGACCTCCAGCTGTGCAGGGCCACGAACAGGGCAAGAGCAGTTCCCAGATACTCTGGGCTTAATCAAACTTAACTAGAGTTGAGATTTAATCATCTTAAGAGTAAAGGTCCTTCCACCTCTCTAGGGTGGGAAAGAGTGATAATGTGTTATCTCCTCTGCTGAGCCCTTTGTAAACACTTGCGTCATTCAGCTGATACAGGATGAGATAAGAAGGGGGTCCAGGGTCCCCTTTGAAAGTAGTCATGAATCCAAACAAGGACTCTTGGATGGGTCATCCAGCTCTGGTTTGTGTTAGCTCTGCAGTCACAGGGTTTATGCAAAGCATCCCTCAAAGGGGCTTCTTTACCACATGAAAGGAGGAAAGTTAGGCCCTGAAAGGAGGCATTCCTGAGCTTTTCTTGGCACTTTTCCCCAGACCTTGGAAAAGACCAGTGCTTTTAAAAGCAGAGGTCACTCGGAGGGAAGACGATCAGAGGCCGGCTGCATAAAATGGTCCTTCCAAAGCCAACCATTTCCTTCCTTTCCCAGTCCACGATGGCTTCTATCTGCCTTTCCCTTAAATCGGACAGGAGGAAAGGGAAAGCAGGGTGATAATGCTGAAAGGGTCTAAAGTGAATAAAGATGACCTGCGTAACCCCCCAGGTCCCTCCATCCTCCAGGACCAAGTGAATCAGCCAATTCAGAACATGCTGACAGGAGCCACGGAAGAAGGTGGGACAAAGTACCCCCCAGTGTAGCCCACCCCCTAGCCCTGCTGCCACCCACCCTGCTGCTTTCACCTCTAAGGTTTTGTCATGTGACAGAGAGGCTGAGGCTCTGGGCTGGATGCAGGAGGGGAGGGGCTCCCAGAAAGCCTCAAAGTCAAAAAGTCTGTCCTTTCATGTTTCATTCCAGGACCTCATACAGGGCCGGCCACCACGTAGGTAGGTGTCCAGCATGCTTTTCTTTTGAGGAGTCTTTGAGGGATTTTTGGAGAAGGAAAAGAGCACATTGTGGTCTTTCTCTCCATCTTTTAAAAGTGATGAACTCCAAATTTGTACTGTGAAAAGTCTAAGGTGACACAACCATTTTTTCCTTTTTCCCTTGCACACGTAGGGGTGTATGGGTCCCTCCACACCATTGGGTAGTTTGGGTGGTAGACTCCACCTCAGTTCCAGGGTACCCAATGTCCGTGGTAGAGTGGGTAAGTCAGGTGACACAGGCCTAAGAACATGCCTTCCTCCTGGTCACTGGGTTGGTTCAGGAGTGTTTCATCAGCCCAAAGCTCAGGCCATGGTCGGATGGCTGTGGATGTGATTGAGGAAGCATGTGTATTTGGGGGTGCTGCCATCTTGCAATCATGGGGGAGGGGTTGGCAAACACAGAGGGACGAGCAGGGCTGAGAAAATGACATAGAAAGAGAGTCAGAGTCCAGATCAAAGCCTGCTGAATATTTACTCCACCTCTGTATTCTTCTGTTAGGTGCTATGATAAATTGCCTTGAAGTATTTAAGTCATTCTGAGTTGGGTGGCCTGATGTCTACGGCCATACCACCCTGAACGTGCCCAATCTCGTCTGAGTTGGGTTGTCTGATGTTTGAGAGCAAAAGGTTGTTGATAACAGGGTGTGTTAGGTAAGACGTGCTGTTGACTGGAGCATAAATAACACGCGGGACTTCGACACGTATGTCAGCGTCAGCGTCATCTCTTACTGGTCCTCTTTCCCTTTGCAATTAGCCGTATTTGGGACGGATTTACAATCTTTCTTCTCTCACTTTGACACTTTCTGGTGCATAATGGACAGTTCAGGATCCACACTTTAGGAGCAGAAGTGGACAAAGAAGATGCCATCCTGGCCTTTGTGGACACGCTGAGCCTTTGGGTGCTTCCCATTTTGTCAGAGTCTGGACTGAAAAAGATGGCGACTGGGAGAATGCAGCTGAGTGCTTCCCTAGGAAGGAAGCTGTTCACGCTGAAGGACAGGGTTGGCCCTGAGAGCTTCTGAAAATGCGCCCTGTGTTGAGTTCTAGTTTAGCTTTGTAAGGAGCTGTGTTACCAGGTGGACCTTCTCTGAGAACGGGAACCTCTTCCCATGCACTCCACCCACCAAGGCCACACTTTCCCAGCAGGTGTGACACATCACAGGGCTTGTTCTGATGAAGGCAGGTGGGTGGACTGAAAAACAAGCAAAACCCGAGACAAAAAAAATCATTTTCAATAGAAGTAATATATGATCCAGAGAAAACTATAATTCAAAGACATGCATATACCCCTGTGTTCATAGCAGCGCTATTCACAACAGTCAAGACACGGAGACAACCTAAATGTCCATCAACAGATGAATGGATAAAGAAAATGTGGTATATAGACTTTATGTATATATACACATATATATAATGGAATATTATATATAATATTATATATAATATACATAATAGAATATCACTCAGCCATAAAAAAGAATGAAATAATGCCATTTGCTGCAACATGGGTGAACCTAGAGGTTATCATACTAAGGGAAATAAATCAGAAAAAGAAAGACAAACACCATATGACAACACATATGTGGAATCTAAAATATGACACAAATGAATTTATCTACAAAAGAGAAACAGACACACAGGCATAGAGATCAGACTTGCGGTTGCCAAGGAGGAGAGGGGGTAAGGGAGGGATGGATTAGGATTTGGGGGATTAGCAGATGCAAACTATTGTATAGAGAATGGATAACCCATCAGGTCCTACTGTATAGCACAGGGAACTATATTCAATATCCTGTGATAAACCATAATGGAAAAGCATATGAAAAAGAATGTATATACGTGTATAACAGATCGCTATGCGCTATAGCAGAAATTAACACAACATTGTAAATCAGCTCTACTTCAATAAAATGAAAAGTAATACATGCTCATTTTTGAAAACATGGACACAAAGAACAAAAGAGGAATCATCCACAACCCAGATATTATAACTATGTACACACTGCCCAGGGTTTATTTCTCATTTTTAAAAACAATTATTTCAGTATAATATACATACTAAAAGTATACACGTCCTAAGAGTACAGCTTGATAAATTTTCACAAGTTTAACACACCCATGCAACCGGCACCAAAATACAGAAAGAGCTCCAGCAGCAGCCTCGCCATCCTTCCTGAAGTCCTTCCGTCAACCCTTCCACCCCCAATCACTCCAGGGGTAACAGAGAGGATCATAGATTAGATTTGCCTGTTTTCAGACTTTATGCAAACGAAATCAATACAGGATGCTCTTCTTTGGAACTGGAGTTTTGTAATCAGCTTTATGTTTCTGAGGTTGACCCACCCCATTGCATATAGATCTTTATGCTTGTTGCTCTCAGGTATTTTCTTCTGCAAATATAACACAGTTTGTCTACATCTGTATTCAACTTTAGTAGATACAGTTTTCCCAGGACCACTCTTAGCAGCAAGCAGTACACAAGTGTGCTGGAAGCTCTTGCCAACACTTTATTTTTTCCCATTTTTTCCATCTTAGCCATTCTTTTCATATTTATTGGCTGTTTGGTTAGCCTCACCTGTGAAGTACCTTTTCCAATCTTTTGTCCATTTTTCTACTAGGCTATTCATTTTTTCTTATTTAACTTGTAGGAGTTCTTTACCCATTCCAGCTATGATCCCTTGGTAGGGATAGGTATTGCAAAACTCTCCTTCTACCCTGTGGCTTGCATTTCTACTTTCTTCATTAATATTAAAACTTTATGATAATCTTTCTGTTTTCTTTATGGCTCAGCGCTTTTCTGTTCTGCTTAAGAATTTCCCCTCCTTCGTGTTCATGAAAATGTTCTTTTTTCCTACATTCTTCACGGTTTTTCCTTTAACATTTAAATCTATTTAATTTAAATCTAACATGTAAATCTGGAAGTGATTTTTATATGGTGTGTTTTTTCCCAAGTGGATAGCTAGATTGACTCAGCAGATTTCCAGTCTTTTACTAAAAATATTATGAATGTTTGTGCATGTTTATTTATAAATATCTTAATGCATACAGACTATTTTTTTCCACACACTGTATTTTATTTTTACAAGAGATAAACAAACTGACACCAAGCATTGTAAATGGGTGACCACGACAAGAGCAACAACGATTGCAATTACCAAACACGAAACACACTCACACTAGGTCATGATATCGACATTCAGTCCAGCAATCCTCCACTGTAACAGCTCCTTTACTTTGCAGTGAAAATTGATTTGTATATTTTTTGCCTCTGAGTTCTTGTGGGATTTTTTTTTTTATTCAAACAGAAAGTCACAAAAATTATAATCACCCTCACCAGTTCACTCAGTCCCATGTGATTAATTTTTTTTTCATCTTGATCTTTTGTTAACACTGTTATGAATTCATCGGTTTTCCGTTAGAGTTCCGAAAATGCTTTTCCATTCAGTTCAGCCGTGTAGTCAGTTACCAGAAACCTGTACTTGTCAGAGCTTTTTGCATGAATTCCTTGAAGATGAAACACTTTTACAGGAACATTTTTGCAAAAACATCAGAGTACACCCAGAACTGCATACAGACTATTTTTAACATTGCTTTTAAAATTACTGTTGACTAATTGTCATTTAAATCCACCGAAACATAACTTTCAGTGTCTGTATGATATTCCATTATATGGATATATCAATTTATTTGACCATCCACGTGCTGTTAGACATCCAAATAATTGCCAGATTTTCATACTTATAAATAAAACTGATGAAAAGCTAGGAATATATATCAGTGTTTCAACCTGTGTACCCACAAAAGGGTCCTGGAAGGACTGACTCAAATGAACATTTTAAGGCTCTTCATCATTATCACCAAATTGCTTTTCAGAAGATTTGATGAAGCATAAAATTCCATGAAAACTGAGATGATTGTATTCTCCCGTGTCACTACAATTTGTCAGCCTTGAAGATTGTCATTAAAATCTTATGACTATTGTCTAGACAATAAATCATACCTCGATGTCAAACTGGGTGTTTTAAAAAAGTGAATTGGAACACTTTGTGTTAACCACGTTTATTTCATCTTCAGAGAACAGTGTATCCAGTCACTGCTGCCTTTTGTACAAAGGCTTTACTGTTCTTCTTACTGGTTTGTCTGAGCTATTTATAGAAAAGGTAGAAACCAGTCACATATGAGGTAGATTTGTTCCAATGCCTTTAAACCTTGACTATTTATATTTTCATGTAGTGAAGCTTATCCATTTTTATTTTATTATTTCTGCCATTACTTTTAATCTTAATAGCTTAGAGCAAATATTGACCTCTACGGGTTACCCTTGCATTTAACTCCTTTATCTAATGGTAACTTATTCTGCAGCTTTGATGTAAGATACGGATCTCAATGTATGCCTTCTCCCCTATCCCTAGATACCTAGCTAATTTTTCCCAGCAACACAACCAGGATGTGGATCATTTTGTGTTATCTTAGCAGCTGGTGTTAGAACTCCACTTAGGTGGAGAACCAATACTGTTTGCAAGAATCTCTTGGTACTGTGGTGTTAACTACTGGAGGCCCAGTGATCCTGGCACTGGAGCCTCAGAGGAGGGAAGAAGCCGGTCTGCGATTCCATTGGAGGCATTTACTGCTTTCGGATGGTGGGGGCATGGGGATGAAGAAGAGGAGGAAGGAGGTGAAAGAGAAGATTCAGATACGTGAAAAGCGGTTGGAGCAGGTGGAGGTGCCAGCGAAGCTTGTTGGTGATGGGGTGGCCAACAAGGTGATGCCCACGTGTCACATTCCTGATCCCCAGACCCCAGACTGCTCCCAATTGCTTTATCTGCATTTCGCCGTGTTCTGTGAGGCTCGGAGAGGTGCAGAGCTCACCTCTGTGCTGTGCACACAGGGAGCAGGAGCAGAGTGCAGAGGCTGAGGGGTGCCCTCGGGAATGCAGGGGCTGCGGACCAGGGCTTGGGGCTGCGATGGACCAGGGCCTTGGTAGGGGATTGAGTCAATTACACCTGCTTCTCGAGGGCCAGGGAGGCCCCTAGCTCACGTCTGTGGATTAATCTGGCTTGCTTTCTTGCTTTGCCATTCACTTTGGTGTCTTCCTTTATCACCGGAGCTGACGTGTTGATTCCCTGTTGCTTCTATGTGAAATCGCTAAGCTCCTTGCGTCAGTGTTGCAGTCAGGGCAAGCCCTCTCTCTTAACCATCTTAACTACGTTGAAGTGTACAGCTCAGCAGCGTTAGGTGCATTCACATTGCTGTGTAACCAAACTGGAGAACTTTTTCACCTTGCAAAACTGAAACTCAGCTCTGCCCAGTAGGGAACAACAACTCCCCATTCCCCTCCCCCAGCCCCTGGCAACCCCTCCTCTTCTTCCTGTCTCTGTGAAGCTGACTTCTCTAGGGACCTCATAGAAGTGGAGTCATGCAGTATTTGTGTTTCGGTGACTAGCTTATTTCACTGAGCCTAACGCTCTCAAGGTTCATCTACGTGACAGCACATGTCAGACTCTCCTTCCTTTTTAAGGCTGAATAATATTCCACTGTGTGGCTGGACCACACTGTGTTTTCCCTTCATCCATCTAAGGACACTTAGGTTGCTTCCACCTCTTGGCTATAGTGAATAATGCTGCTATCAGAGCCTTTTCTGCATTCCTAAAACTGAAATTGCGGCCCAAACTTGGGGAGAAAACAGCATGGCACTCCAGAGCATGGGATCTGCTTGACCTTCAAACCCCTGATGGTCTTTAAGGAGAAAGACCTTGTCCTGCCTCAGGGTCATTACGTGAGTACCATGTCGCTGAGAAATGCTCCGACTCCACGCTGTTCTTGACATGCGCCCCCCACCCCATGCCACCGCAGAGGAGATGTAAGGACCGCCGTCTGCTTTCACCCTGCCACAAGGGTTCCCCATGAGGATTCTTACAACACATGACAGTGGTGGCATTTGGGATGCCACCGGCACCCCTGAGCCAGGTGCTTCATTTCTCAGGGGTGCTCTAAGTGAAAGAGGGCCCACCTCAGGTTTGATGACCATGGCATCCTCTAAGGTAATGGAGTCTGGCTTGTGAGTCGTCCTCATTCATTCATTCAACAAATATCCAATAAGAGCGCAGTATACATCAGTCGCTGGGCTGGGTGTACTAGATACAGATATGCATAAGAATCCCTGCCATGGAGGAAATGACCAGGTACTACGGGAGACACATGCACACAAACAGCCAAGCACAGTGACATAAGTCCTAGGATGAAGTTATGAACAGCATGGTAGGTTGTCCAGCTCTGGCTTCTCGGCTGTAAATTCAGAGAAGGTTATGGCGAGGATGGCTACCTTAACAATCAGCCTCATTTAAAGATGAGAAAACCGAGGCTCAGGGAGAGTAACTGATTACTAAGGACGTCAGTTGGTTGGTGGTAGCCCCGGGACAGGCATGCAGACCTTTCATGATTAGTCTGGTTCTTTCCTGAACCAGTTTGCCCATTTCTGTGGTCCAGGTCAGAGCTGGCCTTGGGCTTTGTTTTGCTGGGCTTTGAAGAGACGCTGATCTCCAGAGTTTTTGTTAGAAATCCCACTCTTCCTCCATTGAATTCTTTGCTGAAATGACACAGTGTTTTAGACACACCCTTTCTGATGCATGAGTCTTACCTCATCTCCTGTGGGACAGTAGCTAGAGAGTAGCTGCAAGATTACCGAATGGGCAGTTTGCATAAACAAAATCCCTCAGCCTTGCTCTGTCCTGCCACGAGGGGTTAGCATGAGCTGATTCCAGGGAAATCGTGATATCCATCAGAGCATGCGACATTTCACAGAGGATCACGGCTATATTCAGAAGTGCCCTGACTCCCTGGGAGCACACTTTGTCTTTTCACTGTGTCTGTGTCCTGTCTGAGGTATTCTGATGGACATCTGATGGACACCTGCAGGTGTGTCTACCTGCCCAGCATCCATTCCCTCTTATCCTGGTAAGAGGACCTTGATCTTCCTTCGAAGACTCACCATCTTCTATTCCCACCGTCACTCCAAATGCATCCAACACCGTCCATGTGGGAACATGGTCCAAACCAGACAAATTAGACTCTGGCGTTTGGACATCAAGCTGAGGGCCTCAAGGTCAGAAAATGGCTCCATTTTGTTAGTCACGAGGGCTGAGCCCAGAGGAGGCTGCCTGTTCGTTCTTGCTACCTAGTCTCCGCACCCCACCTCCAACTGTGGGCTTTGAGCTGTCTTTCTATTTTGTGACCCTCCATGTTGTTCTGTGTGACACGATTTTGCTTTAGGTGGCTAGAGTCTACTCCTGTTATTTGCAATTACAGAGCCCTGACTGACGTGTGCTGACACTGGTCAGGCAGACGAGGGTCAAAAAACCAGGAGCAGAGGGGGAAGTTAAAGGATGAGGGGCCAGATGTGAAATTGAAGAACCAGTTCAGTGTCAGTGGGGAGCCACAGAGAGATGAGGTTTAGAGTGAACGGGAGAGAAAAACCGGATCCAGGGATTAAAGTTACCAGGAAAGTGGAAGTATGTGAATTTACCCAGTTTGGACCCTTGGAGTCCTCGTATGAACAGTGGGCACAGATGGATGGGACTGAGAAATCTTTGAATTCACCTTCTCCAGGACCTGGTTTCCTCTCCTGCACTTGGGATCATATGAATTGGATCGTTCAACTGTGAGTTTACGCAACCCCAAGTACTGGGGTCTAAGCGTGGTCTAACCGTGAGGCTAAGTTCTGGCTCAGAGCTCCTGATGACCTCCTATACCCGTCCCAGGATGAGGCAGATGGGGCAGACACATGCCAAGTCCTGATAGGGTAGATCTCTTTCTGGGACCGAGCAATAGTTGTTTACAAGGCAGTGTGACATAACAAATGTAGTTCACATCCCAAGTGACCGGGCCTTTTCTGGCCCTGCCTTCCAGTAAAATGTCCAAGATTCTGAGCCCAAACACCCATCCTTCATTTGCTCTGCTCCCTCCCATGTGTCCCCTTCCCTCAGCTGGGTCAGAACCTGTCCAGGCTCCCAGGCCCCTGGGGCAGGCTGGAGCCCCCCTTGCCCTGGCCCATTCCTTCCAGGGAAAGAATGACCTTTGGCCTGGAGCTCTGTTCCTCCATGGATGACATCGCTCTGTCTTGGACGGATTTTCCTACAGTCACATCAAGAGCAGTCCGGATTAATCAGAAGTTTGGTTAAACTCTCAGAAAATTGGGCTTCTAACCATTTCTGGGTCACTGACCTCTTTGAAAATGAGAAGGAAGCTATGAACACTTAAGAACACACACACACCCCACGCAAAATTCTGTCCACATTTTTGGGGTGTTCCTGGGACCTCCCATCTGGTCCTCCCTTGGACTCTGTCTAAGACACATAGCTGTCTCTGGACCCGCGAAATTCTCCCATTCCATCCCCAGGGTTACTCACACAGGTGGTAGCTCTCCTGCTGGAAGGACCACTGACTGTGTGGATCCACGTGCTGGATGCCAGAGGCTGCCCTGGTTCTAAGGGTCATCAACAAGTCTTCAATGGGTCAATGAAGGAACACGAGGATTCGCAAGGAAAGCTCTAAATGTCACCTGGATAATCATTTGAGAGGGTTGGGTGGGTATCATCCCCAGGACACTCACCTCCTTGAGGTAGAACCTCAGACCCAGGCTGTATCAGTCCCAGCCCAGGGCCCCGAGGAAGAACCCCTCAGGCCTGCTGTGGGCACACTGGCTCAGGTGCGGGGGGGGACTGGGGCTCACCTTACACTCAGCGGAAACACACATGCACACACAGACACACACGCACACACACACACACATTTCAGATGCACTTAATACGTGTATTGGCCTAATGCAAAATGTTCAAATGTGAAAATCAACAGCTGACTGAAACTAAGATCAAAGCATCTGGGTCTTAATAATAAAAAGAACAAAATTCAAAAGTATTTAAACTTGTATTTAAAGGTTTATTTATTATTACACTTTTATTACAATTTTAAAGATTAAAATGTTAAGTTTGATGATATAGACTAGGAACAAGGATCTTTCAGGGCTGCCAGCCCTTCCTCATGCCCTCCTACTGCATGTTTGCAACATGAAACAGAGATAAACGTGGTCCCCTAAACTGATGTGTTTCCAGCTGACTTCAGTTAAAAGCAAGGACTATGTTCTTGTTTTTTCACACACACACACACACACACACACACACACACACACACACATACACACTGTATTTTATTTTTACAAGAGATAAACAAACTGACACCAAGCATTGTAAATGGGTGACCACAACAAAAGCAACAATGACTGCAATTACCAAACACGAAACACACTCACACTAGGTCATGATATCGACGTTCAGTCCAGGAATCCTCCACTGTAACAGCTCCTTTACTTTGCAGTGAAAATTGATTTGTATATTTTTTACCTCTGAGTCCTTGTGGGATTTTTTCTTTCTATTCAAACAAAGTCACAAAAATTATAATCATCCTCATCAGTTCACTCAGTCCCATGTGATTAACTTTTTTTTCATCTTGATCTTCTGTTAGCACTTTGACGAAATCATCAGTTTTCCATTAGAGTTCTGAAAATGCTTCTTCATTCAGCTCAGCAGTACGGTCAGTTACCAGAAATCTGTGCTCGTCAGAGTCTTTTCCGTGAATTCCTTGAAGATGAAACCCTTTCATAGGAACATTTTTGCAAAAGCATCAGAGTACACCCAGAACGGTCTGCAAATGACAAAAGGCTTAAAAATGACCATGGTTAAAGATTTGATGAAAATTCGTAATAATGCAATTGACAAGGAAATTTACTTATTTCTGAGATATACATTTTAAAGTAATAACTAGAATTATGACTTATAACATTATACCAGAACATATAAGATTTTTAGAAATTTCATGTCATGTCTGAAACATTTATATTAACATATTTCCATACAAATAACCCAAAGGAAGTTTAGTATTAGTTGTTTTTTCTTTCTTTGTTTGTTTGTTTATACCCCTGGTTCTTATTAGAAGGACTATATTATGCTGTTTGTGGTGTCTGGATTAGTCCTGTGGGCTGAAGATCCTGATTTTGGAGTTTCGCCTCCTCATAATACTTTGAGATAGCAAATGTTGACATTCTGCTTTCAATTTGTCCATATAAGGTGTGAAGAATTCTCAAATAGGATTTTTTTTCTTGAAAGATCATGGCCGAAGTGGGATTGAATAACAAAAATAAAACTACAGCTATTTATTTTGTTTCTGGTATAATACTAGTACCCAAACAATTCTACAAAGGTTAGAACCATGATATAACTAACTTCTGTTTACCTGTCCACATTTACTATTTAAGTTTCCTATGAATATTTTTGGCTCAGAAGGCTTTTAAACAATGTTATTCTGAATATTATCTAACACATAGCCTCTTTCTAGCCAATATCTTCCAATCTATTTCCTTATTTAACTACAGGAAGACTTTCAACAGTTTTGTATATAAAATTAATAGATTCCAAATGATCATTTATTACATTGTTTTTGCAATATTATACATTATTATATATAGACTGGTGGAATTTTAAATCGACAGTGTACACGGAGACTTTTTTCTGGATTGCATCTACAAAGGTTGTCTACGTTTGAAAGTGAATGATTAACAATAAATCTGGATGTTATGATTTGTCCATGTTGTAAAACAGGTTAGACAGGATAATAACTTCCAGGACCACCTAATCCTTGATCCACACAAGCCTGAGAAGATAAAAAGGATGTTGAAATAGGCATACACCTAACTGGCCTTCTGAAGGTCAAGACTGAAGCCGAAACTGAACACTGGAGTCTGTCCCAAAGCTGAATTTTGGTGCATTCTGGTATGTATGTGTGTGAAACGCTACTTACTCTTGCCATAGACCTACGATTTCTTTTACCATTGTGCTTTATCCTATGCTCCACGCCAGTCCGTTCAATGAATGCTGGCCATCACCTTCTAAGTCAAGTTCACAACCCACAGTTTGAAAAGCACTGGAGGATGCTTTCTAAATTCTGGCTCACTTCCTTTGTGCTTTAAAATATCCCCAGGAAGGCATCATCCCATGATCAGTCTCACTCCTGCATCCCCATCTTCCTTCCCCGGGCACGTGTTGAGCATGCATTTTTGTCAGGAGCAAATGTGAAGACCTCACCTCTGTCTCTAGGAATACTCTAGCGAGTGAGGAAGTTACCACAAAGGCTACTCTAAACATGGCAATCCCATGTTTAGGATAAGCGTGGCATATCACAGGAGCTAAAAGAAGGATGTCTCTCCTAGGGAGGGGTTCTGGCTGTCTCCCTGGGGAAGGTGACATCTGAACTGAGACTTGAAGATTGCATAGGAGACGCCAGGTAGAGGGAAAGGAAGGGCAGGGTGGGAATGGGAGCTGGGGCAGAGCTGGAGAAAGCACGCTCTGAGCCTGAGCATCTCCCAGCCGTAAGGTCTCTGGGACCTTGGAAATATTCCTCTCCCTTCAGCAGGGAGGGGGCTGCTTCTCCCCCAGTCCTGGGAACCTGCATTACAAGTGGGGCTGTGAGATGGCTTTTGGGACTCTGAAGAAGTTAAGAGACCTGAGCTGGGAGGGGCTGCCAGCTGGCTCACTGACCTTCTTCCCCAGGGAGTAAGCCCTGGGGAGCACCTGGAGCTGTGAGCCCTACACGAGCAGAGACCTCTTTGGGGATTATCCCAGTGGGGACTCTGAGAACACTCACAATAAACACTTGAAGGGAATCCTTCTGGACACTGTGTGACAATAAGGACACAAGCATTCTTAGGGTTGCCAGTTGTGTCTTCTTGTCCCAAGTCCTGGGACAGAGAGAGTCCCCAGGTGCTGCATGGGGACCATCACAGCTCTGGTAAAGCCAGTGAGTGGGTCCAAGACACAAAATACACTATCACAAGTCAGAGGAATACTGACTCATCCTTAAAGAAAGACGTCCTGCTTGCAAGGACCGTCAGGAGGAGTGTTATTGGGAGGAACGGGCGTCAACTCTGAGTCCTGCAGCCTGGGCTCCCCAGCCGCCCGCCCGCCGGGCCCCTCTGTGTGCTCCCTGGGTCCCCTGCCATGTCCACCTTTTCCTCCAGCTTGCAAAGCAATGCATTTCTCCAGGGCTGTCCACTTCTAGCCTTGACCTCACCCCGGATACGGTCAGGGCGGGGCTTTGCCAAGGCTGCCCCGGAATCATTTGTTAACGTTGACACATGTGGTGTATCAGTAAGGAACTGGCTCATTAATCACTAGAACACTTCCCCCAAACAAATCCATCAAAGGAGCAGAAAGTGTATATAGTGTTGTCCCCTCGGCCAGACCCAGTTCAGCTGTTCCTGGTGCCGAGCAGATGGCTGAGGTGACACCTCCCTCACCCTGTGACAGTTTAAAATAGCCCAGCAGACTGTGTTTATTATTGGCACCCAGGCTGATTAGACGACACGATTCATCTGCATTGAAAGATATCATCCACATGAATAATAAAGTGCTTTTGCTATTAAACATGATTCTCTGGGATCTGGTGATGTCACACTTAGAGATTCCCATCCAGCCTGATGCTGGGGGCTGGGAGGGAGGAGGGTGAACCTTCCGGTTCGAGGACAAACTTCAATGGAGAGATCTGATCCCTCTGGGGCATCCTTATACTTACTGCAGAAATGTAACTCACATCCATACACCTATGTCCAAATTTATCTCATCTACATATTTTCATTGCCAGCACAACCACCTGGTGATGGTGAGGCCGAAACCCTCTCACCTGGGTGCTGCGTCAGCCCCTGTCTGTCCTCCTGCCTTGACTCCACTCCCTGAAGTCCTTACGTCACTCAGCAGCTGAGGGAGCTTGAGAAGGGGGAAGGAGCCATGGAAACTTCGAAGGAAGCCAGGGGTTCCCAGTATGGGTTGCAGACTGTGACAAAAGATCCTAGCTACATAAAAAAATGTGTGGAACGACTGCAGTGAAAGGCAGAGGGGAAAAGGAGGTGCTGACCCAAGTGACTTTGGAAAAAAGTGGATTCTGTGAGGTCAAAGGCAAAAGGGACTGTACACAAGAACTGCACATACAGAAGACATACAGATGGCCGGCAGGCACATGAAAAGATGCTCAACATTGCTGATCCTCAGAGAAATGCAAACTAAAGCCACAATGAGATATCACCTCACATCTGTCAGAATGGCTTTTATCAAAAAGTCTACAAGTAACAAACGTTGGTGTGGATGTGGAAAAAAGGGAACCCTCCTATACTGTTGGAGGGAGTGTAAATTGGTGTAGTCATTATGGAAAACAGTATGGAGGTTCCTTAAAAAACTAAAATTAGAGTTGCCATATGATCCAGCAATTCCACTCCTCTCTCTATATATCCTAAGAAAACAAAAACACTATTTTGAAAAGATATATGCACCCCAATGTTCATTGCAGCATTATTCACTATAGCCAAGAAATGAAAGCAACCTAAGTGTTCATCAACAGGTGAATGGATAAAGATGTGGAATATTACTCAGCCATAAAAAAGAATAAAATTCTGCCATTTACAACAATGTGGATGGACCTAGAGGGTATTATGCTTGGTGAAATAAGTCAGACAGAGAAAGACAAATACTGAATATTTTCACTTATATGTGGAATCTAAAAAATAAAGTGGATGAATACAGCGAAACTGAAACAGCCTCACGGATATAGAGAACAAACTAGTGGTTACCAGTAGGGAGAAGGAAGGGGAGACAGGCTAGATGAGAGTATGGGATTAAGAGATATAAACTACTATGTATAAAATCAGTAAACAACAAAGGTATATTGTACAGCATGGGGAAATATAGCCATTATTTTGTAATAACTTTAAATGGAGTATAGTCTATAAAAATATTGAATCACCATGTTGTACACCTGAAGCTAATATAATATTGTAAATAAACTATACTTCAATTAAAATAAAGAACCGCACTCTAGCTGGTAAAGCTGTTCAGCACAGAGGTGCAGGTTAACCACTCTGAAACCACTGTCCATGTCTAGTAACTGAATAATTAGGTAAATGGATGGCAAATGGTGGGGCTTGTTTCTCGCTCTTGGAGTTGGACGTTAGAGATAAGCTAGGGCAGGGGATGGAGTGATCCGGGTGATGTAGGATGAGAGTTGAAAACATCAGTAGGAACTCATGTTTAGTCTAATACAGATTCAGAAGGATAAATACAAAAGTAATTCTTTAGATATGTGTACTATACTTGGGTTAGTATATACACATATGTTGCTAAGCTCTTCCTGCTGAGAGAGCCCAAAGGAATGACACCAGAGTAGCATAGCAATGAGCTCACCCAGCACCCAGATCTTGGTTTCTAATACCATTCTCAGATAAAAGAAAGATGGGATCCTTGGAAAATTGGTTGATTCTAGGGCTGGGGTAGAAAATATATAAGAAGAATCTGGAGTATCTTATAGTGACAGAAAGTAAGGAATTTTCAAAAGACAAATTGGGAATAATGAACAATAATGTATAGATATTGGTCAGTTAGTGGTGACAAAGGCATCAAACTAATGGAAGAATGTCAGAGGATATGAGAACCCTCTATACTATCTTTGTAACTTGTCTGTAAGTCTCAAGCTATTCTACGATAAAAAATGTTTTGAAAAAACCTGTAATGACACCCAACGCTCTTAACTCTTCCTTTCTCTATGCCCTCCTCCGTTTTCTGACTTCCTTGCTCATTTCTCTCCAGTCACATGGCCCTCCTTTCTGGTCCGCCTGTCTTTACCATCCCAGGTCTCCTGAACTTCCAGGACTTTCCATGTGCTGTTGCCTCTTCTTGAAATGCTCTTCATCCTGTGTCTGGCTCCTTTTCCCACAACAGGTCCCGGCTGAAATCTCACTTCCTCAAAGAGATGATCCTGGGCCACCGAAGCCAAAGTGGTGTCCTCCATCACCAGATACCCCTACTACACACACACACACACACACACACACACACACACACACACACACACTGGTATTCCATCATTCCATCACCTTGTTTATATTTTTCATTGCACTTACCATTGTGTTTAATAATCTGGCTTATTATCTGTCTTCCCAATAAGATGTTAAGATCTCAGAAGAAGGTGTATTATCACTAAGTACCCAAAAGTACCCAAAATCTAGCTCAGCGCCTGCTTAATACAAATCTGCTGAAATAAATAGATGAGAGTGTTAATTAATAAAACATGCTCTGACAGTCATCAACTTTTATTTGTTACACACAAAACTACACATCACAGGCTGTCCTCATATGGCAAATGGGGGACAGTTCCCAGACTCCCTGCTGGGACTAGTCTGTCCCCCGGGGAGGAGGTGATCCCTGACTATCAGGAATTATCTAACTTGAAATCGTCACGTGATTAAAATTCACCCTGGCAGCACACAGAGACACAGGACACTTTGCATGTCACTACAATTAGCCCCCATACCTGTTATCCAGAATCTAAAGTCAAATAAAACCCCCAGTACCCTAAGAACAAGGTAATGTGGGGTAGTCCAGCTTCCATGTTGCTGCTGTGTGGGTGTCAAATGAAAATGATATGATGAGCGGAAATGAAAGGCAACGAATGAAAAGGTACTTTGAGGGGGATAATATGATCAAAACGTGTGAAAAATGAGCTTTTAAAAAGCAACATTGTGTTTCCTGCTGCTCACACGATGAATGACTCCAAGTTAAACTCAAGCTGCCATTCTTCTGTAGCACTTTGTTGTGTTAGGGTCACTCTGCCCCACTAGACTGAACTCTTTGAGGGCAGGGACTGTCGCTGATGCCCCCGAACTAGCGCAGTGTTGGCTCAGAGAAGAATCCGCGTAAGTCTCCACTGAAGGCACACCTAACTCAACATGCCCCAAATGGGACCCCTGACCTTCTACCCCAACTCTCTTCTGTTCCCTGATTCGAGCACGGGCGCCACCATCCACCAAGCTGTCTAGACCAGAAACCCCAGCCTCTTCCTACACCCCTCGTTCATGGCACCTGAACAGTCTTCAGGGTCTGTCTTACCTCCTGGACTGTGTGAGGTTCTCAAATTTAGGGAGCGAATCGTCCATCTCTTTATCTCTAGTAATTAACATGTATCTGGCACGTATCTGCTGAATCAAGGTTTGTGCCCTGCGTGACTGGGGCGTCGGACTGAAGTGAAGATTTTAATAGGGTTTGAAGTCATGCTCTGCACTCCCAGAGAGCATTTGACTCTCAGAAGATTCCACCCTGTCTCTCTAGCCAGATTTTAAGTTACCTCAGGACAGGAACTCCTTCTCACGCTCCACAGAATCCCTTTGTCATCACCAGCCTCCCACATAGCTGTGTCCTCATTGAGGAGAAGAGATGGCAAACAACTCACAGCCCTGAGTGGTCTGAGATGGAGGAAGAGAGAGCTGCTGAGAAGGGCGTCACCATCCATGGATTCTGCATGGAGCTGGGATATGGGGACCACAAAATTCCACTTTCTACAGCTGAAGACCATGCCGTAAACCAGTACTTCCTGTAAAAGGTTAATAGTCTTATACATTTTTTCCCAAAAATATATTTAATAATTATTTGATTTCTTAGTAGCAGGTAATAACTAAGATGGACTAAGTCAGGAGACTAACTAGGAATTTTCTGGGTCAACAAATGATTCTCTCAATTTAGGAGCCAGTTCAGAGATCTCTGATCAGCCACCACGAAGGAGTTCTCAAGACTGTGGACCGAAGAAAAAGAGCAACCAAAGATTGGGTGGTGGTACATCCAGGGAAACAGACGTGGGTAGTAGTATCTCAGAGATCCCAGCCTTATTTCTGGAGTCTGCACTTCAGCTGAGGTCCGTTCCCTCATCCCAAATGTCCGAAAGCATCTAATAGAAATAAAACACTATGACTTCCAGGGGTCGGCTGAGACCACTGGCTCAGGGGAGGGGCTGGGAGCCGGGCTGAAGTCGGAGCTCATCCTAAACAGATCATTCATTTACCCAACCGATTTTTTTGACCAGCAAATAGCTACTTGGAGAACTTCTTGGTCTTTGAAACTATCCCATATATTTCTTTTGTCACTCTCTCTTTGTTTTTTTTTCCTGGCGCAAAACCCTGGGAAGAAGCCTTGAAAAGAAAAGGTCCTCTGAGTTATCAGCTAACTCAGGAGGTGGGGAGACTGCAGTGGGGCAGATGGAAGGAAATGGCCCAGTTCCTGGCCTCCGTGGGAGGGACTCAAGGGCACGCCAGGAAGCCGACAGCCAATAAGGGAGGAGTGAGCTTGGAGGGTGCAGGGGTCATGCCTTGGAGGCCCAATTCAGATGAAGTGGACTATTCATTGTAATAGAGTTTTACAGAGTTACAGCAGAGTCATGGTCACAAAACGCATGTACTTCATTTCCTGGCTTTCCCGTGCCCTCCCTCAGCTGTGCCTGAAGATCCTGGGTTGTGGCTGCCTCTCGTGTTTCTTTTGCCCCACCCGTCTGTGGCTCAGTGCTTTTGATTTATGGTTCGCTCTCTGCCCTTTGGTGCTTTAGCAGAAGAACCTGCAATGCCACTATGGGTGAGGACCCCAAACAACTGATCTTTGTTCAAATTTTGCCTTAAATCCAAATGGACTGTGACCGTGTATAGTGGGCAAGATTCCTGGGCTTTGTGACGTCTGTTTTGGCTGCTTGGAAGCCTATTGTGTGCCCTCTATTTTCTTTTCCCGTTTTCAGATAAGTGAGGTTATAGGACAGCCGACTCTGGATAACAGAGGCCAAACCTGGTATTTCCAGACTGTAAAGTAAACGGAGACTAGGACATTTCTAGGGGACCCAGGCAAGTGAGGCAATGCACAGCTGCAACATCTGGCCTTATAAAACTAAAGATAACACCCCATAAAATGTATTTTATTCACTTATTTTGACAACTGAAATGCACTTTCCATTACACATGACTCTGTAAGTCTTGCAGGTGCAAGACTCCTGCTATTATACGGCTGCCGGCTTGACGATGTTTTAGTCACATGGATTCACCATGGCCCCTCTTCCTCACCGCCCCCAGTGGTCTGGAAACCCTGACTCCTCCACTCCCGATATAGCCTCTGCTTAGAAGGCCTTTCTCCCCTCTTATTTATTGCAACTCCATTTCTCCCCTTGGACCTCCCTCCCAAAGCCACTCTCAGGTGATTCCACGTGCTCTCATGTATGAAGAGTCTGCCATCTCATCTACACTTCCTACCCTTCCTTTTCTCGGTTATTTATCCAGTTTGAGTCAATGCTCCATATTCATAGAGAACATTCATACCAGGTGCTTGACTCCCTTTCTACCCCAAAATCCATCGCCGTTCGGGATGACTTAAATGACCTTTAGGCTTGACCAGCTGGACGTTGTTCTTTCAGCTCCTCGACTCAGTGACATCTTCTTCCATTCAACTTTAGGTAATTGGTCTCAGGGCCATATCTCAGACTTGCCCCTAGAATTTCCCCACTTCTCTAATCTTAAATTCCTCTACGTAAGGAATGTTCTGACCACAATGTGTCATCATTCCAGCTCCCTTGTTCTCTAGCTCCCCTTATACTTGTTGAAGACCCAGCAAAACTTGTGAGCAGTTAATCCTTTGGTCTTCTCTCCATCTACCTGCTCCCCTCCCTCCCTCTCACCTCCACTGTCCTGATACACATATCAGACCTTGGACTGTCATACATTCATGTTCTTACCCAGACCCAAAAGCTCTTCCCTTCTTGTCCTTGTCATTCTATCCACTCTTCCAGCAAAACCCAGTCATGATTTCACCTCTACTCTGCATATCTCGAGGCCCCCAGGACTGAGCAGCACACTTCTGGGCTGTGTGGTTAGCTCTCTGTATGGCCCTGGCCAGCCCCTTGTCATGTTCTGTAGAGGGCTAGAGCAGCTCTCTCAAATATTTACCATTTCCCCAAACTCTGATCCCTCCTCCTTTGCCCCTCCACTTTGAAAAGACCATCTTGGCTTTAACTGAGAGGTACCATTGGAGCCTCAGAACCCTCCCAGCTTTCTTCCTGCTTCTCTGGATTATATCTGCATCACAACACAACCTGGCATCTTTGGTCCTTTCTCTCATTTACAAAAGATGAGTTGTCTCCTGCAAGAATGACCCGCTACTTGTGTTCTGTATACCATTCCTTTGGCCTCACTAGAATTTTGTATCCCTCACAGTCTTTCCATCCTGGGTCTGCAATCTCAACTGTTGGCTCTTCTTACTCACCTTGTGAGTGTTCTCAAGACTCTTTCGTTATAACAGTAGGATAGTTAGAAAAGGTGTTGATAAAGGGTATTAGGATAAAAATGATCATGATAAAAATACTTGTATGCCTCTGTGATCTATTATTATTGGTAATAGGACCTGAGCAATTTGCTTAATCATTGTATACTTCTGAAAATAGCAATTATTCATTTAATAGGAATTATTAAATGAGCTAATAGTTTGAACACACTTAAAACTCTACTTGACATCTAGTAAGTCTTTTGTTGTTATTATTATTTCAGGAATATGAATTTCAGTGGCAATCAGAATTAGAGATTTTGTGGAAGGAGACTTGCAAATTAGAAATATGTGTATGAAAATATGTCAAGAGCTTAAAAATATTAGAAAAGCTTTTGGTAAATTCCTTTAATAATCGTACTATTCTTTGAGCTGGCCTTAGTAAGGCTAATTTTACTGAGAAACAGTAGAACTCACATTTTAAACTGTGACAAAAGAATGGTGGACTGAATATATTTGCCTTTAAGTATAAAGGAAGTAAGAAATAAGCATCAGAATGATGTGAGCATTAGAAAACATTCTCTTGAAAACAAAAATAATGATACATGAATACACATAATGTTTGGCTAAATAAAAATAAATAAATAAGTTCATTAAACAAGCCCTACACACACATGAAAAAACAGAGAGAAAAGAAAAAGGGATATTTTTTATTTTTTATTGAAGCAGAGCTGATTTACAATATTGTGTTAGTTTCAGGTGTACAAGAAGTGATATTTAGAGGGAAATGATGCCTTGGCCTGTCATTCACTTTTCTATGTTCCTATCCTAAAATAAACTAAAAACCAAAGAAAGAGAAAAAAAAAAATGTTTTTGAAATATTTGTGGCCAATCCAATTCCGGTCTGTTTTCAGCAAGCTTAATTTAAAACTCATCCATTCAGTAGAAAATGGTCTGGTGGCTAAATGAAACCCTGTAATTTGGAAACAGAAATGGAAACAAACACACCAATGAGTGAGTGTCCTATTTGGCAGAAAGCATTTATCGCAGACTACCCAAAATACTCATTCACCATTTCAGGGCAAAATTATACTTCTTAAAACACAAATGTCTCTATGTGTGAGGAATGATATTGTCTTTCTTAGGAAGTCAAATGCTCCTGGCCATCCGTTGTAGACACCGTGGTATCTACAGACAGTGCTGGACGGGCATCGCTGCCATTCTTTCAGCACTGTCATGGTGATGACTCCTAATTTGTAAAGTCCAGATGAGGGTTACACGAGTTCATGTAAGAAGCATTCTTAGAACAGTGCTTGGTGCACATGTTATATATAAGTGCTACTATTTTTGTTATCAGAACGTGTCCAAGGGGACTTCCCTGGCGGTCCAGTGGTTAAGACTTTGCCTTCCAATGCAGGGGGTGCAGGTTTGATCGCTGGTCGGGGAGCTAAGATCCCATATGCCTCGCGACCAAAAAACCAAAATGAAACGTAAAACAGAAGCAGTGTCGTAACAAATTCAATAAAGACTTTAAAAATGGTCCACATCAAAAAAAAAAATCTTAAAAAAAAAGAATGTGCCCAAATATTAACATGTTTTCAAAGTTGGTTGTTTTCAATGAAGATTACCTGTCAGTGCAGGATGGTCAACAATGACTGTCTTCCTGAGATTAAGCAAGAACTGTCTTCGGATGGTCCTGTCTTTCTGTCTAATTTACAAGCCTCATTTACACAAACACCATTAAAATGAAAACCTGTGAATGATCCAAATCCTAAATCTGTGTAAAACTGTGTATTTCATGCCTCAAAACCAAGTATAGCAAAAGAATTCTGTTGCCCTTTTGACTAAAACTATTTTATACAGAATTTACTCTTAGAGTAAGTACAAAATTGTGGTTCAAATTATGCCTTTTAATTCCAAATATAAATTTACGCTTCAAATCTGGTGAAGGTTTTACAAAAGAGAAGTGGGTATTAGTATTGGAATAATTGATCTATCTTTCTACTGTGTGAGAGCTTCATACAGGTCGTAACATTTTTAGGAACTAAAGCAATCCCTGCATTTGCTAATCTTATTTATTAACTATCAAAATGTCTCCAGGCAATAGAGCCATAGATTACAAATTAACAACAGGTGATTGCTAAATCTACTACTTTTCGAATTTGAACATTTTCCTGTAGTGCTGTAACATTATTTTTAATTAAATATACATTTTCTTAAATAGTTTCTCAATGAGTATTTAAAGTTCTTCACGGTAATAGACCATAAATCTAGTTTACTTAGAATATTTTATGGTACCATTTGCATGTATAACAGGTTTTATTTTTCCCCCAAATGTGTGGGTTTGGTTTATAAAATGCTGCTCACTGGAGACTTGTTGATTGTGAAGAGGTAGATTCTATGTAGATAACTGGAAGAGCCATATTACCACTGAACCGATGAAAGTTCTACAAATATGTTAAACATTAAAGTTTTTGATTTTAAAATAAAACAAAAATACAGCACACCAAATAAATAAAATAGCAATAACAATTAAACTATATTAAGGCAGTAACCATTGATACAGTACGCTGATTTCCATTCAACTTTGATTCTAAATTATCCCCACAACATTATTATAATCATGATGACAATTATGATATGATGAAGATGATGGAAGAAAAGAGGAAGAAGATGTGTACTACTGGAAAAGGAAAACCACTCTTGGGCTCTTTTCAGAAATTCACAAACCTTTCCTTAATTGTATCCAAACGTTCCATCTGTGGTTAAATCTGTAGTAACCTGATGGCTGTTTTGTAAGTTTGAATGAACTAAGCTTTTCTGAAGGTACTTTTTTTTCACAGTTTTGAACAAAGTGCAAAGCGAGTGATCTTTTTTTGAAGGAATTTTGCCCTCCTCGCAGGGGTGCAGCCAACCATTGTGGTTTTATCTGAAGTTCCAGCTTTATTCATGAAAGACACTGATTTTCTTTGCCTCCACAGTAAGTTTTGAATTGTGAAATTTCCTCCAAGTTCAGACCCATTTGATGATGTCCTGAGCTCTCCAGGGTCCCTTCAGAGAGTCCCAGTCCCTGGCAGTTCTCCGGATGGAGAAGAACCAAGTTAATTTCGGTCAGGCTGAGGAAACAGCTTCAATGCCTGACACCTTTCAAGTGTTCTCTGTCCAAGTTTCCTAATCCCAGGACTCTCAGGGCACAAGGATTCGCCCAACCTGTAATGCCAGTAGAGGGAGACCATCTCTCCAAACTTCCTCCCCAGCCCCCTGGCAAAGAGTACCATGGACAGTTGCTTTGATGGAAGTGAGACGCCAGGATCATGCTTGGTGGCCACCAGTGGGGTCAAGTTGAGAGCAAAAGCTTGGAAACTTTGTGGCAGAGAAAAGGGCGAGAACCTTCAAAGCAGCCCAGGAAGGGAACATCCTGGTGACAATGTCTCTAAGAGAAGGTACCAGAATCCACGGGCAGTAAAGCATTTTTCACACCTTAGAACACGTTTCCCGAGGCAGCAAGCTCTGCACCAGCGAGGACCCTATTCTCAATGTCTCAATGTCCCTGAGAAGGTTAGTTACTCAGGGCATTCGTCACACCCCTCACACCCAAAGCGGCTGGGACCCGAGGAAGTGAGGGCTGCATTAGCAACTTGTGAGAAGCATAAATGTGTCGCTTCTCCTGTCCACTTTATAAAAATTTTAAACGAAGGCCAAATACGTGAGGGTTTCAATAGCGACAGTTAACAAGACTTGTGATTCTTTATATATTCTTAGATAAGTTTAATGTCATCTAGAGAGTTTTTCTGTTTATTTGTTTCAGTAACAACTTAGGCAGAAGAAAAAGGCAATCTATCCAGTTCATTGAGGGGAAAATTTATTTTCAACCTGGCATTAGATAAGTATTTTCCCTATTTTGCTGCATCCTAGCTTATTAACCAGAGCGCCTAGATCCCATGTTTCAAGTTCTGCTCGATGAAGATGTTACTTGACTTACAAAAGTAGCCTTTATGAGCTGTGGCCCTAAACTACTGCAAGGGGCCCTCAGCTCCATAGGCATCTCATGAATTTCTGTCTCTACTTCAGATAATTAACATCTTTCAAGGGCTGGTCAATATCCACAGCGAGAGTTATGGTTGAGGAAAAACATAAAATGTTGAGAGATGGAGCAACCATTTACTGAGCTTCTGCTCTGGGCCAGGCACTGTGTTAATGCCTCACTTTTATGTAAAACAGGCCATTGCCCGGTGTCAATGATAAGAATATATTCTTCCCACATACAGATGGCCACAGGCACGTGAAAAGGTGCTCAACATCGCTAATTATGAGAGAAAGGCAAATCAAAACTACAATGAGGTAACACCTCACACTGGTCAGAATGGCCATCATAAAAATGTCTACAAATAATAAATGCTGAAGAGGGTGTGGAGAAAAGGGAACCCTCGTAACACTATTGGTGGGAATGTAAATTGGTGCAGACACTATAGAGAACAGTATGGATGTTCCTTAAAAAATTAAAAATAGAGTTACCATATGATCCTGCAATCCCACTCCTGGACGTATATCTGGAAAAGAAAAAACTCTAATTTGGAAAGGTACATGCACCCCAATGTACGTAACAGCACTATTTACAATAGCCGAGATGCAGAAGCAAACTAAATGTTCATTGACAAAGGAATGCATAAAGAAGATGTGGTATATATATATATATGTGTGTGTGTGTGTGTGTGTGTGTGTGTGTGTGTGTGTGTGTGTGTGTGGAATATTACTCAGCCATAAAAAAGAATGAAATAATACCATTTGCAGCAAACATGGATGGACCTAGAGATTATCATACTAAGTCAGACAAAGACAAATATCATATGATATCACTTATATGATACAAATGAACTTATTTATAAAACACAGACTCACAGACTTAGAATACAAATTTAGGGTTATCAAAGGGGAAGGGGGGAGGGATAAATCAGGAATTTGGGATTAACAGATACTCACTGCTAGATATAAAATAAACAACAAAGTCCTACTGTATAGCACAAGGAACTATATTCAATATCTTGTAATAACCTATAATGGAAAAAATCTAAAAAAGAATGTGTGTGTGTATGTATATGTATAACCGAATCACTTTGCTGTAAACCTGGAACATTGTGAATCAACTATACTTCAGTAGCAAAAAAGAATATATTCCTCCTAGAGGAAGCATTAGGTAGACCAAGATTCTTCATGTAAGGGCTCTAACAATCCCAAGATTTAAGCTCACCTGAAATGCCAGTTTGTGTCTCCCAAGAAGCAGCTGGATGCCTTTTCAATAGAATGCCAGGTTGCCTGGATTTATTGAGTGCTTGTCACATGTCAGGCCTATGCAATCCTCACAAAGCTCTATTGTCTCCATTTGACAGATGAAGAAACTGAGACACAAGAAGTTTGGTAAATTATCTGAGGTCACACCGCAAAGAAGAGGCAAAGCTGGGTTTGAGTCTAGACTTTGTGACTTCAAAGCCCCTCTCATAATGACCCTTATGAAGCTGCATGGGCCCCGTGTGTGTGTGTGTGTGTGTGTGTGTGTGTGTGTGTGTGTGATTTAACCATTAGAGATTAGAGACATAACAAAATATTATGTGACACTGGTGGGGGGGTCTTTGGGTAAAAATGGGAAATAGAGACTTTCTTCTCTATTTTTCTACAGGGGTCCTGCCAGCCCTTGTCCAGCACTGCCCACAACCCCCACACCAGCTCCAAACACAGCACAACACAACACAACACAGCACTCCCCGGCAGCCCGTCACCACCTGGAAGTCTCTTGAACTCTCTTGCCCCCTTAACTTCTCACTTTTGTGTCTTTTTTTTTTCTAATAAGAAATTCATAAGCTCTAGCTAATAGGCTATTCCTCCCAAAATACTGAATTCTATTTTATTTTTATTTTTATTTTTTTGCGGTACGCGGGCCTCTCACCGTTGTGGCCTCTCCCGTTGCAGAGCACAGGCTCCGGACGCGCAGGCTCAGCGGCCATGGCTCTCGGGCCCAGCCGCTCCGCGGCATGTGGGATCTTCCCGGACCGGGGCACGAAGAACTCGTGTCCCCTGCATCGGCAGGCGGACTCTCAACCACTGCGCCACCAGGGAAGCCCCTGAATTCTATTTTAACCAGGGTTTTCTGCAGACACATGCCTTGTTCCGGAGATAGAACTTGATGGACAAAAATTTCCCAGAGTGTGGCCCTCCAGCTTGACACACCTTTTGGTCTGGCCGTTGAGTCACTGCAATTCACTGTGAAATTGCTTGTCTCGACCACTAGGCTGCTCTGAGCAACTGCGTCTCTCTAGCGAGATTGTAGATAACTAGCTGTCTAACGAACGGTCTTCCAGGAAAATTCAGAGGGAAAATATACATGATTTATCACAAGACCTCTAAACTTGTAAGTAGACTTGGTATAGAAAGCATCCTGGATGTCTCCAAATGAAAGGGAGCATTTTGGAGAGTCGGCTTGATCCGTGAGCACTGGTGGTACTTTGACGTTTTCTGACCCTATAGGTAATACAGCTGCAGCACATAAGCAAAATAGCCCTGGGAAAGCTCCCAAGGCCTTTATCTGCAGCCTGGAAAGGACAGTGCGTAGCTGAACTTCCTTTCCTGAAGCAATTACGCTCCTGGACCTCTCCTGCTGATATCTGCTACTAACTACAAACAAGTTGAGTTTTCCTGGAAAAAAATGTCAATTGTTCCATATAGAAAAGATCTGCAGTAAGGTTCTTTATTGTATTATCTTCTTTTTTACTGTTTGCTTTTCCTTCTAGAATAACACAGCTTTATAAGGACAGAGGAGACCATGACGAAATAATTACCCCATGAATAGCCCAAAAAGGCCAGCTATGGTCTCACTCCCGTTCAAAAGTGGAAATAATACTTCTTTCAGCTGCTACCCATAAAATCTTTTTTTGATGTGAAATGTGACATGTAACATTTTTGCTGTAACAGACATTCTTCCATGAGGAAATTTCTCCCATGTCAACAGTGGCTTTTCAAAATTCCCTCAGGTAAGTCTTGCTTATATAACTTGCTTATATTTAGGGACACAGTGAAGCTCCTCCTCTAGTTAGCATCTGTTATAACTCTAGCACAAAGGCAATCAAGACTTTCTAAAAAATCTTTACTATGCAGCTTTCGGAGTGTGACTTTCTAAAGCTTATAAAACATAACCCATAGAAATGTATAGTGAGCGTATTTTGAAGATTTATTTAACTCATTCATGAGGGAACCAGAAGAATGAAAGCTGGTTGAAAGGCAGAGGCTACTGTCTATGATCAGTGGGGAAAAGAACGTTGAATAAACTTGCAAGGTTAGAAACAAAATGGGGAAAAAAAAACAAAGCAAAAAAATTTGGTCTTATCTTTTCCACTGGACAGAAATCATTTGCGCCTTATCTTTCACCTATATTGTTTTCACCCCCAAATCCATAGTAAGTAGTCAATTAGATTGAAAGAAGAGCTTTCTTCTAGAGCTTCAGATGCCCCTTGGATGGATTTGGTAAATTGTTAGATGTTATTCTAGTATGAGATTGAAAGACCACACAGTAATTTTTCCCCTTATTTCTAAGACTTAGATAATTTTTTAACACTTCTTTTCTGAGACAACTGCGCAAGAGAATCCTCGATGAAATGGGATTTTCTGGCCGGTAAATCCCAGCGCTTCGCTGAAGCCTCTTTCCACAGTTCCCGGCTTTCAAATGGAATTGTTAGTTGACTCAGGACAACATCAGCGCCTTCAGGGAGTGGCGTCAGTGGCCCTCAACGTGGAGACCGTTATAACAACACTAACGTCAGTATGGAGGCTTTGTTTCATTTTTTCACTTTAATTTATTGTTTCATATGTAGCCTTTGAAGCGATTTCTGTAGTTTAAAAGAAGCTTTCACGTACCTTGGTCTCTCTGCCCTCCTATCAGATATCTATAGAACAGCTAGCTTTCGTCCAGTTATTTATTACAAATATTTCATAAATAGACAAATCGTTTGGCTTTCTATTTCTCTATTTGCAGGAGTGCTGTACCAGACAAAATTCTTTCAAAAGAGAAGGAGACGGTAACGTGCCAAAGAAAACTGAGAGAAGAGTGTTGAAACGACAGATGTCCCCCTGAAATACCTGCCATCAATGGGCAGAATGTCCATCTGCCCGGCTGTGTGTCCGGGGGCGGCGCTTCTCCTGGGCACAATGGCCTGGCCTGAAAAGAGCAGTTAAAATGCAAATGGGGGGACAGACCCAGAGGGTATCAACCCCTCACATCTCTGAGGCTAAAAGACATCCTTTCAGAGGCTTCTGTTCTAATTGCAAACGCTCTTCCTTTGTTCCTCAAGGCCTGGGAGACAGTTCTGAGTTATGCCTCCCTCCCAGGCTGCCCCACCACAAAGGCCCACATGGCTTTTAAAGTGCAAAGAACCGATTTTGTCCACAGGCCTTAATGAGGGTTAAGTTTAACCAACATCACAGGGGATGCCCTGGGAAACTCCACCTACTGCTACGGACCTCATGAGAGGCCTGAGAGGCCATCAGTTTCTTTGTTTCAGTTGCTGTTTTTTTATTGGAGTCTAGTTGATTTACGATGTTGTGTTAATTTCTGGTGTACAGGAAAGTGATTCAGTTACACATATACATATATATCCATTTTTTCCAGATTCTTTTCCCTTATAGGTTACTATAAAATATTGAGTAATGTTCCCTGTGCTATACAGTAAATCCTTGTTGGTTATCTGTTCTTTTTGTAAGACCCGTTACCCAGAGTTCCCAAGAATTTGGATATTTCTGGGAAATCACCCCACAGGTCCCAGGGGTGATGTCAAATGATAACTGACCATGTTAAAACCTAAACTTTGATGGTATCTGCTTTTTCTTGAACATGTAGCTTTTACTCTGAGGGGGTCTAAGAATTCCAGTCCAAGGGATGTCACATCAATGTCCCTTGCCTTCCCTGGTCATCATGGCCCAAGGCCTGAGAGTCAAGCTTCAAAGCCCTTCTATTTCTCCCAGGTGGGATGGATGGTCCAGGGCTGGCCACCCCTGGTATGTCAAGTCAGGGTGGCATGTACAGAGCAGAAGCTGGGATAACCAGTTGGTGCCCTGGAACATGCAGCCTCGTGTGGTCACCAGGCACTGGAAGCCTCGGCTGGGAATCTCCCTCAGGGACTTTGGGGGCCCTTTTTGGATCCTTGGTCAACTTCTGAGTAAGTGCTCCCAAACTTCATGGCCAAGACGCTTCTAGGAAATGTAGGAGGAGATGGGCTTCAGCGCTACAGCAGTCGGTGACCTGAAAGGCATTTATTCAACATGATACAAACTGACCACATGACTCTCTTCTCTGGAAGCAGGAAGCAAATTCTCACGAGACCCTATTATTTTCTGATGACTGCTTCTTTGGAAACAGAACAGCTTCGGATTTTTAGTGCAAGAAACACGAAGAGTTTCCTTGGTTTGCTGAGCTTCAGTTAAAGCTAAATAAAAAAAGACACCAATGTGGAGACCTGCCTATGACCTTAAGTTGGTAGTGAAAAGAAATGATTAGAAGAACAACTGCTTATTTGATTTTTAATAATCCAAGTGACTCCAAGTGTCCCACCCCTCCCCAGCTGGGAATGGACCAAAAGTTTCATTACCACTCCTGCCCAAGCAATGTTGGTTCTCCGGCTCTGCTCATCCGGGACCTCTGCGAGGCAGCTTTCCTGTGACCAGGGACAAATCCCTGACCAATCCGCTCCCGTCCCTTCTACTCTCTCCTCTGCTGGCGTCTCAGTAGGAAAGAGCTTCGCTCAGTGCTGTAGTCCTCCCCCGGGTAAAAGGGTCCATGTAGGATGGGACCCTTTTTAGTTTTGTGTTACTCTGATAGGTGGTCTGCTTTTGGCCTCGAGTGTCCCAGCACGTTCCGCTAACACACATCCATCAACCTCTGGCCATAGGGACTCAGGTTGGCAGAGGTGGGGGGGCTGACCTCATAACATCCTCTCATTTTCCACATCATGAAGCAGCTGAGAGTTTTAGTCTATGCGCTCAGACAGGCAAGAAATAGCTTGTCTTCATTTCCCTCAAATTAATCTGAATCTGACTTCACAAATCCAACCCGCCGGACTGGAGAGAGCTGAGTCTCCTGTTACGACTGCCTCACCCCTACTTCCCATATTTCTAGGTTTACACATTGCCCACTACCGAGGGGAGAAGGGTCTCTGATATTCAATCTGTCACATGTGTGGTCTGGCAGCTCTCTGCTCCGTGCTCCTGTGGCACTGAAAGCCTTGGCCAAAGTGGAGGGTCCAGGGCTGGGACAGACTCTTCAATGTCCCCCTTGGCCTCTAGGAGGCCCAGCCTCCCCCTAGGAATGTGCACAGGGTGTAGCGTGCAGGTAACCCTTTCCCACAGGCCCTGTGGACATCAGACCTACTCTCAATCCAAGTAAAACACTGCGTCTCCTTTTCACCCTTCTCAGTCCAGGACATTTTCAACAAACTGAAAAAGAAGGAAAGATTGTCTCCAGGCAGCTCCAGGTCTCCCAGCAAATGTCCCTGTAGCTTGGAAGTACAGAGAAGCTACCTCTTCTTTTTTATTTGGTCACACTGCATGGCATGCGGGATCTTAGTTCCCTGACCGGGGGTCAAACCCGTGCCCCCTGCAGAGGAAGTGCAGAGTCCTAGCCACTGGACCACAAGGGAAGTCCTTTCGCCTTTCCTTGAAATGGGGAAGAACATGCACAGATTTAATGTCTCATACGAAATCCAGCAGTCAGCTACTGCTATGCAGGCAAGGAGATTACAGAGGCAGACCCTGGGGGTCTCAGAGGCATCCCCTCTCTGCCACTGCCCCTCTCTGTTCTGTGTCACAGCAGACTGGGTGCTGCAGGCTGTGAGTCCACAGCCCCCACACCTCTGTTTTCCAACTGTGTTTGGCCAGTGGAAGCCCGGCAGGAGGTGGGGGTGGGCAGGAGGGAGAAGGGGCCCAGGTGTTGCTCCTCCTGTCTTTGTTTGGGCAGCATCTCCCTAGACACTGAGCCTCCTTCTCCTGTGTGCCAGTTTCTGCTCCATCGGCCCCTGTGGTTCCAACTTCTGTCCTCTAAAGTCCCTGGGTTAAATTCTCTCTGTTTTGAAATTAAGAATAGCTGCTGTAGTCCTGACTGGATCCTGACTCGGCCACTTACCACTGTGTGGTTTTGGACAAGCCACTTTATCCTTTGTGCCTCGGTTTTCTCATCTGGAAAAGAGGTAATAGTAGGACCTTCTTTGGGGAATTTTGGGTGGCTTGGATGGGCTAATACTTAGCCCCTATTATTAGAAAAATCACACAATAAATAGTAGTTATTATAATCGGTACCAGGCAGTCCTGTGTGTGGACTGAATGGCCCCTGTAGGTGGTAACTGCACATTGAATTCACCAACTGTGAATCACGGAGTGAAAAAGGTGTTCCCCTTTCTGTTCTTTCTAAATACATCAAGGGTTTTAGTTCGTTTCTAGTAAGTCTTCATCACAACCCTAACTTCCAGTCTCCCCTTCCTTCCAAGAGAGAACAGGTCTCAGATGTCGGGGTAGGATCTGATAGCGTCATAGCCTTGCTCTGTTTACACGGAAGTTGTTTGTTTTACAGCCAGCTTCTACTGATGGCAAGTGATACCAGTTTTTCCTTTCAGGAGGTGATTAAAGAGCACTCTTAACAATGAATTCATTTACGCTGAAAAAAATGATCGGTTTGGAAAAGCATAGAAGTAAAAAACTGTGCATGTCTGGCGGTGCTCAGATGACCTCAGTTGGGAAGCCCTTTTCTGCAGAATATGTACTCTGGGGCTACACCACGAGTCAGGACACAGAGTAACAAAGACAGCTTCTACCTTCACGAAGTGCACAGTTCACAGCCAAGATCAACAGGGGTCAGATGACAGAACAGAATTAAATAGCAACTAATTTGTTACAGATGCAAATTCTATAGATGTTCAAAAATGTGGGGACCAAAGAGTGTTAGGAGAGGATGCAGGAGAAGACTAAGGGGATTCCTGACCGTGGATACAGGTGCAGAGGAAAGGGGCAGCACGTGGGTGAGGGGCAGCAAAGGAGAGGAAGTGTGATGGCTGGATGGGTTTTGAGTTTCTGGGGTAGAGTTCCAGTTCAGTGTCAGTGGGGTACTGGGGAATATTAAGGAACGTGATGACAAATTAAGGGGAGGAAATGGAGAGTTCTGCATCATTAAGCGTCAGCTTTGCAGGAGAAAGCAGTCCTTACAGAGTCATTCTGGGCAGTGACGAGCAGGCACTGTTTGAGGCAAGACCCTGTAGGCGTAGGAGAGTCCAGCTGGGAAGCAGATGTCCTCATCCCAGTGGGGGCCCATCCCTTACCGGCAGAGCAGGGGGGAGGGACCAGGTGAGGCAGGAGGAGGATCACGAAGGTCATCAGCCAAGGGCGCTCAGCACCACAACTCAGGGGTTAATATGCCTCTTCCGCCTCTTTCCATCTTGGCTCTCGTGAATGGTGCCGCAGGGGACGTGGCAGTGCTAATGTCTCTCTGAGATCCTGATTTGCATCCTTTTGGATAAACACTCAGAGACGGGATTGCTGGATCACGTGGTAGGTCTGTTTCTCATATTTTGAGGAAACTCCGTGCTGCTTCCCATAGAGGCTGCACCACGTTGCACCCCCACCAATAAGGTTCCAATTCTCCACATCCTCGCCAACACACGTCTGGTGTTGTTTTGATGATCACCGTCCCAGCAGGTGGGAGGTGTTGAGCATCTTTTCGAATACCAATTGGCCATCCATTGATGAATGAATGGGTAACAAAACGTGTTCTGTATACACAATGGACTTAAAAAGGAAGGAAATCCTGCCATATGCAACCACGTGGATGAACCTGGAGGACATGCTGCTCAGTGAAATAAGCCAGACACAGAAGGATGAGGACCGTGGGATCTGACTTACATAAAGCACTTAAAATAGTCCAACTCAGAGAAGCAAAGGGCAGAGTGGTAGTTGCCAGGGACTGGGGGGAGGGGAAAGAGGGATTTGGTACACATGAGGATACAATTTCAGTTACACAAGCTGAATAATTCCTAGAGATTTGCTGTACAGCATCAGAATGACAGAAAACAATACTGTACACTTAGTATCTACTGAGAGTAGATGTCAAGTGTTCTTGCCACAATGAAATAAAATAAAACAAAATAAAATAATTTAAAAGAAACGAAATAAGAGAAATAATGAAATAAAATAAGATAGAATGAAATGAAATAAACGAAATGAAATGAAATGAAAAATACAATAAATGAAATAAAATAAAATAAAAATTGTCGTGAAGACACGGGCGAGAAGCAATCCTGGGAAGGAAGAGGTTAGATGGTTTGTGTCAGGCTGTAAACATGAATGGAGTCCAACCCCTCCTGCAGTTTCCCACTAGGAAAGAAAGTCACGGCCCACAAGGAAAGTGGGAAAGCGTGTTTCCTCTCGCAGGGCTGCAGGGACGTTTGTGTGGCGGCCTCTCCCTAAGGGGCACTTGTCAGGCTGAGGCTCTGTCTGTAGGCTGAGGCTCTGTCTGTGGGGTCCTCAGAGCTGCCTGATCTTGTTTCTGCAGGCTTTGGCTCCGACGGGACACGTTTGCCTCTGGAGTAAAAAGTAAAAGCAATGAATACAAAGTGCACATGCCGATTCCAAGATGGAAAAAACAGAAAGCCAGAGGCTTAGGGCACCAGCAGCCAGAAGGAAGGTGTTACCCACATATTCTGACCGCCCTCAACAGGAGAACTTAGCAATGGGAGTGTTTCAAGACTAACAGGGATTCCATCTTAAGGACAACCATTGCCCTTTTCAGTTTTAAATTTGGTAGTCAGGGGCTTCCCTGGTGGCGCAGTGGTTGAGAGTCCGCCTGCCGGTGCAGGGGACACGGGTTCGTGCCCCTGTCCGGGAAGATCCCACACGCCGCGGAGCGTCTGGGCCCGTGAGCCATGGCCGCTGAGCCTGCGCGTCCGGAGCCTGTGCTCCGCGACGGGAGAGGCCACAGCAGTGAGAGGCCCGCGTACCGCAAAAAAAAAAAAAAAAAGGAAAAAAATTAAAATTTGGTAATCAGGGTTTTATATTTTACTGAAAATGACCTGCGAAAATTCTAGGAATAATGTAAACGCATGCCCCTCCCCCTCTTGCTGATCCTATCCATGCATCAGAGGCATCTATTTTCAAACGGTATCAGTGATGAAACGGCCCACGCTTTCCACCAATGCAGCACATACGCAATCCAACTGCCTTGAGCAAAGTAAATAAGCCATATTTATAGAACAAAATTTCTTCTATTCTAGAAATTGAACACGAATGGTAGAGCCTGCAAACTGTACAATTACACTCATCATAGACTGCAAGCTGCTTTCATGGTGTAGACACCGATTGTGCCACGTCTGTGCAGGGAACAGCTGGATGAGGAAACAGCCTGGACACCCACACAGCAGAATGACCCCAGGGCAGTGCTCTAAACCTGGTCTACGCTCAATCTCCCCAGATGCTCCACAGAGGAAATTGCAGTGAGATGTGTACCATCTGGTTCATAACACAGCGCTGAGCAGGAGCCGGTAACCATACTCCCCGATGGAGGCTTTTAAAATAATTTCTTTTCCCTGAGCATAAAACGACTTCTCCATCCGTCCTATGAAAACAGGAGATAAATAAGTGTTTATTCAACTTCATCCCTGTCAGTCATTGCTGTTTAGGAAAAATTATAAACTGTCTCTACCGTGGGTTCAACCAAACTACCTGTAGTAGATGAAGCTATCGGCCTTTGCCAAAGCTTATGGGAGACAGGAAGTAAAACCGGCAAATGCATTCACACCTTATCCATTTTATCAGAGCAGCTGATAATATAATTGTAGGGAAAAAATGTTGCAAATCGTGATTCTGTTCGCTGATCCATTTTACAGCCAGTCTGACCAGTTTCCACCAAGCCAGCAGGCACAGGGAAGGGAGGGCTTGGGATAGCTCTAAATTTACTCTTTCCTTTAACTTTTTCTAGGTCCTCATTATTTGAGGCCTTGCTACGTGCTTCAGGGCCTTTCACCCTCACCTCAGTCCACCCCATAGGCTGGGACAGGATGAGGGTTTCACTGTGGGCTGCAGTCACTCTGGGGCCACCAAAGGTCACCATCTGCAACCTTGAGCGGGTCTTCACCACTGCTCAGAGACCCCTCTCACTCCTTGTCGGCCATTGTACCAACTGCCATGATTGCTGTGCAGATGAAGTGAAAGTGTATGTGTGGAGCTAGTGACAAGGGCAGGACAAGTGACAGATGCTCTAAAAATAGGGGACAAACCAGGACAAGGGAAAGGAGATGCTCTTAGTAATTACCCTGAGCTTATAGGCGTGAATGGGATGGTCTTGGGCAAGCAGGATGTGTGGTCACACTCTGCATAATTATTAGCTATTATTATAATTGTAATTCTCATCATCTTCGTCATCGTCAATTCCTCAAACCTCCTGGCCACCCCTTCCCCATCCTACCTCAGATGGAGCAGACAGCATGAGCTCTGACTTCACAAACAGAAGCCATTGGACCGGAAGACTGTCTTCCACCTTCTAAGTCTGCGAATGACCGGCCTGCCTTCCCTGCTGTCCCAGGACGGGGGTTTCCATCCCTCCCTCCACCATCACCAAGTCACTGCCAGGCCTCATCTAGCTTAGGACGTGGGAGCAGAAGGGCCAAGAGGAGACTCTGCCACTTACAAGATGGTGGCCTTGGACCATGACTTAACCTCTGTGTCTACTTCCTAAATTGTAAAGCAGGGGTAATAGTGGAAGCTACCTCACAGAGGAAGTGATACAAGGGTTGATTCACATACAGTATAGAAATCTTTGGAAGGGCCATCTGTATCTGGCTGCAGTAAATACTTCGTAAATATGAGCTGCTATCAGCACAATTTCCTCCCAACAAGTGTCTCTGGGTTCCATTTTGTTCCAAGTCCTCGAATGACATTATGTTATTTAATCCTCTTCACAGCTCTGTGAGATGAGTTCTACTAATTATCTGACTTAATGGTACTGGGTAGCTATTACTTGTTTAATTCTGGACTAGCTGCTGTAGGTTCTACTAATTATCTGACTTAATAGGACTGGGTAGCTAGCACACGCTTAATTCTGGAGTGCTGGACACCTGGAGGGGCTGAGTCAATAAGAATTCCCAAACTTTGGAAGTCCACGTGACAAAGGAGACAGAGGGGAAGTGAGTGGACCTGTAATCCAGTGACGGGTAGAGAGGGAGGTACAGGACGGTGGGTCCAGAAAGGGCTTCCGAGGAGGTGGCAGTCAGCTGTGACGCAGGGTATGAGCAGACGTTGACTGGGCCAAGAGAAGGATGACCTTTCCAGGAGGACACGTGCAGAACCTTGGATGGGAAAGATGGTGGCCCCTTTAGAAACTACAAGAAGGACAGAGTCATGAAAACTGAGTGACCAAGAAGGGGCAGAAGGAGGGGACAGCCCAACCTTCTCTTTCTAGGGTTTGACAGCCCCAGAGGTGTCTGGAGGATGGAAAAAGCATCGCCTTGAGGCCCAGTGAGACAGGTCTGGCCGGAGAGGGTCGTGGAGGGAGGCTGGAGGAGGGCAGCCACCATCCCGGACCAGGCCACCCAGAAGTGGGCCACAAGCACCCGTGCAACCATAGACGTATGACACAGACAGTGAACCAACCTTGGGGACCAGAGCAGCATGAGCATAGATGATGAAACTTCAAGTTCTTGCCAACCCCAGGGCTCAGAGAGGTTCATCTGAGTTATAAAAATAAAGAAACGTGACATTTCTTAATCCCGTGTCATGAATCAAATTCTGGTTTGGCTCAGTCACTCTCAACAGAACGTCTGTGGTCACCTGTTCCCTGAGCGCTGCACCCCCATGCCTGCCTCCCCGCCCCTGCTCCTGGGGGCTCCCCCTCACCCTGGTAGTTCCCCCATTTCTGCTAATCCTTTGAGGTCCACCCCAAATTGACCTCTTTTACCAAATCTCTGCCCCTTCCAGCCCACACTAACTTCTCTGGTGCCTGAAATCGTGGTTCATGTCCTTGTAATACTAATGGTAAAACACACCACGTCCAGCCCCAGGTATCTCGCATACGTGTTCTCATTTCCTCCAAGAATGTAGCCTCAGACAGGGCCTCAGACAGTGTGAGAACTCAAAAAATGTGTCCAATTTTCAGAGGCTACTGGGCAATGATCCACAGCATTACTTTTATGGATAGAAGACAACAGTATGCAAAACACTGATGATTCTTTACCCTCATTGATTCATCCCACAAATATTGGCTGGGTGTCTACTATGTCCCGGGGACAATATGCAAGATGTTTTTGATAAGAAGAGAACTTTTGAACTGAACAGAAATACTAACAAAGTTGGTTTTGGTTCTGTTTTTTAAGTGGATGGATATTTTCAACCATGGTTCTCTGTTTCTAATTTCTCAGGAACCTCTGGCTATACATCTGACTTGGCTAAAGTGCTGTGACCAGTGAGTGGGGCCTCACAATTTGATAGCTCTCCATAAAGCATCTCCCACCTGAGTGTTTTTTTTTTTTCAGTTCTTGGCAGATATTAAGAGAGAAACCAGGGACGCAAGGCCCAGGGGCACAGCCCTGGAAATCTCCATTCTTTGGAGGGAACAGAGGGATTCAGATAAGCCTTAGGAAATCCTCACAATAAACTGGTTCCATTCTGCATCCTCAAACACAACCCCCTTCTCAATCGAGTATTTCTTCCTCTGTCCTCCCCGGCTTCCTAAACAATTTCCTTCAGCCTCATTCTATGTAAACACAAAATTCCCCTGATGGCCCCTTCATGTGTGTGCTTTTCCCACTGGTCTCCACACCAAGTAAATATTTACTATTCCTTATTTAGCATCTACCATTGTATGTCTTGCAGTCATTCATAGTTTGTCAATAATGCCTGTGGCAAAGGCTAATTCTGAGTCCTGGAAGATCCAATTCCTTTCATACACTAATTTTTATTTTGCCCGGAATAGATGTTTATCGTAGAAAATGCAAAAAATGTAGCTAAACAAAGGCAAACATTTTTCACGATCCCACCAGCCTAGAGTAAATCACTGTTTGAAAGCCTCTGGAAGGCTGTTCAACAGAATGCAGTGGGTCCAGAACACAGTTTTGATAAAGGATAAAATATGCATGCCATTTACTAAATACATTCCTCTCTTAGCCATGAATCAGTATATCCTCTCTTCATGGACGTTTTTGCATGATGATTCCTGGGACTAAATGTCTAAAAGTAGAAGTCTGAGGTCAAAATGTACACAGTTTTCAGTGGCTTTTGCCAAAAATTCTCATATTACCTCTCAGAACCTTGTATCAATTAACACGCCTATCAGCTATGAGCATCCTGCCTTTCTTCTGCTCAGCTAACACTCAGAGGTATATTCCTTTACAGCCTTTGCCTGATGGATATAAGAAATTATCTCATTGTTCCATTTTTTTATCTCTTTTTGTTTTTTTGTCGATTGCCATCTTACGTCCAGATAATATTTTCCTGCTGCAAACCTGTGTAAAGAAGGGATCTGGTTAACGAGAGAAGTCAGCGTGGTAGCTGTTCTTCCATTAAGTTAGGAACACGCACGACGGGTCTTATGCTGTGTTCCCAAAACTTGTAAATCAGTGATGAGCTTGGATGGACAGATCATTACTGGAAGTAGATTACACACAAGTCATTGCAAAGGCACTTATCTGCTTCTACACGTGAGAGTCAAAAATGAAAGACTTTGCCAATTCATTGACCACAGTAGTCTTTATTGGGTTCCTACTGAGTCCCAAGCACTTTCCTAGTGACTTAACAATCTATTATAGTTGGAGGAGAAAGATGACAAGCACGTAATCAAATAGACAAAGAAGAAAACACCTGACAGTTGTGAGGGCTGAGATAAGTGAAACTGGGGATGCTAAACTTCCTGTCAAGCAAACGAATATTCTCAATGAACTGACCCAGAGAATGACTGAATTCCACAAATATATACACAATATCTGTTATGTTCCAGGGTAAACACTGAAGAAGACTTGGCCCTTTATCTAAACATGTTCTGATTGGTCTGAAGCATAGAAGGTGGGGAAGAAATAGAAATTTGAAGGTCGTTTTTGAATTTTTTGTTGGATAGTAACTTATGCTTCTCCAGTACTGCATCAGACCCAGAGTCATCGTCAGGGTAGACACTGTCGCCACCATGCACAAAACTGAGCCTTGCCCAGGGTCCCATGGTTGGTCAACAGCCCAGCTTGTACGAGCACCAGGCCTTCTGGCGGTAACGCTCCTGTTCCGGCCGTCACACCCCTCCCACTTCGAATGGAGTGAAGAATTGGAGAAGAAGAGGCATTGTGGGAAGGGAGCAGAGGTGAACTGGTCATCTGGTTGGTTACACAAGCTGAATCTGATATTTACGATTGTCTGTCTGATGCAAAACCAACTGTTCCGTGCATCCAATTCAAACAGTAAGCCACGTCCTGGGAGAATATTCGTGAAACCCATTCTTTGGTGCTGAGCGCTCAAACCTGGCTCTGCAATGGCATCATCTTTGCGTTTTTTCATTTCCGTTTAGTGGCTCTGATGCTCAAATCACTGGGCTTCAAGTCAGAAGGCCTGGGGTAGACCTAACAGGGCGCGCCTTCCGCGTAGAGACAAGATCTGATTTCTGTTCGTTGTGCTCTTCCCGTGGGAACAGAGGCAAGTGCACTTTAAAAGCCAGCAAAAATCATGCTGCTAAAATGAAGCGCGTGGAGAAAAATTTGAAACCAGGGTGTCGTGAAACCCTGAACAGAGAGGGCTTATTCACCGCAAGCCTCCCAAATAGATTCTCTCCTAGACATGCTCGGATCAACGTCAGCTTCTGTTTCAAACGCACCCTTGAGTATGTCAAGGCGTTTCTCTTTTGTTTTCGAGTTTATTGGGGAGACCACACACGCTTCACTAGGGCCCCTGCGGTGGTTCCCTGGGGCTTCCAGGTCAGTCCAAAGTCACTGATGACAGATGACAAACAGATCAACACTGATGGCCGTTCTCACGAGCATCTCTATCTGGTCTTCATAAGAGAGTGGGGCTGGGGGAGAGGGGAAAAGAGCAGAGAAAAAGTGAGAAGGGGGCTGGGGGGAAGGAGGGGAGAAGGGTTGGGAGAGGCAGAGAGGCCCCCGAAGGAGGCTGGTTCAAAAGTGGGGCTCGCTCACCTTCCAAAGGGGGATAATAACCCCAGATTCTATATAGAAGATCTGAAAGTTCCCATCTTCCAGGTTTATAAAATGCCCACACACTGCTTGTCTTCTACACCAATTTATCCATGAAGAAGCCCACCCTCAAAAGCAGGCTCTCCACATGGCTGTGAGATGAGCAGTTCTGATGTGAGAAGGATGAGCAGTTTGCCATTTGTGATCACATTCGACTAAATAAACATTGTGGCTTTCGCTTTGTTTGGATGAAGTTGAGTGAGGTCAGTTCCTCGGCAGACACCGGGCCAGCAGCCTCTGCGATGTTCAGTACCATAGGGTCCGAGAATGAAGCTCCGTCGCCCCGGAGCTCAGGCTGCAGGCTGAGCAGGTCGAGCGTGATAGGCTGGGAGCCCAGCCAGGGGTCTGTGGCGCCCCCGCTTTCTCCTTCGGCAGCCCTCTCTCCGCTGTCAACCATGTTCCTCGTGATCTGGCAAGCGCTTGACCTCATCAAACCTTCCACCCATTGATGGGGTGATATTCGGTGATAACCTAGATTCGTTCTTGGGGGTTTTTATTTCAAAAAGATACTTTAACATAAAATGATAACTGTGCTAATTGCAGGTGTTGAGTTGCACCACGCAAGCCTGCAAGACTTATAATTTCCCAGCCGCTAGACCGAAGGCAGAACCCAGAGTCAGTGACAGGGACATCAATGATTTATTGGACAGGGAATCTTACAAGTCAGAGGCAAAGGTCCTGGAGTGACACCCGTCTGCCTATGACCAATGGCAGGCAGGATGCAGCAGCAACCTCGGCGACACAGAGGAGGAAGAGGCTGTGTGCGTGACGTCACAAGGGCTCCTCGGTTGCCGGGGGGAGTGGGGCAAGGGCCACTGTTGATAACCTAACATACTGGAGCAGTTCTGGTCCAAGGGCAAGAACAATCGTGGGGGGCTCAGGCCGATCATGCAGATGGTTACTGCTTAAATTTCCCACCTAGGTTTGGGGAGGGGGAGGCAATCATGCACATAAGGTAAGAGGGAGTCAGGGCCGGGTCGGGCAGGGGATGTACAGAGAGCATGAAAGCGGCCATCTAATGGGGCCTGACCCTATAGCAGATTCGTAACAATTAAATATGCATGCAAAGATGAGAAGTAAACACATATATATAGTAAAAATATTCTCATGTTTGGGTAACAAGCTGATTCTCCATTCAGCAAACTTGTACTGAACGTCTACCAGAATCAGGCAAGATGCTCGAGACCCAGGTCAGGTGGTTTGTGACCTAGTGGTGGAGAAAGCGTCAAGCTGATAACTCCACACATCACCGTACGTACAATTACTCCTGGTGATATGGGAAGGAGAGTCCAGGCTTCTGTGAGAACCCACACGGTCCCCGTGGTCCCTGTCTCTGTCTGGGTGGGGGAGTCAAGGGTGGTCCCCTAGACGCAGTGATGTTGGAGCTGAGTCTGAAGCATGTGCCGGGGTAGGGGAGGGGAGGCTGGTGGCTTCTCTGAGCCAAAAGAAGAACACATGTTCCTGGCTGAGGCAAAGGGATGGATTGCAGGTGAGGATGTATCTGGAGACAGCCCTTGAGTCTGGTCTTATTTCAGAGCAAAGTGAAGGCCCTGGAGGTTTTTGGAAGTGAGACGCTCAAACATGGCCTTGGGTGACTTATTTGTATTTATCTTCAAAAGTTCTTTTACGTTTTTATGTCATTGTTCTCACAATACAATTGAATCATTATGACTCTGTAGGACCATAATAGAATGATAAGTAATAAAGCCAGACGTAAAATCACCTGTATGTGCTGGTCCCTAGTATAAAATCTGCAGGAAGATGGATGGAGCCCAGAGGGTATGTGGACTCTCCTGGGAGTTTGCCAGGCGTGTGGTATGGAAGGGGCTCACACTGGCCTTTCACACTTTCCTTGGCATACAATTTGCAATGGGTCTAAGTAGACGAGAAGAATCTACATCTCTAAACATTGACAGATATACCTGTAAGATATCCATCCAGCCCTGGACCCTGAGAGCTTGTGGGGTACCAAGTACTCGCCTCATTTTCTCTATCTGAAAAAACCCTAAGAATTCTACATTATATATTTGGGAAATAAACAGGACCCTGAATTTGCACAACTGGTGGAAAATAGCCGATGGGAGGATTTAAACGTCGCCATAGCAACGAATTCAGGACCACCTCCTGAATCCTGAACCCACCTCCTTCCCTGGGGCTCCCAATTCCACCTCGTGACCTGTGTTTGGAAGAGGCAAAAGCAGGGATCACGAGAACAACCTCTTTGGAGACTGTGTTTGCACAAGCCCAGGTGTGTACATACCTGTGGTTTCTGAAGCACCGTCATGCACACTAGGTCATGTGGCCCCTGCATAATTCAGTGTGGTGCATGGCAACTATATTTTGTAGATTGGGATTCATAAATATTAGATGTTTTGTCAAGTCCTCAGAGTCAGCGAGAGGACCTAGGGCTGCAAGCCCTGAGTTGTAGGTCTGAGCTCCTTGCTCATCCTTCCCTCCCTGATGGAATAAGCCATCCCCTCTCCATGAATCCATTCAAGGCCACCTTGAGTGGCTGTGCATCATTACCTAAAACACAGGTCTGTTGGGAGGTACCAATGAGGCCGTCTGTTTGCTCTGACAGTTGGGAACCTGACTTCCACGATCCTTAATACATTTACGTATTTTTTCAAAGGACCCCCTTTGTGTAACCAACCTCCTGGCTCCACCAAGACCCTCTTCCTTACAGGTGGATTCCTTTCCTTAGTTGTGCCTGACTTCCCATTTTGACACTCCCCGTCTTCACCACACTTGGGCTCTGACCCCACCATCCAGGCTGCTCCTTTGTGTGGCTGTCTTCTTGTCCCTACTTGGACCCTGACATGTCCACTGGGCCACCCCAAGCATAGCTTCCTTCTCACGAGGGTTTTAACTCCTGGCACTGGGTTGCCCCATCCAAGGATGTCCTCCTCACCCTGCTAGGTCTCTGACATTCCACACCTGTCTAGGATCACCTGTTTCCTGGATCTCATTTATTCTTTTTTTGTTTACTCCCTCATTGTGCTGGAGCCCATTCTTCTGTAACTTACTAAGAAAAGGTGAATGTGAAACTAATGCTTGAACTCTTGCTTCTCTGAAAATGACTTTATTCCATCTGTATATTTGATAGTGTGACCAGGCATAGAATTTTGCATTGAAAATCATTTTCCCTCAGAAATTTGAAGGCAGTGTTTCACTGTCTTCACACATTTGGTGTTATTGAGAGATCTGAAATCATCAGTTGTAATCCCTTTTTAGGCCGCCTGTCTTTCTGTCTAGATTCAAGAAGCTTTCAGGTTCTTTGTCTCTGGTGTATCAGCATCTTGTGATGCTGTACTTTAGTTTAGGTTGTTTTAAAAATGATTATGTTCCTTCAATCTGAAAACTTATTTCTTAAAAATCTGTGGGTTTTTCTTATGTTGTTTCTTTGATAAATACACTGCTTGCTCTGTTCCATCTGAAACTCTTACTGGTAAAATTTTGGAATTCCTAGATTAATCAACCATGCCTTATTATTCTTCTAATATTTTCTATCTCTTGGTCTTTACATTCTCTTTATCAAAGAGTCAAACTCCATCATCTAATTTGATTTTTTTAGTTTTGGCTCAAGTTTTTAATTTCCCAGAGCTCTTTCATCTCTCTGCTTCTTTCATTTTCTAAAAACAATCTGTTCTTTTATTGATATTATGAATGCAATATCTCTGTTAAATCTCAAAAATGTTTTTCATTCATTTGTTTGGACATTTTCTTCTGGTCCCTGCACTGTTTCCTCCAGCCTCTTTTTGTTCATGTCTTTGTTGGATTGCCTTTCATGCTTCCAAGTTGGAGGCATCCCTCAAATGTTGCTGTCTTTGTTCGTCATTCATATTTAATGTGGGACAGTGACAAACTAATCGAAAATCCTCATGCATGAGTGAGTTAGTTGACAGATGGGATTCCCTGTAGGCTGAAAGAAGCAAGTTGATGGCTTTTATTTGGGATTCCCCAATGCCAGTATCCAGAGATCTTTATTTTGGGTGCTTATATCTGGCTGCCAACATTTTGGAGGCCACACTGGTGTAGAGAACTAGGGATCTCGCTGTTAAGTATTAAGATTTTCATTTAAATTATTTTTGTTAAAGTTATCATCTTTTATTACCATTGTCTATTTTTTAATTAATTAATTAATTTATTTATTTTTGGCTGCATTGGGTCTTTGTTGCTGTGCATGGTCTTTCTCTAGTTGTGGCAAGCAGGGGCTACTCTTCATTGCAGTGTGCGAGCTTCTCATTGCGGTGGCTTCTCTTGTTGCAGGGCATGGGCTCTAGGCACATGGGTTTCAGTAGTTATGGCTCACGGGCTCTAGAGTGCAGGCTCAGTAGTTATGGCACACAGGCTTAGTTGCTCTGTGGCATGTGGGATCTTCACAGACCAGAGCTCAAACCCATGTCCCCTGCATTGGCAGGCAGATTTTTAACAACTGTGCCACCAGGAAAGTCCCAAGATTTTCATTTAATTCTGACTTTCACCTAAGACTCCCTGTGTGTTTGCTGCTACCCAGACCAGGGCTTCTCCATCTTCTTCCTGGAGGAAGTAGGTGCAGGTCTGTGCTCCATACATGAGGGGATTGGAGATTTCCCCTCCATCATCTGCTCTCTCCCCTGCCCCACACCCCAATTTCCATCCTGTACCTCCCCACCTCCACCACTGCCTGGGGTCTGAGCCCTTCAGAGGCTCTGGTGGGTGAACTGGGTGCTACTGGGCATTCTTCCCTCTGAGTTCCCTTAGGTGGTGTCTCTTCCATCTGCTTCTTTTCATCTAAAATGGTCTGTTGAGGTTTCCTGTCTTCTGCTGTTTTTAGTGGCAGAGTCATACTTTTGCTGTTCCTTTACTGACATTTCAGTATAGTTTGGAAGGAGAAGAGACAGATGGTTGTGGTCAATACACCATGTTTTACCAATGGTCTGGGAAGAGATGCAGAGAACTTCACTGAACAGACAAGGGCACCAGAGAGGAACAGTCAAGGGAAAGGAATATAGCTTTGTATCTTTGGGCCTCTACTATCACTGTTCCCACTTTCCCTGTTCTTCTGCACTTAGTCAAACTCTCAAACTGCCAGCCCACATGTCATTAGTCTTAGTGCCAGCCCACGTGTATTAGTCAACAGGACTGGGCCAGCTGCCGTAACAAACAGCCCCCAGATCCCAGTGGCTTAACACAACAGAGGCTTGTATTTTGCTCATGTCACATGTCCAGTGTGGACAATCGTGGGACTCATTTTAAGCACTCAGGAACCTAGTTGAAGGCCCAGCTTTCATGACCACCAAGACAAGACAAGTCACATGTCTTCCAATTTAAACGGAGGAGAGAAATGTAACCTTACCTGCTCAGGAGAATGAGGTTAACTGCAAATAGCACTAATGACTGTCATGCTCCCAACATTGTAGGGCACAATTCACATGCTGCAAGAGTACTTTGTGCCAGTCACTGCTCTAAGCACTTGCAAAAGTACAAATGTTGAATTGTCCTATTTGGAAGGTCCCTCCTGCTTGACCAACACTGAACTGCTTGAGGGCAGGGGCTGAGTATTAATCATGTTTCTAACTGCAGAGTGCAGAACAGAGGCTGGATCAGAGCAGGTGCTCAAATGTGCTGAAAAAAAATACACATTTTTTACTTACTTAAATTTTTTTCTTATCTGACATTTTTACTATACTTATAGCCTCCAGTAAATTAGTCCTTCCTTTCCTGAATTTCCAGAAGGAATGGGCATCACTTCTGAGGTCATATGACTCCTGGAATCCCAGGACAGCTAAGGAAGAGTGAGCACATGTGATTGGACAGCTGGCCAGTAGAATTAGGACATCAGCAAACATGTCGTTGGCTTCCTGGCTACAGAATGATGAAAATACACCTACCAGGTAAGCAGGAAAGTTGCTGCCTTGTATGCAGGTTAAATGTCTTTTACATCATGTTCACTTTATTCCAGAAATACTTTGTGTGTGCTGACCTAGGTATCGGTGTAAACACTTGCATAAATATGTATACGAAAACACAATAAACTTTATATTTCAATAAACCTTTGCTCTTTGATAAGTATAAAAACTCACATCCCATTCCTTAAAAAGTGTAACATTCCAGAGTTATTAGACCTCCATAACTTTCCCTCTTGCTTTGCTATTTTTATAACCAGAAATCACAGATGGGAGTGATTCATGAATTCCATTAACAATGGTAAATTTTTAACAAGGAAACCTCCCTTCCCCACCATCCACTCCCTTAATCTCCTTATCAAATTAGTACCTTTATTTTCACAACAAAAATGGAATTCCTCCCCTGTAGTTCATGTTCAGTTCAAGCCCTGGTGGGATTCTACTTTACTTCTCGCAGTTAGTTCAGAAGAATTTGACCATCACGTGATGCAATTTGCACAGTAATTTATGGGGGCCATGCAGTGTTCACAGAGATGAAGAATTTGACAATTGTTACCAAACGATGTTTCCGGTTCCTGGATTTGCTTGAATATACCCTACAATAACATTGTCTATTCCTCTTCTAAAACCAGTACAAAGACTGGATTCGGAAGGGGTGAATTTTAAATTACCTCTGCCATCTGGCATCTGAGTAAATGGAGACATGGGCCAGCAGGAATCTGATTCCATCTGCCCCAGTCACGTGAGCAAAAGGTGCTGAGCTTCACAGGCTCCACAAGCTAGAGGTAGTTTTCAGTGCATTTTAAAACTGCTATCAAAGTAGTACATGTACACTGTACAAAGATGGGAGAATACAGAAACTATGTTAAATCACCCAGAAATTAGTGCATTTAACATGTTGGTCTTTTGCCTGCTATTCTTTTATTCTTGCTCTCTCTCTCTCTCTCTCTCTCTTCCCTTCTTTCTCTCCTATATGTGTGTGTTCATATAGCCAAATATATACATACATGTATATATATATAAAATACACAAAATCAGGGCTTCCCTGGTGGCGCAGTGGTTGAGAGTCCGCCTGCCGATGCAGGGGACGCGGGTCCGTGCCCCGGTCCGGGAAGATCCCACATGCTGCGGAGCGGCTGGGCCCGTGAGCCATGGCCGCTGAGCCTGCGCATCTGGAGCCTGTGCTCCGCAACGGGAGAGGCCACAACGGTGAGAGGCCCACGTACCACAAAAAAAAAAAAAAAAAACACAAAATCACATACACAAAAATAGGAGTCAACTGTAATACTGTTTAGAAATTGCTTTTTTACCAGTATATCACATTTTCCCATAAAACTGAATATTTTTTTGAAAAATTTATTTGAGTGATCAGGTAATATTTCCTCACATAAATGTAGTATATTTTATTTAAATAAATTTTGATCATTGGGTATACAGAGATCTCCTATTTTTTTACTTTTATAACTTAAGAAACAACATACCCCCTTTTATATAAATATTTTACACATCTCTGACCTTAGCTGGGGTTAATTTACTTAAAGTGGAATTACAGTTTAAAGGGTCTGAATGTTTCCCAGGGTTTAGATGCCCTCCAGATAATCTGTACTAATGTACATTCTGCCAGCAGTAGAGTGTCTGTTCCCTGAACTCTCACCCATAAGGAATCTTGTCACTTTAATTACATTTTTGACAATTTGATCTGTAAAATAGAGTTTGATTGTTGTAATTTTCATTGAATTGATTCCTAGTATAGTTGAAATTTAATTAGTTTTCTTAGTTACAAAAGCAATAAGTGGTCATTGTAAAATGTACAAACATTAAAAGCTTTAAGCTAAAATACTCAACTTTTAAAACTGTATCACAAATTTGATTTTTTTAATAGACTTTATTTTTTTAGAGCACTTTTAGGTTCACAGGAAAATTGAGTGGAAGGTACAGAGAGATTCCCCATTTACCCTTTGCCCCCCACCCCATGCATAGCCACCACCGTCATTCACCACCCCCACCAGAGTGGAGCATCTGTTACAATTGATGAACCTGCATGGACACGTCATCATCCCCCAGAGTCCATAGTTTACATTATGGTTCACTCTTGGTGTTGTACATCCTATGGGTTTGGATAAACATATAATGGCCTGTATCCACATTCTAGTAACATACAGAGTAGAATACTCGACTTTTAAGTAAACATTTTCTATGATCTGACACTCCTAAATTAATCATAGTTTAATAATATGAAGTATCCTCTTTCAGATGTCTTTTTCTCCAAAATAGGCTGTCTGGGTTTTCCCTTCCGGACCCAAAGGAGTTTATTAAACCTATTGTTCTTAACAGACAAATTTAACCTCAAGAAGAACGCGGGTGCCAGTTATCATCATAGTAATTTGTATACTCAACTGCATTTTCTATTTTTGCTTCAGATATTATTTCTTTTAATAGATGCATGTTATTCAAATAGTTGAAGTTTCTATCCCCATCCTGTTCTACTCCATATAGGCATGTTTAGATCTATGGAGGATTCTATTATATGAATATGGCATAATTTATCCATTTTCCCATGTATGGACATTTAGGTCTTTTCTCATCTTCCCTTTTACAAATGAACATATCCTATATGGGCAATGTTCTGTGGGATCTATTCTGAGTTAGTGAAACGTAGGAATGTAGGGGATAAACGTCATCAGCTTCACTAGAAGAAGTAGATTGTCTTCCAGGGGAACTGTCCCACGTACAACACCCCCCAACACCCTACACACACACACACACACACACACACACACACCACATACACACAGAAGTGTCGTCTTTTCTCCATATCTTCAGCATTGGCTATTGTCCTATTTTTTCTTCTACAAAGCTTCTAGTTTTACTTTTCAAACTGACTTCATTGGTCTATCTGCAATTTGTCATGGGGTATACGTTTAACTTTCTTTTCCCATATGATGGGTAGCTGTTCTAGTACCAACACTGCATCATCATGTATTTCCACCATGACTGTTTTGTCATAGAGTTTGATAAAATCCTCGAAGACCAAATATACCTGTCTTGGCTTCCAAGCCCTTTGCTCTGTTTCCTTGGACTATTTGCTCACCTCTGTGAGGCTATCACCCTGTTCTAATTAGTTGCTTAATGTTTTGAAGTTGGGAGAAATGGTCAGTCTCCCCTACCCACCCCACACCTCACTCTTCCTTCCTCAGAACATCTCTATTCTTAACCCTGTACCCTTCCATACGAATCTTCTGATAAAACCTAATGTCGTTTCATTAACAACCTTATGGGATTTCTACTGGAATTACATAGAATTCACATGTTAATTTGGAGGTAATTGACGTGGCTGTAAGTCGTCTTCTGACTTGTAAACACAGAATGCATTTTCTATTACTTAACTATTTTTAAATTGTGTTATAATTTTCTCAGTAAAAGTCATGCTCATCTTACGCTAGATTTATTCTCAGATTGTATATTTTTCTGTGTTTTTGGCAGAAACTTTTGTAACTACATTTTCTAATTCATGGTTGGCAAAAATAATAACTGTTTCTTTCTTTCTTATCTCTTTATATATATTTTTTAGTTTGGAATTGTTTTTGTGTGTGGAAAGAGGGAATCTTTTCTCCTGGTCTTAGTATACTTGCTAGGTTTTCAGTACAATGTTAATATTAAATTAATGTTAAATTAAATATTAGAAACTATAATAATATTTTCTTGCTCTTCACTTCAAAATAAATGCTTCTAATGTTTCACCACTCAAATAGGATGATTTCTAACTGTTTTGTTGATGCCTTTTATTAAGTTAAGAATGTTCCCTTTTCTTATTAGTTGGCTAAGAGCTGCTATTCGATCACGTACGAGTGTTAAATTTAATTGAGTGTTTTTCTGCATCTACTTAGATGAGCATATGGTTTCTTCATAAATCTGGCAACATAGTGAATTATGCTAATAGGTTTTCACATATTAAGTTATCCGTGCCCCCCACCCTTTTTAGTCAGAATGAAATACTTTCTATTCCTTTTGTAGCTTTCATTTTACAATCAGTATCTTTTCAACTTGTGATGATTCAAGAGCCATATAATTTGTTCTTAGTTCTAGTGACTTATTTTGTATCTTTAAATAATATGGATAGATGCATTAAATTTTTTCAACTCCAGAAACAATATTTTAAAAATGAAACGATTTCTTGCCTTTCTGCCATGAAAATCAGTATAGCACGCTTCAGCCACTCCTTTTGTTAACAAGCACAAGAATTTTAGCCTCTCCATATTACAGAATATTTTAAAATTTTACTTTATAATCTTTTCTTTCAGTATGTTGACTTTTATAGTATTCATAAACATAATTACCATAGATGTTTATCATTAGTCCTATGTTTAAATGCTCACTACTGGCCCTTTCCTAATATCTTCCTTTTGTTCTGAGTTCTTTATTTTTAATCATTTCAAGTATGGCTTACTAGTTTTTCCAGGAGGAGTTCATTGCTTTTTTTTTTTTTTTTTTTTTTTTTTTTTTTTTTTTTGTGCGGTACGCGGACCTCTCACTGTTGTGGCCTCTCCCGTTGCGGAGCACAGGCTCCGGACGCACAGGCTCAGCGGCCATGGCTCACGGGCCCATGTGGGATCTTCCCGGACCGGGGCACGAGCCCGTGTCCCCTGCATCGGCAAGCGGACCCCCAACCACTGCGGCACCAGGGAAGCCCATTGCATATTTGATAACGACTTTTTATTGACTTTATACAAGAAGAACAACTTCATTCGGTACAAAAATTAGGGCTCTCAATATCTCCTAAAAATTCCATATCCTTTGCTTCTGTCATAGTTGTGTTGTGGAGCAGCCTGAGGACAGTGGTGCTTAATTTTTCCTTCTCCTTTAGGCTTACTATATATTCCCTGTGTGAAAGCTTGTGGTTTTCTTTCTCCATCTCTAGAGTTAAATAATTTTACCAGGATGTGTTTCAGGATCTATTTTCTCTGTTAAAACTTTCCAGGAATATGGTGTGGTCTGTCAAGCAGCAGGTTGAGTTCTTCCCTCGCTTTGAGAATGATTTCTTCTCTGATACCTCTAATAAGTAGTATTGTATGTGTGTGGTATGTGCATGTGGTGTGTATGTGTATGTGTTTAATGCACTTAATATAATGATAGAGAACCATATGGGAATCACATAAGTATCCTGGGCCAAAGCGATGTTATTCCAAGGGAGGGACCCATGTTGGCTTCCTCCTGCCCTTTCAGAGCACCCCCAAGATGGAGGAGCCTACAGGATCTTCAAGGAAATGTGAACCATCCCTCAAGTCTTTTCATGCAATCAAATTGCCCTCCAAAAATAAAAGCAACACATGGACTCTCTCATACGTGAAGAACTCAGGAGCTACAGCATCAGTGAGCTACTCCTGGAAAACCCAGCTAACCAAACAATACATCCTAAAAAGATCAAGATGGAAAAGCTCTGGAATATTAACTCGTGGCAAACAGTGCACATGTTCAGAGGCAGAGTTGGAACTAAGCATTTCTGGGAATTATCGTTACCAAATAAATCATGGATACCATAAAACCTTAAAATGCACAAATACAGCTACTGAAACCTAGTGGGAAGTGAGAGGCAGGGTGGAGGGAGTGGAGATGCAATCATTCCATCATCTTTTATAGTGAATTAATAGAAACTGTGAAAAATTGAAACACGCAGCTAAAACCAAGCAGAGATTCTATTAACTGTTTACCGTCATTTTTTCCTTAACTTTCTAGGAGTCTTTTAGGAACCAATTCTTTTTCTCACGGTGAAGAGGCAAAGAAGACCCTGTTTGAAATTTAGCAGTTAAATTTAGTGCATGTTTGATAAATTTATAATACGATCCAATTTTGTAAAAGTATTTCTCTCCATCTGTCTATTACTATTCTTGTCTATCCATCGTGGCATTTCTAGACTAATGTTCAACAAATCTCATTTTTTTCTTTCATAAATGTTTCATATTGTTTGCATTATCTATATAAAGACATATATCTTTTTGGTTTCAAAACACTAAAGTCATTTTTCCCCAAACTTAGTAAAAAGTAAAAATCTCCTTCCCTCTCCCAACGACTAACTCCCATCCTCCCCAGCAAAGATTTAATCACTGTCATCATTTTCTCATCTTTCTTCCCAGAAGAATTTTAATCTACAGCTGTTCTGTTTACACGATAGTATCATACTATACATGTTGGTCTGTAACTTGCTTGTCCCCCAAGGACTAACTTGTCAATGTTCCAATTGTTTTCTCTCTGCCTTAACATGTCAGCTTTCTTATATGGAAAGTTCTACAGTCCCGTAGGTATTTCAGTCTATTTCTGGCTTATGGATTCAGCTCAATGACTGTCTATCCATGCTTCAGTGCAGGGTATTCTAATTTTTCTGGAATAACTAAACATTTTAATATCTGGGAAAGATGGCCATCATCACTCTTCTTTTTCCACAAGCCCCTTAATCATTCTCATACACTATTTTTCCCATGTGTGATTTAACATCATGCTGTGAAATTCCAAAGCATCCTGGTAGTAGTTTACTTCATGTTTCATGGACTATAGAACCTAGTTTAGGGTAATTTCTTTCGTTACATGATGGAGTCTCCCATCGCAAGGATAAGCTATGTTATTTCTTTTACTCATAGAAAAAGTCCCTCCATAGAGTTTCTCTCTCAGCAGAATAATCTACTTTCCTCCTAAGGGTCCTGCAATTGTCTTAGAAATTTCATCCCTAGATATTCAATTGCTATTGCTATGGTAAATGAGAGTGGTCTCTCTGTTGTATTTTCTCAACGTGTGTTTTTCAAGTAAGGAGAAGCTACTGATTTCTGCATGTTAATTTAAAAACCACACAGCTCACTGAATTCTCCTACCCTTTCTAGTTATTTCTTCAGTTGATTATTCTGTGTTTTTAGCTACGTAATTATATCATTGTCAAGCGATCTGTTATCTAATTGCATTGGCTGGTATTTCCAAAACAACGTTAAATAATAATAGTGGCCAAAGGCATTTCACTCTCCCGACTTTAATTTGAATGGCTTTATGTGTCACCGTTAAGCATGACAATGATTTTTTGCTTTGAGATTCTAAAGCACATATGAAAGAACTACAGTGCATTCTTGTATAAGAGGGTTATAAGCTTAGTATGTATGCATGCAAATTAATTCCATTATATTCAATTTTATGGGATTAGTTCTTTGCTATTTATTGAACTGATCATGTTATTTTCTTCCTTTGACTTATTAAATGTTGAATTAATTAATAGATTTACATGCTTGGGCAGTTGTGGTTGATGTGCTGTTTTTTAAATCCTTGCAGAGGGGAGTTGACACCTGCCCAGTGTTGAGATAGAGGTGGATTCTGAAGTTAGTGTTTAGGTCTCAGAGAGGTTTGTTCAAGGTTAGGATGGAAGAACTAACCTTGTTAGTTAACCAGTTACTCATCTGGGCAGAAGGAATGTTTAGGATGTGGGGAGTTGATATGCAGGGGTGGACCAAGGAGTCAGGAGATGCCTGGGTACCTTGGATGCTACAGTGTTTTTTGTTTTTCCTGTGTATTTGGCAGAGACAGCCCTGGTTTGTTTCGTTTGCTTGTTTGCCTTTCCTGGCATAGCCATCAAGCACGAGTGTCTCAGAGGAATCTGCCTGTGGCATGGTCCCTGGCATCAGACCTCTGCCTGTCCGGCTCTGCCTCGATCACCCAGGTTAGGGGTAGTCACAGGGACCTTCTGGCGTGCCTGCCTTCCTTCTCAGGTGAGTTGGCTAATGTGGAAGTCACGCATGTGTGCTTCCCTGTCCTTTACTCCATTCCCTTCTGCACCGGTTTGAACAGAAACACATCAGCTTTTACAGAGGGGCACCCTCCATGGTCCCCAAGGCCATTGTGTTTTTCTCCAAGTTCATATCTCATTGGTCACTCAATGGCCATCTTCAAGAGAGGGCAGTAGAGAAGTAATCCCTGGCCAGTGGCTTGCTCAAAAGATTCCCAGTCCTTTAAAAAGATACACACGTATGCACACATACGCACACGTATACGTGCGCACACGCACACACACACTCACACACACACACACGCACACACCTGTACTCTGTACGTTTATAGACAAAACCTCCTTGACCAAAGTTTGAAATTCAGGCGAGCAAGGAGAGAGCTAGAGGGAGTCAGAGGTCATGGGCGTGTAGCATGGGGCAACCCGCTAGAATAGAAAGCTAGGCTCTGGCCATTCCTTTAGAGACAGGGGGCTGGTCTTGGGGGGGAGATGTCTGTGGCCCGGGGAACCTGCTCTAAGAGTTTTTCAGCCTGACACATCCCCATTTCAGGGTCCGCAGTATCTCACCTCATGTCTTGCACAGAGATAGGCATCCTCATTTCCCCTCTATTTAATCATCTCAGGGTCAGATGCTGGGTCTCCCAGGCTCACAGTCAAAGAACCTGATAAATGAATCTTCCCTAAAAAGAGAGGGTCTGGCTAATTTAGTCCCTGTTCCTTACCTGTTGGGTGCATTGCAGAGGGAGACCATAACAACGTAGCAACCAAGACCATGGCTTATCTGTCTGTATTTTGTTGTCTCTATTTTCAAGACACTGTCACATAAATTACTGTAGTTTATCTTCATATGTGCACAGGGTTCAAAGGACATTGCTCCTGTTTTTCAGGTAAAAATCTGGAGCTGCCAGGAGGTCAGAAGCTGGCTCCCACTAACTTGTGCATAGGGGCTGGAGCTCCCTGGGGACCACGAGCTTTCCACCTTACGTCTGCCCGAGAGGGGCAGGAACCAGTGAACAGATTAAAATCTTGAATATTTAAGCATATTCCTTCAGACTGACCTTTGCCACACCCAGGTGGAAATGAGTAGCAGACATCTTTCCACAGAACTCACCTCTCTCTCCTCTGAGCCCTGGCTTTCAGGAAACGGGAGGGGAGTTCAAGGAAATCAGATCTAAAGAAACGCCGAGAGTCCGTAAAGAATAATTATAACCCTGAGCCACAGGGAAGACGAAATGGACTCAGGAGTCTGATAGATAGGACTTGATTAACTTGTTAACCTTGCCGGCCTATCTAGAAAATGAAAAGCCAGACCTTTTGGTCCAGCAGTGACCGTTACACGCTGGGACCCAGCAATCAGACAGAGCTCAGAGGGATGTGTTTATACAAAGAAAGAAAATGCAGTTATAACAGTGTGTGCTTTCCAGGTCTTTATTCCTGGGAGAACATTTGCTGGAAGGGGATTATCTTGAAATATGAAGCTAGTGATATTTCATCCATAGTCACCCTGGAGATAAAAGACCTTGTGCTTTAAAAGAAAGTATCAAGAAATATGCAGTAACACGTATTTCTTCCTTTCCTGGGAAGATTAACTCATGTGTGGGGAATATAATTTTCAGCCTGGAAATTGGTGATGTCCGGCCACCTCTCCCACAGCCCACCACCCAGACTCAGAGAGGCAGGGACCACAGGGTGCGTTTCTAGACAAGTGACCACTGCCCACCCCTCACCCAAAGCCCAGGCCTTTGCCGCAGCAGATGGGAATGGAGCGACACAGCCTTGGGGGAGCGGGGCCTCAGCTCTCAGTAACTTTAACGAGGATGTGGTTCCTTTAAACTCAACAGTCCATAGAGTTATTGCACCTTTGCTGATCCAACAGGCAGAACGTGGGCCCGGGAGGGAGTCTGGGGTCTCTGGCTCCAGAGAGAGGAATTCCAGCTGCAAGGGGGCTCAAACATCCGAGGTTCCCGCCGGGAGGATGGGCACCAGCCAGGACCCAGATACCTCTGGCAGCGATGCTGGAAATGGCCTTGTGGGTCATTTCAGCTCTAAATCTCCAATGGTTATGCATCTCTCAGAGCAAATCTCAAGTCCTTGCAATGACTCCATGGCCTGTCCCCTCATGGAGAAAGACCCTTCTCACCTTGAGGCTTACCCTGGTCCCATCCTCACTCCCTCCAGAACCCAGGTCAGGGCCTTTATGCGACATTCTCTTCTCCCAGGGAGCCACAGGGGAGGTTCTCATCCCCTGCAAATCTTTGTCCCATCACCTTCTCAACGAGGCCGGCCAGGTCTACTGTGTTTGGGCTGATTCTCCTCACTTTGCTCTGTTTTCTCCATCACACGTCGCCTCGCAGCTAACGAAAATTATTTTCTATTTTTAAAAATTTCATTTATTTACGGTGTTTATGATTTGCTTTCCCATAGAATGCAAGTGCCCCAAGGCCAGGAGGCTGTGTCTGTTTTCTCACTGTGTATTCCAAGCACTGAGAAGAATGAATCAGCAAGTTAGAGCAAATTTTCAAGCACCGTCAATGGTAGCCTGGTCCCATCAAATGTGGCATCTCGAGAGGGTGGTGCATCCCCTTCCCTTCCTTTTCAAGACAGTAGCATGGAGGCAGGCAGTATGTATGGGACAAAATACCTTGAAATCGTGCCATTGTCCTGGCTTTACTTCACCATCTGATCTATGCACCAGCAGAAACATGTATGCAATCTCTGTGCTGAAGTTTTCTGTCCAGGGGCCTCAAAATAGTAGGTGATCATCCACGATTTACAATATGGCACCAGGCGCACCAAGAGTGACATTCCTGCTGCCTTAACCCCAAATTTCCTGGCTCAAATCAGGTCATGCAGACCATGGCTATTGTTCTAACACAATTGCTAGCATATAAATATTTGTAAAGTGTTTCATTCAAATGTTTTTTTCCAAAAAAACAGGGTGGAAGGGTAACCACATGCCACTGGATCTTAAGGACACTGTTGTTCTAGCCCTTCCGATCTTTAATCAGGAGCTCACTTGGAGGGTGCACACGTCATTTTCTCTGCTTGTCTTTCTTTCTTTACTCACTTGGGGGAATGCATTTATTTATTTTTGTCATAGTTAGCGGGGAAGTTACATAAAGACGTAGGAATTTCAAGACTGAAAAAGAAAACCTATTCAACTGAAGCTAACAAGTTCAGTGCTGATGGCGCGGTCTGATTTATCTGGAAGACTGAACCGAAGGGTAAACCACAGCCCTGTAGAGTCAATGATAACCTCAGGTTAACATAATACAAACCATACAAATTATTTTATCCAATGCAATTTGAATTAACCTTTGTATGCCTAGTGCTGAAAACCAAATCTGAGGCGGTTTTCTGGGAAAGGCTTTCGGAAGTTGTGTGCTGCCTGAATGTCCGCCTCGTCTCTGCGCGCGGAAGAGGTTGCGTGCCTACTTAGAAGTCTGAAGCTCTTTGAGATCACTGTCACGCAGTGCGACCTAGCACTAAGCCATTCAGCAAATTGAAAAATGTTTTTCATAAAATAGAAAATGATCTGTTCTATCTATGGCAAAACTTTCTATTTCACTTCATGTGGATTTCAAGAAATTTGGTTGAAAGTTTCGAGGAAAAATGAATCAAATGACCAGAGTGTAGAGGTCTTCACAATGAGTTTGATTATTTTTCTTGGTAAATTAACAGGCTGTTAGGATGCTCTGTTAGTTTAGTGTGTGGCAGTATGGACCAAGATCCTGAAAGAGGCGATATTCTTTGACTCCCATAGTCTCACCTCTAAAATTGTGTCCTGTAAAAGAATAAAAAATAGGGCCTAGATTTTGGTACAAGCGTGCCTTTTTAGTGAGAAAAAGAACAATCTAAATGACCAATGGTGGAAGAATGACCAGATAATTTATGGTACACGCAGAATACTGAAAACTACGAATCTATAAAAATTATGTTCTCATAAAATTTCAAGGTCATAGAGAACATCTAAAAAACACAAAGAGAGAACGTTCAAAACGTTGGCACGGGCTTCCCTGGTGGCGCAGTGGTTGAGAGTCTGCCTGCTGGTGCGGGGGACACGGGTTTGTGCCCCGGTCCGGGAAGATCCCACATGCCGCGGAGCGGCTGGGCCCGTGAGCCATGGCCGCTGAGCCTGTGCGTCCGGAGCCTGTGCTCCGCAACGGGAGAGGCCACAACAGTGAGAGGCCCGCGTACCGCAAAAAAGAAAATGTTATCAGAAGTTATGTCTGAATTGTGTGCTTATAGGTGTTTGCATTTTACTTTTCATACTTTTCTATATATTTCCTTTTTTAAAACCTAGCTTCATATATTACTTTATTCTCTGCAGAAATAATGAATGCTATCTTAAAATAGACATAGCCTTTAGTAACAATCTATGATGCATTACCCACACGATTTTGTTACATGTGATATCTGGGAGCCATGTCAATAAGTAACTACCAGCGTCCTAGGTACCTGGCTGGAAAATGCCTAGTCTTCAAGCCCAGTGTCATCTTGCCCTTTGGTTGAGTAAAAGTGCCTTGAACTTTGGTGGGGAGATGAGTCATTAACAAGACAAACCTCCCCTTCTTAGTAGAAGAAGGTGTGCTTGTCCCTGGGTCCGGCCTGGAGACAAGTGGTTTTCCTTATTTGTTCCTTATGCTTTGAAGACTGAGAATTTTCTCCTTTCTTCCTTCACATGTCCCAACATTCCCTCCAGTTTCTTTGCTCCTACTTTGTCGCAAGACCAACTATGAATCCAGAAGGGGTTAGAATTTGTCCTTGGGGCGATGCAATGAAATAAAACCAATGGCGTTTCACTCTCTGGTTCAGAGTTTACTTTCAGCAAGTAAAGATAATGCCTACAGATCCCTCTCTGGCTCTAGCAAACATAAATGATGTCTCTGAGAAACAACTGTTTGATTAATGCAGCCAATTCCATCAAACAACTTAAAAATTTCATGGAGAAAATAAAAGCCAGTAAAAATGCCTGTCTGACGACATAGGCCAATCCAGTGTTGGGTCTGGGGAGCAGCTGCGGTACCACTGCTACTATTCTGCTCCCCAGAACATCTGGACACCTCCAGGCACCATCACTGCAAACAGGAGGCTGTTCATCCCACTAGGTAAAGAGTCTGTTGCCTCATTGAATTTTATTCATTGCTTTGGAAAACATTTATTGGCCAAGAAAATGGACATGCCTGGTAAATTAGTTTAAGCCCTGCAGCATAAAATACAACCCATGTGTCTTACACATTTATTACAGATCTGTTAAAATGATGAGAGGCCTTGGAGCGCATGGTGTGCATCAGGGCGACTCGAGCCTGGCAGTCCCCACCGGCCTCCCCACCACCGTGTCTCCCCACCAACAAGTCCGACTTTCCTCCATGACTCCACCAGCATCCTGGGCATGGGAGGAATGTGTAAGGAGAGGGGCTCTTCCCAGAGCACCCCAATTACCTGACATTGGGGTGGCTAAAAAGTTCGTTCGGGTTTTTCTGTAACATTTTATGGAAAAACCCGAACAAATTTTTTTTTAAATAAATTTATTTATTTATTTACGGTTGTGTCGGGTCTTTGTTGCTGCACGTGGGCTTTCTCTAGTTGTGGTGAGCGTGGGCTACTCTTAGTTGCAGTGCACAGGCTTCTTACTGCGGTGGACTCTCTCGTTGCGGAGCACAGGCTTTAGGTGCGTGGGCTCAGTAGTTGCGGCATGTGGGCTCAGTAGTTGTGGTGCACGGGCTTAGCTGCTCCACAGCATGTGGGATCTCCCCAGACCAGGGATTGAACCCATGTTCCTGGCACTGGCAGGCAGATTCTTAACCACCACGCCACCAGGGAAGTCCCTGAAACAAAAGTTTTAGCCAACCAATCCTGTTCCACGGGCCGGTCATTTCCAGGTAGGAAATCTTTTTATCAGCTGATTTCTGAGCTGCTGGCTGGAGGTTCATTTGCTTACCGCTGTATTCATTGAACAAATATTTACTTATTAAGTGCCTCTATGTAATGATTATTGACACAAGTAGCTGTGAGACAGAGCAAATTGATAAGATGGCAAGACGGACAAACATGAGATCATGCAGGGGAGAGCGTGAAGTGGTCCCTCACTATCACTGGGAATCCCTGGCCACACCCAGGTCACTGCCAAGAGATGGATCATTCGTCTCCCAGTAGAGTTCATATACTCTTGTTTTTTTTTAAATGTTTTTACTTTTTAATTTTTATACAATTTTTATAAGTTATTTTCCATTTACAGTTATTACAAAACATTGGCTGTATCCCCCGTGTTGTACAATACATCCTTGAGCTTGTCTTGCACCTAATAGTTTGTATCTCCCACTCCCCAGTCTTTATTGCTCCTCCCCCACTGGTAACCACTAGTTTGTTCTCTATATCTGTGAGTCTGCTTCTTTTTTGTTATATTCACTAGTCTGTTGTCTTTTTTTAGATTCCACATGTAAGTGATATCATATAGGATTTATCTTTCTCTGACTTATTTCACTTCTTCATTTGGTTTGATTCACTGATTTGGAAACTGTTTGTTGGCCAGGAAATGAAATGCCAGGCAAAGCTTAAGCCTCAGAGAAGCTCACATGGAAGAAAAGATGGTCAAGGGCAGAAGGCATTTCTTGCAGAGGGAATGGCATTAGCTAAGGCAGGAAGTCAGGAGAGCACGATAGTTTTGATGAACTGCAAGTATTTTCCTGAGAGGCCCAGCCAAGGATACCTGAGTGGAATGGGATAGTTCGATGGGCTGAATATGGTGCTGAATTTCTATGAACATCCCTTGAACCGTTTTCTTCCTTTCCATCTGCACAGGCTTAGTTCTGGGCCTCACCAAATCTCTTCATCTCTCTATCCTCCAAACATCTTCCACACAGGACAAGAGTAGTTTCTATGCAGAGGGTGACCATATGTCCAGTTTGCTTGGGACAAACAAAGGCAGGCAGGCCCTGCATGCGGAGTGGAGACAGGATTCTTACTGACCAGGCCCACATCTTCACTTTGGGCAGATACAAAACCCCAAGGCAACTCTATCTTTGCAGTAAGTTCAACTTTACACTGGGTACCAACCCCTATGACGGGACCAGAAACTATGGAGACAGGAAGTAAAGGAAAGATGTCTCTCCAGTGAACTCTGAGAACCACTAGACTCTTCCGCAGCCTTCTTTTCCAGGAGCATCCAGTACCACATGGCGTCCACCAGAACAACTATGCTACACCATGATGGAACATGACATTTTCTCTGTACCAGCAACCAGCACTGGGGGCGGGCCTAGGCTCTGCTGATTCTGTAGGTCCCCCTGCCTAAGGGTCAGTTACCTCAAGCCTATGGCAGCATCTGGCCTGCCCCTCACCACGCTGCCCATCAGCCTGCCTATCCCCCAGAGTAGGGACACAGCAGTGTCTAGGACACTGGGGACATCTCAGAGTCTGCAGCCTATAGTACTGTTCTCCACAACTCTAGTGGGTCAGGCAGAGGCCCTGGGCTTCAAGCCTCGTGATCCCTGGATGTCACCACCACCTCTCCCAGGGTCTGGGAAGCAAAGACTTTGGAAAGTGTCAGAGCATCGTGTTTTCTAGCAAGTCTATGTCCCCAGCCCTTGGAGTCTCCATGGGGCATTATGGCTGCTGACCTCATTCCAATATCCTTTCCTCAGGAACCTACCAGGTCCTGGGCCTCAGCTTCCACCCCCATGGAGTCTGCATCCCTGCCCCTGGAATGGGAGTTCTCTCACTTCCAGACCTCTGGGCTAGAGTACTTGAGGACTGGGCAACAACTGCCAAGGATCATCTACTGGAATCCAAATCCCCAGCTCAGCCTCGGTAGAAGAGCAGAGCAGAGGCCTGGTGGGACATCTGCCCCCAGGCTCTGCTGCTTGAAACTGAAATTAGTCCTTCTTTGGGTGTTGTTTTCAAAAAAACAATAAAATTATATCAAACTTTCCAAAAAAATTAAGGCCACAAAAAGAAGATACATATGGTTTCTTTATGCAAAATTCCTCAAGCCTTTAACAAGCCAGTGTACATTAAGACTCACCAGGAAGAGGATCTAGGGTGCAATATTTACCAAGCTTACTCCACCATGAGCCCTTTCCTCATGGACCATCTGAATGGACTTCTCTCTTGCAGAATCCACACTGGAAAAAGTTGGAGTGAGTTAGTAGCTAAGGTGGGGAACAAGGATATCAGGAGGACAGTTAAGCCCAAAATGTTTATAATAATTCTGAAAAAAATCAGAAATAATCTTAATGTCCTCTGGAAAAATAGATGCCATCATATAAAAATGCCACTCAAGATACAGCCAATGCAGCCTATGGAGCATATAAACCATATACAAAATTAGATACATTTAAAAAAGAAGGAGCAAAATTTGTGGGTGATAATCATAATTATATATGAAAAATCATATACAGCACCTGGCTACAAGGGGGTAAAAAAGTTGAGACTTAGTTTTCTACTGTAAGTGAGTAAAAACTGGACAAACTGTATGAAGCAAAGGTTTTCAGATACTGGAGGAAAGGAAGTGCAAGACTATGGTCCCGGAGAGACAGGAAGCAAACAAGGTGGATACAAGAGTTCCTTGGCTTGCTTCCAAGAGGCATTTTCCAGATTGTAGGGCAGGGAGTAAAGCCCCTAATAGAGGAAGACCATAGCATTGAAGAGAGGGAAACTGAGGACTTTCATGGCCGAGTGCCAGAGAGGAGAAACTATGAGAAGAAAGAGCTTGAGAACGCTTGTAGAAGAGCAGCCTCGGTAGAGTTTCTCTGGACGAACACTGCTCCACATATGCATAGAGTGAAATTCTATAAGGCAGGATGAAGAAGAGCCTCCAGGTGCAGAAAAGGTACCAGGAACCTATAGGCCAAACAATCCCCAGGGTTGCTCAAAGCCAGAAAGCTTTTGACTTACCACCAGCTAGTGGGGAGAGACCTTGTGAGTACACAGGGTCTTCAAAAGAGACTTCAGAAGGGTCATGCCATAGTGGGCTAAAAGCCCTAGAAAAAAACTAAGAAAGATTAGATATACACCTCAAAAATAGCAAGTTAATCCACAAATAACTTAATTGCCTACCAGAACAAAGCCTAACACTCTTAAAAAACAAACAAACAACAAACAAAAAACCCTAACACTAAAAAAAAATGACAATGTCTGGATATCTAATTAAAAATTACTGGACCTATTAAGAAGCAGGAAGATGGAACACATATAAGAAGAAAGCTCTGTCAGCAAAAACAGAACCAGATATTAGCAATATTATCAAGATGGTAAAATGAGAAGAAAGTGATTTCAAAGCATATATATTCTTAATATGCTCAACGGTTGAAGGGAAAACATGAATATAATGAAGAAAGAAATAAAGTATATGAAAAAGAACCAAGTGGAATTTCTAGAGATAAATATCTTTAAAATATAAATTTTTCACTGGAGTGGATTAAGACACTATTAAAAACTGAAATATCAGTGCATATAAAGACATGACAACAGAAACTATCCAATATAAGGCATACAGAAAAAAAAAAACAGAATGAAAAATAATGACCAGATTCTGAGTGACCTGTTCGACAATATCAAGCCACCTAACATAGCGTAATCACAGTCAGAAAAGGAAGAGGGGTCAGAAATAATATTTGAGGAAATGGGCAGAGGTATTTCAAATTTGGTGAAAACTATAACCCACAGATCTTAGTAATCCAATAAAACTTAATCTGAATAGACACAAAGAAAACCACACCAAAGCGCATCATAGTAAAATTTCTGAAAACTAGTGATAAAGAGAAAATCTTAGAAGTAGCCAGAGGAAAAAACGTACATTACAAACAAAGGAACAAAGACATTTTGTCAGCAACTATATTGAGGGCATTATGCTAAGTGAAATAAGTCAGAGAAAGACAAATACTGTATGATCTCACTTATACGTGGAATCTACAAAAACAAAAACAAGAAAAGAAACTCACAGAAAAAGAGATCAGACTCGTGGTTATCAGAGGTGGGGAGTGGGGAAGGGAAGTTGGAGGAAGGGGGTGAAAAGGTACCAACTTCCAGTTATAGGATAAATAAGTACTAGGGAAGTGTGTACAATATGATGACTCTGTCTAACGCTGCTCTATCTTGTACCTTAAAGTTAAGAGGGTAGATCCTCAGAGTCTTCATAGCAAGGAAAAAAATACTTTTCTTTCCTCTACTTTTTCTTTTTTTGTATCTACATAAGATGATGCATGTTAACTAAACTCATTGTGGTGATCATTTCACAATACATGTAAATCAAATCATTATGTTGTACATCTTAAACTTACGTAGTCCTGTATGTCAATTATGTCTCAGTAAAACTGGGGAGGGAGGTGAGAATCTGTGTAAGTCAGAAAACAATTGAATTACATATTTAAAGGACTGAGGGAAAAAAAACTTTCAACTTAGAATTTTATAGACTTCATCTTAAAACTTTATCAGACGTACAAAAAGAGAGAATTTGTTACCAGCAGACCATCACCACAAGAAATGGCAAAGAAAATTCTCCAAGCAAAAGGAAAATAATCGCGGATGGAAAGTTGTATCTATACAAGGGATGAAAACACTTGAAAAAAGTTGTAAATATGTGCAAAAACATGAATTTTTGTTTTAGTTTTTAAATTCCTTTCACCAACAATTGACCATTTAAAGCAAAAACTGTATATAATAATTTTTTGACTTGTGTTATTGTATATAACATATGTAGATATAAAATATACGACAACAACAGCAAAAAGATGGATAGTTAGATGTAAAGTTCTTACCTTATATTTGAGTGATATAATATTCTTTGAAAATAGACTGTGAAATGTTTAAAAGGCATATTTCAAACACTAGAGCAACCAAAGAAACAAAGTGGTATAGTTAGTAATATGATAGTAAATATAAAATGGATTCATAAACAATACAAAATTAATTCTAAAAAAGACAGGGAAAGAGAAAAAAAAGCAACATATATCAGACTAACAAACAGAAAACACATAGAAATATGGTACACCTAACCCAGGCGTATCTACAAGTGCATTGAATGCAAATTATCTGAACCTGCATTATTTCATATGGCAGGCACTAGCCACGTGTGACTATTTGAATTTAAATTTATTAATTATGATAAAAGAAAAATTCTAGTCCTCAGTCAAACTAGAAACATCTTCAATGTTCAACAGCCACATGTGGCTAGTCACCACCATCTTGGATAGTGTAGATGTAGAGCATTTCCAACATCAGAGAAAGTTCCATTAGACAGTGTTGATCAACTGAAAACCAGATTTTTCAGTTTGGATGACAAAACACAACTCGAGTGTGTGCTGCCTACAAAAAATTGAAACCAAAACAACAATAAAATAGCCTTAAATATAAAGACATAGATAAGTTCAAAGCAAGAAAATGGAAATAGATTTTCCATGCAACACTAATTACAAAAGAGCTGGACAATGGAGAAATTGAAACAAGAGGTATTGCCAGAATTAAAGGGGGTCATTTCATAATGATAAAGGACACACTTAATCATGCTGACACGCAATACTAATGTGGATGTACCTAATAACAGAACTGCAAAATAGATGAAGCAAAAACTGGCAGAACGTAAAGGAGAAATGGACATATTCATAATTATATTTGAAGATTTTAACACTTCTCTCTCTCAGTAAATGACAGAGCAAACAGAAAATCAATTTGAGTACCTTGGACTTGGAAATCACTGTTACCCAAGCTGACCTAATTGAACTTAGAGCATACTATATTCCAAAACTGCAGAATACACATCTACTCAGATGCACATGGAACATTCACCGAAATAGACACTATACTTGGTCATAGAATAAATCTGAATAAATTTTAGAGGATTGAAATTTGCGTTTTTACCTTTTTTTTTTTTTTTTTTTTTGTCGTACGCGGACCTCTCACTGTTGTGGCCTCTCCCGTTGCGGAGCACAGGCTCCGGACGCGCAGGCTCAGCGGCCATGGCTCACGGGCCCAGCTGCTCCACTGCATGTGGGATCTTCCAGGACCAGGGCACAAACCCGTGTCCCCTGCATCGGCAGGCGGACTCTCAACCACGGTGTCACCAGGGAAGCCCTGTGTTTTTGCCTTTTTATTTTTGTTTTTTAACCACAATGGAATTAAATTGTAAATCAATACGAGAAATGTATCTGGAAAATCCGCAAATATTTGGAAATGAAATAAAACACTTCTAAAGAACACATAAGTCAAAGAAGAAATTATAACCTATTTTGAACTAAATTAAAATGAAAATGCAACATGGCAGAATTTTTAGGACACAGCTAAAGCAGTTACAGAGGAAAATTTTTACCTTTCAATGCTTATAGAAAGGATTATAACCAATGACACAATATTCCAATGTAAGAAGCTAGAAAAAGAACAATTTAAATCTGAGGGAAGTGGAGGGGAAGAAATATAAGAGTGACAACCAAGGAAACAGAAAACAGCAAAACAGTAGAGAAAATTAATAAAACCAAGATTTGGCTTATTGAAAAGTTTTGATAACCCCTAGTGTGATAATCCCTGATCAAGTAAAAAAAAAGGAAGGAAGGAAGACACTAGTTCTCAATATTAGGAATGAAAGAAGGAACATCACTTCAGATCCTATAGACGTTAAAAGGCCAATAAGTGAGTATTTGAATAATTTTAAAACAACAAATACAGTAACCTAAATGAAACAGCCAAATTTCATGGAAGGCAAAATCAACAAGATGAATGCAGGAAAAAATAGAAAAGTCTCAATAGTCCTGCATCAGATAAAGGGATTGAATTTATAACTTACATATTTCCCCCAAAGAAAACACCAGGACCATGTTATCTCACTGATAAATTCTATGAAATATTTAAGGAAGAATTAATACCAATCCCATAGAAATTCTTTCAGAAAGTAGAGGGGAAAGTAAAAGTTCCCAACTCATTATAAGGCCAGCATTAACCTTATGTCAAAGGACAATAAAGTATTACAAGAAAACTACAGACCAATACCCTCATGGACATAGATGCAAAATCCTTAACAACATATTAGGAAATAATATTCAGCCGTATATACAAAAAATTAAATGTTATGACCAAGTGGAGTTTATTCCAGGAATACAAGAAAACCAATCAAAGAAATTTACTATACTAACAGAATAAATGAGAAGGACCACACGATAATCTCAATAAAGGTAGAAAAAGCATTTGACATTAGTTAAACCTGATTCATATTTTAAAACTTTCTGCACACTAGGAATGAGATAAAATGTCCTTATCTAGATAAAAAGCATCTACAATAAATCTATAGCTAACTTCACGTTTAATAGTGAATTTGAATGCATTTCTTCTGAGATGGGGAACAACGCAAGAATACCCCTCTCGGTAATATCCCTCTATTTAACACTGTCCTGAAAGTCCTAGCCAATGCAATACAGCAAGATTTTTAAAATTTAGAATAAAATGTAAGAAGTAAACTGCAATCGTGCATATAATAAAAAATAATATCAGTAGAAAATCCTAAGGCATCTACACACACACACACACACAAAGAAGAAGCTGTTAGAACTAATGAATTACATTAACCAGAAGGAACAACATAAGATCAATATACACAATCAATTGTATTTCTGTATACTAGCAACAAAAGATTAGAAATTGAAAATTTTAAAATAATAACAATGACAAGAGCTTCAAAAATACAAAACCCTTAGGAATAAATTTAACAAGACGTGTGTAAGAGCTGTAGAGTGAAAATTCAAAATACTGTTGAAATTAAAGAAGACAAATAGAGAAATATAACATGTAGATGAATCGTAAGACTCAACATCATTGATATCTATACTCTCAGACTACTCTACAGCTAAACAATCCAAATCAAATTATCAGCAGATTTTTTTGTGCAAATCAATGGCCTGTTCTAAAATTTATATGCAATTTCAAAGGTCTCAGAACTGGCAAAATATGTTAGAAAAGAAAAAGTTTGAGGACATACAACAAAGAACTTAAATACTTGCTGGAAGAATGAGGCTAGATTGGCCAAGGTTTGGGTGGGGGGCTGCAATAGAGTTCACCCAACTCAGCGTCCTTCCCCTTCCTTTCCTACGTCTTAATCCCTAATAAACATCCTGCACTCCAAATTCTGCCGCAGAGTTGGCATCTGAAGAATCCAGCCTATAGCAAGTACCTACTTATTCCAAACTATTCTAATGTTGCTTCTACATTTACTGTTCTTAACATGTTATTATTCTACTTTCTTATAAAATTATTGCTAAAACAAATCCAGAATTTCCATAACAACTCTTCTAGAGTATAGAAACAAATGGAATATTTCCTGAATCCTTTTATGAAATTTGTATAACCTAGATTCTAAACCTATGAAAGAAAATGAGGCAAGATAAATATATAGACAGATTGAGTTTACTTATGTGAAACAATCATATTAAAAATAATATCAGGGCTTCCCTGGTGGCGCAGTGGTTGAGAATCCGCCTGCCAATGCAGGGGACGCGGGTTCAAGCCCTGGTCTGGGAAGATCCCACATGCCGCGGAGCAACTGGGCCTGTGAGCCACAACTACTGAGCCTGCGCGTCTGGAGCCTGTGCTCCGCAACAAGAGAGGCCATGATAGTGAGAGACCCGCGCACCGCGATGAAGAGTGGCCCCCGCTTGCCACAACTAGAGAAAGCCCACGCACAGAAATGAGGACCCAACACAGCAAAAATAAATAAATAAATAAATTTAAAAAGAATAACAACCCAAGCCAAGATGTAGAAAAAAGAAATATATATATATATATATATATATATATATATATATATATATATATATATATATATCAATGAGAGTAATCAGTGCATTTGAAGGATGGTACAACATCACTTAAGTCTTACTTTAGTAATTCAGGAAGATTAAATATCAAGGAATCTATCTCTTCTACCTAAAATAGAAAGTTAACACTTGTCAGCAGAGTAGGTATTTAAAAAATCTCCAAGTGAATTCACATGTCATTTTCAATGTCAATCAACTAACACACCAGCCCCAATACAGCAAGTTAATAGCTTGTGTCTACACTAGCTTTCCTGTTCTTACCTGAATGGTCTGTTTATTTAAGTGGCCTTAGTGGTTCTTAACCCATCAAAAGTGTTAGTTTAACAAAGAACACCAAACAATTAACCTCTGGTGGAAAAAAGGAAAGGATTAAAATAAGCAAAATTTATCACTTTGTCAGGTTCTGCAAACACAATCTTGACGAGCTAAAAGCTCCTAATAAAAGAGCAGATACACTCTGTGTATAAAAGATCTATCTCAATCACCATGCTCTGTGAATGTCTACTAAAACAGAGAAGTGAATTTGGTGGTTGGTCTTTATGAAGCAGAAAGACAGATTTGATGAATTTCGTGCCCCGTTGACCCATGCTGTCATCAGATGGTACCACACGAGCCGGCGAGCTGGCTCCAGGGCACCCTAGACTGCAAGCAAGAAGGAAAGAAGGAACCCAGAGGGCTCAGGGCAGGGCCGCCCAGGTAAGCTCCAGACTCCATGCTCCTCGCAGACACAGCAAGGGAGCCAGACAGCAGCCACGCTCTCCCAGCCAGAGACCCTGCAAACCCGTCTGGACAGCAGGTCAAGGCCCCTGCTCAAGACACATCATTACTCTCCGAGTCGTCGACATCTTCCTCACCAGGTGACCGGGAGACAAGATGAGACGTGAGTGGCAGCCTTGGTCTCCCCTGGGGCGGGCAGGGACCTCTGTGATAGAGTGCAGGGGTTGGCCTGCTCCCGTCCCGGCTGTCTGGACCCACTTCCCCGCAGCCTGTGACAGCTCCTGGCCAGGGCATCGTGTGCAATTGTTCGCTTGCTCTGTGGGTCTGGAAGCGTTTTAGCTGGGTAGGGGGAGCACTGCTTTGTGCTCTGAGACACTGCAGAATGTTCATTCTAACCTACGAGCTCTCAGGGACAATTAGGAATGTAAATCTTTTATAGATCCTGCTAATATTTCTCTCTCAAAATAGTCTCTAAAATACAACTGTAGCGAGAAGCTCTATGTGCCCCTTAGCTGGGCTGGAGCCTGTGTTGCTGTACAGAGCATCTCCATGAGCAGAAAGAAAGCCTCGCTCTTAGTGGATCACAAACACACAGTTTGCATTTTCTCCTGGGGTCTCCCTCCAGGTGGACCTGGGGTTCTCTCTCTGGCCTTGCTCTATCTTCTCCTTCTCCAGGATCTCCGGGGCATTTCCTGTCTCTCTCCACCCCAGGTGCTGGCTCTATCTGGAAGACCATAGCAGATTTTTGAGGCTTTAACAATTCCAGCTTTTTCACTGGGCAGAAACTCTAAGAAAAGACACTGTCTTGCTATTAGTAAAAATTTTTCATAGCTTAATAAACTTGATCAATATCTCACTCTTCTAAAGGAGTCTCTGGATGGTTAACACAGTATTGCCAATTAGCCTCTCCCTACAAACGGTGTGGAAGGAAAGGAGCCAGCAGAGGTGGGGGATGGCCCTCCTCTCCCCCTTAGGAGGTACAGACGGGGTGATCCTGCACGGATACCTGCAGCCTCCAAGGCCGGCAGTCGCTGGGGTTCTCCTGCTTTATCTAGCAAAGAGTTCTGATGTTGGGATATTTATTACCAAAGAAAAAGGTAGTACGTGCCCGTGAAATCTGAAACCTGGGCTGACATCCTCTGAGACAAAAGTCCATGGTAACAGGTTCAAAGGACGGGACGGGAGACTCAGGCCAGACACAGGGCAAGACTTGTTTGTTTGAAGAGGCAGGAGAGTCGCAGGAGGGGTCACCTTTTATTACCTGCACTTACATTCCTCAGGCAAGTCCTCCAGTTTCTCAGTGAGTTCTCAGAAAGTGGGGGTGGGAATGGAGCATCCCTAATTTAAAGGTCTGTCACCAGCGGCTGTCACCAGTCTCCACTCTGACCTTGTTTATACAGCCAGCCCTTCAACTGGCCCTTAGCCTCGTGTGGCTTCAGTCCCCAGTCACAGAGACGTGGGGCTCAGATCCCCTAGCCGAGGCTCAGCGAGCATCACCGCTAGGCCCTGTTGCCTTGGACAGATTTCAGCAGCAAGGACAGTTGGTGTGAAAAACACAGAGCGACCCTGAGCTAAGGTTAAGAGACAGGAGGGGAAAATGCCTGGAAACATTCTTCATTTGTCACAAATTGGCCCTTGGTGTAGAACAGTGTGTTATACTCCATGGATTTGTAATACAGCCTCGAAGGTCATGGTCAAGAATTTCTGGAGCATTTAGGGGAAATAATGAAGCGCTTGAAGTCTACTTCTAAGGTCTGCCCTGAGTCTGCTGTCAGCAGTTTCTAGAACAGTGACAGATATGCAAATCAAAAGCACGGTTCAAATTATTTGGAAACTTTATGTAACAGGGAAGAGCCAATTCTGACTCCATGTTGGACCCGTTTCTTTCACTTTAATCTTTGCTTCCTGTTGCTTTTGTTCACTGAAAGGATACTGTCTATACCTAATGGCCTGCTCGGGGAACCCTGCCCCTCGGCCTGAATGTTAAACTAAAGTGCCTTTGTTCAGGGAAACATCTGGACCCTGTCCACCTGTGAATGGCTGCAAGACAGAAGAAATTTGCAAGACTTATGACCTTTTTACTTTACTTCCCCACCTCGTCCCCCTCACTGTTCTATAAAAGAAACTGGCATCCAAACCCCGATAAGATGGCTCTTTTGAGACACTGGTCTACCTCTTCTCGGTCTGCCAGCTTTCCAAATAAAGTCGCTATTCCTTGCCTCAACAAATCGTCTCCCGATTTATTGGCCTGTCGTGCAGTGAGCACAGAGAGCTTGGATTCGGTAACGTTTATATACACATCTCTCTATGAATAGATGCTAGGATGAAAATTCCTGACTTGTCAGGTAAACCGATGATGCAAGAAGGGAGTAAATAGCTAAGAATAAAAATCAGTACTTTGTCTACCTGCTTGGGAAATAGGATCTCTCACTTCACAAAGAACGCAGAAATCAATCTGTAGGTAAGTTTTTCTTTTGGTGTTGATTTCGATATCAGTATCAGCCTCAAGCTATGAGACCTTTTATCCTCGCTCTGAACCAAGCAGAAAGTGTTTTTTTCCTTCCAATATCTCCCTCCAACTAAGCAATTTCTTCTTGTATGTGCACGCATGTGGGCAAGCCCACACACATCCTATAATATCCTCCCCAATTCTAACTAGAGAGACTATATAAAATTGTCTTTCATATCTTTACAAGTATAGTAGGTGCATAAGGATATTCTCTGAATGATACACTGAATGGATGAGAAAAATAAATGAGTGAATGTAAAAAAAAAAGTGAAGGATGAAAAGAAGGAAGGAATAGAGGAAGGAAAGGGAAAGAGAGAGAAAGGAGGGAGGGAGGAAGGGAGGGAGGAAGAATTAGTGCCCGCATTGATTAACGAATTGGTTTCAGAAGGCCAAAGAGTAATTTCATCTTTCAGACCACCTAGTCACTGGGATTACACACCCCTTACAAAATGTAGTTAACATGTGTGGGCACCTGTTCCCTAGAACTGCCCCGGGAACAGTTGGATCTGATTTCCCTGTGGTCCCCTGACAGCTGCCAAGGGCCAAATGTTCATGGACACCTCTGGCCAGGCCGGCCACCCCACATTAGCAGGAGGTGAAAGGTCCCTTGTGCCTTGACTAATCGTAGGATGCATGACTGGCCCAACGTTTTCTTTTTCATGCCCAGATCCCTATTTTGAAAAAAAAAAACAGATTCACAACTGTGTCCACATACTCCTCTTTCATGATGTTACTTCCTGCACACGGCTTTCAGCATAACTTTACGAGCAGAGAAGAAGGCCTGATAACTTCCAAACGTGGATTCAGGAAGAAATTGCGTTTTAGGGACCCTTAGCTGACCTGGCGCCATTTACCTCGGTCTTTTCTTATTAAAAACCAAGCAGCAGCAACAATAGCAACAGAACACTTCTCCCTGCTTAATCTGGAGTCCCAAAACACAGAAAATGACGGAGCCCTTGTAGTCACTGAGAGGGTCCCGCGTCCCCCCAGCACAGCAAATCTGTTGTGTTAACCCTGGCCTGCCTGTACGCAGCTCACATCTTAGCTGCCTAGTTCTTGTTCAAAATTTCATCTGATCAACATAGCAAACAATTATAAAGCGTCATTTGTGGAATGTTAAATCCGGATTAAATCTGTAGAGGGCTTTACTTTTGTTCTGTTTTCCATAATAAAAGATCAAGATACGTGAGGCAGGGTGCGTGCGAAAGGGTTACAGAACCTCAGACGATTCTGCCTGAGTGCGATGGTACAAAGTTCTTCATGCGAACATTTATTGAATTGTCATAACAGCCCTATGGAAGGGGTTCTGGTTCCAGCTCCATTTTACAGTTCAGAAGTCAATTTCCTTGCCCATGTTTACCTAATTAGTAAGTGACATTGTTAGGTCTGATGGCTCCTATGTTCATGCCTGATCTGCTGTAACTTGCTGCCTTCCTAGAGAAAACCTAAATTTTTGCCCAGACTCCGTGGCACCAGGGACTGGATTCCACGTAGAAATCTGTTCAAGATGTACCTGCTTCCTTTGCTAGGGTGACAGAAGGCCCTGGCAAAGAGTTTGCTGGGGAACCCTGACTATTAGCTCCTGCAGGCAGGATTCTTTTCTCGCCTGGAGCCTAACATGACACTGTACATGCAGAAGGAGTTCCAAAAGTGTGTTGGAGGAATGAATGAGTGAACGAACAAATATGGCAACACATAACATAAACTAGTGTGGGTTCCATCCTGGCCAGATAGGGTTTTTTGCTCCCACCATCCAAGACACAAAATATTAAATTTGCCAGCTCACAATTACAGTAAACTGAAAGCTAGGGAAGAAGGGTAGTGTTGACCTCACCCTGTACATGTAGGAAAGCTCCACTTACGCAGAACCACTTGGAAGTTCCTGCTCTGACAGGAAGTGACCTGGGAGAGGAGACAAACTGGGGAATGGTATGAGCCAGCCCAGCTCCATACCTCCTGCACTTCCCACTCCCGTGGGTGCCAGCACCGAGGTACTTTCCTAAGCCCTCTTGACAGTCATTCTTGGTCTCCTGAGAACACCAGGCTCACCACACTTACCATAGCAGCTCTGTGCACATACTGCCTGGGCATCATGTATGTAAATATCAAAAGAAAAAGGAAATCGTTTTGTCCAGGCTGTTCTGTGGTTGTTCTACTGTAAAGAGGAAGCAATGCAATAGGGGTTTGGCATAGCATGAATCAGTAGAATAGCAATGAAGGATCAAGAGATGAACACATCCAATAGTTATACTTCAGAAAGACCTAGAGATAGTTCTTGACCAGTAATAAAGTATGAGTCAATAATGGTATAGTGTTATGAAAAGAAGGAGTCAAGCGTCACCATATATTAACATGAAAGCAGGTTTATATGTTATGATATTTGGCATGTTTATCAGGCCTTTGGTATAAAACCGTGTCCAGTTTTAGTCTCCAAAATTTAAGGGCGCTGTTGTAAAGCTAGCTCACAGAGAGGCTAACAAAATGGTCGAGAGTTTGGAAAGCAAGATAAATGGCGTAACTGTGTTTGTCTTCATTTTATGAGTAAAAAAATTTAGGGCTTTTTAGTTTGGAGAAAAGAATGTTGCTGGACAATTATAAACCATGGTTTCCTTATTCTTTAGAAAAACAAATATTGAAAAATGTACTTAAATTTCTGGCACTTAGGTCATTCTCTGGACATTAATTGTTAATAAGCAGGGTTCAAATTTCTTGCATATTTAACCAGAATAGGTTTACAGATCCATGGACATGTTTTTGACACTCGTTTCTCATGGTGAGAACAAGGAAGTTCTGGAGGCTCAGTAATATCTCTGTTGAGACATCCAACATTGGGAGCCTTTAGTGCCTTTCTTATTTAAGGAGACTATGATATTCTCATGAATATACTTACTGTCTTCTCACACTTTCTTACAGCCGTTCGGTAACACTTAACTGTCAACCAGGCTCCGGGAAGAGTTCCAAGGTATGAGAGGCATTCACACCATAAATGTCATCAAGACACACAGTCCTGGGTGGCCTGCTGGAAGGAGCCCGGACTGACACAGGTGTGCATTCTAGTTCCGTCTCATCTTATTAGCGGCACGGGCTTGGGCAAGACACTACTTTTCAGTGAGCATTGGCTTCCTCCAGTGCAAAATTAAAACAATCAACTGCTTGTCAATAAAGACAGAAAGTGGCCGTTTATGTGACTGCTCTGCAATCAGTAAGCCACTGTTCAACCATAAGGGACTCTACAAGGCCAAGGTGACGAGTCAGAAGTCGGAGCAGGGGACAAAGGGAAGATGAACTGGGGAATGACTTCTCCACGTAGATGTGAGTTGAACGACACCTCAGCACTGAATAGTTACCTAAAGGCAGTGTCCAGGGAATCTACCCTAGACATCATTTTCCTTTCAAGGATATTAAGCAAGAATGCCTAGACCTTTTTGAATCAATGCCAGTTTAGACCTGACTGTTTAATTCTGAAACACAGTATCAAAGACTACAGTTGGAGGCGAGGAAGGGAAAATTTGTGCTACCATGAATGCTATCATCTAGAAGTTACTTCGATAGTGGGAGAGGGTTGAGAAATGTGACATTTCTGCTTAAAATAGTCAAAATACAGATTGTTATGAAAACGGAACATACGATTTACTTTCAAGTTTTAAGTCATTTCTAGAGGGAAAATATCTACATTATTTTCACAAATAAAAATGTCGTTAAGTGGAAACTGAATGAGCTTGGAGTGAGCTGGAAAGCAGTAGGTTTTGATTTGCCAGTGGGTCTCTCTCCATCATTTATCCTGGAAAGAACATGAGGCTTGCTCTGGTCTGCTATGGCTGCTCTGACACGCAGGGCTCAGGTATAAATCTATGGCAGTCTTGGGTGTAAGCACTCATTCTTTACCTCAGGGAGGTAGCAGAGAAGTTCAACAAGCAGAACATCTTCTTTATCCATTCATCCGATGATGGGCACTTAGGTTGTTTCCATCTCCGGGCTATTGTAGATAGAGCTGCAATGAACATTTTGGTACATGACTCTTTTTGAATTATGGTTTTTGGCACATATATACAATGGAATATTACTCAGCCATAAAAAGAAATGAAACTGAGCTATTTGTAATGAGGTGGATAGACCTAGAGTCTGTCATACAGAGTGAAGTAAGTCAGAAAGAGAAAGACAAATACCGTATGCTAACACATATATATGGAATTTAAGAAAAAAAAAATGTCATGAAGAACCTAGGGGTAAGACGGGAATAAAGACACAGACCTACTAGAGAACGGACTTGAGGATATGGGGAGGGGGAAGGGTGAGCTATGACAGGGTGAGAGAGAGGCATGGACATATATACACTACCAAACGTAAGGTAAATAGCTAGTGGGAAGCAACCGCATAGCACAGGGAGATCAGCTCAGTGCTTTGTGACCGCCTAGAGGGGTGGGATAGGGAGGGTGGGAGGGAGGGAGACGCAAGAGGGAAGAGATATGGGAACATATATATATGTATAACTGATTCACTTTGTTGTAAAGCAGAAACTAACACACCGTTGTAAAGCAATTATACCCCAATTAAAAAAAAAAAGGCAGAACAAAGTTTAATGTCACAAAAGAAGGAATATGTCTCATAACAACAAAGAAACAGAGATAGTCAACAAAGAGAGGAGGGTGGTCCTTGGATTTTAGAAAGGCTGTTTCTGTAGGAGGGTGGGGCTTCCCCTTCACTGAAGGTGCAGCCAGCTAAGAGTCAACAGAAGTGGGAACTTGTTACTGAATTCTGGTTCGGCTTCTCACTGCTCAAAAGCCAATAATTTGAGAGGCAAGTGTCAGTAGAAAGGAAAGGTGCTTTAATCAGGAAAGCCAGCAATCTGGGGAGAAGGTGGACTTGTGTCCTGAGACCAACTCTGAAGACTGTTCAGTCATGACAGTTTTTAAAGCAGAAAAAGGGGGAAGAATCTCAGCGAATCATGGAGGCAGGAGGTTGGGTTCTGCATCCTTCTCCATTGTGTGCAGACTGGCTGACTCTCTCTTCAGATGTTATCTTACTGCGCGATTGCTAAGGGGGCTGTTAGGGGTAGAGAGCTAGTCATTCTGAAACTACTTAATGCTTCATTCTTACTTCTTTTTATCTAGGAAAAGAATCAACAGATTAGGCAAGGCATGGTGTGTATTCAGGAGAGCATAAGTCAGGAGTTCGGTTAAATTGTCTAGTGATCTCATTCCTCTAATTAGGTTCTTTTAAGGTTGGAAGGGAACAGAAAGGGGCAAACAGGAAAGGGGCAAAAGAGCTGCTTTCAAACGCAAACACAGAGTCACACAGCATGTATTTCCAACAGCTTCTGATTGAGGAAGAGCGACAGCCTTCGTAAATCAGCTTATGTCTCTAAGACAAAAAGAACAAAAAGGTAGCTCAAGGTATAAGGCTACCTCGGCCACTTTAAGGGAGGGCTCTCTTCAAAGCTTAATTTGACCCCAATGAACGTCCATTACATACCTCGTACCTGCAGACGACATATCTACTCAGATTCCCTGGGAGCCTGCCTCCAAAAAACAAAAATCACTCCGTTTACAAACTTGGGGTTTCACAGCTTTCCACTTGCAGTCTCAGCTTGCCAGTTGCCCCAGGACCATGTGATTCCGATGTCACCGTACAACAGGGCGCTTTGAGTCACAGCCCTGACGCTGCAGAATTGCTTCTGCTTCTTTGGGAATGAAGACTTTTCCGGGCCTGTGAAAAAGATTCTTGGGAATTGTTCAACACTGAGTCTAAGTTTGGAAGGATGGGAAAAGAGAGAAGGCCCAAGAGCTTGCCAATTTCTCCTTGACACGATCATAAAGTAAAGTTCAAGTGGTGTCATTCCACGCTAATCAAAATAATGAGGTAAGAAAATGAAGAGGAAATGGCTTCACTCTAAGTACCCATTATCTGATGCCAATTGACAAAGAAACGCTTAGGAAATTGGAAGTGCGTGTAGCGGTCACGTGATGGGAGCCTGAAGCCATATGGTATTTGTGATTCATTTCAAGGTCAAGGTTTCCTGAGTGGAGGGATTTGAAAAGTCACAATTATAGTTCTTATTAGTGAGTGTTGAAAATGATGCTGGAAACAAGTCTTTGTGTAAAGCTCCCATAAGGTGAGCAGATCAGTGGTTTAATACTATTTACCGCAGTATTTTAAATTAAGACCAAATGCCAGTAAACAATGTGTGTCCTTTTCTATGGGAATTTTTCTCTCAAATAATTCTGTCAGTATGAGATTGAATTTCAGATCTACCTAGAGAGCTGCTATATGAGAAATGAACAACCTGATCTTTGAAGGATTTAGTTTCACCCAAGATACTCTGACGTTTTCTTTGTCTACATACGGTATCTCTCTCAATTTAATGTGGTTAATGATTGGGAATGTCAGAAGTCACATGACGCTCGAAGGCACATTTTCACTTCATCTGCCTTTCTGACACGTTTAGTTTAACTTAATCAGGGGGTTGAAGCTAATTTCCTGAAGCAGTTTCCAGGGTCCTTGTGCAAAAAAGGGAAAACTGTTCCCATTCTTTTAGGACATATGGTTGTTATTATGCAAAAATTCCCTTGTGCCATTCTGGCACACACATTCCCTCCCTCCCCCCCACACTTAACCACTGTATTTCGATGCACTCTTTTCCCAAGGCTTTCTGGTCCAAGTGTCAACCCAGTCCACCCCTGAGCTCAGCATCCCGGCCCTCGCCCAGCCCTCACCCACTTGAGGCGGCTTGGAGGGGTCACTGCCTTGCCAGGGAGCACAGAGGGCCATCTCAGAGCAGAATCATTTAGGCAGGAGTGGGGACCTGGGTGCCTTCAGAAAGTCACCCACCTGGGTCTTGCTGTGGTCGTGGTGGGCGCTCTGGGACCACTGCCTGGGTCTGAGTCCTCCGCTTCTACGGCTGATAAACTCTGTGGCCTCAGGCAAGTTACTTACCATCTTCCAAGCCTCCCGTGTTCCCATCTGTGAAATAAGCACCCATCTCCTAGAGCTACCGCGAAGGTCGAGTGAGATAACACATGTAATACATTTAGCGAAGCAACTGGCATGGAGGACATGATTAATAAGTAGTAACTCCATTCCTTGCCTGCCAAATGGAAATGAAATACAATGGTACCCTCAAAGGCAGTCGTGAAGATGAGGGCAGTTGAGGTGTGTGCATCACGGTGTACCTAGGGTGCTATAAGCACACAATGCATGTTGCCAGTAACGGTTGCTTGCTGCCATTTTTGGTGTCTGTATCATAGATACAGTGGCCTTGGCTGTCCTGGCTCCTTGTCTCATAGGAATGCTAAGGCATGATCCCAGGGAGACCTTGGGTGCCCAGGAGGTGACAGGGGGGTGCCCCAGCATTCTGGTGTGGACAGAACCTTACAGAAGACATCACTTTCTGGGTCTAGGCTCATGACAGAGACGCATTGTGAGAGGACAGGGTGGTCATGGAAACTGCGACAGGCCAAGGGGAGTCAAGGAGACCTGCTGTCCTGGGTCATTGCCAGTAGTCATTGCTGGTGAAAGAAATCAGACCTCACCTTTAATTCTCCCTAACATCTGTCAGTGTCCATCTGATAGGATTGAGTGAGGTAGAGCAAGCATTATTTTTTTTTAAAAAATGGAGAAGAGGCTCTTTGGCAACTGTGGTGGTTAAAGAAAGTGACACCAACTGACCCTCCATTATCTCCTCTTGGGACGAATGTGGCTGGACCAGATGTAGGTCTCAGGCTCCAACTGGAGCATGGTTTGACCAAGGCCCTGGGCCTCCCTCTGCCAAGTTCTAGTCCAAAGAAGGTCAGAGGAGCTGGGCTGGGTCTCAGGGCTCATCTGAAGGGCATGGGCATAGTGTCATATGTGGACCCTAAGAGTAGCAAGTTATCGCTAACAGTAAATTAGGAAATGAAATACCTCAACTCCTAACCTTGAATGTAGTTAGCATGACCTTCACTTCACCTTTCTTCAAGGTGAGATAATCCCACCAGTCCTTTAAGGAACTTCTCAAGGGCAGGCAGATGCCTGCCCCATTGCAGATGCCTTCCCCAAACCCCAGGGATACAGGAGGAAACAGTCCTGAGGCGATGCATCATATCTCATACCTGAGACCCTGGGGCAGGTTTCAGGAGCCTGGGACCCGAAGGACCAGAGGACACAGTGTTTAGTGCTGTGGAGGGGTCCACGGCTTTCTCCATGTGGCAAGGTCAGCCACCAGGTTCGTAGATACAGAGAGTCAGTCATTAGACCAGAGAGAAGGCCCAGAGGCCAGGAATGGGGCAGACCAGGGAAGCAGAACCTTAGGGAAGAACCCAACTCAGAGCTGCCAGACACTGAGAGGACCCCAACCATGGGGTCTCCTCCCCGCCTTCTGCTGGGGAAGAGAATGTTAATCTTTCACACGTGCACCACAGCTCACAGCCCTACAGGGCATGGAGCATCCTCGGGCTCTTTGACTCCCCTCCCCACCCCCTCCAAAGACTCGGTGAATATGGCCACACAGGGCAGCCATCATGACCACATCAGACAATGAGTTTTTTCAGCCAGAATTTGAAAAAGGGGAAATAGTGTGCTGGTTTTAATAATTGTCCAAAGAATGCGTGACTGCAGGGAGCTCTTTGTGAGTGTGAAATTTGGGGTTCTGAATATTTGGACATATTCCCTGCCAAGCCACAATACCCCTTGGACAATTCTTGGTGGCTCTATGCTTGAGTAAATCCAAGGTGAAGGTGGAGACCTCTCAGACAGGGACCCTGGACCCCTGCTGGCAGGGTCCTCCAAAAAGTCCTGACCGAATGAATGAATGAAGACGGAAGGGAGAGTAACAGGGCTGCCAGTTCTGATCTGGCTGTGCCTAAAAACGGGGTTTAAACCAGAGCAGAAGGTAGAACACTCTTCCCATGCCACCCATCAGCATGGTGTTTGTTGGCCCTGGGTGTGAGGGAGGATGTACCAGCTAGGGAACTTGATCACCTGAAAGGTTCATTCAAACTCTAAGTTTCTATGACCTATCAATTGAAGAGTGTCATCAGAACCCACTCATGTTCTCGTTTCTCTGAGCTTTTAGCCCCTGGGACTCCACTCTTTTGTAGACCTTTGGACTAAGTATTCCTGCCACGAATTTGCTTGTGTTCCCTGTTTGTTTCCTACACTGGGACACAGAGTCCGGCTTCATTCCTAGTCTCTTGTTTGGTCTGAAGTCTTGGTCTTTTGTTCAAGACTCTTAGGAAGAGCCATACCCATTTTATGTGGACCTGCTTCTCAGTTTAATTGCTAATCTGTGCACCTGTACTTACCGAGCTGACAGTTTCTCGGAGTCAAAGATCTGGTGCAACTAAATGCCCACTACCCCATGGTTTCTTCAGGGGCCCTCTGTAGAACACCTAATACATTCTGGAGACTCCAAGATAACGTGCAGCCTCTGTTTTACCTTAAAGAGGTCAGGGAAGCGATACTCTAGCTCAAAACTGTGGCATATACCCTGAGCTCAGCCATTCAGACCAGGGTAGGGAAACACAGAGCAAGCTGGTCACCACCACCTCCTCCTCTGCTCATGGAAGACATTTCCAATCGATCCCAGAGCATTTTCTCACTGAGCACAGATGTGTTCTCACATCACCATTAGATTGGAGCTGAGAATCAAGTTGAAACCTGTCTGGTTTCCTGCCCCTTCCACGGGCCTGGACATAAAAAGTGTTATAGCTGTGCGGGAATTTTTCTGTTGTGGCAGTGGCATCACGATGTGACTGTTGGTTTTCCCTCAGCTCTGCCCAGTCCCTAAAGAAATGAGACTACATTGCACAAAATACCCTGCTGAGATTTCATACAAAGCCACAACAGATCCCTCTGTTGATAGGTCCCAAGTTCACAGTCAAGGGCACAACACACAATGTAATGAAGATGTTGCTGTCAGTCAGGTGACCTTTGTCATCCTCCAAATGGAGAAGGAAGCAGCCTGCAGAGACAGAAGCCCACAGTGGTCACTGTTTTCCCATAATGAAAACAGTGTCCTTGGACCTGGTGTCCATGAGGAGCTATTGCTAGTTTGATTATATAAATGACCATTAGGGGGTTACCTATCTGGACAGAAGTACCTGGAGGAAACTTTCTAGAAGGGCTCCTGTTTGGTAAAATTACTGGTAGAGTTTTACCATTAGAAACCACGAGACGGGAAGAGTAAGTAAAGAAACTGTCACACAAATACAAATGTGGAAAATGAATCATTATGCAAAAATGTGTATTCCTTAAAATGAAACATGGGATAAAACTATAATCAAGTAAAAAAAACTGTTCAAATAGAAGGGTACCTAATAAGTGACCTTTACTGTTGTTAGTCTGGAGAGCAAAGGTTTATTGGAAATTTTCCAATTAGGTTGAAATTTTAATGCTGTAACACGGTGTGAGTTGCAAGTTGAGATTCTCACATTTGTTTTCCTATTGGACACCTTGAGGATAAGCTTCTGTGATATTGTGATTTATAATAAGAAATACATATTTGGTCTTTATCCAGATGTGGGCATAGAGATCCTATAACTTTTTGTTATGTTAATGAAACTTGTGGAAAACCTGTAGGTCACATAAGGATGGAGGCTGGTTGCCAGGGGAGCCAACCCCCTGGTAAGAGGTTTGGAACTTTCAGTCCCACTACCACCACCCCCATCCCCAGGGAAGGGAGAAGGGCTCGAGGTTAAGATCAACTGCCAATGGCCAATGATTTAATCAATCATGCGTATGTAATGAAACCTCCAGGAGAGTGGTGCTGGGAGAGGGCGTGGACGTTTCTCACTGCTTCCCCATGCCTTGCCCTGTGCATCTCTTCCACCTGGCTGTTCCTGAATTATATCCTTTTATAATAAGCCAGCTAGCTAGTAAGTAAGATGTTTCCCTGAGTTCTGTGAGCTGCTCTGATAAAGTAATCAAACCTGGGGAGGGAACTGTCGGAATCTCCAATCTATAGCCAGTAGGTCAGAAGCACAGGTGATAACCTGGACTCGAGATGGGTGTCTGAAGTGGGACTGAGCTCTTAACCTGTGGGATCTGACGTCATCTCCAGGTAGATAGCGTCAGAATTGAGTCGAATTGTAGGACCCCCAGCTGGTGCTGGAGAATTGCTTGGTGGTGTGGGGATAAAACCTGCAATGGAGTTAGTGTCAGAATCACCGCCTCACAGCCTTGCAGCCCCTCTGTTCTTTGTTATCACACAGATATCAAAAAGGATTCGATTTGTAAGAATCATCACCTTTTTCTCTTGTTCCCTTTCTCTGGGTGGCTCCAGAGCCACCTGTTTTACACTGAGGGCTTCTTTACACACCTTTATACGTGCATCTTCTGCAGACTTGCTTGTGTCAATAGATCTCACCTTCTAAACAATCCTTCCCATGTGCAGAGCCAGAACGAAGAATGTCAGGAGAGGTCCGTGACGGGCTCCGCCTCCCAGAGCTGTGATTGTGTTCAGGAACACTTTTCCATTGAAAGCTGTCTCTGCAGGGAACTGGAAGCAGGAAGTTACCCTTTTATGTTTTGGTTTTCTGTGCTATAGTACTACTGAACATATAAGCTCTTTTGGTGTTTAAAGTCCTTTGTGGGTTCATATAGAATGGTAATTTTGATTATTAATGAAAACAAGAATAATTATGAAGGTGGCAGGGCACCGCAGGCAGAAGAAATGTGTGTGGGAGCAGCCCTGGTCTGAGGGAGCACAGAACCGGTCCACATGGCTGGAACCCAAGATGCCCAGGATGGTGGAGGGAGGTGAGGCTGCGAGGGACCCAGTCTGCCCTGCATCATCACAGACACATTTTATTAAGCATCTATCCCATGCGTGATTTCATCTAATCTTTTTAGCATTCCTTGGAATTAGGTATCCTTGTTCTCTTTTTACAGATAAAAATGGAAGCTTAGGGACGATAATAGCCTTGTTTAAGAGCCTATTATCAGCACAAAGGGAAACTTGGAATCTAAAGCAGGTCTACCTGGTTTCTTGGCCCATGCACTTCCATACATGGGCAAAGAAATATATCCGGAGATATGCTTGCTAAAAAATGCATACATGCATACGTGGGGGTTTTAATATACATCCATGTATTCTTTGATACTTCTTCCTTCAAGAGGTGAAGCCTAGCTCCCCACCCTTGGATGAGAGCTCGTTCCTTGCTCTCTTGGATCACCCGCCCAGGGAAGTTAGCTGCCGAGTCATGAAGGCACTTCAGCAGCCGCAGGGAGAGATCCATGTGTGTAGGAGCTAAGGATCCAGCAAGCAACCAGGAAGGAGCCGAGGTTGGCAGCCCAGAGCCACATCAGTAAGCTTGGAAGTGGATCATGCAGCTCTGGTTGAGCTCTCAGATGGCGGTAGCTTTAACCACCATCCTGACAGCAACCCCAAGCCAGAACCTCCCACTAAGCTGCTCCAGGATTCCTGATACACAGAAACTGAGAGCTAATAAAGGTTTATTGTTTTAAGCCACTTGGTTTGAGGTACACAGCAATAGAAAATGAATACAGCATGAGTTACCCAGGAAACACAGACGCGTATAAGGTAAGAAGTGTAACCCTACTCCTTTTGTCTTCATCTGCAACTCCCACAGCGGTAACCAGATAATGGTCTAGTATACACCCTTCCCGTCCATTCTGCCTCCAGTTAAGGACTTATGGGCTAAAGAAGGTTGTGGAAGTTTGCAGAAACTACTGAGCCTCTGAGACAGAGGAGTGATGTGATGAGACTTGCAGCAGACAAAGATCACCCTGGTAGCCTCAGAAGGAGAGATTAAAGTGGGCAAGATGAGAGACAGGCTCAGTGATAGAGATGGAAAATGAGACGGTGATGGTAAGGATGGAAAGATGCAGAACCGAAAGGCGACGTCTAGAAATACTTAGAGGGGGAATTCACAGGGCCTATCACGCCTCACCCCTATCGTCCACTTCTTCCTGCACCAGGAGGATGAGGCATGTGAAGCGGGTTCAGGAATCATTTGCTCACCTGAATGAGTCTGACTTTGGTGAAGACCAACGATAATCCATGTGCCCATTAAATTTTACAGATATGTAGCCTGGAGAGGTGGTAGGAGAGTCCCAAGTTCTGCAGATGGGTAAATACAGACCTCGGCCTCCACACCTGAACCAATCAGAGCGGAGCGTTAACCTAGGCCTCTATCAGTCTGGCAGGTTCTGTGCTAAGAGCCCTACAAGTATCTCACAGTTCCTCAACGTTCCTGTGTGATAGGAACCTTCACGATCCTCACGTTACAACTTAGAACGGGGGTCTGTAAACTACAGTCTGTGGGCCAAATCCGGCAGCTGTCTGTTTTGGTAAAGAGCGTGCTTGGGGAACACAGCCATGCTTGTTCATTTATACATTGTCCGTGGCTGCTTTCATGCTATGGTGGCTGGGGTGAGTAGTTGCTATGGAGACCTTACGGCCAGTTATTAAACCCATCAGTTTATTAAAATAAAATCTACTGGCTACTTAGTCAATGCGTGGACTGTCCATGTCAAACAATAATTCTGACATTTTCAAATAAATTTTGTAGCTAAGTTGATCAAATCAATGTTATCCTGTAGACAGGTTGTCTCAATTTTCTACACTGCGTTAGAAATATGTGAAGTCCTGAGAAAACTCGGACGAGTCCAAACACGTCAGAGGAATTGCCTGGTAGTGTTGTCAGGGTGGGATTCTCAGCCCCAGAAACAGAGCAGTGACACCTGTCGTGGAGCCATGGAGGCTTCGGACAAAGACGCACCTGAGCTTGACCCCAGCTCTGCCACGTAGTGCCTGGGTGACTTCGGGCAAATCGCTTAAATTCTCTGTCCTCAGTGTCCCCATCTGTAAAACAGGGTTGATAACACCAAGGTCACTGCATTGTGACCTTTACATTAAATACAATACATTAAATACATTACATTAAATACCTTTACATTAAATACATTACATTAAATACATTAAATACAATTATTAATGTAAATGAAATGCGAGGTGCAGTTGGCAGGAAAATTTGCCCAACTGTCAACTCTGATTCGTCCCCGACCACTACAAACACGGCAATGGACTTGAAGGAGCAGATGCCACGAGGTCCTGGGGAGGCCACCAGCTGGAAAGGCCGGGTGACTCTGAAGCAGAGAGCCGTGGAAACAGGCCATGTCCACATGTGTGCGCTCGGGGTCTGTTCAGCAGGCAGGCCGAAGCTAGAATGCCATGAGGAAGCAGATTCCCAAACAAACTCAGATTCCCATGGAAAGGAATGGAGAGTTCAGGGGGTTTAGCTTCTTGGGCTGCTGTCCCCTCCCTGGCTGTGCCTGCACTGGTTTTCCTGTACACTTGCCTCCTGTTGGCCTCTCCCAGAGGCCTTGGCAGAGGCCTGCTTTGCTAGGCTTCAGTGCGACCTTCCCTGACCCCAGGGTCATCTGAGATGTCACCACGGAGACTGCCAGACCTCCACGGAGTTGGTGTCTTTCGTACTCATTTCAGGCTGTTAGCATCCAGCCCAGACACCCATAGGTTCCCAAGAAGTCCCCTCATTTAAATTTAAGGAATATATTTAGCACATAGACTTTATTTCATGGGTGACTATTTTTGGGTGAAGCTGTCTCCATAACGCTGAAAAGGTAAAAGTGACATTCAAACTAATTTTTCAGTGTCAGCTATATCTGACTTCTAGTTTGAGCCTAATGCACTGGCGGCCAATTACAAACTACCAAAAGCAAAGAGACAGCAAGCCCATTACTTTTGCAACTGCCTGTCAGCAACTCCATAAAGGGGGATCTCTTTACTTTTTTAGGCTCTTTTCAAAATAATCACCTGTGGGATAGTTACTTGGATTCACAGTTTGCATCACCTTCAGTTGGTAGGCAGGTCCCAGCATTTAATGAGCACGTGATCTTACAGGGACGATAAGACACAAAATGGATGCAGAGCGATATAGGTTAGAGGGTTACACTGATTATAACCAGCGGCCTGAACGGCTGACCTGGGCAATCAGAGAGCAGAGGCATGGTCTGTCCTCGGAACATTCTCCAAAGGAGGTCAGTGTGTCTCCGTGTCTGTTTTCACTAGAGGAGGCACAGGTAATTGGTTTGATCAGCTCACCAGTGATTTGGAGGCCAGCACACCCCAGTATCACATTAGATGAAATTAAAGGTCAAGTTTCCTCAGGAACACAGAGCTTGAGACCATCCTCTCTAAAATGGGGTGAAGAGTAAGAGTTGCTCTAACCAGCTCAGGGCTGCTGTGATGGTCAAGACGTGCATGAAGGTGGAGTGTGAATGGAGGAGACGTGGAAGGCGGAGCTGAGAAAACCACAGGTGTCTACACTTTCCTGCAACAAATCAAGACACAACGCATCGTTTTGGGCCACAAGACAGAGAAGAAACCTCGGCTCCCAGCTGCTTTCTATGGGATCACTTTGAAAGGCTGGATGAAATTCTCAAATTGCAAGTCTTCTGCTCTACCCCGTGGGTTTCTTTTCTTCTAGCATCAAGCTGGCATGCTGCGGGATTGAGAACGTCAGGGCCTGCGGACATAGGCCCCCTCGTTTCAGTTCCTGGCATCTTTGTTTTGTACTTACTCACTGAAGACAAGATCTTCTTTCCTGGCTGGAAGAAACCCTTTGCTTCTCTTCCTCCTGCCCTGCGCTGCCACCTACCCCATCCCAGCCACTGTGCTTCCTCATTCCCCAGTGTCACTCCCTCTCCATCTGGCACTACCCCTGCCTGGCCCCTCTCTCCTGACCCCCTTCCCTGGTCAGCCATCCAGGTCTTGTCCCCCTCTTCAGTCTCTGATCACTTCGTCTGCGTGCTCTGCTCCCTCCCTCCCCTCTTTCTTCTTGCCTGACCAACTTATCAATCAAATATACAAAGACCCACTGAGTTCTCTTTTTTAATTTTTATTTTATATTGGAGTGTAGTTGACTTACAATGCTGTGTTAGTTTCAAGCGTACAGCACAGGGATTCAGTTCTACATATACATATATCCATTCTTTTTCAGATTCTTTTCTCATACAGGTTATTATAGAATACTGAGTAGAGTTCCCTGTGCTACACAGTAGGTCCTTGTTGATAATCTGTTTTATATATCGTAGTGTGTATATGTTAATCCCTAACTCCTAATTTATCTCTCCCCCTCACCTTTCCCCTTTGGTGACCAAAGCTTGTCTTCTATATTTGTGAGTCTATTTCTGTTTTGTAAACAGGTTCATTTGTATCATCTTTTTAGATTCCACATACGAGTGATATCATATGGTATTTGTCTTTCTCTTTCTGACTTACTGGTACTTTGCTTAGTATGATAATCTCTAGGTCCATCCATGTTGCTGCAAATGGCATTATTTCATTCCTTTTTATGGCTGAGTAATATTCTGTGGTATATACGTACCACATCTTCTTTATCCATTGAGTTCTTATGTGTGAGACACTTGGGCTGGGATGAGCAATACATGAAAAAATGCAAAGAGAAGGTCAAATGTGGAATACAACTGGATTTCAGAGGAGGGAGAGGTCATTTCTGGTTGTGAGGGGTCAGGGAGCCTTCTTTTACGAAAAGACTTTGATCTCTGGTAATCCTAGGGATCACATTCTCTATTGTGTCACTTGTACTTTTTATACTTGTTATTCTGGGGGCTTCCCTCCATTTGTATCCGCCTTCTCCAATAGACCGTAAGTACCAAGAGGTCAGAAACCACATCTTATTTATGCCAGTGCTCCTGCTTCTGGCACAGCTGGCACCTGGAGGATGCCCAGTAAATGCAGGTTGAGGTGAGTCAATCCCAGTGGTCCTTCCCTCATGACTTAGTTTTGTGCACCCTGTCCTTTTCTCCCCTACACCCTCCATTAGGAAATGCACAAATTCCTGGCAACGGTTCTCATTTCTGGATGTGTGATGTTCAGGCCCCATCTCCGTTGCAGTCCCAGAGGACCTGTCCAGCAAGCACACATGTGCCCAGTATTATCTCAAACAATACAATCTATCCGATAGACTCTACAATGTGATGTCAAGCTGACCCACCCCACCAGGATATCATGAGGAGAGAATAAAGATAACTCAGTACTGTCCGCCCAAGGGACAAAAGGGAGACCCATGTATCTACCAGTGCCCATCTCCCGATGGTTGAGGGCTGGTCCATGAGATATCAGCCCTCCTAAACGTCAGAGGTGCCCAGGCATGAATGCCAACCAGCCTTCCACAGGCATGCCACACGAGAAGTAGGAGACAAGAGCCATGCTCTTGAGATGAGCAGCGTTCTGTACAATGCTGATCCAAGTCTATGTGCAGCTCTCACCGTAGCCATGGCTGACATCAGAGGAAGGACCAAAAGGACGCACAGACCCCTTCCCTGCTGCCCTGTGTCAATCCACGGGACTGCCGTCCTCTAGGCATCCAGGCTCATTTACAGAGTTGTCTGTAGCTCTCCTTTGTTGCTACCTCTCTCACACACTACCTCCAAGTAAATCTCCTTCTTTCAATTCTTCCCCTGTATGTCTCTCAAATGTATCCCCCTTTCTCATCTTCACTGCTGTAACTGTAAGGCTAGATCCTCATCTTATCTCTACTCATTTGGATTGGTTTAATCGTCTCCCAAAGACTTGACCACCTTGTTTATTCCCCTCTAGCCTATCCTCAGGTCGCTACCACATTGATTCCCCAAATTACTTTCATCATTTCACTCCATAATCAAAAATCTGGCTGCCTGCTCCCAGTAAAGTTAAAATGTCCAGGGCATTTGGAGGAGTTTAGAGTGTTCTGCAAGGGAGTATAAGCATTTATACACAATTTTAAAATCTATTTCTTTAACCAATATTTTTGAGAACCTGCTCTGTTCTTGGCCTAGTTCTAGACACAGAGCTAGAACAGTGAGTGTTACAAAGAAGGACTCTGTCCAGACGACACTGAGATGACATTCCAGTAAAAGACATAGACCTCAAAATGTGAAAAATAAAAAATAGTGACCACTTCTTGATAATTGTTCCTAAGCAGGTGTTATGGACTGAATTTTGTCTCCCCCAAATCCATATGTTGAAGCCTTAACCCCCAACGTGACTGAGTTTGGAGACAGAGCCTTTAAGGAGGTAATTAAGGTTACATAAAGTCGTAAGGGTGGGGCCGTAATCTGATAGGACTAGTGTCCTTGTAAAATGGGAGGAGACACCAGAGATTCCTCCCCATTTGGCATAGAGAAGATGCCATGTGAGGACACAGCAAGGAGGTGGCCTTCTGCAAAACAGGGAGAGAGGCCTTGCCATACACCAACCCTGCTGACACCTCAACCTTGGACTTCTAGCCTCCAGAGCCAGGAGAAAATAAGCTGCTTAAGCCCCCAAGTCTGTGATATTTTGTTAAGGCAGCCCTAGACAGCAAGACAATAAGACAACAGAGTGAGGTGATGGGGAATAAATGAGAGATGGGAAGACACAGCTTTAGCCATGTGGTAAGGAAAGTGTTCTCAGAAACGTGTGAAAGGCAGGGTCTTCCAAGGAAATAGGAAACAGACGGCACAGCCAAATTAGAATAATCAGGCTGCCGTGATTATTATTTTTTTTAAAAAGGGACTATTCATGTTGACATGGGAGGTTCAGGGAAACGTGGAGCCTCATTCCGGATCTGCATCCCTTACCCATGACTCCCCCTTCCCATCACTCTGACCTTACGGAGACCCGGTTTGTTGAACTCTCATTTGGTGCTTTACCTTGTGATCCTCATAACCAGCGCCTGCACTAGGGCTCCCTCTCACCGTGTCTACCCCAAGACCACAGAATAGGATTCCTGAGAAGCTGGCTCTGCAAGCGTGTTCTTAACTGCATACTCACAGCGTTAATTTCTTTTTTTCTCTCTGCACGCCGCCTGGGTGGTAAGCAGAAGCCGGATAACTCTACAAGCTCCATGATCGTTATGGTTGCCATGGTGACTAAGTGCCACAGCACCTGCTCTCACAGTGTTTGCTGTCCACCTGCACTCCATCCCATAACGTGATCACTGTGATGCTTCCACATGCTGTGCGTTAATCACGTCACTAGCACAGAGTTTATGCCTGTGGTCATTGCACATAGGAGCGAGCCAACTCCAGAACTTATTGTGAGGGTCAGGGGGTCTGCTACTGGGTTCAGTTCTGGTATTAGTAAGAGTCCCAGTGAGAAACAGAGGGTGCACTCCAATTAGGATAACTCAAAAAGGGTTTTAAAAATATTCCCCCCCACCAAGTGTGGGAGAGGCTTAGGGGGCTCTTAAGGAATGGTACAGTCACCAGGAGAAATGGGGGAGGCGGGTTGACAGAAAACAAGGAAAGAGTCATGCAGAGAAGCCCACCCTGGAAGAAGCAGTGAGTGCCGTCGGTCAAGTGACAGCCTGCCAGGGAGGGGGCAGGAGTGAATTCTCTGGTCATGTCCTCTTCCTCTCACCTCCCAGCTGCCCCCCAGTAGTGCCCCAGAGGACACAGGAGCCCATGGTTGCAGCCTGTATTAATCATGCTTTGTATTTTCTATATTTTATGAAGCTTTTACACCTTGAAGTCTCATGAACCCTGGAAGGAACCTCTCCTCTCAGGACTAGCTAATTCCTAGAGACAGCAAATCATTTGCCTGTCAGTACACCTTTTCTATGCAAATCGACCAATCCTGAGCCCACACCCCCAATCAACTCCTTTATCCAGCTCTCATACACCAAGCCAATCTTCTCCCCACCCTAAATCAACCCAAGACCAGGTATTGAACAACTAGGGACCACACTTCTAACCCAGAGCCTGCTAAATTATTCCAACCCTTGAACCCTAAGCCTGCTGAGCTTGTCCACCCCAAATCCTCCATTCTTCCCACAAAAGCACGTTAGAATCTCCTCTCGCTTCCCCCACCTCCTGACCAACCCTGGTGCTTCCCCACGTGGCCCGGCGGGTGTGGTGCACCCTCTCCTCTTGGGAACTGTAGGGAATATTCTCTCTTTCAAGGGAGTTGTCTCTGTGTCTGTCATCTTATCATCCCTAATACATCAAATTTTGGACAGAGTAAGTCCCCTAAATACGAACGAGTTCCATTCTGAGAGCACGTTCATAAGTCCAATTTGTTCATAAATCCAACAAAGTTAGCCTAGGTACCCAACGAACACAGTCAGCTATATAGCACTGTGCTGTAAGAGGTTTATAAGACTTTTCACACAAACAATACATAAAAAACAAAGAAATACAAAAAATAAACCCTTTTAATCTTACAGTACCTTGAAAAGTACAGCAGTACAGCACAATGGCTAGCATATAGGGGCTGGCATCGAGTGGACAGGCGAGAAATAAAGACACTGTGCTCCTGTACTCTATACAATACTGTACAGTAAAGTACACAAAAGCACAACCACTTGTAGAGGATGTACACACGTGACAAAGTGCGCCAGACACGTGAACTAACTTACGTGATTGGACATGTGACTGCGTGTTTGCATCTCTGAAAGTACACAACTTGAAGGTTTGTATGTAGAGGACTTGTCCAGTTTTAAACCCAGTCCACGTGGGTCAGCCTTCTAGGGCTGAGAGCTGGGGGAGAATTCAGAGAGCTGATTGAAGGCACCCATAGGAGTCCCAGCACAAGTGAATTTTGAGCTGTTCTCTGAAAGACAAGGTTGCCAACCTTGCAGAACTCTGAGTAAAGGACACTCCAGGCATGAGGAACAGTCAACGCAAAGGTCATTCCCAGCCTTTGGAAGGCAGCCAGCCCCCAGCCGGCACTGATGCCATGGCCAGATGGCGCTCCCATGTCCTCGAAGTGCCAACCCCTCCCTCTTCTATTAATGGGCCTCCCCAGGGCCCTGCTGTTTCCATTGTCATCCTCTTTCTCAACTTTGATCATCCTGTCCAGTAGGGTTAAAGCCTGTTGAGTCCTGAGTTCTCTCTGTTCATGTCCCCCTTCCACAGTCACCTTTGTCTCCTGATTCTAACAGCTCCTGTATATTTACTGACTGCACCCCAGGGCTAGGCATTTGACAGAAATTATCTTGTTCAACCCCAGTGCAGACCCAAGAGGAAGGAGTTATAGCCCCATTCTCAGGTGGTTGAAATGGGGATCTCTCTGGACACAGGGCTGAGACATTTACCCACTGGCCTGCAATGTCTCACAGCTCTGAAAGCTTGAGAACAAAGCAGTACGGCTGTAGCAGATTCACAAGAGTTTCTGAATGAAATTTCCTAAAGCAGCAAAGGACTTTTTCCTGATTCTGGATTAGGAAGGAAGGGAAGGATGAAGCGCTCCAGACAGCATCCCCAAACCCTTGACCTACCCCAGGTAGCAGAGCTGGGTGGGATGGAGGGGGGGTGTCTCTTGAAGACCCACCCTCTTTGAAGCCTTGCGTTTTTATTGTAGATCATATAGGACTAGCACTGGGGGAACTCTGTCCCTCCCTATTGCCCCTGGTGTCTTTGCATTTTAATGGGCCCTTGATGCACTTCCACACTCTGGATGACGCAAAAGTCCCAGGTGGGGTATTGAGGTGTGTCCCACCCCTGCAGAAGAAGGCAGATGTTTTCCATGTGAAATTCTACAAGATGGCCACTTTAGTATGACAACAGCATGGCATGGCCCATTGTCAAGAATCAACCACGCCCTGACTAAACAGGGATTTCCACCTCTAATCACAAAAGTGCTTCCTAGCGTCAGTGTTTCCTACAAAAACTGGGATACTAAGCTGACGAAGGAAGACCTTGTTTATCTTTCACTGGCAGGATCTAGCCTCCTCCCTTTCCCCATTTTTAAGCAAAACTTGGGAACCATGATATTAACACAGGATCATTCTGAACCCATCTGTCACCTGTGAACATACACAAACCTCCCCAGACCCACCCTTCTCTCTCCTGCAGGAATAAACCCTCTTGCGATTAGCCCCACAGCAGTGGGCTGTGTGAGCCCATGCTCTGTGGATACCAAGGAAATTGATGTGACTCTAATATGCCCAATTCCCCCATTTTGCCTGCATCCCGGTGTCTGGCCTCAGATCTGCCTTTCATGTACGAGTCTAAATATAAATCATGTGGTGAAACAGACACAGAGGAGGCCTCTTGCCAAGCTGGTTTCTGATCCATCATAACAGGTGTCACTGGGCTGATGTGCCTGCTGCCCGCTTACGATCCACGTTAATTACAACATCTGCCCCGCCGCCTTCCTCCCAGCCTGTATCGCGGACCCCTGGGGGGACGTGCAGCCTCATCCTCCTTCCGACTCTCATCCCCTGATTGCTCTACAGCTAATTTGTGGTCCCAGGGAGAGGGCCTCTGAGTAGATACTTTCTCTTAACTTTCTTCCCTCTACTTCTGTTGGGCTTTGCGGGCTGCAAAAGTCAAGTGGTTCCACGGGCCGGTTTTCCTCTTCCGTGGCCAGATTCCTACTTTGCAGAGCTCTGTGGGAGGATTCCTGTCTGCGAGATGAAAACCTGGCTTAATATCTGAAAAAAAAAAAAAAAAAAAACCAGAAAGCCTGGGCTCTTAAGGAGGACATTGGGAATCGCAGGCCAGCCATACACCTCCAACTCATCTGTTCTCCTGAAACTCATTCATGCGTGATAAAGGATGTGTCAACTACCTGGGCAAGAGCCAGGGCTGATTTTCAGCTGAGTTGGAAGTTGAACTCCCTGAGCACACAGCCAGTGTTTACCAGAAGTGGAGCTTCTCTCCCTTCCACCTTGAAGGAGGGGAGGCCCGTGTATTCAGGGCCAGTACCCTTTCTGGACATGGAGAAAGGGACAAGGGGCAGTGGGAAGTGGGTGGCTGGGGGCTGTGTCCTCAGGGTTGACTAGGGCTGGTATCGTCTCCAGATCAGTCCAAAGCAAGAAAGAAGCTGCCAGATTTAGCTAATAAAAACACAGGATGGCAGTTAAATTTGAATTTCAAATAAGCATGACTAACTCTATGTAGAAGTATGTCCCAAATATCTGAAATTCAAATTTTTCTGGGTGTCCTGTGTTTATCTGGTTAGCCTAGAAGATGTCCTATCCTTTCCAGGGAGCTGAGGTACTGGGGATGAAGGACCCGAGGCAAAGGCTCCATTTCAGAGGAAGCCAGGTGAGGTAAACGAACTGGAAATTGGGTCTAAGTGGAAGCAAGTCTGCAATGGCATAGACAAGACCAGGACAAAGCATCTGGAACAAAAGGAGAATCAGATAGCAGGATAGCTGGCCATGGGCCACCAAGATGGGCTTTGTGTGTTAAACACCTGTTCTTTGCTTTGGTGTTTTTCCTTGGCTGTTATGTGAATTCATGATACTAATTTCTGAGTCACTGGGGATCTATCTCAGAAAGTCTAGAAGGAGATAAACAAAGGGTAATCTGCTTTCCCTTCCTAGGAGGAGAGCACGTCTTATCCCTTCTAGACAGAAGGGCTAAACGCAGGACAGTTTCCTGAGATCAGGATCACTGTCTGCATCGCTTGCCCAGCACCCAGTACATATTTTGAATAAATACTAACACGAAACACTATACAAAGACACACAGGTGCATGGCAGTGTGTGTGTGTGTGTGTGTCTGTGTGTGTATGTTGGAATATGAGTCATTTAACACTCTCAGCAACCCTGTGAGACAGGAGCCTTTTTCACACCCATTTTACAGATGAAGGATTGGAAGTGGAGGCCCAGAGAGCTAAGTAGCTTGCCTGAGCCACACAGCTGGTGAGTCAGCGGTGGGACCAGGATTCAGACCCACCCTTTGGGGCCCGTGTTCTCAATCACCATGTCTGTGACCACCCCCAGGCACGGGTCATGAGAAACACCTGTCAGGATTGGTGAAGATGAAACAGACTCAAAGTCAGGGAGACCTCTAGAACAGGTTCCTGTCTCCAGTCCCCCCCACCCCTCATCCACATATCCACGGCCCCACGGCCCCCAGCGTAAATTGTGTGAATCAGGGTTGTGCTGGTGGTGCTATCCATGCCAGGCTTCCAGCTACTTCTCCCCCTGCTCCCTGTCCTGGACATAAACAAACCTCTCAAGGGCATGTGGGCCACATTGAAGGCTCAGGTCAGCTCCCGTGAGCTCACTCGTGAGCGGAGCCCCGGGAGCCATGCCCTTATTGAAGGCTCAGGTCAGCTCCCATGAGCTCACTCGCGAGTGGAGCCCCGGGAGCCATGCCCTTATTGAAGGCTCAGGTCAGCTCCCATGAGCTCACTCGCGAGTGGAGCCCCGGGAGCCATGCCCTTATTGAAGGCTCAGGTCAGCTCCCGTGAGCTCACTCGCGAGCGGAGCCCCGGGAGCCATGCCCTTACAAGGGGACACGAGGAAGGCCCGGAGCTGGCGTTGCTTTGCTTTCTCAGAGTAACAGTGGCCAGACTTTTTGCTGAGAACACCAACTAAGGGCATTCTGCCTCATCTTTTGAACCTTCAGGGATCAAGTGTCACGCCCTTTAAATAGATGGGATAACTCTGACCAGACTGGATTCACGTAGCAATGCCAGGCTCCATCCCAGAAACAATTCCAAAGAGGAAAACTGTGCCATTCCTTTGCCTGTGGGATAGTGGGAGTATTATTTCCTGTACATTTCTACCAGGTGGGAAAATAACTGTCATAGTTTTCATCGGAACAAGGGTATATTTAGCACTTGTTAAATTTAGACTTCCTAATCTTTCTCTGTCACTAAACAACTACACACAAATAAGATGCAATATTTCTAGCTCAAAATAAACAGAGCAAATAGTTTCCCAGATACGGCAATCCCTCCATGAGAGAGTGCATGCCGGCCACTGTCTCCGCTCTGTTCTCACACTGGGCTGAACTGGTCAAGGGTGCCCACTGTGGATGAGATGCACGGAGACCACCAGGGTAGCTGAGTCGCTGCTTCCGTATGGCCCTGTCGGAAAGGTCCGTTTGTTTTGACGTGCTGCCGCCTCTGCCAGCCCTGCATTTCTCTATATCTAATGCCATAAACTTGAGTCAGATTTGCCCCAGGTTGACAGAATCAGGGGCTCTCAGGATGAGAAAGGGTCGGAGGCCCTTGGTAGAGCCAGTCTCCACAGATGGCCAGGGGAGCACGTTGAGGGCAGTTCTGGAATGGGGGTGACTCTTGCCAAGGTGACCATTTCAATTCCAGGCCGTCTCTTGGCGCCTCCTGGCAACGAATTGGCTCCTCGGTGCCTCCTGGTAAATGTCACATTTGTTTCCATCCACCGCTCCAGTCTCTGCTCTCTGGGGCCACGGAGGACCCGTCTAATCCTCTGTCCACATCAGAGGCATCAAAATATTTGAAGACAGTTCTCCGCTCACCCAAATAAAAGAGTGCTAATTTCTCCTCTTACTTGGGTGGTATTTCAAATAACTGTTGAAAGGATGAATTATTCAAAAGGGTGATGAGATAATTGGTTAACTGCTTAGTGTAGACCTTTATCTCAGTTGAGTCAAACACGTTCCATCAGAATTAAAGATAGATTCTTTTTAAGTGAAATCATAAAATAATGAAAAAAATTTAAAGCTAGAAGAAAATGTTAGTGAAGAAAAACCCTGGTACAGGTTTGGCCTTTCTCTGCATAACACTGCATTCAGAATACACAAAGATGTTTGTTGATTTTTCAAACCTAAAAATCACAAGTATGCATACATTAATACAACCTATAAAAAATGAAAAGCAGAACAACATAATGGAAATATTCTCATTATGTAAGATAAATAATTGAACTCCTTAATAAAGTAGGAGTTCTCAAAACAATTTAAAAATGAGGACATGAATAAATTATTTATAAAATAATAAATTCACATGATCACTAAGCTTTGAAAATATTTCATTTTGTCAAAAAAACTTAAAAATTGATGTGTTTTCCACCTATTCGATTGGGAAAGACCTCTATACTGCCTCCTCCTGCTGCGGGTCTGGGAAACTCGAGCCGTGTGGAATGACACGATTCAAGGATAAATATGTGGAAATGCATCAAGACAACAAATTTCACCCAGGAATCCCGCTGCCACGCTTTACGCTAAAGATACACTGAGAATGTTGGCAAAAGGCTTGGTACGAGGCTGATTAATTAGAGTTTTAAAACAAGAGTCAAGACTGCTAAGTCGAATGTCCTAAAATGTGGAATTAAGAGAAATATACTTTCTGATAGTTTCCAAACAAATGCTGTGACATATTATTAAATGGAAAAGAGGTTAAGGTCCGGTATCCAGTGCAAACACTTGCATTATTTTTTAAATAAGCATGATCTATTGTATCCTTATATATGTGCACAGAAATAATTTTGGAAAGACATTATCATATTAGACTATCTCTAGAAGATGGAATTACAGGTGGCTTTTGTTTTGTTCTCTTTGCCTATATCTGAGTTTTATAATTCTTCTAAAATAAGCTTGCATTTGTTATGCTCTAAAAACAAAAGAATGAGATAGCAATTAAAGCTGTTATATCAATAAAATAATAGAAAAGCTACATACCCAGTGCCGGCACGGGAGTTGTGAAATAATCACACTCTTATATTGTTTGTGAAAATGTAAAGTGGTAGAGGCATATTTTCTGAAGTCAACATGGTATCATTGACTGAGAACCACATAAAGGTTCCTTCCTTTTGACTGAGTAATCGCCACTCTAGAAGTGATTCAAAAGAGCAAAGCGGCTCTAGATAAGTATTCAGTACAGTATTATACATTCACGTGGGAAAATAAGTAATCTTACAACAAGAAACTGAGAAAATGATGATACGTAAACAAAGTGGACTAACTTGCCATCGTTAACGTTATAGCTGCCAATTTTGATTTAATACCATAATTTTGTATTGTTTTAAAAATTACTGTTAAATCACAAGACTTTCCATCACGCCAGGACTGTGTGCTTGTGTTCACACTGTAAAGGAAAAGAAAGGAACCCAAACATGGAAAAATGAAAGCAATGTGATTTGTTGGGCTTGTGGGCCCACAGATGAGGACATCTGATATCTCTAACAGAATCACAGTAACACTGCATGGTTTGGGTAAAAGTAAAGCAAAGGGTAAATGTAAACTGTTAGGATTTGCTCTTAAGGAAAACAAAGTGCCTTCCATTGATCGTGTTCTCTTTTCTGATGACTCCCCAGTCACCTGTACAATAACCCACTCTGGAAGTCAGCCTGGGATCTGAGCCAACTTTATCAGTTCAGATAACTGGGTACTTAGTGATGGAGACAGAGTCACTAAACGCGGGTGTTCATTTCTAGCTACACTTAACTTGCATCCCCTCCACCCAAGAGCAGCCATAATCATGCAGAGAAGCTATAGTGTCTTATATTTTTTGTAGCATTCTACAATCTATAAGATATGTTGTTCTCTTTTATCTATTTGATCCAGGTGTCATGATCTTGGTCTTTACAGATGAAGAAATTGAGGCTCAGAGAAGTAGGACATTGTCAGGGTCACAGGCTAGTAAGATGGGGCCAAGGCTGGAACTAAGTGTTCCTTTCAATGCAGCACCGCTGTCCAGCAGATTCAGTGCTATGAATTTAAAGGTAAGACTGTGATCCATTCACCAGGACTTGAATACTTGCATACTTGTTAATAGACTAAAGGAGTTTCCACTCATGACGTGATCTAAAGGTTTTGGCCTTTAGATGGTCTCAAATACCCTCACCAGAGTGTGGACTCTGTCAGTGACAATGGCGGAGACGCCAAGCTGAGCACCAAACTCTCTTTTTCTTCCCCCAGCTTCCCTTGCAGTTAGGTGTGGCCAAACAGCTGAATTATAACACCTGGATCTTCTCTCTTTCCTCTCCTGATTGGACCTGGGGTCCACACCCACAGCAGCTTTGTAAAGCACATGTTGAAGGGCGTAGAGCCAGAGTTGCTCAGGGTCACGGGATGGTCAGACTCAACCACTGACCAGGGACACTCTTACCCAAGGGAGGGATCATGCGTTGGGTTAAGTCTCAGATTTTTTAGGCAGCTTGTGTTACCTTAACTGGTACAATGACTATCCACTTCCTCACTTTTCCACATGCTATCATTCAGCTCCATCTTTTCATTCTTCTCTAAGTCAGTATGTACGAGATGTGGCATCAAAAGAACCCATGTAGCATCTATAACCATCAAAGACATGAGTCTTTAAGGGAATCACTTAAAGATTTCATCCTTCTATGCCTCATTTATTATCTGAGTATAACGATAAAAGTAATGCCAACTCAGCTTCCTAAGCTGTATTACAAGTGCCCACCTGATAGGGTTGCCCGTGAGGACCAGAGGCGTACCTGTAGTTGGGTCAGGACAGGGGAGTTACTGTTATTCCTTCCCCATCCTGAGCTCCCTCCTGCCTCTACTTGTCCCATTACAATGGACGGTCCCACCAGCTCCACCAGCTTCAGCATCACCTCACTCCCAACCTTAAAGCTCCTCCCTCTCTGACCCTGAATTGGATTGCTTTCTAGTCCTGTGCTCTCCCTCTGAGTTTCCTCTCACACTCACCCCTCCTTCTGTCCCCACCATGATGCAGACACTCAGCATCTCCCACCTGGTCTTTGCTGGAAGCATCCGAACAGCATCCTTGCTCCGCTGTCTCCCCAACTCCACTCCGTCCATGCTAGGCTGGGGCGTTTCTCCCTGAGGGCAGCTCTGGCTGTCATCACCTGCTCACCAGCTGTCCACACCTCCTCCTGCCTTCAGAGACACAACTCCCTCTCCTGGTTATTAAAGAACCCCAGCAGTATGCCCAGTACCCCCATAACCTTCTCTCTCTTACCTCTCCTCTTGGACTTAACTCCCCAGCAAATTCGGTGGCTGGGCATTTCTCTACCTCCAGGTCATTGCTCCTGCTTTTTTCTCAACTTATAATTCCCTCCACTTTACCCCAACTCAAGTCTTCCTACTCCCCCCAGCTAAGCCCATGAAATCCTACAAATTCTATACCTCTCCTGCTTTGAAATTCTATAACCCCACAAAGCTCTCTAGCATCTCCCCAAGTCTGGCAAGGCTTTCATTCTTTTGAAACCCCTCGAGCTCCAAGCCATTTCACGGGAATGCCCATGGTCAGTAGGTACCTGGTCGTTTCTGCCTTTGCTTTCCCTGTGGCGTTTGGTATAGCACCTGGCACAAAACAGGCGGTAAATATCTGAGGGACTATGTGCCATCCAGAGTTAGTATTCATCATGTAAAGCCCTTCTGTAAGCTACTAAGTCCATAGCTTCTCTCTTATTATCTGATTTTCTTGGGTCTCTTGAAATCAGGATCTACTAAGAAGTTAGAGTATCATAATTTTAAGTGTTAGAAAAACACCACGGAAATCCAAACATTACTGCTTCTTAGTCAAAGAGATCGATCTGCTCATCCATTTACCAGACGCTGTCCTGCAGGTCTGTGCAAGACAGTCTGAGCTCTACAGTGGCTTGGACAAGGGAAGGGAAATCAGTGCAGTCTAACACAGACAAGGAGAGTACGGTTTCCCCCAAGTGCACCCGCCGACATACCCTGGTCCCTAGAACAAGGTTGCATTTGGCCCAGGAGCTGGGAGGAGAGCACTGAGTTGCAGAAAGGGCCCCACCCCAGTAGCCAAGAGCCTGGCAGGGTCTGTGAAGTGGGCTGGAATAGCTGGAATATTACACATACTTCCAATCCCAGACGTTTCAGTGCTCCTGAGAAATCCCGAATCTCTTGGCATTTCCTCAGCATCGGTCTTTCGAAACGCTACTACTGTGGACTCAGCCAGAAGCATCTTCAGATTGGGGAGCACCCAGCACGCTGATACACTGCTGGTGGGAATGTACAACGGCTCAGCCACCTTGGGAAACAGTCTGATGGCTTCTTGAACAGTTAAACGTGAGCCTGACCTAGGACTCAGCTATCTCACTCCTAGGTATTGACCCAAGGCAATATCCATCCAGAGACTTGTACACACAGGCTCATAGAAGGTTTCTTGCAACAGCCAAAGCCTGGAAACAGCCCAATATCCAACAGGCGAATGGATAAAGCAGAATTGTGGTGCAACCACCCAATGGAGCAGTACTCAGAAATAAAAAGGAAAGAATTTTCCATAAACACAGCATAAACGAATCTCAAAATAATTATGCTGAGTGAGGCAAGACAAAAATGATTTCAGACTATGTGATTGCATTTACCTAAAGTTCTAGAAAATGCAAAGTAATCCGTAGTGACGGAACCAAGATCAGTGGTTGCCTGTGGAAGGGAGGGGGTGGGCACGGGTGGGAGGGAGGGATGAGAAGGACTAAGGAAGAAACCTTTGCAGGTGATGCAGGTGTTTTCCACGCCGAGTGTGGTGAGGGTTTCACAAGTGTATAAAAATGTCCAAATTTACCAAATTGTACAGTTACAATACGTGCAGTTTGCTGTGTCTCAACCATATCTCAATAAAGCTGCTTAAAATTCTTTGAGTTGAGGGCCTCCCTGGTGGCGCAGTGGTTGAGAGTCCGCCTCCCGATGCAGGGGACGCGGGTTCGTGCCCCGGTCCGGGAAGATCCCACGTGCCGCGGAGCGGCTGGGCGCGTGAGCCATGGCCGCTGAGCCTGCGCGTCCAGAGCCTGTGCTCCGCAACGGGAGAGGCCACAACAGTGAGAGGCCCGCGTACCGCAAAAAAAAAAAAAAAAAAAATCTCCGAGTTGAAAGTATATGAAATAGGATCCTTATTGTCTGAAGTTCTCTCTCCAGCTTGTAATTCACACCGACTGGGGGAAGCTACTTCATGTCAAGAATTCAGAGCACAAAATGTTTCTTGGGCTGCCCACGTGCAAGATACTGGCTGAGGCAGGAGGGGACCAGGACAAGATCCTGTCCTTGGTTGGTCCTCGAGAAACATACCCAGCAGGGGGAAGGCAAAGCTGAGCTCGCCCTCGTCACCAGAAAGAACCTGGTCAGGCCTTTGGGAGGGGCCAGGAGGCAGAGGCCTGAGCCTGCGCGGGGAGGGAGCCAACAGGGAATTGAAGGCCGTAGAGCCTCCGGGAAATGGTCCAGGCTCTCAAGGACAGCGAACAGAGGACCAGGTGTCTGGTGGGGAGCAGAGACGGGCGCTCAGAGTGGGGCAGACGGCAGTGGGAACAGGAGCGTGTTGTAAGATGGGATCATCATGGGAGTCCTGCCCAAGGAGACCAGGACAAATGCAAGACCCTGTTTCCCAGGACCACGGGCTGCTCAGAGCAGAGCCCAAAGTTCACACCAAGTCCACTGGTGAGAGATTTGGAAGGGTTTGTAGATGGGGTGTTCAGAGGGTGCCAGCAACCCAAGGGGCCCTGCCCATCCTCCCTGGGACACACAGCTGAGCATCTGCTTCAGAAACCAAGTTTTCAGGAGGTATCCTGGCCAGCTGTCCTGCCCCAGTGGCTAGATATATGATGGAGCTGGGACAGGACACAAGGGTTAACAGGAATTGGGTAGACGTCATGAGAATAGAATTTTTGTGTCATTAACCCACTCAAAATGCGTTCATTCAGAAAGCATCTGCCCATGCCTGCTCTGTGCTGGCATTAGCAGATGCAGAAGTGCATCTCAGATGCTAGCAGGAGGTCAAATTCAAGCCAGAGACGGTGGAGGACGGGGACAGATGTGGCAAACACTGCATCCGGAACTGGTATTTACCCTGTAAATGCGTGCTGCTTGAATGAATGAATGAGTGTCATATCTTCTGATTCCAAAGCCCTATCACCAGCCAGGTGACAGGTAGACCATTCCCAGCCCTGTTACCTTTTCTGATTCCAAGGGAAGAGGGAAAGATTTTCAAAAACGTTTAATAAATGTTTGGTAAAATAAAACATATTGCAACAGGTCAAATCATGTTCCCTGTCATGTAGTACCTGTCTTATACGTATAGCAAAGGCCAGAAATTTCATGCTTAGCTAGAAACGCTGGTCTGCTGACATGAGGAGGAAAACAGTGCCCTGCAATGAAGTTACCGACAATTGAGGGAGAAAATAGAGAAGCATTCGGCCTGCCTTAACTTTGACAGTGACCCTCATGGAGCATTTGAGCACTTATACCCTTCATCTCCAAAGGAAATCGGTGGCATGGGTTCATCTCCAGACACTGGCATCTCGGGATAATTTAAATACCCCTGAGTTTTGAAATCTCTGGATTGTTTCCAGGGCTTTTCCATGGAATTATGCATTTTCCGAGTGAGATAAGACTGGCATTCTTCCCGTCAGGTACAACGCTGCGAAGGCAGCAGAACTTCTGTGTAATGGAATTCCCACAGCATTTCATAGCCAGAGCGTCGGAAAGGGCAACATAATTTCCTGAAGGAGGTTCAGGACTAGAAATATGCTCCTAAGTCCAGTGATTTCCCACAGTGCCAAACAGGATGTAACTTGCAGCTGAGTTTACGAACTTTTTACCTCTTGGACCGCTATGGGAAGCTTCATTTACGCTGAACTGTCCTTGGTCAAATTCCTTTTGGATGAGAATGGGGCAGTAAGATTGGCCCTGACCATGACTTTGATGTCAGTCAGTGGGGCAATGTCTGCACTTGTAGGGGTGAAGCTACGAGCCCCTTCCTGGAAGCACAGAGCCTTGTATTGGGGACTTGGTGTTGGGAGGAACACACAAAAAGTGCTGGGGAGGTGGTCATTTGTCAAGCCTACTGGCTCATTCATCCGTGATGCTGGCCAGTGGGGAGAGAAGCAGTGGGTCACGATTCTCCTCCCAGGAGACACCTGCTCTATGTAGAGCAGCAGTGGAAAGTTGGCAAGGCTCACACAGATCATCTGACCCTTCATTTCCATTTTACAGACAAAGAAACCAAGGCCCAGCACAGGGAGTAAATTTCCCACTGATGCACAGCTCATTCCTGGCGATGAAATTCCAAGTGGAAATCTAAATGCAGTTATAAGCCACATGCATAGGGTCAGAAACCCTATATGCATCCTGTCACCTCTGTCCCCTAGGTATTGGGGTTACCTTCAACTCTGACATTCTGGGACATTTTAGTCAGAATATATCTCCCTGTTTCATCTCACGTTCCCAACCGAAGAGATGGAATTCAAGCCCACAACAAAAGACTGGATGGTTCTTTCTGAGGCTTTTGCCCTGGGGCCCAGCATTGTCCCCCTTTATCTGTAGAACCCATTCTTTGGCAGAAATGACAAAAAACAAGAATAGAAACAATATCAATAATATCGACCGTCTCTACTACTAATAACAACAGCGATAATAATAATACTTGCAACTCTCGCCTACGACGTGCCAGGGACAGGGACTCTGAGACGGGTTATTTTATTCCCATTTTGCAAATGAGGAAACTAATTCTCAGAGGGGTTAAGTCACCAGCCCCGATCACGTTGCTGTGACTGTTGAGAGTTCAAGGTCAGGTGAATCTGAGGTGAATCTAACTTGAAAAAGCAGGACTGTGTTCATTCTCTGGGCTCTAGGGACTAGTCTCCAAGTCCAGTTTGGGGCCTCAGTGCTTTTGAAAGTGTGCTTTTCACACCAACAAGCATATAGTATGCGATGAAAGGAAACCACAAGCAGACTCTAAGACCTTCACCACTTTCTTCCATTTGTGGCAAAAGAGAACATCTAAAAATATTTATCCATTTCACAGAAGCAATGTAAAAATAAAAGCTGAGAACAAGTCATGCCAATGGATGGGGATTTTCCTGGAAAAAAATCCTCAAGTGCCAAAGTGTAAATAAATGAATAAACATGATCAGTCATACGAAGGCATGAAGCTCAAAGTTCAGGATGGCTCTCCAGGAGAAGAATCCCTACCCTTTGGAACAGCCGCCTCTCGGACTCACCTCCTTTCTACACATGTGTACATTTTAAGGTCGTTCTAAAGCTTTCCTGGAGAGCCTGTGGGCTCTGTTTAGCTCTGGGGCTGCAGAACTGGACATGACACAGACTTACTCTTACCCAAAGCTGTAGACAAACAGTTGTTCTGCAAAGAGACCAGGGCCTTAAATGCAAAACTGCAACCATCCCAGATCATCAGAGAAGAAAGGAAAGATCCCTCAGTAAGTGATTGTGGAACCATAACATTTAGAAAGAATAATTTAGATTATTTCTTCCCATAGACTGACGTACTTCCTAGTTGGATTCGAGAGGGACATATTTAATCATCTATGCTTTTAAAAAGCAAAAATACTCAAGAAAACAAACATTGATCATCAAATCTTTGGAGAAGGATAAGCTTTATAAGTTTTGAAGCAATAGAAGAAATTACCAAGGAAAAGGTAATCAGATTTTGGCTAGATAAAAATTTTAAATACCAGTGTATTAAAGATATAACCAGGATTTCAGAGTAAATGGATAAAGAAAACGTAATTGTGGTAAATATGCAGACAGAGGGTTAATTTCACAGCAAAATGCCACTGGAAGAATAGGGTTGGGGGTCAAGAACCAAAGATTCACAAAAGGAAATACAATTAGTAAACAAATACTTGGGAAAATTTCCAGCAGCATTAAGGATGGAATAAATACAATTAAAATAATTACATACCATTTGACCTATCAAGTTAACAAAGTTTATAAAAATAAACATCATTGCCACAGAAGGTATGGAAACAGTCCCTTAGATCAGCAGTGGACAATACTTATCCAGAGTTCTGAAACCATCTGTGGTGACAGACCAAATAGTCTAACTTCTGGGAACCCTGAGGTAATGAAAACAAATACCATAAAAGCTTCAGAGAGAAAGATTTTCATCACAATGTAATTCATAATAATGACAAACTGATAATATTATAAATACCCCCCAAAGAGACAAGACGGTTAGGAAAACACACTGCAGAAGTGATTACTTATATTTTAAAAGAGTATATCATAACAAGAAAAATATGATAGAATATTAAATGGAAAAAGCAGAACACGAACCTGAATATACAGCAAGATCAAAATCATAATAAAAAGGAATTACACGGAAAGTCAAAAGAGACATACCAGGATGTTTTCGTGGTGGGATTAAGATTCATTTCATTCTACTTGTTTATATTTTACAAATGTGCTTTAGTGAGTATGCCAGTGGCTCGCCAGTATAAGTATCACTAAGGCACTCCTGAAAAATGAGGACTCCCTGGCCCAGATTATCTGATCTAATCTGGAATCTACATTTTTATTAGCATCCCAGGGGATCATAAAAACCAGTTCTCAGACACAAACTGGGTATCTGACAGATCAATTCAATTTTGACCCCAACTACCCAGAATTAGCACAGGCCCCAGGGTAAGGGCAATGTCCTTCAACTCAGACACTACCTACCTATGGTTGGTATCAGATCTCACAGTTAAAGGGCGAGGTCCCCAGAGAACTGCCCTCGCTTCGGATGGCAGCCAAAAATGGTATCCCGTGGCTTGCCAGACTTCTGTCGAACTTGACTACAGATCTGGGAGCTCTCACAACTCCCCACCTCACATCTGATAATCTGTTAGAAGGACATACAGAACTCAGGAAAGAGCTATACTTGCAGTTACATTTTTTTTAAAAGAATACAAATTAGCCGGATGAAGAGGTGCACAGGGCAAAGTCATGGGGAGGGGAGGACAGGGTAGCTTCCGAGCCCTCTCCTCCTAGAACTCAGGTGCGCCACCCTACCAGCACATGGGTGTCTTCACCAACTGGGAAAGTCCCTTGTTCCTCCGTGTTCAGAGTTTTGCTGAGGTTTTTTCTTTTTCAATTTTTTTTTAAACATCTTTATTGGAGTATAATTGCTTTACATTGTTGTGTTAGTTTCTGCTGTATAACAAAGTGAATCAGCTATACGTATACTTATATTCCCATAACCCATCCCTCTTGCATCTCCCTCCCACCCTCCCTATCCCACCCCTTTAGATGGTCACAAAGCACTGAGCTGATTTCCCTGTGCTATGCGGCTGCTTCCCACTAGCTAACTATTTTACATTTGATAGTGTATATATGTCCATGCCACTCTCTCACTTCATCCCAGCTTACCCTTCCCCCTCCCCGTGTCCTCAAGTCCATTCTTTACGTCTGCATCTTTATTCCTGTCCTGCCCCTAGGTTCTTCAGAACCACTTTTTTTTTTTAGATTCCATATATATGTGTTAGCCTACAGTATTTGTTTTTCTCTTTCTGACTTACTTCACTCTGTATGACAGATTCTAGGTCCATCCACCTCACTACAAATAACTCAATTTCGTTTCTTCTTATGGCTGAGTAATATTCCATTGTATATATGTACCACATCTTCTTTATCCATTCATCTGTCGATGGACACTTAGATTGCTTCCGTGTTTTGGCTATTGTAAATAGAGCTGCAATGAACATTGTGGTACATGTCTCCTTTTGAGTTATGGTTTTCTCAGGGTATATGCCCAGTAGTGGGATTGCTGGGTCATATGGTAGTTCTATTTTTAGTTTTTTAAGGAACCTCCATACTGTTCTCCATAGGGGCTGTATCAATTTACTTTCCCACCAACAGTGTAGGAGGGTTTGCTTTTCTCCAAACCCTCTCCATCATTTATTGTTGTAGATTTTTTTTTTTTTTTTTTGCGGTACGCGGGCCTCTCACTGTTGTGGCCTCTCCCGTTGCGGAGCACAGGCTCCGGACGCGCAGGCTCAGCAGCCATGGCTTATGGGACTAGCCGCTCCACGGCATGTGGGATCTTCCTGGACCGGGGCTCGAACCCACATCCCCTGCATTAGCAGGCGGACTCTCAACCACTGTGCCACCAGGGAAGCCCTGTAGGTTTTTTGATGATGGCCATTCTGACCAGTGTGAGGTGATACCTCATTGTACTTTTGATTTGCATTTCTCTAATGATTAGTGATGTAGAGCATCCTTTGATGTGTTGGTTGGCAATCTGTATATCTTCTTTGGAGAAATGTCTGTTTAGGTCTTCTGCCCATTTTTGGATGGGGTTGTTTGCTTTTTGTTATAGAGCTGCATGAGCTGCTTATAAATTTTGGAGATTCATCCTTTGTCAGTTGCTTCATTAGCAAATATTTTCTCCCATTTTGAGGGTTGTCTTCTGGTCTTGTTTATGGTTTCCTTTGCTGTGCAAAAGCTTTGAAATTTCATTAGGTCCCATTTGTTTATTTTTGTTTTTATTTCCATTTCTCTAGGAGGTGGGTCAAAAGGATCTTGCTGTGATTTATGTCATAGAGTGTTCTGCCTATGTTTTCCTCTGACAGTTTTATAGTGTCTGGCCTTACATTTAGGTCTTTAATCCATTTAGAGTTTATTTTTGTGTATGGTGTTAGGGAGCGTTCTAATTTCATTTTTTACATGCAGCTGTCCACTTTTCCCAGCACCACTCTTTGAAGAGGCTGCCTTTTCTCCATTGTATATTCTTGCCTCCTTTATCAAAGGTAAGGTGATAATATGTGCGTGGGTTTATCTCTGGGCTTTCTATCCCATTCCATTGATCTATATTTCTGCTTTTGTGCCAGTACCATATTGTCTTGATTACTGTAGGTTTGTAGTATAGTTTGAAGTCAAGGAGCCTGTTTCCTCCAGCTCCGTTTTTCTTTCTCAAGATTGCTTTGTCTATTTGGGGTCTTTTGTGTTTCCATACAAATTGTGAACTCTTTTCTTCTACTTCTGTGAAAAATGCCATTGGTAGTTTGATAAGGATTGCATTGAATCCGTAGATTGCTTTGGGTAGTATAGTCATTTTCACAATGTTGATTTTTTCCCATCCAAGAACATGATATATCTCTCCATCTGTTTGTATCACCTTTAATTTCTTTCATCAGTGTCTTATAGTTTTCTGCATACAGGTTTTTTGCCTCCTTAGGTAGATTTATCCCTAGGTATTTTATTCTTTTTGTTGCAATGGTAAATGGGAGTGTTTCCTTAATTTCTCTTTCAGATTTTTCCTCGTTAGTGTATAGGAATGCAAGAGATTTCTGTGCATTAATTTTGTATCCTGCTACTTTACCAAATTCATTGATTAGCTCCACTAGTTTTCTGGTAGCATCTTTAGGATTCTCTATGTATAGTATTATGTCATCTGCAAACAGTGACAGTTTTACGTCTTCTTTTCTGATTTGGATTCCTTTTATTTCTTTTTCTTCTCTGATGGTTGTGGCTAAAACTTCCAAAACTATGCTGAATAATAGTGGTGAGAGTGGGCAACCTTGTCTTGTTCCTGATCTTAGTGGAAATGGTTTCAGTTTATCACCATTGAGAATGATGTTGGCTGTGGGTTTGTCATATACGGCCTTTATTATGTTGAGGTAGGTTCCCTCTATGCCTACTTTCTGGAGAGTTTTTATCATAAATGGGTGTTGAATTTTGTTGAAAGCTTTTTCTGCATCTATTGAGATTATCATTTGGTTTTTATCCTTTGTTTTGTTAATATGGTGTATCACCTTGATTGATTTGCATATATTGAAAAGTCCTTGCATTCCTGGGATGAACCCCACTTGATCATGGTGTATGATCTTTTTAATGTGTTGTTGGATTCTGTTTACTAGTATTTTGTTAAAGATTTTTGTATCTATGTTCATCAGTGATATTGGCCTGTAGTTTTCTTTTTTTTCTAACATCTTTGTCTAATTTTGGTATCAGGGTGATGGTGGCCTCATAGAATGAGTTTGGGAGTGTTCCTCCCTCTGCTATATGTTGGAAGAGTTTGAGAAGGATAGGTGTTAGCTCTTCTCTAAATGTTTGATAGAATTCGCCTGTGAAGCCATCTGGTCCTGGGCTTTTGTTTGTTGGAAGATTTTTTATCACAGTTTCAAATTCAGTGCTTTTGATTGGTCTGTTTATTTTCTATTTCTTCCTGATTCAATCTTGGAAGGTTGTGCATTTCTAAGAATTTGTCTATTTCTCCCAGGTTGTCCATTTTATTGGCATAGAGTTGCTTGTAGCAATCTCTCATGATCCTTTGTATTTCTGCAGTGTCAGTTGTTACTTCTCCTTTTCCATTTCTAATTCTGTTGATTTGAGTCTTCTCCCTTATTTTCTTGATGAGTCTGGCCAATGGTTTATCAATCTTGTTTATCTTCTCAAAGAACCAGCTTTTAATTTTATTGATCTTTGCTATCGTTTCCTTCATTTCTTGTTATTTATTTCTGATCTGCTCTTTATATCTTTCCTTCTGCTAACTTTGGTTTTTTTTTGTTCTTCTTTCTCTAATTGCTTTAGCTGTAAGATTAGGTTGTTTATTTGAGATTTTTCTTATATCTTGAGGTAGGATTTTATGGCTATAAACTTCCCTTTTAGAACTGCTTTTGCTGCATCCCATAAGTTTTGGGTCATCGTGTTTTCATTGTCATTTGTTTCTAGGTATTCTTTTATTTCCTCTTTGATTTCTTTGGTGATCTCTTGATTATTTAGTAGCATATTGTTTAGCCTCCATGCGTTTGTATTTTTTTACAGTTTTCTTCCTGTAATCGATATCTAGTCTCATAGCATTGTGGCTGGAAAAGATACTTGATACAATTTCAATTTTCTTAAACTTACCAAGGCTTGATTTGTGACCCAAGATATGATCTATCCTGGAGAATGTTCCATGAGCATTTGAGAAGAAAGTGTATTCTTTTGGTTTTGGATGGAATGTCTTATAAATATCATTTAAATCCATCTTGTTTAATGTGTCATTTAAAGCTTGTGTTTCCTTATTTATTTTCATTTTAGATGATCTGTCCATTCGTGAAAGTGGGGAGTTAAAGTCACCTACTATTATTACGTTACTGTCGATTTCCCCTTTTGTGGCTGTTAGCATTTGCCTATGTACTGAGGTGCTCTTATGTTGGGTGCATAAATATTTACAATTGTTATATCTTCTTCTTGGATTGATCCCTTGATCATTATGTAGTGTCCTTCTTTGTCTCTTGTAATAGTCTTTATTTTAAAGGCTATTTTGTCTGATATGGGAATTGCTGCTCCAGCTTACTTTTGATTTTCATTTGCATGGAATATCTTTTTCCATACCCTCACTTTCAGTCTGTATGTGTCCCTAGGTCTGAAATGGGTCTCTTGTAGACAGCATTTACACAGGGTTTTTTTTGTATCCATTCAGCCAGTCTATGTCTTTTGGTTGGAGCATTTAATCCATTTACATTGAAGGTAATTATCGATATGTATGTTTCTATTACCATTTTCTTAATTGTTTTGGGTTTGTTTTTGTATGTCTTTTCCTTCCCTTGTGTTTCCTGCCTAGAGAAGTTCCTTTAGCATTTGTTGTAAAGGTGGTTTGGTGGTGCTGAATTCTCTTAGCTTTTGCTTGTCTGTAATGGTTTCAGTTTCTCTGTCAAATCTGTATGAGATCCTTGCTGGGTAGAGAAATCTTGGTTGTAGGTTTTTCCCTTTTATCACGTTAAATATGTCCTGCCACTGCCCTCTGGCTTGCAGAGTTTTTGCTGAAATATTAGCTGTTAACCTTATGGGGATTCCCTTGTATGTTATTTGTTGCTTTTCCCTTGCTGCTTTCAATATTTTTTTTAATTTAATTTTTGATAGTTTAATTAATATGTGTCTTGATGTGTTTCTCCCTGGATTTATCCTGTATGGAACTCTCTGTGCTTCTTGGACTTGATTGACTATTTCCTTTCCCATATTAGGGAAGTTTTCAGCTATAATCTCTTCAAATATTTTCTCAGTCCCTTTCTTTTTCTCTTCTTCTTCTGGCACCCTTATAATTTGAATGTTGATTCATTTAATGTTGTCCCAGAGGTCTCCGAGACTGTCCTCAATTCTGTCCATTCTTTTTTCTTTATTCTTCTCTGTGGTTCTTATTTCCACTATTTTATCTTCCAACTCACTTATCCATTCTTCTGCTTCAGTTATTCTGCTATTGATTCCTTCTAGAGAATTTTAAAGTTTATTTCTTGTGTTGTTCATCATTGTTTTTTCACTCCTTAGTTCTTCTAGGTCCTTATTAAACGTTTCTTGTATTTTCTCCATTCTATTTCAAGATGTTGGATCATCTTTACTATCATTACTCTGAATTCTTTTTCAGGTAGACTGCCTATTTCCTTTTCATTTGTTTGGTCTGGTGGGTTTTTCCCTTGCTCCTTCATTGCTGTGTATTTTTCTGGCTTCTCATTTTGCTTAACTTACGGTGTTTGGGGTCTCCTTTTCACAGGCTGCAGGTTCGTAGTTCCCGTTGTTTTTGGTGTCTGCCCCCGGTGGGTAAGGTTGGTTCAGTGGGTTGTTTAGGCTTCCTGGTGGAGGGGACTGCCTGTGTTCTCATAGATGAGGCTGGATCTTGTCTTTCTGGTGGGCAGAACCACATCTGGTGGTGTATTTTGGGGTGTCTGTGAACTTATTATGATTTTAGCAGCCTCTCTGCTAATGGGTGGGGTTATGTTCCTGTCTTGCTAGTTGTTTGGCATGGCATGTCCAGCACTGGAGCTTGCTGGTCATTGAGTGGAGCTGGGTCTTAACACTGAGACGGAGATCTCTAGGAGAGCTCTTGCCGATTGATATTACATGGGACCAGGAGGTCTCTGGTGGTCCAATGTCCTGAACTCAGCTCTCCCAATTCAGAGGCTCCAGCCTGACAGCCAGCTGGAGCACCAAGACCCTTTTGGGAAGTCTAAGGTCTTCTGCCAGCATTCAGTAGGTGTTCTGTAGGAATTGTTCCACATGTAGACGTATTTTTGATGTATTTGTGGGGAGGAAGATGATCTCCACTTCTTACTCCTCCACCATCTTGAACGTCCTCCTTGCTGAGGTTTTATTACCTAGAAACAATTGATTAAATCACGTCCATATGATAGAACTCAATCTCCAGTTCCCCACTCTGGATTTCTGAGCAGAGGGCTCAAAGTTCCAACCCTCTAATCATACACATGATCTTTGTGGTGTGGCTTGATCTTTCTGGGTCTTTCCTCCCTTGAAACTCTTTAAGTTCACACCTCATTAGCATAAACTCAGGTATGCTCAGAAGTTGCCCCTTATGAATAACAAACACACTCTTATCACCCAGGAAATTCCAAGGGTTTTGGAGCTCTGTGCCAGGGATGGTGACAAAGACAAGATGCATTCTTTATTATATCACAATGACCCATGTCTAAAAATCATCTTTTGAAAAATATTAGAATATACATTATTTTAATTAAAAAATAAGTTTTTGGTTATTAATGAAGAAGGCATTTGGGGATATTAGAGGCAGGGGAGACTCCCCAGGGAGATCTTCCAGCTGAGTCCGGGGCAGTGATGGGGGTTTTCCAAGAGGGACATTTGAAGGGGGTGGGTGAGTGGGAGGGATGGGTATATGCTGAGGATACAGAACGTACATCATATTTCTGGAAGAAGTGGTGTGTTCCATGGTAGTTGGAGTTTAAGTCTTCATGGGGAAGAGATGGCACCAGGTTGGGATAAACCATGTTTGCTATACAAGGGGGTCAAATGTGTCCCTTAGATGAGAGTTTTATAAACTAAGTGTGGCATGGCTGATTGATAGACTAGGAATATCAGAGGACATGCATTCTTGAAGAGGAACTGTTGTTTTGTGAATTGTTTCAGTTATATGTGTATGTTTATAGGATGTGTGTGTGTGTGTGTGTGTGTGTGTGTGTGTGTGTGTGTGTGTTTGAACAATATCTGGGCCCCACAAGTAGATTGAAAATGGCAAGTGTCCCATTGCTGAAGCTGTGACTGCCAACCAGAGGCTGTGAGCTGCAGACGGGCGCCGGTCAGACTATAAAATGAGCAAGGACAGGGGAGGGGCCATCCGAGAGACACTGCCGTCATCAAATGATGAACTGGAACACTGGCAGGGGACTGCAAAGGAAAGGCCAGAATGGAGATATACCGGGGAATTCTACTGACGGAATTAGGTGCCTGTCTTCCTGTGAGGCTGGATGAGGCTAAGATCCATAGAAGAAATACCAGGGAGCAGAGGCTGTGTCATGAGAGACACATTGACTGAAAGGACCCACATGACATGATGTCAAGTGTGGACCTAGGTGTGTCTGCCACAGCCGTGGGCCAGAGGAAAACCAACCCAGGAGAGCCAAACAAACTGGAAAGTGGGAGGGCAGAGCGCACAGCCCACCAGGGCTTAAAGGATGGAGAGGAAGAAGCTAAGACAGGAAAAAGAAGTCAGGGACTTTGAAGGAGAGGTTTCCGGGCAGAAACAAGAGCCTCAGCCTGGTCTCCCCCAAAGCCCACTGGAATGCACACCGAATCTCACTCGCAAAGCTGTGAAATTAACTAAGCTTGAGAATCAGAGAACACAAATCAGTCATTTTCCAAACTCTGGAAAGAATTTCCACTCAACACTACCTGGATAGAGCTAGTTGGAGCCAGAGTGATAAAAGCTCGTAGGACCGATTCAAGCAAAGAGAGACTGATCCTGGGACAGAAGAGATTCCAAACAGACTGTCCCGTGAATAAGAACTTGGTACCTACAGAGAACGCACAGCCCAGTGGAATTCAGGTGAATTAGCTACAGGAGAGCTGGCTGGCTCTTTGGTTATTAAAAAAAAAAAAAAAAAAAAAAAAAAGATTATAAGATCTTTAAATCTTACCCCAATAAATTTTAGACAAATCAATGAATTAATAAACAAAAGAGAAAATATATGAATATTGATCTAATCTCTGTCTGGAGAAGGGCCTTCTAAAAAATAAATTACTGATATGAATTATTTTAAATACACACGAAGCTAGAAACAGAACCAACAGGATGCATTCCAGAAAATTCCTGGGGGTGTTTCCAGAAAGAGTGATCGGTAATGTCAACCACTGTGTAAGCCACCTCAGAATCAGGGTAAAGTCAAAGCTGGGTTTTGAAGAAGAGGCCAGATATAGGCAGGTGTGTATCGGGAAGGGAGGCCCAGGTGGCCAGGACAGCATGAGGCCGGGCCAGGGGCAGCCAGGCCTTGGCTTGGCCTGGCTTAATTATCAGGTTACAAAAGTCCTGCATAAACAAAGGCCACCTGGGCAAGTGACAGCACCTACCTAACTTCATTTCCTTATGACTGTCAACATTGACATTGGTAGACTCTTTGAAAACAAGTGTAATCGCGCAGGGAAATAATATACTCTCTGCAGGTAAGCAGGTCTCCATATACCTGACCCAGGATACTGACTTTGGTAAAGAAAGTCACCATCTTGGGAAAATGAGGCCAGATATTTGTTAAGTGCTAGTATGCAGAATTGGTTTCCTAATTAATTTCTCCTCCATCAAACATATCTAAAGAGCAGCATTTTGCATATTGTATCTAGAAGAGACACGGGGCCTTCAAACACAGATCCCTGCCATCAGGGGAAGAAAAAAAGCCCGCAGAGACAGCAGATTTACACCAGGCTCACTGTTACCTTCCCTGGAAGGTATTTCAAAGCAGCTATTCAATTCACAGCTAAATACAAATGGGCTTTGTTTCATCTTCAACGAATGCTTCTGAAATATCTGGCAACCAGAACAGAGTGCCTAATTTACAGCACGCATGACATGTCCACATTTTTAAGTGGCATTTTCTTTTCTGATGTTCAAGAAGGGAACTAGACACTTAGACCAAAAGGTTAGAAAAATATCCTTCTGGTAATTACAACCATGTTTTTTTCTTGCATCGCCTTGGCTAAGGTGAGCAAGGAGGCTGGGCGGTGTTGTCCCCGCCCAATGCAGACAGGCTGGAAGCCCCTCCTCAAAATCAAGCAGAAGTGGTGTTTACTAGTGACAGATCCTAGGTTCAAAATGAATGTCTATCAACTTTGAAATTCAAGATCATATTTAACATGCTGTGCTGCATCCCTGAGGGGCTCACATCCACCTCCAGGATTTTCTTGGACGTTCTGCTGTCCAGGGAGGGGACAGACGGGTGGATTCCTGCAGAAGCTCCATTTCCTGGATCCCTGGTTTGAAAGATCAGAGTTTTATTCACAGGTTCTCACCTTCAATAAAGGGGTTTTCCTCCTTTTAATTCAACGCAGTCTTTGTTTACAGAGCTGATGAAAGGTGTTCCTTTCCAATCTGGTCTGTTTTGGGGGCTGGGGCAAATTCCACTGAAAGCTGCTGGTGTTTAGCCAGAAGCGAGATAAGGATTTGTGTTTTATGATGTAGGCAGCCAGATGGATCAGACACCTAAGACAAAGCTGAGAACTCATTAGCATTTGAAAGAAACTCACAAATGCTCATAGCTCACAAGGATTTTGCGTGACGCTTCTGTTCTATGAAAGTTGAACAGAAGGTTTTCTTTTTTCCTACTTCCTTGGAGTGAACGTGGAAAGACACAAAAGTTTCCCTGTAGAATGTGCAGGAGGTAGCTAGAGCCTTTAGATATGAAGAAAGTGTGGTTAGCAGGGACTTAAACTGTCCTGCTTTCAGGACCCCAGGCTCAGTGAGGCCTGCTCTGAGCCTTCCCCATTGCCCCATCCTGGCCAGGTCTCCTGTGCTGATCCTGGCTCCGCACCCAGTTCATTTCCTCTGCGGCGCTCTTTGCAAATCGTAGGGATATGTCTGTGTAGACGTTTGTCCTTCACCCTTACTAGCCCCGGGATTAAGACAGGGATGCTGTGTGTATTCACTTCCGTACACCCAACCCCTTGCACAGGGGATGACATCAGTAAACACTCAGTAATTACTGAATCAATCACATCCTCTTGAAGACAAGGAGGCTTTGGTGACGTCTGCCCTTTGTTTAGAAGGACACATTTTTTTTCTTTTATCTTAAGTGTCTTTCTGTATACTGGCTTCTTTCCCTAAACTAATAAATGCCTTTAAATATCTCCTCTCATTAAGAGAAGGAAGGAAGGAAGGACGGGGGTGGGGGAAGGAAGGAGGGAGGGAGAGGAAGATGGAAAGAGACTCCAAGGCAAGCAAGAAAAAACGACACAAAGAAAGAAAAAAGTCAGAACAGGAAACTTCTTCGATTCTATCTTTTTTTTTTTTTTTTTGGCAGTGCCAAGCAGCATGTGGAATCTTAGTTTCCTCACCAGGGATTGAACCTGCGCCCCCTGCGGTGGAAGCACAGAGTCTTAACCACTGGACCGCCAGGGAAGCCCCAATTCTATTTTCTTATCTAGATTATTTCACTATCAAACTTCTTGAAAGGTAAGTAGCCCTTATTCTAGCTTTTCTCACCTCCATTCATCCTGTAGCCCTCTTCAGTATGTCTCCCCATTCCTCCACTAAAATAGCCTCTCTGAATTACCTGTGTACTTCCATTCTGACAAATTACCTCTTGCACCCAGAAATGGTCAGATAACATCTGACTGGCCTCTGGGTCGAGGAGCAGAATTCCTGAATGTCATTTCCCTCTTTCCCAAGACCAGACCTAGAGAAGGGGATACAGATAGCGATGCCTTTCTCCTCTTTGTAACGGTTGTGCTGAATCTCTTCCATCTCCTCCAAACCTCCCTGCCCCACCTCCATCATCCCAAGTCCAGCAGATGGACTTGCCTTCTCCCTCACAGAAATGGTGGAGATCACCAAGCACACAGTGCCTCAACTTCCCCAGCATTTCCACCTCCAGAATTATACCTACCTTTACCGGTTACTGAATAACAAAATACTCCAAAACTTCGTGGTGTAAAACTACAATGAACATTTATTATCTCTCATGACTCAGGAATTTAGGAACCACTTAGCAGTTAGGGGTTCTGGCTCAGGGTTTCTCATGAGTCAAGGTGTTGTCTGGAATTGAAGTTATCTGAAAGCTTGACTGGAGCTGGAGGAACCACTTCCAAGACATCTTACTCACAGGGTTGATTTTTGCAGGAGCCCTCAGGTCATCAGCACACAGACCTTTCCACAGGGCTGCTTGAGTGTCCTCACAACGTGGTGGCTGCCTTCCCCCAGAGAGTGAGCCAAGAGAGCAAGGTGGAAGCCACAAGGTCTTGTACCACCTATAGCCTCAGCAGTGACACTCCATCGTTCCTTACTACCCCATAGGTTACACAGGTCAGCCCTCCACAGTGTTGGAGAGGATTACACCAACGTGTGAACGGCAGGATGCAGGACTGGAAGGGACGCTGTCTTGAAGGTTGGCTACCACATAGAACTTTCTCTTTCCTGGCTCTGCCAGAAACCCTCTTTCCCCTTTTATCTTTTGTCTCTCCTTGTCTACTGACTTATTTACCTCAATAAATAAATATATTCAAATGTCTTCTAAACAAAAAAGGAAAGAAAACTCTCTCTCCATCTATCTGATTTCACCAAGTTTCCTTAAAATGTCCTCAATCTGCTGTCTCAGCTTCCTCAGCTCATTCATGCTTCAGCCCATCACAGCCTCTCTTTGGTCCCTACGATTCCTCTAAAACTCCTGCTGTGGCCACCAATGAAGTCCTGGTCACCAAATCCAGTGACCGCTCTAACCCAGGTGACATCTCTGGGGACATGGGCGTAGGTAACACCCCCTTCTTCTCTGAAATACCTTCTCCTTAAGTTCCTTGGGCATCTTCCTCTCCTGGGTCATCTCTTGAGTCTGTTTCTTCTGCACTCCCCTCACTGTTCCTTCTTCCTCTGCCTTTGCCCTTAAATGCTGTATTTCCAGGGATTCCATCCTCAGCCCTCTCCTCTTCACTCTCTGTCCACGCTCTGTACAACTAGAGCTGAAGCCCCAGGTGTTGTAGGGAAGCAGAGTGGCTTCCCTGAGTGGCCGTGACCAAGTCCCTAAACTCTCCATGTGTCAGGTTCTCTGTCTCCAGGATGGAGAGCACAGACCAACCTCATGGGAGCGTTAAATATGCTAATTCATGCCGATGACAATACTTAGCAGCTAGGAATGAGGTTGGGAGGGTTACCCCACTCATGGGATCCAGCAATTACTCGTAGCCGATTCTAATTTCACAAGTCACTCACTTAGGGGTGCAAACGATTCCCATATCTGGACTTTGTGCTGTGAGCCCCCACTGCCACCTGAAGGTGTCAGCAAACTTAATCTAGTCACTTCCAAGTAAACACAGCCAGCTTCAGTGATCTCTTGTTAATTTCAGATGAAACTCACAAGCAAATCCAGGGTCCCCTCCCCCTTCTTCCAGGATGACACCTGGGTTCAGTGGACAACTGCACAACATCGTGACATCAGGGACCAACCTTTGATTCTTGGCCAATATCTGTCCATGCGGCTTCCACTTGTTCCATCATCCTCGGCCATGGTCACCTGCTGTCACCCACTAAAATATAACCTTCCAGGCTGGTCTTGGGGCATCACCATCCTTCATAGCTGCCATCAGCGGCAGGGTGCCTTGTAACCATTTCCTGATCCAGCCTTCAGGTAGGCACCCTCATTCCAGATGACACAGGCTTGCCGGCTGGCTTTTTCTCACAATCTCCATGCCCTTTCCAGCCACAGTAGGACCTGCCCGCATCCTCTTGGTGTCCACGGGCCTCCGGGAGGTACCCACAGGTGCATCTTCCTGCTGTTTCTCTGCCACACTGGTGCCCTGTCACACACCAGGCTTCTCTCCAGACCTGCTGTCTGCCTGGCACCCACCAGGAAGAAAGACATGGGATCATCGCAGGCTGAGATGCACTGATCTTGCTGGATCCTCATTGTTGCCCATGGTGGTGGGAACTCAGCCAGAAGAGGGCTGGTGGAACCCAGGCCCCTAACACGAGGCTTTGTCTCTCCTGCTTCTCCTCCAGTTCATCCCCGCTTATCACCTCCTCAGCAGAGACACTTGTCTGGACCCTAGGACGAAGAGAGGAAAAGGGCAATTGCAATCATCTGTAGATAATCCAGCTGCATACCCAAACCACTCACCCTAGTTTTTAACTTGAAGCCAGAAAGTTCATGCATTCATCCTCTGGTGTCTCTGTTCACAATGAATGCCCCCAGCCTGAATCGGGGAAAATCTCAGGGTTAGGTTATGCGTGTGACAAACCCTTGGGTTAATAATCACTGGCCGCCCAGCCATGCGTGTATATGCTGATAACTCCCAAACCCTCTTTGCTGGTCCACAACCTCCTGGACACCCCCAAGCTGCCCTGTGGGCACTCCAGGGTCAACCAGATGTCGCCTGCACCTCAGGGCCGCTTTGTCCCACCTCGTCTCCCTTGGGGTCACTGCACTGAAAGCTGCGTTTGCACATTTCTCTCTATTTCATTCTCAACATCCAGCCAATTCCAATACCACAGCTTCCTGCCACTAAACCACAAAATGCCTTCCCACAGAGAGTTGAGGCAAGGCTCCGAGTGCCAGCTCCCTGACATCTAAGCTCTGTGACCCTGCATGGTCCATGCCTAATAAAGACAGCTGTTTGAAGTTGAAAAGACTAGATTCTAGTTCCGATGCAGCCCTGAAATTACTTAAAAGAGAGATTTTTCAAGATGGCATTTTTTTTTCTAGGCCTCAGTTACCTCAATCTCTCTCTCTCAATATCCACCTCCAATGGTTTCCAAGCTCAATAAGTGAAGTCCTGCCTTTGCCAAAAGGATTCTTTCAGGTGTTAACCTCCATGATTGATTATGTGCCACGGGCCGAAGCACACGGGGATCAGAAGAGTGCACAGCATCCCGGAGGGCCCGGTCGGTGCTGGGTCGCTTCTGAGGCTGCCCATGGCGTCCACGGGTTGTTACCCATCACCCACGTGGGAAGGATGCTGCTGCCGGGGCCTCTGTCCCCCCAGGGTGAGCGGACGCTGCCCTCCAGTGAGTGATGAGAGCAGTAAAAGGCTTTAGGTTCTGGGGTGATGGATGCACTAGGTTTGGGTTCTGACTCCACTTATGTCTGGAATTTGAAATTCTCAGGGGAGCCGACTTTCACTGAAAGCCATTTCTCACCTTATTGATGCCCAAGGATGTCAAGTTATTTGACTTTTGGCGTCCCTCTTCCTCCTGCCTCTGCTTCCTCCCTGTGAAATGTTATGATTAGACATTCTCTTATCAGATGATCTAATGTGAAGAGCAGAGCAGGAAAGAGCAGTGTGAAGAGTGGAGCCCGTGCCAAACCCCGGCCGTCACACGCCCCACACGAGCCCCTCTGACCAGCAAGGGAAACTCACATTCAACCACAGCCAGAGCACCCTCGCTAACACGCGCCCTACGGGTGAGGCGCTCAGGGGGCTTAGATACCATCCATCAACTCTGCTCCCCCTCCCCCGGTCAGGGCCACCTCGGAGCCAGTGGCTCGCCTGCATTAGAATTGCTGCCCTTTTCCTAATGCACATCCCAGTGACTCAGATGCCCACTAGAGGTTGAGAGCTGGTACCCAGAGCCTTCCAAATGCATTTTTGCCCTTTCAGGACCATTTTGGAGAGAAAAACTTTTCTGTACAGAGAGCCACCACCCCGGTATGACCTGGAGGATGCTTTCAGGAGATGATCCAGCTGTTCCCAAGGCCCATCCCTGTTCCTGTCCGTGAGGACCCGACAGACCAGCCCGAGTCCCTGCCCTGGTCTCGTCAGGGCTCCTCAGGGTTTTCCAGATGGATTTCTGTGATCACGGACCAAATAAGCCTGGGGCTGGCATGTCGCCTGCAGGCCCCACCACTCTGCAGCCCCTACTGTCTGATAAGGTGATAAACTCCTGTGTCTTCTTCCCTGGCCACGCATGCTGCGTATCGGGGGCCTTTGGGAATCTTGGTGGCATTCTGCTCCTTGAGAAAGTGACCTTGAGGAGCCTGTCCTAAGGAAGCTGTTTAGTTCTTTCCAAGGTGGAATATGCCGGAAATCCACTCATGGTGGGTCCTGAGGGCAGCAGAGGAGGCCACATCATTTAGGCTTTCTCAGACACAGCATATAAAAAATGAAAGGAAGAGAGGGAGAGAGGAAGGGAAACATAGGACCACAGTCGTCATAGTTTTCTTAAATATTTATTTAGTAAAACAAACCCTAAATTAGTTTAACTAGCTTTTTATATATAAGTGTTGGGCACTTAACCCAAGACAGTGATTTGTGTCTGTGCACTGAACCTCCTCCACCACTAACTCAGAAGAAACATCAGAAGACCATGATTCTGTGCCAGTGGTTGAAGGGCACCCCCCAAAGGCCAGGGATTCAAGGGCTCTCTGTGTAGGCCTGGCCAGAGGGGACATGGGTCCACCCCCTGCTGAGAGGGCAGGGAGGACAGGCAGAAAAATCAGACATTGTACAGGCCAAGGTCTCAGCTTCCACCATCACAGAACAAGAAACCTTTGTGCTGAGGAATTTTGAGCAAGAAGGGAAGGCTGAGGCAGGATCTTGTGTCTGAATGTTCAAGCTGATCTTACAGAAGGAGCTGAGTGTGGGACTCAGAGCAGCCAAGAGGCTCGGGAAGGATGTGCCAGCAGAGGTGACGTCATGGGGAAGGGTCCCGGCAGTCAAGCAGACTGACATGGGTGTTGGTACTGAGAAGTGGGCTGATACTGTGACAAATACCTGAAAGTGTGGAAGCAGTTTTGCAATGGGGTGATGGGCGGAGACTGGCGGAGTGTTGAGGTTCATGCTGGAAAAAGCCTGGATTTCTGGGAAGAGACTATTGTTGGAAATATGGATGTTAAAGGCCATTCTGGTGGGGTGTCAGGCGGAAATAAGAAACGTGTCCTTAGAAACTGGAGGAAAGGTGATCTTTGTAATAAAGTGGCAAAGAGCTTGGCTGAACTGTGTTCTGGAGTTTTGTGGAAGGTAGAATTTGCAAAGCTTTGGCATTGCATGTTTAGCTGAGGAGATCTCTAAGCTGAGTGTTGAAACACTTGGTTCCTCCTGGCAGCTTATAGTCAAAGGCGAGAGGAGAGAGAAGAATTGAAGAAGGAATGGTTAAGCAAAAAGGAGCCAGAACTGAAGATTTGGAAATTCTTAGGTTATGCATATTGCAAAAAAAGAGAAAACTCGTTTTGAAGAGAACACCGAGGGCGTGACTGAACAAACATTTGATAAGGAGGTTTGCATGGGTGTGAACTAAGAACTGAATGAGCCAGCACAGCAGAAGCAGGAATAGAAGTGGGAGTTTACCAGCAGAAACACTGCCAGGTGGAGCTGGACGGGATGGAGATGGGACAAAATGAAAGAAGGACTTGGATTCTATAGGACGGCATCATAGAGCTATTGGACTGTGAGCTTGTGGTATTCTTCAAGAAAAGGGAAAATGACCCTGAGGGCAATACAGAGATCATCAGAGCCACCACCAGAAGGCCTCCGCCGAAAGCCATGAGGGTGGAACTCAGACCCAGCAGAACATGTGGCTGGGACTGCTGCCCCAGAGTGTCTGGAAGCCAGGGTGTTGAGCCTTAGAGATTTATTCTCAAGCCTTAAGATCTAACAGGATTCACCTTGCTAGGTTCTGGACTTGCTTGGGACCCTTTGCTCCTTCCTTCTTTCCTACATCTCCCTGTGGATTAGGAATGTCTATCCTATGTCTGTGCCAACCTTATATTTTGGAAGCACATAACTTGTCTGGTTTCACAGGTTCCCAGATGGAGAGGAATTTTGCCTCAGGATAAATGTACTTCCAGCCTCATCCACATCTGATTTAGATGAAATTTAAATGAGGCTTTGGACTCAAGATTTTATAGTCGATGCTGGAACAACTTAAAATATTTGAGACTGTTAAGATGCAATGAATGTGTTTTCATGTGAAAATGACATGAATTAGGGAAGGCTAGGGACAGAGTGTTATGGATTGAATGTTTCTGACCCCCCAAATTCATATGTTGGAGCCCTAACCCCCAGTGTGACTATGTTTGGTGGTGGAGCCTGTGAGGAGGTGGTAAAGGTTACATGAGGTTATAAGGGTGGGGCCCTAACTCACCAGGGCTGGTGCCCTTCTAAGAAGAGTAAGAGATGCCAGAGCCCCCTCTCTTCTCCTTATGGGGATATAGTGAGAAGGCAGCCATCTGCAAACAGGGAAGAGCTCTCGCTGGGAACAGAATCAGCGGCACCTTGATCTTGGACTTCCCACCTCAAGGAATGTGAGAAAGTAAATGTCTGTTGTTTCAGGCCCCCAGTCTCTGATGCTTTGATAAGGCATCCTGAGACTATTACTAGATGTTACCATAGCTCATGTTGGAGACCACAGAAAGGCAAGGATGTGGGCAAATGCTGAACAAGCCACCGAGTGCTAACCCTGCTTAATACAACTGTCGGAAGGGGGGTTTCCTGCTCTTGGTTGAAACCCTACTGCCTGGTGCCTTGACAGGTAGTTCCCCCAGGAAGAGGTCAGGCACAGCAGTGGGGTCCATGTGAGATTTGAACGCAGCTGTCTGGGTCCAGGAGGCCACGGCTGTGCCTGACAGGGAAGGCCAAACTCACCGGGCATACCCCAAGGGACAGCAGCGTGACCCAGAGAAGGTTAATGTTATGAGGCAGACAATCAGACCTTTCAGAGCCCTGGGAGCCTTCTTGGGAAAGCCCCCAAATGCTACAGGGACAGGGGACACTCCCTGCACTGGCAGGAGGGCCAAGGAGCAGGGAAGACCAGGACCATTGTCCATGAAGCAACCCTATTTGTACCCAAAGTCCTGGTGGGACCCGAGTCAACTCCAGGATTGCCATCGCCTTGTTCATTCGTTGACTCAGCAAATACGTATTGATCACCAACCCTGTGCCATGCATTGTTCCATGCCATCTTAGTCTGTTCTGGCTGTTATGACAAAAGTACCATAAACTGATGGCTTATAGACAATAGAAATTTATTTCTTATAGTTCTGGAGGCTGGAAATCCAAGATCAAGGCATCAGCAGATTTGGTGTCTAGTGAGGACCTGCCTCTTCACAGACGACCACCTTCTCCCTGTGTCCTCCCAGGGCAGAAGGGACAAAAGAGCTCTCTGAGTCTCTTTTACAAGGGCACTAATCCCATTCATAAGGGCTCCACCCTCTTGACCTAATAACGTCCTGAAGGTGCCACCTCCAAATACCACCACATTGGGATATAAGTTTTAACATACAATACAAAGAAAAATTATTAAAAGCAACAAAGGAAAAGCATCAAATAACATACAAGGGAATCCCCAAAAGGTTAACAGCTGATCTTTCATCAGAAACTCTGCAAGCCAGAAGGGAGTGGCAGGACATATTTAAAGTGATGAAAGGGAAAAAACCTACAACCAAGATTACTCTACCCAGCAAGGATTTCAATCAGATTCAATGGAGAAATTAAAACCTTTACAGATAAGCAAAATTTAAGAGAATTCAGCACCACCAAATCAGCTTTACAACAAATGCTAAAGGTACTTTTCTACGCAGGAAACACAAAAGAAGGAAAAGACCTACAAAAACAAAAAGAAAACAATTAAGAAAATGGTTATAGGAACATACATATTGATAATTACCTTAAATTTAAATGGATGAAAGGCTCCAACCAAAAAACATAGGCTGGCTGAATGTATACAGAAACAAGACCCATATATATGCTGTCTGCAAGATACCCACTTCAGGCCTAGGAACACATACAGACAGAAAGTGAGGAGATGGAAAAAGATATTCTATGCAAACGGAAATCAAAAAAAAAGCTGGAGTAACAATTCTCATATCAGACAAAATAGACTTTAAAATAAAGACTATTACAAAAGACAAAGAAGGACACTACATCATGATCAAGGGATCAATCCAAGAAGAAGATATAATAATTGTAAATATTTATGCATCCAACATAGGAACACCTCCATACATAAGGCAATTGCTAACAGCCATTAAAGGAGAAATTGACAATAACACAATAAGAGTAGGGGACTTTAACACCCCACTTTCACGAATGGACAGATAACCAAAAATGAAAATAAATAAGGAATCACAAGCTTTAAATGACACATTAGACAAGATGGACTTAACTGATATTTATAGGACATTCCATCCAAAAACAACAGAATACACTTTCTTCTCAAGTGCTCATGGAACATTCCCCAGGATAGATCATATCTTGGGTCACAAATCAAGTCTTGGTAAGTTTAAGAAAATAGCAATTGTATCAAGTATATTTTCAGACCACAATGCTATGAGACTAGATACCAATTACAGGAAAAAAACTAAAAAATACAAACACATGGAGGCTAAACAATACGCTACTAAATAACCAAGAGATCACTGAAGAAATCAAAGAGGAAATTAAAAAATGCTTAGAAACAAATGACAATGAAAACACAGTGACCCAAAACCTATGAGATGCAGCAAAAGCAGTTCTAAGAGGGAAGTTTATAGCAATACAATCCTACCTCAAGAAAAAAGAAAAATCTCAAGTAAACAACCTAAACTTACACCTAAATCAATTAGAGAAAGACAAAGAAGAACACCAACAAAAGTTAGCAGAAGGAAAGAAATCATAAAGATCAGATCAGAAATAAATGAAAAAGAAATGAAGGAAACAATAGCAAAGATCAATAAAACTAAAAGCTGGTTTTTTGAGAAGATAAACAAAATTGATAAACCATTAGCCAGACTCATCAAGAAAAAGGGGGAGAAGACTCACATCAATAGAATTAGAAATGAAAAAGAAGTAACAACTGACACTGCAGAAATACAAAGGATCATGAGAGATTACTACAAGCAACTATATGCCAATAAAATGGACAATCTGGAAGAAATGGACAAATTGTTAGAAAGCACAACCTTCCAAGACTCAACCAGGAAGAAATAGAAAATATAAACAGACCAATCATAAGCACTTAAATTGAAACTGTGGGGGCTTCCCTGGTGGTGAAGTGGTTAAGAATCTGCCTGCCAAGCAGTGGACATGAGTTCAAGCCCTGGTCGGGGATGATCCCACATGCTGTGGAGCAACTAAGCCCGTGTGCCACAACTACTGAGCCTGTGCTCTAGAGCCCATGAGGCACAACTACTGAACTCACACCTAGAGCCTGTGCTCCACAATAGAGAAGCCACTGCAATAAGAAGCCCGTGCACCGCAACGAAGAGTAGCCTCCACTCGTCACAACTAGGGAAAACCTGTGCACAGCCATGAAGACCCAATGCAGCCAAAAATAAATAAATTAATTAATTTTAAAAACTTGAAACTGTGATTTAAAAATCTTCCAACAAACAATAGCTCAGGACCAGATGGCTTCACAGGCGAATTCTACCAAACATTTAGAGAAGAGCTAACACCTATCTTTCTCAAACTCTTGCAAAATATAGCAGAGGGAGGAACACTCTCAAACTCATTCTACGAGGCCACCATCACCCTGATACCAAAACCAGACAAAGGTGGCACACAAAAAGAAAACAACAGGCCAATATCACTGATGAACATAGATGCAAAAATCCTCAACAAAATACTAGTAAACAGAATCCAACAGCACATTACAAGGAGCATACACCATGATCAAGTGGGGTTCATCCCAGGAATGCAAGGATTCTTCTATATATGCAAGTCAATCAATGTGATACACCATATTAACAAAACAAAGGATAAAAACCATATGATAATCTCAATAGATGTAGAAAAAGATTTTGAAAAAATTCAACACCCATTTATGATAAAAACTCTCCAGAAAGTAGGTATAGAGGGAACCTACCTCAACATAATAAAGGCCATATATGACAAACCCATAGCCAACATCATTCTCAATAGTGAAAAACTGAAACCATTTCCTCTAAGATCAGGAATAAGACAAGGTTGTCCACTCTCATCACTATTATTCAACATAGTTTTGGAAGTTTTAGCCACAGCAATCAGAGAAGAAAAAGAAATAAAACTAATCCAAATCGGAAAAGAAGACATAAAACCATCACTGTTTGCAGATTACATGATACTATACATAAAGAATCCTAAAGATGCTACCAGAAAACTAGTGGAGCTAATCAATGAATTTGGTAAAGTAGCAGGATACAAAATTAATGCACAGAAATCTCTTGCATTCCTTTACACTAACGAAGAAAAATCTGAAAGAGAAATTAAGGAAGCACTCCCATTTACCATTGCAACAAAAAGAATAAAATACCTAGGGATAAACCTACGTAAGGAGACAAAAGACCTGTATGCAGAAAACTATAAGACACTGATGAAAGAAATTAAAGATGATACAAACAGATGGAGAGATATATCAAGTTCTTGGACTGGAAGAATCAACATTGTGAAAATGACTATACTACCTAAAGCAATCTACAGATTCAATGCAATCCTTATCAAACTACCAATGGCATTTTTCACAGAACTAGAACAAAAAAATTCACAATTTGTATGGAAACACAAAGGATTCTGAATAGCCAAAGCAATCTTGAGAAAGAAAAATGGAGCTGGAGGAATCAGGCTCCCTGACTTCAGATTATACTACAAAGCTACAGTAATCAAGACAGTATGGTACTGGCACAAAAACAGAAATATAGATCAATGGAACAGGATAGAAAGCCCAGAGATAAACCCATGCACATATGATCACCTTATCTTTGATAAAGGAGGCAAGAATATATAATGGAGAAAAGACAGCCTCTTCAATAAGTGGTGCTGGGAAAACTGGACAGCTACATATAAAAGAATGAAATTAGAACACTTCCTAACACCATACTCAAAAATAAATTCAAAATGTATTAAAGACCTAAATGTAAGGCTAGAGACTATAAAATTCGTAGAGAAAAACATAGGCAGAACACTCTATGATATAAATCACAGCAAGATCCTTTTTGACCCACCTCCTAGAGAAATGGAAAGAAAAACAAAATTAAACAATTGGGACCTAATGAAACTCAAAGCTTTTGCACAGCAAAAGAAACCATAAACAAGATGAACAAACAACCCTCAGAATGAGAGAAATTATTTGCAAATGAAGCAACTGACAAAGGATTTAATCTCCAAAATATATAAGCAGGTGATGCAGCTCAATATCAAAGAAACAAACAACCCAATCTGAAAATGGGCAGAAGACCTAAACAGACATTTCTCCAAAGAAGATATACAGACTGCCAACCAACATATGAAAGGATGCTCTACATCACTAATCATTAGAGAAATGCAAATCAAAACTACAGTGAGGTATCACCTCACACCAGTCAGAATGGCCATCATCAAAAACTCTACAAAGAATAAATGCTGGAGAGGGTGTGGAGAAAAGGGAGCCCTCCTGCACTGTCGGTGGGAATGTGAATTGATACAGCCACTATGGAGAACAGTATGGAGGTTCCTTAAAAAACTAAAAGTAGAACTACCATACTGCCCAGCAATCCCACTACTGGGCATATACCCTGAGAAAACCATAATTCAAAAAGAATCACGTACCACAATGTTCGTTGCAGCTCTATTTACAATAGCCAGGACATGGAAGCAACCTAAGTGTCCATTGACAGATGAATGGATAAAGAAGATGTGGCACATATATAGAGTGGAATATTACTCAGCCATTAAAAAGAAACGAAACTGAGTTATTTGTAGTGAGGTGGATGGACCTAGAGTCTGTCAACCGTATGCTAACACATATATATGGAATCTAAAAAAAAGGTTCTGATGAACCTAGGGCCAGGACAGAAATAAAGACCCAGACATAGAGAATGGACTTGAAGACATGGGGAGGGGGAAGGGTAAGCTGGGACGAAGTGAGAGCGTGGCACGGGCATATACACACTACCAAATGTAAAATACATAGCTAGTCTATTAGACTAGATAGAAGCAGCCACATAGCACAGGGAGATCAGCTCGGTGCTTTGTGACCACACAGAGGTGTGGGATAGGGAGGGTGGGAGGGAGACCCAAGAGGGAGGAGATATGGGGATATATGTATATGTATAGCTGACTCACTTTGTTATACAGCAGCAACTAACACACCATTGTAAAGCAATTATACTCCAATAAAGATGTTTAAAAAAGAAAGTTTCAACATACAAATCTGGGGAGACACAAACATTCAGTCTATACTATATCCCCTGGAGCTTCAGCAGTGAACCCAAGAGACAAGGTCCCTTTTCACACAGCAGTTCCACCTCAAAGTGGAAACAGACAAAACCCTATCTCAGAGGGAATGGGAGTGAAGGTATGTACATGCACATACATATATAGGATATATGACATTCACATTATACGTACATATATATTTAGTTCATTTCTTAGTGAATCAATCACCATGAAATTGTTTGCAGTCTTCATAAAATTTGGAGTTAACAGGAGAGGGGCAGGTAGACACATTAGCCCCGTTCTCCAACTGGACAGACCGTGCTTCCAGAACAGGTGGGCCCTCCTCACGCTGACCAACTCACAACCATTTTGTATCAGGCAAGTTCCTGGTCCTCCTGGAGATGCCCAGCCACACAGCCACCTGCTGAGCGTGACTTAGGAAGACTTTGGTCTTCTTGCCTTGGAGGAAAAGTCACGGGTGATAATCCACCATGCCACGTCACCCACATGAAGCTGCTTCAGCTACATTTCCAACATGTACCCACGTGTCAGATTCATTTGCTTCGTTATTCCTGGAACCCATCACCTTCCTGGCAACGCCGAATGTTGCCTCCATAAGGCTTAGATGTCTATGGGGCCAAAGGAATCCCACGTTAATGCTGTTTTAATAGGCACAGAAATGCAGTTGCTACATCTCAGCATGTCTTTCCCTATTATGCTTTTTCTTATTATATACTATCATTCGTTTGCCAATGTCAACTGTTAAAGGGGCTAACACTGCAGTTACTATGAAAAAGCAGTAATGAGGCTGGAACACTCACTTCCCCTGCACAGAAGCCTATCTGACAATAATAAGGTCTCACCTGAATGCAGTATCTTGTCTTTTCAAAGCATCTCTACATTTTCTCGTTTGATTGTAGCACCTCTGTGACGCGGGCAGGCTAGACTATCTTGACATTTCAATAAGGAATGTTCTTTCTGCACATCCCTTGGCTGGTCAGAGGCAGACCTGACTTCAATGCCAAGTCCTGGCTCTGCCCCCACCCCTCTCCCGGAGCAGATAACCTGGTGCAGCCTCTCCTTTCTGTTATCACCAAACCCCATCAACTACGGCTGATATTAATCTTGTCACAGTTAATGCAGGACCTACAAGACCCACTTTGTCCACAAATGCAGTCACCTTCCTTTTTATACTTATGGTGCTTGCTGAAGATTCCCCATTTTTTCAGCCCATCCTTGACATGGATGGTGTGAGGGCTCTTAGGGGAACAGACCAAAGAAGGCTGTACTTGCTGGTGTCCCCTCTCCAACTGGCCCAGGGCTGAGAGCATGGGGGGCCGTGATTTTCTTTTCAATGGAGGTGGCGACTGAACTTGTGACAGGACAGAGGGCTGGCTGGACACATCAATAGTCTCTGCTTCTCAGGGGACGGTGGAGGTTTCCAGAAGGCCAGGCAAGGGACACGCAGTCAGGGAGCCCTGCCAAGACCCAGGGTGTGTGCCTAACTGATTGTGCCCGCAGCCCTGGAGTCACCATGAGAGCCTCGCTGAGCTAATGTTTATTGATGCTATTTTCTGTTAATTAAATTAAACCTCTTTCTGAAGCGGGGATGCCTGGGGTGGGTGGGTGGAGGGACTCTATTTTCCCAGGTGCTGGGTGGGGCTTAAGCCAAGGGAAGTGAAAGAAGATTCTCCCAAGTGTGAAACTCCCCCAAAGTAACGCTGCCCTTAATGCCAGAGGCCCCTATTACCAGGGCTGCACTCGGATTCCAGCACATCTTGCTTCGTTCGATTCAGTGCTTTTTGCATAAAATTCCAAGCAGAAAAATAAAACTGAGACATAATGATTTTGATTGGTAATTACTGCTAACATAAAACATATGAAATGTCACTAAATTTTATGGATTATGATTCCCTAGTAGACAGCATACTAGCCCTGTGTTTAGAAAATCAGAAATTTAGTGAATTTAGACCCACGTGATTTATCAAGAAGATCTGAAATGGAACCAAAGTGACGTTGCTTACACATACTACAGATACAATGGAAACTTGACGTGTTTGTTTTTAATGACTGTGGTCCTGTTTATGTGCTGATTCTGCACCTGCAAATTCACCTTCTCCCTAAAATTTATTGGTAACTCCCAAATCAGTGCACACAGCACCTGGTCATTTGTGCAGAGATGAGAAACAGCCAGCCAACAGGAGTGTCCAGAGCGTGTGCTCCCAGCTGAGGTCCTACAAGGTGATGCTCCGGTTTTTGTTTCAATTCATAATGTAAATAAGTGGCCTTGATGTGACCCAGCAATCCCACTACTGGGCATATACCCTGAGAAAACCATAATTCAAAAAGAGTCATGTACCACAATGTTCATTGAAGCTCTATTTACGATAGCCAGGACATGGAAGCAACCTAAGTGTCCATCAACAGATGAATGGATAAAGAAGATGTGGCACATATATAGAGTGGAATATTACTCAGCCATAAAAAGAAACGAAATTGAGCTATTTGTACTGAGGTGGATGGACCTAGAGTCTGTCATACAGAGTGAAGTAAGTCAGAAAGACAAAAACAAATACCGTATGCTAACCCATATATATGGAATTTAAGGAAAAAAAATGTCATGAAGAACCTAGGGGTAAGACAGGAATAAAGACACAGACCTACTAGAGAATGGACTTGAGGATATGGGGAGGGGGAAGGGTAAGCTGTGACAAAGCGAGAGAGAGGCATGGACATATATACACTACCAAACGTAAGGTAGATAGCTAGTGGGAAGCAGCCGCATAGCACAGGGAGATCAACTTGGTGCTTTGTGACCGCCTGGAGGGGTGGAATAGGGAGGGTGGGAGGGAGGGAGACGCGAGAGGGAAGAGATATGGGAACATATGTATATGTATAACTGATTCACTTTGTTATACAGCAGAAACTAACACACCATTGTAAAGCAATTATACTCTAATAAAGATGTAATAAAAATTAAAATTAAAAAAGAAAAATAAATAAGTGGCCTTTTTGCAGTCTGTTCAGTGCCATGTTTTTGCATTTTTGTGCTTATTGAGGGTGATTTCGCTGTTTGCGATGGCCTCCAAGTGTAGTGCTCATGAGCTGTCTAGTGCTCCAAGCACAAGAAGGCTGTGATGTGCCCTTATGGAGAAAATACATGTGTTAGATGAGCTTGGTTCAGGCCTGAGTAACAGCGCTGTTGGCTGGGAGTTCAACGTTAATGAGTGAACAGGGCAGCACACTGAGAGGTAGGAAGAGGAAGTTCACCAATCTGTACGCGAGGCCACTCTGGAAAATGCCACAGGAACATCTATGGTACACGAGGAAGCAATGGAAAAGATGGGAAAGCAGCTAGATTTGTGCATTCGTGAGATGATGACTGATTTCTTTAAATCTAGAGGTAAAGGCATTACTGTGAGGCTAAAAGCCAAAGAAACGTATGGCCACATTTCCCAGGGTCACGAAAATGTTAAACCCTTCTCAGCTAGTATTTTATTATAAAGAAATACTGCATGTGATTAGTTATGCATAAGAAATATAAATTAAGGTGTCTTTAAACAGAAACACACTTATAACAGGGTTACGTATTGATAGGTTGATGAAATGCTACGACCAGGGGCTCACAGGAACCTAACCCTGTGCGTCCTTTGGGAGCAATGGCTCAGTATTTGCTAATTCAGCGTCTGTGACGACTTGACAGAAAATAACTACTGTGGAGAATGAGAATGAACTGTAATTCTATGAATTATAAAGGTTGTACATAAAGAAAACTTAAAATATAAAATCACCGAGGAAAACTTTACCTGCCACCTCATCTCTTAGAGACGAGGACAGTTAAATTTTGGTTTACGTTCTTTCTGCCTTTCTTCAAGGTGTCAGTGTTCGTACTTTACTCCATTTGTGGTCTGCTGCTCTCTTTTTCAATGTTTCCTTGAGAACATTGCTTTTTTCAATAAACGTTCACCTACAACCTGATTATTCATAGCTATATAATATTTCGTCCTATAAACTTACTCTGTTACTTGTGTCTACTTCTCTTTTGTTGGGTTGGGTTTCCAGGTGTGGTTGTACATGTTGTTCACTGCACAGCAGCACCCCACAGAAGGGCACCTGAGAGACGAATCCAGCTCCCACGGAACCTGCCAAGCCACGCATCCTGGCCAGGGCTGTGTCTCCTTGGAGGAGGCGTGCTTGTCAGGCCATGAGCTAAGGGCTGGCCACACAGAAGACACACTTTTCCCATTCCGTCCACGACACCATACAGGCCAGAGGAGGCCCTGGTTGGACATCCAGGTTGTTTCCAGTTTAGGGCTTGTAAAAACAGTGAGGCTGTGAACGGCTTCACTCACAACACCTCCTGACTTAAATCACTGATGATTAATCATTGATCAATTCCGAGAAGTGGGATAATTAGGTTTAAAAAACTATTAATTTAGAAGAGATCATTTCAGGAGATAGAATAATACAGATAAGCATAGGCTAACATAAATTCTAATTTTAGGAAAAGTTTTTACCAGAAAATTGAGGCCAGCCAGATTTTGATGAGTGGAAGATGTTAAAGCACTTTAAAGGGCAAATCTTTCTTGGCAACTCTGACCCGCCACCTAGGAAAGCAGTGCTTTTTATGCAAATAAGCTCTTTGCAAATCATTCTCATTTATTCATGAATGCTGAGAAGTGGCGGGGTCCTCCTTCCTCAACCCTGAACGGGAATAGGATTTTAAATAAGGGGAGAGGAGCTGGTGTTTGTCTAGATCCCTTTTTAGGCCAGAAGCTCTGTCTTTACTTACATTTTCTCAGAGGACCTTCCTGCATGGCCGCTTCTTCTAAAAAATGAGATGATTAAATGAGCCATCCTCCAAGGTCTTTTTCTGCTTTAGAAAAATAACTCTTATACTGTGTTTTCTGGACTTTGACTTTTATTTGGTATCAGCATTTTAACCAGGCGAATTTCTTTATTAAAATTCTATAACCCAGCCTTATCCGGACCTCGTGGCTCTTTCCTTAATTAATCACCACCGTGAGTTTTCATCTGCTGAGCTCCCCTGCCCAGGACCGGAGAGACCTTGCCCTGTGACCTTAATGGTCCTGCTATCCATCTGCTTCCCGTCTCAAGAATGAAGCCACAGTCATTTCAAACCAATAAACCGAACAGATGGGGAAATACTAACAACGCATTATTTTTTTTTAAATAATCTGTCTCTAAACAGCTAAAATATATTTTCCCTGTCTGTTTTTTCAGGCAGGAGTTTTGTTTCCCACCAGCACCTCGATCCTGGCACCCACCCTGACTCTCCGCAGCCCTGTCCCCAGAGCAGGTGCCATCAGGCCAGCAAGGTCCGTCCACTGCAGCAGGCGCTAAAATGTAACCCCCACTGGCAGCGCAGTCATGCAGGGGTTAACGCTCCTCTCCTCCCTGAAACCCACGGAAACATCCAAATGAATGAAAATCTAAGAGGAGAACTTCATTTCCAGGGAAGGTGTTATACAGGGTAGAACCCCACCTAAGCAGTTAACCGTGGGAACTCAAGTCCCCAAAGTGGCTCACCGTTGCTTTGTCTCCCTGGACTGGGGCTCCCCTGGCCCTCCGTAGTGAAGTCAAAAGAGCCTAAACCCCCCGACAGGGGCATCTGGGAGGGCGGGCTGTCCCAATATGGGAAGGTAGGGCATGGTGTGTTTTAATGGGGGCAGTGGCTTGACAGGTGGCTCCACAGGTGAAGGTGGGGTGGGTTACCCTGATGTTGCAGGTAGTAGGATGGATTTTTTTCTAATTTGGGGATGAGGCTCTAAGGAAGAGGGAAGTGCTTCCCCAGACGCAGCGGCAAGCAGGCTAGGGGGAGGGTGATCACTGCTCCAGGGTGGGCATCCCCTCACTCAGGGGCCGTGTGACCAGCTGCGGGAACTTGAGACATAGTGAGTATCTCTCATGCTAAGTGCAGAATGAGGAACATGGGGGTCTCTCTCTACAGCTCCTGCAGTGCCCGCAGCCATCACACAGCTGAGGACCGCACTCCTCAAGATGTGTGGCATCCTGGAGCTGGGGGCCGAGTCAATGCTGAGGACAGATCAGACCCCGGGTGCTGCTGTGGGCCATATCGGTGTCTGGTCTTCAGCTTTCCTTGAACTCCAGTTTCTACATCCAGGCTCCCAGTGCCTCCTCGACCCCCAGGTATTGCTGACCTGACTATCCATCATATCCTTTATCTTATGGTTACTGGGGGGAAACAGGTGGCAAGATAAATGGGAGCTCGGGATCGACATATACGCCCTCCTATAAAATAGATAACTAATAAGGACCTACTGTGTAGCACAGGGAACTCTACTCAATACTCTATAATGACCTATATGGGAAAAGGATCTAAAAAAGAGTGGATATATGTATATGTATAATGGATTCACTTTACTGTACAGCAGAAACTAACACAACATTGTAAATCAACTAGACTCCAAGAACAAAGAAGAAAGAAAAAGAAAAGAAAAGAAACAAAAAGCTCTTCCCATACCCTGGGAAGGTGTTCCACAGCCTAAGCCTGAGTACTGAACCCAATTGCATAGGAGGTGACCTCTGCTTATCTCTTCAGCTATTTTGCCTCAAAATTCACATTTAAGTTTCTTTGCTTCTTCCCTTGCAATCTGAAGAGTCTTGCTTTGGGGACAGAAATTAGGAGTCTGGAATTCTCACCCCAACTTTGCTGTTAGTTAGCTGGGGAATCTCAGGTACTGCATTTAAGTTTTCTTGGCCTCAGTTTCCTGAGTCATAGGACTTCCCAGACACCAGTCCGTGAATGGGTGCCAGTCAATTATGAAGCCACAGCTAAATGAAAACACTGGGAACAAGGATATTTATATGTGTGTGTAATTATAACCACTGGTTTGGGAAATTTCTATCCTTTATTCTGATATCATAACTTTCTAGTGGGATTTTTTATGGGGGTGGAGTAATAAATTGTGTTCATTAATGAAATTATTATTATAATAAATTATTACTGTTTAATTGTTACCTTATTACTATCTTTACATGAGAAAATTAGAAGTTAGTGATTTTTTGTTGCCAATACACTTTTTACTGTTTATTGTATTTAAGGGGTCTCTAAAAACCAAATTCTAGGAAGCAATAAACTAGATGCTTTTTATAATTGTTTTCATGTATAGAACCATAAAATTATTTGACTATAACTACCAGGGGTCTAATATTCTTGTCTGAAGATATTTTCAGCAATGATTACCAAAACCTTTCTACAAATTCTCATGGTACGCTCCTTTAAATATTAACAAAATAATTGATTTTGTCTTTTTTGAAGAGATGGTATGCTCTCTTTTCCATGGGAAAGATTCAGAGTTTTTTCCTTTCCTCTTTGTCCTTTGGGAAGTTCAGACTGAAATAGATGGGTCCAGTATAGTAACCATATATGCTATATCTGTTTGCTTACTTTGTATGTCTCTTTCTTTTTGTTACTGTGGTCTATTTTTATTTTTTTAATCTTTAAAAACAAGCTGTGTCAAAAACTTTTTGAGGGAGAGTGTGGATAATAAATACAGAATAAAAGAAAAGTTTAAAAAGAAAATATAAACACTTATTGAAAACTTTTGAAAATATCTTGAGTAGGAAATTCGTATAAAATAAGTATAAATGGTAACGATTATATGAAAACAATTTAAACTTACTGACAAGCAAGAAACTTCAAATCTACACAATAGGACATTACTCTCCCCTTCCCCCATCCAATCACTGTCAACAAACATACAAATTGGTGCAACTTTTCTGGCAGACAATTTACCATTAATATCAAAGGCTTTAAAATGGTCATGTCTTTTGACCCTAGACATTTGCTCCTTGGCCTTCTTTCCAAAGAACATGATTAAGGATGTGTTCAATTTATTAGTTATCAAGATCATTTTAACCAAGATGGTGATAACATAGAAAAACTGTACCAACCAGCTTGTGTGGCATCTCTGCGTTTGCTGGGAGGTTGAGGTCCATCCCCACGATGGGATACTCTGCAACAATGAGCAATGATTTTCTCCCAGCTGTTACTGTCCAGTGAATAAACAAACACTGTTGTCCATAGAAATCTAAAGGTAAAGAAATATATGCATGTCTAGAAAATCATCTGGAATCGCGTTCACAGCCTGGTGGCAAAGGATACCCTGAAGGATAGAACTTTAAAGAGATGTTTTACTCTCTTTGTCTTTGCTTGCCTTTATTTTCTGATTTTTCCCCTTGCAATGAACCTATGTGATTTGTATCATGAGTTAGAATTGTCATTTTCAAAAATAAAAAAATAATGAAAAGAAACAAAACAAAAAAACACGTGCAGCCTGATTCTAAGTATATTTGTTGATCATAAGAAAACCGCTTTTCCCATTTGCTCTTTGGCATGTATTTAAACAGTGACAAATACATCATACACTGTTGATAACAAATATTCTAACCATCTCTGACATGATGGTGAAGTAGAGTGTCTCGGGTAAACTTCCAAATTTTTACTGTTCTTTTGGAGGGTTACCTGAACAGGAGGCACCACCCTTTGTTGGGGGAGGTAAAGCATGGGAAGGTCAGAGCCTGGAGCAGGTCTCACAGAATCCTTGAGAGCTACTCCAGCCACCAAAACAGCGGTGCACCCATCCTTGCCCTCTTCTCCCACTCAGCCCTGAGGGCCACCCCCAAACCCTGAGCTTTTCGCCAAGTGTCACATATATTATGCATTGTTCCCATTCTGGAAAATGTATCAACTCAGCAACATACTGAATGGAAATGCAAGTGTAACCGACTGTTATCTCCTGGTCCCAGGACATCATGAAATAGTCAACTCAAACCTTCCAATGCCATGTCCTCTGCAAGTTCTAAGTCCTCCTCGGACTTTACAACCGAAGTCAGCTCTTCCTTTATACACACACGCATACATACCTGAATAAAGCAATACAAACCAAAACCAAAAAATATTTATCCAAAATATTTGGATGCATGGTGTAGTTTTTCCTGATGTGAGTTGGGTGGAAAAATGAGAAATGAAAGAAGGAATTTCACAGTTTCAACACGTCAATATCTAGGTGAACTGATCACATTGCTCTTCTACAATGTTACTCAGTCACCCCAAACTGGTCCCAGGTCCACCTTCCCTGCTGGCTGGTCCTTCCCCACCTCCTCGTACTGATCTCTGCTCCTCTTCCGGCCACACAGGGCAGTTCCCCTTCTTACAAGGCTTTCCACACTGCACCTCCCACCCCAAGATTTCTCCAAGGAACAGCCGACATTGAGTATAAACTGGCCAAACCAGCCATCTTCCTAAGTTCTTTATGTATCCAATTCTCACCATAACCCTTCAAGCAAGGTAGTTCCTTAAGAGGAACCCAGTGCCAGCTGGGCTTTTTGTTTGTTTGTTTTTACTTCATTACATAAATAACTCTATTGGCTATTTGGAAACCTGAAATACAATTTTTATAGCTGGAAGAAACAAATGAACCACGGTGGGTTTATTCTCTGTGTAGCTGTTAAAGGTAGGACCGATTCACGTAATGAATCTATTTTCTCCAATGCTGTTTCCTTTAAGATGAGTCCAGATACATCTGGCTCTATCCCAAGAAAACAATGCCATGATTCTGCCTCAGTGTAATTCAGAACAACTTGCTTTTAGACCACTTGGAGGGAGGGGGGATGATGACTTGAGGGAAGAGACAGATGTGGAATTGATTAACTGCAACTTACAAAAGTGGTGTAAAAGGGATGGGTTGTCACATCTGACAGACACACACCTGAGAGACCCATCATCCTGGCCAGCCCTTCAGATTCCCTCTCACTTAGCTCACACCTTTGTGAAGGGGCTCTTCACTAAAAACCCTCAGGCAACAACCCTCATCTGTTTCCTGCTGTTTCCACTCTCAGCCTGAAGGGATGAGAGGAACCCAGGAGTTGGTCCATTGAGGACAGTTGAGAGGAGATGGGATCCAAGTGAAGGAAGTAGACATCCCCTCGACCCTGCCCAGGTAGGAGGCCCAGATCTGTTCCCCTCCCTCCCTCTGACCTCTGCCGGGGATCCCCACTGGCTGAACTCAACCAGAGCCAGGGGCACCAGGGCCCAGGGATGATCAAGCAGGTGGACGGCAGTGGGGTGTGTGCGTGCAGGGACAAAGGGAGGAGACCCCTCCCCACGGCGCTCAGAGCATAGGAGACAACAGGAGCAGACACGTGCACGCACACACACACACGCACACATACACACACACCTGTCGTCTTCTCTGGGAGGCTATCTTTCGCCTGCCTCACAAACTTAGGCATCTTTCCACACGCCTTTCCTGGAAAGCCTTCTGAAGCTTCCCTCAGCTTAGAGTGCCCTATACATTCGTCCAGTAAAGTTCTTATCTCACCACCTGCTTTCTGGACTCTTTTCTCCCTCTAGACTTAAAGTTCCTTGAAGTCAGGAATTGTGTCTTATTTATCATCGTATCCTGGGAACCTACGCGGGAGCCTTTCATCCAGCGCTCAGTGGAAAAAACTTACAAAATAAAACGCATTATGGCAACACTTTGGGAGTTTTCCACACAAAACTATCTTCACTGTTGTGTTTTATTCCTTTATTATTCCTCCCAGCACAGATGGAATAGACAGAGTAAAATATGAAATGTGGTTCATCATTATGTAGAGCAAAGGTTTGGACTAAGTTGGAGAAGAGGTGTTTCCATGTGTCTCCCCCACCTCCCAGCCCCCTGGGATTCAGTGGACATGGAGCCAGTTCTGGCCAGTGGGTTATGGCTGGAAGGGGCAGGTATCACTTCTGGTGGCAAGTGTGTGTGCTGTTTCCCTATCCTCGGCCACAAGGTGCCTCACATTCCAGAAGGTGCAGACACGAGCTTCAAAGAGACTCCCTCCTCCTGGGCCTTGAGTGACTTGGATCAGAGCCTTCCATCAACCCTCGCTGGCCAGGTCCACGTGACCGAGAAATAAACCTCACTGTTTAAATCCCTGAGACCTTTTGATTTGTTACCACAGACTTGCCCAGCCTGCTTATCTCTCAGAATGCAGCTTCTTCTATAAAAGGGACCACAGTTGACTAGCTTGTCTCTAAGCTCCTTTGTAAGTTACGGACTGACTTGTGAATTCATATGTAGAAGCCCTAACTCGTGGTACCCCAGAATGTGACTATATTTGGAGATGGGGCCTTTAAAGAGGTAGTTGAGGTTAAATGAGATCATAAGGCTGGGGCCCTGATCTAATAAGACTGGTGCCCTTATAACAAGAGGAAGAGACACCAGGGGTATGAACCAACAAGAAAAGACCACTTGAGGACACAGAGAGAAGATGGCTATCTCCAAGCCCAGGAGAGAGGCCTCAGAAAAACTCAGCCCTGCCGGCACCTTGACCTCAGACCTCCAGCCTCCAGAACCATGAGAAATGAACTACTGTTCTTTAAGCCACCCAGTCTGTGGTAGTTTGTTATGGTAGCCCAAGCAGACTAACACTGTGACCTGATAGTCTATAACTTTCATCTTATATTTGAAGGATTAGAGGGAAAAAAATCTACGAATAAGATTCACAAAATAGGAAAGTAAGTGGCATAATATTTTCTCTCTTTTTTAGGATTTCTTATTAACCACAGATAAGACTTTTTCATAAGGTAACATATAAGAGCCAAAGAAACACAATTCTGTTTTCCCTTCCAGGCACATTTAACTTTCTTAGCATTCTAATCAAGGATTTATGATGTCATTCCGGAAAGCATACATCTTTTTTGGAAAAATGCATTTCTTTTATCGTTATATCCCTGTATCCCCATGGTGGGTGACCAGAATTTGGCCCTATGAATCCCAAGGGCACTGACTAAGCAAATTATCATTTGTTCAACATCACAGATCCTTGCTGGGAGCTGGAATAAAATCAGATTTAAGTGAAGAGCTAAGTTTTGGATGTGGGAATCGATGTGTTGGTTCTCGTCATGAACACAGGCATATAACAACAATGAATGAATATTCTAGCAAGGAACACTGAACTGGGCTGACAGATCTGCTGTGTACGGGCCACCAACCCCCCCTCCCACATCCATGGCACATCTTGCTAATCAGCCAGACACCCGGCCCTCAGTGACTCTGAACTTGGCTCAGAACCCTCCTTAAAAGCAGAGCAGCCACTGTCAGGGAGGGCATGTGCACTAAATCCCGGAGCCCTGTCTCCAGAGTCTGGTCCAGAGATTTTGTTCACTTCTGCTTCCTTGTTCTTTGACTTCTTATCCTCCACGTAACCTTCTTTTTGTTCTATGCCTATCCTTTTGTCGTGGGTGGAATTGTGTCCCCCCAGAAGATGTGTTTGAGTCCTAACCCCCTGTATCTCTGAATGTGATCTCATTTGGAAATAGAGGCTTTGTGATATGCTGTGTGTGTGCTGTGTGTGTGTGTAGTGTGTGGTTGTGTGTGTATGTCTTTTCTACCCATACCTATCACCACTACTGACCCTACATTCTTCCACTCTGCAGGAAGGAATTGGCAGAAAGTATATCAGTTTCCTGTGGCTGCTATGACAAGGACCACAAAGTGCATGGCATAAAATAAATGTATTCTCTCACCGTTCTGGAGCCTGGAAGTCAGAAATCGAGTGTTGCAAGGCCACGCCCCCTCAGAACGCTCTAGGGAAGCATCCCTTCTCGTCTCTTCCAGCTCTGTCCTTGTGGTTACTGTCTGTCCTTGGTTACTGGCTGTGGTTACTGGCTGTCCTTGGCTCAGAGGGGCATCACTCCAGTCTCTGCCCCCATCATCCTGCAGCCTTCTTCCCTGTGAGCACGTCTCCTCCATGTCTCTGTGTCCAAGTCAACCCTCTTTATAACGACGTCAGTCACTGGTCAGGACCCATCCAACCCCAGTATGACCTCATCTTAACTTGTAACACACCACATAACACCACACCACACACACACGTACACCACACATGACACACCACACACACCACACACATGCATATACACCCCACACACACCACACACACACACACCACACAGACATACCACATACATCACACACACCACACACACACATACCACATACTTATTCAATAATAAATGAGGACCATGAGTGCAGGGTTGTGTAATACATGTGCTATAAATACTTTTTTCCTGACTTCAGGAGAATAACCCTATATAGTTAACCTCAAATGAAACTATTCTGACACAAACAGCTGTCCTTTAACATACTACGTTCTGTTAGAAAAAGAATTGTACTTGGTTTGCCTTTGGCCAAAATAAACTGTGGAAAATGTTCCACTTATTCTAGCTTTCTCTCTAAGACCTCTAAAACCTGTGGCAACATTTAAATGGAGCCTCCATGAATAAATCCCACTTTAAGCCGCACAGATACCATAGTGTTTGTTAAAATTATACAACAATAAGCTGAAGTGATGAGCGGTTTCCTTGTATTTAGGCTCTGTGTCTTTGAGTGAGAGTGAGATTCAAAGACAAGATTTGTGGGAAAAGTCATAGTATCCAGACCCTGAAAGGAAATAAAATGTGATAATTTGTCAGCAAGCAAAACAGAACTGCTTTTTTTCTTAATGTGTGGCAGTTAAGGAAAAGCAGATATTTACATTTTCCTTCTTACCTTACAGGTTTTAAGTTTTTCATAAACTGTAAGTTTCATCATAGGCCTTGAGTCAATGGCCGAAACAGTCAAAACAGTTCTGGAAGGAGAGGTGATTTGACACAGTGTCACATGCGTTTTGGAAAATCACTGTGGAAAATCAGCCTCCTTCTAATCATAAAATCCTTTGATGGCTCTAGTGAGATCATTTCCATCTTCTGCAATGCTTCACGCTATAATAATTAACTTGTGTGCAAATTAATGCTATTTTTAATTATCTTTTTCTATAGAGATTTTAACACCAGAGCATTCTTGAACAAGATTCATAAACCTTGAGCAATTTCAGCCTAAGCGGGCAAAAGCTGAAACAGAGATGCGGGGCCGTGTTGAAATATTGAGAAGGTTGCTCTATATCATTCTAAATCCATTATTTTTCAAGGGAAGTTTTGAAAATACCACTCCATAATCATTCATACTCAGAAAAGCGCTCCATAATTATGGGAGCTAAAGACCATCCTCTGAGTTGAAAATTCTGGAATTGATGCAGATCCCAGGGAACACAGTTCTGGAGACTAGTCACTCTGTGGTGGTCAGCCTGGCCTGGACCCATCGAAACTGCATGCTCCTGGCAGGCCTGGTTTCTCCAAATGGTCAACCCGTCAATGGGACAGCACCTACCTGGTGCCTCCGATGCCACTGAGATGCCACTGTCATCTCCCGGCTGCAAGGTCACTGCTTTTAGGAAATGACACTCTACCTTGAGGAACGCTTGGGGCTTATCGTCTCCCCCCCAGAACTCTACATCCTTGGACGCAAGAGGGCTGTGGTGCTCCACGAAAAATTGCCTGGAAAAGTCCCTCACAAGGAAGCTCAAGCAAGAGTGCAGGTGACAGGCAGGTGGGGTCATGAGATCCCCGACTAGGGTCTGCTTCCAGATGTGGGCATCTTACTTCCTGGAAGGCGATCCGCCATCTGCAAACCTCTGCATTTCATCAACCAAAATGGCAGTGAATGAAGCAGGCTTTCGTCCAAGCTCAGAGGAAGTGGTCGCTGCCCCAGTGATGCATCATTCAGGTGAAACTCTAGAAAGAACTCCCTGCCCAGTTGGAGAGGTATGTGTGTCTGGTACGTCCAGCCATGGGCTCCTTCAGGGTTCATCTCAGCTTGGAGCCACGGTCATGCTCTTCTTCAGGTGACCCCTAGCCAATGACCTGGCAAGACCATTCAGGCCCTGGCCATTCCCACCCATCACAGGGTCCCTCAGGGCACTTTGCTGGGTCTGCACCAGAGCCAGATGGCACACCCCTGCCCACCCTGCTCCTTCCCCTTGACTTTCACAAAAATTACCCCAACAAACCTCTTCATTCCTAACCCCATCTCAGCACCAGTTCCCAGACAACCCAGCCAGCTGGGGAGCTATTATCAAGTCCCTACACGCAGACTGACTGGATCCTAAAGAATCTTCAGCTAAAGCGAACAAGGGCAATCGAATAGGGCTGAGCCTATAAGCAAATGGAATCGCAGGAGGGAAAATGAGGATTGGGACGGTGAATTGGAAAATGTTTAGAAGAGAGAAAATAGAATTTCATAAGATTGAAAAGCTGTGAATATTACAGGAGCATTCACAGATTGGGTATATCCTTTTCCGAGCTTCCTAATGATTTAAGCATCAGTCGTTTCCCCATTACAGATGCTATGTGCTGTGTCTTGACTTGTGTTTTTCATGGCTCAGTCATAAAATGCGTCAGTCTGCAGCTCAAGCTCTATGGCCCTGAGTGCTCGAACGGGGCGCTTTTTTAAGACCTCTGAGGGCTCAGGACACTTACACTGTGGAGGCCTCTCAACAGCGCATCGTCAGAGAAATTAAATATATCCCCAGGTCTCTATGAGTTGAGTTGATTCGTTATTACCGTATATTTTTTGTGGACTTTTAAACGTTTATGAATTTTGATTTTGCAGGTTTTCTTTTATGTCTCAGAGCCCATAGATCTTTTATGCAGACTGTAACCATTTTTTTTGGCAGTGTGGTAGGGGGCCGCTTAGAAAGTAGGTAGGCCCTGGTGTTTCCCACACCGTACACGATGGGTAAAGAGCCTGGTCTTGGATGGCCCCTGTGCATGTCTGGCAGAGAATTCTCTGGCTTGTTTTAAGGCCACATTTCAGTGAGTGAAGACAGAGAGGCTTCCCACACGCAGCGAGGCCACAGCCAGCTCCTGTGGACGAAAGGCCAGAAACTTTTTTCCCGTGAGCCCAGCGTCTTCGGTTCTTCAGTAAAGCTGCAGGGGGATCCTGCAGGCAGCACCTCTTCAGCTTCTGAGTCAGACCTTTCAGGTCCCTGATCTGACCTCACAGCTGGGCAGGGTCCCTGGGAGCGGTTTGCACTTGCCCCGGAGAAGATGAAAATTGAGGCCGCCGAGGGATGTGACAAGAGGACGCAGACAGGACAAACAAGCCTGGTTCTTGAAGCAGGAGCAGCGCCAGGCAGCCCAGGGCAGGGCGCTGGGTTTTCCTGTCTTTTTTTTTTTTCTTAATATTTTTGAAGGTTTAACAAAATTTGTTCTATTGAAGTACAGCTGATTTACAACGTTGCCTTACTGCTGCACGGCCCAGCGATTCCGTTGTACATATATGTACGTTCCCTTTCATATCCTTTCCGCTGTAGCTGATCACGGGATGTTGACTATAGTTCCCTGAGCTGTACAGTAGGACCATAGAAGGTTTTCACAGAAGGAAGAAGCAGCTCCACTGGGGCTGCGCGCTTCCAGCTTCGGGACCGTGTCTGCGCTGCTGCGTCTCCACGCTTCCCCACAGCACTCTCTGCTTTGGGAGACGGCACCAACTGGTCGCCCCCGTGGTAGCTCTGGTTGGGTCTGGCCAGCGAACAGCCCAGCAGGAGGTCAGAAAGAGGCAGGGGGGAGGGAGGCCTAGCATTGTCCCCTTGGCCCCTCCCCAGTGAGGTCATCCCCCCCACCCCCCAGGGAGAGCCACCTCTGTCTCTCAACCAAAGATCCCTACCCCCTCAAGGCGGCTGAGTCTTCACCCTGGCCGCTCAAAGCGTGTCCACCCTGAGGGGTCCTAGTGAGATGTGGAATTTGGGCTTCCACCCTTCCCACTGAGTTGGAATGGGCATCTCAACCAGCTTCCGGGTGCCTCCGGCCCAGCTGCTACCAGTCTGCGTACCCTCGGTTCCCTGGGGTTTCTCAGGCTCCCGCACCTTTGTAAATAGACCTTTGGCAAGTAAGCCTTCCTCGACTTGCCCCACTGACAGCCTGTGTTCTGGGGGACTCTGAACCCGCTCATCTCCCCCACCTCTGCCTCTGTCTCCACTTTCTAACTACTCAGCTTCTGACCAGGGCACGTGGTTTGTTCAATTACTACATCAGCCGGCTGGAGACACGCTAAGTTTGAGGTGACAGAGGTGTGTGGGGATCAGAGGCTGACAGGCCCAGAAAGGAAGGAAACCTCAGATCCAGGGCGCCCAGGGGACGGGCTTGAGCCTGTGGAGGAAAAGAGCCCCCAGAGAGACCAGTGTCAAGAGAAAAGGCCCGAGGATGAGAGAGGGATGAGAGGTCACGGTGAGAAGAGACAGAAATCACGATCGAGAGGGTGAACGGGGATAGAAAAATATTAAAGACTGTTTAAAGTTCAGTGTGGTGGGCTGCTGGAAGTCCGCTACGAGCAGGCTGAAAAGACACCCCGCACCGTTAGATGGGAACCGAGCACAGACTCCTGCACCCCACGCTCTGCTTCCTCTGTCTTCGCCATCGGTTTGCACGTTTGATAACCTCACAAGCACTCTCATCCCCAGCCAGCAGCTTTCATCCCGTTTGACCCAGACCCCTGCTCGGCACCCGGACCCCGGCACCCCGACCCTGGCACCCCCAGCATCTTCCAGCCCCCTGGGCGCCTTGCTCCAGGCATCCCAGGTCACAGGGAGAAGGAAGCTAGATCTCTTCCCAGTGAAAAATGAAGCACCAGACGGCTTCTTCTCTATTTAAGCCTTAACCAAATTAATTTGGGGAATGGCATTTACAGTCCAATCCCTAATGGCTGTACGTGAATGGATTTGTCCCGTTTTCTGATGAAATATTCTACTGTCTCTCACACAAAAATAGCAAATTGAATGAGTGCGGAAATGATGGATGCAGAGACGCTGACCGTAACCCAAGGTAAGTGCTTTTCCCTGGTCCAAACCTGCTTTTAATTGGAAGAGCTCTGGTGAATATTTCTGTGCTGTCTCATTTGTAACATGAAGTCGTTCAAATAGATGGTCTCACCCCCGCTGACTTCATGAGTTCCTCTGATTTTATAAGGGGAGAATGGGACAAAACAGCTCCTGACAGAAGGAAGGTTCTTTGTGTTTGATTACTCATTCCTGGTATCTGTGTGAAAGGAAAGGTGTCACAGGCAGGACTCAGAAGGTGGACGTTTTGAAACATACACACTCCCTCCTGGAGCTGGAGTCCCTCCTGGGTTTTTCCCGGGAGACCCGACAGCGATGCCATACTGTCCGCCAGCCTCCAGGGGACACAGAATCTGCTTTAAATCTACGCATCTGTCCAGTGAGGTCCAGGGCCTGGCCTCCTAGGGTTGTTCATGATGTGTTATTTTGTATTGATATTAATTTCTTTTTCATTATAAAAGCAGAACAAAATCACCTGTGGAAATTTTCAATATACCAAAAAAGTGGGGCAAATAAAGAAAGATAAAGAAAGGAAATTATATAAAAGGTCCAGCACCTAGAGCCAATTCTTGGTATCCTTCTGTGTTTCCAGTTCGTACCACATGCAAAAATTTTTAGATGCAGTTGTGAGCACACTGTGTATACAATTCCACATCCCAGTATACAGCACGAGCATTTAGAACAGATGGTGGAGCAGACGTCTGTACCCAGGAACTGGTCCTGAGGGTCACTCAACACCAGCATCAGGCTGCCAAGATGAAGCTGGACTGTGGTAACTGCTTTTTAAGAATGAGGAAATAGGGCTTTGGTGGTGCAGTGGTTAGGAATCTGCCTGCCAATGCAGGGGACACGGGTTCGATCCCTGGTCCGGGAAGATCCCACATGCCACGGAGCAACAAAGCCCGTGCACCAAGACTACAGAGCCTGACTTCTACAGCCTGCGAGCCACAACTACTGAGCCCGCGTGCCACAACTACTGAAGCCCGTGCACCTACAGCCTGTGCTCCGCAACAAGAGAAGCCACCACAACGAGAAGCCTGCGCACCACAACGAAGAGTAGCCCCCGCTCGCCACAACTAGAGAAAGCCCACATGCAGCAACAAAGACCCAATGCAGACAAAAATAAAATAAAAAAATTTTTGAATGAGAAAATAAAAGATTTGGTAGACTAGGAAATAAGAATGAGAGAAAGTTATATTTTTTGTAGCAAAGCACTTGACAATCTCTCAGTGTGTCCTTTTCTACAAAGGCACAGAAATGAGGGCTGGGTTTAGATCCAGAGACTGGCTTCGTGGTTTCAGGGAGGATGGTGAGCCCTGCTTCTTGCCTGTAACTGGGCTGTTCCCTGGGGCTGTGTCCACCGCTGGCCCCAGGACCTGTCCCAGCCCAGAAGACAGGTATAGGCAATTTGGGACAACTGAGCTTACCCTGGGGTGCCCGGCTTAAGTCCCACACATGCCTGGTGTACTTCCCGGCACCTTTGATTCACATGCTGGGATGACCTCTGGGCCCATCTCTGCACAGACACCTCATTCCAGTTATATTCCATTATATTTGTGAGATGCAGCAGGGTTTGCTCTAACCTGAGGGCTGATTTATATCATAGAGAAAGGAAAGAAGGGAATAGCTCTTCTCAGAGGAGGCACCTCAAAATGTGCTTGACAAGCTGGGTCATGTCGCCCCATTGCCAAATCAGACGTCTCCAAAGCCACCAGTCTCACTGTAGGTTTCCAGCACCTCCTTGTCTGTTCCTGAGAAAGCAGATGACTTCATCAGAAAGAGCTGACACATTTTGTGATTTGGGCACCGTTCCCCAGACTCCACGTACTCCAGCCGTCCTGAGGAGCAAAGCACCTGTGGCCAAGTGGGATCTGGTTCTGGGTGTTCTGAGCACGTCTCTGACAGGCGCCAACAAGACCAGCCTGTGATCTGCCACATAGCCCCATATCTTGGGATGGGTGATCGTCTCCCCCATCAAAGCGAGAGCTTTCTGAGGACCCCAGCTACGGGGTTCCAGAGTGAGGACCGAGAGGGCTTTGGGTGATGGAGACAAAGCATATGGAGAGAGAAGCCTCTTCTGGCTCCAGGGAGATGGCGGGAGCTTGTCCAGGCAAAAGGGGTGGATGGTTCGTTGGGAGAGATGGTTCCAGGGGAGCTTCACAGCCTGGGAGGATGGAATCCAAGGAAAAGAGAAAAAGCAGGGAAGCTCAGAGATGCTTCTCTCCCCCTTGTCTGCTCAGTTATGCACAAACAAGGGGATGAGAAGGGAGTTATCGAGCAGAGGGGTCAGGATTCAGCAACTGGAATTCTTTCTCCAGTCTAGGCCCAGCTTGCGTGTGTGTGTTTTGGAAGGAGTGATGGAAACACCATTCCGAGGAGGACACGAGGTCAGGGCGGGTCAGCCTGCCCATCTGGAGCCCATCCCCTGGCATCGTGACCCTTTCCTGACACTTCCCTCTGCACTCGTGGCTTGTCCGGCCTTTGCACGTGTGCTGGCAGTGGAGGGATAAGCCAGAAGACTTTCCCTGAGGCTTTACAAGGCCATCAGAGAGCTTCAGAAGAGAGCAGCCTGGCCTCCAGGAACTTGGAACTCTGTTTCATCGCACAATTATCAACGTCCCCTCGCCCTGTATCTCCCACAGGACGTCCATATTTCTACAATTCACCCTTCTGCAAACCTTAATTACGGCAAAGCATTCCAAACTGATTACGCCTCAGACATTAAAAAAAAAACAAAGCAAAAGAATCCCCTAAATGTATTTGTCTTCTTCTGTCTCAGTTTAGACCATTAAAAGGCAGTCACTTCAGCTTCTTTGCGACTGTGCTCTGGTTTAACAATTTTGACTGAATTATGATTCTGTGACTCATCGGCTCGTTTGAAAAATTCATCAAAAATCTGCTTTGCCTAAATGTTTGTTGTAACTTGAATCAGTTGTTTCATTAAATTTAATTTCTTTGGTGGGGGTTGTGGGGATACACGGTCATTTGATAATTAATTGCTTGGAATGGTTTGTTTCCTTTCCCCTCCATTTTTCTTTCTCATTTGAAGATCAGATCCACACGGGCATTTCAGAGGAAGTGGGTCTGTGCCTCTGTTTATAGAGGTGCTTTCACAGGCCTGAGCTGGCCGGGTCTGCAGGGAGAACTACTACACAGGGCTTTACCTCTCAGGCAGGCGGCCAAGCATCTCTCAGGACAGAGCTGAGGTGGGCAGAGAGAAGGGCTCTGTCCTCCCTGCCAGGACCTCAGAAGAGAATCGGCAGGTGAAAATGGGGACCTGGGCAGCTTGCAAGCCACCCCATCTCTACTTTCTCCTGTGGCTTCTCCAGCAAATGCTCTCAACTAATTCCAAGCCATTCAGTGTCCTCAGGCCTCTCTCGCCAGATGCACTGGCTTTTAGAGCCTCGTGCCCCTCTCCTACCAGCCGGTTCTGCTTCACATCTGATAAAAGACAATCCCACGTGTTGGGTTTCTGGAAAATATCAGATAAACAAGCCCAGGCAGGGATGCTTTTCCTGTCTGGCTAAGCAGAGAGGGCAAAAGTCCTCCAGCCCCATTAGGGCAGAAGTGCAGGCGGGGAGAGCAGGGCACAGAAGAGTGGGAGCAGATGTTAGCAGAGCCGCCTCGGGGCGCAGGGCATGGAGGCGGCACCACAAGTTGGCATCGCTCGCCCCAGCTCTAGCTGTTTCTCTGGGAATAGCGCTCCTGGCTTTTCTGTGAACCCCTGTGGGCGAGGGGACACAGCCCCTTACCTACTTATGCACACGTCTCTCCTTTCACTCTGCCAGTTCCTTGGATTCTAGGTGTTGTAGGGAGAATCCCCAATCCTGAATGAGACAGGCAGAGCACCCCAAACTGTAGGCCTCCTTCCCCTCATCTCCCCACCCCCGCCCACGTGTACTGCCGTCCGACTAGGCTTTTCTTCCCCCTACGAATCATCTTACATCCTGACCTCCACCTTGGGCCTCTGCACAGTCTCACCCACAGTTCTGGATCCCGTCTGCAAAGCACATTCCCATATGAACAGCCAAACTCACTACTGGGGACCAGAGCTGGTCTCTAAGCCATCTGGGGAGACCCAGCTGAATTTCTTTGGAATAGCGACTCCATCCCAAGTTCTGCCCGGGTCAGGTACATCCCCATGGCCATGGCCACCAGCCAGAACTGTCCTGAGAAACACAGACCTTGTGAGAGGACACCAGGTGCCCAGTGCCCCCTCACCTCGGATGCCCCCAAGTCTGAACTCCCTCCTGTCAGGCCAGCTTGACACCCTCACATCACCTTAGGGCTGTTTGCCCAAGCCACCAACAAGGTGTCACCTGATACATCCAGGCTAAAAATGGTATGAATTCTGCCCACATCCAAAGTTGGCACTTTGGTACAGCCAGCCCATACTATGCACATTCACAAAAGGGAATAAAAATCACCTATCAAAGTTATATCTTATGACCCATTGATCTTAGCCGACTGCACCAGGATCTAGGAAACACCCCATCCTAGCGAAAAGAGTTTGGAATCACAGCTCTTACAGGAAACAAGAAAACGTGACTCCAGCCCTGCACATGGGGTTCCCTTCAGAAGTTACGTGTGCAGAGGTCCTAGTCTCTATCAACTTATTTTTTACATTTTAAAGTTGCTTCCTGTACTTACTAATAACGTGGGGTTTAATACTTCTTTTAGAAGTTTTGTTTTTTACAAGTAGACCTCTGCTGTGATGTTTGTGCCAGTAAATCTCTCCGGCTCCTCATATACATTGCCAAATTCCTCCACCCCCAAATAATCCCAACCAAAAAGCTGCATCCGAAATTAATAACCATGATCGTAAATCAAAGTGAAGGTTTTATCCTTTCATTCTGCGTACGACATCCTGACTAAATGAGTACCCCCATGCACACAGGACTTATCAAAAAGGGAAAAAGCCTTCCTTAATCAAAGGCATATTTCATCTCTGAAAAATTCATCAGAATGTGTTACAGAGTGACTGTAGGTCTTAAAAATCTCTCGCTAGCACATCTGGAAACTCACATTTTTCCCCCATCATTATATTCAGGAATACAGCGGTTTTGATTTGCATGTACAAAGCGGCTTCTTCATCTCTTATCTTGTGTGCCATGTGAGTGATTTTCTGTGATCTATGGTTACAATTACTGAAGTATGGGTTAAGAGTGCCTACATTATGCAGACGGTTGTCTTGATCAAGAAGCTGCCGGAAATATAATACAGTGAGGGACCATGTGTTTCTACAACACTGATCTCTTCCTCTGGAGCCCTGCCTGCTGCCCGGGATCAGAGATTTCAGGAGTACCTGAACCCAGACTCTTCCAGGCTTCAATCAGGAGTGACGCTGACACGTCACCCTGCTCTTGCAATCTTGTACCCAAAGCCAGTTATTGAGGGGCCACCTTCTGATTCCTGTAGCCCATCAGGCTGACTTATGCCTTCTTCTCTGCTAAGGGACTCTTCCTCTCATCTCCAAATGACACAGCTGCCGGCTCATGCCACGTCCTCTCAGGTAGATGTTAAGTGCATATCCATTTCTTATCTTTTGGCTGAAATCAGGGACCAACATCTCCAGGAAGGGCTCTCATCATTTATAATCGTGCCCATTCTACCTGTTCGTAGCAGCCGAGTTTGTGCACAGAGTAAATGGTGAGATGTGCGGAAAAGCAGTCTGTGTGCCAGGCATGTGGAAGCTTATGTTTATCACCACCGCCTTCCAAAAGCAGGGCTGCTGGGACCTATGATGGCTATCATCCGTACGAAACATCCCTGTCCTGTGGGTGGGAGGCACCAAGGAACTCTAAAGATAAAGATACTTGAGTTTATCCCACAACACTTGCTAAAAGAGCTTGGAGAAATTCCTCAGACTCAGTTTCCTCAACTATAAACTGGAAACTATAATATCCCCTAGTGTATTCGTTTCCTAGGGCTACTGTAACAAAGTTCCACAAACCGGGAGGCTTAGAACCACAGAAAGTTATTATCTCACAGTTCTGGAGGCCGAAGTCCAAAATCAAGATGCTTGTGGGGCTGTGCTCCCTCTGAAATGTAAGGGAAGGACCCTTCTGGCCTTTACCAGCTTCTGGGACCCACAGATGATCCTGTGGCAGCATCACTGTGGTCTTTACACGTGTTCTCCCTGTGACTCTCCACATGGTCCTGCCTCTGGGCGAGCCTGTCTCTATATCCAGATATCACCTTTTTATAAGGACTCTAGTCATATAAGTCATACTGGAGCAGAGCCCACCTTATGACCTCGTTTGAACTAGGCAACCTCTATAAAGACCCTATTTCAAAAAAGGGTCACATTTGGAGGTGCAGGGGGTTAGGTTTCCAACATCTCTTTTGGAGGGGAAAGAATTCGGCCCGTAACCTAGTACACAGGGCCATGGTGAGATCTCAGGGTGATGCAGGCAGAGCTAGCTCTGTGCCCCACACATGAATGGCCGTCAGTGCCATGCCCTCCAACCCCTCCCAACCCCTGGGGACAGGCATGCTCTAAGTAGTACACGGTGCAGTCGAAGTTAATTGAGGGGACTTGGTTAGGACTCAAACTCTACGGTGAGCAGGAACTTTATGAAAATGAGCCGAGGCGTCACGGTGGGTCCCAGGCTAGATATGCAAGTTCAGCTTCCAGATAATCCTTGCAGCTCCTGTGGCTGCCCCCAAACAAGGCATGATAGGAGTCACGTGAGCTTAGACGTTAGTCACGTCTAAACTTACCACAAAACCTGTTTTCTTCCAAAATCATGGGCAATCGTTCTCTCTGAAAAGACCAAGGTTCACTGTTTTTCAAGGAGATGTGAAAGGGAGAAGACTGAATAAAACATAACTATTAAAGACGCTATTGGGGCTTCCCTGGTGGCGCAGTGGTTGAGAGCCCGCCTGCCGATGCAGGGGACACGGGTTTGTGCCCCGGTCCGGGAAGATCCCACATGCCGCGGAGCGGCTGGACCCGTGAGCCATGGCCGCTGAGCCTGCGCGTCCGGAGCCTGTGCTCCGCAAGGGGAGAGGCCACAGCAGTGAGAGGCCCGCGTACCGCAAAAAAAAAAAAAAAAAAAAAGACGCTATTGGGGTAAATGTCACACAAGGTAATGAATGCTTTGAGCAAGGATTGGCTACAAGCATGTTCGTCATAAAGACAACAAGGTGAAACGTCCAGACCGAGGGTCAAGATTGCAGGGTTTCAGCATGGCTCTCGCCGTCCTAACAGCCTGGCTGCACTCGGGAACCCCTTTTAAAGAATTCTTAATAAACAATACGATGTTCATCGCTCTCAGGGATCTGTCCCCAGGCTTTGGCTGAGGACCCGCCCAGCCTACGGGGTAAGCAGTGTGCGTGCCCTATGGATTCCAGGATTCATGCGTGCCTGGGCTCTGCATTAAACACAGCTGCATGAATCGAACTATAGTTTCAAGTGGCGTAAAACAGGACCTTATAATTAAAATGGCTTTGAGCAGCGCTGGCTGCCCATCCTCCTACTTCAGAGAGCTCCAGGCAATCTTCTTTTATGTGGGCGCACACAGTTTTACAGTCAAGAGTTGGGAATCAGTGGGGAAACCATTCCTGCTGGTTAACTATTGCCAGAGATTATAACGTGATAGCCATTTGTCTTAAACTCCAATCCCCATTCCAGCAGATGTTCTCCAAAAAATGTCATGGCAGAGGGCTATAGAAGGGTACATTTGACAGTGATTTCTTCTTGCTGGTTTCACTGAGAAATCATATGGTGCCCAAACTGATGTTCTGTAGGAATATCACTGAGGGTTTTTCCCCCCCAAAAAAAAAAAATTCCCAGTTAAAATAACTTTTCCAATATTCTCTACAGAATAGAATTTTGGGAAACCCACTCATTCTTAATGTTTCTAATTTCCCCCCTCTCCCCATGTGACCATCTAATAAACTCTCTGAGTTATCTGGGTCTGACCTCAACCAATAACACAAAAGTCCCAGGTTCGGTGCACTTTTCAAAAGCAATTAACCACGTCCAGAGCAACTCTTACCCACACTCCCGTTGAGAAAAGGCACGGAGTCCATCTAGTTCTCCACCGGTTCCAGAATTTTCCTCATGAAACGTAGCCTTTATTATCTTGTTCCCTTCCCTGCCACAGAATTGTACTTTACCATCAGACTCTCCACGTGCATGCAGTGGTGACAGAAGAAAAACCCTTGAGCTCTTGAGGACACAGTGCATCAAATCACTTAAGAAGCCCGATGTGAGAAATGGCATTACACGCGCACACACATACACACACACACCAGGAGACATTTTGCCTCCCTGAGGAAGTCATTTGTTTTCTTTTCATGAACGCTGAAATCTGATAGCCAATCCATGTTTCTGTTTTTGCTTTGGCTACCACAACCATCAGAACCAAATTTGCATCTCAGCTTCTTTGGTAGGGGTAATACCATAGGGTTTTTCTGCCTTCCCTAAACTTCTGCTATCTTGATTCTCCCCCAACTGTGATGCCCCCAGTCCTAATGCATTATTTTTTTATTCCTTTTTTCCTGACTCACATATCTGTTTTCTGAACATCACCTAAAATCATTTGTGGAAAGAGGTGGGTATGTAAATAAATCAATTACATTGGTGAATAATGAGCCCATAGAGTGAAATATCTTTAACCCAAGTTTGTAGCTCCATTGATGAGACATATGTTTCTGTGTGTGAACCTGGGGAATCAGGTACTGGTCCCAATGGTTGGTGTTGTTTTCCTGAACCCAAAATTAGAACAAAATGAGGAAGCCTGATACCCTTTGGAGAAGAATCCCTGTCCCTTGGGGTTCTGTTCCCTCTCGTATCCCAGTCGCTCCTGCATCTTCACCCTCCCACTCTCTGGACTCCTCACCCACAGCATCTAAACGTGCTCAAACTTGCAGCAGAGTCAAAAAATAAAAATAAGCAACGTCCTTCTCCCCTCTCTATTCCTCTGCTTGAAGGGTGGGCAATATTCCATGGATGGGAATCCAAGACTTTCAAGGTCACTCACAGCTGCACTGAGCGCTCCTGATGCTACAGGATCCAAACCTTGTGTGGGTCACTGGATGCTGAGGTTCAGATTGTCACACAATGAATAAACTTTCAAACATTAGAGAATCGTCACCAATAGAGGGCTGGATTCTATTTGTACTGCTTGACTCTAGAGGTCAGTGAACGGATTTTGCACGGCGTCTCATGTGTTAGGGCTGGTAGAGACATCATGTAGGCCAACCCTGCCACCCGAGGTCCTCTCCACCCCACACCTGCCTGGAGCCAGTCCCAGCATCTGCCAGCCTCCCCAGCCACTGGGACGAGCGCCTTCACTGCACCTTCCTCTGTCAGGGGCTGTGCCCGCCCACCAGCTCTCCCAGACCCATCAGCAGGACCGACCGATCGTGAATAGGGTAGAGCTTCAGTTTCAGGGCCCTGGGAGCAGCCTAGCAGTGTGTCCCTGGGGGCACTTGTTGTGTGAAGTTTGCAGAGGGATGTATCTGGACCGGTACCGGTTAAGCCCACCATCTCCTTCCCCTCCGACTTCTCTCCATCCTTCTGCCGTGGGTGGAGGAGGGGCCAGGGCATTTGGGGATCCATTGCAGGGGAAGTTGAGTTGGGAAACCGATTGGTCCTGGGTCGTGGGATATCTTGCTGTGGTTTGTGGCCACTTCTGTGTACAGTTATGCTGTTGGTCACCACCCAGGTTTAGAAATAACTTCTGTGAATCTTCCCCCTATCCCCCGGCTGCCCATGGAGTGTGCTAACACCTGGATTTTGACAAACTGGTTACCAGTGTCACCAACACAGAGAATCGTGAGGTGCAGTCCCTGGGCTAGAAAGCCAGAAATGCCCTGAAGCTGAACAGGAAAGAATTTCAGCAGCCACTTTTCCAAGCTCGACAACCATCCTAACAGTTTACCTGAGTTTTCAGTATTTACCCCCTAACATCCAGTCACCAATAACGGCTTGTGAAGCTGAAAGACACGTTCCTAGACTGTCCAAAATATAAAACTCATTTTGACCAACCCTGCCGAAGGAAGGGTGAATTGACTGTTAGTCTCTATAGGAAGTAATAGTTCAGAATTATTGTTGAATACAGATGTGATCAATGAATATGGAGCTAAATGGAAGGGGACAGTGTGATAAACAGGGGTTAGGCAGTTAATAAAATACATTAACTCTAATTCCAAGAGTCATAAAGCAGGTTGTTTTCTTGGATTTTGTAACTTATGTGTTATATATCAGCTTTTCAAAATTTGTGATTTGCCATGATTTCTTTCCAAGTGTAAACAAACACCTAATTTAGTGCCTGTGATCATGTTTTCTCTTTCTTAAAGAGAGCCCCAAGTGTTGAAGGGACACAGAGCCCGCATCCTCCCCTGGCATCAGGGCGTGGGGTCTGGACTTACTCCAGTTGTCCAAGACCAGCATCCTCGAGGAGCCACCCACGGTCAGGGGCACGGAGGTCCAGATGGCCCCCTTCAGCTTAGCCTCCTTTGCCTGTGCCTGTGAGTGTTCAGCCGGCACCCAGTCCCCTCGCTGTGATGGGGTGCTGCTCTGAGGCTCACCTTCTGTAACAGGCTCTGACACCTGCCTGTCACTTGCCAGGTCCCCATCCCAGGGGTGAGGGCTCTTCCTAAACAGACAGACTTTTCCCGGGATCAGCATGGGAGCTCCCAAGGGAAGGTTGCTGTGAGCAGAAAGTCTGCAGTGAGACTCCAGCTGCTGAGACCCCCCCCCTGAAATGAGACCCTTCCCCCTGAAATGAGACCCCTTGAATATGAGAGAAAATTCACCATCCTCCCCAACCCTCCACTTCCCTCTCAGCGCCAGCCTTTGTTTCGTCAGGAAAATGGGAAACTAAGGGCTCCCACCTTCCTGGATTCCGGTGCCTAATTTAATCCAAGTGAAGCCTTGGGCACAGGGCCTGGCACACAGCGAGCAGTCACGACAGTTACCAGGAGTTATGGTTACCCTTGTCACGGTTGTCATTAATAAGAAATATTAATATTATTAATAATAATACCCAGTGTGCCATCAATGTCATCTAAATTATGGACAGAAATATTTCACAGCAGAGTATAAATGACAGAGTCCTTTGGAAAGCTGGGGGCCGCCCACTAATTTAAGAGTCATCAGCCCCATTTCAATAGAGCCATTAATCCCTTACCAATCCGGGTTGATCCCCCAGCTTACAGGTCCAAAGGATATCATGAGAAACTTTTCCAAAAATGTTGTTTCAATCCAGATATATTATGTCTGCAGAAGGCCTCAGCTCTGTGAGTCCAATTTCCCTGTCAAAACAAGGAAATGAAGCTAATCTTGCCTGATTGGCCCTTACTGAACTCCCGCTGGCTTCAAATGATCACCTTCCCTCTCCAGAGGCTTATAAACCATCTACTTGAAAATCATTTCTAAATTCTTGCCATGGATCCAGCTCATAGGTCTGTGGTTGAAGGAGATGTTTCATCTTCCTCTTTTTATAGAAAGTGTCAGAGTTTTCACATAGACCACAGGCTTTACAGAAACAACTACCCCGTGGGCGTAAGTGTCTAAAAGTGGGCCTGCATTATCTCTCCATCCTAATTATCCACATGATTTTCCAGTTGCTCAAAATAGAATTCTGTCTCCATCTAAAAGTGCTAGAAGAGAGGAGGGCATGAGTTTTACATCAGAGTGATTTTTAAAAGTTTTTCTTGGGCTTGGTTTTCTAGAAATCTTGGGGCTTATATTGGAATCTATCTGCTCCTGATACCATGAGAAGGGGCAGTACCTGAATTTAATTAGGAAAAACCACCCTCAAGTTCTTAGCTTTGCCCTTGCTGTCCAGGACACGTTGAGCCGGGACCACCGTGCTTCTCTGACTGCCACCAAGGTCTACCCAGAGCAAATCAGAGCTGGGTTCTGGTGGAGGGGAGGCCACAGCGGGAAGGGCTAGTGGGACAAGTGGGGCCACGTGATGTGGGCAAAGGCTATGACGTCATCCTGGATAACGAGATGTCACAACTGCTCAACCAGCGTGATTCATTTGGGATCTGAGGTATATGACCCAACCCAGCCAATCAATGTGAGCCCCAGCCCTGAGACTCTTGCTGAATTTCCTGGGAAAGAGCCTCTTTAACTGTTCTAAGGCTGGAGTTTCCATCCTTGGGAGATGCTAGCTAAGAATGCAACAAATACAGACAAAAGCAGAACTAAGAGATGGAGACTAGCTTCTGACTATGTCACCTGGATGCCTGGAACAAGTTTTCCCTAAAGCTAGAATTAGGTCCCACTGGAACTGCAGCTCTATAAGCCAATGAATTCATTTTTTCTTAGGCCAACTTGAATTACATTTCTGTCTATTGCAACTAAAAGAGTCTCACCAGTTGTTTGCAGAACCAGAGAGCTTACAAAGGGATTGGGCAGGCCAAGGACCAAAGGCACTGTGGCAGACATCACTGATACCTCAAATTTCCCCAATTCTTGGTTTTCCAGGCTCATGCAGCTTTTCCCTACTTCCTTTGAACTTGGCTGTGGCCACATGACTTTCTGTGGCAGACGAAATGTGATCAGAGAGGTACATTTCACCTCCAGGGAGAAGCTTTAGGAGCAAATATGTTATTTCAACACATCCCTTTTTTCTGCCTTGCCAATCATGGAGACATCAAGGTGGAGCCTCCCTCATCCCAGGTCCATGAGACAGAGAGAAGCTCATGTCCCAACCAAGCAGTGATGGACATGTAGCCTGAGTAAGGGGGACAAACAAACAAAGTTTTTCAATCCACCGATACTTTGGGCTCATTTGTTACTGCAGCATACTTTGTCTGATCCTGACTGATAAAAACATCTGGGCTATGGGAGCAGCAGTGAGAGTCCAGGCAAGAACCATGCATGGTGGGCATCTTGGGTGACCAGCCAGCTGTGTCGTCTGGGTCTTCCATGTGAGGGGAGAAATGGGTAGGAGGATCTCGAAGATTGGAAGACCCAGAGGACCATTAGACAAGGCATGTGACCATTGTTAAAATAAAGAGGTAAGGAAATAGTGGGAGGGAAGACTCAGATTGGTCGGTAGCCAGGAAACATTGGGTAATACTTGCAATGAACAATAGCCAAAGGAGATAAGAGAAATGGAATTTGAAAGAAAACACAAAAGTGATCACACCCATAGGACAGAACTGAGTTGACTAATGAAACTACACCTCAAATTTACCTGTCTGGATTGTTCTGTGAATCAAATTCTCAACTCACTGACATATTCTGGAGCTCCATGGTAACTCTGGAGAAGGTCCTAAAAAGAGACAGACCATAATCCCAAGGGTGTGGTCACTGGGATCAGACTCTACTTATCTTGTCCCATGGGATGGTGTGGCATCCTGATTAGATAAGAGAGTTTCAAACACTATGAAAGCAGAAAATAATGTGTTTTCTTTCATGTGGGGGATTCTGAAATAGCTTTTATCATTTTAATGATCTATTGCCATACAGCGAATGACCTCAAAATTTGTGGTTTAAAACAATAGACATGTACTATGCTACAGTTTCTGTGGGTCAGGAATTTGGAAGTGGATCAGCTGGGTGCTTGTGGCTCAGGGTCTCTCATGAGATCGCAGTCAAGGTATCAGCTGAAGGGCTTGACTGGGCCTGAGGATCCACTTTCAAGGTGGCTCATGCACAAGGCTATCGGCAGGAGATATCAGTTTCTTACCCGTGGGCCTCTCCATAGAGCTACATGAGCATCCTTACAACATGGCAGCTGGTTTCCCCCAGAGCCAATGATCTGAGAGAGAGCAAGGAGGAGGTCACAGTGCCTTTTATAACCTAGTCCCAAAGCTTAGACCTTGTCTCCAAGAATTTACAAACCAACACTTCCACCATCTTCTATTTGTTAGAAACGAGTTGCTAACTCTAGCTTACAATCAAAGGGAAAGAATTAAGCTCCATTTCTTGAAGGAAGGAGTATCAATTTGTGGACAGATTTTTCAATCACCATGTTCATGCATCTTGTTCTTCATGTGGTAAACAGAACAATGGACTCCAAAGATGTCCTCATCTTAATTTCTGAAATCTACGAATACGTGACCTTACTTGGCAAAAGGGACTTTGCAGGTGTGATTAAGTTAAAGGGCCTTGAGATGGAGAAATTATCCTGGATCGTTTGGACGGGCTCAGTATAATCACAGAGTTTCTTATTAGAGGGTCAGACAGGAGGGTCAGAGTCGGAGAAGGAGATGTGAGGACAGAAGCAGAAGTCCAGTGATGTGAGGAAGGGCCCATGACCCAAGGGATGTAGGCAGCCTCTAGAAACCGGAAAAGGCAAGAAATAAGAGCCTCCAGAAGGAAGGCAGCCCTGCTGACACCATGATTTTAGGACTCCTGATCTCCAAAACTAGAAGAGAATAAACTTATGTTGTTTTAAGCCCCTAAACGTGTGGCAATTTGTTACAGCAACAATAGGAAACAAATACACTTAGCAAATATTTGTTGAATCCCCACCACGTGATGAGCATGCAGAGCTGCAGGAGGTGTAAAAGTGGGCGAGAGAGACAAGGAGCAGAAGACAAACAAGCAACCAAGTTCATGAACAAAATAAACCAATTAGCGATCATTGCTTATAAAGGCAATAGTATGGGTGATCTGATTCAGCCACTGTGGGATAGTTGAGAAGTGGCTGAGACTGTTGGTCAGAGAAGACCACTGGCAGGAGGTGAGCCGAGACATCCGTGAGAAGAAGGACCTTCTGCCTCACAAACATCTGGGAGAGGAGCAGAAAAATATCCAGAAAGGCGAAACATCAAGCGCAAAATTCCAGAGGCAAGAATAATCTTGACATATTCCAGGGAGAAAAAACAGGGCGAACAGGAAAAGAGACAGGCAGGGGCCAGGTCAAGGGGGGCCAGGTCAAGGGGGGCCAGGTCAAGTATGGCCAAGTGAGATGGAATACCAGAGCCAGACTCTGCTCAGGGGACTGGTGTGGCCTGATTTACGGGGAAAATTCCCCCTGGTGACTGTTGGATGTGATTGGAAAGGGACACAGGGGCCACCTGGAGGGGAGCTGGGCAGCTGCTGCTGCAGCCCGAGTGAGAGATGTGGGGTTGGACGAGGTGGGAGTGATGGAGAAGAAAGATAAGCTGGAGCAGAGCGTGTTTTCCAGATGGAGAGAACAGGACTGACCCCACTGGATAGGGGGTGAGAAGTGAGCCACAGAGAAGAACCAAGGGAATAGTCTGAGCGCAGATGGTGTATTGGGTTCAAAGGCCGGTGTCCCCTTTACTGGCTGTGGGACCTCGGGTGTGGGACTAGATTGTCTGTACAGCCCTACCCAGTGTGTAGATTCTTTGCGTTATCGATGGCTTTTATCCAGATGGCTCCCGACCTCAGAAACCTACTGCACATAGTGTTAGCAGAGGGGGCAAGGAGTAGCCAGCACCCCAACGCGCTAACACTGGGGGGCCTCCTTTTCCACAAAGGCACGAAAAGATCCAGGCAGGCCTACGGAAGAGCACACGGAAGGCAGCAGGGGGGCTGCATGAACTTGCTTAGGCTGCTGCCGAGTGACTCAAGGATACTTGGCATCAGCTCCAGGGGTGATGTGCTTGTCCACCCTGGACTCTCTATGCCTTCAGAGGAGGGAACCTGACTCCTTCTTCCTTGACATTCACCCAGGATCTGCAGTCCTAGTTTATCAAATTGTACTAACAAACACTAAATTAAAATGTTAGGTGCTGTGTCCACTTCTCACTGCAGGTGACGGACAAAGAACCGCAGAATCAGAGCATGGTGCCCGGAACTCCTTTCACACGTATTAACTCCAGCTCACAAAGAAACACGTTCTACAATTCCCAGGCTGAGGGTTGGACTGTTCACACCCGCAAGTGACACCTAATCTCCCCCATACCCTGTGCAGGGCGCGCAGGGAGATTTTTGCCGCAGGTCGTCTGTAATTCCCAGGCATGCGGTCTATTTCTTCAGAGCAAGGAGAGCCAACAATTTTTGCTAAGCAAATTGCATTTGTTTTGACACTTAATTACCCCATGCTCCACTAAAAAAGAAGAAAAAAATCGCCATTTTTTGGTGCTTTGTCCGTAATGAGAGTTCAGAATATATTTGCTGAGTGAACGTGTCAACGGATGGATGAGGTGGACTTTATCTGGAAAATCTGGATCCCACTGGCCAACCTTCTCAGTGGAAAGTACGGCTCTGACAGCATGGATCTCAGCATGACAGGGTCAAAAGGTTTGTTAATGATACCAAATGTTCACGGATATCCAATATGTGGCTTAAGCCATGGGTCACTGCGAAACTTCCTAATATTTTTTAAAAGTATATCATTTAAAAATCAATCACATCAGTTACCAAGGGCATGTGCATAGTATTTCCGTTCTTTGGGGAGTTGTTCTTCCTGGCCAAGATTTCAACTCCTGGCCGGTGGCTTTGGAGAGCTGGATGACTCCATTCCTTAGCCAATAAAGCATATCTGTACCCAGAATCTTAAAGCTCCATGGATTCCAGGAAACAATCGCTTTGGAGCTCCTAGAAAATGATGAAGTAGATAATATAACAGACATGGGAAACGTTATTGCCCCGTAACCCATAAGCGGTTGCTTCTACGTAATATTACCATGGCAGCCCACGCACTTCATGTTTGTTTTAACGCGAGAACTAGTAAAGGTGGCATTCCTTAGCAAGCATGAGAGTAGTTTGGCTTTCTTACAACTCACGCGCTTGCAGGACACACGCCAACTGATCAAATGGGAAGAGGGAACTCCACAGCTTTGTGAGGCTCTGGCTGACTCCCTGGCTCGAGCATTTTGTGGTCCTTTGACCTGTATTTTCCTGCCTGATGGGGCACGGGGCTCAGCGTGTTGACACAGAGCTTCTTTGGCCAGTCATGGGAGGACGCGCGCACGCATGCACGAGATGGGGAATTGAGAATATTTTAGTGGCAGTCCAAAAAAGACATCTGTTTTCAAAAAGTGTTTATGTTTAGCACAGAAACGTTTTCTGATTCCACTACATTATGGCATGAATCTACATATTCAAGAAAAGAAAAGAAATGTGTTTAAATTCCTAAAGCATTGCATCCTCTCTTCCTTGCAGAGCAAAGAGCCCAGCAGCCCTCAACTTAGCCTCTTGTTTTGCTAAATAGACGAAATTGGTCCTCCTCCTCTGCAGAGAATAAGTCCTGGGGGTACAGCTTTGAAGAGCATCATTTCAAAGGAGGAAGGTAGAACACAGCCTTGGCCAAGCAGATGGCTGACCCACAGTGGTTCTGGCTAATTGAATCTGCTGGTTAACTCGGTTCTCTCGCCTCCCAAACAGCCCCACAGTCTGCTCACCCCTGCATTTACTAAAACACAGCTGTGGTCATCTCACTGGCTTGCCCACTGCCTTTTTGGTTTTGTTTTCGAATTTGTTTGAACATTAACTGGAAAGTGTTTTTGTATCTTCCAAAGAAAATCCATTTGAGCAGAGCTGACGCTGTGGGACAAGGAACCTGCCGGGAATCTCAGCGGATTTTTTTTTTTTTTTTAAATTGGAGTCTAGTTGATGTACAATGTTGTGTTAGTTTCAGGTGTACAGCAAAGCGATTCAGTTACACAGGTACATATAGTCAGCTGAGTGCATTTTGGTTCAGACTTCTTATGCATCCTCCTGTCACCCCAGCTCATTCTCACCCCAGCCCTGTGAGGTGAGGAAGGTGTTTTATCTCCTCCAGTTTTCAGATGAGGAGAGCACTGACAACCAGGCTAAGGGGTTCGGGCCTTTCTTGGGAGGGGATGAAATAAACGTGGACGTTTATCAGTTCAGTGATAAAGTCAGAGCTGCATACCAGGACCTTAGGAAGCTGGTGGTGGTGATGATTATGATGGCGGAAAAGGTGGGTGAGGGAGAGAAATCAGAGGCAGGGAAAGAAGTAGACCCTTGTCTACCTGGAAAGAGACCATAAATCGGGAATGGTGATGGCGGTGGGGACAGATGCAAGGAATATTCTAGAAATAGCATTGACTTTGAAGAAGTGGCAGCTTCCAAGGTGGCGGATGGGGACTCTGGAAAACAACCAAATCCTAGTGAAGCCCCCAGAGGCAGATTGCACCGCCTACAGAAATCCAGATCAATGGAAGAGAAGCACACAGGACGAAGGAAGGATGCTCAGTTCATCCTGATGTGCTGAGCTGAGGTGTCTGTGGACCAGCCAGGTCCTTCAGCCACTTAAGGCACCTCAGATTTGGGTGCGGCACGAGAGACATCCCAGATGGAGATTCAGATTTAAACAACGACACACAGTTGATATCACTGGAAGGGTAAGAGCATGGAGAGTCAGAGGACGGAGAAAAGAGGAAAAACCAGCAAAGACAGAAGCCAGAGCTCCTAGAATTTCTGTGGGGATGCTTTTTCCTACGGTCTGAGTAGAAAAACAGTTAAGTCTCAGAATGCTTGCTAAAGTCGATGTTGGAATAAGAGCCTCAGTTTTGGATAGAATTTCTGTTTTGACAGAAACATAATATATACAGTATAGAACATGTAACTTTCAAAAACTTAATAATAATTAAGGCCAGGGATATCTGGTTGTAGTTACATCATAAGCACAAACGATTAGAAAATAATCTACACCTGAATGTGTGTGTGTGTGTGTGTGTGTGTGTCTGTGTGTGGTATGTGCACAGGTGTGTGGAAATGATATATAACAAGCAGGGCCATGTTCTCTGCAGGCCAGGTTTCTGTGGTTTTGAAACATGAGGACATTTGCTCCCTGAAGTTTCCATCGATGAGTTCAGGGCTATTACAATTGCTGAGTCTGTGGGTTTTGTGGTGCGGAATGAATGTTAGCTGAAGGCTGCTCCTCCCTCAGAGAGTCAGGCAGATGTGGGCTTCCCCTCATCTACCAGAGAGCAATTTCTCAGTTACTGTGGCAACGTCACCATGAGATGATTTCTCATTTCTATCTGGCCCTTTGGTATTTTGACCAAATGAAGTTTTTCTTCTCAAAAATATACGATAGGCAACAAAAGAAAAAACCGATAAAGTAGACTATATCAAGAATTTTTTAAACTGCTGTGTATCAAAGGATACCGTCAACAGCATGAAAAGGCAGCTTATGGAGTGGGAGACAATATTTGCAAATCACATGTCTGATAGGGGTTAGTATCCAGAATATATAGAGTTCCAACAGCCCAACAACAAAAAAACAAGCAACGAGATTAAAAATGGGTAAAGAACTTGAATGGACGTTTCTCCAAAGAAGATCTATAAATGACCAATAAGCACATGGAAAGATGCTCAATATCACTAATCATTAGGGAAATGCCAATTAAAACCACAATGAGATACCACCTAATGCCCACTGTCAAAAAACAGAAAACAGCAAGTGTCAGTGAGCATGGAGAGAACTTGGAACCCTGTACACTGTTGGTGGGAATGTAAAATGGTTCAGGAGCTTTGGAAAACAATACAGAGATTCCTCAAAAAATTAAAAATAGAACTACCATATGATCCAGCAATTCCATTTCTGGGTATGTACCCCAAAGATTTAGAAGCAGGGTCTCTAAGAGATAATTGCACACCATATTCACAGCGGCACTTTTCACAGTGGCCAAAAACTGGAATCAACTCAAGTGTCCATCAGCAGACAAATGAATAAACAAAACGTGGTCCATCCATACAGTAGAATATGATCCATCCTTTAAAAGGAAGGAAATTTTGACACAGGCTGCAACACGATGGACCTTGAGAACATTATGCGAAGTGAAATAAACCAGGCACAAAAGGGCAAATACTTCACGATTCCACTTATATGAGGTCCCTAGAGGAGTCAGATTCATAGAGACAGAAAGTAGACGGTGGTCACCCGGGGCTAGAGGAGGGGCATGGGGGGGTTAGTGATCAATCGGGGCAGAGTTTCAGTTTGGGAAGGTGAAAAGGTTCTGGAGATGGATGGTGGTGATGGTTGCCCAATGATGTGAATACACTTAACACAACTGAAATTACACTTAAAAATGATTAAGATGGTAAATTTATGTTACGTGTATTTTACCACAATTAAATTTTTAAAAAATATATAAAATTAATGTGTGATAAGTCTTAGGATCTTCCCTTTGCCTCAAAAAATTTAAAATTAACGTGTGATAGGTCTTAAGACCTTCCCTTTGCCTCTTAATATCCTTTCCATACGTAGACCTCTGGGTAAATACGGAAAGGCTTTCTCAGGGGACAGCAGCTTAGAGCCCCATTTGATGACAGAGCTGTTTCTAAAAGGGAGGATTGTGTATAAGTCCACAGACAGGCATCTTCCATGGTGGGAGGCAAAGATCAACAGCTCCTTTAGAAGTGACATGTCTCACATTCATTATTTGTAAAGATGTCTTTGAGCAAAGCCTCCTAAAACCTGGCTTCTTATAAAACTCCATACAGCAGGTCAAGTGGACAAATCACTCCATGGAAAAAGCATGTTTCCAGCCTCAGACTTGGCGAGCTTGGGTCTCTCTGTGACTGGAGGGATGGCCACCAGGTCCCAGAGCAAAACATCCCCACGTGTTTGTGACCCAGCTCCTTCCCACCTGGGACTGGCTTCATCGGGTCTCAGGACCTGCCATGGGGACGAGCAGTGTCCTTTCTCGCAGAACTGGGGTTTGGGGGTGACCAGACGACTCCCAGCGTAGTACCGAAATAGAGCCAGCGTCCATTCACACCCAGGACACAGGACCTTGTCACAACTCTTCTTGCCCCGGACACGTGGTAGCCTATGTGAAGTGACCACTGCCCACTCAGCCATCCTCTGACGGGCCTTTCGTTGGCAGGTGTCCTCAGACGTGCAGTCCACCCTTCTCCCAGCTTCCAGAGACCCTGCCTGGGGGTGCCCAACTCTGCTGCCGCAGGACAGACGCGTGCGGAGCCAAGTTCATCCCTCAGATGTAGAAAGGCAGGGCTGCGGTCGGCGGTTACCACGTCCACCAAAGAAACGTGCTGTGCTTCTAAGAGAAAAGGGATGTCAAATTTCTGCAATGCTGGACAGCTGCCAATGGCTGCGAGGAGCAGAAACCCTTCCAGAACACGGCACCCGAGTGGGTCCTGCAGGGGGAATGGGGGTGGGGGAGCAGAGAACCATTTCTTTGTTACTTTACTGTGGTGTCATTCAAATTTGTTAAAGCAAGCATGCATCTCTTCAGAAAATAAAGAAATGCACACACACCACAAAGGTGGGAAACTACTTGTGCTAGTTCCAGGCATGGGCATGTAGTCCCCGGGACACGTGAGTGTGTCTTAGCTTTTGGGGAACGGGACCCGGTGAATTTGAATATCAGATTTCACATGAACAAATGTTAAAAATCAATGAAATAATATTTGTCCTGGCAACATTGCCCAAGGATCAACATGACTACTGGTAAAAAATAAATAGCATCAAGTAGACGCGTATGTAATGGCTTTTTGGAGGTAAAGAGCTGAAAAACAGCTTATTTCTGAGGCTCACCTAAGTTGGAAGCCCAGGCTTCTCTTGAATGTCAGTAAGAGAGAAGAAAAAGGCAAAAATCTCTTCATTCCCTGAAGGAACCTAGAGAGAAGGGTGTGCCGACTTCAGCAGACCCTGAGCATGACTCACGCTTCTGATGGGTTCCCGTGAGGAGACAAAAATCGAAGTTCAATCTGCAACAAATCCTCCAGAAGTTTACCCAGCAGAGCAGGTCTCATGGGGTAGACGCAGGGTTTAACGGGTTGAACAGGAAGATCTGTGTTTCTAGAGCACGTATCAAATTCCTGTGTGTGTTGGACGATGGAGAGACACATTCAGGAGTGAAGAGACAAGGACCAACGTTTCTCATGTGAAGACAGAGCTTGTGTATCTCCATAAGGGGAGGGCCAGCAGCCAGAGAATGATGAATCTGGGGGGAATAACAGGTCCTCCCCACAGCCTTTGGTGAATGATTAATTCACATGGGCCAGGCATGCATCGCAGCAGAAAGATTTGCAAGGATCCCAGCCACAGCTACGGTCACCCTGCTGAGGGCAAATGAGTAGGGTCCACAAGCCATCCCCTCCTCCTGTGTCACAGAGCCCACAAACTCAAGACACTTCAAAATCCTCCCCAAAGATACTAAAATCACCAGCGCTGATCCTCGGCTATTGGCCAAAGCTGCCGCTAATGGAAGGAAACGGCCGAGGGGATTCCAAAGAAACATCGTTCTCAAGGGTTAATATAAATTCCATAACACGTCTTTGCAAATGGGTTACTTGCTATGAAATTTAAAAAAAAAATTTTTTTAATTCCAAGTACAAAAGGGTCCTAAAATGTCTGAAACTCTTTCTTAAATTGTCAAGAGTCTTCTCACGTTGGGTCCTTTTCTTCTCAATAATTATTTTCTCCATCACTGGGGGCAAAGACATGAAACACCCTCTTTGTCTGAAAACCCCTAATTTTACTTAGGATAGTTAGAGCTGTGAAGTCTGGGTAATTTTTTTTTTTGAAATATAACCGTTTTTCTATAATGTTTGTCAAGAGTACATAAGGGTACCAGGACCGCTCAGAATAAAAATAAGTAAATAAAAATAAAGCCTTGCCTGAGGCCTGTATGTTGCTACCGCTGTTCTCTCCAAATGCCTTGTAACTCTTGTTTCCCAAGAAGAAAAGCATAGCACACAATTTTTTTTAGACCTAGGACCCTCCTCGCCCCCAAAAATAGCTACTATGTTAATAGGATTTCATTGAATTATAAGAAATACACAAGTAAACAATTATCTATACAACTTAAATGCTCAGATAAATTATGGTTCATCAACACAGCGGGAGCCATTAAAATACAGCTATTAAAAATTATGTTCTCAGATCATTTTTAATAATATAAAAATGTTTACCCTGTGATGTCAAGTGAGGGTAAGTAGGATATTCAGCTACACACAAAGTTACAGTGTTCTGGGAAATAATTCATTTATTTTTAATTTAGCTACAGTTTACTGAGCACTTGCTACATGCCAGGCAACAGGTGAACCTTGACATACTTTATCTCATTTATTCTTTGCAAACTCTCTACAAGGTAGATGCTATGCCCATTTTACAGATGAGAAAACTGAGGCTAAGAAAGGTCAATAATCTTCTCCCTGGCCCTTCTGGATGTTGAAAGCCTGAACTCTCACGCTTACTACCCACAGATGCGGTTCCCAGACCAGCAACGCCAGTGTGACCTGAAGCTCAGACATGTGAGATCCCAGCCCCACTCTAAACCTTCCGATTCAGAATCTGAATTTCCTCATGATCTCCAGGCAATTCATATGCACACTGACTCCAACAAATGCTGCTCTGAACTAGTACTTGAAGAATAAAAACATGGAGAAAATGCATCAAAATATTAACAGTGATTAACTGATTTTATAAGCGATTTTCATTGCCTTCTTTACTTTCCTGTATTTTCCAAATAGCTTCAATGAGCATATATTTCATGTCTAATAAGAAAAATATTGAGGTGAGTTTTCCATTTTCATGCGCTGAAACAATAGAACATAGATCTACAACATCACAATTTGCAAATCATAAATTAGAAGCACCTCTTCCCCTTCCATCACCACCACACTCCAGATTTATGAAGCACAGCCATGGGTTCTGATGTAAACAAAAAAGGGAAAGTCTGAACTGGGGACAATGCCATCCAGAGGGATGTCATCAACCACAGCTGTTCCAAAAAGGATGGTGTCAGCTCTGCCTGGGCAGCCTGGTGGTCCAGCAGGGGTCCCACACAGGACCAGATGGAGAGACAGGAAGCAAGGGTCAGGATGCACTCATCGGCAGGCTGTCCCCTCCCAGGTGGCTGCAGCTTGGGGTGACAAGGAGAAGTTTGTCCAGGGAACGGGCTAATGAGCGGATTTGAGGATGAGCGATGGTGTGCGGCCCTCAGAGAAGGATGCTGGATTCTTTGAAGATGAAAGCACTGTCCCAGCCCCCCACTGGAAGCCTGTCCCTCTGCGGCTGGGACATGGCGCCCACGTGCCCGTCCAACTGCAGGCAGCCCAGGCCCTGCATTTTCTCTGCAGCCATTTCAAAATCATCGGAGCAGCTCTAGAAAGCATCAGGGTCTCTTCGGCGCTTTCTAAGGGGCCTTTGTTTGGGCTGCTTACTCATCTCTGACTCTCTCCACTGGGAGCAGCCCATGCATGCTAATCTCGTCAAGCCTTTGACACTTTAACTGGCCTTGAATAGCCACCAAGTTTTCTCTGCGTCCAAGAAAAGGACTCTGCCCGGCCCCTGTCCACGCTAGGTATCTCCAGGGGCCCCAGACATTCTCCCCGACTCCAGCGATTCCCTTTCTGCTTGCCCCTCCTGTCCACAAGGGTACAAGGGAGGGGACCCTGGCCACGGCTATTTCACCAGGGGGTGGGCACACCGTACCCAGGCTCAGCCAGTAAACTTCTCAGGACTTCTCCACTTTAGACCTAAGGGATCCCATGAAAGCTTTTAAGATAAAAACCCGGGAGCTGTCGGGTGGCCTCCTTTCCCTCCTCCCTGGTGGCACAGTGGTTAAGAATCCGCCTGCCAATGCAGGGGACATGGGTTCGAGCCCTGGTCCGGGAAGATCCCAAGTTCCAACCTGTTACGCCAGGGGCTGAGACCCCTGCTTGTTCAGATGTAAAAAGGGAAATAGCCACAGAGGACCTGCACAGGTTGTATTATGTTCCCCAAAGATGCGTCCCACCTGGAACCTCAGAATCTGACTTAATTTGGAATAAGGATCTTTGCTGATGTAGCTAAGTTACCTTCATTACATGAAATCGTCCTGGATTAGGGTGGGCCCTAACTCCTTAGAGGAAACAGAGAAGCTGAAGGAGTAGGAAAAAAAAACAAAAGCACAGACACAGAGGGCAGGCAGGGCCATATGAAGCCGAGACAGAGTTTGGAGGGAGGCAGCCACAAGCCCAGGAGTGCCAGGAGCCCTCAGGAGCTAGAAGACACAAGGAAGGATCCTCCCCTGGAACCTTTGGACGGAGTGCAGCCCTGTCTGCCGACACGTTGCTTTGGGACCTGTGGCCCGCAGAACCGTATAGGAGAAGTTTCTGATGTCTTAGCCCCCTGAGTTGCAGAACCACAGGAAATGGCACAGAGATTTGAACTAAGCACTAAGCAGGGCTGGGCATATGGACAGTGTCAGCAGTGGGGACAAAGGTTCCAGGAACCTGAAACCAGTCTCAAAAGATGCTCAGGAGGTGGCTGCTATGGCCGAAGCTGAGCAGAGATGCAGTCCAGAGCCAGCTGTTCTTGAAAGAGCCACGAGGGGGGCAGTCCCGGGACTTGAGCTCCACGAGAGCCAACTAAACGACCGGCTGGACGTGTGCATCCAAGCCTGAGCTTTCAGTCGATACAAGGAAAGATACGTAAATAAGTAAATCTGTGGTGGTTTCAACCTCTGCCCCGGGGCAGTGTGCTCGCAGGAGGCTTCAATCCAAGAAATGTACCCGTGATAAAGGAAGGCACAGTGATGGTCACCATCGAGGTGACCACAGTGACGTCCGGGACATGGAGCTGGGTGGCCTGAGTCACATGGGAAGTGGGGGAGGGCTTGAATTCACCAAGAGCAGAGCTGACGAATGTACAGATGCTGAGAGTGACACATACGGCTCCTGACGCTGTGGAATGAAGATTCTCCACTGACTCAGCAAAGCCCCCGGCCACCGGGGAGGAGAAGCAGCGGAAGAGCCCCCTGGTTTCTCTCTTGCACCTGCAGTGTCTTTATGGGCTGTCTTTGACTTGTCCTCAGAAGTACATGTCTTCACATAGACAAGGCATGGGGAGCAGCGGCTGCCGGCCTCCCCGCTCACACGCGCACTTCCAGACCCCGACCCAGGTGGGGCCCTTGCAGATGAAGACGGGGCTTCTTTCCAAGCCAGGTGCAGCAGGCATCATCTGAGTTCTGCCTCCTTGCCTATCTGCCCTGTGGGGACTCATCCTCTGGACCTGTCACACCCGGTCCAGCTCGGCATGCTGGGGCCACCCCTGGGGTCCACACGCCCTGGAGGACAGGGTTTGTATCCTCCAACCAAAGGGCATCCGATTTGTCCAGGGTCCAGAGCACAGGCCGCTGTGTGTGTCAGGGGGATAATGTCTCTGACTTTGTAACCGCCTTGGAGAGCATCGCAGTAAACCGCCCAGAGCGAAGGTGCGTTGAGCCCCGCCCACAGTCCCCCAGTTTCCTCAGTGCGGACGGTAATCATTAATGGCTCTTGAATCTGACTGACTCCCGAATATCACCTGTGGGGACACTCCATCCTAAAGCTTTTGATGTCTCCCCGTCTGCTTCCAGTTCTTCTAGGAATGAGCGCCAGGAAGGGCAAAGCCCACCTGCCTGGGGGGCTGCTCCCTAAGCCGTTCACAGTGAGAACCTGCGGCTCACCTCCCAGCGACCCTCCTTCTTTCAGTCCAGGGATTCTCCTCCCACTGTGCCCCCTGCCCTTTCATCCCACACCTGACCCTGTGCCCAGGCCCACATCCTGGGCATTTGCCTAGTATGCAGCCTTGCATTTGGCGTGGGTGGTACCGGGATGAGTAAGCCCTCCACCCGCATGGCCCCACGGAAAGGACCCGATCAAGTCATGAAGATGCAAATACTTAACCACCCAGGTCTAAGCCCTTGGGCTGGGCTGCTGGGCTCCGGGCTCCCACCTCTTCCTGATTTCCTCCTTCCACCTGCCCCTCACATTTCCTGGTTGGAGCCCCCCGCCCCATCGCGTCACTCCTACAGGAACTGTTCCCTACTCACAGGACACATTCGAGATTCTAGATCCCTCCCTGGCACCCGGATTTTTGCCCCTCCCCGACCGCCAAGGCATCGGCTCTCTTGATCCACCAACATAGACCCCCTTCCCCAAACATACCGTTTTGTTGAGGAAATACTCAGAAGCCGCTCCCTATTCCTCTCGGCCCTGCCTCTGGTCTTCCGACAGGTCAACGCCCTTCCTTTCCAGGAAACTACTCTTCCTGCCTCTACCCTCTACAGGGTACGGGCATCTGCTCATCTGGGATGAAAAAAGTTACCTTAAAAACCACACACACACACACACACACACACACACACACACACACACAAAGAAACATTTCTCATGCTAGGGAGAGGTGGAAGAATGTGGCCTGGAGAAGGCTAGAACTCTGCAAAGAAGGCGCTTGGGCCTGGCAGAGAGAAGGCCCAGAGCCTCATCCAGATGGGATGGCTGACCCCACGGTGAAGCGGAAGCCTGCACAGGCTGAGGCGCAGAGCTCAGACCAGTTCGGCTTGCACTGGGAAGACAGGCTCTGGAAGAGGACTGCCCGCCCCCCTCTCCTGAGGGTCAGCGTCCTGACTCTTGTCATTTGTCTCCAAAGGTCAACAGGAATCACCTCCAAAGCCTGGGACACTCAGGGGACTCGGGTGACAGTCATCCCCCACGGCATGACCACTGCCTGTTCTTGATGACGTGCTTTGCTTCTGACACAAAATGAGAAAAAGCTATGCGAGCCAGAGAGATATTGAGGCAAAATCCATTATTTCGCGCACAACTGAGGGAAAAGGTTTCTAGGTCAACATTCAAATCTGGAATCTTAAGCATTTTTGGATCGTGGACAGACGGCAACCTCAAAGGACGGAAAGAAGGAGTAGGGGGGTTATGGATTCAAGACTCTCAGTTCAGAGCCTGGGGTCAGCTCCGAGCACGGCAAGGGGTGCCAGCCAGAGGAGGGAGAGGGAAGACGCCCTTATCTTCGAGCCGGCATGCACACTGGATGGGTCTGCCCCTCGGGAACAGCAGATTTGACTCCAAAGGTCAACGTCATGCCAGCCACCACAGACCAGAAGCAGGGATGGGATGGGCCAGTAGGTTAACCTCGAGAGTTGGGGTCTAAAGTGAGGAAGGTCAGGGGACGTCTGGAAGGCATTACTTAATGCAAAGATTCAGGTTTCTCCTGCCCACAGGGATTCTTTCATGTGTAACCCATGACCTTCAGGGCTTCCAATTTCTGTGTGAGTAATAAATAGCTTCAGAGGGCATGCTGCAACAAGAAACCCCAGGGTAAATGGCCAGTGTGGACACAGATCCAAGGTCACAGACTTATAGGGCCTGCTGACTGCCTGTGCCACAGTCATTTGGTCACATGACCCCCTGCTCCTTCCGTTCATTCACTGGACAGAGCTGGGGAGGCGCTGGTGGTGGGCGCTGGGCTCCTGAGGTGCTGAGGGTGGGTCCCTGCTTCCCAGCCTGGTGAGGAGGGCGGCCCACAAACAGGAGCGTTAACAATAATGCCAGGATTTGCTCATCAGTTTCCCTTTTATTGTCTGGTACCTCATTCTGAAACCTCTCTGCTTCCCTGCCCCAGTGGCCAGGGATGCGGGTCACTGTTTCCTTACACCCTGTCCCATAACTTTCTGTCCCACACAGAGACTAGTGGAGGGATGAACATGCCCATTAAAACTCAGTGAGTCGGGCTTCCCTGGTGGTGCAGTGGTTGAGAGTCCGCCTGCCAATGCAGGGGACACGGGTTCGAGCCCTGGTCTGGGAGGATCCCACACGCCGCGGAGCAACTAGGCCCGTGAGCCACAACTACTGAGCCTGCGCGTCTGGAGCCTGTGCTCCACAACAGGAGAGGCCGCGATAGTGAGAGGCCCGCGCACCACGATGAAGAGTGGCCCCCGCTTGCCACAGCTAGAGAAAGCCCACGCACAGAAGTGAAGATGCAACACAGCAAAAATAAATAAATAAAATAAATTAATAAACTCCTACCCCCAACATCTTCAAAAAAAAAAAAAACCCTCAGTGGGTCGTCATGAAAGGGTGCCACTTACGGAGTGAAAAGGCAAAAACCGAAGAATGGGAGGGAAAGCTTGCAAATCACATGTCTGTGAAGGGTTAGAGCCAGAATATGCCCCAAACTCAGCAACAACCCAAGCCAACTTAAAAACAGCAGAGGATTTGAATAGCTCTTCTGCAAAGAAAATACACAAATGGCCAACAAGCACATAAAAAGATGTTCGAAATCACTAATCTTTACGGAAATGCAAATCAAAACAACGAGATGCCACTTCATACCTATTAGGATGGCTATTATTTTTTTAAAAAAAAACAGATGCGCACACACACAAGAAAAAATAAGAAGTGTTGGCAAGGACGTGCAGAAATTGGAACCCTTGTGCACTGTTGGTGGGAATGTAAAATGATTCAGCCAGTTATGGAGAGTCCTCAAAACTCTAAACGTAGAATTACCATGTGATCTCACAATCCTACTTCTGATATACCCCAAATATACCCCAAAGAAGTGAAAGCAGGGATTTGAACAGATATTTATATATCCATACTCACATGCAACGTTCTTACTCACAATAGCCAAAAAGTGGAAGCAGTCTAAGTGTCCACAGATGGATGAAGAGATAGCGAAATGTAGTCTATCCATACAGTGGAATATTATTCAGCCTTCAAAAGGAGTGATATTCTGAGACAGGCTACAACATGGAAGACATTATGCTAAGTGAAATAATCCAGTCACAAAAGAACAAATATTATATGGTTCCACATTTATGAGGTCCCTAGAAGAGTCAAACTCATAATAGAGACAGGAAGTAGGTGGTGGGTACCAGGGGCTGGGGGAGGGGGATGGAGAGTTAGTGTTTAACAGGGACAGAGTTTCCATTGGAGAAGATGAAAATGTTCTGGACGCTGATGGTGGTGATGGGTGCGTGACCTCGTGAATGGTACTTTACGCCCTTGATCTTTGCAATTAAAAATGGTTACAATGGTAAATTTTATGTTATGTGTATTTTGCCCCAATTAAAAAAAAATGTCTTGGATTGAGTTAAATTCAAGTCACAGTGTAAAGACAGCTTTGCTTTTAGACCAGTAAACTCAAGGAGGTCAAAGGTCACCAGCTGAGTGTGTGACCTCTGTACCTCTCACTCCTCTTTGCTGGGCTCCATCGAGTAGCCTTTAGTGAGAACTGTAACCCTTACTTGTTCCGTGAACCAACTACCAGTTTCCAGAGGGAAAAAGAAAACGCAGTTGCCCTGACACAGTCTGGACATGGTTAGGGGGCTTCTCCATACACAAATCACTCCAAGTACCCTAGACAGTGTTTATGGCCCAGTTTTCTACGGCGGCCCCAGACATGCACCAGCCTGGATGTTCCCAACCTGGGACGGAGGACTCAAGAGCCTGGGGGTCGGAATATTATCCTCAAATCATATGGATGGAATTTCTCTTGCTTTTTTAATTACAAAACTATTATAAAACTGGTCTGAGTCTTTTCATAGGCCACACTGAATTGAAAGTTTGACTAATTTTTCATTTCAAAACCTGGTTTATCCTGTACCAGGGTGGTCCCCTATCACTCCAGCCTCCGAGGTCCTTTAAAGACTCTTTATGGGGGAAGCTTGAAAGCTTTGAGACTGTTCTTTCCAGAGATAGACACATTTAAAACCCCAGTCACGGGCCTAACTGATGTGGTCACATGGCCAGACCGAGGAAGGGTGGGATATGTCCACCTAAACCCTAAATACGACAGAGATTAAATTCAGTGTAAACAAGAGGGATTAAGAAAGAAAAGCTGGGCCGGGTGGGATCAAATGACACTGGTCGTCTGAGAATAAAGGCTCCTTGGGAAGTTTAAAAAGTGGTTTAGCAGAGACGGTGCTAGCATTTTAGGTTCTGTTCACAAAATCAGCAATTATGTATTTAATGGAACCGAAAAGCAGTGAAAGAGGGCTTGGGCAGCAGCGCCTGCACTTCCCAAGCCAGAAAGACCCGCCACTTAGTGCCAGCTCAGCCATCACCTTGGCCTCTAGATTTTTTAACCAGACACCTGACCAACTGCATGTTACTTCGTGGTAACAAAGGACCCCAAGAAAGTGCCTGCAGCTTCGCTGCTATTTCTGCAGCTGGTCTCCAAACACCTTCGGGTGTTTTCCCAGAAAGAAAACTTTAGGAAGAAGGCTTTTCCCGCCTGTGGCTTCAACGACACGCCAGCACGTACAGGCGTGCGTGACCACAGCCCCGCTCTCTACAGCAGGCTGCTTTGTCACGCTGCTGATGGGGAGCTGCAGACACAGGGAGAGGGTCCACACGTGGGACTAGCCCTAGGCTAAACCTTGCAGAGCGAGGTATGTAGACCTCACGGCCTGGTGCAAGGAACTCATCTCTGGCCAAGTGGGCCAGGAAGCGTGGATTCTTTTCTCTCCTTTAAAAAATTACAGCAACAAAAAACGCCAAGAACAAACACTAGAGAGATAATCTGAAAATTTTAGAAATATTTGAAAGCATCCTGGATGTCAAATGGTCAGGTGTGTGGAGCTATTGTCCTGCCCAGATGAGAAATATTTGAAAGCTTTGACAGAGAGAGACAGAGACACAGAGAGAGAGAGAGAGAGAGAGGAAGGGAGAATACAAAGCAAATTCAATCCCATCACTCAGAGAGCACCTCTGCTAACATCTTGGTGCATAAAATTGCAGATTGTCTCTTCCCTGTGTTTGTCACGTGTGATCTCTGTGAGGCTTCAGTGGGTGCAGGGTGCAGCTGGTCTCCGAGTGGGAGTTCTCGTGGCAGGGATGGATTGAAAGTACAAGACTTTGCTCAAGGCAACTCTGGAAACACACTTAGCGGTAAAGCCCTGGAGGTGGGAACAAGCATTTCCTCATGGTTTTCTGAGCCTCACCGTCGGGGGGAACTAGAAATATATAAAATAGACATTTAAATATATAGAACATTTTAAGAATTTCTTGTTTTTAATCATTTTACATAGTGTTTTTTGTTTGTTGTTTGTTTTTGTCTTACTCTGCCTCTGAATCCTCTTGCAAAAATTAAGATCTCATCGCTTACTGGGTGAGATTACAGCCAAGGCAGTCAGCACGAATTACTGAACTAATGGAAGCCCCAGAGCATCTCCTGTTCTTAAACAATGTGTGTGCCTGTTGTATGCTTCTCTGGAAAATATGCAATTGTCTATGTGACCGGCAGCGTTTCTCCTTACATTCCATATGTGGAAATTGTAGTATCTGTGCTGTCATGTCCAGTAAATAACACGGGCGGATGCTGCAGGCCACATCTGGTTCCCTGCTCAGAGCCTGACAGTAGCAGACAACACTTGGATAGGGTTCGGGTGAGCTTTTTCCTTAACTGCATGAGCCTTCCACGTGCGTTCTGTGACCTGAAGTGGCAGATTTAGGGCACAAGCAGACTTTGACCTGCCTTTCACAGTGCCATTTCTGCTTCCTTGCACGTCAAAGGGTCAGGTGTGTGGAGCTATTGTCCTGCCCAGATCAGAAGCTTGACCTTCACGATCACAACGCGGCAGGTGTGTGAGCTGCAGTGAGTCTCTAATCTACATAGTGCGTACACATCTGACGGTGATGGAGGCGATGATGGTGATGGAGGTGGTGCTGATGCTGGGGTGGGGGTGGGGTGTGGGAAGACGGTTGATATTGATCAGATCAGCCCCCTTTCCTACAAATCTCCCAGACTAGTCCACACCTTGTGCAGGTGTGCCTCCAGGTGCTACCAACAGGTACTGCCAACAGGTACCCTCCTGGCTGGCCTTGGCCTCTGATTTCCTTCTCTGCTTTCCAGATAAATCTAAGATAGATAGATAGATAACCCTTAAATCTCACTGATTTGCAAAAGCAAGTTTAGAAAACTTGATGGAGTTTTTGATTTTTGGATACGTAAAGATCAGCTGATCTTGTCACAATATATCCAGCAAATGAGATTCTCATGCTGTTTTTCAGTTCTTTTACTCTGTGGAAAACATATGCAATAATTTTGCATACCCACTCTCTGTGAAAGTAAGGCTTTTGCTTCCAAATGTGCCCAAGTACTTGGGAATCTAGTTTCTGTCCCACTGTGCCTGTGCGAGACCACCTCTGGAGGGGTGCAAACTGCTTTCCTGAATTTTCTTTAAAAGCATCCAGATCGTTATTTTATTTTTACTGTCTTCCTCAACACTTTCACATATTCTACTTACCTCAGATATCCAGAACATATACAAAGCAAGGGAAAAAATTGCTCTGGGGCAAAAACATAAAATCTCCTCATGTAGAATAAACCTTTATTCTTTCCCAAATTGAATCCATAGTTACGTTTAGAAGACTGAGAAGAGAGAGACTCATTCTGCTGTTTCCATGGTGCCTTATATTCCGATTTCTCACTATGTGATCAGGGCTGTGTCTCAGGTAAGGTGAGTGAAGCACCCAGAGTGCAAAATTGAAGGAGGCATTTACTCTCGGGGTCTTGCAAGTGATTCTACACCTGCCGGGAAACCAGGGACACGATGTCAACACGAACACGGAGAGCAGAGGTAAGATGCCAGGGTGTTGGGGATGCTTGGCAGTGACCTGTGGCTGCACCTTGTAATCTCAGGACATGAAGGTAGGGGAGGTCTTTAGGGGATACATGTCCTTGCAACCCTACATCTGAGCCCTAATAAGATTATGATTTAAGAAACTCACGATTGCTTTTACCTTGGGTCTCCAGAACTTCAGAACTAGGCTTGCAGTCTGGTTAGCACTGTGTAATAGGAGGTGTTTTGGACTCATTGCCCGATGTACCTCCCGTCTTCAACATCAGCTTCTGAATTAATTGGGCCAGGGATCTGGACCTTCCAGAATTCAACCTATTGCTACTGCCTGGGGCTGTCACCCATCACTCACTGCCTCCGTGAGTTATCCCATCCTCCACAGCCAGTCTTTTCTCCATAAAACACCAACCCCCTCAGTGAATGAAAAGAGTTGAAAGCACCCCACGAGAGCAGCCAGAGCTTTCGTCAACATTCTCCCATAAAAAGCATGGCTCCCACACCCCACGCCATCCTCCCACTCAGAGACTTCCCTCCTCTCTAAAGCTGGCCTCTGCACCTGTATCCTGGATTCCATCCCTTCCAACACTCCTGTAGGAACTTGTTGCTACAAATACCGCCCCACCAACTGCCAGTGTTCCTTCTAACACAGACTCCATACCAGCAACTTATACTTCAGCTAAGCTCATGTTTTAAACGATTATTGTAAAAGTAATACACCAGCATGGTAAAAAAAAAAAAAATATTTCACACAGTACAGAAAGATGCTAAGAGTAAAAATCTCTCCACCTTGCTTCCCATCCCACATTTTACAGACAACCTCTGTAAAAGTTTCTGGTTTGGGTTATCCCTGTGGCTGTCATTACAACATTAAACAATGTACTTAGACATCTGTTTCCAAGCCCATCACCCATATGTAGCGAGCACTTACTCTCCTTTCAGAAAGGGGAGAGATACAGTGCAAGCACACTTCATCCCTCCGTGCTCCCTAATATTTGTTTTGTCTATCTTCAGTTTCTCTTATCTGCTACGGCTTTAAGTGGTATACTTCAGATAGGAGCTCTTAGCCTTGATGGATCATCTGACGACACGTGACGCATTTTTAAAATGCAGATTAAAGACCCTTCCCTCCTCAGACCAACTAAATACCCCTGGCAACTGTAATAAAGTCTTACATTGGAGAAGTGATTGATTCCAACGAGCAACCAGGGTTGAGAACCATGGAAAGAGACATTTTTATTCAATGTCAGGAGACCAAGGTGAAGGGACAGTAAGGGTAAGTAAAATCACTACGAAGAGTTATTCAAGCTAAGAAAAATAAGATGGAGCCATGAATAAGAAAACCAAATGCAATTTGTAATAAAAATTAAACATAGATTTATCATATGACCAAGCAATCCCACAGCTCAATATCCACCCAAGAGAAATGAAAACACACGTTCACATAAAAACCTACCCAAAATGTTTATAACAGCTTTATTCATAATTGTCCAAAACTGGAAATGACACAAATGGCCCTCAACTGGGGAATGGGTAAACAAATTGTGATATATCCACACAATGGAATACTACCCAGGAGTTAAAAGGAATGAATTATTTCTATGTATAAAAACTTGGATGAATCTCAAAAGCATTATGCTAAGTGGAAGAAGCCACACCAAGGGTTACATTATGGATTTATATGGTATATTCTGGAAAAGGCAAACCTACAGGGATGGAAATTAAATCGGTGGTTGCCAGAGGCTGGGCGTGGGGAGAAGGACCGATTACAGAGGAGAACAAGGGGAGTTTTTAGAATGGAAGACAGCTATGCTCACCACTACGCCACCAACGCAAGTTTTTAGAATTGATTGTGGTGGCAGTTACACAGCTAAACGTTTGTCAAAATTCAACTATAAAGGTAAATTTTACTGCTTGAAGATTGTACTTCAATAAAGTTGATTTTAAAAATACAATTAGGGATCTTCTCTAACATGTTCATACATGGGAATCGAGCAGGTAAGAGATCAATGCTCTAAAAGAATTGCAGCCACAAAAAATTTAGACTGAAATTCAAGGAGTAGGTTAAAGGAGTAGGTTTATGATACTGTGTTGAAATGACTCAGTGTCATCCACGTAAGTCTAGATCATTGTAATTTCTCACTGCAGTTAAGTTTTCTAATTTGCCTGTAACACACAAACGTTCTTTAAAAGCTAGTTTCTAAGTTATTGTACCTTTTTGTTGCTGTAGAGCATAATTTCTCACATTTTATAGTGACAGTAGAGATGTTAAATTTCATAAATATATTTTCTATGTGGTCACTATATTGAACTAATTCACTACTGACAGACACTGTGACATACAAATAAGGTCAACTTTCCCCCTGCTTTGCCATATTTATCGAGTTTACACTTTCTCATGAAGTTTCTAAAAGTTCCAGAGCAAAGTTGGGCAGTCTCTATAATGTTGATATGTAGATGTGTTTCTGATTTTGGAGGTGAAGCACTATGTCCACCCTCATTAGTGCTGTGGGTTTTGATAGATACTTAAGAAATACTTAAGAAAGTATCTTTCTGTTCTCAGTTTATTACACACTTAAAAAATCATTCTATTTCCTACTTTACCAAAAGTTTTTTTTTGCCATTAATTAGGATTGTCATGGGCTTTTCTCCTTAGTCTCTAAACTTGATAGGAATAAATTATTTGATGTTGAATCAACTGTACTTTCTCAGGGTAAAACCATGGTTTTTAATATAATTAAAACATATTAATTATATTTTGTTCCTTTTTGTTTCTGAGTGTTCTGTATTTGTTTCCTGAACACTTTATGTACTGTTTTTAAATTAGTTAATAGATGAGTTATCAGAATTTTTTTTCTGGGCTCTCTTTTTCAGGTTTAGTTATCAGAACTGAACTTGTAATATCACTTTGCCCACTCCTCAATGCACATGTTTTCCTTTGAACTTGTGTCTTAATTTCAAAATTAAGGACTTTTTTCTGTTTTCATAATTAATGCATATTTATTTAAGAAAAAGTTTAAATACCAACAAAAATACAATTAGGCAAACATACTTATGATAATAGGATAATGGAGTTACAAATAAAGGAAGGAAATTAAGATGAATCCTACTGCATTGAATTGGAATTAAAGTACTCTTGGGAAGTCATATACATGTAAGATCCAGCTCTGTCCTTGAAGAGAACATAAGTGGCAACACCACACTAGGAATGAGCCTGTTTAGTACCCAGATGTTGGTGTCTAAGTACCGTTCTCTACTGAAAGGAATCAAAGCCACTTGGAGAAATAGCTTATTTCAAGGCTGGGAGGCTAGAACATCTCATTGTAACAGCAAATATAGAACTGTTAACCCATGGTGAGGATAAGACAAAAGGGTGTAGATGCCAAGTAGGGAGGGCTTCCACTGGCAAAATATGGCATAATTAGAGCATCAAAATAAGGAATGATACCACTGCATCGTAACCCATTGAGTAAAACAGGAAGCCATGAATAAATACATAGGGATAAGATGAAGCTCTTCTTAGAGTTGAAAGCCAGCTGGTAAATGCAGAAGTTGGGATGGAATTAGGAAATCATAACTTTTTGCAACAACTGCACTACAGTAATAATGCATCCCCCCAAAATCAAGATGCTAAAACTAGTGGGTGAAAGTTTGAAGACGAATAGGATATTTACACATCTCCTCCACATAATACTTATTAATTGCAAAGGGGAAAAAGTAACTTTACAAAAGACAATCCTGGTAGACACCACATTAACCAAGTGATCGACATCAACATCGCCAGTAAAGGGATGAAACAAAATCATTTGGTACCTGCTGGGATGCAATGGGAGAAACACGGCATTGCGTCTATGTTACTCTTGACAAATACGAATATTGAGAATTTAATCAAGAGACACATCACATGGTAACTAGCTTCTAATCTTCAAAAGTGTTTAGGTCATGAATGTCAATGAAAGATTAAGAACTTTTTCTAGAATGAGCAAGGCTAAAAGAGGCAATGCAATTATCTATAACCCATGACCTGGGTTGAGTCATTTTGCTCTAAATGGACATTGTTGGAACAACTGATAAAACATGAAAGGAGACTGAGAATCAAAGAATAATAATGTATCCTCCAATAAAGATGTTAAAAAAATAAAAACAATACTGTATCAACTTTAATTTCCTGATTTCAACAGCTGTGTTGCGGTTGTGTAGGAGAATGACCTTGTTTGCACGAAACACACAGTAGAGTATTTGTGGGTGATGGGACACAGGGCTATAGCATTCTCTCAAATAATTCAAGGAAAAATGTTCCTTGTGCTATTCTTGCAACTTTTTTTGTCGGTTTAAAATTATTTCAAAATAAAATATAAAAGAAGAGGCTTAAATTATTGTAATGATTCAACACTGGCAATATGTATCAAGAACCTTAAAATCCATATACCATTAACCCAGCAACGCCACTATAGAGGACAGATCCTGAGGATATAATCACAAACGTCTGCAAAGATGTAGCTTGGCAGTTGTTCATCCAGAGTTATTTATAGGTTAAAAAAAATGAGAGCCAACCTAAACATATTACAATAGGATTTGGAAACATAAATTATGTTATAACCATGAAATGGAATACTCATGCAACTGTTAAGGGACCTTGGGAAGAGATGGCCCCTTAGGAACATTTCTTTGTCCCATCTGGGCACCATCTTTCAGTCCAAGAAGTCCCTCCGAGCTTCTACAAGAGGTGGGGTTCAGTGAAGATCTGCTGCTTCTCCCTCATGCACCCTCCCCCACTACCAACCAAAGCTTCTGTGTCTTGGTTTGAGAGGTTTCTAAACCTGTTCAAACGTAAAAATAGTTTGGAAACCACTGAGCCTGGAGTCTGACCTGCACCCTTGGCCCTGTGTGGTCACGAGGAGGAAGGTGATGAGTCGTCAGTTCAGTAATAGGTCAGCCCAGCTGACGGTCACCAACTGGTCAGAGGCACCAAAGCATTTCCAAAGCGCAGGGAGAGGGGGGACACTTGGCTTAGCCGCCCTTATCTTGGAAGGGTCAACCTCATTGGAAGGAAGGAATCCCTTCATAAGCCACTTGGGATGGAGGCTGACTTGTTACAGGGAACTGCTCCAGTGACAACAGGTGACCATCAAATCGGCTTCTAATAATGCCACTCTCGTGAGGTAGCTGGGAAGATTAAATGGCGTGATGTGCACACAGTACTAAGTACAGTACCAAGCACAGAGTAAGTGCACAATAGACACTGGTGGTCCTTGGCATCATAGATAGCCAAGGAGATAAGCATCTGGAGAGCTGCAGGCTTCCTGTTTTGCTAAGCGGGCTGTGCAAGCCAGGACCTCGTTCACAGGGCCTCTCCCTTCCCTTTCTAGGGAGTAGAGAGGGGAGAAGAAAGCGCCACAGGAACACGGATTAAGAAAATTGTTGTACCTATTGACCCTCCTCACTTGACTGATTTGGACTGGAAGGATATACATAATTGTAAAAAGATTTTATTTTCTCTGATAATCATTGCTTCTGGAACAGGAGGTGTAGCAGGCAGAATTGTGGCCCCATGACCTTTGTTCCCTAGTGTTACTCTCATGAACATGTCCTATTAGTTGGCAAAAAAGACTTTGCAGATGTAATTAAGTTCGCTCATCAGCTGACTTTAAAATATGAAGATTATTCTGAATTACCTGGGTGAGCCTAAATCTAACCTCACGAGCCCTTTCTCCGGCTGACAGAAAAAGAAGAAATCAGAGAGATTGGAAGGCGGATTGGGTGGAAGTTTGGTCGCAACTTTGGTTAGCTCACCTGTGGCTTCAAGACGTTTGAAGGAGAGTTGAGACCTCTCCTTCCAGAAAGACCTCAAGTTTGTAAGATCTCAAGATGGCAAGACCTCAAGGCTGCAGAATCTTAAGACTCTGAGACTGGAAGAGTGTCTATCACATGATTTAATGCCCTGAGCCCCTGAGCTGCTCCTGGGTATCTAACATATATATGACGCATCCTTGGTATATGTCCCACATGAGAGAATTACCAGGCTGAATTACCAGGCTAAGGGAATTTCCTTTACTTTAGAATTCCTACAAACCCACAACCAAAACACAAGCCCCCTGGATTTACAAGCATTTTCCCCAATTTCTTCTTGACCTGGAAAGATTAACCTTGACTTTCTCTAGCAGGTTTGCTCCTCTGCTGCCCTGGCCCTAACCTCAGCATCTGGCCCTTGACCACCTGGAAATGGCTGATCCTTCTGGAGTTCAGTTCTTTAAGAATTCTTGGTGTCGACACTTCCAAGATAACATTGTGGTTTACCCAGCGATTTCTTATCATGGCGGAAGGGAAGGTCCTATGTTTCCTTCTACAGATTAATTGTATGTGCATCTCCCAGGACACTAATTTTTGACTAACATTTATTATGTACCACCGTGAGCCAGGGATTGATCTAGGCGCTTCTTTTCCTTTACACTGTACTGACTTAATCCTTGCAACAACTCTATAAGAAAGATACTACAATGTTTACTCTAAATATGAGCAAATGGAAGCTTGAAGGGTCAAATAACTCTCAGACTGTACAAGTGACCCGTGGAAGACCCAGTCTCTTGCCTAAGGCTCTTTCTAGCCTGCCTCAGTTTCCCCCTGCAAGGAGTATACAGAAGGTCAGCTCTCACACAAAGCCAGCTGCCACACAGATGGGTGAGGGCATGGCCAGTTTCAGGAAAACTGAACAGGACAAAAGACCTGGGGCCCTCCAAGAGAAATGCAGAAGGAGTGGGCAATGGTTACTGGTGGGCAGCAAACCAACAACCGGCCAGTGATCATCCAGAGCCTGGGCAGGGCCAGGACCAGAAGGGAAAAGCGATGGGGCTGGGGTGCAAGTGTGGGATCCACCCTGGGCCCAAGTCCATCTCAGAGTCAGGGCCGAAGGAGACAGGCCATTCCCTGAGTCCAGAAGCGCTCATGCTGGGCGGGGTGAGTAAGGGGTGCTCAGATTCACACAGGTGCCGTGGGAGACAAGCAGCCACAGGTGACAGAGGCCCTTTAGGGTGCACAGAGTGTCCTCCTGAGGCTGGGCCATGTTTTAGCACAGAAACAGAGACTAGCATGACTTTTAATTAAACTGGATTAATCACTACCCACCAGAGAATCTCTCCCCAAATGGACGCCAACCTTTTCAATTAGAGGAAGCTTAGCCCAGACAGCTCTTTAATGTTCATGAATACCTCGATGTACTGCAGGGGACACATTTCATACAAAGAGGATGAGAGGTGAGCTAAGTATTCGTGGTTACGATTCGTGTGCGTTTTTAAACAGAAAAGGATTCCACCGGACACACTTGACCTCAATACCTAACACTTCAAACTTGGATACTAGAGTGAAAATTTATTATTTTTCACTTGCTAGGGCATTTTCAAATAAGAAGAGGACATTGAATCATTGCTGGCAAATGTTCTAAAGAGCCTGTCAGTTCATCCAGTGCCCTTCCCCAAGCCTGATGGATTAGGGGGAAGTGACAGATGGCATCTGTGTCGACTTCAGCAGAGCTTTTGATTCTGTTCCGCGTGATTTACTCACCAAACCCAAAATAAACAGGTCTCTGCTTCACAGCTTGGAGGTGGGCATATTTGTTTCAGAATCTTCTCAGCGGCCCAGCCTCGGCTGGGGACTCCCCAAGAAAGGATGTAATGCAGACCCAGATGGCAGGGCCTTTGGATTCCTCTGGGCCTCTCGAGATACCTAAGGGTAGTTGTGAGGGGTAAGCAGGGAGACGGAAAGCCAGACTCCCCCAGAAGGGCCGGCCTTGGAGACATTGTTTCCTGGAAACCGTGCAGGCACACAACCGCTTCCGTCTGAGCCTAAAAAGTGCTTTGGGATGGAGCTCAGCTCCAACCCCAAGCCTGCATCTGGAGGGGCATGGCTGAGTGGGAAGCAGACACTGCAGGGAGTTGGGGAGACCCCGGGGGGGGGGCGTCGGTGACCTCATCACACGTACTACTTCATGAGATGCAGAATTAAGGGGTTTGGGGTTAAAAAAAAAAAAAGGGAGGGAGACATATCCACGTCCTTGGCTAACTTTTGCCAAGAATTTGTCCTCCCCCAGTTCAGGGTAAGCAGCTCCTGACACAGACCCAGGAGCCTGTGTGGGGTCCGGGAGCAGGAAAAGGAGGCCGGCATCACACCCCAGCTCTGCCACCCGACACAGGGGCTGTGATTCGAGGGACACAGGCTGGCTGTCATAGGGGTCTGGTTTGTCACTCATTAGTTCATTCAGCCTTGCATTCATTCCACCTGAATATCCTGCCCTGAGGAGGTCTGGGGTTGATTTTGCTGAGCTTTCCTGCAGACTCTCAAATGCACCTGCCCAGAAAGTAAGCGCAGACAGGGAAGGAAAATGAAAAAGCGAGCCCAGTGGGAGAAAATGACCTCGAGAGGGTCGGTGGCTCTCTAACTCTGGCTGGCGGTGGCCATGTGGGAGGAACTCAGTGCATCCCATCCAACTTCTAGGGGAGCCTGGGTTCGTATCTGCACATGCTGTCCAGAGAACGTTAAACACTGAAAACTTCTTCCAGCCGCGTGGCCCAAACCACCTCTCTGCGTGAGCTCGGTTTGGCCTATGTGGTGAGTTTGTAACCCCTGCCCCACGGGTCCGGGGGTCACCTGGCCCACCTGGGACACAGGTCCCTGGCATCCTACTTCACTCACAGTCTCGGGTCACGGGTCACAGGTGTCAATGCCTTATAATACAGAACAAACGGAGGCCCACATAAAGGAAATGGGAAGGATGTTCAGACAATTGACCACTGACAGGGAGAAAAGTGTCTCCCCAGGACGAGGGAAGAATCAAGTGCAAGGAGAAAAAGGAGCCATAAGCTGCAGTTTCCCTGGGCAGACACGTCCCTTGCATGGGCCAGGGCCACCAGCACTCCGGTCACCCCTATTTCTCTGTGTCCTGTGACAGCCCCTCCTCCTCTATCCGCCCGTTCCTTTTTTAATTGGAGTCGAGTTGATTTACAATGTTGTGTTACGTTCAGGCGTGCAGCAAGTGATTCGGTTATACACATGTATACGTATCTATTCTTTTCCAGATCCTTTTCCATTATAGGTTATTACAAGATATTGAATGTAGTTCCCTGTGCTATAGTCGGTCCTTGTTGTTTATCTTTTTTATACATAGTATTGATAGTATGTGTTTCTTTCCAGCCTTAAATCAGAGACTTAAAGCTCACAGTCTGAAATATGCTTCCCCAATTTTTTGGATCCCAACAGTGCTTTTGAAAACTGTGAACGGATTGGCAATATTTAGAAAAAGGGAACCAACATAAAAATCCGAATCTCTTAAAAACTCAAAAGGCCTGTTGACCCTCATCCGTTCCCATGGCAACAGGGGACTGAGCTGAGTATCTGCCACTGGCCTCCCTGGGGGGCCTGGCCTTCCTGGTCACACAGCCCCCACCTGACCTGCTTTCTACATAGGAGAGAGCAGGTGCCAGAGCTGAGTGGCCTAGTCTCTATTCCTCAGTTTCTCCACGTATAAGGTGGAGGTGAAGGTACATCTGGCATGATTCTGAGAAATCAACCCTGAATCACTTAGGGCAGGGCCAGAGCACAGGGAGGGGCCCATGAGCATCTAACCTGCAGCCCCGCTTGAGGCTTTGAGAGGCTGAGGCTCTGGCTGTCCTTCCTCTCCTCTCTTTGCTGCCTCCCCTCCAGACGTCTTCCAAGACTTACTCACCATGGCTTAAACCACATCTTCACGCTGACAAGTCTCACATGTGTATCTCTGGCCTGAGCTTTCCCTGTTTGAGAGTGAACTTCCCTGATTCTCTGGCATAGCCCCCCCGCCTCCAACGTCTCCCTTGGACGGCTCAAAGGCACGTCATACAGAGTCCAGGTGAGTCCTGCCTCACCACCCCCTCCAGCCTCCTCCTTGTCTCCTGATTGCATTCGGAGCAGATTCCTCCATCTCTGGAGCTCGTGCCTGTCTGCCAGCCAGTTACCACGTCCATGCTCCCCACGTCTTACACACACCTACCACCTGTCCTTCCTGGTCCTGCCGCGACCACCCAGCCCACGGAAGCCTCACCTTCCTGCTCACCTTGGTTCACCCGCACCAGAGCTCCAGCCTCCTGCTGGCTCTTCTCCTCCACTCTAGGTCTCCCTGATCTGTACACAGCATCCCAAGGGACCCTACAAAATGGCCAGTCTGATAGGGATTATGTCTGGACTAAAGGCCTTTAGAGGTTTCCCACTGCTGTAGGATAAAGACACATGTCCTCACCGGCTCTCAGCCCCTGTGTGCTCCGGGTCCCACCCACTCAAGGACCACATCTCTCCTTTGCTCATCCTATGGGCCGGGGTCTTTCACAAGCTTTCCTCTCTCCTGGGAATTCTTGTTCCTTCCTGGCTGACACTCGTCCTCCTAGAGGTCTCTGTGTGAACATTCCTTCCTAGGAAGCCTTTCCTGCCCCGTTATTACTTTCCAAGCATGCCTTCCTTCCCTCAAGCCACTTCCCACAATTGTACCCAAACAGCAACCTGTGTGTTTGGGACTGTTTGCCTTCCTGCTGGGCTGGGAAGGCCACGTGGGCATGGAGCACGTCTGCCTATTCGCCACTAAACCACCAGTGCTATTCCTGAGTACCCAAGGAGTAGAATAATTAATGCAAATACCAAATTAAAGTGTTGTGCAGAAACATATCAGTGGCTCCCGTCAACCACATGCTAGATTGTCAGATGGATCTCAATGTAGGCAGTGTTAGGAATGCAGGGTCCCCATAAAGGCCTGACACTGTGACACTGCCCTGGCGCCAGCTGGGTCACGGCTGGAACACTCTAATTGTGCAATATTTTTCTCTTTGTAAAAAGTATTTGAAATACAGGTGGGCTGGAAAAGCTCTACCTTCTTGAGGAGGACTGCAATTCACATCTTTTTCTCTTTATACGTTTTTTTTTCATTTATTAGTTTTTATACAATTTTAACGTTTACGCAGTTATTACAAAATACTGGCTCTATTCCCCGTGTTGTACAATACACCCTTGAGCCCATCTTACACACAGTAGTTTGTACCTCCCACTCCGCGCCCCTCTATTGCCCCTCCCCACACTGGTAGCCAGTTTGTTCTCTACATCTGTGAGTCTGCTTCTTTTTTGTTATATTCCCTAGTTTGCTGTAATTTTTAGATTCCACATATAAGTGATGTCATACAGGATTTGTCTTTCTCTGTCTGACTTATCTCACTTAGCATAACGCCCCCCAAGTCCATCCATGTTGCTGCAAATGGCAAAATTTCATTCTCTTTTATGGCTGAGCGGTATTCTACGTATATACATAGATCACATCTTCTTTATGCATTCGTCTGTTGATGGGCACTTAGGTTGCTTCTATATCTTGGCTACTGTAAATAATGCTGCCATGAACATTGGGGTGCATGTATCTTTTCGAATTAGTCTTTCTGGGGTTTTTTTACGTATATACCCAGGAGTGGAAATGCTGGGTCATGCGATAGCTCTATTTTTAGTTGTTTGAGACACCTCCATGCTGTTTTCCACGGTGGCTGTACCAGTTTACACTCCCACCAGTGCGTGTGGGTCCCTTTTCTCCACACCCTTGCCAACATTTACTATTTGTGTCCTTTTTGATGATGGCCACTCTGACAGGTGTGAGGTGGTACCTCATTACGGTTTTGATTTGCAAGGCACTGCTGTTATTTCCACTAAAGTTTTTGGGACTCTGGTCCCCTTTAGCATCACACTCCACCTGGCTCACAGTCCACGTCCCCTGAGAATTCGGTGGCAGGTGAGCTCCAGGTGAGGAACAACTGGGCAGGAACAGCACAGGCCAGCAGGAGCAGCAACTGCACCTGGGACCAGCATGCCGTCGGGGGGCCCCAGGGCACTCCCCTGTTCTCCAGCTCCGTCAGCAAGGCATCTGACTTTCACCTGGGAGACCCGTCAAAATGCTTTCCAGCCTTAAGCCTCTGGGGATTTTAAAATACCTCGGGCTCAATGGCCAGGACTCAACGGAGGGATGGGGATCCGGGGTGGGAACGCTCACAGCCTCCCAACCGGGATCAAGCAAGGTCCCGGAATCGAGTAGAAAAGAGCAGACTAAGGGAAAAGCCTTGGGAGGTTGGGAGGCCCTGCTGGGACCTTGTTTAAGAGAAAATGAAGCCCAGGGAAATTATTTAATGCCGGTATTTACTAATCATAATGGTTTGCTTCTTTGAAAGGCTCCCTGGGCCAAAACCATTACATTGTTCTTCATTAAAAAGGGAGAGATGGTAGCAGGGGTGTCTGCTCTGCCTCGGGATGACCCTCTGAGGCCTCATCTAACCCCACCTCTAGAGCTAGGATGGGGAGGTGACACTCTGCAGAGCAAACTCAACAGGGAGGGGCTAACGCCCAGTGCGGGAGAGAAGACCGACCGCTCTACCGAACCCGTGGTTCCTGCTGGGCCTCCCTTGCTGGTGGCCTGGAAGATGGAACCAAGAAGTGAGGGGATCCAAGACCCCTTCCGTGACATCCCTGAGCTGCGATTCCGTCTCAGGATGGAGAGCGGACGCTTGTGCCCCAACTCGCCTGGCAGTGGACAGTGTTGCACAGGCCACCAGAGCAGTCAGGAGGAAGAGGGCCTGTCCCCACCTGGGGAGCTTGCACTCCTCACAGATGTGCCTGGGGATGACCCCCAGACAGTAGGTCAGGTGACCTCCTCTGCCCTGACCTAGGCGGTCGCTGCAGGTGTTGGAGGATTGAGCCTTGATGCACCAGCCACTCCCTGGGGACGGTCGGCAGCGGGTGGGATGCCGGCCGTGCTCAGCCTCAGAGCGAGTGGTCCCTCCACCCAGGAGACCACGAGGCCTGAGGGGGCCATGCAAACACCCCAGTCCCGGGTCTGCCCCTGCCCCCCATGCAGGGGAATTGGACCAAATACTCCACTTCTCGGTGGCTCTGTTTGCCGAAGGGAAACTTAAAGGTTACTTAGGGTCATCCTGAGGAAGTGAAAGCCTGTTGGGGGTAATATCGGAAGGAGGAATGTTCTTTTCAAAACAGCGACGTCCCATCCTTTGCCTTTCTCATTATGGCGCCTGGGCGTGAACAGTCACATCTTTATTTACATGTTGCCAGCTAGAAAGTTGCTTTCACGTTTCCCCTTCTCAGCCTCCTTTTGTCACCTCCGTGTCGCCTGCCACCCAGAGCCCTCAGGCCTGTGCCCACTTTCTCCACGCGCTCCCCTTTGAGGGGGCTCCCATCACACAGGGTGAATCCCGAGCCCACCCCCTGGACCCCTGCCCGTCAACCCCTCACACAACTTCCTTTGCTTCTGGACGCTCACCTCTAGGCCTCCTGCTTCATTATACGTCAACTTGTTGGTTTGCTAATTAGAAAACGACCCTGAAAAGGATCCAACGCAACTCCTTCATTTTAGAAAGAAAGACGCCAAGCATTAGACAAAGTAAATCCCATTCAGGGTCAGCGCAGAAATTTAAGGGAAGAGGGAAAATAGAGCCCCACCCTCCTGTTGCCATAACAAAGCCATTTGACTGGTTCTTGCTGACCACTCATTAGTTGGGTAAGGAGCTGTAGCAAATATCTTGTATTGAAATCTAGTTCATTGACAATGTTGTATTCATTTCAGGTGTACAGCACAGTGATTCAGTTATATATACACACATATATGTATGTGTGCTTTTTCAGATGCATTTCCCTTATAGGTTATTACAAGATATTGAGTACAGCTCCCTGCGCCATGCAGTAGTCCCTGTTGTTTACCTCTTATATATATATATATATATATATATATATATATACACATATATAGCAGTATGCACCTGTTAATCCCAAACTCCTGATTTATCCCTCCCCACCCTTTCCCCTTTGGTGACCAGAACTCTTTTTTCTACGTCTGTGAGTCTATTTCTGTTTCGTAAATAAGCTCATTTGGCAGATTTTTTAAAAAACAGAAAGAATAAAGAAACACTTCCACATAAATGGAGTTACATCCTGGATTTCAGAGAAATGTTTAAATATTGGGGCAGAGTGGTCCTGGGATCCAGAAAATGTCCTTTTTACAGCCAGCTCACTTCCCAACTCCCCACTGGCCCCCACTGCCTGGGTGCTAGGTTCTCAGATGGAGATCCCGCCAGGAGGACAGAGCATTCACCAGCATTCACTCATTTCTCATGACCCTCACCCCACTGCGGGTCCTAGGGGGTCTCAAAGTTATGGGACGTGCAGCGCCCCAGAATGTCTGGCTCCACCAGCGCCCGCCTGCATGGCCCTGCCACATCATCATCCTCCCTAAGCTGTGTTTCCCCTAGAAGGAGAGCAAGGAGGCCAGGCCTGCCTCTCGCCCAGGTGCTCTGAAGAATCGGTGAGATACTGACTGTAACTGTGAAACCACAACACTTTCCACCAATAAGGCAAGATGAGGCCATGTGACAGCACTGTTTCCGGTCATAGAAATAAACAAAAAGGCACTAATATCCTCCTCTCTTGATGGAATGGTGCTCTGTGCTTTGATCTTAGAAAAGTGTCAGCAGACTTGATTTCAAGATGGCAAAACAGTGCAGAGAGAAATAATCAATGATTTTCCTTTTTTTTTTTTTTTGTAACACAATAGATTTTTTTTAAGTGAATTAACTGATTTCTTTCCAGATTTGAAGAAACTGAAAGGAATCTTTAGTGTTGGGCTGATTTAATAGAGACCCAAAGAAAAGATGAGATTGAGAAGGCAACAACAACAAATAAAACAGCAGCGAGGAAAACAACCCAGAGCAGATGGATAGACAGCTATTGAGGTGACGGTGGATGCCGAGGCCCAGAATGTGACCCGCCAGGTGAAGGGCATCTGCGGGTAACGAGGCCCGAACTTCAAGGCGAATGCAAAAGGCGCTTCGAGGTCGGCCACACATTCAGCCTCCCCCTAGGCTGCCAGCTGCTTTTGTGAATCCCCTGGAAATAATAAGGTTAGCGAACTCCAAGCAAGGAGCATGTGAAACCAATTATGGGCTCTGCCAGTTATTTGGGACCTCTGATGTATCATCCAGCACATTCCGTCCTATGTCTGTAGGCACTGAGGGTCTGGGTGGTACATTTCAGCTGGTCATACCCCAGGACCTCCTATATCAGGTAGAATAAGAACATCAGTGATGAAGACACTCACCCGTCAAGCTCTATTTGCAGTGACAAGCGTCCAAGGGAAACAGCTGTGGTGGCCTTTTAGCCGATAGAGATGTCATTTACTGCAAAATGATGGCAGCGCACTGAGATGCGTGCTGATGCCTGTCTCAGAACAGAGGAAATGCTGCAAACAGCTGGGGCTTTCTTGTTTCAGCCGAATTTTTACTTCACTAGAAAACCTCGTGTTATGGTTAGTGCAAAAACATATCAGAAAAGATTCAGGAGATCTGGGGATTCTAGAATCAGCTCCTTCGCTGGAGAAAGCTGGTCCCACCCCTTCCCTTCATGATCCCTCATCTAGGAAAGTAAGGGTCTCCTTTTGACTCCAAGTTCTCAAAAGGACACTGGCTCATTCTACCAGCACAGCCCTCCTCCTGGACCACTTTGTCAATTCTGGCCGAATTTCTTCCTTCGTTTTATGAATTGATTTTCTTTCCATTGTATCTTTGGAGAGACAGGTTTCTGCCTGGTCTCACCGTTACGTCTTTCCAAGAAACAAGATTGAAATCTGCCTTTTCATTTTAGAACCCAAATGACACTCTCACTATTTGACATTCTTTGTTCTGTTGAGCTAAGAATAATTTAGGGGAGCCTAACACAGCCGATCTTAATAAAAGAACCAGGGGAAACAATATTCCAAACAAACACAAACCATCAGTCATCTCCAACAAAGGAGCAGACACACCAGTCCAGAGGTCTTCCAGGCACAGCCACCCTTCACGCTGGCCTAGGGAGCTGGCGGGATCCAGCACACAGTGCTCAGTCTTGATGGCGAGAGCTATCATCAAGGATAAGGCAGAGGGGCTTCCCGGGTGGCTCAGTGGTTGAGAGTCCGCCTGCCGATGCAGGGCACGCGGGTTCGTGCCCCGGTCTGGGAGGATCCCACATGCCGCGGAGCGGCTGGGCCCGTGAGCCACGGCCACTGAGCCTGCGCGTCCGGAGCCTGTGCTCCACAACGGGAGAGGCCATGGCACTGAGAGGCCCGCGTACCGCAAAAAAAAAAAAAAGAATAAGGCAGAGCCCCTGGGAGCTGGGACCTTCCTGTATTTCAGAGCTCTGCATGTGCGTCAGGCCCCTCCTGCATTTTTCACCGTGCCCCAGCGCCTCTTACCTGAAAGCGCGCACAGCTCACTCATCGGACAGACGTGCACTGGTGAAAACTGAAGAAGCAATGCCAACTGCAGACACAAAGAGAAATCTTTCACCTTTTCCCTTTAGAGCTGGGGGTGTTAGGGTCCTACACATCCTGGTCTTAAGACGTACAGAGATGCCACCCGCTGTGCATAATTCCTTTACAGAGGACATGGTTTGGAGGAGTTACTAAAATGAATTGAATTAGAAGATGCAAACTCCTGATAATAATTTTGTACTTCATTTTTATTTATTTATTTAAGAAGATGTTGGGGGTAGGAGTTTATTAATTTATTTATTTTTGCTGTGTTTGGGTCTTCGGTTCTGTGCGAGGGCTTTCTCCAGTTGCGGCGAGCAGGGGCCACTCTTCATTGCGGTGCGCGGGCCTCTCACTGTCGCAGCCTCTCCCACTGCGGAGCACAGGCTCCGGATGCGCAGGCTCAGCGGCCATAGCTCACGGGCCTAGTTGCTCCGCGGCATGTGAGATCTTCCCAGACCAGGGCTCGAACCCATGTCCCCTGCATTGGCAGGCAGATTCTCAACCACTGCGCCACCAGGGAAGCCCTGCACTTCATTTTTAGATCCAAAAGAAAGTCATTTGGGATCTGTCCTTGCGAAGATCAGCTTCTAACAGTTCCGCCTTCCAATGGCATTGTATCCTGAGTAGGAGCGCCATTCCACAGGCGCCTTGCTCCCCTTCCAGGCTCTCCTTGCCATCATGTTCTCTGAAATAGCCTTCCTTCACTACAGGCAAATGGATCTAGTTTCCAGGGTTATTTCTTAGGAAGACTATTCATAAAGTTTTATAAAGCTTTCTTAGAGACAAGAAGAGAGAAAGTCACAAAGAGCTGATAGCAACAGAAATTTGCACTAATACATTTCTTTAAATCATCTACAACCTTTGAAGATGTTATCCAGCGACCTAAGAATGCTTCAGTATAATCTTTTAACAACAGGCGTCTATGCCCTGGATTGAAGCATATGTTGGTTTACCCCTTTGGCGATAACATCTATGAATTCTGTAAATAATTCACATTCTTATAGCTATTATGTTGTAATAGACCACCCAGCTTGATGAATACAAGGGTTTCGCTGGAGGAAAAATAACAATTGTGGTTGAGGCTAAATTCTGTGCCAGAAGTTCAGCGCTGAGGAACGTCTTCCCTGAGAAGTATGGGTACCTGAGGGTGGGGAAGGGAGAGGTCTTGGACAGCAGAAAGTCTTGTGCATACAGGGACCCTTGGCAATGACACCGAGTGGCCCTCCCCATCCCCCGGGCTTGTGTGAATTGCTTCATTCATCTCTATTCTTCACGGCAATTGGCCAAAGTTCAGTGCTGAGTAGGAATCTGGGGCAAACACCAAAGGAATATATTTAAAGCAAATAACCTTAGAAAAACTCAGCTAGCTGCATCTTTCTGTACTTCTCTTTCTACTACGGCACTTCTTTTCTGAATGGAGGGATTTACCCACTTTTGCATCTTTGACCACGTTGTGTTTTGCTCTACTGTTTTTGGCACAGAGAGAAGAATCTCTGGGCCTCATTAAGTCACTGATAAACGCACGTGGTTCCTCTCCTCTGTCTCCCGGCCCGTGTGCTGACTCAAACATCTGCGCGTGGTAATTCTCTCCCAGAGAACCGTGGATGGTCAGCAACTTCATATTTGTGGTCAAAATGAGGCGCTTAAGAAATGTCTGTAGCTAATGAAGTGCAGCTGGCATGCCCTTCGTTGTGAATGGGATGGATCGGTGATTTTTTCAAAGCATTTTTGCACTTGTGAAAGCACTGCAATTATTTTCCTTAAGTGCTTTCTGGGACAATCTTGGGAGTGAATCCGGTAGCATGGGATTCTTTTCCATGGCTAACGAAGTCAAGGTATTGTAATTTAGTAATCTGAAACAAGTTAAAAACCAAAACTGTAGAGGGCAAAAACAGTGAGAGAATCCTCAGCTCTCAGGGCTTTGGCAAATCTCCATTTTGAAACCACGACACAAATGAGAAGAGGCAGGAATGGTGACCCTACAGACGGGGTCAGGCTCGCAAACTATGTGAAACCAGGTTGCAGCTCCGTTTTCCCCTATCCTTACCCATGAACTTGTGTCTTTATAGTCTAACAGAGCTTTTAAAGAACTGGGTGTGTGCCCCCCAACATAACACGGATGAAGATAAATCTCCTTTCTGCTGATGACACAGTTTTATGACCATGAACTAAGAATGACCTCAAAAGATCCAACCGCAACCAGGAAGAGCAACTCAAGTTGAATTACTCCAGACCTAAGGTCACTGTCTTTGCAGACACTCTTCAAAACCCAATGGTCGTCACTCGATAAGTTCAAGGGCGATTCAGCATATTCAACTCAGTTATCCCTGTGAGTTCCCGGAATCCTCAGCTGCTCCAACACACGAAAGAGAAAGGGTCTCCAAGGTCTCCTGGGCCCTCCAGCGACGAGGAATGGGTAACACTTTCTCTCAAGACGTCTCAGGCCTTAATGGTCTCTGAGCTCTCATTAAAGACCAGACCTAAAGTTAGAACCATTCCAAAGATGAAAAAAATCTTAGATCCTGCCTGGCACTGCCCTCCCCATGTTGAGGAAGCAGCTGCCTCCTTCTCAGGGTTGGAAGGAGGGGATCGATCCTGCCACTCCAGATCCTAGGTTCCCAAGGGCCTGGGCCTGCCCTCCACCAACCACATGGAGCTGCATATCTCAGGCCCAAAAATGTCCCAACTAGATGTGAGGATGTCTTGGATTGGACGCACGCTGCCCTTCTGTTCTTCCGCTCTTCTCACATTCATTCTTCACATTCAGTTACGATATCATTATTCTAAGATTCAAAGACTAGAAAATGTTTGCATTGAGTTAGAATATCATAGGCTATGTACTTGGACCACATAGATCTCACCTCATCCTAAATCCTGTTTACTGAGTTAACTTTCATACTGTGCCCTGGCCTTTTATCAAGGTTTACTCTAAGAAAAAAGAGTCATAAGAAAACAGCTCTTGGGTTTCTTATAAAAACACTGTTTACGCCTTTTCTCATCATGTTATCTGATGTTTTCACACAGTTGAAGTCCAGGTCAATTTTTATTTTAATAAGTCACAACCAGAAAACCTTTAGTCAACACGAGGAACTGAAATACGTCCTATTTTCTGATCATGGAAACCATGACATAATTTTTCCCCCTTTTTTCCTCTTTCTTCTGTGATGCTCAAAACTAATTTCATGTTTACTCCAAATGCATTGCCTGTTCTCATATACCTGTTTACTTCTTCCTCTTCCTAGGTTCTTGCTCTCTAGATTTATTTTGCTATGTTGTTAATTTAGGGGATATAGACCCCATACTACAGGCCATCGTTTTTGAAAACAGACAATGCATCTTTTAAAAAAAGTTTATTGAAGTATAATTGATTCACAATGTTGTGTTAGCTTCAGGTGTACAGCAAAGTGACTCAGTTCTATATTTATACATGTATCTATTCTTTTTCATATTCTTTTCCATTATAAGTTATTACAGGATATTGAGTATAGTTCCCTGTGCTATACAGTAGGTCATTGTTGGTTAGCTATTTTATATGTAGTAGTGTGTATATTTTAATCCCAAACTCCTAATTTATCCCTTCCCCCTCTTTCCCCTCTGGTGACCATTAGTTTGTTTTCTATGTCTGTGAGTCTATTTTTGTTTTGTAAATAAGTTCATTTGTATCATGCTTTTAAATTCCACATATAAGCAATATCATATGATATGTCTTTCTCTTTCTGACTTACTTCACTTAGTATGATAAGCTCTAGGTCCATCCATGTTGCTGCAAATGGCATGACTTCACTCTTTTTCACAGCTGAGTAGTATTCCATTGTGTATATATACCACATCTTCTTTATCCATTCGTCTGTCAGTGGACATGCTGCCATGTCTTGGCTATTGTAAATAATTCTGCAGTGAACATTGGGGTGCATGTATCTTTTTGAATTAGAGTTTTCATCTTTTCCGGATATATGCCCAAGAGTGGGATTGCTGGATCCAATGGTAACTCTATTTAGTTTTTTAAGGAACCTCCATACTGTTCTCCATCGTGGCTACACCAATTTATGCATCTTTAAAAGTAGCCATTCACCTGAACTTAGATGTATGTATCTACCTAGTGGTGAGAAAGGGCTACGTGAGTTAGAAGAGGAGTCCCCATTCTAGCTCCTTCTCCAGGGGATTTGCTCTCTGCTCAACCAGAGGAAAGAGCTCTGCTGTCCTAGCCATCCACCTTATTCATCACATATGCCCACAGCATATCCAAGGTCATTTTTTTTCCTTGAGCTAAATTCATCTATAGCTCATGAGTGTATGTTTGCTTCCAGAACCTCCTAAGTCAATGGCCCGGGCTGCTCCTGGCTGCAGTGGCTCCTGTCTATGTCCCACGGCTTAATATCCGCATCTCCCACTGGTTTGCAGATCTTCAAATGGACGGGTAGGCTTTCGTGGGGGCAAAAACACTCACTCAAATGCCATGACCGATACTTGCCCACAGTATAAGACCAGAGTCTATGGAGGCACATTGCTCTTCTTCTTTGAGATACTGACATTTATTTTTAACCCTTAAAATACTACTATTAGTAAATTCCATCAAAACCATTGTATTCTTAGCAGATTATGGAATTTCTTGGAGGTAAGTGTATTCTTCCAAGTCTTTTTCAAAGAAACTTCAGGAGGAAATGGAAACAGCCCTAAAATAATCTCCACTAGAATTCCAGGAAACCATGCATGAAGACTACCCTAGGAAATGGGGGGGGGGCGGGGGAAAGGGGGAGGAAACAGAAAACTTTATCATTAGCAAAAAACTGCACTGCAGTATCAGAAACGCATCTAGTGGCTCCGGGTCTCCTCACCTCCAAGGGAGAGAGGTCTACAGGAAGGGGTCACAGTATAGATTTTTGGCTGCATGATAAATCCAACCAAATGCCCCCTCCAAGAGACTCATTAAACAAAACAACTTGGAAAAGTGAAAAAGCAAAAACCTGTATCAGTCATTAAGCAAGATGAAATCGGGGAGATGATGCAATCACATAGAAGGCATTACTTGGTAATGCCTGTACCGAGGGGTGGGACGACTTTGAAAACAGAATCACAGATTTCCTGGTGGGTAACTAAAGAGAATGTGCCTCAGAAGTGAGAACCTAAGGAGCCTTCCTGGGCACTGGCCATCCCCAGGCCCAGCCCACCTCCCTCCCCTCACCTGGGGGAGGTCTCACCCATTCACCCACCTTTGCAGGTGTTCACTGAACAGGAGCCTCAGGGGGAGGGAAGTCGTGTCCAGAGAACACCTCCCACAGCAGAGTCGGGCGGGGGTGAGTGAGGGTGGGCAGGCTCAGGGCGTCAGCACAGGGGTTCAGGATTCCTGTTAAAACCCAACTATACGGATTCGATACCTTTCCTACAGACCAGTGTGACCAGGACCAAGTCCCCCTTTCTGTCTTTGCTTCCAAATACCTGCCTTACCTCAAAGTGATTTTATAAAGAAGAGAGCAAGGAAAGAATGGTAATACACCAACCGAAAGATGAAAAGAATAATGATAGTGGTGGCGATGATGGATGATTATGGTGGTGATGATAGAGGTCAAATGTGCTGAAACCTAAATCCCTCCAATGCCTTCCCACCTCTTTCAGAGTAAAAGCCAAAGTCCTTCCAGAGGCTGCCAGCTCCTCCGTCACCACCCCAGCCTTTCCAGCTGCTCTCCCCACCCCTCCTTTTCTCTCCTTCACACTCTAGGCCCTCGCCTTTGCCGTTCCCCCTGCCTGGAATGCTCTCCCTGTAGATCTTCCCATGGCTCCGCATGACTTCCTCGATATGGATGCTATGTCTAAAATCACACGCTTCCCCAACAGGTGCACGCACACATACACACACACACTGACGTTCTCCTTTCTTACCCACTCTACTCTTCTCCTTAGCACTTAGCACATTTCAACGTCTTACACACCTTACTTGTTTATCTTGCTTATTTTTTAAAATCCCCCAACCCTACTGGAATACAAGCTCCATGAAGAAAGGGATGTTGTCTGGCCTCCTTTTCATTTTTTTCCCACTGTTGAATTCTCAGCACCGAGTGCAGTTCTTGGCACATGGCAGCAGTCAGGAAGTATATGTTGCATGAAAGAAGACACATATCATAGACCCCAGATGGGTGGGTGCACCCTTACTATCATTGCGGCCAGCCACTTAGATCTCTATTTTCTTTAGTTCTTGGCCGCTGAATACTCTTGACCCAGAGAGACACTATTTTAGAACGGAAAGACAGTGCTTGAGTATCAGGGAGATCTTGTTTCTCATGATCTCATTGACCTGACTGTGTGACACTCAGGTAATTCCCTCAAACTTCCCTGAACTGTTCCTCCTAAAACTGTAAATAAAAATGACAGGGGGCTTCCCTGGTGGCGCAGTGGTTGAGAGTCCGCCTGCCGATGCAGGGGACGCGGGTTCGTGCCCCGGTCCGGGAAGATCCCACATGTCGCGGAGCGGCTGGGCCCGTGAGCCATGGCCGCTGAGCCTGCGCGTCCGGAGCCTGTGCTCCGCAACGGGAGAGGCCACAGCAGTGAGAGGCCCGCGTACCACAAGAAACAAACAAACAAAAAACAATGACAGCTATCACTTTCAAGCACTTACTAATGCATCAGACACTGTGCTAATTACCTCCTGAGGTTCCGGGGGAAGCTCAGGTGAGTACTGTTACTATGCTGAACCTACAGATAGGGAAATGAACTCTCAGAGACAGTAAGTCCTTTGCCCAAAGCCACAGCAAAGCAGCAGCAAAGCTGGGGTTCATACCAACACAGTCATATTCCAGTGTCCACACGACTATTGCTAGACCACGTGATTTCCCAGGGAAAGGAAGCATTTAACATCCCTCCAGCTGTAAGAATTTCTCTCCACCCACCCATTCAATTACCAACTCATCCATCCGTCCACCCACCCACCCACCCACCCCCCAAACCAACTGTCCATCCATTCATTCATTCATCTACCACCCACCCCTCTATGTATATCTATCCACCCATCCATCTGCCCATACCCCCCCACTTACCATCCCATGCACCTACCCAACTACCCATGCATCTGTCCATCAATCCATTCACTCATCCACCCACCCCTCTATCTATCCATCCACCCATTCATCTGCCCATCTACCCATCCATTCATCCATCCATTCTCTCACCGGCTGACCTGAGGAATTTTACTGGTGGATAATTTAATGAAACATCTTTCCAGCCAGAGAAGACATTCACAGCACATGTCCTACTGGCATTCAGTTCCTGGTGAGATCTTTGTACTCAAAGAAGGGTACATCGTGACTCCATTAGCTGAACCAATAACTTGGAATTTGAGATGACAAAAAACTGGCCAGAAAAACAAACAAACAAATATGAAATCCAACTAGGCAAGAAACGCAAGAGCTAATATTTGGTGTCAGGGAGCAGAGGGAAATATAACATATTTTCTAATACAGACAGTTTGGGAACTGGCCATGCCTTCAGCTGTATTCAATGTCTGAATATTTTTTTAAATTCAGGATTAGATTGATAAAAACACAAAATTCAGTTTAAAAGGACAAATCAAAATCATTAGCATCCTCTGCAAGTATCTCCTGCAGACAGTAACGAGCATGTACTCTTCTCTCCATCCTGCACTGCCTGTTCTGGGGAACCCCCGAAGTCAAAGGGCACACAGCCTATCTTTGAAGAGCCTTCATTTCTTGGGGAGGAGAAAAAACATTATCTTTGGCATGAAAACACAGTGGGGAGGGGTGCGAAGGAGTGGTACAGGTGTCAAGGGCAGAGAAGTTTACTCGTCAGGAAGGTTGGATCCTGGATCTGTACAGAAGGGAGGAACTTCCTTACTTGGAGACAGGCAGCCTTAAGGTACAGTTTTGCTAGTCAGAGAGGAAAGCCCACTCCCCAAGGGGCTGAAGGGTCAAGCCCTGCCTGGTGGCACCCTCACCAGCCTCATCCTCATCTACAGCGGCAAGGGCAGAAGCCTGGGGACCTGTACCCCCCGGAAGCCCCTCTGTCACCATGCAGTCAACCTTCAAGGCCAGGGCACGGGAGGAGGGCCGCCCACTGCATCCTTATCCGGTGAACCTAAGCGCAGGTCTGGGAGCGCTGAGAACTGCCTTGGACCAGGGGTCCTGGTGCTTGCGCCAGAGCCCAGCGTCTACCCCATGCCCTGGGTTTCAATGTGCGTTTGCTGGGATTCGAGTTCACTTGTTTTTCAACCTTTCACCAAGTTACCATCAGATCCTGCTGAAAGAGCACCTTGGGGTTTGTATTATTAGCCTCACTTTCTTTGAAGCAGACATTTTATCATTCTTTCGCAATAAGAATGACAGGTGGTATGTTTCGACATTTTCCCTGCGGTTCAGACTCAGATTTCCTTCAGGGCTGGAGTCTTGATAAGCTCATTTTTTTTTTTTTTTTTTTTTTTTTTCTGGAGCATCAGGTTTATTAACTAGAATTGGAAGAACTACGGAGTTCTTCGAACAAGAACTATCCCCCTCCCCCACCGACACGGAAGACAGAAGAGTGGGGGAGGGGAGACGTGCCCCAGGAATGACAGTCCAGTCTCTGAAGTTTCACCCAGGTGGGGATTGAGGGGCGTACCTGCAGCCACGGTGGCCTCTCTTTCAGTAGCCTGGGCTGCTCCGGACCATCCTCTGAGCTGGCCAGGGTCTTGGATACGATGCTTCTGAAGGCCGTGCAGAGAACACACTCATCTTCCACTGGACCGGGTCCCAGGGAGCGCGGTGGCCTGACCTTCCTGCCTCGGTCATCTGTGAGGCTCAGGTGGGCTCACTTTATTATGACGCCTCTCGCCGGGCAGCTTGCAACAATGGTGTTTTAATATCAAGTTCCTGATTCTCCCAGCCACCACTTGCTTTTTCTGGCTGTGGCCAGAGGGAGTGGATGAGGACATACTCTCAGGCTGCCCAGCGTGGGAGGACCTTCCAGTGTTAGACACACCCGGGGGGCAGCTGGTTCCCTCTGGGGCTCCAATCCTGCTGCTGGTGGAGGGGGATGTCCCAGGGCCACACTGGTGGGCTGAGCTGGGGGTGGCAGTCATCGACTCCAGGCTGGGAGGGGGCCAGACAGGCTCACTGGTCTTCTGCCCTGCCTGCTGTTCTTCCTGCAGCTGCAGATTTTCTCCCTGGTAGAGCCATCTGGTTATCAGGGTGGACAACTCAGGGCTTGAAGAAGGCTCACGCTCACTGCCACTGAGGTCCCTGGAAGGCAAGGGGCTCGCAGTTATGATGGAGGACCCCATGGAGCTCGTACTGCCTGTTCCTGGGTCCTGGATCTGATCGCGAGTCATGCCCAGAGTCCTCACCATTGTCACCTCCAGGTCCTCTTCACAGGGTGGCTGGAGTGGCTCCTTCGGGCCCATGTTCACCCATGGATGCCTCATGAGGTCAGGTAAGGTGCCTCTGTCACCAGGGTTGAGGGCAATCATTTTCTGTAATAGACCCCTTATCTCCAAAGACAAGTAAGGTGGGATGGGGTTCTGCCCTTGTAGGATTTGCGTCCGCAGCTCGTGGAAGTCGTTTCCCACAAAGGGCCGGCACGCGGTTACCATGGTGTAGAGCACTGCTCCCAGGCTCCACATGTCCAACGCAGGGCCGCTGTAGCTCTGTCCCAGCAAGAGTTCTGGGGCAGCATACGGGAGTGTGCCGCAGGTCGTGTCCAGTTTGGCAGCGTCATCATGCTTGCTGCTGAAGCCAAAGTCTGTCAGTTTTAGATTCATGTTAGAATCAAAGAGGAGATTCGGTGGCTTCAGGTCCCGGTGCACGATGCCCCTCTGGTGGCAGTGCTGCAGGGCGGAGACCAGCTGCTGGAACGGGCCTCAGGCCTCCGCCTCTGTCATACGGCCATGGTTCACTAAATAGCTGAACATGTCCGCCCCACTGAGGTACTCCATCACGAGGAACAATGTCCTCTCCGTGTCAATCCCCCCCAGCAGTTTTACAATATTGGGGTGATTCAGAGCCTTCATGCTGCGCACTTCCCGGAAATGTGCCTGGAAAGTTGCTAAGCTCTGACGCCTTTTCTTAATGACCTTGACAGCCACCTGTGTCCCGGTCAGAATGTGCCGGGCCAGCTTCACTTTAGCGAAGGTGCCGTCACCAGTGGTGTGGAGGATCTCGTAATCACCAATATGAGCCTCCTTGTCAGCAGAGTTGGCTGTGAGGCCCTCCATCATGGTGACCTGCTAACGACACTGACTGACAGCACTAACTAGCAATGCTAACTATGCTAACTAACAGTGCTAGCTCTACTAACAGCGCTGACTAGTACTAACTACACTACCTATGCTAATAGAGTATTAACTACACCAACGACGCCAACTATACCAACAGTACTGACTATGCTAGCTGTACTAGTCTTGCAGTACTAACTAAAAGTAAGATAAAAATGAGAAAGAGAACAAAAGAACAAAGGAACGCAGAAGAAATGGAAAGGAAACACCAAAAAATTGGGAAGAACAAATTTAAAACTAAAAGAAATGATAAAGAGAGAAAAATAAAGAAAAATGAGAAAAAGGCAAAGAACAAAGAAAAATGAGAAAAGTAAAAAAGGGTAGAGAAAAGAGGAAAAAAAGTCAACAAAATGGCAGAAACAAGGAAAAAACAAGCTCACTGTGGATCCAAGGCCGTCAGGTCACCAAAAGCAGCTTCCTGGGCTCTAAGGACAAAATACCTGGGCCCAGCTTGGGTCTTTTCTAGGGTTCTTGTGAATTACATCATAGTGGGGCACTCTGAGGTCAGAGCAAGGAATGGACCCATCACCTCTGGGGATAAACCACAGCAGTTTTCTCACTTTTTGAGTTCAAGCTCCCTTTACCCTTAGGAAAAAGGATCCCAAAGAAATTTTTCTGTACGTGTGTTATTAGATATTGGTATTCACTTTGTTATAAATTAAAACCTGCAGGATACTTCAGTGGTCTTTTTATTTCTAGTTTGAAAATGTGTAATAGTTTTAAAGACCTCACAACGTCTACACTTGAAATATTCAATTCCTTTTCCTTAAATTCTGGTCTCAAAATAATGTTACAACTTAACTGACTTCACGATACTATACAAAATGTTCTGTTGCATAAAACACGATAAGGTATGTTATGAAAGTCTACGAAGCTGAGAGAAGATCTGCCAGGAAGTTCATGAGCAGATTTCTCATCAGGAGCCTCGGAGGCCAGATGGCATGGCTCAATGTACTTCAAGTGTTGAAGGAAAGATACCGTCAACCAAGAATCCTATATCTAGCAAAACTTTCCTTTGAAAATGAGGGAGAAATCAAGACATTCCCAGTTAACCAAGAGTCGAGAGAGTTCTTAACCACCAGACCTGCCTGCCACAGGGAGTTCTTCAGGTCGGAGTCAAGGACCCTGGACAGTAACTCAGAGCCTTATGAAGAAACAAAGACCTCTGGTAAAAGTAGATAGACGGGCGATGAGAAAAGCTAGTGCTATCGTAACTGAGGTTTGTAGCTCCACTTTTTGTTTTCTATTTGATTTAAGAGACATACAGAATAAAACACACACACATACAAATCATCACCTTGTTTCTAATACAGTCTTTTTTAATTTTGGGGAAAAGTCTGATTGGTCTCTAAAATGAATGTATGCGTCTGACCTCAAGGATTGCATTTGGAAATCACAGTGTCTCTGTCTCCAGTACAAAGGTTAACCGAGGTCGGGTCCCTTTGTATGCAGCAGCTCAATAACAAGCTACAAGATAGATGGATCTGAGGCAATAGAGACAAGAGCAGTCTTCGAGAAAAGGAGCAGGGGAACACTAGTAATATATGCACAGACGTCTCAGAACCGGTATTCCAAATACCACCTTGAATGCTATTATAATAAAAAATACCTGGGAAAAAATGCTTAAGAAATGTGTAGTAGACCCTGCCTTAGTCTGCAGGGCACCATAAGAGAAAGCCACAGATTGGGTGCCTTAAACAGCAGAAATTTATGTTCTCCCAGTTCTAGAGGCTAGAAGTCCAAAATCAAGGTGCTGTCGGGGTTGGTTTTGGTCAGACTTCTCTTTCTGGCTTGTGGACAGCCACCTTCTAACTACATCCTCACATGGTCTCTTCTCTGTGCACACACACACAGAGTTCTGGTGTCTCTTCCTCTTCTTATAAGGACACTATTCCTGTCAGATTAAGGCCCCACATTTAACCTCTAACCTCCTTAGAGACCCTATCTCCAAATACAGTTGATAAGCTCATCTTAAGACACCTGACCCTTAGAGGGCATGCTATAGATATGTGTGTGTGTGTATGTGTGTGTGTGTGTGTGTGTGTGTGTGTGTGTGTTTAAAACAGCTTTGTTGAGATTTACATGCCACACAATTCATCCATTGCAAGTGTACAATTAAATGTCTTTTAGCAGATTTACAGATCTGTGCAACCATCACCACAGTTAATTTTAGAACATTTTCATCATCTCAGAAAGAAGTCCTGTATCCTTCGTTGTCAACACCCCATCCTCTTATGGCTCCAGCCCTTAGCAATCATTAATCTACTACCTTTCTCTGTGGATATGCCTATTCTGGACATCTTATATTAATGGAATCGGAATGTGTGCGTTTTTTGTCACTGCCTTCTTTCACTGAGAGTGTTTTCAAGGTTCATCCATGTTGTAGCCTGGGTCGGTACTTATTCCTTTTTATGGTTGAATAGCATCCCATTGTATGGCTAGACCACATTTTGTTTATCCATTTATCTACTGATGAACATTTGGGATTTTTCCACCTTCTCGTCATTATGAGTAATGCTGCTATAAAATTAAGGTGCAAGTTTTTATGCGGATGTACGTTTTCTTTTCTCTTGAGTATATACCCAGGAATGGAATTGCTGGGTCACATGGTAACTCCGTTTCACCTTTTTAAGTATCTCTATGTTTAACTGTAACCTTTGTATTCCAAAGTAGCTACTCTCCCCACATCTTCGCCAGCACTGGTTAGTGACTGACACGTAGATGTGTCTTGAGTGATGACTGAGGTTGAGACTCCCACAAGATATAAGAAGTCAGTTCAGACTTCTGACCTCTCTTCATCCTTCTTCCTTGGATTTCAGTTCCCACTTCAAGGCTTTCTGCTTCTGAAACCTCGTATTGTGCACACAGGGGTGGGGCAGCCCAGACACTGTCCCGACAGACACACTGAGGACACGGGCAAAGCACCTACACGCAGGTGGAGTGTCCAGCTCCACCCGATTAACCAGCAAGGTGGATCTCCCCACCTGACCCACACCAACACGACCCCCATGCCACATATGCAACCACTCATGGAGAATGAATGAGCAATACTGAAAATCGGCAAATGTTCTCATCTGAACATGCAACAAATGACAGCTCCTTACCAGGATGAGGTCTGAGAGGAGCCAAGAAGGGTGAGAATTATAGGGAGCAGAATTGCAGGTACCTACTGATGGGCACTGTGAGAGTCTCCATCCATCCCTGAAGTCAGTGTGTGGGAGAGGAGGCTGGGGGCCGGCGGGTACCCTCAGAATCATGTATTCTGTTTTAGCCCACCTTATGGAAATCAGCAGAGATTGCTGAACGAGTTATTTTGCAGAAGAAATTCAAAGTTTCAGGATTTGAATATCAGCACAAACTGTGGATCATATTTCCTCTTTTAAAAATCATTACCAGTGATAAAAATTTTTTGGACTCATCATTTTATAATTGACCTCTGGTTCCACTAGTCTCTTGGCATGAACAAAAGTTACAAAGGAACGTTGCCTGGCACCCTCCTTGTGGTCCCACCATGACCAAAGCCACCTGCCACAAAGCTGTACTAAAGAAAGTGAGGAATCTGGAAACAAAGCAAACTCTCTTAATCCATGAGAAAATTGTATCACAGCTTTTCCCAAGGAATATCATTTAGAGTGGTAATACCATAGGACAGTAATAGATATTAAATAACAAAAGAGCCCTGGGCTCAAACAAGCATATAAATCACCAGTTGAACCCAGTTTAAATAGCTTTATTTACTGCAGCATTTTGAGGGGTAGTTTTTAATACTGCAATGTGAATTATGAACCTCCAGGAGGAGAACGTAATATTCAATATTTTCCAAAGTCATGTGATCACAGAAACTGTATTTTCAAGCACATCCAGGGGACTGTGTTTCCACAGAGCAGACTTCACCAGTATATCACACACCAGGATGTAAAAATCAGAGTTGGACCAAAGTTCACGACGCTTTCCAAAGACCATAATCCTTGTGCTAAAATCACAGTCCAGCTCTTTTATTCTCCCTCAATCACATAATCATATAACACACATCCTACTATTCTATTGTCTGAAGAACAGCGATTCACTGATTTTGTAAACTTCACATGGCATCATTGAACTAATGTGTGGTTTTTGGTGGTTCGTTTCAAATACCATGTTTCATAAAGAAACTTGCATTTTTTTCTGAATTTTGGAGTATTCTTGCCCACCCTGGGCTTTCTGCAGGGTCCTTCACAGAGCTGGAACACTGGAAAGTGACACTGTAACTGAGTGTGGCCAGCCACACGGCCACCATGGCCATGAGGTGTCATTCCCGGGAAGGCGTGTTGGACAACTGTTGACACACAAGGCAGGCTTCACTTTCCTTTGTGAGGAGCAGGGGCTGAAGCTGTGATCTCAGCACCAAGAGCCAGTGTGTGTGTGTCTCCTATTACTCACTGCCAGTGTGGCAGCATCAGACGAACTCCAGCAGGTTCCAGCCTGCCAAGAATGCTTCCATTCTGATCAACCCAGAGAATTCCACGTGAAGAAACACGGAATTTTGTGAAATGGGTGAAACTGTTAGATGACACAAAACTGCAAAGAACATTTAATATCCAATATAATAGATGAGTGTGTCAGTTTCCTGGGGCTGCCATAGCAAAGTACTGCCAACCGAGGGGCTTAAAACAGCAGAAATGTCTTCTCTCGCATCTCTGGAGGCCAGAGTTTCCAAAATCAAGGCATTGGCAGGGCCACGTTCCTTCTGAAGGCTCTAGGGAGGATCCTTCCTGCTTCTGCTTAGCTTCTGGTGGTGGCCCTCACCTTAGGCCTGCAGGTACCTCACTCCAGTCCCAGGTGGCATCTCCCTGTGTCTGTTCCTCTTCTTCTAAGAGCAATGATCATGAGATCAGGGCCCAACCTTCTCCACTGTGATCTTAGCTTGATCACATCTGCAAAGACCCTGTTTCCGAATCAGGTCACATTCGCCTGTACAGGCGGTTAGGATTCGAAGGTATTTTTGTGGGGACATAAATCAATTCAGTACCATGATCAAGAGAAAGCCTGTAAAAGTCTTGATAACTAGAGCAAAAGAGTAAATATACAGGAAGAAAGCTAAAAGTGATCATTTAAAAATTTGCACTTGGGTTCAAACATACACCTAAACATGTATACAGTGAAAGAGGTTTGACGGGAAGAAACATGTATGTGAAAAATCTCCGCTATTTTGGTCAATGGCAAAGCTCCTCAGAGTTAAGTCTGCAACGTGCTAGTTAAAATAACCGCAGGACATGAGTATGGCATCTGGATCAAAGGCCGGGCTCACCTCGGTCCTACCCCAGAAAGTGCAAACCCAAAGTGCCAGGTTTAGTGATGAACACAAGACCTCAGGAAGGAGACTGCAGGCTGGAGGGTGTTCAAAGGTCATCTCCAGTGAAGTCCAGAACCCAGGATATATGTGAAATGATAAGAAAAATGGATGATGATGGAAAAAAGACTTCAGGAGGACAAGAGAACCACCTTCAAATCCTCGAAGGGCAGAGATGTAGAGCGACCTTGGACTCATGTCCAAAATCTTTAGGGTCAGTGGTAATAGAGAGGGGGGTGTGAGTTTAATACACAACCCAACTTGGGGGCTGTTGACATGGAGGAACTTTCAGGTGGAAGGTGGGTGAGCCCTCACATGGGATTCATGTAAAGAGGACCTCCATCCCGAAGACCCTGTCCTTCTCGGTTTCAGGAAAGAATAAAACATTGAGTGGAGTTGGGATGCCCTTCCAACTTTGCCCAAACAGGCTCTTGGTTCTGTTCTCACACTGCTGGGCTCCCCCAGAGGGACGTCTCGGATGGTAGGGTGTTGGTCACAGGAACCAGGGGGAGCCAGCGTAATTTGGCTAGGTAGCAGGTCTCCAATTTATCTCGAAGTCTTTTATCAGCCAAAACGGGGTCAGGGACTGATGTTCCAACAATCCACTTTTAGTACCTGTGGCTGCCAGGAAATTCAGCTGAATCTTGTTAAGATCAACCAAGCGCCCCTCAAGGCTGAATCCCCAGGGCTCGGTGCTGCAAATATGGCTGAAAAAATCAGGCCACCCTCCCCTCAGCCCGAGAGAGGGTTTAGGAGGGCGTTAGGATGGAGGGGATAGGGGTGCAGGGGAGATGGGGAGACTTCCAGTCGCGCCTTCATAGATGGTCAGGCGCCCCCAGTTCTGCAAACTATGAAGATTTCCAAACATGTACATACATACATACATACGTGATCAGTTGTGTCTGCCTGAAGGTTATCACCTCGCTCTTACCTACTTTACACATTAGGATTTTGGTTACTGAAACAGTCCTGCCCTTTGCCCCAGCGATCTGACCAGAGGAGCCTCTCCAGACAAGGGCACATTGTGACGGTCTGTCCTGTGTGACCGGCTGCTGTTTCTCCTGAGATCAAGCTGGATGCAAAGGACAGATCGCCAAGACCCTGTCGCACAGTGAAGCCTTCTCCTCCACGGCATTCATCACAAGGGAGAGCACGCTGGTGGATGTTGCTCCATTACTTAGCCCTTCGTGAGGAGGTAAATGCTTGGGATCTGGACCCGGAAGACCATCCCGATTACTCACAGGCAGCATGACGGTCCGGGACCATGAGCCAGTTTGTCCCATGCACCCACGCCACTTGGTAGCAAAAGCTGCTCTGCCCGTGCCTCCAGCCTGGGCGTCTTGGATGCTCAGATGAGACTCCTTTTCTCTCTTAGGGTCAATGCCCTGGAGCAAGACACAGCGAGACGAAGTGCATTGCACTGGGCCTGAGCATCCTTCCTCTCCGGGGCTGAGGCTGCTATCTGAATCACGAGTGATTCCGAGACGCGGCTCCGGAGAGCAGAGCCTGGTCTCAGGGGGCAGCCAGACACGTGGGGCCATGCCATCCAAAGAGGCAGAGGGGAGGGCCTCAGTCCTGCTGGCACCAACTCCTGATGTCCAGGCTAGACGTTACTGGATGCTGGTTCCCTGAGACCTTCACCCTTACAATCGTCCCGTGTCTTGAGTCCTAAACAGCCTGCACTACAACGCTGACCTCCTTGAGCTGCAGTCCCGCCCCATCAGAGAGGATCAGTTTGAGAAGTGCATGGGATAATACAGCCCTGGCGGTGTCTGAACACGGCCGGATCTTGGCAGCCGTCCTGCCTTCCTCTCATCCACACCTCAAGTCAGGGGTCAGCACACTTTTCTCTGTTAAGGGCAGACAGTAGATATTTGGGTCTTTATGGACCCTATAGTTTCCGTCACGATTATTCCACTCTGCCACTGCAGCGTGACTGCAGCCATAGACAATTTGTAAACAAATAGGCATGGCTGCATTCCAATAAAACTTTATTTATAAAAACAAGGGATGGGCCAGGTTTGTCCCATGGGCTGTCATTTGCTGAGCTTAAATTATTTCTCCACCTCTCCCTGAACTGGATATTTTTTCCCTTCGTCTTCTAACCATGGAGACACACCTCTCCATGTATCTAAATACACCTCCTAGTGGGAACACTGATCTGTGGTGCATGTAAGACTGCCAGATGATGCACAGGATGCCCAGATAAAACTGAATTTCAGAGAAGCAACCACTGGTTTGTTTCAGTTTGTATCCCACATATTGCACGGGATATACCTACACTAAGAAAAACTTGTTTATCTGAATTCAAATTTAACTAGACATCCTCTATTTTCGTTGCTCCATCTACCAATCCAGGTGCATGAAACTTTGGCTTGGGAAGCAGCATGTAACCAGTGTAAAGCATAGATGCAGAAATCTTTCTCCTGATAACCCTGGACTAGTTCTGTCCCGCAGAGCCGCATCATAGATTTAGCAAGACTAAAAAGTGGAAAGGAAGAAGCATCCACGTGGGAGAGCAGAGCTGGGACTGGAGCAGCAACTTCTGATGTCGCAGGTTCTAATCTCAAGGATGCAACTGACCCCTTGTCATAACAACTTCACCCCTTGCTTTTTGTAAGAAAAAAATAAAATGTTTTCATGAACAGTCTCATCCTTTATCCCATTCTTCCCCGTAGTGTTCAATTTAACTATGGAAATGTGCTGAGTTAGTGGATGAAAACGTACTGGTTAAAATCTAATACATTATATTAATAAGTAGATTGAATTAATAAGTAGATTGAATGGGCAATGATACATTCCTAAGTGTAAAAAGTACCTTCTTGACTGTCAGGACGACCTTGTCAGGAAGATATTATTTTATTATTATTATTATTATTAATTATTATTTTCCAGTTAGGGAAACCGAGGCACTGAGAAATTAGCGATCCTGACCAGGCGGACCGAGTCAGTGGAGGAGGCCCACGGAATCTGACACCTGAGCCCACTGAAGCCATGCTCCACCCCCTCAAAAGGTCACGTAAACATGTTTCTAGTTTTAAGCATCCTCTTCCTAATGGTCTGTTTTAACCACGGCATTTGTTTCTTTCTGATTATTATAGAAAATTTTTAATGTAAAATAAAGGGAAAAAATACCAACAAAATATAATAACTTTTAACTCTGTGGTTTATTACTTTATTGCTTTCTAGACTGGTTTCTGTGTACAGGTGTGTGTGTGTGTGTGCGTGCGTGTGTGTGTGTGTGTGTACCTTAAATATGTACTTTTTTTTTAATAAACTTATTTATTTTATTTATTTATTTTTGGCTGCCCTGGGTCTTTGTTACTGCACGTGGGCTTTCTCTAGTTGCGGCGGGCGGGGGCTACTCTTCATTGTGGTGCGGGGGCTTCTCACTGCGGTGGCTTCTCTTGTTGCGGAGCACAGGCTCTAGGTGTGCGGGCTTCAGTAGTTGTGGCACGTGGGCTCAGTAGTTGTGGCACGTGGGCTCAGTAGTTGTGGCGCACGGGCTTAGTTGCTCTGCAGCATGTGGGATCTTCCCAGACCAGGGCTCGAACCCGTGTCCCCTGCATTGGCAGGCGGATTCTTAACCACTGCGCCACCAAGGAAGCCCTAAATATGTACATTTTACAAAATGGAGACATCTCCCTCGACCCTGCTGTCCTTCAGGTCCAGCACACAGTGACTACACACTTGCACAAGGTGAAGACCTCGAGCTCAGGGAAGGTCTGGAAACCCTACCAGCATCGGGGCAGGATTTACACGCACTTCAGGGTAAGCGCAGGGGAGACGCATCCGCCCACCCCACTGTCTGGAATCCCACCGGCTCCAGAACCTGTGGTGCCAGCAGGTCTGGGAAGAGCAGGACGCAGGGCTCCCGGGGTCTGCTAAGGTCGTCCAGGTGCAAGCCCCTCTCCCATTCCCCACCAGGTCCTTCACGTTCGGCAGAGACCGTGCTGTCCCGGCTCCCGCATCCTGCATCCCGCATCCCGCATCCCGCCACATCCCCACCCAACTGGCCCCTCCTCTCCGGACCCGTTTCCTCCCCATCCCCAGGGTTCTGTTTCCTTCAGCTCTGAGGCTTTCTCTAACCTCAACAAGGGGAAGCAGGTGCCACCTTTAGCTCCGCCCCCCAACACCTGCCCCGGGACACAGGCTGGGGGGGGCCAAGCCCGCTGCCCACTCGGCCCACTGACCCTCACCTCCTCCTTCTCCAGGGCTAGTGGGACTCACAGAAGTGGCTCCGGAATAAGTAGCTCACAACCGCCTTGTCTTTACCCAAAGGTCTTTCCACCAAAGGTCACAGAAGCTGCCCTTTCATTTGTCCTCAACCCTGTGCTCATGGGCCAAAGGTCACAGCAGAACAACAACAACGTGGGGCGTCGGACAGGAACCAGAGGAGTGCGGATTCCTGGGCCTTTTAGTCCAGAAGTCGCTGCTTGCTGATGTCAAGTTGAAGGTAGATCCCAGAACAAGGAGTGTGGTGGGAAGGGAAGGATGGGAGAGGGGAGGGGAGGGGAAAAGCTGCTTACTGCTACGCGCTTGACTAGACCAACTGACACCAAACAGGACGACGGTAAGGACGGCGCGGATGTTGTGGGCTGGGCTCCTTCATCCCTTCATTCGCTGGCTCTCACAGCTGCTCAGCTGTCACTCACTCATCCCAATGTGTTTAGGGCTTTGAGTGGAGCTGCGGGGGAGGGGAGCAGGCCTGCTCTCAGGGGGTCTGGGGACCCTGGGCAGGTGGGTGCCAGCAGAGAGAGGGGGCCCAAGAGACCACTCCCCACCCCAGAGACCCCACGTCTGGAACCAGGTTGCTGAACTTGAATCCCACCCTGAGACTTGTCAGTGGGGAAACTAGAACAAGTTCCTTACATCCTCAAGCCCCCGGCATCTACACATGGAAATGGGGGTTCTAAGCTAATGTAATTTAAAGCCCTGTTAGTTTCCTTCTCTGTGTCCTGTCTCCCCAAAGCTTCAGCTACTCTCTCTATTTATAATCCAGTTTTTTTCTGTGTTGATGACTTCCTTTTGCTAGTTCAGGGATGTGAAAACACTTCCCTTCTGCTGAACCCGGGGCACATGGCCGACAGCAGTCAGGTCCTTCCAGGACAGAAAACCAAAGTCCAGCAGCCTTGCTTCTGTCCCACCATCACTTCCGTGGACACCCAATTCTGGGGACCCACAGGGTGACAGGGACAGTTGCCAGATCTCCTGAAGACAAGCCATCCTAGGGAAGCCCTCTCCTAACATCAGGTCAGAAATCGGGGGCCAAATGCCCGTGCCATTTAGACACACCCCTCCTTGCCCGGCATGGAGCTGCAGTGTTCTTGGGGGTCCCCAGGACCCTCCACCTGAGTGGAGAGAAAACACCTTTCCCAGCAGACGTCTTCCTGAGCTGCCCCCGCTGACACTGAACCCAGAGGTGCCTTCCTCATGCTGTTCGTTTCCTCTTGAATGCTATGTTTATTGAAAGCAGCATTTATTTTCCTGATGGGATCCTGAAAGGCGGAGGGAACCGTGGACACGAAGAAATATGTCTAGTGAGGAAGTTGCGGGGCTGCCCAGTGTGCTGACTATACAATCAACCTCTGTATCATTTATCCCGTAGACGGAGTCTGGAACAAATTGCAATATTTAATGCGCAATTATGGTTTTCAATAAATTGTTCCCAGATGGCTCGGGGAAACAGCATTAAGCAGAAAACAAGGAATGATCAGATTTTAATGAACGTGCGTCCTTTTGCCTTTTTCCTTCTTAAACCCTAGTCGAATCTGTGGTTCGGCCGTGTTATCAGCAGCAGGGATGTGTGTGCATATGTGTGCGTGTGCGTGCATAAGGCATTAGACACACCTGCATATTTAATGTATACATAATATATACATAAATGCCTATGTAATGAGCATACATGGATAGAACGGTAGTTCATTTGTTCAGCGTCGTTTGTGTACCAGGCACTGTGCTCGACGACGTATATCATTATATTCCTCACAATTCTGCCAGAAAGATGCTATTATTTCCATTTGAGAGATGAGAATGGTAAGGCTATGAGAAATTAAGTAACTTGTCCAAAGTCACCCAGAAACATTAGTGACGGAGATAGTAAGTGGACACCCCTGCATGTGCCCACAGACACATTGCCTGTGCATATAACACATGGTCAGTATATCAGACAGACAGACACAGTGTTGACAGATGGAAGTAAATGCACCATCAGAGAGAAGGCACCAGCCGGGGTCTTGGCTCCCCAGGCTGTGCACACCCGGGCCTCTGACTCTGTTGCTGGGAAGCTCCTGCCCCCTGGCCTCTGCATGGCTGGTCCTCTCATCACTGGTCAAGCTTAAATGTCACATCCTAAGAGATGCCTCTCTGAGCCCCAGTCTAATCCCCCCAACTTCTCTATCACATCACACTTTTCTTTATCCTTCATCACCGCTGTATGTCTATTTGACAATTGTCTGACCCACCCTACAACACACAGGAGGTCAGGGCCTTATTTGTCTCATTTACAGTTAAACCCATGAAGCCTAAATATTTATTCAATAAATTAACGGGGGCCAGGTTGGTCTCTCCCATGCTACCTACTCTGTTTGAGGCTTTGAGGTATAACCTACAGGCACCCCTCCCCATGGTCCTTGGGCCCCTGTAGTTGAGGCAGCGCTAATTCAGGCCATGTGCCCCCCTACGTGGATCTTGGGTTCAGCATTTGGGGCACTCTGTGTTTTTCTCCTTCAGTAAATGGGCACAGTGAGATGTTGGCAGTGAAGACCTGTGCCCAGAGTGAGGGAAATCCTGCTTCTAATCATTTCATATCGAATCAGATGGAGGGGCTGCTCCCATGCAGACACATGTCCCCGAGAGCGAGAGTGGTGCCTGAGTCCTCGTGTCTGCCTTGCACAAGTGTTGGTGATTAAGTACCACAGACATTCGGGCAACACATGCCCAGCAGCCTGGATGGGGCAGTTCACGTTTCCCAAAACACTGAGCTCACGTTGGTGCCTGTGGGCATTCCGAGGATGGATCTTCTACCAGTGATGTTCATGTAACGTCTCTGGGTGTCGTGCACTAACTGTGCTGAATCCCTGCTGTATCCCAGGGTGTCTCCCAGCACCTGGAGGACAGGTACACGTGTGGCGACTTGCTTCCTATGGCAGCGGGTGGGGCGGAAAGAGCAGACTTTGGGCACCTGGTGAAACTGGGTGTATCTTGACTTTGCCTCTCGAGGGGGTGTGACTCCAGACACTTTCCTCGCCTTCTCAGAGCCAGAACTCCCCCCTCTGCTAAGCGGGTGATGTAATTACTCCCTCCTAGAGGCACGGTGAGGACCACAGGGGGAAGTGTGTGAAGATCACGCCACGCGGGGCCTAGGGTCCGAGACACACCCACCCAATGCACATCCTCCCCTGGGGTAAACCACCTTTGGAAAAGCCAGGTAGAAGCAGCAACAAGTAGCAACCGGGTACTCTGGCTCCCCTGGTCTTCCAGGTAAGCAGCTTGTGATCCATCAGAGAGAAGGGGCCCAGCTCCCGGGCCAGGTGACAGCCAGTGACCACTCCTTCCCCGCGAGCCTCCAGCAGAGAGAACCGCCTCACGTAGCCGAGCCCCCGCGCCCAGGGAAGCAGCAGCGGGAACCTGGCTGCTTTGCAACCTCAGGGGTCTCCAGCCTGTCCCTCAAGCAAACACAACAAGTGCATTTGCCTTCCGCGCTGACGTCCACCAAGGTCCCGGCTGCGTGGTCGGCCTCTGCCTCGCCTCTGCAGCCTGTACCCTGGGTTTTGTGGGCATCCAGGCCGGATGATATGACTCGATGGTTTCACGCACGCTCACCTGGCAGGGATCGGGAACCTAGGGCCGGTCAGCTGCTTCCCAGGACTCAGCTGTGAGCCCCCAGATTCTAGGGCCGTGAAGTATCCAAAGGGAGAAGGGAAAGGGCTCATTAAAGCCACTGTTTAGAGAAGCAGACAATAGCAGAAATAACGATTGTTTATTGTTGCTAATAAACAGGCATCCATAGTTATCAATCAGCTCTTACTCCACGCTGGTATGTTCACAGTCTTTCTTAATTCTTGTAAGAGCCTTTGAGGGAGGTACTGTCGTGGTTATTCCCACTTTACAGTTGATGAAACTAAGGTCAAAAATATCATATGACCCACACAATGTTGCCTAGTTAGCAGGCAGTAGACATGTTAGGTTTGAACCCGGGACCTTTGTCACTCAAATTCTGATTCTCCACCAACAGAAGCCACGTCTCACGGGACTTTGCTGCGAATGCAGTGTTGGCCCTCACCCAGGCCCGCTGAATCGGAGTCTGTCCTTTAATAAGACCCTCAGGCTGAAGGCGGAGGAGGCGCCCCAGGAGCTCCACTCTCGGCCACCCCACCCTGGGCTCCCTCTTACACACGGGCATCCACGTGCCAATGCCCTGCTTTATGCCCTGGTTTATTTCCCCTCAATACACGGGCATGGGGTACCACCACGGGTAAGATGCTCCACTAGGTCCCGGGAATACAAATAATATGAAAACAACCGTGGGCCTAGAATCCATTTCACTCAAAGTGGGGCAACAATAAAAACCTTCTCAGCTATGAAAAAGTAATTACCTAATGAGAAAGCACAATGATATTCTATTTAGAGACACTTTTATCTAACTTAGTTTAAAGTCCAAGAAAAATGTCACAGCTTGATTGATTGTAGATCTATAGCAGCACTATTCACAGATTTTGGGGTTTTTTTTAAACATCTTTATTGGAGTATAATCGCTCTACAATGGTGTGTTAGTTTCTGCTTTATAGCAAAGTGAATCAGCTATACATATGCGTATACCCCCATATCTCCTTCCTCTTGCGTCTCCCTCCTACCCTCCCTATCCCACCCCTCTAGGTGGTCACAGAGCACCGAGCTGATGATCCCCCTGTGCCATGTGGCTGCTTCCCACTAGCTATGTATTTTACATTTGATAGTGTATATATGTCTATGCCACTCTTTCACTTTGTCCCAGCTTACCTTTCCCCCTCCCCGTGTCCTCAAGTCCATTCTCCAGTAGGTCTGCATCTTTACTCCCATCCCGCCCCTAGGTTCTTCATGACCTTTTTTTTTTTTTTTACATTCCATATACATGTGTTTTTCTCTTTCTGACTTACTTCACTCTGTATGACAGTCTCTAGGTCCATCCACCTCACTACAAGTAATTCAATTTCGTTTCTTTTTATGGCCGAGTAACATTCCATGGTCTATATGTGCCACATCTTCTTTATCCATTCATCTGTCAATATAGGCTTCATGTGAGTGCTGAAAAAATGATGGAAGTTTGTCCAAAAAGAAACACAAAACACCAGGGTAGCCATCTTGAAGCCATGTCCAGCAGGCAAATCTATAACAGTTTGAGCCAAAAAATAAATAATGATGTCAATGAATTATAACCCCCAGAATAAAGCAAATACGTCAGTTCATACTGATATAAAGAAGCAATTGGGATGGAGCAGGAAATCAAGGAGAGGGATTCTGGGCAGTGAAAGAGGCTCAGATGCAGGGGCCAGTTTGTAGAATCTCCCCAGTTTACTTAAAACAATGGTTCTCAAACTGTGGTCTGTGGAACCCTTGAAGTCGCTGAGACCCTTTCGAGGGACCCATGAGGTCAAAACTATTTTCATAACGTTACCAAGAATTTGTTTACCTCTTTCACTCTGTTGACATTTGCACTGAGGGAAAACTTAGCTGGGATAGAGGCTATTAAACCCAACAGCAGTAGTAGTTGTTGTATTCTTCACTACCTTTTGGTTGCAGAATATTGGAAAATATCCTGGTTGGAGTATCAAAAATTATTAGGTTTATTAAATCACCATTCTTGAGCCCACATTTTAGAATATCTTATAGGATAAAAAGGGAAGTAGACACAGAGTACTTCCATTACATTCCAAAGTACTCTGTCCCAAGGAAAATAATTTTTGTGAGCCAATCTAGCCTCTTTTTTGTGGGATTCAATTTTTACTTTAGAATGAATGACAGAGACACTATGATTAGTTAGACTTAGCTGTTTGGCATACACTTTCTCAAAAATGAATGTGAGTCGCTCCCTTTTGGAAAACCAACAGACAGTATCTATTGCCAATGATACAATGTAAGCTCTCAAGAGAAAATTAATCTTAATAGCTTCCCAGTACTGACAAACTTTTCTAGTGGGATCTGTGGTAATGCTAACAAACATTACTATTTGATCATCTTAATTAAATATGTCAGCACTTTAAGATCTGTGTAACTAGGTGAAATAACGCATTACTTTGAAAAATCATGCATTAGTACAAGATTCATCCAATGCACAAGATAGGCCTATGGATTCTAAAGCAACAGATCTGAAAATATTTAATGGTAAAGTTTTAGTTTCCACATGGAAAATAACTTTTAAGAAATGACCCCTTGTGTGGTTTTAGTGTAGTATCAAAGATGAATAACCATAATTATCTGAAAACGTTATTTGAAAAAGAAGAACTCATTGAATAAGTAATTAAGTAGGAGAAGGAACAGCTCTTCCCTACAGTAGGGTTCCAATTAACAAATGTAGAAGGAATCACCATTTGCAACACCACAGCGATATTCGTTCTACACACGAATCACTGGTGGGCGCTAACATTCGTGGGCAAAAGGATAACGAGAAACGGGATTTTGAATAGTCTTGAATTGTCTCCCCACAAGACACCTATGAACCATAAAGAAAATAATGATAACTTAACAGGAGAGAAAGCCGGAGGCACCCCCTTAACCCAGTGGTCCAGATTAACCGCACCAGTCATGGGGCTCATCCTCGTCACATACCCCGCCATGATTTACTGAGAAGGACACAACGGCACTTTCATGGTATTCTTGCCAAAATGCATAATCTCAATCTGATCATGAGGAAACCTAGACAAACCCAAACTGAAGGACGCTCTACAAGAAACAAACAACAGCAACAACGACAAAGATAAGCCAATACGTTTAAAAAGAGGTCAAAAAAGACAAAGAAACATAAAAAGAAATATTCCAGATTAGAGGTGACCAAGAAACATGGCGACTAAATCCTGGGCCAGAAAGAGGATATAAGGGGACCATCAGGAAAATTTTAATAAGGTTTGTGTATTAGTTCAGAGGGTTGTATCCACAGCAAGTTCCTGGTTTTGATCACTGTAGTGTGATTATGTAAGGCCTGGCCATTTGGGGAAGTTGGGGGGCAGGGTACTCAGGAACTCTGTGTACTCCTTCTACAATTTTGTTGTTTTAAAATTTTTTAAAAAGAAAAAACTTTTAAATGTGTTTTATGTGAACAGACTCAGGAGTAGCTCTTCAGAGTCTTGTGTCATGGTATCTGGGGGGACGTCAGGAAGAAATGCAGAACGGTTCCGTGAGCTTTTATGGAATTGTTGGAAATTAATTTGAATTATGCCATTAAACAGATGTGCTCCATGGGGCATGGACAACTTTTTATTTCTTAAACATCTAACCTGCTGCTGCATCAGATGGCATCAAATTAATTACGCAGAGTTATCAACGGACGTGACATAACCAGCCATGGCACAGCCATACATCATTACGAGTCACAGCAGAGGCACTGCCAGGCCCGGAGGGGGCTTTCTGCCATCCTGGGATCAGATCCAATTTGACAGGGCGTCTGATGACTCTTCACGCACTCTTGTGCGTCTGAAAACTTAAATGTGAGCTCAAAGTAAGAACACTCAAACAGAAGAGACGTGTCTAAAACCAGCAGAACCGGTTCACTGGTAACAGGTCATTACTCACATTCGAAAATGCAAGGTATATACACGGTATGCTTTATACATACATTTTATACATTTAAATATCGTACCGTATAGAGGACTATTATATATGTGTTTGAATATTTTATGCAGCATATAAAAGATTAAGACTTGTGTATATGAGTGAGAGAACAAGCAGTCAGCTGGATGGATGAATGGATAGATGATAGAAAGATAGGTAGATGGATGGATAGATAGATAGATTCACATACACACCTGGAAAATATAAAAGGAGAAAGGTATCTTATATTTTTTAAAAAGTAAAATAACAATTAAATTTGTTCTCTTATCTAATTTGTTATATCAGAGTGACAGTTACTCTCTTTCAAAGAGCAGTGCTTTTTTGAGGATCTACAAAGCACCATGAGTCCTACCCTGAATTTTATTCCATAGAGAAAGCCTAACACACAATCAAATCAGAGCCAATCTTTCTTAAGAGGAATGTTCGGCTTCTTCAATTAAATAATAGAAGGATTAGATGCATCCCTCAACAAACATTCGTTGGATGATTAATAAAAATCACGCATAGCTTTATATTTAGAATGAGGGTTAATACAGAAGAAACCAACATAAAATGTAATCTATTAAAGATACAGAACCTTCCACCCAAAGCAAAACTTCAGTTCTAACAAACACCAAAAAATGGGCTGAATGTTCCCAGATCAGATTTCTATTTGCATCCTTCCAACCATCCTTCTACCCTTCCATCATCTGCCCCTCCATCCATCCATCCATCATCCATTCACCCATTCATTCTTTCAGCGAAAGCTTAGAGACCCTAGCCTAAGGGCTGCCTCTGCTAAGACAAACGCAACATGAACCTTTTCCAAAGAACCCACTAACTTTTGGGAAGACAAATACGTGCATCCACAAACCCTGGCCATCAGGACTGCAGGTCCTATTGTAAGGCAGCCGACCAAGCTAGACACAGGCCTGTTAGCTCAGAGGTCTGCACGGCTGCTTGGGGCTCCTCGAGGCGGCAGCATCTCGGCACTCATTCACTCATTCAAGCCACAGCTATTTTTTAGGTTCCTATCGTGATGATGTGTCTGGCAGGGTTCTGCAAACATCCCCCAGTTCTGTAGGAGAGACAGCAGCTGTAATTGCAGGGGTGCCACAGGGGCACACAGGAGACCACTCGCCCTGGTGGGCAGGTCCCTCAGGAAGGGATGGGCTGTCTCACCCAGAAGATGAGTAAAATGCATGCAGGCAGTGTTCCAGCCATCGGGAACAGCAAGTGAGAGGGTAACAGGTGAGGGAAAGAGGGCCTGAAGGAGCTGGTTTGGCTATGGCAGGGGCAGGGCCAGGAGAAGGACACTGCCTGAGCGGTCAGGTAGGGTCCGTGTCCTAGGCCCTGGAGGGCACACTGAGTCTACCCTGAGGGTCTCAGCAAAGAACGCCTGTGACTTGATCTCAAACCTGAGTGTAGAGCCCGCCTCTGAGAATTGTCAAAGGCTGTGAGCCAGACAGTGAGAACCAAATCCCTGCCCAGACGGCCCTTCCCTCCCATGGGGAGGTCCTATCACCCACCCAGGCCGCAGGAGCGCAGGCCGACCCTGACACTTCCTCTCTCTGGCTCAGGACGCCTGAGGCTGGAAGCTGGAGAGAGGGAAGAAGTTCTCAGTTGGATTTATTTCAAAGTTTTGACTTGACACCTCATGGGATCTTTTTAAGTGATCAAAATGAGTCTGTATCGGAAGGGTAAGTGACTGGACAACTCTTGTTTTTTTTCTTGGCCTCACCACACAGCTTGGGATTGAACCCAGACCCTCAGCAGTGAAAGCTAGAAGTCCTAACCATTGGACCACCAGGGAATTCCCCCTGGACCATTTTAATACCTGGGATTGACCTATGTATGGAAAAAAAACTGTGGACTTCCCCCAGAATTCACTGAGGAACAAATCTTCAGAGCACGTGTAGGAGGGATCTACTGGGGGGACATGTGGTGAGGTGTTTTCTTCCTGCTTCTCTTCTGCTGACTCCCCCTTGGGCAGTGAGAGACCTTCCTTTCCAGAGGACCTGCCCAGCTTCAGTGAGGACAGTTGACCAGCCCAGGGAGGTGGCGCCAGGAATGAGGTAGGCCTGGAGCCTGAGGCAAGAGGATGGGACACAGCAGAACTTGGCGGCTGGCTGAGCATGGGAGGAGCGGGGCTGGCGGGGGAGAGAAGGAGCCTCGCAACCTCCCTCCGCGGTGTTCAGGCTCCACCATGCATCCAGATCACCTGGGGAGGGGAGCAGGCACCCCAGGGTGTCTGCATCAGCAAGTCCAGCATGGCCTGAGAATCTGCATTGGCAACAAGTTCCCAAACGTTGCTGATGCTGCAGTTCCTCTTTGAGACTGATGGATGAGTCTTCCCTGTAATAATTGTGGACATCCTGAGAACTTACCTGCTTCCCTAAAGCAAACTGTAGAGGGCGGACGGCAAGTTTCACTATCGAACACCAGCACCCACTGGGTCTGAGAGTCAGGCTTGCCCAGGGCCAGTGTGGGAAAGTTCTGGCCTGGAGACCTCTTCTGCCCATGAGATAGTGAGCTCATATCGCCCAGCAGCCCTGGGACACTCAGGGTCCCAGGCTGCTCTCAGGGGGCTTACGGTCTGTGCACCAGCCCTTGCTCCAAGAACCCTCGGTTCCAAGCTTGGATCAGGACTGCGGTGCCTCTCCCGTGAGGGCCCCTCACCTGCTGGCCAGGTTCCCCACGTTACCAGACCCGATGGCGCCGCCATGCCTGTTCTCCAGTGGAAGCGGGGCTTCCCAGTGATTTCCAGGTCACGGGGCTTATCTAAAATGCCCCTAATGCGTCAGTCCTGCAAACCTGGGGCGGGGACAGGGGACCTGGGTGCCCTCCTGCAGCCCTCGGCCCCCAGCCACCCTGAAGGCTGGAAGGAATCAGACACACCTGTGAATTGTGATGAGGGACCCACTGTTTGGGAAACACTGCACCTGTCTCCCACCCACCAACTTGTCGTGTTTACCTTCGCTGGGTTGGTGCTGTACCCGCTCTGTGGGATAAACCACCCCCTTCAGGCTGCGGGGAAGAAACGGCACATTAAATCTCTTTGTTGGGTGGGATAAAGTGTCCTGTTTGGCATCTGAGCGGAAACTGGACCCCTCCCCCATGACATGGCACCTAGACTCTCCCTGGGTTTCAGTAGAAAATATTCCTCATGGGAGCAGGGGCTAATGAGCTATGCTGCTTCATCTTCTCATGTCCTTGGGGTCCCTCCCTAGCCTATCTTGGCGGTAGATACCTTGGGGGGGGTGCCAGCTCTCAGAATCCCCTACTTCAGAGTCACCCCTCGTCCAAGTGCATCGGGGCAGCAGCCAACCACACAGGAGGAGCACTGTACTCTGCGGGCCAGAGAAGCCGAGAGAGCCTCCGAGGGGCTGGGGAGGGAAGACAGACAGACGGACAGGCAGAGAGACAGACACGGACAGGGGCAGACAGACACAGAGACAGGAACAGAGAGAGACAGATAGACAGGGAGAGACACACAGAGACAGACACAGACAGGGATAGACAGACAGAGACAGACAGAGACGAGAGCAGAGAGAGACAGACAGACAGGTAGAGACACACAGAGACAGACACGGACAGAGATAGACAGACAGACACAGAGGCAGACAGAAGAGACAGCAAGGAGAGTCTTCCTGTTCTTGGTTCTCACCCCCCCGCAAGACCTGGATGCATCCTACCCTTGGGATCCGTGGGACATCCCTATATCCTGATAAAAATGTATCTTTTTTTCAGCCGGCTCAAGTTGGCTTTTTCTCGCGGCCCAGGAGTCTGACTAGCACAGGTCGCCAGTGGCCTTGCCCCTCACACAGCTCCCCGCTTCATCCTCAGTGTCCCTGGTACCAGCCAGGGGTCTGACTTTGACCCTGACTTGCCCCCACCGCCCTGGGCCAAAGGCCTGACCTCTGGTTCCAGACTCAGGCCAACCAGGTCTCCTTCTCACGGCCCCTCTTCACCTGTGGGTTGTAAATCTGGGCCTGATGACCTTGACTCTGACCTGCCCCTGACCCACTGAGAAGACCCTTCCTTGTCAAGTAAGACATTGCCTCCCACTTTAAGCCCAAACTTTAAGTTTGCCAGGAACTGGGGCAGAGAAGGGCCGGGTGAAATGCATAGTCCCTTTTGGGAAACATGGGTTTTTGCTTATTAATGCCAACAACCGAGGCCGTTCTAATTAAACCTTTACCTCCAGGAATATTTGTACAAGTCCCGCTTCACAGCTGAGAAACACCAGACGCAGAGAGGGACCCGGCACATGCAGCTCCCCACTGCCTGCAACCCGGTCCAGAGGTTTTGAGAATCAACAGGGCTGGTCTGGTGAACCCCAGCCAAAGGGATCTCAGCTACACACGCCCCTGTCAAATGCTGGTGGTCCAAGAACCTCAGCAGGAAAGAAACAAGATCGTGGAGAAGCCCAGAAGTGTGTTAAGTCACCACAGTGCTCTGGTCAGTGAAACAGAGAAGCTCCAACTGCTGGCCTTGGGCGGCCTGCATTCTCCAAATACCGGGGTTCCACGCCCCACGTTTCACATCCGCCCGGGGTGAGAAAATCTGTGCCCTCGTGTTCCTTAGGCTTCCTGTGTGTGCAGAGAACACCTGGGAGCGTGTGGAAAATGCTGATTCCGGGGACACCCCCTGCCCCACGTGACCAGGATGCCAGCATCCAGTACAGTAGTCCTGAATCAGATGAGTATACGGCCGTGGTCCTCGGGCTCGACTTGGAGAAACCTTGCGGGATCAATGTAGACTCTAAAGTAAACGCAGTATTTCCAGGGTTCAGGGGACGCCTGGCGGGGATCCTGCTTCGTTAGGTCGTAGAGCCCTCCGTGCCGCCAATCTGCAGAAAGTTCTCGGAGTCCCAGCCCGTTGGTGGCAACCTTTCTATTTTCCAGGGAAGGTACAGAGTTTTTCCTTTTTTTTTTTTTTTTCGTAGTTTTTTGATGGTGTAAGGGGAGGGAGGGGTTAAAGGCTCACGGAGTCCCATCCCACCTCACAGCAGAAGCCCAGGCCCAGGTTCTGAAGCCCTAATTAAAGCCTGTCAGGGTCAGCCGAATTTGGAGCCTGCAGTCCTCTTCTCTAATAAGACAGCACAGCTCACCTGATGATAAGTGATTTTATGCGCATCCTCAAATCACACGGAGAAAATGCAGGAGGGCCTTTAACGTGCTGCCTGCAGAGGAAGCCACATCCTGCAGGGAGTCTGGGCTTTCTGGGTTTCAATCCATTTCCAATTATCCTAAAAAATTACAAGACTAAGGGCCTCAAATGAACCACTCCTTCCTCCATATGAATTTTGGTCCATCCCTGGCTCCTTGTTTCCGGCCCTTGTTCTCTCCGGGCACAGGCAGAAGAGCAGCTCTCAGAGACCCACTCAGCACTCAGCGAAGCACACGCCTAGGTTCACGGAGCACCAGGAACATTCATTTACCGTATTTTCTGTAGCAGAACCGAATTCTGCCTGCTCGAATGAAAAATCTGTTTTACCCGGCCTAAGCGGCGCCACTCAGCCGGGCAGGTTCTGTGGTTCAGTCTTTACCTGTAAAATCAGCATAGAGATAGTCCTACCATGTAAAATCCTGGTGAGGATTAAAGACAGTATTCACCCGAGCACATTGCACGGCACCTGGCATCTTGGAAGTCTGCCATGATTATGAGCTATGGTCGTTTTCATGCCCTTGGTGAGACTTGGGATTTAGCAGGTGCTTGACCTAGGTTCCCCATCTCCCCTATTTCCCTCCAGAAGCAGAGATCTGATAAAAGTGCTCTTGGGCAGCAAGCTTTTCAGGGAGATGATGGGAAGGAACTGGAGCAAAGGACCAGGGAGAGGGTGAGGAACGGAAGGAAAGTCAGCATAAAGGGTGTGTTACTGAGATATCCACTCAGAAAGGAGAACGAGGCCTTGGTCCTGTGTGGGAGCCTCTGAGAAAAGCGTAGAATGTCTCTTGGAATCATCCCTCCAGAGATTCAGGCCAAGGGTTCCTCCATGGGCTCCTTCCCCCACGGCTGGATTGCTGTCCCGGGAACACCAACTCCCCACACTCTGCATTACTAGCCTGACAATCAGGCTTTTGGCAGAAGCCAGGGCTGGAGTCACGGTGGGGCGGGGAGCGGGGGTTAGGAGCGGTTCTGATATCATGGTGGTGCTGAGAATGAAAAGAGTCAGTGGTGGATGCTCTGAGCCACAGTGCTAAAGATGTAGCCAAGGGGAAAAGCCAAATACCGGCAGTCCAGGGCATTCACAAGATAAGGATGCTGACAGCAGTTGCTAGGGCATCCCAAGTGAATGATCAGGCTGCTTCCTTTCCCAGGCTGGTACTCACGGCCTGACATCCAAAAAGCACCAGCATCTCACACCTGGTATGAGACCTTGAGAGATCTGAATAAGTCCTGGGTGGTGACTTGCTGCTTGGCTCTAATATTATGACCTTAAGCATTGTCAACTGTGAGAAATCTATGGTACTTGAGTAACAGAACGAACACCTTAGGGAACGAGAAGGGTGTGAACAGCTCATTACATTCCATGGTCCTCCCTCCTCGCATCACTAAACACGCATCCTGACAAGTCCTTACAGTTACAAGGTGAAAATTCAATCAAAGCCACACTTTCAGAAGTTCCATATCACAGCCATGATTAGCTAATAAAATCCCAGTGGCCTGATGATATGCGTTTTCTAGGTTGTAATTTCCATTTTTACTGCAATCCATCTTTGTCTGAGTCCAGATCCATTTCTTTCCAGCTCTGGGCACTGGTTAATTTGAATAAATGAGACAAGCACTGTGGACAGGTGAATATCCATCATATTTCCCGCCTCTCCTGGGGGACCAGTGTGATGCCACCATACCCTCCAGCAGGTGGCCCTTGCCCACACCCACTGCTGTGCTGGCATCAAAGGAGCACAGACGTGGGTAGCCCGAGACAGCAAATTACCCTGAAATTAAGGGTTGGGTCTGGCCTCCGCGGCGCCTGATTCCCTCGAAGTTTCTGTGACGGATTAAGTGTTTACGGCTTCCCACTGCCGTCGTCACCTCTTCTTCCTCGGGCCTGTTGTTAAGCTGTCATAGTAAACAATGGTACCGACTTGGGTTGCTCTCAATATCCATCAGACTCAGGGAAGCAAACGGCTATTGTCACTCTTGGCTAAACTCCCATCCGACGGCAATGCTATTTTTTTTTTCTCTCTCTCTGTGGTCCTCATCTGGCTGAAAACAACTTTCCAAAAAGTAATTAACTTTCCTTTCAAAATGAAGTAAACCAATTTCCCCTCCCATCTTCTTTCTAAAGATACTTCAATCTGGAATATCCAGTGCTTTCAAGAATTGATGTCACATGACAGAATCTTGTCTAGAAGACTTCGTGATTTAAGAACTCAGGACTTCAACCCAGATCCAATCCTGTAACCCCAGGGATTCACTCAGAGAAGACTTTCAGATCTCTGGACCATGGTCATCATTTTAACTTGAGTGTCTACTTTGCTCTCTCCTTCAGGCTCTGACTTCCTCAGAAGTCTTCCTTCCTTTGCCTTTGCGTGGTCCCAGCCACAAACCACAACCCCCCATAAATGCACAGATGAGCTTCTGCGGAAATACTTGCAAGGGATTGCTGTCAGGGGCCACACGGATGAAACAAAAGAGTTGAGGGATCAGAGCAGCCTCTGGTCCACCTCTGCAGCTGCCTGAGCCCTAACCGTGCACTGTTCAGTACAGAAACCACTAGTCACGTGGTTACTGAGCGCCTAAAACGTGGCCGGTGCAAACCGACACACGCTCTCAGTATAAAGTCCACACCAAATTTCAAAGACTTAATATTAAAAAAAAAAAAATTCAAAATATTTCAGTGGTAATTTTTAGATTGAGTCCATGTTGAAATAATAATATTTTGGATATACTGAGTTAAATAAAATACGATATTAAAATTAATTACACCTTTAGAGAAAGGTTTTAAATATAGATTCTATTGGGCTTAAGGTTATGTGTGTGACTCAGGCGGCATTTCTGTTGGGCTGTACCGCTCTGGACCTTTCCTGTCACTGTGCCCATCTCCTGGCCCCAAAAGCCTCTCAGAGTCCAGTAAGAATGGGGCCTGCATGTGTGAGGGCTCCCCGGGGGCAGGAGAGCAGAGGAGAGGGGTCCATGGCGGGCTGACCACGAAGAAGCCACAAGATGGGGTTACCAGCCCAGCCAAACCCACCTAGGTGAGAGCACAGGTCGACCACATCTTTGTGGCAAAGTTGTGTGTGTGTGTGAGTCCATACTCCATGAGTAACACAGACATTCAGGCCGAGTCTCCTTGTGGGAAACCAAGAGCTCTGCCTTGTTCACAGAGCGTCAGAGAAACAGCCCTTTGAGTTTCATTCCTGAGTTCTGCTCTGGGGACCGTATTAGTTGTCTGAGGCTGCTGTAACAAATGACCGCAAATCTGACGGCTTACACCACAGAAGTGTATTCTCTCACAGCTCTGGAGGCCAGGAGTCTGCGATGAAGGTGTGGGCAGGGCCCTGCTGCCTCCAAGAACCCCTCCTTGCCTCTTCCAGCTTCCGGGGGCCCTGGGCCTTCATGGCCTTGTGTAGCATCCCCCAGTCTCTGTCTCTGTCTTCACACGGCCTCATTTTCTCTGCCATGTAGTTCTCCCTCTGCTTCACTCTTAGAAGGACATGTGTCATTGGACTTAAGGCCCAGCTGAATAATCTAGGACCAACTCCTCAAGATCCTCAACTAAATCAGACCTTTTGCATACATGGTAATATTCACAGGTTCCTGGAATCAGGACAAGGACATATCTTCCTGGGGCCACCGTCCAGCCCACTACAGGGGGCGGAAATGAACCACGGGTCAGGCCCCCCGAGGAGCAGGGAATTGCTAAGTTTTATTGCCTGAATTGAGTGGGTATCTGGAAGTCAGATGGCATATGCTCCTCTCACCTACGAGTAGCTTTAAACGCATTTTATATTTTACCAAGCTCTTCTTTTTTCTAAGTAAATATCTAACCATGTCTCATTCTCAGAATTTGGCAATAAACCAAAATCACTGTTACAAGTAGAATTGTGTGCACATTTCCAGTGTATAGATCACTTTTCCAAACCACATCCTTATGAACAAAGCCGGACGTTGTCTCAGGTAGGTGGAGAGCAATTTATTGTTGTTTGGTTGGAGGCCCTTCATCCAAGACTGAGATCAAAGCAATACCTTCAGGGATCAACCCTCAGCCTCGCTTTTCAGACTACAGCCACCGGCCACATGCCCCAGAACGTGCCGAACGCCTGCGAACTCTGTCAGCTCCCAACCTTTCCCCAGATCAGGACCTCTGAGGCTGGGAGTCCCAGGAACTGCCTTTCTAGCAAACTCCCCTGTTATTTTTATTAAGAGAAAGTTTAAGAACTACTGCCTGGCCTTCTCTCAGCCTCCACCCTTGAGGGTCAGCACTGTTTCTACAAGTGGGAAGAAAGCAGAAGGCATCATATCATGAATCAGGCAGCGAGAACCTTTACTGCCTTTGTGTCTTTCTTTTTGCTCGTCTGTCTTTAACACCCATTGTTCACTCATCTCCCTGTTCACCCATCTTTGCCTGAGTCCAGATCCATTTCTTTCCAGCTCTGGGCACTGGTTAATTTGAATAAATGAGACAAGCACTGTGGACAGGTGAATATCCATCCTATTTCCCGGCTCTCCTGGGGGACCGGTGTGATGCGAGCAACCTCCCAAGGCCGAGCCCAGGCATCACGCCCGAGGGTGACAATGTTCTTGGCTTTCATTTGGGGTAAGTGATACTGCTTTCCAGTTTCAAGCAGTGATACCAAGTTCCCTTTATAACAGAAAGTATTACAAAAATAAGTCAATTTAAAGGAAACCATTAAGAAAATAATAATGCAGTCAGCTGAGGAAAGTTGCAATCGATGAAAATACCCATTTATTAGTCAGGGTTCTCCAGAGACACAAAACCTGTATCCTGTGTGTGTATACACACATACACACACACACACACACACACATTCATTACACAACTATTATAAACCAAGAAAAGCAAGCCTAGAGTGACTGTTATGTGAAAAGTGTAATCTTTTAAAATCATAAATCTAATTCTCTCCCTGGTCTGCTCAAAACCTTCACTGTCTCCCGCTTGGAGCTCAGGTAAGGACCAGACTCCCTCGTGCACACTCTGAGGCTCGCCCTTCCTCTGCTGCCCTGCTAGCGCTAGCGGCCCCTCACTCACCAGGCCCCCAGCGCCTTGCCCCACGTGCCCAGAGCTGGGCTGCCAGGCCTAGTCTATAAAGGACCAGGTAATACACACTTTCATTTCAGTGGTCCACAGGGTCTCCCTCCTAACTGTTCAACTCTGCCATTGTGGCACAAAAGCAGCCACAGATAAAACATAAGCACATGAGTGAGACTGTTCTAATAAAACTTTATTGACAAAAACAGACGGCTGGCTACCCGCTGGGGCTTGCGGACCCCGCTCTCCTGGCTCTGGGCCCCGTGCACACTCCTGCTGCTGGAGTGGCCTCTTTCTTCTTGTCTGGCTCATTCGTGTTCTTCCCTTAGGTTTCAGTAAATATTCCATTCCCAGGGAAATTTTCCGAATCCTCAGGAGAGATTCTGCGTCTTAGAGCAGTTATCCCGATTGTGTGCGTGTGTGGCCGTGTGTGTGACATGACCCAACGTCTGCCTCTCCAGGAGTCCCCAGGGACAGCCTGCTTTGGTCTCCATTCTTTTCCCAGCCTGGTACCTTGAGGAGGCTGAATCGTCCACCGAATTAACAACTAAATGAGTCGCTGCTGAGAAGAATGAGTGAATGCATAAAAGCTAGGAAAAGCTTGCACCCTTGATCTTACCAAGTGCCAGCAACAAAACTATGAACACATTCTTATTTTTCTCCTTCCCAGCTCCCTCATCCGACAAGGCAGCTGGGTCAATGTGACCAGCTTTGTGTCCTTTTCTTTTGGGGTGATTTCCCTGGGGAGTGTGTGAACTGTTCTCTGAGTTTACTTCCACTCACCAGCTCTGCAACTTGGGGTGAGTCGTTAGGTGTCTCTGATCTTCTCTTTGCTCATCTGTGAAAGTGATATAACCACACTCATCTCACAGGGCTGTCGTGAGGTTTAACACAGCGACCTACGGTGCCAGACCACGGTTGTTACTACAAGTACACTACTTCCCATGATTTAGTACATTGACATTTCCCCTAGATGTGGAAACTCTACAGCAAACAGCGGAAGACCCCAGGAAGTCACCATATATCGTCAGATGACAAAGGCCAATGTGTGAACAAGTATTTTCTCTGGAAAGATTGTAAATGTCCTATTTCTCCCTTCTTATTAGCAGCATCAGATCTAATTAAAATGTTTCTCAGGGCTTCCCTGGTGGCACAGTGGTTGAGAATCCGCCTGCCAATGCAGGGGACACGGGTTCGAGCCCTGGTCTGGGAGGATCCCACATGCCACGGAGCAACTGGGCCCGTGAGCCACAACTACTGAGCCTGCGCGTCTGGAGCCTGTGCTCCGCCATGAGAGGCTGCGACAGTGAGAGGCCTGCGCACCGCCATGAAAAGTGGCCCCCGCTTGCCACAACTAGAGAAAGCCCTTGCACAGAAACGAAGACCCAACACAGCAAAAATAAATAAATAAATATTTTTAAAAAAAAATGTTTCTCAAGGAACATATTGGGAGAATTTGATGTAAAATATACTCCTAATGTCAACCACGTCAGTATTTAAAATTTTGAAATCGATCTATATGTCCAGCGTTAGGGGGCAGGGTCAATAGATCAGGATGCAAACAGCCAGTGGCCTGTTATCCAGACTTTACATAGTTTGTTTATGAAACATCTTTAAGATCAGAAAAAAAAAATGTTTATATTATAATTTTCAACAACCAAAAAAGATTAAAAGTTACCTATATCGGGATCCCATTTACATCAGGAAAATTGTATTCAAGACGACAAATTGTAATAAAACAAGATATGAACAGTGTCTTCCTCTGGCCAGTGAATTATGGCTGATGTCTGCGTGTGTACCCACGTGTGTTGTGTATATGTCTGTGAATATGTGTGTGTGTTCACTTTTCTGTATTTTCCAAATTTTTCACCCAAAGCAAGTATGACATTGGTGATCAAGGGAGATCAAGAAAGAGAAAGTTTGAATACATTAAAAAATATTAGATATAGAATGGAAAAACAGGGCTTCCCTGGTGGCGTAGCAGTTAAGAATCCGCCTGCCAAAGCAGGGGACATGGGTTCGAGCCCTGGTCAGGGAAGGCCCCACGTACCGCGGAGCAACTAAGCCCGTGCGCCACAACTACTGAGCCTGCGCTCTAGAGGCCACGAGCCACAACTACTGAGCCTGTGAGCCACAACGACTGCACAGCAATGAAGACCCAACACAGCCAAAAATAAATAATAAATAAATAATTAAATATATAAGTTCTCTTTAAAAATAAAAGAATGGAAAAACAAGGTCCTACTGCATAGCACAGGGAACTATATTCAATATCTTGTGATAAACCATATGGAAAAGAATATGAAGAAGAATCTATACATGTATAACTGAATCACTTCGCTGTACAGTAGAAATTAACACAACATTGTGAATCAACTCTACTAAATAAATTTATTATTGCTTTTTTTAGCACAACATGGTTTTGGCTTAACAGCAGCTTAAAAATGAACAAAAAGGAAACCTCTCATGCAGATACATCAGGTGGCATAAAATAATCAGCAATTTCATACGGTGGGAGCACCGTTAGCCATTCTCTCACGTGTGAGTATATATATACATGTATGAGAGTGTATAATATATATAATAATTTCTATATATTTTATATACATTACATATATATATATATCTATATATAAATAAGATACTTTCTGTTGCCATGACCACGCTGTCCCAAGCCACGAGGCAGTGCACAGATCGTAGCAAAGCCTGGGAGCCTCTCCTCACGGGGTGCACGGAGCTCGCTTCATAAACCGTGTAGCTGTCCTGTCTGTCTTTCCATCAGTCCTCCTCTCCTCTCTTCGCTTCTGCTTGGTTTTATGAAAACAATGACTCTGATGGATTTGCACCTGTGCTAGTGCTTGGGAAAGGTCCATGCAGGAATGGGCGCAGTCACATGGTGAGTGAGATGGCGTCATCCCAAAAAATAAACTAAAACAAAACAAAAATTAAAAAAAAACAGAACAGGACTAGAAAACTCAATTTTTTGGACATATCTAAAAAAGTGGACAAGAACAGTAGTCATCTGTTCTCCCCATGGGGACAGGAATGAAGAGGGAGGAGGGAAGAGAGACTTGATTTCTTCTGTTCACAATAGAACGGTTGGAGGGGATTCTTCAGAGTTTTTCAGGGGATGGGACCCAAATGTAGTGCCCAGACTGGTCCTCGATGATTTGTTTGATTTTGCTATAAATCTCTTCCAGTGAGTCACCCCGTACAATGGCTGCAAAGTATTAGCTAAACTCCTGCTCCAGTTCCATGGCTTTGTCACAGATCTTATTTGTTTGTTCATATGTCTGCCGTCGGTTCATTTCCATAACCGCTTCGATGGACTTGGGCTTGAAGAAAATGGCAATGGGATAAAGTTGTAACTGCTGCAGCCTCTTGATAGCATTGCCAGAAACATCTAACATGCAGAGCTTGCCCCTCTCCCCAACTCCCTTCACTGACTGGAGGCTGGTCCCATAGAGATTATCGTTGAATTGGCCTGCCTCGATGAACTTGTTGTCCTGAATATCCTTCTCCATCTGTTCTCGGGAGACCACGAAGCAGAAGTCTTGCCCATCCACTTCATCGTCACACCGAGGCCAGGTAGTGTGTGGTACACAGGATCCAAATTTATGCAGGAACTCCGAAATCAGGTCATCGTTGACTCTGTCCTTCATTGGGCCCAGGATGATGACGGGCCTTGCATAGTGGACTTCTTGCCGTGTCACTGGCTCATATGACAAAATAGCGTCCTCTTGTCCTTTGGAACCTCTTTCGCCATCACTGGTGTTGGATGTCACTCCCTGTTCCTGTACGCTGCTCTCCTGGGCCATGTTTTCTTTGCTCTTGTAAAATGGAAACTTTCGAGAGAGGCGGAAACTCCTTTTACGTTTCGTTTTGATCGACCTTTTAGACTCAGTCATCCCCGTCCTGGCATGAAACTTCACGGTTTTCAATGGAGCCCTTTCTTTCTTTTCCACCCTCCTTCTTACTGGGAATCACACCAGTTTGCTCACTTTCTCCATGGGGGGGTCACCAGTCTCGCCGGCCACCACTCATCATCAGAGGTGTTAATGACACGTAGAATGTCACCATAGGAGAAGCTGAGGCCTTAGCTCAGCGGGCAGCTGTCCCGAGTCTGGTCATAATCAAACAAGGCCCTGACATACAAGGACCTCTTCTCACTCGTTCACAGGGACCCAGACCCAGAGCTCACACCGCTGTTCATCGTTTGTTCTCGCAAGTCATGTATCTTCGATTCAAAGCGACTGTATTCTGGTGCCGGGTCGGAGTCCGGGTTTAGTACTGAGAAAGCTCCAGCTCCGGCCGGCCCCTCTGTCCCTCACGGGAGACCACAGACACCTAAATAAAATAAATTTTAATAAAAGACAGAAAGAGAAAATTTGTCTGATTTTCACTTATGGCTCCCTTGACGGAAATTATATGAAGAAGCACATCTTCCCAGCCTTTGAAGACTACCTTGGACTGTAAAGGGTTAAAAATTCTGGTGTTAGAACCCCTGCCTAGATCTCCAGGCTGTTAAAGTCCAGCGACAGCCACTGGCAGACTTCAGAATAGGCTGCCAGGGCAGAGAAGGAACTGGTCCACAGCCCACTGCAAGGTCTCCAAGAGCCAACCTCCAGGGAAGGGGGGGTCACCCACAGGTACCCCTGGACTGCTCTGCTCCTGGGTCCTGTAAAGGGCTGTGGTGGGGATGGCTGCCTTCTGCCAAGGGCAAGGCTAAGCCCAAGTTTCAGGACTAGCTGCTGACATTCACCATTACGAATGTCTCTTGCGCTCACCGCCTCATTAAATCCTCAAAACTCACCTCGGAGGCCAATGCTGTATTGTCCCCATCTCACAGATGAGGAAACTAAGGTTTCAGTAATTAACCAGGAGTTGAATCAAGGCTCTGTCCTCTCTGAAACTCGACGGCTAAGCAGAAGCAAACAGACCCTCTCCTCTTGACCTGAAGCTCACGGTTGGCTTGTCTGCAGACTCCTCTGTACCAACGTTCTCAGTTACTGCCTGGACTTTCTTAATGGGCTGGTCTTTATGTGGGCTCTTTATCAACTCAACAAATATTTGTTGCAAGCCTGCTTTCCCTGTAACACCAGGCTAGGCTGGGAATTGTAGAAGGTGTCCATGTGACTTAGAGCCCCCGGTCCTTGCACAGAGGGGATGATGGACTGGATGAGAACTGTGTCTTGACTTCATGATTACGTCATGATTCCTATGGGAGCTCATCAAAGTCCAGTAGCCCATGGGTCAGATGCAAGTTCAGTCTCTTTTAGCCATAACTGGCTACAATCCAGCCTAGGCAGACAGGCCCCACTTTGACTCAAGAAGGACCACATCATCCCAGCTGGTGGGGAATCATTGACAGGTGGGAAGGGAAGCTTCACTGAGATGGAATCTGGCCCGTCTGCAGCAGGATAAAAGGAGCCGGTGAAGGGGGAGGGACTGAGACAGGAGGGGAGATCTGGGGGGAGAGGAGTACCTGATAGAGAAATACCCACGGGGGCGGGCAGGCTCAGTGGTCCTCCCATGCCACCTGTGGCTTCTCCTCTGAGACGTGCTAAACTGGGAAACAGCTGAGCCTGGGGTGCAGGTGCCGTGTCACTGGTGAGCTTCCTCTGTGGGCATTGGCTGCATCCCTCCCACAGATGCTGTCCTCCTCTGCACACCTGCCCCAGGTCCTGGTGGCTGGGAAAGGACCCAGTAATAAGCAGGAAGGTCTAAGCCAGCCCAGCCGAAGGCTGTGGAATAGGCTGTGTGGTTTAAGAAACCACCAACCCAAGACATGCAATCCCGTGCTCAGAAACTTAATACGTTCCCCAGGATTCTCGATTTCACACCACTGCGTTGTTTGGACGCCGTCCCATTCGGTTGCACATAAGTCGAGTCTCCACACAGGCTGACTGTCCCACTGATGTGGCTGGGCCTGCACCTTCCCCACAGGGCTAGGAAGAGGACCCACCACACCTGGGAAGCGGCTCTGGCTCAGGTCAGCCAGGTCCGGGCTGGAATCCTACCTCAGCCACTGTGGCCTCCGCTACAGTTTCTGTCCCCTTAGTGACAGAGTTCTCACCTGTGAAATGCTACGTAGGGACCAGGGCTGGGCTAGGTGAGCTGAGTCAGGTGCCTGGGGCACAGAATTTAAAGAGCTACCCGCAGGCATGGAGAGCGGGTGCCTCTTTAGATGCTGTGCCTTTCCACTGGGCACCTATCTCGCCTCAGTCTAGTCCCAGCCCCGCTGTGGCCACTGTGGCATGAGCCCAACCACCTGTGTACCCTCCCTTCACGCCCACCAAGCTGGGCTGAAATCTCTCTCTGGTCCTGGAGGTAATTGCCCAAGACATTGTCTTGCAAATGAAGGTCTCAACCCACTAATGTAAATTGATGTGAAATCAATGGAGAGACCCTGGGCCAACATCTAAAAAACTGAAACAGTCTTGACTAGCCTGGAGGGAATGAAAAAGAATCGAAAATAGCAGAATGCATCTTATATGCTTTTTCATAAGACATTTGTTTCAGGTGTGTGTGCTGTGTGTGTGTGTGTGTTTGTGTGTGTACTGAGTTGGGATATAAACATTATCCTTTACCACAGCTGAAGACATACCTGCTCCCTCTAACCTGCTGTTCCGCACCTGGCGGGTCCCTATGGCATCCCAGCCCATTCCCAGGCACGCGATGGCTCTCGTTCCCAGAGACCGATGCTGTGTCTGGCAGGTCAACATGCAGGGTGTTCTGCGTGCTTTCCTCCCTTGTGGAGGTTCAAGTCCTCAGCTGCCAGCCTCTGGGGGATGACGATGATCTACTGGACCTCACCTCCATGGCTCCTGGCCACGGTCATGGCCACGGCCCAGCCCATGGAGTGGGAGAATCAGACCTGGCGATGAGACTCAGACCCTGGGCAGCTGGACAGAGACATGTCACGGTCCAGGTCCCGGTGTGGAACCTTGGAAGATGTGGCTCAGGAGTGACAAGGTGGCACCTTCCTCCCACCCCCACTGCCCTCGAGGAAAGAGGCGAAACGGGCTCAGGAAAGCCACCCTCTTCCGCATGCACCTGAAATTATGCTTGAAGTCCTTGCTGGGGAGGATGAAGACGCCAAGACACAGAGGACGTAATACGTCTCCTGCAGGTAAGATACAGACTCACCTGCAGTTGGTAGTGAAACACTGTGTATAAAGACACCGTGATGCTGAAGAAAGCAGGGAGACGGAATTGATATTTTCTGAGCACTTAATATGCAAGATGATGCCACTGTGGTTTCATTTCATCATCAGAAGAATCTTACAGTCTGAGTGTTGTTACACCTGCAACTGATGAGATGGAAATTGCCCCACGTTTTCAAGAGTTGGGAACAAGATTCATACATTCACGCATGCCTGATACCCGCCTTCATTTTTTCAACAAATAACGATCAAGCACATATTAGAATCGCACGCTCTCCAGGCAAGATACAAAACATTAGAAAATTACATGCCCTCAAGATGTTCACAGTCTAGCATGGGGAGATGGGTCCCTAACGTTTAAGTGCACTCAAGTCATCGATGTCCTTGTGACTCAAAATTGAGTACACGGTGTGGGCTGGTGCAGAGCCGGGGAGTTCTGCTGGGAGGGGCTGGTTGTGCAGGGAGGGAGGGGGGTGTAGATGGCAGCCCGCATCTGGGTAGGATCAGTTTTGACTGGGGAATCAGGAAATAGGTGCACATTAACCGGGGCATCAGCAGAACAGAATAACCAGAGAGGTGCGGGGCAGGAAGGAGGGTCAGCCCTACAGAAGATGGGGGTGGGAGCAATAGTGCCACGTGGTCCAGAATCCCTGAGGAAGACGGCGGGCTGGGGGTAGATGAGCGGCAGCTCTCAAATCCATTAGGAAACAGGTCCTTGGTTCTCATCTGCCGGGGTCCACAGGTTGAGGTCGCATTTCCCTTTGTATCCAACTCTGAGGACTAGTCTCATTATCCTTAAGAGCTCAGACTGCAGTACGGACTGGAAGACAACAGTGGACCTGAGGTCACTCTGTAAAGCTGAGCGTGTAATGCAAATGTCCATTAGGGTCATTGTCTTTTGAGGACCGTTGAGGCCACCGCTTTGGAAAGCATCTCCTTCTTCTGTTTTCCTAGGCAAACCTGCATTCACGTGGTATAACCACCGGGAGGTACATGCATTTCTGGGGTAGGTAAGTGAGGAAGAGGACCCTTAAGCAGGGTGGGTGGCCAGGCATGGAAAGAGGTCCCGGTCACTCCCAGGGAGCTGGGACAGGCTTCGAGGAAGCAGAGAGACTTCAGGGGCTTTTGTGCTCCTGCATTGCCGAACTGCTCCAGATGCAACTGGACTTTTTATGCTGAAGGCTGGTGCACAGAAAACAGAGGGCTGCAGGCACTCATTAAAAGTTTACATTCTTGGGGGTGTGTGGGGATGTGTGTATGTGTATACATACTTGAGCTATTGGAAATATAAACATCTTGCATATTTTATTTGTTTTTCTTCCAACTAAGGAAAGGCCTTCCCTTTGGTTTGTAATCTGTAATCCCCTCGGAAACGCAGGGTGTAATCTGATAGAGGAAACTAAAACCCATCAAGGTTTCACGGGATCCTGAGTTGGCTTTCCTTGGGAAATGGCTTCTCTCAAGATTGCTTTCACTGTGAGAATGCGTTTTTACAAGGCCATGTTGGAATACTGGATATGACATTTGATTGGGCTTTCCTTTAAAAGGTCAGGTTTGCTTTAATAATGGTACATGTCATTACGATGCATAATAGGAAACTACTGGCCAGTTGACAGACCTGAGGCAAAATGTATTTTTTTCTTCGGATTCAGACCTTCTGGAAATGGTAACCCAGCAGTGTACATAAATATTGGAATGTGGTAGTAATTATAATGTGTGAATAGGACAGAAAGGTTAATTCTGTTTCATTTTGACACCTGAAGGTGTCCAGTGAAATGTCAGTTAAAAATGTCCACATAAAGCCAGGCTCCTATCAGCTTCAAGTAAGAAATACATATCTGATATTAGCCAAAAAGCCAATAAGTGCTTAAAAAATCCCAGATAACTCAAACCGTATTCTATTATCCATGCTCCAAAGATTGATATCCTAACAGAAACAGCATGGGACGGTTTGGATCACTCGTGGAGTTCCAGAGGAAGATGACTTGTAGTCTAGATTATTAAAGTAGATCCAAAGAACAACCAAACCCCTTGCTATTAAGAAAGAGAACAGAGAAGTAGCCCTCAGAGTTCAAGTCTATGGCCTGGGCCACAGTCTCAGTTACCAGTGGTTCTGTGTTCCTGGAGCCTGGGTCCCTGTAGCCCGAGTGTGTGTCTGAATCTCTTCTGGCCTTGAAGCTCTCACCAGATGCTCTACCATGGACCACCCATCCCTGCATGGGCCCAGCACTGTGACAACCCCCTGGAGAGGGTCCCGGGCCTCGATGCCCGCATTTTTACTCTGTCCTTGCCTGCCCTCCCCTCCTCTGCACTCTGGGGCTCCAGCCTACCTCTCACCTCAGTCAACCAAGCCCCTCCCTAGAGCTTTCCAAGTTCCTCTGTGCCTGGAACTTGAACCCAAGCACTCATGAGTTACATTCCAGCAACCGGAACACTTTTTGGCCTGAAAAGTGCACGTGGTCCCCAGCTCTGTGGTTTTAAAAGATGCCCTTCCCATATTGCTTATGTGTGGAATCTAAATACAATGCCGCAGATGAACTTATTTACAAGACAGAAATAGACTCACAGACATAGAAAACAAACTGACAGTTACCAAAGGGGAAGGGGGAGGGGGAGGGATAAATTAGGAGTATGGGATTAACAGATACACACCACTATATATAAAATAGACAACCAACAAGGACCTACTGCATCGCACAGGGAACTATACTCAATATCTTGTAATAACCTATAATGCAAAAGAATCTAAAAAAGAATATATGTATGTGTGTGTGTGTCTATATATATATACATACACATATATATATAACTGAATCACTTTGCTGTATACCTGAAACTAACACAACATTGTAAATCAACTATATTTCAATAAAATTTAAAATAAGATAAAATTAAATTAAAAAGATGCCCTTCCCCCGGGACTTTAAAATTCCATGGTCCATAGCCTGCTGGCTGCACAGCGCCCGTCTTGCAGCACTGGTCATGAGACTTCAGCCACAAAATCATTCATGATCCCATCAAAGGCATGGAAATTTATACGCTGCTGACAACTCACATGTTTTTCTATCCAAATCACACGCCGATCTCCCAGCAGGAGTTACCCCGAGGACAGATGTCCAAGTACAGCCTAGGTGGAGGCTGCCCTCTATTTGTCTGTAGGACTCCTGTCAGGCTCCCCAGTCCATCCCTGGGCCCGCCCAGAGTAGCCAGTTTGCCGTAATGATCCGGACACAAGCCAGCGGGGCACCACCACCACTAGAGACAAGGGGTAGTACAATCAGTCCACTTCTGTGCGAGAGTCGTTTTCAAACTGAAGGGCAGGGCAGCCTAGACTGGGCGGGGAATCCACTGTCTGTTGCTGGGGAAAGTCACAGCCACACCGTGACACTGCACAAGAGACAGGGACTTTGTAAAAACCTATAACGGAAGAGAATGTAAAAAGAAAAATTTTTAATGATAATAACAAGGACAATGATAACAGCAACCCTTAGTGGACTTGTGGGTGCCCTCCTGGATGTTGAGACTCTAGGGACCCATCCTTAAGATTAAACACACAATAAACTTGGGTTAAAGCAGAAGTGGTGCATTTGACACACACACACAACACAAGGAATATATCTGCAACAAATCACCCTAGAGATTTTCTACCGGTTATCCCGGGAAGAACACTGATCTACGTGCTTCTCACAGAGAGCAGAATATTTTTGTCCTTTTGTTCTGGTGTGTACAGAGCACCTCAAGGCCAGTCAAAGAGGATGGATCGTCCACCTCTACCGTTCCAGGCAGGTAGCCAGGATGCCTGAGTGTCTCGGGCACCCCGAAGGAGAATTGCAGTTGTTTACATAGCCTTAGAATTTGCTGTGCAAATATTTGTATCCCTAGAGAGGCTTGTTAAGGAGGGCAGCTGGGCAGCAGAGGCAGTTCTGCTCTGGTTTTCTTTCCTGAGCAAGCACTGCACAGTTGTCTGACACTTTGAATTGTGTAAACCATAAAATTAACAGTGGCCCCAAAGATCAAAGGCCAAATTGGACATTGCAGGACAAGTAATAATAGCCAGGCCTCATTCCTGGGGTGGCAGATGAATCTTTCCATCTACAAACAGAAACCTGGTGAAATACAGTTCCCCTGAATCCCCAGCAGAAGTTGTGCCCCTCTCAAAAAGTTTTGGAAAAGTATAAGTAATTATTGCAGGTACTCACTATTCAAAACTCAATCTTCAAGTAACCTAAAAATAGAACTAGATGCACGTATAAAGACCTAAACATCTTTTTAAATAAAAAATTTACTAATCTTCAATGATAAAATGCCCACACGGATAGCAAGAGTAATAATTTAAAAATTCATGTCACATCCACTATTTGACGTCCAGAATTGCCGGTTCTGAAGGGATGACACAGGACGTGTTTACCTCTGCCAACTTCCAGTACCAATTCTAGATTTTAGGATTGGAATTCACAGCATATGATAAGCAAATACATTAGTAAATTAAGCATGGCTTTGGGTGTTCACTGCTAAAGAAAAGCCCAAGTAAATAAAATGAGAAATGATTGCACACTACATAAAACCTTCAGCAGGCTTTATAAATCTTCGCTCTGCCCCCAGAACAGCCATTCATTTCTGTTTCCAGAAATGTGCCGAGGTCTGCACATGTGCACTGGGGAGGGGGGCGTGGTGGAGATGAATGGAGGGGCGCTAGTCCCGGAGCCGAACTGTTGCTGGGTTCTCATCACATCAGGGACTTCCCTTTCGTGCCAGAAGCAGATGTGCAGGAGGGATCCAACCTAAGAGATTACAGGTCATTTCTTCAGTTATCCTCCAGCCTCAACTACTCCATTCAGTGAATTGTGACAGTGTGTGCTAGACCTGGTGGGAGGTGGGGGGAGGAAACACAGAGAGAGAGAGAGAGAGACACTGGCAATGAGACACAGCCCCTCCCCTCAAGAAGCTTAACCTTCTATCAGGTGGATAATGCATGTATAAAAAAAATAAATAGGGCTTCCCTGGTGGCGCAGTGGTTGAGAGTCCGCCTGCCGATGCAGGGGACACGGGTTCGTGACCCGGTCCGGGAAGATCCCACACGCCGCGGAGCGGCTGGGCCCGTGAGCCACGGCTGCTGAGCCTGCGCGTCCGGAGCCTGTGCTCCGCAACGGGAGAGGCCACAGCAGTGAGAAGCCCGCGTACCGCAAAATAATTATAATAAATAAATAAAGAGAATTTAATAGTAAAGGAAGAGTGAGCATTTATGGGCCTTCTCTGCCCTCCCAGGGCTGCTCCAAGCCTGAACCCGTTCCTTCCCGCCCCTGCAAGCCCCGTGGGGTGGATGGGTCTCCCCTTTGTTCTGACTGTTGAAAAGCTAGGAGAGGCTCCTAGGCTGACTTCCAGAAACCTCACAAGTTTCATTTTGTTTCCCAATAGCCCAGTTTCCTAACCTCCTTTGCTTGCACGGCTTGTAGTTTTGTAAACTGCCTTAAATCACTTTGTAGAACATGTGATACTTTTATAAGAATGTGTTTACTAAACTCGGCATGCCTGAACTCAAACTCTATCATTTTCCCCAAACCTACTTCTCTTCTGGATTACCCTCTTCCGGTGAATGGCAGCTCCAGTTCCAGAGCTGAAACCCTGGGGTCACCTTTTCTGAGTCGCTCATTCACTCCCTGCTTTGTTTTTCTACTCTGCCTGATAAAGCATTGGTCACTGCCCGTGGCTCCAGGTATCTTCCTGGCTCATTTTTCTTATTTCCATTCACACGTTTGCCATCCTGGGTTAGTAGATAAGATGTTATTAATCTGGGATACGGAAATACTTTTCCAATCCTCCTGCCAACCTCCTGTCTCTCTCTGCACTATTGTATACTCTGCTGCCCCAATGAGTTCCCAAAGCAGAGTTCTCATGACATCCCCACCCATAGCAAACCTCACGTAGCTGGTGAGGTTTCTCATCACATCAGGGACTTCCCTGAGGCATCAAGGCCATGAAACTGGAGCCACGCGGCACAGGGGCCAGGCACGGGGAGGGGCTGGGGGAGGGAGGACACCGATCTACTTGTACCCAAGCTCCGCAAGGTGTAGTCCCATCCACCCACCCATCCACCCGTCCATCCACCCGTCCACCCATCCATCCATCCATCCATCCAGATGGATAACAGAATCCTTTCTCTGTGCCCACCTAGTGCTGAGTATTTTACAAGAATTAAACCATTCTCTCTCCACTTCCCAACCCTGTGAGGAGGACATATCTCCTCTCCTGCAGGAATGGACAGTGACAAGGACTTTATCAGATTAGACAGAAAAAGCAGGAGCGTATAAGGGACTCAGCAAAGGCGACTGACTACCGTGTTTGAGCTCTGGGAACAGGATCTGTTATCCAAAATAGGGTAAAATCCAGACGAGGAGATACAGGGAAATGACAAAGGGTTTGAGTTTAGACATGTTGAATGTAGTCAATGAGTTCTTGTAAAGGTAAGTCTGGGCTTTGAGAGAAAGGCTAGAGTTTAGATTTGGGGGCAATTAGCATGGTAAAAAAAAAAAAAAAGGTGTCATAACATTAAAGAGATCACCCACCAAGAGAAAAGAAGGAAGGAAGGAAGAAAGGAAGGAGGGAGGGAAGGAAGGAAGAAAAGCCAAGATGGCAAATCTGGAGGCATCCCAGATGCTATGGGTATAGAGCAGGGATCAGCAAACTTCCTCTGTGAAGGGCCATATGGTACATATTTTAGGCTTTGTGGGCATCCGTCTCTGTCGCAACTACTCAACTCTGCTGTGTGGCGTGGAAGCAGACGTAGAGACGATGCACAAGCTTGCACAACGGACATGGCTGTGACCCAATAAAACTTTATTAACCGAAAGAGGCCAGGGCAAGATTTGGCCTGAGGGCCATAGTTTGAGGACCCCTGGTTTAGAGGTTGAGAAGAGGCATCAAGGCCATGAAAATGGGGCCACGCGGCACAGGGGCCGGGCATGGGGAGGGGCTGGGGGAGGGAGGACACCGACCCACTTGTACCCAAGCTCTGCAAGGTGTAACCGCACCTCCACCTCATGCTTTCCTCGCACTGGCCGTGCTGTTTGCCCAGGTGAACGATGCAGAGAATTAAGTGCCCAGATCTGACTGCAATGGTGTGTGGGGTCTGGGTACCAGTAGGCTCTCTGCTCCGCCTGAGGGGCAGGGGGACGGTGCCCGGATGTCCGGGTGGAGGAGACTCAGAGGAAGGCCGGGGTCAGAGGCTGCGGAGCGGCAGGGAGCGGACCCCTGCTCCCCAGGCCTCTCAGCGGCCCCTGCAGTTCCGGGTCTTCAGAGCCCTCTGGACTCCAGGCACCTCCCAAAGAGATGCTCCCCCAAGACGCTTTTCGCTCTTAGGGGCGTCCCTTTTCTCTTTCCTTACCTTGATCATGAACCTCACGTCAAGAGGATGAGATCTTTTCTCAGCCCTTTTCCAAATTAACTGCCTTCCTTGACCTAAAAACCTCCCCAGAGGGGCCCTGCCGCAGCACCGGGCTGGTGGTGGGTGCACCCAGGGGGCACTGCTGCTCCAGACCCCGGAATGTCAGGTGTCCTGGCGGAGATGGCGGGGGGGAGGGGAATCAAAGGTCCCCATAGGCAAGAAGTAACTGCCCATCCCGGTTCACCCGTGCGGCAGGCCCACCCGAACGCCACCCTCGGAGCCCCGACGGGACGGCCGGTCCATGCGAGGTGACAGCGTCTACCTCTCCCACAGCCCTGCCTTCCTGTCCAGCAAGTTTCCCTCTCAACCTCTTCCCTGCCTGGCAACTTGACACCTTCAGGAGATTGTTATCCAGCGTCTCCTATGCCTCCAGTCCCTCCGCCGCCTGCCCGGCGGTGGGATTCAGGCCACTGGAGGGACCGTCCAGTGTGCAGGGCAGAGGCCGTCCAGCAATGGTCTGGCCACAGTCATCACTGCTCACCTTCCAGTGAGGACTCCCCATCTCCAGCCCGGTGGGTCATCTGGGCCCACGGCTCACTCAGGAGGCTGACTGCAGAAGCCCCATGTCCACCTGATTCAAGCAGGGACATGCCAAGGCTCAGAAGTGCAGGCTTTGGGGATGGAGGAGGGAAAACTTCAAGTCTTCAGATCTCCCCTGTGAACAAATACAATAAAAGAGGAAACCCTTCCTTTTTTACAGGGCCAGGATGAGCGCGGGAAGAAAGGTCCTCTCTGCCTTGCAGCCTCACCTGGCTGGTGACATCCCTTAGGTGTCCAGGTGGGCTGGATCTTCCTCCCCACACAGGGCTGATGGGTCCACTCGCCACCAAGAAGCCCTGAGGCAAGGACTGGGCAGTGGTCCCAGGAGTGGGGACCACAGGCTGGGGCAGGGGACGTTTCTGAGCTGGCATCAATGGGATCAACAGTAGAGACCAATGAATATGGATGCAGAGCCCGACCTCAGGTGAGGGAGGCAGGTGCGTGGCGATGCCATTGTCCCTGGTGAGCACAGGACCAGAGATGGGGAGATGGGAACAAGGAGAGTGCTGCTAAATGCTCCACTCTGGGCCAGATGCTTTCTGTGTGTGAAAGGTGAGGCGCCAACAAGTTCAGTTACAACATGCTGGGGGTCCCCTCCAGCATCAGGTAAACGTACAAGAAGATGGGGCTTTGGGCATCGTTCTGTGCTGGGCTGAGAGCTGGTTCCTCAAAGAAGATGACTGTGTAAAGCAAGAAAGAAAAACACAAGTGTAGTTCACAACTGCAGGAAACCTTGACATTGAGGGGGTTTCAGAACAGAAGAGCGGCCAGCCGTCTGTGTCCTCGAGAGAAGGGGTTTCCCAGGTTTCCTCACAGTCTGTTTCACTGTCCCTGAGAAGGAGCTCAGGGAATACCTGAATGAATGAATGAATGAATGAGTGATTGAATGCACGCACACACTGGAGGGACCTCCTTTGAATCCTACGCCAAAAATATCTACCTTTCAACTTGGGCAAGTCACTCCAGCTCCCTGACATTTTTGTGGCTGTGGTTTATCTATAAATGGCAAATAATAATTCCACAGGTTGTGGGAACCAGGGCAATGTCAAAAACAGAAACCCACCCCAGTGCAGGGTTTCACTGCCTGCTGTGCTCTTTCTGCCTTTCCCGGGCCTCATCTTCCTCATCTGGAAACACAGGCTATAGGACTAGATGTTTCTGAGGTCCCTTTCAGCTGGCGTTCCAGGATTCTAAGTGAATGCAGAGATTGGGGAGTACGTGGTCAGGGGGGAGGGGACCCGTCCCACAGAAGATGGCCTATGAATGCAGTTGGCACGGCTGGATTCCTGTGTCTTGGCTCAAATCCAAGAGAAAACATTCCTCTTTTTCAATCACTGTCATGACTGACAAGTTCTGCAGGGATCCCTCTGCCCGTGTGGAATGCAGACATGCAAGGCGTTCTGAAACCCAGCCCTTAACAACGGAGAAGTCTTCCCCTGCTAAGTGAGTCCAACAGCGCGATGCTGCAGCCGCAGGGCTGAAGAGATGCTGAAGAAGGGAATGTTGTTGGGGCAAGCGTGCAGTCTGACCAAATGGAATCCGTGAGCTGCCTTTATGTCACGTCCAAAGCTCAAAATATAGAGATTCCCTACGTCCGAATGTGGTGTCTATCTTCAACTCTATTCTACAACACAGACGAAATTCCTATATAAGAGTTCATAGATGAGTGGATTCAAAATTTGAAGGGAAGTGTAAGGAACCTCTTTTCCAACCACAGAGCCAATTAAGGAGGCAAAACATTCCCTTGAAACTTGAAATTTAAAAAGGAAAACAGGGCTTCCCTGGTGGCGCAGTGGTTGGGAGTCCGCCTGCCGATGCAGGGGACACGGGTTCGTGCCCCGGTCTGGGAAGATCCCACGTGCCACGGAGCGGCTGGGCCCGTGAGTCATGGCCGCTGAGCCTGCGCGTCCGGAGCTTGTGCTCCGCAACGGGAGAGGCCACAGCAGTGAGAGGCCCACGTAGCGCAAAACAAAAACGAAAACAAAAACAAAAAAGGAAAACAAATGGTCCCCTAAGAGCCGACGATAATATCTACCCATAAGGGGCAGGCCAAAGCAGCGTGCAAAACTCGATTTAGAGAGAAGCCCAGCTCCCCGACCCCTAAGGTCCACTGTCTTCCCATCTGAAGACAGAAAGTGCACAGCAGACGTGAGGTGGTAGCCGCAGGATCCCAGGACAGAGAGCCACTGGAGGAAGTGAGGAGCGTGGCCTGGGGAGAGCACCGTCCGCTGAACGCCCACTGGTGGTGGTGAACGTGTGAGTTGCTGGTCTCTCCTGAGCCGGTGACATGACACACAGCAGGGTTCTCACTGGCCAGGGCTCTGGGCTCCGAGGCACCGCGCGCTCACCCGCAAGAGCCAGCCCCAGTGTTTGTGAGTTTCACGGTCTTGAACTGAAGTCTCATTTCACTTGCAACAGCCTTCAATAAATGTTTGCCTAAAAAAAAAAAAACCGCAGGTATTTAACCACCTTGTGAGTACCTCCGGAAGTATCATTTGGCTTCCCCTCCAGGACTGAATGCATGGTCAGACCCTCCCCTAACCCTGGAGACCTCCTTGCTTTCAGAGAGGTGGAGGGTATTCGCTTCCCATGATACCACGCGCTCCTCGCCGGTGGGCACGTCCTCCACTTCCTACCAGCCTACTTGTTAGCGCCAGGTCACAGATGCTAAGATCTTTTTGCAGCTGAACCCGTCTCAGAAATGACTTACTCCAGCCTGACATTTGACACACGAGGAGACATGGGATGGGACCAGCTCAAACTCAGTGGTGGAAGCAGCGCTTGCCCCCAGATCCCCTGATTCAAGGACCTTTCCTAAACCTTCCTTTAACTCCTAGGTATTGTTTATGGTTCAGGTGTGAAAAGATTAAATTAGAAGTTTTGACCAAAGCAGCGAGATGCTACAACAAGGTCTCAAGATTCCAAACTAAGCACCCAAGATCCAGGTTAACAGTGACCCCGACAGCTGGGGAGTGGGGAGTGGAACCTGAGGGATGTCACCTCCAAGAGGCAGGTGACAGGTGACCAGCAGAGGTGGCCAAGCGCACAGCTAGTCGCATTACACCTGACACGTGTGACGGTAAAGGGGTCACACGACTGTTTTTGGCTTGTGATGAATAAGTTTACTTGGTAGAATATTCTAAGTAATGTCCCCCACCCCAGTCCCAGAATTGGAGGCACCAATCAGGAAGTGAACCAAGTGTCTGTTGTCAGCTGAGCTTGTCTACCGGGTGGTCCTGAGCTACTTGGTTTCCTCGTGTTTATTTTTAGAACAAGAATGCCTGTCACATTTTTGGAAATGCATTCCTTTGAATTCAAACCAGTTCAAAATGGTTGGACCCCAAATCAGCATTCGTGGGCCCTCTCCACTCGGGAACACGACGTGGCTTCATCGCGTAGACCCCACAGACCCCCTAGAGGAGCATCCCTAGCACCAGAGGTCCTGGGGCAGGGCAGGGAGCTTCTCCCGGCCTGGCGTCCGCCCCCAGGTCTCCTGAGTCTCCTGGGGCCCTGTCATGCAGGGGGAGGGGAAGCTGCAGTGCCGGATGGCTGTGCGGACCCAAGAGACGCATCTTGTGGCATCAGGAGAAACGCGACAAAGGCCCTTATCAGGTGTGGCTGCTTCCTCCTGCAGTGTACTCCTTCCTACAACACCACCCCCCCCCCACCACACCCCCACACCCCCCACCCCCAGCTCCAGGCACATTTCACAGCCTCTCCCCTCCCAGACATCGCCCTGGAAACCAGAACACTTCCCCAAACATCACCCTATTCCCACGGTGTTCAGGAACTCTCTGGAAATAGGTGGGGACCTTGTGATTGTTTTTACAGAAGAAGGAACAGGAGAGAAAGCGTGAACGCATTTTCTGTGGTCGTCTCTGTAAGAAACCGAATTACAGCTCTGACTCCTCGAAAAACCCGAGAAGAATGGAAATCCAAATCTCAGGACAAATTAGAGGTTTATCGATCGTTTTGCAAAAGGAACCACCAGCGGCTTCATCTCCGTGGATGGCTTCCCTGGTGCCCATGACAGGGCAAAGTTAAGCCTTCCGGCCCTGGCGACAGGGACGGGGGACACACCCGCAACCCCTGGGCCTCGTGTTCTGGACAACAGGCCAAATAAGGAGGGGGCAGGCCACAGCCGGCAGCAGCGGTCAGATATCCGGTCAGATATCGGCCTGCAGAGGGGGAGCTAAGAGGAGAGGGAGGGCCCGGGGTCCCCGATAAACCCACAGTGCTGATACCACGAGATCGGCAACAAGAAAGAAACAAAAAAATCACCAGTCCCCTTTGCATATTTACCCACACGCAATGTGCAGACGGATGCTTTGCTGACACAAAGCCCCAAAGAGAGGTGTCACGTTCCAGGGCAAGATCCGTGTTTTTGTTTCACTAAACTTCCCAGGTATGTAGTGACCGGCAGAATGTCATCTCTGCCCCGGCGCAGGCTGGAAACTCCAGGGCCATCCCTGCTCGAGACCTGCTGCCCAGGCAAGGGATACCGGGACCCAGACCCTTGACTCCCTTCACTCTGTTCCAGAATCTTCCATCTGAGTCCTCTGTGCTCTCTGCCTTTTAGCCCGGACACCCCACATCGGAAACCTGACTTTCCCCTCCACTCCTCCTCCACAAGCATCCCTGTGGGACCCGCCCTGGCTCTGACCCGGCTTCCGCGTGATCCTGTCCCCCTCTGCCCTGATTTCCAGTTCTGGCCACCGCCCCGAGACTCTCAGCTCCTGTGAATTCACCCCAGTTGCCTGGACCCCTGTCCAAGTGCTGACAAGCCCCACACACCCAGAAGAGCCAGACTGACCACAGAGACTCCCCTGTCCCCTCTTCCTGGCTGGAAACGGCTTCCCATCTGAGTCTGGAGGGAGGGGAAGAGCTTCCACAGCAGGTTAAGGAAGGCCAGCATGGGCCAGGGGCAGCCGTGGGGCCAGGAAGGTCATCAGACGGCCCGGGGCTCACACCGCAGGTTCATGTCCACCCACCACGCTCAGGCCAGCCTCCTCTGGGGGCCCAGCGTTCCAGCCCAGGCCATATAAGGGTTAGCACAAGAAGCTCTGGTCTGATCATCCAAACAGGGCACACTCACTTTGAGCTAGCAGCTGAGGGTGGTAGGCACGTGTACACACACACACAGGCGCACACACAGATACACACACACACAGACACATGGAGTGAAAGTGGGGACACTGCTTCCACGGGACCCATGTGTTTCAGCCTCTGCCTGACGATCACTTTACGTGACGTTTTGGAAATAATTATAAAAGAGGAACTGGGGCTGAGAGAGGAAACGGTGCTGGATTTGGGAGGTGAGGCGGTGAGAACTGTCTCTGTGTTGGGAAAGGGGCCACAAACACAGAGTGTGGACACAGCGCTGCCCTCACCCCACCTGCTGAAAAGGTGAGCTTCTGCCACACCCATCATTCTACAGGTAATGACCAGGCGCTGCTCTGTGCCAGGCTCTGTGCAGGCTGGGACACAGTGGTGAACAGGAACAGTCTGCCCTGCGCTCATGGCCCTTCCACTCTCACTGGAGAGGTACTGACCGAATCTGCTAGAAAGACAGGAGCCACATGGTAGAAAACTCGAGGGCCAGGGAGCCCAGCTGAGGTCGTTTGATCAGCCACAGCTGAGGGGTGACGTTTATGCAGACGACTGAAGGATAAGGAGTGAGCCCTGCTAATAGAGTGGGGGGAAATGATACAGACAGAGCACCGGTCACATGTGCAAAGGTCCTGGGGCAGGAAAGAGCCTTCATGATTAATGATTAAAAGAGACACAGAAAGGATGGGGTGCTCATAAAAGGGGACAGGGCCTGATGGGGCAGGGACTGGCCATGGTGAGGAGTTGGGATTTTATTCTAAATATACGTTTGGGATTTTAGAGGGCTTTAAGGAGGAGGAAAATAGGAATTTTTGTAAAGCATCGCCCTAGCTATTTTGTAGAGACAGGACGTGGCGGGGGCAGGGAACACTGCCTCTTGCAGGCACCCTGGGCATGTGGAGAAGGCAAAAGGGTGGAGGATGCCGGATCCGTCTGGGAGTGGGCACGGGGTGGGAGGGCAGATGGAGTTGTAGGGTCTGAGGTTTCTGGCTGGAGCAGCTGAGTAGATGGTGGCCTGGGGAACATGGGCAGGAAGCCTCTGCAAATGCTCGCTGCCCTGGGGCTTGCTCAGAGCAGGAAGCAGGAGAAAGATGCTGAGACCATCCACACGCAGGGAATTCCAGGTCCAGAAGCTTGGTCTGGGATAAGCTCAGAGCCAGTGTTTGGAGCCCAGGTCTTTCCCTTCATAGGACGGTGTCTAAACTCTCTGAGCACCTTTTCCTTCCTCCTCTGTCAAATAGAATCACAGTGTCTGTCTGTCTCTTGGGATATCTGTAAGGATTAAATGAGAAAATTCTGTAGGTTTTTGGCATGGTGTCTGACACGTAGAAGGAATTCAATTTTTAATAGATATTAATACCACTACTAGATTAATAACGTTTGTGTATTGCAGCCATTATTTTGCCTCATCCAGACATTTGCATTTTGAGCCTTTCTCCAAAGGGAAAAAAAACTTCTGTATGGGATTAAAAGGACTTCTGTATGTGACCTGCAGATACCAGCAAGCACTAGCGAGCAGAGGAACCCCACTGTCACTCCACGAATAAGACTAGTTCCATGGCGATACCGAAAGGCTGCCTGGCCCAGTCCTGGCACGGCCTTGACGTAATAGAAGCTGGATGGTAGGCAGTCCTGGTACATTCCAGCCAGATAAGAAGCCTGGGTCCAGCCCACAAGTCAGCCTTGTGGGCAACCCGTGGTGTTTCCCTGAGGGCAGTCCACACTTTTGTGCCTCTTATAAGATGGAGGTACCAGAAGGCTGTCTGCCTTGGATGCTAGAAACCTAGTTCCAGGTCCTTCACCAGCACGGCGAGCACAGGAATGAGTCCTCAGGCCACCGTGGTCCGCAGCAGGGAAATGACAGCAGGGGAGGGTCCTCATTCTATTCTCCTGGGGAGAAAAGGTCCAAGAGAGGCAGGCTCGTGGGTGCTCGCAATGGACAAGCTTCACAACTATGACGAAAGGTTTAGAAACCGGAGACCAGATACGGTGTGCACGGTACAATGGCTTTCCATTTTGTCTCTAATTGTAGGCAAAGAGACTTTTTCTGAAGATAAACACTCTGATAGTTACATACCAGCACCGCCATCCGTGGTACACGTGACCGACCTTCAGCTGGTCTTGTCTGCCTGAATTTGCGCTTGTGCAAGACCAAGGTGGATGATAAACCTCACGCACTGCACAGGCCGATGAGAGGTAGGATTTTCCCTGAGTAGAGCGTCCCGGCTCGTCAAGTGGCTTATAGGGAACAGAGTGGTTCCTCCAACGACAAGCACCAGCCTGGAGCTCCAGGATTTATGAAGTCGCTTTGTTTTCTTTTTTTTTTTTTTTTTGCAGTACACGGTCCTCTCACCGTTGTGGCCTCTCCGGTTGCGGAGCACAGGCTCTGGACGCGCAGGCTCAGCGGCCATGGCTCACGGGCCCAGCCGCTCCGCGGCATGTGGGATCTTCCCGGACCGGGGCACGAACCCGTGTCCCCTGCATCGGCAGGCGGACTCTCAACCACGGCGCCACCAGGGAAGCCCTGTTTTCTTTGTGAAGCAAGCCCAACTTACTTTATAGATGCTGGCTTCCCAGAAATTGGCAAATCAAGGTGTCTCTGCATTCACTTTTCTTTCTTTCTCAAGTCCACAGAGACAAGAATAAGATCCCCTTCCAAAAAGGATCCACACCCTCTTTATTCTTAGTCTAGTAAATCAAAACCAGATAATCAGAGAACCCCGAATAACAGGGTCTGCAAGCTTTAGAGGTAGAACAGCACAAAAGCACACTTTTGCCCGGTTATTTCTGTCACTGATGTCTCCTAGTCGCTTGTTCTCAGAACTTTCCTCTTGCGGAAACTGTAATAAGGAAGAACAAATCTGACTCCATATTAGATCTGTTCCTTTTCCTGTGCTTAGTCAGGCTCTGCACCTTTTGTAAAAGAATGTTGCCTAGAGCCTGAAATATACAGGGTAGCCTATTCTCAGGGCTCTGACCTTTAAGAGTCCATTCACAGAGAGATAAAAAGTTGCAGAACAGAGAATAACACTTGTCCTGTTGGAGGTTTACAGGAGCACCCTGACCTGACCTAGTAGACAGCTGAAAGAGCAAAGGATGCCCACATCGTGAAGTCTGCAACAACCAATCAGGCCTCACCCTCAACTTGCCTTTGAAAGTGCTTTGCTGAGACCCTTTGAGGAGTTCGGGGCTTTTTGGGCACACGCCACCCGTCTCCACGCTTGGCCCTCGGTCTGCTCCAAGTTCCGACATTTCAGTCTCTTTGGCCTCACTGTGCGTCAGGCATACAACTTGCATTCGGTAACAAAACCGCACCACTTGCAGGATTCTGGGGTCTCGATGGTGTTGGAAATTCCATCAAGTAGTACAGCTGACTCAGAGTGGAGAGCCACAGGGACGGGATTCAAATCCTCTCACCAACAGAGACAACCTTGGTAACCTCACCCCGGTCCTCACCTGTGAAATGAGGTAACAATGCTGCCTATGGGGTTGGCACCACGATCAGGTGGAGGACCAGAGGGGGGTGTCCCACGAGTGAGAACCCTCCTTGTAACTGCTCTCGGGGAACGTGGGCCCTGCGGCTCAGAGATATCTATTTTCTTAGCTACAAACTCCGTGGAAAAAGCACAATTCAATTTCCAATTAATCGGTATCCCATGATGAGCCCAGTAGTTATAAAATTCCTGGGCTGAAAATCCCCAAATCTCATGGAGCTGGAAAGCAGAGTTCTGGGAACAAAGCTGGCTGCCCTCGGGCCCAAACCCTCTGAGCAGTGTCACGCTGTGGAAGTGACCACTTTTTCTTAGTCCCAGCCTGCTCTATACACCTGGGATTGCTGGGAATATGTGATTCTTCGAGCTGATTGAAAAAGGAAGAGAAAAGTGGGGCTGCCTGTGGGGGGCTGTACTCCCTGTACCTCTGAGCCTCGGTTTTATCCCTCTGGAAGTGACCCCGGCCCAGAAGCCAGGAGATGGATCTCCATCCTGATGATGCTGGTCCGTGGTGTGTCCTACGCCGTCCACCCCCCGGCCCAGCATCTGCATTGCAAGTACAGGACAGACAAGGTGCTGGGGGAGGAACATCCAGCTTGAGCCTCCTGTAAATAGGTAGCACCGCCTGGCCAGCTTCACCCCCATCCTGTCCCCCTCCTAGACCCTCCTGCCAGCCTGAGGGAGCGGCGGGCTGAGTCCCAGTAAAAGGGAACTTGCATTTTCTTTTTATGACTAAGTTCTACTTTGCTTGGCTTTGATGGAAGGGTGACCTCAGATGGGAGGAAGGCCTGAGGAGAGGCTGCATCAGGTGCTGGCAGGGGGTGGGGTTTGGGGTGGGGTGGGGTCATGGGCAGCTTTGCTGCAGCCCAGGTGTAAGCAAGCCCGAGGTCGGCGGAAGTTATGCCCCTCCCACAGTTAGATAGAAGCACAGGTACAGAAGGGACACGATGTATCCTGATCCCCTAAACCAAGCACCTCCTTCACTGGACTCCCCTGCTTAGAGATGGGCATCTTATTGCTGCCTTTCAGCCAAGCAGCAGGGATACAGTTCTTTTAGTCCCTCCTGACTGTCCTAGCTGGTACCTCCATGCCTTCAGCCAGCTTGAGTACAGTCAAGAAAATAAGGTGAAACAAGATCTTTGCATAAAATAATCCTAGAACCACTTAGAAATGTTAACACTGCTAGGATTTTCCAGCACATGATGGGCCTGGGGGCCAAAGCTCCAGTAGGAAAATACATGATAAGTCTTCTCACCATCCCTGAAACGGCTCACGAAGGAGCCGGATACTAAGGTGATGGGTTCCCACCGCGTGGGACCAAACAGCAATGGAGAATTTGAAAATGGCTTAGATCACGTTATTAATACATAAGTTCAATAAATAACCTTCCTGGAGGGAGGACGCGCTTTTAGATTTGAGGTTCTTAAACACTTGGTGTTGGGATGGCAGAGTGTTCTGCAAAATTTCCACTTGGCTTACCCACCTTCCCAAGACGCCCTCACAGGCTGCTTCCGAAGGAAATTTACAGGTGACACCAAACATTCGGGAACTGGATTGCAGGTGTTTTGCATTCAACAGACCAGAGTCCTTCGCGATGCCAAGTCACTCTACACAAATAGCGTTGCATTTCCCTCCATACGAAGCCCATTGCTGAGAATGCCTTTTTGACGAAAGGGGTTACATGAAACAGAGTTACGAAGGTCAAGAATGTCTTCAGTGGAGAGAAAGTCAAAGGCAATTCAATGACTGTTACCTCTGAAGACTAACTAAGCTTCTTGGGATCGGGGTAGGGTTACCAGATAAAATACAGGACACCCAGTTCAATTTTCATTTCAATTTTAATTTCAGATCATCAATGATTTGAAATTAATCAGATTTTTTTTAGTATATCTCATGCAATATTTAGGATATACTTACACTAAAAAGGTTGGTCAATGTTTATCTGAAAATCAAATTTAACTGAGTTTCCTGTATGTTTATTTGCTAAATCTGACAACGCTAGATGGAGGAGCTAGACCCAGTCACTTTATTACTCCTTTTCGGGACCGACCAATCATTTCACAGCTGCTGCCTCATGTGTGTTATGGTTTCCTACCTGGATGTTTTGTTGTTGTTCAATATTTCTAGTTCATGACATGACTTTTCCACAACTGGAACTGTGATCAAGTCCAAATCATTTTTGAATGGTAGAAACCCACAGACTTATGCCATTATTGGTTTTTGTTGTTTGTTTTATAAATTTTTTTTTTCAATCTTCCAGCAGGTTTGCATGCTGCTATATTTTTAAGGAGAAACCTTGAAATGGTTAAAGTGTCACTTCCACGTTCAGGCTGTTTCACAGTGCTTTGTGTTTCCTAATGTGGAAACTGAGCTTGTTAAATTTCAAGCACAAAATATTTGGCTTTGGTTGTAAACTGCCTGGCTGCATGTAACAGAATCCCAATGCCCTAAATGGAGGTTTGCTGGGAGGCACGAGTCTGCCTCATGGAGCTCAGCGGCAAGTACACAGCGGCTTTGACAGGAGCCCAACTGACTTCCTCCCGTGCCTGCCGCCCCCGTCCACCCTCGTCATCTCTGACCACTGGTCCTCTGCATTCCTGTAGAATTATCTACTTCACAGTCCGGTTCCAATGACCTCATGGCTTTCCCAGCTCCAAATTTAGTTACTTCTTCACCCAAACACTAATTAGATTCACTGGGTTCCAGGTCCAAATGATGGGGAGGGCCTCTGACTGGCCCAGCTGGGTTGGGGCCAGCCCGGGTACAGTCACTCATGCATTCGTGGCTCGGGGTGCTGGGTCCCAGGAAGAGTGGAAGCGGGCTATCTGGGAGAGGATGCCGTATTATGGGTGAATTCAATGATGCGCTCACCACTGTCATCTTGGATATACTCTAGGGCAAGACACGGATTATTATAGTACGGTTGGAGGAGAGCTTCCAACTCCATGTATCTGAATCAGCTACTCTACCAGTCACCGTCTCTGTCAATTAGATTCTGGACCAAGGTGTATTTTGGGGCACGTACCCTGCAGCCATCATTCAGAACAGAGCTCAGAGAAACTCATCTTGTTGACACATGCCTCTGCATTTCTGGGAATAAAGTTAAACATTACCAACTCATTTCAGGATCTTTAAACCATTACCGGTTAGTAAGTGGGTTTCAGTTATTATGCAAATAGTGGAAATCATCAACTGGGCCTGTCCCAAGGAAATTCACAAGGTTGCTAATGAGAATGTATCTAAATGAGCATGTGTTAAGTGTAAACTCTCTGGAGATTGTACACAGGCAAAGCCCCACAGGGTGAATTCCATACCCACAAGTACCCACATGAAGTCATGGGATGCTTCTCTCAGTGATCACATGTCATGTCCTCACCCTAGTCCCCTCTTTTGTCTACAAATGTTTGCCTATTTTGATACATAATTAATACATGCCCATGGAGACAAAGTAGAAAATAGCCATGAGCAAAAAAAATATATATATATATATATATATGTGTGTGCGTTACCCCACCACCCACAGATGAAACATAACCACAGTTTTTAAAACATATCATGGGCACACTTCCATGTCAATAAAGATGCTTCAGCGCCCAAGCAGTACTCCACTGTCAGAGCAAGGGCACGCCACCGTGTTTTTCACTGGCTCCTCAGTGCTGCATATTTTGACGTTCCATTTTTTCACTGTTGTAATCAAGGCTGTGATACGCAGCATTCCTCCTTAGGCTGAGTTTTTGTACAACACGATACATTTTAGTAGTTTATAATTGGGGTTTTGATTTCATCTTTGACCCAATCGTTACGTAAAAATGTTTTGTTTTGTCGTGGCTTGTTTTAATTTTCTGATGGCTACAGTTTCCTATTTATATATCTTTGTCATTTTGCTGGTTTTACTGCATATTGTGGTCAAAGAATGTGGAGAGCGCTATTTCCGCTCTTTAAAATTTATTGAGTTTTTCAAAGATAGCTAAATATATAGTCCATTTTTGTAGATGTCCTGCGGGGTGGTTAGACGATGCTGGATTGTCCCTTTGGAGAGCATACCAATGGACTCTCACCTCTCAAACCTAAGTTATTAATTATAGTATTCAAATCCTTACTTTCATTTTTTTTCCCTTAAGTGATCTCTTAAAAACCAAAGAATGATTCCCCTTCTATTTATTCCTGGCAAGCTCTTTCACTAACGCCAAGTCAGAGTGCTTTGCTATTGCTGTTGTTTAATTTGGCCTGAAGGTCCAGGGCAGATGTCTTCTACAATCTGCTTGAAAAGCATTCTTCTTGTGTTAGATATTTTCCTTCAGAAACAAAACTGTAATAGGGAAGAACAAATCTGACTCCATATTGGGTCTGTTTCTTTTACTTTAACCTTGGTACTCTATTGCTTTGGCTTCCAGTTAGGAATGTTGCCTAGAGCCTGAAATATACAGGATAGCCCATTCTCAAGGCTCTAACCTTTAAAGGTATAACGCTTTTCCATTCATATAGAGATAAAAAGTGACAGAGGAGGGCTTCCCTGGTGGCGCAGTGGTTGAGAGTCCGCCTGCCGATGCAGGGGACACGGGTTCGTGCCCCGGTCCGGGAAGATCCCACATGGCGCGGAGCGGCTGGGCCCGTGAGCCATGGCCGCTGAGCCTGCGCGTCCGGAGCCTGTGCTCCGCAACGGGAGAGGCCACAGCAGTCAGAGGCCCGCGTACCGCAAAAAAAAAAAAAAAAAAAAAAAAAAAAGTTGCAGAACAGAGAATAACATTTGTCCTGTTAGAGGTTTACAGGGACATCATGACCTGACCTACCTGGACAGCTGAAAGAACAGAGGATGCTGACACCAACCACACCTCCTTTCCTTTTAGGATAAAAGAAGCCTGAATTCTAATTCAGGGAAGATGGTTCTTTGGGACACCAGTCCACCATCTCAGTCTGCTGCCTTTCTGATTAAAGTCACTACTCCTTGCCCCAGAAACTCATCTCTTGATTTATTGGCCTGTTGTGCGGTGAGAGGTATGGGCTTAGGCTTAGTGACAAAACCATAGTTGATCGAAACACCACTACCTCTCATCCACAGCTGTTATATTTTTTCTAATATTCTTCATCTCTTCAATCCGTTTTTTTTTTTTTTTACTTCATCCTAAAAGAGATGCTAAAAATTGCCTGATTCAATTTTTTTAATTCCAAATCACCAAATCCCATTTTAAATTCTGTGACACTTTATTTCTCTCTAACCACTGCTTCTTAAGGGGGCATTTCCTTTTTCATGTCTGTGTTAGCATCTCCTGGTTCATATCTTACTGTGCAGAGTCTGTAAAAGGGGAAAGAAGTTGACGTCTAAATGTTCCTCCTATTTCCTGTAGTAAATTTTTTTAAATCTGTTTTCTCCCTGTTGATTGCAACATGAGTTTGCCTGCTTCTCCTGTGTCCAAGAATCTTCTCACGGTGAGTGTGCTGGTCTGGCCTGTCACAGGATGTTGTCTGACTGAAAACAGCTCTCTGGGCTCCCCCTGTCCAGACACGGTCACCCTCTCCCTCTCCCGCCAGACTTGCGGCTGGAGAGCGAGCCCCTGCAGATTTACACTGACAGTGCTGGGTATCAGGGGCACAGCTGTGAGTGTGACCTTGGTCAGCCCTTGACATCTTCTCTCACTGGCAAAACCCTCACATCGATACCCGGTTGCTCATGTCTGGCTGTGTGTCCACCAGGCCACCACTCCAGCACCCAGAGTGGCTTTGGCTGGCCCTCTCCTGCCAAGTGGGATGAGGGCATCCTGCCACCTCGAATGAGACTGTGGGTCACAAACATGCTTGGTGAAATCAGATGATCCTGCTGAGGTCAGGAGAGGCCACTTAGACACAAGTTCCTCATCAGCAGGTTTCCGTTTGGCCTCCCCGAACGTCACCGTGGGAAGGGGCAAAGGAAGGCCAAGCGGCGTCTCCACCCTGGCCCTCCCTCTCCCGACTCCTACCTCCCGAGGCTCAGTGAGTCTCCCCAAAACAGCCCCCGCTGATCCCCACAACCCTCACTGATTTCTGGAGAAAGATGAGGGGCCTTCTGTGACCTCTGCCGTCTCGTCTCATCTCTACCCCCTCCTCTGGCAGGAAGTCCTCAGCATTCTTGTCCATGGAGCCTCCAGCCTCTACTCTCAGTGCTGATGACATTTACTCCCAACTATTTTTGTCTTACGGTTGATCTTTGCCATCAGTTTCAAGGAGAGAAAGAGAGAAGCTGGGCAGTGAATCTTACTCCACAACGTTCATAGGAATAATGACAACTAGTAAATTAATAAGGCACTAATTATGTGTCAAGAACTAAGTGTCTCATATACATCAATCCACTTAATCTTCACGAGGCTGGTACTATTATGACTATTCCCCTTTTCCAGAGGAGGAAACTAAGGCACACAGATGCTAAGTGACTTGTTCCCAGTCACACAGCTGCTGAGTGGCTCCAACAGATCGAATTCAGTCCAGCTCAAGTCTGCATCTTAATACACCCTTGATGCCTTTAATCCAATGTACGTAAGTGGCCCCAGCTGCTCTGTGTTCCGGCAGTGGATTCACCATGTGACTGAGTAGGAAGAACATGGGAAATGGTACCATGAGCTTAAATTCTGGCCCAAACAAACAACCTTAGACTGGATCCTTTGTCGGTTAGAAGATAAGCAGGTTGTAGAGACAAGAGCCTTTTCTGTAAAAGCCCAGCCCCTCCAGTCCTGTGCTAGGGCTGGCGGAGAGACGCCACCTCCATGGGGATCAGGGAAAGTCCCTGAAGTGGCCTTTCCACATGGTGCTTCAGAGACGCATTTGGCAAAATAACAGCTTCATTGCACATAAAACCACAGGAAAACCTTCTGCCTGCACACAGGGCTGTCCGGAGCTTGGACTCCAAACTTGACTTCTCTTTTTTTTTTTTTTTTTTTCAGTTTATATATAAGGTTTTTTTTTTTTAATTTTATTTTATTTATTTATTTTTTTTGTACAGTAGGTTCTTATTAGTTATCTATTTTATACATATTAGTGTATACATGTCAATCCCAATCTCCCAGTCCATCCCACGCCACCACCCCCCTGCTCCTTTCCCCCCTTGGTGTCCATACACTTGTTCTCTACATCTGTGTCTCTATTTCTGCCTTGCAAACCGGTTCCTCTGTACCATTTTTCTAGAATCCACATATATGCGTTAATAGACGATATTTGTCTTTCTCTTTCTGACTTACTTCACTCTGTATGACAGTCTCTAGATCCATCCACGTCTCTCCAAATGACCCAATATCGTTCATTTTTATGGCTGAGTAATAGTCCATTGAATATATGTACCCCATCTTCTTTATCCTTTCATCTGTCGATGGGCATTTAGGTTGCTTCCATGACTTGGCTATTGTAAATATTGCTGCAATGAACACTGGGGTGCATGTGTCTTTCTGAATTATGGTTTTCTCTGGGTATATGCCCAACAGTGGGATTGCTGGGTCATGTGGTGGTTCTATTTTTAGTTTTTTAGGGAACCTCCATACTGTTCTCCACAGTGGCTGTATCAATTTACATTCCCGCCAACAGTGTAAGAGGGTTCCCTTTTCTCCACACCCTCTCCAGCATTTGTTGTTTGTAGATTTTCTGATGATGGCCCTTCTGACTGGTGTGAGGTGACACCTCACTGTGGTTTTGATTTGCATTTCTCTAACGATTAGTGATGTTGAGGAGCTTTTTAGATGCTTTTTGGCCATAGACTCCTCCTTTTAATCACCTTCAACTTCCCAGCTCCACCTGGCACGTTCTCCATCTCGGGCAAATACAAAGTTTAACAGAAGTCTAACTCGGCAAACATAAAATGTGCCAAGAAAATGCTAAACAACTATCTTATAGTCAGTGCCCTAGGAGAGCAGGGCACTAGGTGGTAATAACATTCAGGTTAATGCCCTTCAGGTAGGTGAAGGTACCACAGAGATATGTGAACACCTCTCTTTGCTGGCTTCTCCCCCAGCGATCCACCCACCTGCCCATACACACCCCATCCAAATGTGAATTACTCTGGAGACCAGGGAATAATCACTACCATTTCGTTGTCCAATTGGGACACCTCCCAACTGCCTATTCTCTTGCTACCAAATGCCAACTCCATTGCCAAAGAATCAAGGTGTTTGAAAGATACTTTGCCCAATTGACGCTATGACATACAAACAGAAGTGTCTGTGGGGTTTCTACTTTCCTTAATTAAAGATCACCATGGAGAAATAAACAAATGCTGTCTATCCGACAACATTTAGATAAGAGGTTGGGAATGCATCACCATCTGAGGAACAGAAACGTCTAAATGTCAGGAGGTGACATTAACTTGGAGTATCCCGTGGTCTTCCTGGGTGATCTCACGCAAGTTTCCCTGCCTCAGCTGACTTTTCCAATCTGTACAATCTTGCAGAGACATTGAGATCAGTCAAGGAATGTCTGTAAAGTGCTTTGAACTCCTAGAGTTAGACATTAAATAAATACCCAGTTTTATTAGAATTCCGTTGGGGCAATAGAATGTTCAAAATGGGACTTTATTATAAATGCTCTCTGACGTTTGCCAAGAATAAATTGAATGGGCAAAGGCAACATACTTGGCTGTAACTTAATCCAAACTTGGCTTATTTGCCAAAACTTGGCATCATGATACATGAATAGAGAACTCCGAAGAGACATGAAAGAGTTCTATTCTTTTGAGCCAACTCTTTAGCTAAATTTCCATATCTTCCATTTATTTGTTCTATTCTTTAAATTGCTGCATTATAGAGGAAAGCAAAAGTACAAAATAAAAATAAAGGTCCATCAGCCTGTTTGCATTTTCCTGCAGTGAGTATAACTGAACGTAAATTGGTTTAAAGACCACAAAATCAACCCCACATCGATTGACTAAGATGGATAAAAAACAAGATTCCCTTTTCTAAGTTCTCACAGCACAAACTACAGCAGAACTAAACTGTCTTTGCATGGTAACAATAACTACTCTCTATGAGTTGGTCAGAGAAATCTATGCCTCCAATCAAATTAGATGTATTTTAAAGTCTAACCTCTTATTTAAAAAATCCTGATTTTCCTTGAGTTAGAAGGAAGTTTAGAATTGCAAATTCAAAACTTTTGCACGGCCTCGAAGCATGCATTATGATTTGGAGCTTTTATAAAGATACGACATGAAGAATTACCATTACTAAGAGGCAGAATATTGCGTCTACGTCAGGATATAAATCAGGGGAGATAGCGGGGTGCAGAGAAAATCCCCACCAATGTTGGAGTGGGATTTCTGGAGTCTGGTCTCATTTCTGTCATGAACTAGCAACTGGATGGGAGTCAACCCACTCCCTGAACTTCAGTTTCCTTATCTGTAAAATGACAGATCCAGTGAACACCTCTTCAAATAGCAACTCTTCTCCAAAGCATTCCAAGTGAGGATGGGGCCAAAAGAATACCTTCCTGGAAGGAAATAGCCCCAAATTGATGCTTAAGCCCTCACTCATACCCAAGAATAAATGTTTCTGGAACATTTTTTAATCAAACCCGATGTCTGAAGTTTTCACCCCATCACCTGCTTACAGGAAAAAGAAAATGCCTTTACATTCGCAAATGCCATCGGCTATGTTCAGCGGCAAACCTCAGCCCTTGCGTGTCCCTGTGTTTAAATTCAGCACTTATTTTAATTTTTGACCCCTAACAAATACTTCGAGGTGTGTTTCCAGATATGCTTACCAGGAGATTGAATTCCCCGTGATGGATGGCAGGAATCACCTGAGAGGGAGCTCTGGATTGAAAATAGGTCACATATTTTCTGGATGTGTAAATGGGGGAAACCTAAAAGGTCCAATAAACGATTTCAACAAAGCAGTTCACTTGGGGCTTTTGTCTTGAACACGTGCTTTTGGCAAATGAGCAGACCGTACGAATGTTCTAGCTAAACTTAGGACGGAAAATAAATGCCCACCAACATGACCTCGAGGAAAATGTGAGCATTGGCACGTGCATTGCCAGGTATGCAACCAGACCTGTGGTGCATCCACGCAACTTTTCACCAGCTCCTTTTCCTCCAGGCTCAAGTGACTGAGGCCGTGATAGCAAGTCTGAGCTTTAACCGGGGTCTGAGCGAGGGTCATGCTGCGAGGCTAGGGCCAGTCTGCTCTCGGAAGTCTGCAGACCCCCACTGTCCTTCAAGAGAAAACAAACGTTGGATGCTTGAATATTTGTGAAGCTACTGGCTCACCAGGCAGTGAACTGAGGCCACTGGATTCCAAGGTCTGCGGAGCTCCTGGTGTCAGCATGCATCAGCCTCCTGCTAGAGGAGAGAGGAGAGGGCTGAGTCCCACCCGGGGCCAGGATAAGGAAGAGGGACCTCTCAGGGCCCGGCACCTGCCCGAGGTCTGTGCAGCGTGGGAGCATGCCCAGCTCTCCTGATTTCCTGAGGCACTGGTCCAAGACCGTCCCAGCAGCTCCTCAAGTAGGGGATTGCCATGGGGACCGACATAAGGTGAAAGGAGGCTTTGCACCCCAAGCATGGGGCACCCGGCCCTCAAGAGGCTCTGTGGATGAATGTCTCTCATTAGAGATGCCGATTCTCACACCCCCTCTGTGGTCCTGCCCTCCTGAGTATTCTGCACCATCGCATCTGGGGGGACTTGCCCAGTACACTCCAGGCAGGGGTCACAAAACAATTTGGAAGTCCTGCACTTCGGCATGTTAGCTAGTGTGTCATCACACTTACTGTTAAATAAACAACCCGAATCCCTCGTCAGCTTTGCAATGATGCAACAGCAGTAAAACCGATGAACTACTCCAGGGAAGTTGTTAGTTAGTTTCATTTCCCTGTGAGAACTAAGCGTTCTTGAGAGCATCCTGTATCCCCAGTCTCCTGGCTACCGGAGGAATGTACAAGGGTCACCACCTCATTGTTCCCATCAGGCCTGGGCTAATCTCAGCGTGAACCCCAGGCATCCCTCTTTCCACTTCCTTGCCCAGAAAGGTCAGAGCTTTCTGGCTTCAAAGCCAAGGCGCGGTGATCTCTAGCCTCATCTGGACGTTTAAGGAATGTGTACGAGTCAAGTCAGGAATGCTTTTTCTTCTCGTGGAAGGGAGGTGGGAGGACGTGGGTCACACACACACTCAACTCGTGTGCACAATCTCGTGGACTCACATGTTCACACTCAGGTGTTCACTTACACAGACACATACACAGGTTCACACACGTCCAAATGCTCACAGGCTCATTGCACTTAATCAAACGTGTGTACATGCCCATATGTGTCTGTACGCACACAGGTCACACTCAGGCTCAAATGTATACACTCACAGACAGGCATATGCTCACACACACTCATACTCATACACACACATGTGCACACACAAACTCGCCCGGCACACAGCCTGGAAAACGGCACTCTGCAAGACGGGGTCACTGCCCAAATCCCCGAGGCAGCAGGGGCGTCACTAGCCGAGCCCTCTGAGGCCTCGGGGCACAGAGGGGCTTGTTTATGGGACGCCGTCAGGTCCAGAGTACTCTCCTTTCCCTGTGGCCGTCAGGTGATGCGAGGACCGAAGAGGTGGGCCTGGCCCAGCCGCAGAGCAGGCCAGGGCACCTCTTCCCACCAGCAGACGGGGCCTTGAACCATTGCTGCTGCCGAATTTGCCCCTGAGTGAGCCCTCCCCGACCCGAGACCTGAGTCCCCACCAGGCAGAGCCCCTACACACACACATGTACACACACACACACACACACACATACACCCTCACACGGGAGGTTCTCGGCCAGGCTCGCTCAGCCCCCAGGCCTGGACCTTGGCCTGCAGAGTCCAGCTAGACCCTGGGGCCCACCGTGAGCTCTAATCCACTTGGAAGAGGCTCGAATTCCCTGCTGCTCAGTGAACCTCTTTTTTTTTTAAGAGGAAACTTAACAGCCCAGCAAGCATCCATTCCTTTTATTATTTGTAGAAAACGGACATTTTGATTTCAAAAACTGACATCGAAAAATTTGAAGCAGCAGACTTTTAGCATTTCTCCAATGCTCGTGAATTCCACTTTGCTGTCACAAACAGGCTGTTAAATTCTTCCTTGTCAAAAAGCAGCACTTGCCCCAGATGGGCTGTCACACTCAGGCCGTGCTTTGTGTTTGTCATGTGTCTTCTGCCCTCCCCGGCTGGCCACCCCTGGTGGGCCCTGGATCCGTTCCCTGCTGAATGTCCCACCTCACAGCCATTATCCCTTGGACCCTCCAGTTCGGCCAGAGTGGAGGCCAGCACCACCAGCTTCCCATCCGGTCACACACTTGAGGGCTCACGTGCCGTAGGGAAGACCAGCTGGAACCCGAAACTGTCCCCACCAGCCTCCAAGTGCAGCCACTGCCCGGAAGCACTCGCATCACAGCCACCCACACCCTGGGTCAGCGGAGACCTGAGAGCGTCCGCCTGAGCGGGGCTGGGACCGAGGGATGCAGAGAGTGAGGACGTGGGCGTAGTGAGCACAGCACCCGGGAGAAGCGCTGTGACGGGGCGCACGGGCCCAGGACCCACGGACAGGGGCTCCTCCTGCAACAGGGTGTGGAGGGGCTACGGGGCAGGGGGGACACGTGAGCTGAGTCCGGCCAGGAGGCGGAAGCACCACTCTTGTTTACACAAGATTCTCTCATAGATTACTTTTTGAGATTGCAGTATAATTAGTTTACAGTGGACTAGTTTCAAGTGTACTGCAAAGCGAATCAGCTACACACATATATATTCTTTTTCAGATTCTTTTCCATTATAGTTATTACAAGCTATTGAGTATAACTCATAGATTATTTATAACAGCCAAACACATGAAAAGTTAGTTTGCTAGGGCTGCTGTAACAAAGAACCATAGACTAGGTGGCCTGAAGCAACAGAGATTCATTGTGTCTCAGCCCTGGAGCCTGGAAGTCCGAGATCATGGTGTCAGCAGGGCCTCTGCTCCTGCCTCTCTCCTTGGCCTATGTCTTCTCCCTATGTCTCTTCATGTCATCTTCCCTCTGTGCGTTTCTGTCTCTGTGTCCAGATTTCCCACTTTTTATAAGGATACCAGTCATTGTGAGAAAGGCTGGGACCTGGGACGTTTTACTGGGACTTGGGACCCTTTGCTGCAGTGCTTGCACGTGGACATACCTCTCCTGGAGCAACAAAATACAAAGAAACTGTAAGGGACTAAAAATAAGTGTGTGCGTGTGCAGTGGGGGCAAATTCTGGACCCCAAAATACAAAGAAGCCAAAAAACCCAACTCGTACTTTTGAAGAGCCTGGAGCAAAAACAGGGTGTTGGGAGCAAAAACAGGGCACTGCGCCTGCCCCCCTGCACACCACACCACCAAAGGGGTGGGCAAAACACCTAAGCCACCCCTCCCGCCCGACCCTTGGACACACCCCTACCCTCACCCCATATAAGAAATAAGCTCGCCCCACCTCGGGGAGCTAGCAAGCAAGGGAACCTGCCATTTGTGCTCCATTCCCCTGCTGCAGCAGGGGCCCCAGTAAAGCCTTGCCTGAATTTCTTGTCTAGCCTCTAGTCAATTTCTATTGTTTGGGGAAGGCCAAGAACCCTGGATGGTAAAATTAGATTAGGGTCACCCTGATGACCTTATTTTTACTTGATTTCCTCTATAGAGACCCTATCTTGGACTTCTCTGGCGGTCCAGTGGTTCAGACTCTGCACTCCCAAGGCAGGGGGCATGGGTTCAATCCCTTGTCAAGGAACTAAGATCCCGCATGCTGCATGGCGTGGCCTGAAAAAAAAAAAAGACTCTGTCTCCAAATAAGGTCACATCCTGGGGGTTAGGACCCCAATATATGAATCTGGGGGAGACACAATTTAACCTGCAATGATTAGTTGAATAGTGGTAAGTTATAAACCATTAAAAAGGTGGTTAAGGACACTCTATGTTAATATGGAAAGTGCTTGGGCTGTGATGTGAAATGATATAATGATATAAAGAAAATAGATGGGAAGAGAATACAGACAAGTGAAAACAATGGGTGTGCTCAGGTCAAAGATTCATCAGTAATCCTAGTCCTTTTTCTATTTCCGAAGCGTTGTTTGCTGTGGCTCCATCACATTTATAATGTACATTGCTGCCTTGTATTAGCAGCCATAAGCCCCGCCCTGTCCCCTGCATTAGGAGGCCAGAGTCAGGGCTGACACAAACATTCCTTTAGGCTCTTGAGAAGCTGTGAGCGCAGCGGGGTGCAAGCAAAATCCAACCAAGAGTCCATGGGACCACCCCCACTGCACAGCTCCTGGCCTTGGTATAGCAGGTGCCTTGTCAATGGTCAGAAGTTCCACCTCAGGTCCAGAGAGGTGCTGTGACATCAGAGCTGTCAGGCCTTTCTACAACCCAGGTGCCTGCGAAAGGAGATCTGGGAGGTCTAATGTGATGCTGTCTGGCATCTCCATCCCTGCTCCAGAAGAGCAGCACAGATTCCTGTCACAGGCCATGGAGTAGAATGAGCTGAAGGAAATAGGGAATGACCCTGCACACCCCCTCCGGCCCGGTAGAATCCCGTGCCATGAAGACCCAGGCCCTCCAAAGGGCCACCAGTCTGGTGCAAGGGAGGGTGAGCAGTGCTACGAAGCCATCAGCATCTCCCTGACGTGGCCGCCTTCCTGGTGGTCAGGGGACTCCACTGGGGGACGGGGACCCTGGTGTGATGATCCACCATGGGTCCCAGGCTCAGATGTGTGGTGAGGCCACGGAGATTGCAGGTAACACACTGCTCCGAGTCAGGCTGAGCACCAAGCTTCGGAAACCTCACTTGCTGGAAAAATTGGGGGACGCCATGAAAGTGGCGGCAGGGTCCCTGTCTCTCTAGCTGCCATTTGGATTTGTCCTAGAAGACAGATTGCCACTCTGCTTTGGAAAAACAAGTAATATCAAACACTCTAATAATCACTTTGCAAGGGAAAGCCAATACTCTCTTCCTGCATAGGAATGTTGGAGAAATTCAAGGAAGAGCTCAGCTGTGTGAGGTAAAGAGTATCAAAAGCTGTTTTGGTTGCTGGCAGATTTGTAATTTGGAAAATTGTTGTGATGGGGAGACCAGCAGGGCCCTGGGGATGAGAAGGAAGTCTGGTCCTCCATCAAAGTGCCTGGAGGGGGGTTGGTGTGGACCTCGGAAAAAGAGGGCAGGGACATTGCAGCCCCAGGCCAGGAGGTAGGAGGCAGGTGTCTGATACATGGCAACAGGGGGTGAACTGAGGGCAGGTGGAGCCAGGGGGGACCTCGCTGGGAAAGGAATGGCTGCAAGTCCACGTTAAGTTGACTTTTCTACATCACAATCTCCCTGCTGGCCTGGGCTTCAGTCAAGTTATATGAGCTACGACAGCTCCACCTTTGCTGTCCTTTGGGTAATTGTGAAAGGGGCCGTGTCCACACCGGGGAGAAGCCAGGTGCAGGGGTAGCAGGAAGCCTGAGAGAAGCAGACTTACAATGTGCAGAGGTGACCTGCAAAGGGGCTGAACTTGATTCAGGGTGACTGACAGCTGCCGTGAAAATGACCTCCAGGGTGGTCTTGGAACACGTATCCCCAGGGACCACCAGAATGCAGCAAGGAGCCTAGACAAAGAGTGAGTTCCTGAGATTTAGTTATTAAGAGGTCACCTGGGTGGCCTGAACAAGTGGTTCAGGGTCGGGAGCTCCAGGAAATGGTGAGACCTTGGCTATATGGACCACTGACCAGTGAGAGGGAGGGGCAGTGGATGACAGAGCTGGCCCATGTATCTGTTAGGAGAAACTAGGTTATGCTACGTAACGAGCAATCCCCACATCTCAGTGCCTAAATAACAAAGTCATTTCTCACTTATACTCACGTCCACTGAAGGGCAGCTGGAGGCTCTCAGTTACCCAGGGAATCCGGCTGATGGAGCAGCCACCACCTCAAACTGGGCTCAAGGAAGAAAGCCAGGGCAAATAAATGCCCCACTTGGACACGATGAACTTCTGCTCACAAGTCAGAGCTAAGCACATGCCCTGTTCAATCCTATCAGACCTTGGCAGGGGGCAGGGGACACCAGTGATCGACCCCACAGCCTTCCTGAGTCCCAGCAAGGAGCTGCCCTTGGCATTATGCCCAGGAGCGCCAGCTTCCCCCACCCTCTCCTTGCAGATGGAGAAGGGGAAGCCGACCCCACGCCTCCCCTCCAGCTGCTGGCTCCATCTGAGCGACAGTGGCAGTCTCCCCAGGTGGGCAGGGTTACGGTCCTGCAAGGAGCACGGGAATTTAGGTATGCTGACCTGTGTGGTTGGCGGGGCCAGAACAGAGCCCCACTGCCCACGTCCTGGAGTCTGCAGATTTATTTAAAACAGGGGTGCGAGCCACAGGTCACGCAAAACTTGCCCTCTAACGTTAGCTGAAGATTCAACTTTGATTTCCTAAGGAGAAGTGCTGAAGTGAAGAATCAGGGGAAGAGTGCCTTCGTCTTGACCTGTTATATTTTTCTCTCTGCTGAGGACAGCAACACAATTCTATCAGTTAATGTAGAAATTCCTCCTGGAAGGGCTCTTCTTGGCCACCCAGCACTGTCTGCATGTAATTACTTCCCACCATCACACAGGAGCTGCAGAGGGCAGTCTGTGGATTCCATCAAGGCCAGTGCTGAGTGGCCTCAAATTGTTCCTGACCCTCACTCCTTCCTTCCCATGTTACATTTGTCATTTGCTCCAATTTGAGCAAAACCAGCTCTGACCCGTCCAGAGGCTTTGGACCTAGAGGCTGACAGATTAAATCCAGTCCCCAGAAGTGTTCTGTTGGTCTCCACGATTTTTTTTTTTAATAAATTTATTTATTTATTTTTGAATTTTATTTATTTTTTTATACTGCAGGTTCTTATGAGTTCCACTGTTTGAAAATTGCATTCGTTGTCAATATTTTTTATTCATTTTAATTTTAAATATTTGTTAAATATTTCACATTAAAGAAAAAAATTCATATATCTGGCTTCCTCCGAAAAGCCAAGTGATTAAAAAAAAAAAGCCTGGACCTGCATCCGTACATGGTGATCGTTAGAGGAGCTACGGCACAGGTGGCCACATCACCGTTGTCCACATCTCAGTCCCCTCCTACGCCATTCGGTCCTTCCTGTTACCTGCCTGGCTAAGGTGTGGCCCTTGGACACAGGGTGTGTGTTATAAGGTATAGGAATGCAGCTGTGCTCTGCATCCTGGCCCCTGGCCCCTAAAGTCATACCCGGCTCATGGTGGGGGCCATGATACTTGTTGAATAAACAACTGAATGAATGAATATTGAAGAGAGAAATACACCAGGCCTTTGAGTCAGGCGCCTGGGCTAACCCCTCAGCTCACCCGCTTGCTGGTGTTTGGGCCATTCACCTATAAAACTTCAAATCTGTTGGGAGAATGGTTGAAACTCACAGGTGACTGTGCCTAGCTTAGCAAACAGCAGGGTCCTTCCCGTTGTGTGGTCAATAGGGTTTTCCCTCCATCCCAGCCTGTCCTTGCGGTCAGCTGCGGCAGTGACCAGAACTGGTCTAGTCCGCACGCCTGGAGCCTCTCAAAGGCAAGGGCACCTGTGTTCAGGTGCGCACCATGGCAAAACTCACGCCGTCCAAGACAGTAGGAGCCACACTGCCTCAGCCCCCGGCACACACAGGGAGAACTGGCAACGGCCTAAGGAGGCTGCGGGCATCGTGTTAGTTTCCTCGCGCTGCTGCGACACGTGACCACTCAGTGGCTTACAGCAGCGCCAACCTCTCACCTTACAGTTCTGGAGGCTGGAGGTCTGACACGGGGTCCACTGGACGGAAGGCACGTGTCAGCACGGCTGCCTTCCCTGTCACACGTTCCCTGGCCGTTGCCAGCTTCCAGAGGCCGCCCACATTCCTTTGCTCGCGGCCAACAGCTGTATAGTTCCGGCCTCTGCTTCTGTGCCCACGTCTGCTTTTCTGCTGGATGAGTCGTCTGCCCTCCTCTCCCACTTTCAAGACCCGGGATGACACCGGGCCCACCCGTATGACCCAGATAATCTCCCTATTTTAAGGTCAACTGATTAGCAACCTCAAATGCCCTTTGCCATGTAAACTAACACATTCACTGGTTCCAGGGACAAGGACAGGGGCATCTTTGGGGGGCAATTATTCCACCACCACAGGCATATTCTCAGGGAGGGATGAGATGACACAGAAATCCTGACTGCGGGAACTTTCATTCGAGCGAAGACCCCTCTGAGCAAATGCAATCACAGGCTACGTTCAACCCGTGCAGCCAGCTGAGGTCAGTGTCCCAGGGCAAAGAGGATGCAATCAATTAAATTCAAAGGCCCCTTCATCGCATGCCCCTCAGTAGAGGCACCAACCCCTCCCTCCCTACCCCATGGCTCACGACCCATCTGCCATCCTTTAACTCAAAGGAAAAGAAAAGTGGCTCTTCCTTAGAAACCCACCCGAGGCCAGTCCTGCAGCCTGAAAGGGTTGCCCCTCCTTCTGAAATTGGTGCTGTCATTGGTGGCCCCTTGGGCTGGCAGCACAGAGAGCTCTGTCCTGCTTCAGCTTGGCCAATTATTAGCTGTGTGACTTCAAACCCCTCACACAACCTCTCTGTTCATCACCTATAATATCAGGCACTGAACACATCAGGTATACAAATTTTATTTTTCTTTCCTTTACCAGTGGAACCTTTCCTCCAGCTGAAACCCTGTACAGAATTACAGTACGTGAAACCGGTGAGAAGCAGGTGGCAGGGACCGGGGTACAGCCTCCCCCGACCTTTCAGCTCCCAAGTAGAAACCCCTCAGATGGTCCTGGAGGCCCCTTTGCCTGTAGGACCCCTTAGGTCCCTGCTCTCCAGACAGTCACTCCTCTGAGGATTTTTCTGTCTTTAAATTGGCATCCCACGTGACCGTGTAGACAGTTTTGTAAAGAATAACCCGTGGACATGTAAAATGCTCCAGCAGCCTCTTTATCTTCAAGTTCACCTTGTTCATCACAGGCTCACGCCACGTACAACAGGACCGTGCTGGTCTCAGCGCTTTTCCAATGCAGACCAACGCCTGGCTTCTTTTAAGCTCGGCCGAAACCCCTGGTTCTATGCTGTCCACCATCAATATCCTGTTACTGTGTGTGGTCAGAAAAACCCCATGAATCACCCAGAAGCCACGCTCAACGACGGACAAATTAAAGTGTTAAGCCTCGTTTGAACGACGCGATAAAGCTTGTAGAGCGCGTAAGAATCCATCTGCATAAAAGCAGCAGTATTAGTGCAGCAACAACGACCCTTGTGCCGACATTCCCGGGCCCCACCCCTCAGAGAAGCAGACTCAGCTCGGCCCTTGGTATTCAGCCTCCGGGGCTGCTGTGCAAACAAACATCTAGCCGGATGAGGCAGCATCTGCTCAGGGGTGGGGCAGGCGGTGGAAAGGAGCAAAGTGCGGTCCTCCAGAGGGAAATGATTCCCAGGTTTCCATTCTGTGAGCTCAGGACTCAGAGCAGGTCCTGTTAAACTGTCAGCCACGCGCCTCCGCCATCAGGCCTGCGGTCTGGGCAGCCTTTCAAAGATGCCCCCAGGAGACGCTCAAAGCCCTTCTCAGCCCAGCGCGGGATGCTGGGTGTTTTTATTGCAGGGCGATCCAGAGTTTCTGAAGAGCCAGTGATATGCTATGAGCCGTCCACACACACTCATTCCCCACACGCGTCCTAAACTTTAAGTTCATGTCTGGCTTTTTCCTTTTACCTTTCGGGCAAGATTCACAGGTCTGGCCCCGATAGCCTGTCCCACTGATGGGACACTGAAGCTGTTCCAGCAGGAGGAAAGGCAGGGAGACTGTGCTTGTGAACTTGAAGTGTCTCGCAGGCCTGCTTTGGAGTTTCATCATTCTCTGTCCTCTCATGTCCCCCCCACCCCCAGCCTGATGAGGACCACACTCGGGCCAATATATCAACTACACAAGAACAAGGTGAAGCAGGGGGCTGGAGACATTAGTAAGCACAGCATATGAAGGAAACTTCAAGATTTCCTTAACTGTGAACTTAACAGAAATGAAAAGAGGGAACTGGGACTTAGTACGCCCATCCTCACGGAGCCAAATCTGACCTCACCGTAACTACGACCTACCGTTTCTAAACCTGCCTCTGAAGTCACACAGACCAAGCCCAATCTCTTTCAATAAATCCACATATGCCCTTCCAAGCACAGAAGACAGCCGCCAGCCACCTGAGGCTTCCGGGTCCCCAGAGGTCTGTCCCCAGGGCCAGGGTCTCCAGGCCTTTCTTGCTCTCCCAGCTGGCCACCTGCTAGGTAAGCTGTGGTGAGGGTCCAGGTGGGAAATGCTCCTGTGAATAGTTTCTTGAACTGCTCCATCCCTGGAGCTGCCCATCTAAGGCTGGAAGGGATGCATTCATTGGTAGACCTGGGTGTCTCAGTCTCAGACTATGGGCCAGCTGATAATTTGTTCCTTAGGGCGGTCCTGTGCATTGTGGGATATTTAGCAGCATCCCTGGCCTCTGCCCACCAGATGCCAGTAGCACTCTGTTCCTGGCAGTGACAACTGAAAATGTCCCCAGACATTGCTAATGTCCCTTGTAAGGCAAAGTCACCATAGGTAAGGCTCACTAGAGTAGAATGTTGGATTAGGGTGCTTGCAATAGCAAGGTTCAAACCTTAATAATTCCATGAATTTCCTACCTTTTCCCAAATAGTCTGCTTAATTCAGATTGTGAAACCGCTAAAAGCCTAAGACTAATTTAACAAACAAGCAAACAATAAAACTTGGTATTTTGAAAGTTCTCAGTGAGTAATAAAATCAACCCTGAAAGGGTTATGACGGTGAAGATGAAATTGCAAAAAATGTCCAGTCCCCCTTGAAATGAAAGCAGTAGCGGGAATGGGTGAACGGAGCAGAGGGGAAGATTCCTGAAACCTTATTCCTGGAGGATTGCCCTTTCTGGCTGAGAGTGTTCATAGCAGACAGCTTAGCAACTGAACTTCACAAAATGTTCTTTCCACCTGCAAATTGTGGTTTCCTATAATTTCAGCTGGTGGGAAGAGAGAGGAAATAAAAGAGCCCAGGTTTAATTTAAATGGAATAAGATAGTGGGTGCTCAGACGTCCTCACATAAATGGCTGGCTGGTGAAAACAAAAAACGGTTTTTAAAAATTGAGAGCCAGCTTTCAGATGCCTCATTGCTGGCTGTAGTACAGCCAGAATTGTGGATTGGGTTAAGGATGTAGGGGAAAGCCTGACCTGAGATTTCAAAGCATCTGATTCTGGTTTGCAATTAACTCGGAAACCCACAGGAAGAAGAGACATGCCATTCACATCCAACACATGGTAAAATTTCATTCTCGAAGCCCGGAAGATTGGATATAAAGCCAAGGAGATGATTTCCTCACTGCCTGCCTGAGGCCTCTCAAAAACATCTTTTTAGCTTGATTGTCTTTTATACGGAAAAGTCAGTGGCTAAGATTAAAATGAGAGATTTTAAACAAATTCCTGAAATGTTTTTATTCCTAAAACTTTTCTACCTGGACCTTCTCTGTGACAGCCACACCAGTCTGGGTGTCAGGACTGAGGAGTGCAAACCCGCTTCACCACCTGCTGCCCCTCGGGACATCCTGCTGTCGCAGGAGTTCATCCATCTCTATTTGAAACGCTGGGTGACTCTGAGCCCAGGAAAGCAACCCAGAGCAGAGAAGCTTCTCTGGTCCCAGAACTTAACAGAACCAGGGTGTGAGTGACAGAATCCCGGCTGCAAAGGCTGCTGATAAAACAACCCAGCTCCCTTCAGTCCCTGACCCCCCATAGCCTTAGTGTTTTCCAAAGCACTTCCTTAGGAATGACCCATTTCCCTGTGTGAGTCAGATGGTGGAGGTGGCCTCTGTACCAGGTTGTGATCTACAGTATTTTAGACTGGGCAGTGGTGAGCTGATACATGTTAACAACTTCCCAGGTGACTGGGGTGGGGCAACCCTGATTTGCAGCACTTGCCAATTGCCATGGTGTAAATTACTTGCCAATTGCCTTGGTGTAAATACTCCCACCATGACCAATTTCAAGTTACCATCGTGAAGTCATCTAGCTCTCACAGCATCTGAAAATGTGACAATCAGCTCTGGCAAACAAGCCCAAGCCACCTAGGACACACCACTAGTCCCCCGCTGCTTCTCCCATGCCACACCACCTGGCTCGGACGCTGATGAAACTTATTTACTCTTGTCCCATAAATGCCAAAGGGTTAAAACATTTTTGGCAAGACAACCAGACAATCTGACTCTGGGCAAGGCAAAGGGGAGTCTGAGTAAATTCTGAGTTTGCTTTTCTTGTAAGAGACAGTGTAGCTGCAAAGTAGCACAGGAAACCTTAATGTTCTAAACACTGAACTCTAAAGAATACACACTGTACCTAACATCAAACACCACCAGATTTTATCTCCCAGAAGAGGGAAAGGTGATTTATTTTTCTTCAAGTCTTCTCAACTAGAGAGTAACCTGCCTTATACTTTGAGGCTAATCTTTACTGTCTATCAGGATTGCTTTTACCCATTTATGTTTTATTGTGGTTGAATATTGATAATGTCTCCCCAAAACAACCGGTTCTACTTTACCTCCCTCCGTGAAATGCGCTTATAATTTATCTTTAGTAACAGGAAGAACGACAATAAAGAAGCTTCATAGCTTGACTTTAGACATTCGGGTCACTGCTTCCTTAACATTGAAAAATAAACGACCACTTTTGATGAAAGATAACCACAGGTTTGCAAGTATATCCTCCACTAGAATTCCCCAGGGCAAAGAGAGAGAGGTTGAGCAAATGGCATCTCCAGGACCCATCAGGAGGAGAAAGGGCTTCATAAACATGAAAGAAAAGCCATAATGACCTAGACAGGCTCCAAAGAGACCTTTAATATTTAAACACATCAAATAACTTGATATAAACATGAAACTCCCTTCGCACTCCTGTTGCACCTTTATGTTTATCCCAGATGAGAAACAGCTGAGAACAGTGAATAAAAGGAACAAATGCCTTTTCATGTTTCAGGATTTCCAAGGAGACATTGTGTATGATTTTACCTTGATGGCCACCCTAACTGGGTTAATTTGTAATCCCTTCACTTAACCCAGGGCTGGGTTGGGGAGTGGGGAGGTGAGGGGTGGGCGGTGGAATATGAGAATGACTTCGGCGCTAATTGCGAGACTCCCTCTTAAGCAAACTCACCAGGTACTCATAACTTGGAACCAGTTCAGGTCACTCTGTAATTTGCTAGACATGTCCGCGATTATCCATACCTTAATGGACACACGCAACACAAGGGCCAAATGGCAAGGTGGTGCCGAGGCTCAATCACCATTAATGTGTCTATTAGAGGTCAGCGGGATGCTCGGTGCAATTCCATCACGCAGCAATCAGTCATGTCCAGTGTAACCCAAGGACTCCCTGAGACAGCCCATAAAGCCATCAAAATTTGACCGTTTGTGAAGGTTAACCTAAGAGCACTGATTACAGCCATGGAACTGACACACATAATTAGGTTAGAAAGGCTCTCTACACGAAACTGAAGACAGAATCTTATAGAAACAGACATTTATCCAACTAATGCTGTTGGGTGAGTGCCACGTGGCCTTGTCCAGGAGATGCTCAAGTCTGGAGCATCCTTTTACTCTATGCCTCCTTGTAACTCTGAGTCTCTGTTTAATGGAAGCCAACTGCACTGCCCCAGGAACCTGCCAGATGTGGCATGAGAGGGCACACCTGCTTCGTGCCCTGTCCCTCACGCCTCTTTTACAGCCTTGGACTCAAACACCAGGCAAGAGACAGGATGGGATCTTCCACAGAAGGATACTGGCATGGGCAGCATGGTCGTAGAGAAAAGAGAAGCAGAGAGAAGCAGCCCTCCCGATATCAGAGCACCATGATGGTGACTCTATAACTCCAACAAAAAGCCATGTCCTGCTACACAATTAGAGCGGGACCCAGTCACAGGGGAGGGGCCACAAGCTGGGGAAATGGGATAAGCCGGAGGAGGCAAGGTTCGAGAGGCTGATCAACAGGCCCCCTTATCTTTTCACACCACGAGGGTCAAGGAAGGGAGTGGTGAGCGACAGCCAAGATAGACCTCAGAGGGCAACCCCTGCCCCCACCTCTGCCACCACCACCAAAGGCTTTTCTTTCTGGGTCACAAGTAGGAGAATGCCGAGCCATGACTCAGCAGACAGGAAACCCTGTCCCTCACAGAGGGTGCACACTGGGGACCAGAGTGGCTTGACAAGGGCCACCAGTCTGTGCATGTGTGTCTCCATTTCCTTGAGAAATGCAAGCTCCCTTCCCATTCTGACCCATTGCCCTGCTCTCCCTGCAACTTCACAGATAATAGAAGTCTAGCGTGTCAGCGTGAAGTCGGACATGCGTGACTGTTCCTCCCCTTTTCTCCCCAAACTGCCTCCTGCGTCCTGCTTCCTCCCTACTAACCCGCCATCCATCAGCCACTGTCCCTGGACTCGTCCCCACTGCCGGGCCATCACTAAGTACTGTCGATTCTACTTCCAAAATGATCTTGAGTCTGTCCACCCCTTTCCTTCTCCTCTGTGACCACCCTGCTCCAGGCCTGTGAAATAATCTCACGTTTGGTCTCTCTCCTCCCCTCCTTGCCCCACTCAACTCCATTCCACATATGACGGCCAGAACGATCTGTTTAAACTTATTCAGTCCTGTCAACTCCCCGCCAAAACCCTTTTATGGCTTCCTACAGCCCTTTGGATAAAATCCAAAATCCCTAACATGCCTAAAAGACACAGTATGACAGAACATAATGAAACGTAGTACAATTGGAGACCATCTTAAAGACGCAGAAGGAGTGAATGCTGCAACATCCCGATACGAGCTTATTATTACAAGTTAATATTACATTTAGCAACGAGTTTCCTAAAGGCCAGTCAAAAGTGAAATACTTTGGTGCCTGATTGGCCTTTTTAAACAGAAGGTGCCATGCAAATACATCTAGAAAGGGCTGCGGACATTAAACCCAAGGACCCAACTCTTGTCTAAGGAAGGAAAACCCATTCCTACGTGGTGTGATAATGAACCTCTCTCTGCAAACCCAAAGGGCACCATATGACTAATACAAGGTTCAAACAAATGCTGCTAAAACAAAAAGGGCTTTGTAAACTGTAAAGGGTGTTAACCAACCTTAGGTGATCTACACCGAAAGGTGTATCCCATTTCCACACTGTTAGTACTGCCCCCTCTGTTCTCATAGCTGATTGGAAACATTTGGGGTGGGATGGGGGGGGTGCATATGTGACGTCATGTGATCAAGGTACTTTGCTTTCTAATGATCTACAAGTGTTTGTCTGGTTTGCTCATTTGAAAAGAAAGGATAGACAAGATTTTGACTCTCAGACAGCCCCTTTCTCAGGCAAAGCTTAGGCAGGGGCTAGCCAGCAGCACGGAATGGATGTTCCAAGCCAGAGAAGCAAGAGCTGTAGGTTTTACACGAGAGATGAAAGCGTCCTGGCTTCATTCTGTCGTGAAATTTAAAACCGTAATATGGCGCTCTATAAATTTAGTTCTTTAGCAATAACTAATCGTTCATCCTTCCTCCAATTCAGAAGAGACATCCAGGTAATGATAAAGTGTCTGTTTACTGTTCTTGGCCATGAACACAAGCCAAGAGCATTTTCAATGGGAAAGAGTCTATGCGATGGAGCCAAGGAAAAGCCCTATTCTTATTTCAACACTGTTGGAAAGTGGTGGTCCAAACCCCCCGTCCCTACACATGCTGACTCTCCTCCCCCTTCCCAGTCCTCTACCCCCTGCAACTCTCAAGGCTTTTCAGGAGAAAGTCACTGAGGGTCTCTACCCCACACCCACCCAAAGCGCGTGCCCAAAGACACGTTCTTTAGAAATACCGGAAACTTTAGAAGCGCTGAGGTACAGATGCCCTTTCTCAGGGCTACTTGTGTCACCATGCAAGACCGTGCAGTGCACAGCCCCGGGTGCATCATTCCAGAGACCCCCTTGATCTGACCAGTGATTTTCTACTGCGCCCCAGACATCTGGGTGGCATATCAGGTCATCGGATCCTTTATGAATCTCCTATTTCAGCAGTAGTCACTCAGTCTAAGTTTGATGCACGGGGTCTGGCTGACCTTTGTGGGCTGTAGTTCCAACAACAATTTGGATTGGGGCCTTCGCCGTGCCGTTCTGTCAACTTTGTGTACAGCTCAGAGGTCGCTCTGAAGGCCCTGCTGGTTTTCCACACTGCGGTCCAGCTCTGAGTCCTGGCACGTTCGTTCAGGTCAGTTTCAGACTTAGGTGGTCAGGAGTTTACCCAGGACTTTCCGTGGAAATGGAGAGAACCCCTTTCTTCAGCTCCCTCTGATCTGAGAGTCTCCCTCGCTCTCTAAGTGGGGAGGGGGGAAGCCCAGAGTCCCCCGCTCTGTCTTCCTTGACACTGAATCAGCGGGGAAGGGGGCACTTCTCTGGGTCCTCAAATATACCGAGGGCTGGGGAGCAGGGTGGGTGTCCACGCTCTCCGCTCAGGCTGCACTGACAACAGCTCGGGGTGGGGCGAGGAGGAGGTGTCGTGGCATTGGGTTGGGTTGGGGCATGGGTGCCGTCAAAACCTCTCTGTCCTACTGGGATGTCCCCTTCCTGGTCTTTTGGCCAGAAAGACTGGGATTTTCTTGGGGCTTTTCTTGTCTGCTTCTGTTGGAAGTTCTGTGTTTCAGGCTCCTCCAGCATCTACTCTAGAAAATGTGGAACATAAAAAGAAGAGCCAGGGAACTTACTGCCCCGTTGTTCCTCAGTCCTGAGGTCCCCAGCCAGTCCTTTTGCTGTTAAGAGCTGTCTTAGGTTTATCTGTTGTCTTACGTCCAGGGTTTTGTTGCATTTAGCGGGAGGAGTAGGGAGAGGATGACTTGGAAGCTTAATAAAATTTTAATTTTGGAATAATTTTAGATTTACAGAAAAGTTGCAGAGGCAGGGCTGAGAGTTCCTGTAACCCCTTTGTCCAATTTCCCCCAGTGTTAACATCTTACATAACTAGGGTGCATTTCTCAAAACTAAGAAATTAACATGGTGCGTGACTGTCCGCCGAACTCCAGACCTTACTGGATTTCACCGGTTCTCCCACTAGTTCCTTTTCCTGTTCCAGGACCCAACATTGTGTTCAGCCATGACATCTCCTTAGTCGTCTCCGATTTGTGACAGTTTCTCAGTGTGTCCTTATTTTCATGATCTCATAGACGTGCAGGTACTGGTCAGAGATCTCACTGCGCCCCTTCGTCTGCACTGGCCTGATGTTTATTGGTGATTAGACTGCGGTTATGGATTTGGGGAAATAAACCACAGAGATGCAATGACCTTCTCATATCAGGGGGACAAGGTATCAGAGCGACTTATCCTGGTAGATCTTAACCTCCATCAGTTGGTTAAAGTGGTATCTGTGAGGCCTCTCCACTGTGGTGTGAGGATGTTTTTGTTTCTTGGAAGCTAGTCATTAAATCCATTCACACGTAAGGGCAGAAGATTTTAAGCTCCACTTCCTGGAGAGGGGAGTCCTACCTATGTCATTTGGAATTCTTTTCTCCCCTTCCTTTATTCCACCATTTATTTAAACCAGTATGGAGTCATGCGTGTTTATTTTGTACTTTGGGTTATAATCCAGTATTATGTTATCTCTTCTGTTGCCAAAATTGTTCTAGCTTTGACGACTGGGGGCTCTTTCAGGTGGTTCTTCCTCAGTTTTAGTGGTGAAATTGGTGAAGTGAGCCGAAGCCCTCTGTCGGGTCCTCCGTAAGCCCTCCCAGCCCCCTCCTCACACAGCTCAACATTGAGAATGAACGTTGAGGTAAGGGTCTTTGGCCTTATTCATTCTTTCCAAAACTATTTGTTAAGACCAAACTTTATCTAGTTAATCTCATAACTAGAGTAAATTCACCCCTTGGTAAACAGAAATAAACTTTGAGTTCCAAATACCTGTGAGTGTGAGACAGCTCATGAGTTCCAAATACCTGTGATTGTGAGACAGCTCACTTAAACCTCTGCCTGATGCTCAGGCATGGGCTTTACTGAACAGCAATGAGAGAAATGCTGTCCTTCCTCCAAGCAGAGACAGAGGAAAGGGAACCACGCACACAGGAGAGGCACTTTTAAATAAGCCGCGTTTATAAGAGGGTCTCCTAAGAATTATAATTGTATTGAGCTGCCATCCAAACATCTGTGTAATCACTTAACTCCAGCAGTGACATCAAAGGAGAGGAAATTTAATATGACTTCAGAAGACAGACCAAAATTTACTGTTTGGTCTACTGTTTACCAGTAGAAGATACCGGTAAATAGTAATACCAGGGCTTCCCTTGTGGCGCAGTGGTCAAGAATCCGCCTGCCAATGCAGGGGACACAGGTTCGAGTCCTGGTCCAGGAAGATCCCACATGCCGTGGAGAAACGAAGCCCATGAGCCACAACTACTGAGCCCGCGAGCCACAACTACTGAGCCCAAGTGCCACAACTGCTGAAGCCTGTGCCTGGAGCCTGTGCTCCACAACAAAAGAAGCCACCACAATGACAAGCCCGTGCACCACAACGAAGAGTAGCCCCCGCTCACCGTAACTAGTGAAAGCCCGTGCACAGCAACCGAGACCCAACAAGCCAAAAATAAATAAATGAATTTCTAAAAAAAAAAAAAAAGTAATAACAAAAATACTATTGCACCAAGTAAGATGGAAACAACAAATGAATAAGACTCACATTTACAAATGTGGATTTATAAAACACTGCCCTAAAAATTTTCCTATCAAGTCTCCATTGGAGTTAATGTATATATTTACTTAAATAGTAGTGGTAAAACCAAAATAGAAAAATTTCAAAATTATTCCAGGAAAAAAAAAGACAAAATGTTTGCTGTCTTTTTGGATGATTTTTGAACAACAATAAAGACACTATAATACACTCCTTACAAATATAATAAAATCAAATCAGTTAATTTATATGAGTCAGATTTATATAAAGTACAGTTATAAAAATTATCTAAGCATAATAAAACCCTATCAAGTTTCCATCTGGGCCAATAAAACCTAACAGCAATAAAAGGAAGAGGGAAAAAACAAAATCATTTGAGTAGAGAGAAAAGCAACTTGCTGTGGTTCTGGGTCCTCAGAAGCAGCCTCATTGGAAGGAAGGCGACTCACCTCTGCTTTCACTTTCTGCTGTGTGGACAGCGCTTGGTGTAGACACTTTTTCCTGCACTCGGTGGAGGATGTGCCTGGAGGGGGAGCCCCTGGTGAGGAAGACTCCCCGGGGGGAAGTCAGTCTCTTCCCCGGGTTCTGGAATCTGGGAGGGGTGTGAGGGAGACGAGAGTCCTCTTCCCAGGAGCTGCCCCAGGGACATCAGACGGGGGAGGATGGAGCCCAGGCCAGACAGTTGGTCTGGAGGCGGGAGGGTTGGATCAAAAGCTGGCCCCAAGTTCTCATGCTCAGTGAGGGGCTGACCCTGCAGAGGCCCTGGGCCCTGGACACCCACCCACCACAGCCTGGTGCTCCTATCTCCTCGGGGTGGTCACCCCTGTGGACGTCTGCCAAATGCTCCACGTGCAACGTCAGGAACATAAGGATATTTTGTAAACCTTTACAAGTCTTCCTTGACATTTCTGGTCTCAGATAAGCACTCATTTGTGCAGGTGCCTCTCAGCCAAGAGAACACTCAGCTCATTATCACGAGCTTTTCTTTCCTGGAGAATAAGCTGCCTTGGACGACAGCCAGCGCCTCTTTCGAATTTTCCTGAAAGAACTTTGGCTTGTATGACACAGGTGTCAGATGAGACACCTCCACGTGCGTGGCTGATCTTGTCTTGCCTTGGAAGAGTCTCCCGAACAGTGACAGGGTCAAAACTGTCTCTAAGTCAGCTATTTGGTGACCGTGCTTTGTTTTCCCTGATGCAGGCCGGGAGGCCGTGTGGTTTCCCCGGGGGCTGTGGCCTCCTCCTTCTGACTGTGGGGAAGCTTTCCTGAGGCAGAGGCCTCTCGTGTGATCTCTAAGGGCATCAATTATTTCGTCTGCTTCACTTAGTCTAGTGTACATTTAGATTCTTTCTCCACCAAGATTTTTAAACGGGTATTTAGCTGGGCTGCATGAAGCCTGTCTTCAGAACCCCTTTGAATCACCTCCCAGGGGGTCTATTTCTGATCAATTTGTTCCCTTCGGTCCCTTGTGAATGGCTCGGAGGAGACCTGCCCCCCATGAACTTTACCACCTTCCTCCTTCTGTCCCAGAATCCAGCTCTGTACAAGGATTAGCACCTTGGAATCAGAGTCCTCGTCGAGTTGCAGCCCAGTTTCCCAAACTAGTTTCCCTATGGCACCCCCTCTGCCCCAACCCCCCCATGACTCTGATTAACATCTCCCAGGGCCAGCACTTCAGAGTACACTTTGGGAAAAGTGGATGTGGTGAGGTGCAAAGAGGCTGGGTCATTGTAGGGGTTTAACAGGGCAGGTGAACTTGGATTTTGGATCATTATACATGCCTCATCCATGCAGAGGACAGAGCAGTGTCTGGCACTCAGAAAAAGCCCAGTAACTTGGAGGATGGGTCTGCTCTGTCCCCGAAGCTTTTGTCCTCTGGCTTGAGTGTCCTATGGATGCTACCAGCCCTCTTGGGGAAAGATGCCAAGACCAGGCCCATGGAATGACTCCTAAACCGTCTGGGTCTGATGGGAGCCAAGCTGCTCTGACCTGCAGTAAATGTCTTTCCCCTGGTGGCCTCCCCCTCTCTGGGGGTCTCACAGCCAGAAAGTGGAGAAGGAAACTCCAACACGGCTTTGCTGGACTTCTAGTTTTAGCTCAGACACATGAAGAGCTTGGAAGTCAGCATTGTCATCCTCGTATGTAGTAAGAAAAGCTGGATGAACTGAATATTAACAACTTTTCTTGGATCCATCAGAGAACTGAGTTCTCAGGGCAACCCATCATCCCAAAATCTGAAGAAGTGTGTGTTCACAGGGGAGATTCAAAACCTGAAATTTGCTAACTTGGAGTAGAAACCACCAGACGCCACAAGCCAGAAGAAACATCAAGGTAGGAATTCTGACGAATTGCTGAAATCTGAGTGTGGGATGTCGCGTGAGAAGGTCCTGGGGGCCGTAGACCTGGAGGGACCCCCCCACCTCTGCAGGCTTTTCCTCTGGGAGCCCTAACAGACTCCCACAGAGAAAAGTGGGGTGGATACAGAGGGGACACCTCCTCGTCCCACCGTCCCAACAGGGTAGAAAGCGGTAACCATTGTATAACCCAAGCAGGAACTTCCTGCTTACAGAACGAAAGCCTTCCTCCTGAGAAGGACGTTTCCAGAGAGCACAGAGATATCCTATCCTGCTAGTGAAAGAGAACCGTTGTGTGATGCAATCCTTCCCCACTCCTTTCCAGTTGATGAGGCCCCCGGTTACGGCTGGGTTGCTGTCAGAGCAGACTGAGAAGGGCAAAGCCAAGAAGGGAGAGAAGAACAATCCAGTTAAATGATGCCCCCAACGACACCATTCACCATTCAGGTACCATGGAACATTGACTGTGAGGAATTGTGGAAAGCCCAGATTCCACTGCTGGCTCTTTGGTCCACATCTGATACATGTGTATCAGACCAGTCACCAATTCCATCACTCCTTTCAAAGTCTGCTGGTGGTTGGTCATTGTACATCTGTTATTCAGTCCCCTCACAGACAGCAAAGCATGTAGTTTTGTTGTCTCCTTGCCTCTCAGTGATAAAACCATGTGATGTTTACAAAGAATGGATAACTGAAGAGGAAACTGGCCAAGGTACGTGAAAGTGCATCAAGTAAATGAAAAGTGATAACGTTCAAGGAAAATTCCAGTTGGACAGAAATGGATTTATAGAAGAAATAGAAGACCCTGAGAATGCCATTATCACCTTTCAAGAGACACTGTGACATAAGCATTTACATAAGGTAAATTTATCAACATAAATGAGGAAAGTAGTTCTGACAAAAGATGAAGTTTTCCAGTGCTAGTGATGCGAGATAAAACTTCCCATTAAAGGAACTCTCAGAGATATTTCATGACATTATGAGAGCAAAGGATAAAATGTTGGAGGCTGATCAAATTTAGAAAGGGGCAGGACAATTTGCAGAAGCCTAGAAAAGATGTTCACTACATATTATAAGTTATATAAATGAGCAGACGGTAAGCACACTCTCGGTAGTTTTTACCAAGCACGAAACATTTTAATTCTCAGTGTTGCTCATGTTTTAAATTATAGTCTTCTAAATAAATAATCGTTTTACAATTTTTTCATTTTCCTATACTGCTGTAACCAACAGCAGGAAACTGTTATGAAAGGTTAAAAGTTATGAAACCACCATAATTTTTCCCATTGCTTATTAAGACCACTTTGTGTGGTTTCATCTTCCATATTCTCTTCCACAGTCTATACTACTGTACAAAGCAAGGTCTGCCTGTAAATGAACAATCAACACACATGGCCTAAGCACAACAGCTAAAAGACAGAGGTTGTCAGATTGGATTAAAAGGAAAAGACTCAACCGTATGCTATTCACAAGAAACTCGTTTTAAATATAAAGACTCAGATACGCTGAGTTAAGGGATGAAGGAAGATAATATTATGCAAATACTCATCTAAAGGAAGCTGGAGGAGCCATATTAACCCCGTACAAAGCAGAATTCAGAACAAGGAAGATTATCGGGGATAAAGAAGATGATTTACTGACCCTGCAATCCCACTCCTGGGCATATATCCGGAGAAAAACATGGTCCGAAAGGATACACACACCCCAGTTTGTACTGCAGCACTGTTTACAATAGTCAAGACATGGAAGCAACCTAAATGTCCATCAACAGATGAATGGATAAAGAAGATGTGGTACATATATACAATGGAATATTGCTCAGACATTAAAAAGAATGAAATAATGCCATTTGCAGCAACATGGTTGGACCTAAAGATTGTTACACTGAGTGAAGTAAGTCAGACAGAGAAAGAGAAATATCGTATGATATCCCTTATATGCAGAATCTAAAAAGAAATGATACAAATGAACTTATTTACGAAACAGAAACAGATTCACAGACTTAGACAATGACCTTATGGTTACTGGGGGGAAGCATGGGGGAAGGGATAGTTAGGGGGTTTGGAACTGACATATACACACTGTTATATTTAAAAAGGATAACCAACCAGGACCTACTGTATAGCGCAGGGAACTCTGCTCAATGTTATGTGGCAGCTTTGACGGGAGGGGAGTCTGGGGGAGAATGGATACATGTATATGTATGGCTGCGTCCCTTTGTTGTGCACCTGAAACTATCACAACATTGTTAATTGGCTATATTCCAATATAAAATAAAACGTTAAAAAAAATAAAGAGGGTCATTCCATAATGATCAAGTGGTCAATTCTTATAGAGGACAGCAATCCTAAACATGCAGGCACCTGGAAACAGGATGCCAAAATACATGAGCAAAAACTTGTAGAACTGAAAGGAGAAATAGATAAATCCACAAGTATAGTTGAAGACTTCAACATTCCTCCATAAGTAACTGACAAAGCAGAAAGAAAATGATTAAGGGAATAGATGACCTGAAGAGCAGTATCAATGAGTTTACCCTAATTGACACCCGACAATAGCAGAATATACATTCTTTCCAAGGGCAGCACATGGAACATTCACTAAGGTAGACTACATTCTGGGGCATAAAACACATCTTAACAATTTTTTTTAATAGAAATTATACAAAGTACATTCTCAGACCATAACAAAATTTAGCTGGAAATTAATAAGAAAGATAGCTGGAAAATCCCCAAATATTTAGAAGTTGTACAATACACTTCTGAGTAACCCATGAGTTAAAGAAGAACTCTCAAGGAAGTTAAAATAATAATTTTTAGTTAAGTAAAAATGAAAATAAAACAAAAATGTTGGATGCAGTGAAATCAGTGCTTAGAGGGAAATTTACAGCATTAAATGCACATTTAGAGAAATATTTAAAATCAGTAATCTAAACTTGCACCCTAGGAAAATAAGAAGAGCAAATTAAACCTAAATGCAAGCAGAGGAAAGAATTAAAATTAGAACATAAATCAATGAAATTTAAAATAGGAAAATAATAGGGGAAATGAAGAAACTAAAAGCTGCTTCTTTGGGAATACCGATAAAGTTAATAGACTTCTAGTGAAACTAACCAAGGAAAAAAGAGGGAAGACACCGATTATTAATATCAGGAATGGAAGAGGGGTAAATAGAGACACATGGATCAATGGAACAGAACAGAGAGTCTGGAAATAGACCCCTACAAATACGGTCAATTGACTTTCAACAAAAGTTCAAAGGCAATTCAATGAAGAAAAGATGGTCTTTTCAACAAAGGGTACTGGAAAAATTAGACACCTATATGCAAAAAATAAACCTTGAATTATACCTCCCCCCTTGTATGAAATTTCACTCAGTGAATCATAGACCTGCCTGTAGCATGTAAAACTATAAAGTTTTTAGAGGAAGCATAGGAAAAATATCTGTGACCTTATGTTAGATGAAGGTAGGATAATGAAAGCACAATTCGTAAAAGAAAAAATAGATCAATTGGACACCATCAAAACTTCAAAACATCTGTTCTGCAACAGAGAATGAGAAGCCAAACCACCAACTGACAGAAAATATTTGCAAATCATGTAACTGACAATGAACTTGTATTAAGAATATATAAACAGCTCTCCAAATTCAACAAAAACCTAATTTTTTAAAAAATGGGCAAAAGACATACACAGGTGTCACATAAGCACGTGAAAAAATGCTCAACACCATTACTCACTAAGAAAATGCAAATTAAAACCACAATGAGATCCTATTAAATGCTTACTGGAACGATTTCAATTTTTTTAAAAAAACCAACAATACCAAGTGTTTGCACAAATATGGAATAACTGGAATACGTCGCTTGTAGAAATGCAAACAGGAGAGCTTTCAAAGCGCAGTTTGACAGTTTCTAATAAAGTTAAACATACACTTCCTTTGTAACTCAGCAACTGTCTCCTAGGTTCTTACCAGGAGAAATGATGATGCTATGTCCACAGGAGTGTTCATAACAGCTTTATTCCTGATTGCCAAAAACTGGAAACAACCAAAATTTCCCTCAGCTGGGGAATGGATAAACTGTGGCACAAATGTTCAGTGGATACTGTTCAGCACTAAAAGGGACAGAACACTGATTCAAGAAGCCACACAAGTGAATCTCAAAAGCTCTGTGCAAAGTGAAAGGAGCCAGACTCAGAAAGCTACCTTCTATACTATGCTATCAATTTCACCTTCTGACAAAGGCCAAATATAGGGACAGAGAACAGATCAATTTGACTACAAAGGGCAGCTAGAGGGACTTTGGGGTGGGGTGGAACTGCTCTGTACCTTGATTTCAATTGTGGTCACATGACTCTATGCATTTGCCGAAACCCATAGAACTGTACACCAAAAATGTAATGGAACAGGACCCTGTGGGACCTTCCCATGACAAACCGCTCCCCATGTCCTCCGTCTGCCTCTTGTCTATAAGAAAAGAGCCAAAGAATCTAATCAGAGAAATGAGAAAATACAGAGACAAAGGAAAGCAATCAAACAAGACAAAATAATAAGTTCAGCCATTAAACAAAGTCAAGGACTTTTAGTTCCTTCTCAAGGGCTACGCTATAGATAGTATTCTGAGCCACATCCTTTGAGCTGTTTTGCAGATACTGAGGCCCCCACCATGTGGAAGAAGTCAACTACGTGATGACCAGACAGTAGCCATGACATAAACTGCTCCATCTTGCACAATTCCGGGAACCGGCCTCAAGGAAATGGGAACAAACCAACCCCAGAGTTGAAGATTAATTGTACTTAAAACAATCAAGGTAATACTGATCAGACACCACATGACCAATTTCAGGATGACTGTCAGAGCTGCTCTGCATGTAGCCCCTCCCTCCACCTATACACCCCTGAAATTCCCCTTTAAAAGCTCTTGCCCCCTGATGGGCAGTGGGGAAATGGTTCTTTGGGACATGAGTTTACCTTCTCTCCAGGAGCGCCAGCTTCCTCAATAAAGCTTTCTTTCCTTTTAGGGAACACTCGTCTCTCAGTGCTGGATTCTTGAGCAACGAGCAGCCGAACCCCAGTTCAATAACAAAGAGTAAATTCTACTCTATGTAAATTTTAAAATAACCTTAAAAGTCGATGTCCTTTTAAGCATCCATTCATTTATGTACTCAATCAGTGTTTACTAAGTGACTATTTTATGATACAGACTGAGCTGATTTCTTGCAGTGGCAAACAAGGTAAATACAGTCTCCCCTGTCTAAACTCACTGTCTAGGGCCAGGGTTGGCAAACTACAGCCTGAGGGCCAAACACACCCCACCACTTATTTATTTAAATAAAATTTTATTGGAATGCAGCCAATGGCCATCCCATTTATGCATTGCCTGTAGCAGAGTTGGGTAGTTGTCACAGAGACGTATGGCCTACAAATCCTAAAATACTTACTCTCTAGCCCTTCTTAGAAAGTGTTTGCCAACTCCTAATGTAGCAGGTCTCCAACTTTATGTTGCCTAAGTATCTTTTTGGAGCCTGTTAAACTCAGGTTCTACCAGGAGAATTTCTAAGTGAGTAGTTCTGGAGCAAGTCCACAGATTTCTAGATGATTCTAAAGCGAGTAGCTCTGGACCACACTTGGGAAAAGCTAAGAGACACAGACATGAAGCAAAAAATTGTGATTGAGGGACTCTTGTTTGCAGGGTTAAAGTACAGTTCATGCATTAAATTCGAGGTTGACAGCCTGGCCCTTTTAGAAGTTGCTTCAACTATTTGAAGGTGGCACCCTCTGGGTAAAACAATATTTTGAAAACAGCTGTTTCAGAAGAATTATGGGCAAGGGGTTATTTTACTCACCTTATCTCCCGTTCTGAATACATATAAAACTGTTGAAGAACTCGATAATGAAACCACACATTATTTTAGGATTCAGCCCCAGTCCAGCCCAGCCAGGATTCATCAGGGATGCAAGACAGCCCCTCGGCAGGGAGGATGATAGCTGTCTCCATATGTAATCCCGGAGGGCAGGAGCGTGGACAGTTGTGTAGGGGAGTTGAAGGGGTGCCGTGGGAACGGGGAGGGCATATTGGAAGAACTGGAGATACTCCTGGGGAGACTTGGAAATAGCGTTCACTGTACAGCTCCCTCGCCCCTCTAGACCTTCCCCCACCAGCTTGTCCTGCTTCCCTTCTCTTCTTTCCAAGCACAAAGGCCAATTCTTAGCCAGGCCCTGGCAGCCCCCCACGCTTGCGGAATGTAACACAGAATTAAATGTCAAGGCAGAAGAGAGACAATCTTCAAGGAGCAGAGGAAGCTGTTGTGAAGTAATTATTACCCGTGAACACTACACTTAGCTCTGAGTTTCCGAAAAGCTGCAGTGAAAACATAAATAAACAAATCACAAACTACTTGTATCAGCAAAATGCCCTAACCATGGGTAGGGATGGGTCAGAGAATGGCGGAGGGTCTGGAGGAGAGGAAGTGTTTGTTTTGGGGGGTTGTGCCCATCAGCCTGTCCCCAATGGCCACCTCAAAAAGGGGATCTGTCATTAGTGGACCTCTGTTTGCCTCTGAGGACAGATTTGGTGGTTGATTTCAGGACTCTGCCATCAGCCCAAAAGCATGCAGTGAATTCTGTCAGATTTAGGGTTCTAATAATAACAATTTTAGAACATCACAAGATGGGACTATGACTGCTTTAATTAGTAATTGAGTGACATCATGACTAGGGGGATTTTATTTTGAAAGTGAAGCTACCCATGATGCAAAGTGAAATTATTTTGGGTCTCTCGTAGTGCCTCCTTGGTGGCTTATAATTCTGAAGTCTCTCAGAACATATGAGCTATGTACAATGTGTAAATATAAACATTTTTTTAATACTACTTAGTTTCCAAATATACTTAGTTGGAACTGTACCTCTGAGGTCAAGACGGCCCTGCTGTATAATTAGTAATGAATTGTTGTCTGTCTTCTTTCAATTATTTTCTTTCTGGTTATGGTTTGACAAAAGCAGCGTGTCCAACAGGTGTCCCACCTGACCCTTCTCATCAGAGTCTGTGACTGGGGCATTCCACCATGACGGATGGGAAGGAGAGGAAGGGCATGCATGTAATGTACACAGAAAATCAGAAGATACACTTTATGGCTGGAATGAAAGGCATCCCCATTGCTCCACAGACAGTAGGGGCATCAAGAGGCCAACACTGATTTATCCTGCAGAAAACTAGACTTCATACGTTGCTACAAAGAAGCAGCAAAAATGAAAGCTCTGGAATGCTTTTCTCAATTAACCGTCATGGCAGGAGTTGATGTGAAAGCAGAAAAGAGGTAGTCACGGGTTACCTGGGCCCTCGTGAAGTCATGAGTTACCTACTTCTCTCTATTTCTTTATCAAGATTTGTTTTCTCTGAACTGTCTTATCAAAAGTCAAACTGGGGCTTCCCTGGCAGAGCAGTGGTTAAGAATCCGCCTGCCAGTGCAGGGGACACTGGTTTGAGCCCTGGTCCAGGAAGATCCCACATGCCGGGGAGCAACTAAGCCCGTGTGCCACAACTACTGAGCCTGCACTCTAGAGCTCACGAGCCACAACTACTGAGCCCACGCGCCTAGAGCCCGTGCCCTGCAACAAGAGAAGCCACGACAGTAAGTCCGCACGCACGCTGCAAAGAAGAGTAGCCCCCGCTCACTGCAACTAAAGAAAACCCGCACACAGCAACAAAGACCCAAAGCAGCCGAAAAACAAACAAATTAATTAATTAATTTTTTAACAAAACGTCAAACTGAGAGAAAATACCATTTCAGGAAATATCAAATTCTATAGGTTAAGACATAAAATGGTGACAAAAATGCATGAACTAGACGTTAGATCTGTATTCTAGATCACATTAACAGTCGCAGGGAAAAGTGACACAGAATAAGTTTAGACCTATTGCTCTCAGAACAAGGTTAATACTAAATTATTAGCAGTATTAATGTGCTGAAATCCTTTCTGTGAGAAAGGAAAAACCGGCACCAACCTACGCTGTAAGATAACCAATGTCTCGAAGTTACCACACCCACAAAAGGGGGATGAGAAAAAAAATCAGGATTTTCTTCATTAAAATCCAAAATGGCTCAAATCATCTTTAAAATCCAAATGGGGGAGGGATAAATTAGGAGTTTGGGATTAACAAATACACACTACTATATATAAAATAGAGAAACAACAAGGTCCTACTGTATAGCACAGGGAACTATATTCAATATCTTGTAATAATCTAATGTAATGGAAGAAAATGTAAAAAGAGAATATATATATATATGTATAACTGAATCACTTTGCTGTACACCTGAAACTAACACAATTTTGTAACTCAACTATACTTCAATTTTTTAAAAAAACATTTTTAATCCAAATGGTAAAGAAAGGATTCCCAGAATATATTTCAAGGAGAAGAAATAAAAAGTCTCAGTCCGTGGCTGCGTGACGGGGACGTGCAGTCAATGAGACAGTATGATCAGAGTGACTCTGAGCCGGAGTCCAGGCACTCAGGGCGGCCCGGATGCTAAGGGGCCGACAGAACAGACCCGCAGAACTGGCTCCAGAAGCAGACATGTCCTGGAGCAACGGGAGGGGCCAGATGAAGGGGTGGCCGACAGCTGGGAGGACAGAGCCAGCCTGCCTGCCGGGGCGATGGAATTTGGGCAGGTCAGCTGAGCAGCCCTCCCGCCTAGGGGGGTCTGTGGAGCCACAGAACTGAGAGCAGGACATTCCAGGTCAAAGACCTGGAGGCCGAGGCTGGATGGTAGGCACCTGAGGGGCAGACACAGAGCGCCTGGATGGAAGTGTGGTGCAGGGTGCAAGGAGGAGATGGTCCTGGCCTCCATGCTGCGGCCACAAGTCTCAGGTCTCTTCAGCTGCCCTCTGACCCCTCTGCTGAGCCCTGCCTCTGTGTTTATAGCGCCCTCACTGTGTGTGTGTGTGTGTGTGTGTGTGTGTGTGTGTGTGTGTGTGTGTGTGTCTTAGTTTCCTGTGCTTGCCATTAAAAATTACCCAAACCTCGGTGGCTTTTAACTACAGAAACTCACCGTTCTGGAGGCCAGATCCCTGAAATCAAGGTGTTCAAGGGCCCATACAAAGGCTCCAGAGACAGATCCTTCCATGCCTCCTCCAGCCTCGGGGGGCTCCTGGTGTTCTTTGGCTTGTGGCCGAATCACTCCAACCTCCACCTCTTCTTCCGCGTCTCTTACAAGGAAACTTGTCATTGACTTTAGGGCCCACAGGGTAATCTAGGATGATTTCCTCACCTCAGAGTCCCTTATTAATGACACCTACAAAGACCTGTTATGAACTTTTAAATTGTTATTTATTTTAATTAAATTAACATTCACAGGTCCCAGGGATTCTGGTGTGGGCATACCTTTTTGAGACCCCCTTGTTCAACCCACTACACCTGCTTTGTCAGTGTTTTAATGAAGACTTTTTCTCTACTCTCTCAGAGCTGTGAACAGAGGCTGTGGGTTGATCTGGGAGGACTGAGTCTTGGGGGTAAGTGAGGTGGAAAGATGGTGCCTGGAGGGCCCAGGTGTGCTGGGTGGTGTCATTCAGGAGGCCAAGTAGCCAGAAATATGCCCTCCAGGGGCCCTGGGAGCCAGTGATGGCCAGAGGGGCGTGGGAGCATCAGGACACAGGACACCAGGCAAGTGTTGAGTCCCTTCCTGTTGACCTTGACCTGGGCTCCTCAAAGAAGAGCCCAGAGAGAAGATGCTAGGTGTTTGCTTGAGAAGCTGGGGAGGGCACAACTAGGTACTTAATTAATGTATTCTGAGGCCTTTAACTGTTTGGGCTACAGAATTTTAAACTGATGGAGCCATAGAAGAATTGAGGTCTAACATCTGAGGAATTTTTAGGGAATCCAGCCTGTGACACTTCCAAGGCTGTTCACTCCCATATTTTGAACAGAATCAGCTTTGTGTTTGGTGCAAAAAGCACGTTGCTAGGTCAGGGTTAGGCTTTTTCTTGGAAAGGGTGTGCTTCAAGAAAACCCAGAGGCTGATTGTGAAATCCGAGTGGCTGGAGCTGTCACAACTCAGCCCGCCCTTCCTCGTCTGAAAACAGATTTCTCTGAAATCAAACCCACTTGTCAACTCACCGGCTATTTTTCCTTCACTGCTCCACTCCGGTTCAACTGACCCTTTGGAAGGCACAGGGCCGGCCAGCGAGCATGAAAACATTCTTTCCCCAGGGGGGAGGAGGTGGCCACATCTGGGAGGACCAGATGTGAGTGGAGGAGGACAGAAGCTCTGACGTGACTCAGCCTCACGCGGGAAGAATGGGCCTGACCCAAGCACTGAGCCCGTTTCTGCAGCGTTGTTTTTCTGAACCTCAGGGAGGTTTTGGAAGCCACTTAACTGCCCCGCCTCTGGAAAGAGCTCTGCTGGACGTCGTTCCGGTCCAGTGATTCTCCAACAGACACACACACGTCAGAAGACTCTGCGAACTTTCTAAACAGGACGTGTGTGTTCAGGCCCCACCCAGACCTGCCGGAGGAGAGCTCCCAGGAGTGAGAGCAGCCATGGTTTTCTTTGCATGGTTTTGGTTTTCATTGTTTTAATGTTCCGCAAGTGACTCACAGAGGTTTGCCACACAAAGCACGGAGTCCACTGGGCCAAGGTGACCATCCAGGACAAGCAACCTCCCCCTACATGCCCCCAGGAGTTCAGTGCTCTGCCCGGGTCACCGAATGCACCCACTAAGCTGCCGCCTCCTCAGCCCCGGGTACTTCTCCTCTCGCATGAACACAGCGTTTTAGGGGCGAATCAACCCCAAGATGGGAATTCAGAGACAGGAGTAGATGGTGGCAGAGTAGGACGCGGAGATCACCTCCCTCCCCACAGATACATCAGAAATACATCTACACGTGGAATAACTCCTACAGAACACCTACTGAACGCTGGCAGAAGACCTCAGACCTCCCAAAAGGCAAGAAACTCCCCAAGTACCTGGGTAGGGAAAAAGAAAAAAAGAAAAAACAGAGACAAAAGGATAGGGACGGCACCTGAACCAGTCAGTGGGAGGGAGCTGTGAAGGAGGAAAGGTTTCCACACACTAGGAGCCCCTTCGCGGGCAGAGACTGCGGGAGGCGGAGAGTGAAGCTTCGGAGCCGCGGAGGAGAGCACAGCAACAGGGGTGCGGGGGGCAAAGCGGAGAGATTCCCGCACAGAGGATCGGTGCTGACCGGCACTCACCAACCCGAGAGGCTTGTCTGCTCACTCGCCGGGGTGGGCGGGGCTGGGAGCCGAGGCTCGGGCTTCGGTTGGAGCTTAGAGAGAGGACTGGGGCTGGCGGCGTGAACACAGCCTGCAGGGGGTTGGTGCACCACGGCTAGCCGGGAGGGAGTCCGGGGAGAAGTCTGGAGCTGCCGAAGAGGGAAGAGACTTCTTACCTCTTTGTTTCCTGGTGCGCGAGGGGAGGGGACTCAGAGTGCTGCTTAAAGGAGCTCCAGAGACGGGCGTGAGCCGCGGCTAAAAGTGCGGGCCCCAGAGACGGACATGAGACGCTAAGGCTGCTGCTGCCGCCACCAAGAAACCTGTGTGCGAGCACAGGTCACTCTCCACACCCCTCTTCCGGGGAGCCTGTGTAGCCCGCAGCTGCCAGGGTCCCGGGATCCAGGGACAACTTACCCGGGAGAACGCACGGCGTACCTCATGCTGGTGCAACGTCACGCCGGCCTCTGCCGCCGCAGGCCCGCCCCGCACTCTGTGCCCCTCCCTCCCCCCGGCCTGAGTGAGCCAGAGCCCCCGAATCAGCGGCTCCTTTAACCCTGTCCTGTCTGAGCGAAGAACAGATGCCCTCCGGCGACCTACACGCAGAGGTCGGGCCAAATCCAAAACTGAGCCCCTGGGAGCTTTGCGAACAAAGAAGAGAAAGGGAAATCTCTCCCAGCAGCCTCAGGGGCAGTGGATTAAAGCTCCACAATCAACTTGATGCACCCTGCATCTGTGGAATACATGAATAGACAACGAGTCATCCCAAATTGAGGGGGTGGACTTGGAGAGCAAGATATATTATTTTTTCCCCTTTTTCTCTTTTTGTGAGTGTGTATGTGTATGCTTCTGTGTGAGATTTTGTCTGTATAGCTTTGCTTTAACCGTTTGTCCTAGGGTTCTGTTTGTCCGTTATTTTTTTGTTTTTTTAACTTTAAAAAATATTTTTCTTAATAATTATTTTTTATTTTAATAACTTTATTTTATTTTATCTTACTTTATTTTATTTTATCTTTCTTTCTTTCTATTTTTTCTCCCTTTTATTCTGAGCCGTGTGGAGGACAGTCTCTTGGTGCTCCAGCCAGGTGTCAGGGCTGTGCCACTGAGGTGGGAGAGCCAAGTTCAGGACACTGGTCCACACGAGACCTCCCAGCTCCACGTAATATCAAATGGTGAAAATCTCCCAGAGATCTCATTCTCAATGCCAAGACCCAGCTTCACTCAACGACCAGCAAGCTACAGTGCGTGACACCCTATGCCAAACAACCAGCAAGACAGGAACACAGCCCCATCCATTAGCAGAGAGGCTGCCTAAAATCATAATAAGGCCACAGACAGCCCAAAACACACCACCAGACGTGGACCTGCCCACCAGAAAGACAAGATCCAGCCTTATCCACCAGAACACAGGCACTAGTCCCCTGCACCAGGAAGCCTACACAACCCACTGAACCAACCTTAGCCACTGGGGACAGACACCAAAAACAACGGGAACTACGAACATGCAGCCTGCGAAAAGGAGACCCCAAACACAGTAAGATAAGCAAAATGAAAAGACAGAAAAACACACAGCAGATGAAGGAGCAAGGTAAAAACCCACCAGACCTAACAAATGAAGAGGAAATAGGCAGTCTACCTGAAAAAGAATTCAGAATAATGGTAGTAAAGATGATCCAAAATCTTGGAAGTAGAATAGAGAAAATGCAAGAAACATTTAACAAGGACCTAGAAGAACTAAAGAGGAAACAAGCAACGATGAGCAACACAATAAATGAAATAAAAAATACACTAGAAGGAATCAATAGCAGAATAACTGAGGCAGAAGAACGGATAAGTGACCTGGAAGATAAAATAGTGGAAATAATTACTGCAGAGCAGAATAAAGAAAAAAGAATGAAAAAAACCGAGGACAGTCTCAGAGACCTCTGGGACAACATTAAACACACCAACGTTCAAATTATAGGGCTCCCAGAAGAAGAAAAGAAAACGAAAGGGACTGAGAAAATATTTGAAGAGATTATAGTTGAAAACTTCCCTAAGGGAAAGGAAATAGTTAATCAAGTCCAGGAAGCACAGAGTCCCATACAAGGTAAATCCAAGGAGAAACACGCCAAGACACGTATTAATCAAACTATCAAAAATTAAATACAAAGAAAACATATTAAAAACACCAAGGGAAAAACAACAAAAAACACACAGGGAATCCCCATAAGGTTAATAGCTGATCTTTCAGCAGAAACTCTGCAAGCCAGAAGGGAGTGGCAGGACATATATAAAGTGATGAAGGAGAAAAACCTACAATCAAGATTACTCTACCCAGCAAGGATCTCATTCAGATTTGATGGAGAAATTAAAACCTTTACAGACAAGCAAAAGCTGAGAGAGTTCAGCACCACCAAACCAGCTTTACAACAAATGCTAAAGGAACTTCTCTAGGCAAGAAACACAAGAGAAGGAAAAGACCTACAATAACAAACCCAAAATAATTAAGAAAATGGGAATGGGAACATACATATCGATAATTACCTTCAATGTAACTGGATTAAATGCTCCCACCAAAAGACATAGACTGGCTGAATGGATACAAAAACAAGACCCGTATATATAATGTCTACAAGAGACCCACTTCAGACCTAGGGACACATACAGACTGAAAGTGAGGGGATGGAAAAAGATATGCCATGCAAGTGGAAATCAGAAGAAAGCTGGAGTAGCAATTCTCATATCAGAAAAAATAGACTTTCAAATAAAGACTATTACAAGAGACAAAGAAGGACACTACATAATGATCAAGGGATCGATCCAAGAAGAAGATATAACAATTGTAAATATTTATGCACCCAACATAGGAGCACCTCAATACATAAGGCAAATACTAACAGCCATAAAAGGGGAAATCAACAGTAACACAATCATACTAGGGGACTTTAACACCCCACTTTCATCAATGGACAGATCATCCAAAATGAAAATATATAAGGAAACACAAGCTTTAAATGATACATTAAGCAAGATGGACGTAATTGATATTTATAGGACATTCCATCCAAAAACAACAGAATACACATTTTTCTCAAGTGCTCATGGAACATTCTCCAGGATAGATCATATCTTGGGTCACAAATCTAGCCTTGGTAAATTTAAGAAAATTGAAATTTTATCAAGTATCTTTTCCAACCACAACGCTATGAGACTAGATATCAATTACAGGAAAAGATCTGTAAAAAATACAAACACATGGAGGCTAAACAATACACTACTTAATAATGAAGTGATCACTGAGGAAATCAAAAAATACCTAGAAACAATTGACAATGGAGACATGACGACCCAAAACCTATGGGATGCAGCAAAAACAGTTCTAAGAGGGAACTTTATAGCAATACAATCCTACCTTAAGAAACAGGAAACATCTCAAATAACCTAACCTTGCACCTAAAGCAATTAGAGAAAGAAGAACAAAAAAACCCCAAAGTTAGCAGAAGGAAAGAAATCATAAAGATCAGATCAGAAATAAATGAAAAAGAAATGAAGGAAACGATAGCAAAGATCAATAAAACTAAAAGCTGGTTCTTTGAGAAGATAAACAAAATTGATAAACCCAAACACATGGAGGCTAAACAATACACTACTTAATAACGAAGTGATCACTGAAGAAATCAAAGAGGAAATCAAAAAATAGCTAGAAACAAATGACAATGGAGACACGACAACCCAAAACCTATGGGATGCAGCAAAAGCAGTTCTAAGAGGGAAGTTTATAGCAATACAATCCTACCTTAAGAAACAGGAAACATCTCAAATAAACAACCTAACCCTGCACCTAAAGCAATTAGAGAGAGAACAAAAAAACCCCAAAGTTAGCAGAAGGAAAGAAATCATAAAGATCAGATCAGAAATAAATGAAAAAGAAATGAAGGAAATGATAGCAAAGATCAATAAAACTAGAAGCTGGTTCTTTGAGAAGATAAACAAAATTGATAAAACTTTAGCCAGACTCATCAAGAAAAAAAGGGAGAAGACTCAAATCAATAGAATTAGAAATGAAAAAGGAGAAGTAACAACTGACACTGCAGAAATACAAAAGATCATGAGAGATTACTACAAGCAACTCTATGCCAATAAAATGGACAACCTGGAAGAAATAGACAAATTCTTAGAAATGCACAACCTGCCAAGACTGAATCAGGAAGAAATAGATAATATGAACAGACCAATCACAAGCACTGAAATTAAAACTGATTAAAAATCTTCCAACAAACAAAAGCCCAGGACCAGATGGCTTCACAGGTGAATTCTATCAAACATTTAGAGAAGAGCTAACACCTATCCTCCTCAAACTCTTCCAAAATATAGCAGAGGGAGGAACACTCCCAAACTCATTCTATGAGGCCACCATCACCCTGATACCAAAACCAGAAAAGGATGTCACAAAGAAAGAAAACTAAAGGCCAATATCACTGATGAACATAGATGCAAAAATCCTCAACAAAATACTAGCAAACAGAATCCAACAACACATTAAAAGGATCATACAACATGATCAAGTGGGGTTTATTCCAAGAATGCAAGGATTCTTCAATATACGCAAATCAGTCAATGTGATACACCATATTAACAAATTGAAGGAGAAAAACCATATGGTCATCTCAATAGATGCAGAGAAAGCTTTTGACAAAATTCAACACCAATTTGTGATTTTAAAAACCCTCCAGAAAGTAAGCATAGAGGGCACTTTCCTCAACATAATAAAGGCCATATATGACAAACCCACAGCCAACATCATCCTCAATGGTGAAAAACGGAAAGCATTTCCACTAAGATCAGGAACAAGACAAGATTGTCCACTCTCACCACTCTTATTCAACATAGTTTTGGAAGTTTTAGCCACAGCAAGCAGAGAAGAAAAGGAAATAAAAGGAATCCAAATCGGAAAAGAAGAAGTAAAGCTGTCACTGTTTGCAGATGACATGATACTCTACATAGAGAATCCTAAAGATGCTACCAGAAAACTACTAGAGCTAATCAATGAATCTGGTAAAGTAGCAGGATACAAAATTAATGCACAGAAATCTCTGGCATTCCTATACACTAATGATGAAAAATCTGAAAGTGAAATCAAGAAAACACTCCCATTTACCATTGCAACAAAAAGAATAAAATATCTAGGAATAAACCTACCTAAGGAGACAAAAGACCTGTATGCATAAAATGATAAGACACTGATGAAAGAAATTAAAGATGATACAAATAGATGGAGAGATATACCATGTTCTTGGATTGGAAGAAGCAACATTGTGAAAATGACTCTACTAGCCAAAGCAATCTACAGATTCAATGCAATCCCTATCAAACTACCACTGGCATTTCTCACAGAACTAGAACAAAAAACTTCACAATTTGTAAGGGAACACAAAAGACCCCGAATAGCCAAAGCAATCTTGAGAACAAAAAATGGAGCTGCAGGAATCAGGCTCCCTAACTTCAGACTATACTACAAAGCTGCAGTAATCAAAACAGTATGGTACTGGCACAAAAACAGAAATATAGATCAATGGAACAGGATACAAAACCCAGAGATAAACCCATGCACATATGGTCACCTTATCTTTGATAAAGGAGGCAAGAATGTAAGTGGAGAAAAGACAGCATCTTCAATAAGTGGTGCTGGGAAAACTGGACAGGCACATGTAAAAGTATGAGATTAAATCACTCCCTAACACCATACACAAAAATAAGCTCAAAATGGATTAAAGACTTAAATATAAGGCCAGAAACTATCAAACTCTTAGAGGAAAACATAGGCAGAACACTCTATGACATAAATCACAGCAAGATCCTTTTTGACCCACCTCCTAGAGAAATGGAAAGAAAAACAAAAATAAACAAATGGGACCTAATGAAACTTCAAAGCTTTTGCACAGCAAAGGAAACCATAAACAAGACCAAAAGACAACCCTCAGAATGAGAGAAAATATTTGCAAATGAAGCAACTGACAAAGGATTAATCTCCAAAATTTACAAGCAGCTCATGCAGCTCAATATTCAAAAAAACAAACAACCCAATCCAAAAATTGGCAGAAGACCTAAATAGACATTTCTCCAAAGAAGATATACAGATTGCCAACAAACACATGAAAGAATGCTCAACATCATTAATCATTAGAGAAATGCAAATCAAAACTACAATGAGATATCATCTCACACCAGTCAGAATGTCCATCATCAAAAAATCTAGAAACAATAAATGCTGGAGAGGGTGTGGAGAAGAGGGAACACTCTTGCACTGTTGGTAGGAATGTAAATTGATATAGCCACTATGGAGAACGTATGGAGGTTCCTTAAAAAACTACAAATAGAACTACCATATGAACCAGCAATCCCACTACTGGGCATATACCCTAAGAAAACCATAATTCAAAAAGAGTCATGTACCAAAATGTTCATTGCAGCTGTATTTCCAATAGCCCAGAGATGGAAACAACCTAAGTGTCCATCATCAGATGAATGGATAAAGATGTGGCACATATATACAATGGAATATTACTCAGCCAGAAAAAGAAACAAAATTGAGTTATTTGTAATGAGATGGTTGGACCTAGAGTCTGTCATACAGAGTGAAGTAAGTCAGAAAGAGAAAAACAAATACCGTATGCTAACACATACATATGGAATCTAAGGGAAAAAAGAAAAGGGTCATGAAGAACCTAGGGATAAGACAGGAATAAAGACACAGACCTACTAGAGCATGGACTTGAGGATATGGGGAGGGGGAAGGGTAAGCTGTGACAAAGTGAGAGAGTGGCATGGACATATATACACTACCAAACGTAAAATAGATAGCTAGTGGGGAGCAGCCGCATAGCACAGGGAGATCAGCTAGGTGGTTTGTGACCACCTAGAGGGCTGGGATAGGGAGGGTGGGAGGCAGGGAGATGCAAGAGGGAAGAGATATGGGAACATATGTATGTGTATAACTGATTCACTTTGTTATAAGGCAGAAACTAAAACACCATTGTAAAGCAATTATGCTCCAATAAAGATGTTAAAAAAAAAAAAAAAAAAGGATGGGAATTCAGAATCCCTGCCTCATCCTGGCACACCTGATCCAGTCCCTGCAGAGGAAGCAAAGAAACAAAGGATGCTTAGTTTGGAGAAAAGAAAAACAACTATCATTTGTGAAGGCAGCTTATGAGCCAGAAACCCACATGTTCAGAAAATAGCTGTAGCCGGGCCAGGAGGACTCAAAGACACCAGTAAAATCTTCTTGCATAAATTCCAGGAATCTGAGGGGCACACGTTACAGGGAAAATTGATGGATCACACCCCTGGGAGCCAGGCCAGGGAAATGACCTGCTCCCCCTTCAATAAGTTGGATGTAAACACAGCGAATGAGCACCCCCCTCACTAGCCCCCAGGCCCCCCAGCTAGTGGGGATGGGGAGCCACACAGTCGCAGTGGGTAGAGGCTCAGTATCCCTGAGGTGCCCACAGTGCCCACAGTGCCATGATGGTACCTAAGCACAGATACTTGGATGTAAACATCTCCTCCACTTCACTGCCCATTTTCACACTTCTCCGATTGTCCCACATGCCTTTTATAGAGGTTTCAGTTTTTACCCCAGGGTCCAGTTAAACTACTTTCACTGCATTTTATTGTTTTTAGATTTTTTTACTTTCTTTTATTTTAGAACAGTTGCCCGCTTTTTTGTGGTTTTTTTTTTTTTCCACGACACAGAACAGTCTAGGCTAGTTGTCTTGAAGAATGTGTGGCATTCTGCATCTTCCTGGTTGTCTCCTGTTATTAACATTCTGGGGAGGAATGCCACATGGGTGAACTGGTTGCAGCACGTAATTATGCTTTTTGATGGACAGTATGTCTTCTGGGAGGCCGTTCAAGGCAGCTCCTATGTCAGTTTGCATTTTTCCCATCAGCCCAAGAACGCTCCCTTGGTTCTGAAATCCAGTGTTCCAGGTGCAAATTGTGCCTCCCTACCTGCATCAGTCATGTCTCCAAAGATCCCTGGTTCCCTTTAGTGGAGAACGGTATTTAGAGACCAAGGTGTGGGTGCTAGGTGTGCTCATTGGACCTGGGATGCCATTGCCTCTTGGCACTGTTGGTGACGGGTAATAAATCCATTTGTGTTCCTGTCTGCTATCTCTAATTCAAACCCAACACCAGGGGTTCTTCCTCACCTCCGCCATCCCATATTTGTGTCTCTCTTCTCCCACAGTGAGAGCCCTGGAGCCCAACAAGATGAACACATTTACTTACTTGACCTCTCCTACAATATTCACAAAGTAATTTAAAAATTGCAGAATTATAGGAGCCATGCCACTCTCAATAACAAATCTACTTAGCAAAGTTCAAAGTTACTTGAATTAATTCTTTTCTCCTGTACAATTAAGATTATCAATTTGACACACGGCTATTCATTTCTTTAAGTTTTTATTCAATACTAGAATTTGGTTCTCCTGTTTTAAACCTTGTTTTGAGTAATAAACTATATATGGCACAAAGATCACAATTCTATAAGAAAATTGTACTCAAACAATCCTTTCTTCCCTCCTTACTCTCTACCTTATTTTTATCCAGTCCCTGTAGGTCGGCACTTTTACTACCTTCTACTTTATCTTTTCTGTGTCTATTTTTTTCGTAAGTATGCAAATATAATCCCATATTTTTATCTGTTCTCTTTAACAGTTTTTTGGACCTTAACATCCCTACTTAACCATATATCCTGGAAATCATATTATATCAATTCTTAACACTCTCCTTATTATTAAATTTACTAATGCACATTATTTCATCGAGTGTCAATCCATCCCATTTCATTGCCTCACACACATCAGCTGAGAAGGAGAAAATGGAGATTGACGAAGTTGAGAAAAGCAGAGGTTAGAAGAGAGACGAGAAGGTGATAAATAGGGGTAGGGCAGGTCCAGAAGAGTAACTTGAGGCCTACCTGTGATAGAATCCAATACAGCATATGCCCTCCGTGTGGAAGGAGAGGCTTCAATAGGACAAATAGGAGAAAGGGTTCCCATAAGGTCCAAGCAGTGAGGTTCCTTGCAGGCTCAGAAGGGGTCCCAGAGAGCTGCCAGAAGTGAGTGGAGGACAAAGTCCTACACAGCAGCTTAATCAACAGATAGGATGCAGTGCAGACCTGGTGAATAAAGTCAGCTTTGCAAATTAGAATTTTAAAGCATTTGTGTAGGATTACCTTGCAGATGGCACAGTGATGGATAAAATGACACTCACAAAAGCAGAGATTCTCAACTGGGGTGTCTGGAAATACTCTGAAATTCCTTGTAGAACATCTGAGTGGACTTCTTGAGGAGGAGAGCATACAGGACTTCCGGCAGATTTTGAAAGGAGTTTGTGACCCAAAATTTTAGTTAAGTTAGGAACCCTAATGTGAGGGCCGGGAAACTAATGGATGAGCAGATGGCCACGGGCACTGAATGGATTGTACCAGCCAATGCGGGCAGTGAGAATGACTTTCCCAGGCTTCCTCCATTATAACCATAGATATGTTTTGCATACATTAGTTCATGCATCCCTATAATGTGTTTATTATTAACCCTGTCCCAGAGGGGTTAATAACAACCCAAGGCCATGATATTGGCAGGTGGTAAAGCTGGGATCTGAGCCCACACCTGCCTCATTCCAAGGGCCACACGCTGAAGCCAGCATCAAACGACTTCTTACCAGTCTAGCCACTGCTGACGTACCACACCCAGTCCTGTGTACCTTCCTTAGAAACCAAGTGGCAACATACCCAGAGAGGAGTGGCCTAACGGTGTGAAACTCACAACCTCATCACTGCAAAGACCAGTCAGGTGCCCTTCCCCGACTCTCCTCCACAGCCAGTGCCCCCTGCAGCCTCATCCTGCCAGCTCCTACATCACGGAGCTGCAGGATGCAGAGAAGGCTGAAGATCTTCCGCCTACCTGGACCCCAGGAAGTATGCTGCTTCCTCCCTGTTCTGGCCAAGTCATCACTTTACCCACCCCTGGAAACTGGACCCCCCACCACCCCAGATAGGTCTGCATTGTGAGTTCCTTGGTACTAGAATCTTTTCGGTTCTCTGTCCTGCACCTGGACCTTTCTCCTGCCTGCTGGCTCTCTTCCAGGAAGCCTCAGCCTCTCCACCTACTGGCCCAGATTCCCACCTGCGTCCAGAGCCTCCTATTGTACGTGCTCCCCCTTCCAACACTGACTCTGCCGGACCACCCTGCCCTCTGGACACGGCATCGCTTTCCAACAGCACCTGATGGTCTGTCTCTTGCTAATGTCCTTAGTGTCTGTAAAGCGAGCTCTTCTTACAAAATGCATCATGTTAGCAATCAAGAAATGAATGCCAAAAGCCAAATTAGAGTTTATTATTTTTTAAATTTATTCTCAATACTTTTTATGAAATGCCTGCAGGGTTATAACTTCTCCATCCTGAAGAGGAGAGAGTGGGGCATCCCTGCCACTGCAGGACTGCCCAGCAGGTCCAGAGTGCCTCATGAATACTGACTCCGATAGGGAAACAAACACCATCTATACTGAGGCGTCTGATGGGAATACAATTAATAACAAATGTAAAGAATTACTTGAAATTATTACAGCAGAACGTCGTAACTCCACTTTTATTTGACTGCATTTTTCTGGAAACCGGTCTTTTTCCATGGCTTCTCTCTGGAGGGAAGTTAGGAATATTTTTAAGTATTTAATAAGGAATCATCTCCTTGTTAAGGACATCCTTGTGTTTCAAATCTGGTGCTTGGCCTCAGCTGAACAGATGGGATTTTCCGTTAGCTCTCTTTAGAGAAGAATTCTGTGTGTCTGCAATCAGCTGTGAAATCCTACCTCCCCCAATAACACTGCCATTTATTTAGTCGGTTAGCAAACATGTTTATAGTACATGTTTACTCTGTGCCAGGTACTGTTCTGCCCACTACAAACATTAGCGCATGTGATGTACACCCCTAGCTACAGAACCATGGAAGTGGTAAGTCTGTGAACCTGGGCTTCTCCATGTGATTTAAAATTCACTAGAAGTAAAATTTCTTTTTAATTTTATGCCATCTCAACCCCCCCAAAATTTTAAAGATGCTATAATTAGAAGTTAGAGTGAAAGAGAAGTAATTGAAGAGTGATCGCTAATGGCTTTCTTTTTTGGCATGATGGGAATCAGAGTGGTGATATTCGCACAACTTTGTGAATATTAAAAGAAGAAAAGAAAAGAAAACACCGAATGGTATGTTTTGAAAGGGTAAATTTTATAGTATGCGAATTGTAGCTCGATTTTTTTAAACTTAACAAGGTAAGAAGACAAGAAAATCAACCATTCTCTTCCTCCTTCTCATGTTCCAACCACCCAGGCACCACACCGACCATCATTTTTTCCCCTCTTGCCTGCGACTCAGACGGAGAGAAAGGAAACAGTAAAATTGAAGAAAGAGAGAAAAGAAAACATAACGATACTGCAAGAGTAACCGGGGCGGCCGTCCCCACTTCGGGGTGGAAAACAACTTTTGGCTCTGAGAATCCTCCCGTCCCTGGCTTGAAGCCCTGCCTTGTAGCCATTGGTTTGGTTTCAGCAACGTTCTCCAGGTGGCTACCAAGCCAGGCTGGCTGGACCTTCCTGGTACTAGAGTGAGACAGCGGGGAGAGGCCACACACAAGCAGACAAGTGAAAAATGTCTTTGCAGGAGGTACACGCAGGCTTCGGGAGGAGAAACGCAGGGAGAGAGACGATGCTGGCCCAGGGGCAGCTGCTGTGATAGAAGCTCAAGCTGGGAGTTGGGGGAGCAATGGGTTCTACTAGGGCCTCAGAAAAGCTCTCCAGAGTAGGTCCATTTGCACAGGGTTTTGAAGGATGATTAGAGGGTGCACTGGAGAACTGGGCTCGGGAATGACCTTGCACATTTGGTGCAACTAAAACACATGCTGAGAAGGGGATCCCGCAATCAGCTTTAAGAAGGTGAAAAAGGAGGGTGCTCTGTGAGTCTGAGAACCCCGCTGGAGGGGTGGACACTGGGCCTGGCGAGGAGGGAAGGAGGTGCAGCTGGAAAGGATTCTGTCCACATCACTCCCCGGGCTTCTGGCTTCACGACAGGAGTCTCACGTTGGAAAAGCTGGGTTTGATGTGACTGTGGGTCTTGCCAGTGAAGACATTGTAGGGACAATGTGGGATGGAGCTCAGGGGACAGGGCATCCTCAACAGCAAGAGTGGGCTCGACCTATCTGTGAGCACGGAGGCAAGCAGGGCAGGGGAGAAAGCAAGAGAGTAAAGGATGGAGCCGCTAGGCGCAGGGAGGAGACGGGACCTCATGCAGGGGATGGAGAGAGAGGAATGTACACGGCCAGGTGGGGAGAAGAGGTGGAGCGCTCCAGGGGAGGGGCCGCGAGGACGATGGACACCAAGAATGTGGGGCTCCAGGATGCACTGCAGATGCGATGATGGATGGACAGGGCCCTAGCTAAGACGGGCCCTCTCCCCAGTGCTGAGACCGGATCACTGCCCTGCACGCGTCACAATTGCTCCTAGAGAAAGAGCTGCTCTCCATGCTTCCTCAGTGGAAAGGATGCAGCCCAGACAGACTCGGCGGCTTGTCAAACTCTGGGCCTGGGGCCTGGGGAACCCTGCCCCCCCGACACACTCCCTCCCCTCATTCTGCTCACTTCGCAGAGAAGATGCTTTCCTGGGCCGAGTGTGTGCTTCTGATTCAGGCCCTGGAGGAGGCCCCGGAGCAGAGGGCTGGTGTGCCCAGTGGCTCATGTCATAAAGAAACATCTTACAGACAGCGTTCTGCACGGCCTGAGAATCTTCTCCAAACACACTCCCAGAAAATGCTTTCTGGAGGCCCTTTTTAAAGGCAAAATTTTCAGGGGTTTACAAAAGGATTTGTTGAGAAAGAATGAGCCGTCACATGGAAGGATAAATGTGTGTGGTTACACGAGATTGATAATGTAGCCATCACACGCACTCACACGTGCACACGTGTGTACACACGCAGGACCTCCTTGTGACTCGTCCGCAAGTCAGCAGCGGTGGACTCTATGTTATTCTGACCTGGATTCTCCTTCTTCTAGGCTCTGATGATCCCAGGCCATCTGAGCTGAAATCATTCTGTGTTTAAAACCTTACGACTTCCTGAAAAAAACTGGGCAGACTTTGATCTGAAACTGCTCAGATCCCCATTTACATTCAGTTTTTACTTGGAGGTTTCTACAAGGCTCAAGTTTGCCAAAGAACTTTTCACAGGGGAAGTCTCCTGCCTGCCCTGCGGGCTCAGAGACAACCAGCAGATTAGGAAGTGACCAAGCAGGCCTGCAGCCCCTTTCTCTATTTTTACATTAGTCAGCGTCTACCCTGCGGTGTGGGAAGCATTGCGCTCCGCGCGCTGGAGCCCCCGCTGAACCAGGGTCCCCCCCGTGCGGCGGAAACGTGGGCCCGTGGATGCCCCTTTGCACGCCGGGGCATTAACCACCAATCCGTGTCGGGGCCCTTGGCTGCGGCAGCTCTAGAGAGCTCCTGTGAACTGATTTCATTGTGAACTTCACCTAGGCCACTCCAGTAGTTCTCGAACACCCCAGAAAGCATTTGAAAGGTCCTTTCCAGATCCTGATTCACTTGGTGTGGTGGGACTCAAGAGTCCACAGTTTTTAAAATGTCCCATTGTCCAACTGGGGATGGGAACCCCAGGCCATCCTGTGATAAAAGGTGCCAGGAAAGATTGTGCCGACCCCCAGGGTGGCTTCCAGCCTTCCTTGGAGCCATGTCACTGTGTCACATCAGCAGGACAGAGGCTGAGGTCAAGGTGCCTGTGGTGTGTTGTTTTCAACTGCCTGCCAGTCTTGGGGCTGAATTCATCACCCTATGAACCTAGGTACACCCAGTTCAGCCCACAAAGAGTCAGCATGGCTTGTCACCCTCCTCCCAGATTCTTTTATAATAGAACGTTAAAATACTCAAGAATTGCAAACAGTTTTCTCCTTCCTGGCTCAGAGGGTCAGGGGAAGACTGGCTGCAGGGGAGCCTGAGCGAGCGAGGTCCCCGTGGCAAATACCAGAGAGCAGCCCTCAGCCTGGATCTTGAGGTGTCCTCCATAAAGCCCCCGGGAGGGGAAAAACACTGATTGGGAGGGGAGGGAAGATAAAGAATAATATCGGGTCCAGGCACCGAGCCAGACCTACTGTCTCACTTTGCCTTCCCATCTTCCCCATGGGGGGAGGGGGCTGTGTGTGACAGCTTCCTGTGTCTGTTGTCCCAAAGTACCACGAACTGGATGGATTAAAACCACAGTGATTTTCTCACACAGTTCTAGAGGCCAGCAGTCCAAAATCAAGGCAGGGCCACACTCTCTCTAAAGGCGCTGAGGGAGGCTCCTTCCTGTGTCTCCCAGCGGCTGGGGGCTCCGGGCGTTCCCCGGCTTAAGGCAGCATCACTCAGTCTCTGCCTGTGTCCTCGCATGGCCGTCTTCTCTGCGTGTCTCCCTTTGTCCTCTCCTCTTCTCAGAAGGACACCAGTTGTCCCTTTGTCCTCTGCTCTTCTCAGAAGGACCACAATTGACGGTTGTGGACGAAAAATGTCGCCTCCCATATCAGTAAATAAAGGATGCTGCGGCCATCGAGACAGCAGCCACTGTAGCCTCCCCCAGCTGACTCCCCTCCCTGAGGGGAGTCAGGATGGAGAAAAACAGGATACTAGCCGTAGACAGTTAAGGTGCATATCAAAGGAATGATTTCAAATTTAAAAAATTTTTTAATTGAAGTAGAGTTGATTTACAATGTTGTGTTTATTTCTACTGTACAGCAAAGTGATTCAGTTATACATATATTTATTCTTTTTCAGATTCTTTTCCACTATACTTTATCACAGGATATTGAATGCAGTTCCCCCTGCTCTACAGTAGGACCTTGTTTATTTTATATACAGTAATTTGTACCTAATAAGCCCAGATTCGCATTTTCCCATATATAGAAAAGTGCTAAATTCATCAACTTGAGATGTCTGGTTTTTCTTTAATTAACAGTAATCTTTTGATATTTCAACTATGTGGTTTTTGTTGCAAAACTTCCTATAGATCCTGGCTCCTCCCTTCCCTCTTGGGAGAGGTCCCTCAGAGCTTTTCTGAGACGCTACCTCCTGGGCTTAAGTCCTCAGCCAGCCCACCAAATAAAACATAGTTCGCAACTTTTAGGTTGTGCCTTTTTTTTTTTTTTTCAGTCGACAGGGTCCACATGAACCCAGAATAATCTCTTCTCAAGATTCTTAGCTAATTACATCTTCAAAGGCCCTGTTTCCAAATAAGGTCACATTCACAGGTACCAGGGCTCAGGGGAGGGTCACTATTAAACCCACTACAAGGGGATCACCATGTTACCCCTATTCCAGAGATGAGGATATAGGAGGAAAAGTGCAGTAACTGGTAAGGGTATAAAGCTGGCAAAAGCAGAGCACAGAGCTGTGATGCGCGGGCGTGAGTCTGAGTGTTTGTTCTAAAGAAGGAGAAAGAGAACTCCTTTGGGTGATGACACACAAGGCAAAGTTTAGTCGCCAGATGGCATTGGTTTTGATTCTTCTAGAACCAGGGCGCTTGAGTAGTCTCTGTCTATGCATAGACTGTAGACCACCCATCCGTGGCATGGTCTCCGGCAGGAACCCACCCTCACAGCCAGGGTCTGTGACACTGGCCCCAGTGACAGTACCATGAAATAGAAAGATGCCATTTTAGCAAACACACTCACTGGCTTTTATCCCTGAATAAGCAAGGACGCTTCCCATGCTAATTAACCAAGACTCACAGGCAAGGGTCTCACCTGGGGCTCACAAGGCAGCCTTAATTTATGAGGATTGATCATAAATTCTCATTTAATGCGAATCATTCCGCAGCTTGTGGGGAATATGTCAGCTGTCACAAGCGCCCCAGGGCTGTGCTTCGCTGCCCCCGGTGACTTGAGCCTGATGCTTGGAGAGAAGACACCCGAAGCAGCCTCTGAAAAAATTACAGAAATCTAGGAAGAGACATCCAAGATCTCCAGATCACTGATCCAAGACTGAAGGAATTACAGTAGAAAATGTGACACTAGCAGGACAGATTCATCAGAACACACTTGCCACTTAGAGGAAGAGAGAAGTGGGAGAGAGAAGAAGATATGGAAAGTTAATTAACCTGCCAAATTTTTAATCCTTCACCTGTAATTGAGAGCTAGAATGAGAATGACAGGGAAACAAAGAAGGAGAGACATTTCTCATGTGCAAAGAGCACTTAGTAGCTGACCCTCCAATCCCGATACTGGACATGAGGACACAGGCCGGAGAAATCAGGAGACACAGCTGGAAGTCACCCTGCCCCTCAGGCCAGGCTGCTGGTGGAAGCCGTGCTCCTGGCTCAGCTCACCCCATTACACCCAAAAAATGGGTTTCCCACTAAGAGAGTTGCCAAGTTTCCCTCTGACTTTAATCAACACCAGCTGAGGATTTTGCTTTCTCCCCAAACCGGTAGCTGGTCTCCGAATGTGCTGGCGCAGATCTTAGCATGGGTGTCAGGTTAGAGATGCTCAGGTTGAGTGGTGTCAGACAGAACTTGGGGTTCATTGTGCAGCTTCTTCTGCAAAGATGCCCCAGCATGAAAAAGCAGAGCCCAGAAATTGGTTTTTCAACTGGTTGGAGTGAGCTTCTAATATATGAAATAAATGCTCCAGAATCTTAGAGACATGGTAATGATATTTATCCAAAATACTCTAACATTTATAGATCTGATTAGTTTTCCACCACCGATGCCCCATGGACCCTGCTCCTGACCACCTCCTCTGCTTGTGCCATGGGGCCATTTTCCAGGCACCTCACCCCCCACCACCATGTCCAGACTGATGACTTGCACATCCTAACCTCCATCCCAACTCCCTCAACTGTCCAAACAGAGCAGATCCCCCTCTGTTTCCCCTCAGCTGCAAACCTCCTCTTCCAGCTTCAGCTCCTGGCGGGGATATTGGCCCCGCCACCCATCCAGCCTGACGTAAGGAGGATGTCGCCTCCCCTGGGGTTTCAGGCCGGCCCGCGGTCTCCACTTAATCCCCTCTTTGTCTTCCTCTCCTAATTTCTTAACTCATTTGATCCTTTTCTCCCCACCTCCCCACCCTGGCTGAGGTCCTCTCCTCTTTGGAGCCTTTCGCAGGAAGCCCTTGACCACTGTCTCACCACCCACATCTCCACTGAGTCCCCCATCCACGGTGCACCCAGGTGGTCACGGACCCGCCTGAACGCCTTCCCAGCCTCTAAGCCCACAGGAGGAGGGACCCTCGGTGGGACCCACAGGCCGTCTGCAAGCCCATCGCCCGCTGTCTTACCCACACCACATCCTAGAAATGCAAACCACCGCATTCCTGCCCAACACATTGCCTCAAGGCTCTGCGCCTGGTCATCTGCTGGCCCCCAGCCTGCACTGCCCTCCCCATTACCCTCCTGATCAACTACACCCTTTAAAAACGCTTTCGTAGATCGTACCTGTGAAGCCTTCTCTGAACGCCCCCTGCCCCAAAAGGAGTTCATTTATGCTGCCCTCGCCTCCTGGGGCTGTCTCACACCACACATGTCACGCTTGTTCACTTTTTGCAGGCCTCCATCCCTCTGCACCATGGCTGGGAGCTCCTTGAGAGAGACCTGTCTTGTGCCTTTCCAAATCCCCAGAGCCCATCTCTCTATACAGCACAGATTTACGGGTCAAATCCCCCTGCCTCTCCTCAGGGACACGTCGTGTTGACAGCCTGTACCTTTGACATGATGTGATGAAGGGCACTTCAGCTCTGTGGGCTGCCCCACCCAAAACCCACAACCCCAGTCCGGCCATGAGACACAAGGGCAGACAAACCCAGAGTGAGGGGTGTCCTACCAAACAGCTGAGACTCCTTAAAATCCCCCCACACTCAAAAGGGGAAAGCACAGAGAGAACTTCTCCGTAAGTCTGAAGCCTGGTTTCCCAGCCAAGATCAGATTCCAGCATCACCAGGGCATCCTGGTCGTCAGGATGAGCGGTAGAGATGCCGTTGCTGTCACCCAGCTGCCTCTGCACTGATCCCAGCACTGCTGGCACAAGGGCCTATTGTAATAGTGAGTCACCCCCCACCCCCAAACTGTCCCACGTTTCTCCTTGCCCTTGGAAAGAAACCCAGAGTCCTCACCCCAGTCTAAAAGACCCTGCTGGGTCTGGCCCTGCCTGCCCCCAAATTTATTTCACTCCCCTCCCTCCCTCCTCTCACCGTGGACCAGCCGCACTGGACCCCTTCCATCCCCCGGACACCCCAAACTCCACTTTTGCTGCCTGCCCTCCCCCGACCCCGATATACCTGACCCTTCAAGTCTCCTCTAAACTGTCCCCTCCTCAGAGTGGGCTGCCCTGCCCACCTGGGGAGCAAGTGCCCCCTCCAATGCGGGGTTTTGTCACAGCCCTAGTCATCCTCCAGATTTGAGAGGTCCTGCTTCCTGGCCGCGTCCGCCACTGACCTGTCAGCCCCTTGACAGCAGGGATCACACATGCCTCATCCAGTAGATCCAGGGCCCAGAAGCTCATTAACACTTACTGAAGGGATGAAGGAATTATGCTGTCCGTAGTTAAACACCAGGGAAAGACGGTGAGTTCTGGGGCCAGCTAGACGGGGATCTGAAACAGGACTTCCAGAAAATGTATCTACAGCAGAGCCTCCTTCCCTGTAAAACCCCAGATGAAAGATGCCATGTCACAGGGTTGCAGGGATTAAGTAAGATAAGGGCTTTGAAGAGCCATGTGCTGCGTCTGGGGTAAGATGCTTGTTATCCCCTCATTTCTTAAAGATACGGTTAAGCCAACAGTGTACATGTTTCAATCCTTTCCCAAACCAACCCCATGGCTGTCATCCTTCCAACCTGCAGAAAGGACTCATGTTTTAGCTCGACCGTAAGTCATCCAATATAGCCCATTAAAAAAAAAAAAGTCACCTTTCTACCCTTCTCACGTATCCTGAGTTCCAGAAAGATTCTAACAATACATTTTGAAGCAACTTTTTCTGCTGGTAGAAAATAAAAGGTGAATTTGAAAGCTCCACTCGGAGGTGAAGGATGGTGAATTCTGTGCCTTTGTGGGTGGAAGCTGCAGTCAAAGGAAGAATCCAGAGAGAAGACGACTGTGAATAGGAAACAGAGAGGGAGAAAATAAGACAATGGCACTCAGCCTTCAGTCCCATCTTTGCTCTGAAACATCCCTCTCGTCCAATTATAAAAAGGAAAAAATCCCTTTCTTGGTGATAATTAGAACACTTATCAAAAAAGGTAAACAATGGTGGGAAAAGCATAATTTATTGCAGTAAAGACAAATATCTGTCAAGGAAGACAATGTACAAAAAGGGAGAGAGAAACACCCCTCGAAACAATAGCGGCTACGGGAGACTTGAATGGGGACACCAGGCCTGGCACCACCGTGCCCAGGAATACAAGTAGCATCGCACAGCTTTTTGCCCCAAAACAGGACACATGGAAGTGGCGAGGACCTGCTCCTGCCGGAGACGTGTCCCAGCCTTGTGTTGGGATGCTGGACTGCGTTTGAGGGATCTCTGTGAAGTGAGGGGCATTGCACACGGCAGTAAAGAGACATCCGGCGAATTCCCTCTCTGAGAGATTGGGACCCGTGGTACACGAAGCCTCCTTCCCACCGGACGGCCCTGTGGGTGGCTGGCTCATCGCCCTGGCAGTGTTCCCTGAGAACACGTGCAGGCTGCAGCAACAGAAGTAACCTCGGGGGCCTTGCTCGAAACCCTGTAGGCTGCAGCTGAGGAGGGGGGAGCTCAGGGCCCAGACCTCCCGCCCCTGAACACACGGGCAGGCCCCCTTGCACACACCACACGGCCTGACTTTTGAACTCCGAGGTTCGAAGCAAAAATCGCTCCTCCTGCCCAGCGATGCCGGCTTAGGAAAGTACCTAAGATCGTGGTGTCGCCAGACAAAGAGCCAGTCCCAGACCTCAGCAGAATGACTTCCCTGTGCTGGGTTCTGAGTCACCAGAAAACGTACCACTGCCAGGCGGAAGATCAGCTGGGGATCCCTCCAGGCTGGATTCTGGAAACGGCGGGCAGGGCAGCACCGGATGTGGAGTGCTGCCACGTCCCCTGGGTCACTGGAACAAATCCCAGCTCAGGCGGCTCAGCAGAGGCCATATCCGCGTCTGTTAGGGTAAGTGTGGTGGTTGAATGGTGGCCTCCCCCAAAAGATACTCCACATCCTGGAGCCTGTAAATGTGACCTGATATAGAAACATGCCTTTGCATATTTCATCCAATTACAGATCTTGAGATAAGATCAACCTGGATGATCCGGGTGGCCCTAAATCCAACTGCAAGTGTCCTTAGAAGAGGAGACACAGGACGAGGAGGAGAAAGCCACGTGAAGACAGAGCAGAGACTGGGGAGGGGCAGCCACAAGCCAAGGAACGCCGGGCGCCACCGGGAGCTGCAAGGCGCTGCCACGGGAATCTGCCCCAGGACCTCTGGAGGGAGCGCAGCCCTGGGGACACCTTGATTTCGGACCTGCAGCCTCCAGAAGTGTGAGCAGATAAACACCTGTTGTTTGAGCCACCCAGTTTGTGGTGATTCATTATGGCAGCCCCAGGGAACAAATGCACTCGGTTTCTTTAAGTCCAGCCAGACTCAGAAGGTGGCTCCGCCCCCAGCAGGCACCTGCGGGGATCAGTGGGCAATGGTGTGAGGGACCGAAGAAATCTCATGTCAGAACAAGGTCTCTTCCTCCCAGGTCACTCTGGAAACAGCAAGGTCAAGTTTTCAAAGATGGCACTGGGCGCCCCCCCGCCAACACCTCCGCCATGGTCCCTGAGCCCAGCTGTCCCAGGCCTCCCCTGGCGGCACTGCAGGCTGGCATCGCTGCCCCGCCCCTCCCCTGGACCTCTCCCAGACTCTGATTGTCGCAGGAGACTGTCCCCTTTACGAAGCGTGGGTCTGTGCGGCGCTCAAAGGCTGGCTGTGCAGGCAACAGCAGAACTTGAACAAATGAAGGACTCCATTTCCACGAAAAGTTTGGAAAACTCTGGGAGGAATTAAGTCAAACAGGTTTGTTTCTTACCTGAGTCCTCAGAGCGAGCTAAGGACCGCGGTGCCTGTCGTGAGGGAGCAGGGTGGGTGCACCGGGCCAGAGAGGGACCCCACCCCCCAAATTCACATCCACCCAGAACCTCAGAATGTGATGTTATTTGGAAATAGGGTCTTTTTGCAGCTGTAATTAGTTAAACTGAGATGAAGACATATGGGATCGTGGTGGGCCCTGATCCAGTGGGACTGGTGTTCTCATAACAAGGAGACAAACACACAGGGGGAGGCCAAGGGAACAAGGAGACAGAGATTGGAGTCACGCAGCCACAAGCTAAGGAAGCCTGGAGCCACCAGAAGCTGGGAGCGGCCAGGACGGACTCTGCCCTAGAGCCTCTAGAGCCTTGATTTCACGGTTTCTGGCCAGAACTCTGGGAGAATGAATGTCTGTTGTCTTTAAACCCCCGGTACCATGTCATGGTGGTCACAGGAAACGAGCACCATGGGTACCCTCACCCCGTGCTGTGTGATCCTGTGGGGATGCCAGGTAGGGGCCGTGCCTGCTCACCACTGTATCCATCACTCCCTGGCCCTGTGGCCCTGGGAATGTTGCCTGCCCTGCCTCCTCCATTTCCCCATCTGTGAAATGAAATAATGATGCCCCACAGGGCAATGAAGAGAAAACCATAATTCGGGAAGAGACATGCACCCCAATGTTCATAGCAGCACTATTCACAATAGCCAAGACATGGAAGCAGCCTAAGTGTCCCTCAATAGACAAATGCGTAAAGAAGGTGTGGCACATGTATACAACGGAATATTACTCAGCCATAATAAAGAACGAAATAGTGCCATTTGCAGCCACATGGATGGACCGAGAGATTATCAGACTATGTGAAGCAAGTCAGAGAAAGACAAACGTCATGTGGTATCACTTACATGTGGACTCTAAAAAAATGATACAAATGAACTTGTTTACAAAACAGAAACGGACCCACAGACAGAAAACAAACCTATGGTTACCAAAGGGGAAGGGTGGAGGGAAGGGATAAATTAGGAGTTTGGGATTAACAGATACACACCACTATATATAAAATAGATAAACCACAAGGACCTGCTGTATTGCATGGGGAACTATACTCAATATTTTGTAATAACCTATATGGGAAATGAATCTGAAAAAAGAAAAATCTATATATACATATATAAAACTGAATCACTTTGCTGTAACCTGAAACTAACACAACATTGTAAATCAACTATACTTCAATTTAAAAAAGAAAACAGAGGGCTTCCCTGGTGGCGCAGTGGTTGAGAGTCCGCCTGCCGATGCAGGGGACGTGGGTTCGTGCCCCGGTCCGGGAGGATCCCACATGCCGCGGAGCGGCTGGGCCCGTGAGCCATGGCCGCTGCGCCTGCGCGTCCGGAGCCTGTGCTCCGCAAACGGGAGAGGCCCGCGTACCTCAAAAAAAAAAAAAAAAAGAAAAGTAAAGGAGGTCACGATCTGTAAGGCCTCGGGGACAGCGTGGGTCCTACACACACCAGACACTCCATCCGCGTGCATCACCTGCCCTGCTCCCACGCTCTGGGCTCACAGACCCTCCCCAGGAGGCCCCGGGGAACCCCAGGGCACTGGAGCCGCTGCCGACGTCTTGCTGTCGCTCCCTTCGGCCCCTCTGCATCTGGGCTTGGGGCGGGGGGAGCTGACCTTTTCCTGGAACTTTCACATCCCATGGCCACATCTTCATCACTCCCTTCCACCGCCCAGCCTCCAGCACAGCCCAGCGCCCCAGCTGCCCGCAAGGTCAGCTTCAACACGGCCAGCCGGTGTGGATGGGGCCTCTTTCCCTAAGTACTTTCCTCCAGGTAGGAGATTCCCTCTCTGCCCCTTGCCCAGGCCCCTCCGCTGGATCCAGAAGCCGGGTGTTCAGCACTCACCATCCTCCTCCGGGTAGGACCAACCTCCCGGTCTGCCCAGGATCGCGGGACCTCCCAGGATGCAGGACTCCCAGTGCTAAGCTAGCACCATCACAGCAGATCAGGACAAGATGTTTACACTCCCGTCCAGCCCTGCCGGGCCCCTGAGTCTGGTAGAAAGTCTGCGCTGATCCCAGAGTCCTAGGTGAGTCAATTGACCTGGGTCACACCCCCCGCCCACATCATACAAACCCTTCCTGGGGTCACCTTCTCCCATCTCCCCAGCAACCTACAGCCCAGAATGAGCGGCATCAGGACGACTTTCTCATTTGGTGAGAAAGTCAGCAAATATTTCCTCAACACTAATCAGGAGATCTTTGCTTTCTGGGGTCTCACCTGGTCACCATATCTTCTAACTGACAGTTGCCTCCTTGAGACCCAGCAGCTGCCCACCAGCACAGGGAAAGCCTCCGGGCATAGCTGCCGATCTGACGCCCTGGTCCCACTGATGTCACTGTAGTGCAAGCTCTTCATCTCCCGAACCCAACACTGACCACTGATGCTATGTGACCCTGCCTCCCCGCGGTGGGGGGGGGGGGGGGGGGACAGACCTCGAGGTGGAGGGGTGTGGCCATGCAGGAAGAGGGTGTGAAAGCCACGCTCGTGGGAGCAGAGGTCTGGCAGATACGAATCATCCCTGCCCTGCAATCCTAACATTGCAAGCTGGTCCCCAGAACAGTTCACCCCAGCTCCCACCGCACACCTCAATTTCCCCTCCCCCAAAGAGCGCGACCACGCTCTAAGCTTCACTTTACCCCCGTGCACCCCTCACAGCTCTGTTCCCTCCCAGCTGACTGGGCAGGCAGTGACCCTACAGGGACAGGGACGGGCTTGGCTCCTAAGGACGCTCCTGGGAAACAAAGGGACAGGAGACACTTACTGGCCCTGCCCACGATATCTCTCCCATGTTGATTACTTAGTTACGTGGTTCTTTTTTCGTGACACCGAACTGAACTTGAGGGAGAGAATCACACCTGAGCGTTTGGGGATCCAGGGCACTGGGGACATACTGTTCGCACGTGAAGGTCGTTGGCTCTCCTGTTGCACCCATTTTACAAATAAGAAAGCTGAGGCTCAAAGACAAACCATTGTACCCAGGTCACGTGGCAGGGTCAGCTCTGCGCCTGGGTCTCCTGACTCCTGCCCCTGTGCTCACGCATTCATTTAACAAACATTTATCAAGGGCTGACACGAGCCAGCACAGCCTAGGGGTGGGGTAAGGCAATGAGCAAATGCACAGAAGCTCCTGCCCTCGGAAGCTTGAGTCCAGTGTGGGGGACGGGCCCTGAATAAACACACAGGTGCCCATTCGTCCTCGGTAAAGAAGCCCAAAGCAGGGCACATCCAGGATGGGCCTTCAATGCCTGTCTGCTACACGGATGGTCACAATGTTTCTTAAGCAAAAGAAAGCCTTTCCCTGACCGCCCCCCCCCCAAATCTTACATTGAATTGCAATGAGTAAAGCTGACCCAAGGGGCTCTCTCTGGTTGGGTGGGACCCTGTACCCCAGCCCAGCCCTCCCCCGGCCCCTGAGGCCTGTCTGGGAAACATCGGGGTCTGTGGGCCCCAGCGGGAAATTCAGTCCAACGGCTGGGATCTCGTTTTACTCTGCGGGCTTCACGGCCCCGACTTCAGCTGGGAGGCTGGCAGTACCAAGACCTTCCACCAGGCAGGCCCCGCTTTCGGGAGCCAGCCAGATTCCCTAAGTGACACCCAGGGGCTGCCCCTCGCTGTCCTGCCCACTCCGGGTGCTTCCTTATTGAGACAGAGGCACTGAGAGCCTGGCACCCCCATAGAGAAGGGGCCCCCCTCCCCAAGGGTGCTTTCCTGGAAATCGATGACGGTGACAAATGGCCCTCTTGTCTAAAAGGCTCAGATGTCTGTAACGGTGGGCACCCAGGCCATGCCACATTAGTGGGTCCTGAGAACAGGGGGCCACCTCCCACAGGCCTTTATTCACAGGCCCACACTCTTTCCACAGCGGAGACGGATCCAGCCAAGGGGCCAGCGAGGTAGGCGGCTGGTTTCTGAGCCGTGGACGGCAGGTTCCCTGGGGACTTGAGAGAAGCTTTTGACTGTGTTTAAGCTGGAGGCTGAACGTGGAGGGGGTGCTGAAATGAGGGTGGGAGCTGGGGGGAAGCGCCTCAAATTCACCATTCTCCCCGCCCCCATCCCCGGGCCCTCCCCACCCCTTCTGTTCATTCCTGGTTTGCTTGAATTCTCTAAACCCTTGCACTGGCTTCTCTCTGTCTCCCCTCCTCTTTCCTTCCTCTCACTTTTATTATTCCTGCCAGCTCTTTTCCTGGGCTGCATTAAGTGCTCACTCTAGAGTGGCTGGTGAATTGGATTAAAAAGCTGGAAATTATTAAAGGGAAATCAAGGTCGGGAAGCCTGGTCCCGCTGGTGATTGCTTTCCCGATTGTTAACAAATGGGCAGGATGCCATGAGGGCCCCGAGCTAGGAAACGAGAAAACTAAGGAACGGCGTCCTGTCCTGCCGCCAGCAGAGTGGACGCTTGTGCCCAGGCCCCAGTGGCCTGGATGGCCTGGTCTCCCACCTGATGGGCACAGGTGTCGCCCCCTCTCCTTGACACCTTTGCCCATGTAGGCTCACTGCCCTAAGTTTTGTCCGCTCACACCTCGTGCTGCGCACCCCGATCCCCGACCGCTGGGATCTCCGTGTGACACACCTCCCACATCGTGCCCCTCACGTGACATCTCAGGTCACCTGGGTACGCAGCTGCCTCTGCACTATGCCCTCACCTTTGCAACCCAATACCTCCTGCTCCGGACACGTGATCGGGGCTCAGCCTGGCTCCTCTTCGACCTCCACCCCCACCCCCCCATCACTCCCATGTGCACCCCTCACTACACTCCATTTCGATCCCCCCTGAGGACGAGGGGCTGTGGCTGCCTCAGCTTTGACCCCAGGAGCTCCATCAGTGTCCGAGGCCGAATCACTGAATGTCACCCAGTGACATCCTGGGACTCTCCCCAAGCTCCATGCCCCCGTCCTGAAATCAGCATCCGTAAGTGAACCACACACCCTGAATACAGTTGCCAGTAAGGCAAAGTCACCAAAAATGCCCCCAGAATTGATTCTCAGACCAGAACCATCCAGAAGACCTTTAGGACAAAGCTGAGGACCTGCCCAAGGTTTGTACTTCCAGCAGGCAAGGCTGCTGCGGCAGAGAAACACTCAATTCCAGAAACAAGGAGCCCACCAGGCCCCCATCCCTTTCTCTGCCCATCCCCTCCTCCCCAAGGTTTCCCCAGAAAGATTTCCAAGTCCTCAACGTCCCATTTCGCCCCCAGAACCTACCCCCCAACCTGCACAGAGCAGATGACAGCAGGCTGCAGGGCAAAATGTTGATTCTGAAACATGAAGAGTGAGGCCCCACTCAGAACCTGGGAAGGTCCTCTCACCCCGGGAACCTCTGCGTAGCTGGCTTCACCTGCCCACGTCTCCCACGTCAGTCCATCAGCGGGACGTGAAGTGGTGGACTCTCAGGGTTGGAAGCTCAACCCCACTTCAGGCATAAAACTCCTCCACATGGTCCTAGGGAAGTGCCCGAATGCCTCCTCTTAGAAGCCTCTGTTGACTGGAGCCTCACCACTACTAATTCACAGTAGGTGCTGATGACCTGGGGGATCTTTACACTGAGCCAGCCTCCAGCCCCTCACCTTGGACCCCCATCTGAAAGCCCATGAAGGGGTCTAACCCGTCTGGCACTCACACTGGGATGCAGAGGCAGGCCCGTCAGGACCACATCTCAGCACCCTCAGCTGTGTTCACTGCAGAATCCAGCCCATGGTGTCCTTTTGGATGTGGAGTTTGTTTCCAGCAAACTGAAGGTAACACAGAGCCTCCCATCATTTGAAATTTTGATCCACAGGTCATCTAAATTTGCATCAATGTCACTGATCACTGGTTGAGCAGCTAGGAAGAGGGCAGGGTCAGAGGGCCCTGCACGGGGGCGCTTTGGCCAGAGGATGCTGGCTTTGCATCCCAGCCAGAGCGGTCACACCGACCAGCCACCAGGGAGGAGGAGGGCCCCTGAGGGTCCAAGAGCTGAGTGTATATATGTCCATGCCTCTCTCTACTTTGTCACAGCTTACCCTTCCCCCTCCCCATATCCTCAAGTCCGTTCTCTAGTAGGTCTGTGTCTTTATTCCCGTCTTACCCCTAGCTTCTTCATGACATTTTTTTTCTTAGATTCCATATATATGTGTTGACATACGGTATTTGTCTTTCTCTTTCTGACTTACTTCACTCTGTATGACAGACTCTAGGTCCATCCATCTCAATAGATGCAGAGAAAGCTTTGGACAAAATTCAACACCCATTTATGATAAAAACCCTGCAGTAAGTAGGCATAGAGGGACTTTCCTCAACATAATAAAGGCCATATATGACAAACCCACAGCCAACATCGTCCTCAATGGTGAAAAACTGAAACCATTTCCACTAAGATCAGGAACAAGACAAGGGTGCCCACTCTCACCACCCTTCCTCTTCTTTTAAAAGAGGAGGGTGCTCCCCTGGCCACACTCGGCCATCTCCCCTCCACTCCCGGAGCTGCCGTCCTCAGCCGGTCACTCCGTGTCCCTGACAATTCACAACCGTTCTCAGTGCTCAAGCAGCGAGACCCACAGCCTCTGACACTACGAGCGCCCCTCCACCTGCCTCCATGAATTCCCATCCCCTCTGCAACCCCTCCTCTTCCAGATTCTCTCCTAACCTCTTAGATTTTTCCTCCTTGGTTCATTTCTCCAGTCTTTCACCAACTCCCCAAATCCCCCCTAAACCCTACTCTTCCCCCTGTGTCCCTGAGATAATGACAAAGCCCTTCACCATCTGAATGAAATCACAGAGGCAGCCCAGGGTCTCCAGGCAGAACTCACTTCTATCCCCCGACCCCGTCCCTGTCTGCCCAGGCTGCTGTAGCAAAGCACCACGGCCCAGGCAGCTTAAACAGAAATCTATTTTCTCACAGTGCTGGACTCCAGGAGGCCAAGGTCAAAGTGTCCACAGGGTTTAATTCCTCCGGGGCCTCCCTCCTTGGCTCACAGACAGCCACCTTCTCCCTGTGTCCTCTCATTCTTCCCTCTGGATGTCTGTGTTCTAATCTCCTCTTCTTATAAAGACACCAGTCAGATTGGATCAGGACCCACCATAAAGACCTCATTGTAACTTAATTGCCTCTTTAAGGATTGTCTCCACATACAGTCTGAGGTACTGGGGTTAGGACTTCAACATACAAATTATGGGGGGCACGGTTCAGCCCAGAACATACCCCCTAACTGAGTACCTCACAGAACCGTTCTCTCCCTCCATCCCCTCTGCTCAGCAATGGTCCTTGCAGTATTGCCCGGCAGCGGGAACACATTCCCACCCCCCACCTCCCAGCCCCCAGCCCTCAGCTCCCTAATCCACCTGCCACCCCGCCTCCAGTGCCGTGCTGCTCTTGTTTAAACATCACTGTTGTAACCCTGTTACTTGCAGGAGAAAAAGATTTGTCTCTTCACCCTCTGTCCCAGCTGTTTCTCTTCCCCACCCTCTGCTCTGCCCATCTGGCGTCCTGAATTGACACATGAACAAACTCTCAGGCAGGGGTCAGAGCTGCCCTTTCCCTCTCCCTGGACCCAATGCTCCCTTGTCCCTTACTTCTTTACCTGGAAAACGAAACCAGTCCTCTTCCTCCTCCAAGACCCCACCAAGGGGGCATCCTGCCCTCACCCCCAGTTGATGGTCACTCCATCCTCTGTGCACCCGAGTGCTTTATGCAGACCTGTCTCCTGCGTGGAGCCCAAGGGAGGCTGTTTGCCTCTCTGTCACCCACTCCAGCCGACAGAGAACAAGCCCCTTCCATCTCTGTATTCACTGTGCCTGGCACAGGGCAGACACCCCTCGGTCCTGGATAAATGAACGAATGATTAGCTCAGTGAATGAACCTACAGCCTGGTGCTCCTCCCCTCAGAGTAAACACAGAGCCTTGCAGAGAGTTGTTTTGCCCTAACTTGCAGTCTCTGAAAAATGAATCACTGCCTCTGAATTCTAAGAAATCCAATATCAAAGCCCCTAACAGGAAGCTGACATGTGCATGTTACAGACCCAGCAGAGGAATTTAAGGAGGTCTGGGCTTCGCAGCATCCTCTGGTCTGTGCGAGCCTCAAAGCCCGGGAGTGTCCTTCGGGGAGAACATTCATCCTGCCTGCCACGGCGTCCACTTAAGGGAATGCCAACCGCTTCACGCCACGCTGATTTTACAGGTGCGTATAATTACATGTGAAGTGTTCCAGCAGCTCCAGTGAGGAAACGGCAAGGAAAGCCGGCCCCCGTCTGCTGGATGCAGCAAGCAGGACAGGTCGTGCCTTTCATCGGCTGCAAGTCTTGGGTTACAGCTCGAAAGCTGGAACATTTTGGTTCTGTCTCAGAAGCCAGAAAGTTTGGGAAAAAGGGGAAATTTTCTGCATAATGAAGAGCCTGTTTGTTGGCGTGAAATCTACTCCTTGGCTTCTAGAAATGAATGCATGCTGCTTTCTAAGTCTCACGTAGTCTCCTTCAGAAAGTGGGACAAAACCCAAAGCCTTGAACTTTGCTGTGCTCGCAGTTCTGTATATGCCCAATCCCCTCAGTATTCTAGCCCACGTGCCTGCACCTTTTCTCTGGGTTCAATGCCACCTTACACAAAGCTCACACTCTGACAGCGACCCCGAGCCCCTGAAACACAGCAGGTGGGGCAGCCGGCTCTTTGGGCCCCTTCTCATTCCTGGCACAGGTCACAGCAAGCCCGCATCTCAGCTTCCCACAGGGATTTACAGAGCCCAGCCTCGGGGAGATGCTGACCCAAGACTACCCACACAGTTCCTGCCCAGTCACTAGCAATGTCCTTATTTATGCATTCATTCAACAAACCCTTATTGGGCACCTACTCTTTGCCAGGCATGGTTCTAGGCGCTGAGGATACTACAGTGAAAAAGTCAAGAAAGATGCCCACGTCCAAAGCCCTGTAAGCTGTTTGCTGTTTCCTTATGTAGCAGAAGGGACCTTGTGGATGTGAGTAAGACGGAGAGATGTCTCCTGAGATGGAGAGATTCTCCTGGATTATCTGGGTTGGGCCCTAAACGTAATCACAAATATTCTCATAAAAAGTCTTAAAAAATTCTCTGATTACTCCAACCTCACAATAAAACCTAAAAAAAAAAAAAATCTATCCACACATCCTACCTGAGAATGGAGGATTCTATAATCCTAGGAGGAAAGACCACATTTTCTTTGCTAGTTATTGGCTATCTAGAACATGAAGTATGTCAACAAAGGCTCAAAGGAAGAAACAAGAGATGCTATTTTAATACAAGCTTAAAAGGAGAAAAAGCAAATTGCATTGATGCACATGGTTTTCTTCAACATACACACAATAAGCTAAACATATTTCAAAAAAAGAGAGAAGGAGGCAGAGGGAGATCTGACCACAGGAGAGAGAAGGCAGTGTGATGACTGAAGCAGAGGCTGCACGTACTTTGAAGGTGGCAGAAGGGACCACAAGCCAAGAAATACAGGCGGCCTCTAGAAACGGAAAAGGTAAGGAAACAGATCCTCCCCTAAAAGCCTCCAGAAGGAACCAGTCCTACCAGTACCCTGACTTTAGCCCAGTGAAATCAATTTCGGACGTCTGACTTCTCAAACTGTGAGCAAATAAGTGCGTGTTGTTTTAACTCACTAAGTTTGTGGAGTGTGTTACAGTAGCCATAGGAAACTAATACATACCTTCTCCCTCAAGTGTGGATTTCAGGGAGCCAGGGTATCCAGGCCTGGAAGGCACAACGTGGGCTATCTAACATGCCACCAGATTTCTAATATTCATTAATCCACTAATTGGGCAAATGTTACACAGCATATCTCAGTGGGGCACGGTGCTGATGCAGGGAATGGAGGTGACAAGGACAGCCCTACTGCCTGGCCTTGTGGAGCTCCGGCCATGAGGCTCCCTGCACATGTCCAGCCACAGGGACCTCACTCTGACCCAAGGAAGCCCATTTATCCGTGGACAGCTCACTCTTAGAAAGTTTTAAGGACTCCTTGGAAATTATAATATTTCTTCCAACCAGTTTGGAGAAAGGCTGCTGCCCGGAGATGAACGTACTGTCCCAGGGGCTTGTTCTGTGTCTTTATTCCACAATCTACAAGCGTGTGAATGCAGCCCGAAGCTGAATCGCTCACCCCTTGACTTCATTACATCATCCTCCCAAATCCCCAGCCTCTTACACACCTGCCCTCATTCAGACACATCTTCTTTGTACCTACGCAACTGGTTTTCTTGAAGCCAAGTTAACTGTGCTTATGAAATTCCATCTTTTTAGATATGCTCCAGTATTCCTTCCTGATTATACATCCAGCACATTCGCAGACTCCTTAGCTATCTGTCATCAGAAAAGTATTTCTTCTATTTTGTGTGTGTGTGGAAGTAGAAACTTCAACAAGATCCCCATGCAGATCATTCCAAGCCCAGGTCTCCCCTCTCGCAGGAATGCCCCGCAAGGACATACATTCAAACGTCCTGCAATCGGATGCCTAGCACCCTCCTCGTCTGTCCTCCCAAGGCAGCGCCAGCTTCTTGCCAAGCAAGAAGTGGTTAATGCATCTCCTTGCTTTCCTCTATCTGGAGACCCAGACATCAGCCCTCTGGCGTGCACATTCCATGAGCATTAGGGTACCAGGCAAAACCCTCCCAGGCGGATTCCATGGAAGATGCATGGAGGCAAAGAGCATGTTAATCAAGAGGCTGGCTTCCAACAAAGATCGGTGAAGCCTGCCTTATCGGTTCTGGGAGCTGCAGCCGGCCGCCCAGCACACTCACCAGCCCTGCCAGCAGAAAGCGGACACTGGTAATTAAGGGCACGCCATTTACTAGAGACAAAGAAGAGTATCACCAGAAAGCTGAGTTTGGGAGGACTGAAAGGGCACAATCAAAATGTAATTGGGGGGTGACAGCCTCTGTGCATCCTTGCCAGCCCCTCAGCAAAGCATATTCTCGAGCCTTGGTTCGTGCTGTACTTTGCTCACACGCTGGTCATAGCATAGGAATAAAGAGAGGAAGACAGCCTCTCTGTAAAAAATAGAGTAAGTTCCCAAAGCCATGCCAGCCACAATCCTTCCACTGCCCAGAAAGAGGTTTTAGTGCTTCATTTTTTGTTTTATCTTTGTGTGTACTCTTTATTTGGTGTTTTATCTTTCCAGATCTTTCCAGCTCTGAGCGTAGACACACCGAAAACTATGCTGGACACATGCTAGTGCCTTTGAAATATACATGAGGTTTGTTTGCTTCTTCTCTGCATACATATAACCCATGGGTTATGCAGTGTTCTGCCACTTGCTGTTTCCAGGCAACAGTATGGGTTGGGTTTCCTGTCGTGTCTGCACGTATAAATTCACTCACTCTTCTTCACGGCAGCCGAGCGCTCCGCTGTAGGGACACATCTGAGATTGTCTCACCGTTCCTTCCATGTTGAACATTTGGGCTGCTTCCAGCGATTTTCTGTCCCTGACATCTTTGTCAACCTGCCACCTCCATCATCCTCTGTTGGGGCTGGTGTCCCAGATCCGGGCCCTGAGCCTCCTCCCGTCGCTCATCCACGAGCAGCACAGAAAACCATGTGCCACAGCCTGAACACACACTGAGCTCCCTCCCTCGCCGTGGTCCACACGGTGACCTGGACGGATGGTCTCTGCCCGGCCTCTTGGTCATCCACCGGGTCTGCCTCCCCTTCCTGCGCTCTCGGCTCCCTGGAGACCTCTGCCGAGACCGTTACGGGTCTGCCCAGGCAGAATGCGCTGCTCCCCGTTTGTAGGACACTTCTCACTGTATCACCCTCATTTTACATCCCAGCCCCTAGCACCATGCCTGGAATACAGCAGGCATTCAGTAAGTATTGTTGAGTGGGTGTAAGAATGAATTCACTGGGTTCACACCCACCCAGAGACAATGCCCATCTCCTTGTGGTAGACCTCCTTGGGCTCTACATGTTTGTGTTTCCTTTGTCATTATCGGCCACCCCTCAGTGCCACGGCCATTTAACCAATGAATGTCTATGTTCTTCCAGGTGAAGCTCTTGGTGGTGCTGCAGGAATCAGAGGGAGTTTACTGAACTCCCCATGTGCCAGGCAGAGCTCTCTAGGCATCTTCTCACCCAGTCTCATGCAGGAGTGACCAAAGGTCCTGGATGGCCAGGTCCAGCTATACTGGGCTGAACAGTGTCCCTCAAAAATTCATGTCCACCCAGAACCTGTGAATGTGACCTTATTTGTAAATGAGAGTCTTTGCAGATGTAATCAGGTTAAGTAGAGGTCACGTTGGATTAGGGTGGGCCCCCAATCCAATATGGCTGGTGTTATGGACTGAATGATTTGTCCCCCCAAAATTCATATGTTGAAATCCTGATCCCAAGGTGATGGTATTCGGAGGTGGGAGCTTTGGGAGGGAACGAGGTCATGAGGGTGGAGCCCCCATGAATGGTATTAGTGCCCTTATAAGAAGGGGTTGGAAACTAGGTGGGTCTCTTCCTACCACACGAGGATACAATGAGAAGCTGGCCGTCCGTAAGCCAGAAGTGGGTGCTCCCCAGAACCCAACCATGCTGGCAGCCTGATTTCAGGATTCCAGCCTCCACAACTGAGGTAAGTGTGCTATTCATAAGCCAGCCAGTCTTTGGTACTTTGTTACAGCCACGTGCACAGAGACAATCAGTGTCCTTATACGTAGAGAAGAGACACACAGGAGAGAAGCCATGTGATGACAGAGTCAGAGATTGACATGCAGCAGCATCAAGCCAAGGAACCCTGAGGATGGCCAGCAACCCCCAGAAGCTGGAAGAAACCAGGAAGCCTTCTCCCCTACAGGTTTCAGAGGGTGTATGGCCCTGGGGAACCTTGATTTCAGACTTCCAGCCTCCAGACCTGTGAGACAGTACATTTCCCTGTTTAAGCCATCTGGTTTGTGGCACTTTGTTACAGCAGCCCTAGGAAGCAATCCTGCCATCCTTCCTTCCACCCTTTCCTCCTCAGCCAGGCGAGTCAGGGAACCCGATGACACAAAATCTCCCTCCCGCTAGACTGAACACACACAGCCCTGCTGCCCTCAGGAGGGGCAGCCATACGCAGAGGCGGCTACATGATTGGCAAAGCCCAGCACAAAATGAGCATGCAGGCTCTCTGGTCAAAAGTCTTCTCTTCTGTGGTCTCTCTCTTGACCTATCATGTTAGCTTTTGTTTGCTGTTTATGTCCCTCTGGCTTGGGCACGGGGATATTTGCGGGGTGACTGCAGACCTTCACAAGTGTCTGGTCCCACATCTCAGCACACCTACCCTGGCTCCCCACTCCTGTGCCCTCCCAGACCCTGAGCAGGGGTGGGTGGGGGAAGAGGGGCAGGGAGGCAGCAGGGGGTGCACCCTCCATTGTCCCATCAGACCCCCATAAAAAAACACAAATTCAAAGACAAAACGATGAAGGATTTCAAGATGGCGACTGCAGGGCATTACACCCCAAGGGCAAGGCCCTCCGAGCTCAGGCCCTGTGACTGGCCTGTCACACACGCAGGAGACCAGCCCTGATTAGACCAAACCAAGGCCACTCAGAAGAGGACACAACGTTTATTGAGTCTGATGTGCTCAGGCCAAGCAATTTAAAAACCTTTTCTCCGCCAGCCCTGGAAAGCCACACGGTATGATTGTTCCTTTTTCCCAGACGAGAAGGCTGAGGCTCAGAGGGCAGAGTAAGGTTTGCGTCAGAAGGTTCTTTCTGGACTCTGGCATCATCATTCCCTGAACATTCAGCCCCCTCTGACAGTCAAGTCTCAGCCACCAGCTGGCCCACACCACGGGTGGAGAAAGTGGTCTATTTCCAGGCAAGGTTTGGGGCAATTTACACTAAAAAAAGATGCAATAAATCCAAAAACCACTGAAACAAGAATAAAAAGACTAGAAGAAAAGAATAAGGCGGGGGGGGGCGGCGCTTCCCTGGTGGCGCAGTGGTTGAGGGTCCGCCTGCCGATGCAGGGGACACGGGTTCATGCTCTGGTCCGGGAAGCTCCCACATGCCGCAGAGCGGCTGGGCCCGTGAGCCCTGGCTGCTGAGCCTGCGCGTCCGGAGCCTGTGCTCCGCAACGGGAGGGGCCACAACAGTGAGAGGCCCGCGTAACGCAAAAAAATAAAAAATGAAAATAAGGCGGGGGAGGCAAATATTTTTTCCCAGAAAACCTAAGCTGGGATAAACGACCTCCACTGCAGCACAAACTACCACCAAGGGAGGAAGTGGGGCCCGCGCGGCCCTGCTGTGGAAACAGCACGCTGCCTGGGACCCGCGCGACGGCCGCAGAAGAGCACGGCGAATTCAAGAATTGGGGGATGGCAGTCCTACCAAAAACATGCAGGTGCGCCAAATCTGGCCTTTTCATGTAATTATGCTTCTTATGAAAACTGAGGGCATCCTGTCAAGGTGAGTGTAGGGGAGGGGAAGAGGCAACGAGTACAAAGGGCGGAGATCGCTTTCCCACAGACCCAGTGTGGACACCCTAATCCCTAAGGACCTGGTGGCCTCTGGAAGGACTAGCGGGGAGTCACCACTTTCCCCCTGGCCCCGGATGCTCCATGTTGTCGGCGGGGAGGAGATGCAGACACACACGAGCAGCTGGTGTGTGCGTGTTGGATGGCAGAGTCTGTGCCGAGAGCCGACGTCCTAGAGGATGCCCTGCCCCCTGCTCCTCCAAAACAGACACCTGTGCACACTACCCACACACACAAAATACCTATTTTTTTAAATAAATTTATTTATTTATTTTTATTTATTTATTTTTGGCTGCACTGGGTCTTCGTTGCTGTGCACGGGCCTTCTCTAGTTGCAGCGAACGGGGGCTGCTCTTCGTTGCGGTGTGTGGGCTTCTCATTGCAGTGGCTTCTCTTGTTTCAGAGCACGGGCTTCAGTAGTTGTGGCTCGTGGGCTCCAGAGCGCAGGGTGAGTAGTTGTGGCGCACGGGCTTAGTTGCTCTGCAGCATGTGGGATCTTCCCGGACCAGGGCTCGAATCCGTGTCCCCTGCACTGACAGGCGGATTCTTAACCACTGCGCCACCAGGGAAGACCCAAAATACCTATTTTAAGTAAAATAAGCGGTAAAAGTAGTCAAAAGAACATTCTCTTCTTTAAAAGGGTGGTGGTTTTGTCTTAGTTGAGATAAAAGTCTGTTACTAACATAATTGCTTTTGGGCCACATAAAACGTGCCCTTGGCAGGAAGACGCTCATTTGGTGGCCTTGGCAAGTGCCAACCTTGGAGAGACTCCTAGAGAAGAAGCAAACGCGGTAGCTCGTGAGCGATAGACCCAGCTCACCCAGTCAAGCATGGAGAGGTCACCCGGCGTGTCTAGGGGCCCTGGCTGGAGCACAGAGCTCAGGGCTGAACGACCAGCTCTAGCAGGCAGGGCCAAGGCAGCAGCTGCAGGAGACCGTCAGGCTCCCTCCCAGCCCAGCACGGACCAGGGGCGCGCCCACCTCTGGCAAGCCCAGTGCCCCGAACTGTAGACAGGAGGATGATGGTGAGAAGAGCTCAATGAACCCAGTGGGTACCCAGCCCAGGGCTGGAAACACGTCCTCCGAGATGCCACTTCCCTCCCGCACCCCTGCGTGCCCACCTGCATGGTGCACATGCAGTTCTGGTCCCTTGGGAGAAGGCAACGTGACAATAAAAAGCTGTTCGAGGGAACGGCTGAGCCCGGAGTGGCCTGACTCTTTCACAGGGATCTGTGGTCCCTGGAGGGAGGAGCTGCTGCCCTCCTGGGACTTTGTAGTCTGAACTCAAGCAAAGAATAATGAGGGACCTTGACTGATTGGAAAACATGACGATGGGTCCTGCTGGCTTTCCTTAAATCCCACTGTTCTCTGGGTGCTGGCAAAGATGGCCCAGAGAGAACGCACACACTGGAGCCGCGAAACAGGCCCCAGTGAGCCAGGGTTGGTGGGTCTACTTCCCAGCCAGGTGAGGATGCCCAGTGCTCGGCCAGAGTGCACAAGCAGCCCTGGGTTCAGCATCTTGTGGCCTTTCCGTGAGGACTGCAACGCCAGGAAGAACGTGCCCTTCGGAGACACGGAACAGCGGCTCAGCAGGCTGAACGGACAGCTTCCCGCTCTGCAACACGGCAGGAGGGGGAGCCTGGAACTGGGCACGGTGGTTCTGTAGCTCACGGAGTGGCCTGGATCACGAGGCTCTCGCCTTCCGACCCGGGTGCTGGCAGCAGAGAGCAGGGAGGAGGGCGAGCATAGGCCAGTGGCCTTCTTACGTCACGCTGAAAAGGGCCTGCCTGCAGTTCAAGTAGGAGCCCCAGGGTAAGGACACAGGGCACAGGACTCAGGCCACCCTAGAACTCCTGTGGGAGCCCAGAATGTGGGCCCAACACTAACCCTCCCTTAGTGGGAAGTGGAGACACAGAGACCCAGCAACTAGGGCTTTTTTCAAACTGTGTAACTGATCCGAGAGCCTGGGAGCCTCTGGGGATGCTTTAAGAGACCCGGAAGTTTCCAGGACTCACGCAAAGCTGGACTCGCCCCTTACAGGGAGGCAACTGCAGTAAGGTGGCAGGTGAGCAGTCCCTTAGCTTCCGTGGGTGACACCCTTAGTTACCCCCAAACTACCTTTCTTAGGGATGTGAAAGAAGACTTGAGCTTGAGTCAATCATTTGTCGCTTTCCACAGAGTAAACTGCTCGCCTCGTCTCTTCTGGGCGCCTGTTCCAGGTCCCTCAACACTCACGTCTTGAGAACCCTGTGCCACACGCAGGTGCCGCAGCCGACGGAGAAGTGAGCGAAGTACGACCCCTGCCCCTGGGACCTTGAGGTCTAGGACAGAAGGAGGACCATGGGGTCATCATGGTCAGACACATGGTTAAGGAGAAATGAGCTCCAACCCCATGGCTTCCAAGGCCAGACTCGACCATGCACAGCAGGCAACGGCCACGTTGTCACGTCCCCAGCTCCCATGTTTGACCCAATGGGAGAGCCCCCCGCCAACCTCAGTCTTCCTTAGTGTTGATCCCCTAACACCAAGGTGACCAATGAGCTGCCCCTTCAGGGTCAAGCCCAGCTGATTGGCAATGGCTCCTGCGATCACTGCGCTGAAAGGATTTTGAGCCAGGCCTGCTAGCGGGGGCTGGCAGGGAAGAGAACCAGGACGGATAAGCCGTACCTGCCACTGGCCCCAAGGTGCCCGTGCTGCCACACGTTCACTGCTGACCTGGAGGTATTTCTGCGCAGCAGGTCGGTTTCCCCATCTTGACCCAAATGAATGATCCAACTCCATCAGAGCTCCTGTAACTCGGTATCACATCGACCGTCACAGCTTCCCAGTGCAGGCTCCACCGCTCACCGCTGGCTGTGAGTAAGCAGCAGGAGACCTGCCTGGCCCTGGGCACAGCTCGTGGGAGATTGTTAGCAAAATAACTTTGGACCTAATTTGTTCACTCAAGCCATCCACCGCCAAGGAGCAGGCTAGAAGGTTTGGTCTGATTAATCATTGTTGCTGAAGCCGAAGGGAATTAGCTGTATAATTCTGAGCAGTTGAACTGTAGTTCCACTGAGCTTTCATCACGAGACTGAAGCGTTTGCAAGGATGCCTTTCACGGGGACTAGAGGTGTGATTACGCTTTCACGTTCTCTCCACTTGACTCTGAACTAAGTCCAGTGCCAAAGGCTCACTATCAACTTACATTGTTTTCATAAAACGTTTGTGGAGCCACAACACACAAGGATTTCTTTATTGAAAACCACGATGCCCACCCCAGGACTGAGGCACCTGCTCCTGGGTGGTACATTTTGCACTGGCTGGTTTCCCCAGCCCTCTTCCCAGTGAGGCGCTCTCGTTGCAGCTGTCCCTGTCACTCTCTGCCCAAAGCATGGCTTTCCTCGTTGTCTCCTCTCTGTCAAGACGGTCATACATGGGGCTTTGTTCCATTCGCTGTTGCATCGGCCTGTGGCCTTTGTCGTGGTGACCTGAAGAAAGCCCTGTGACCTCGTCTTCCTAAATCTGCCCATTTAAGACCACAGGTTGTCGGCAGATTCTACTTGTGTACCCTTTGGGGTATGTTTTGTTTGCAAGGACGTGAAATCTGCCTCCTGACACTAATTTCTAGCATAAGTGTCTACAGCAGACAGATAACGCTCAAATTCCTGAACAGCCCTGGACCCCTGTCACTCTCCCCTTTTCTAAATCAAGCCACATGGGTGCTTGGGGTGCCATTATGGTGTAGGAGTTGGCTTCCCATGCTTCTGTGGTGTTGCACGTATTCGTATATAAAACATGTAGAAGGGTGCCTGACTCTGAATACATGAAGCCATCACTTTCTAATTCATCCCAGCTCACATCAAAAAGAAAACCCAGGGCTTCCCTGGTGGCGCAGTGGTTGAGAGTCCGCCTGCCAATGCAGGGGACACGGGTCCGAGCCCTGGTCTGGGAAGATCCCACATGCCATGGAGCAACTAGGCCTGTGAGCCACAACTACTGAGCCTGCGCGTCTGGAGCCTGTGCTCCGCAACAAGAGAGGCCGCGATAGTGAGAGGGCCGTGCACCGCGATGAAGAGTGGCCCCCGCTTGCCACAACTAGAGAAAACCCACGCAGAGAAATGAGAACCCAACACAGCAAAAATTAATTAATTAATTAATAAAAAAATAATAAAACCCAGCCCACGGTCCCGTCGACAGAAGAAGGTCTTAGAATGAAGCAGACCCAGGCACCAAGGGTAGGAACAGCACTCCAGGCTGATGGCTGCGATCACAATGATACAGTCTTGCAAGGTGGCCTTGACAGTAAGAGAGACGCTGTCTGAGAAGCCCTGGTCACACCGCAGGAACCCAAAGAGTTAGGGCTGTTGTCATGGGGGACCTGCTGGCACAAAGGAGCAGTACCTTCTCCTGTTTATTAAAATTCTAGCTCCGTGGCCCGGGAACACTGGTCTCTCCCATCCGTATTCAGGGTTTGTCCCTTGTTAAGTGTTATCTCATTAAGGAGCTGTCATCTAAAAACTTGGTTTATTTTGAAAATCTAGCCCTACATAAACAAATGGGGGATTATGCTGATTGAGTGATTCATCATTTAGTTATTCATTTATTTCCCCATTTTGTTCTACAACAAATCCCAAGGAAATTATAATATACATAATAACTTCATTTCTTTAAAAATACCAAGCGAAAGTATATAATCATTCAGGTGAGCTAAGAAAGTGTCTGGGATGAGCTCCGAGTCTTGCATTTAAAGATGGCAGCTTGAGTTCGTGGACTTCACTCCCCCTCACCTTAAACATTCTCACTGAATTCACTTTCAAAATAAGAGAGGAATTCTGTGACTGAGCTGGAAAATGATGCTGCTGTCACCATAGGTAATAAATAACCAGAACTTTCCGTAGTTACGTGGCTGGTGGGACACAGACCCCACCTGTATTGGAGGAGTGACAAAGTCACGCTGTGAAAGAACATGGGTCAGAATACGTTGCTGCAAATATCTTTGAAAAATACAAAATGCCATGGCACCGTTGACTACTTCACCATAGCCTGTGGTATTGATTCAGTTAATGAACTAGTTCAACAAACTGATATGGAGATGTCATCATTTATCTTTCATCAAAATAAAATTAATAAGGAGTCATTGGGTGATTTTTCATGATGAAACGTAAGCAAAAGGTAGCCTTCTTTTATTAATTAATCTATTTTTATTTTTTCTGTGTTGGGTCCTCATTTCTGTGCGTGGGCTTTCTCTAGTTGTGGCAAGTGTGGGCCACTCTTCATCACGGCGCGCGGGTCTCTCACTATCGCGGCCTCTCTTGTTGCGGAGCACAGGCTCCAGACGCGCAGGCTCAGTAGTTGTGGCTCACGGGCTTAGTTGCTCCGCGGCATGTGCGATCTTCCCAGACCAGGGCTCGAACCCGTATCCCCTTCACTGGCAGGCAGATTCTCAACCACTGCACCACCAGGGAAGCCCCAGAAGGTAGCCTTCTTGATCAGCGAACATTAAAAAGCATAAGCGCGGTTGCTGACAGCTCTGGGTCTTAGACACAAGTGGAATCAATGACTTTTGTACCGTGTTCCATAGCAATGCCGGGTTCTCTCGTAGATGTGAAGAGGGAAACCTCGACTTCCTGACTTCCCCCTTAACCAGATCAGTTTGGATTTTTCTGTATTTGTTTGTGTTTTATTTTACCTGAAAAAGTTACGCATCTGAAAACTGTTACAGCAGCCTTGAGCTAACGCGATTGCCTTGTTTACAGATAAGGAAACCGAGCATGGCCCAGGACCCAGACTCTCACCCTTACCTGGGATCTTTGCTAAATCGACAGGCAGCAGCCACAAGTCTGCACTTGCCTGCATTTCTGTCTCGCTATCAGTCAGGTTCATCCTGATCATACCTCGGGGTGATTGGGTGGTTTTATTATAACCAAATAGAAAATAGTTTATAACAGGGCAGAATAACGCAATGCAGGCAGACGTGACATTTTTCTCATAGGACTTGATGAAAAATGGAGTTATGACATTGTTTGAGATTATTCCAGAAAGCGAAATGCAAAACAAACTAGCCTGAGGATACAGCATAGCCCTCGGGGTATGTTAGATCCTCAAAGCCCTTTTGTTCTGCTAGAAGGTTTGCTAAATAATGTCAAGAACTGAAAATGTCAGTGACTTCCATTACTGAAGACTACAGGTCTTTTAAAAATGGTTAAACCCTAGGTTTTTGCCTCCTGTTCAGTTTGGAGAAATGTCAGGACACATACCATGTGAGAGTAGCAAGCCCGAGGATTGTCTGGGACAGGCTCGCAGACCTAGGATTTCAGATCTCTCATCTGGAATCCATTAGGTGGTAATATTATTAAGCTTCTAGTCAAATAGAAAAAAAAACAAAAAACACCGTATTCATTGGAAATGGAAGGCATTTGAATGTCAGCAAGGTTTCCTACAGCCAGGGACAATGTTTTCTTGAAAGAAATGGAGCAGCAACCAGTCTGTTTTCCTGGCAATTCCACCCTGTTTGCACATGGTTGGAATATGTAGCAGTTCTTCCCTGGGCAGGGCACTTGACCTCCCCATAAGCCCTGTCTCCTTTGTCATTACCTCAGCCCTGTGGAGTAAATAGGACTCCTTTTGGCTGGTCGGAGAAGTTGTGAACTTGGCCGAGAAGTGGCAAAGGCGCATCTGGAATGCCACCCTGGGGCTCCTGGCCCTGAGCCCCATCCTGGGCACCCCCCTCCACATCCCTGAGCCACCGAAAGTCTCTGCGGTGGACTGAATTGTGCACCCCCAAAATTATATGTTGAAGCCCTAACCCCCCACGGGACCATATTTGGAGATAAGGTCTCTAGGGAGGTAATTAAAGTTAAATGAGGTCATAAGGGTGGCACCTAATTGAGACTGTGGCCTTACCAGAAGAGGAAGAGACCCCAGAGATGCTCTCGTTCTCTCTCCCTTCTCCCCCCACACACAAAAGAAAGGTCAAGTGAGGACACAGAGGGAAGCTGTCTACAAGCCAGGAAGCAGGCCCTCACCAGAAACCAAGTTCACCAGCACCTTGACCTTGGACCTCTGGCTTCCAGAACTGTGAGAAAATAGACGTGTGTTGTTTAACCCCCTCATGTGCAGACTTTGTCGTGGCGGCCTGAGCAGGCTGAGACAGCCACTCTCACCCAAAGCTATGGGGTGTGAGTAGAAGATCTTAGAGAGGCCAAGGGAAGAGATCCCAGAAGTCAGAGCATGGGGGCCCCTTTCTATGAGAAAGAGCAAATGAGGGGTCCAGGCTGAGGGCCCAACAGGGCCGGTCTGTGTGCTCAGGACTCTGTGGAGGTAACTGCTATGGGGCCTCCGATCTGGGGGTGAATCCACTGAAGGGAGGCCCAGCCATGGCGGGAGGCCATGGGCCCCACTCCCGCAGGCTTGGGGTTACACGGGGACTCCAGACTTACCCTGGCCAGCCTGCCAGGTCAGAGGCAATCCCAGAAGGGACCCAGAGTCGACGGCAGAGGTGGGACCCTGAAGGCCTCGCTGGACTGGACAGTCAGGCCCAGAAAAGCTGCCCTCCTCTCTCCCTTCCAGCCAGTGCCAGGAGGGAGCATCAGAATGCCCCAGGGACATCACCAGGGGTCACGAGGGAGCTGAGGACCAGAGGACATGCGTGAGCCTGGATGGTCCTGTCTGTCCAGGCAAAGCAGGTTCATGTGTTCATGAAACGTCTGCTGAGCCCTGACTACAGGCAGGGACTACAGTGCCCACTGGAGACCCGACGAGGATGGGCTCAAGCACGGGGTGGCGTCTCCTAGGGAACCAGGGCTCCCGGGGAGCTGCCAGCCAACCGTGTAACTGAGACGTGGGCACCTTGGCAGAGAGCAGTGCAGAGCACGGAGGCTCTGCTCAGGCAGTTGCTAAACGAGGAGTTTGAACTTGTCAAGTGAAGAGGCATCCCTGGGGATTTTCAGGCAGGTGTGAAATGCCTAAACGTGCATTTCAGAAAGGTCGCTCAGGTGGCGTTTTGGAGAAGGGAAAGGCTGGAGGGGAAGAGGCTGGTGGGAAGGTGGTACAATAGTCCAGACAGTGAGCCCCTGCACCAGGGTGGAGATGGCAGAGACAGAGAAAGAGCTGGTGATGGACCAGACGTGCACATCAGGGGATGGGGGTGTGCTTCCAGACCCCCTGGTTTCTGGTTTGAACGACTGGCATGATCAGCCATTGATAAGGTGGGAGCACAGGAGGGCAAGTGGGGATGGTGGAGGCAAGGAGGCTAGCTTGCTTGAGTTCCTGAGACATCACCGTAAAGGTGTCCAGGGGTGGATGGGACACAGATCTGGGTCTCAGAGGAGAGGTCTAGACTGGATGCATGGAGTCAAGGACCCCTTGACCCATAGATGGCATTTCGGTGGGATCACCTGCTATAGGTGAATTGTGCCCTCATCCAAATTCATGTGTCAAAGGCCTAACCCCTAGTTCCTCAGAACATAACCACATTTGGAGAGCGGGCGCTTAAAGTGGAGCTTAAGTTAAGATGAGGCCGTTAGAGCGGGCCCTACTCTAATCTGACTGGTGTCCTTATAAGTAGAACTGTGGGCACACGGGGGACCCCAGGGATGCACGTGCACAGAGGAAAGACCGCGTGTGGATGCAGCGAGAAGAGGGCCTTCTGCAAGTCGAAAAGTCTCTGCAGAAACCAGCCCTGCCGACACCTTGATCTTGGACTTCCATGCTCCAGACTGCAAGGAAACAAATTTCTGTTGTTCAAGCCCAGTCTGTGGCACTTGGTTGCGGCAGCCCAAGCAGAGGACAACCAAGGCATCCTGTAGGAAATCGGGATACTAGTGAGATGGAGAGGAAAGCAAGCGCAAATCAAGATGATTGCGGATGGAACCGTGAGGACCAGAGGAGCATCACGTCAAGTGGACACTTCCTGGTGAGGCCACACACCAGTGAAAAGCAAGAGCTGTTTCTGTGGAGCAGTGGGGACCAGGCCAGACTGGGTGGCTGGACGGAGCCGGCGGGAGGGCAGACCATGGACATAGCAGGAGTAAACAGCCCTTCAAGAGGCTTGGGGTAAAGGGCAGAAACGGTGGGGACAGCGGTGTGATGGGGACCAAGCGCCCAGGGAAGATTTTAAAATTCTGTTTTCTTTTGTTCTTGGTGACGAGCATGTGTATTATGCGAGAAACTCAAGACTGCTTTTGTGGACAAGGGGTAGCATGTGGCTGGCATTGGACGCATCCTGCAAGATCCAACCGAAGCCGTACAGAACACTCCTCTGGGATCGTGCAGAGAATTTACCGAGGGAACAGTGGGCAGCATTACAGGAACGAAAAGGGCTGCTGAGACACCCAAGGAGAGTCATTAAACAACCAGAGCTGAACAGAAGAGAGAAAGAAACGGTGATGCCCGCGCCAGGCTTGTCTAGCAGGACCGCACGGGGGAAGGTGCCCAACGAAGTTGTGCATCAGAGGACCTGGCGCTTTCGGAACTGCAGCATCATCACAGGAGGGTCAGAAAGCAGGGCTGGATGCCTCTTTCACCTCGCATCTGCTCCCGGAGGCTCCTAGAGACAAACCCAGCCAAGGACCTAGGGCAAGAATGCCAAGCCAAGAGGCCAGAGAGGCCATGCCCGCCGGGTACAGCGTAGAGCTGATCATGGATTTGGGGCTGTTCTGGGTGAATTTTGTCTGCCCAAAAAAGATACATTGAAGGGCTTCCCTGGTGGCGCAGTGGTTGAGAGTCCGCCTGCCGATGCAGGGGACGCAGGTTCGTGCCCTGGTCCGGGAGGATCCCACATGCCGCGGAGCGGCTGGGCCCACGAGCCATGGCCGCTGAGTCTGTGCATCTGGAGTCTGTGCTCCGCAACGGGAGAGGCCACAACAGTGAGAGGCCCGCATACTGCAAAAAAAAAAAGATACATTGAAGCCCTAACCCCGAGGACCTCAGAATGTGACCTGATTTAGAAACAAGCTCGATGCAGATATAATGAGTTAAAATGAGGTCACACTGGGGTAGGGTGGGCCCGACTCCAGCATGACTGGTGTTCATATAAAAAGACAGCTGTGTGAAGCCGGACACACAGGGAAAGCACCACGTAAAGACGGAGCATTAGACTGAGGATCTAAAAGCCCAGAAACACCAAGGATGGCCACCAAAGACTGGAGCGAAGAGAACGGAAGAGGATAGCTCCTCCCCTAGGGCCTCTGGGGGAGCAAGGCCCCGCTGGTCCTTTGGTTTCAACTTCCAGCCTCCAGAACGTTGAAACAATACTTTCCTGTGGTTTGAAAGTACCAGTTTGCCGTACTTTGTGAGGGCAGCCCTGGGAAACTAACACACGGGGATAGAGGCTAACAAGCAGGTTTAGGGAACAATGATGAGCAGAGTTCCTGGTTGGGCCGGAGGGTCATGAACAAAAGGCGGGAAGTAAGGCTTCCTGGGAAGAAAGAGGAGGGGGCGGTGTGGGTGCAGAGAAGGAAACTGAGGCCATGCCCTTCCTTCCCCTGCTTTCTCCAGCGTGTGACAGGCAAGGTCCTCAGCCATGAGTTAGGTGCAGTGGCTGGGGTAGGAGTGGGGGAGCCGGGGAACAGCGAGGCACATGTGGCAGGGAAGGGACAGGAAGGTTTCTGAAGAAGGACGTAGTGGCCAAGTGCCTGGGTGACCTGCCTAGATTCAACTCCATCCCCTTGTCTGGCACCTGTCTTCACAGTATTGCGATTTTTCTCCAGCGGCTACTAGCCTGGTATGGGGCGAGATGTGGGCTGTTGGTATCAGTCCACGGTGGGGACTTGCAGTGTGGACGCTGCCAAGCAGTGCTGCCTGATAGGACTTTCTGCTGTGAAGGAAGTATTCTCTAAATCTTTACTGTCCGGAGGGAGGGCCACAAGCCATGCCTGGCCACTGAACACTTTAAGCTTCTGGTGCAACAGACAAACGGAGTTTGTTTTACTTTCATTAATTCCAATTTAAACCACAGGTGGCGCTTGGCTGCCATACTGGATCTGGCATGGGTGAGCCATGGTGGGTGTAGAAAAGGCCGGTTTCAGCCAAGGAGCTGGACCCACAAAGCCCGAGGCCAGGTTGGAGTCTCATCCAGACAAAGGAACAGCCTGAAATCATTAGATTCTCTCTTTACTAAATTAACTCCTCAAGGGGAAATTGGCCACTGGCCTAGAAGTTGGTGGGTAATTTTGAGGGGTGAGAGTTGTGTTGAGGTGTGAACCCTGGAAGGAAAAGTCATTCTCTAACATCTTTTCTCAGTTGGCCAAGGTCACCATGCCCTGCAAGTACCTTGTGCTTGTATTATGTGCGAGAAGCTTTCTGAAATGTTTTAAAACTTCCCAGATGTGCTGAAGAGCTTTGTCCTAGAGAAGTTACAGACCTGGTATTTTCATGGTGCTTTATCGTATCCTTGGGTCCTTCTCCCAACGTTTTAAAGAAAGCTCTTGAGAGGATAAGACGCCTGTTGATTAATTAAACTCAGTACAAGCCATTTGCCCTCTCCCGGGGCTTATTAAGCCACAGAGATTCCATAAAGAAGCCCCTGCTCAGATGTAAGAAAAATAAAAGAATTGTAAACAGTCACACAAAAGAATTCTAAGGATACAAGAAAAATAAATGTTGGGAAGTCTGTGCCGTGCCAGCAGTGGAAAAATACACACACTGATACCTGCTAGAATCACTGATAAGTGGTCCTCTTATGAGAGTCGGAAACACAGCCACAGGGCCTGGGCACCACGGCTCATAAACGCATGGAGGATACTCAGCTTCCCAGATGCTGACAACCGGTCTTCATAAATCCCCGAGTGTAAAGAGGCCAGGGGTCTGCCATGTGTTTCCAAACGATAAAATTCAAAGGATTAATGACAACTTAGTTTCCTAGATTGATTAAAAAAAAAAAAAAAGCATGCTACCCCTTTGTTTAAGCTGGATGTGGTGGTGTCGGTGCTGCCCGCCCCAGGACCACGTGGTTCTGTGCCCTCTCCACCCCAGCCCAGGCAGCTGTGGCATGGGGCAAAGTATCCCTTTGTGCTCTGTGAATTTTTCATACATAGACTCTTAGTGCTCTGGGTTTTTTTTCCCCCCCATTTATTCAAACCTAATTGGCAAAAAGTCATTCCAAGAACCCTTATTAAATACTGTCATTTCAGAAGTGAAAGTGCAATGATGAAGATGTCATGTGGGGATTTGGAAAAACAACATTTTTTTCAAAATCTATGAAGTTAGCCTGCCCTCTGGAAGTTTGGGTGTTATCTCAGTAAAATGAGTATCCCTAGGCAATATTTTTGGAAGGGAAAGGGCTGGTCAACCCGCACACAGGTGACTAAAACAGCAATATTTCTCTCTCACCAAATAGCCCATGAGGTTTCTCTTACTAAAGCAACATCCAAAGCTCGCCTTTAGCTCCTGCTGGTAAAAATCAATTCCAGCAACAGACCGGGGAGCAGGGTTTCATGATGAATGCATTCATTCTATGTAGAGTGTTTGGTAGCAGAGCTAAGTCTCTCATAAGCTGCGGAGCCAAAGGTAAGTAACTCTGGCTTATGAGTTTTGTTCTCAGTAGGAAAAAGAAACTATTTAAAATAATATTTCATGGTTACCCCTTCTGAAAGTTACATGTCAGGTGCTGGGGTGGAGGTGGAATCGAGGAGACCTGCCCGAGGTTGGTTTGGAGGCTGCCGCCTCGTCCGTCTGGAGCAATGTCTCCATCACGCGATGCTCATGGAGAAGGCAGGGCATTGACAACTCGGGTTTTGTTATGATGACTGCTATTACTTACGTATCTCTCCAATACTCAGCCCCCACTGCCAGCCGCCGCTCCCTGCAGAAATAATGCAGGTAATTAGAGACAAGCCTGCCTTCCCAGGGCCGTAGCTGGTAAGTCCGGGCACGATTTATGTTGTTTGGTTTTCACTAAGGAACCCACAGATAGCTGCTTTCAAAAACCCAGCCTGCCCTGAGGATAGATGTGGTAAGTCTGGGCCAAATTTATGAGAGTTTCATGAAAGCACATACATCAATCAGCTGGATCTGAGTAAGTGAAGTCCCTCTGTTCCCTCAAATGGCACGAGTCTCATTCATCCACTCCTTAATTCAGCAAGTATGGATGGATCCTCCTGTGTTCCAGACACTGGAATGACCCAAAGACACCAAGATGAGCGGACAGTCTCCTGTTTAATCATTCCACTGCCCTCCTCCCAACTCCTTTTAGGTGAAAAATACAGTAGAAGTTGGAGAACACACAAGTGAGACAAAACCCAGACCTATTCTCTTACATGCCATGGTGTTCACAGGTGGGCATGGTTCCCAATGTTCCCATCCCTTCTCTGTCACACCTGAGATGGAAGAACAAGCAATGAGCATCAAGGGGGGCCAGGTGCTCAGGGACAGACAGGGGAGATGGCTGCCCTGATGGGCGTGTGGAGTAGGTTCTGATTAAGGCCCCTCGGGGAATTCCACCTCCTCCAGGCAGCCCTCAGGAGTCTGTGAGGCAAGCTGGAGCCCCGTCCCTTGGCCCCAGTGTTGTTCCAACAAACTGAATTAGTTGACTTTGGGGAATGGCGCCCCATCATGACTTACTCAGGCGCTGGCTAAGACAGAAGGTTACATGAATTGAGTCATCATAGCTGGGGCCAAGAATGTTTTTTATTTTCCCCACTGTTACCAATTTTCAGATATATGGATTCCTCAAATATTATGCACATAACCACAGGACATGGTTCTAGAAACTAATAGCAGAGGGCTGTTAAAATGGAAAAGAACTTTGCATTTGAAATGTAAGAACAAACAACTTCTGGTAAATCTGTTTAAAAAGAAGGAAGATGTGGAAAGAATTCTTCTTGAGAGGACCAAGAAGGCTGCAATGCAATCGGCTGCTTCTGGATCAAGTTAGAATCTGCCAAGTTTGCCAATGGTGAAATTGAACTAACGGACTGATTCATTTGATAACAAGGCGCTCCCAGCATTGTCCAAGCCTGTGTGTCACAAGTGCGCTCACCCGTCCTCAACTGTCCTTTCACGATAATGTCAAACATTGGAGGAAATTAGAAAGAGAAGACTGTCAGGCAAGGGGAAAGGGGAGCCATCCCCGAAGGGACAAGTGCGCTAGGCTGTGTGTTACCAAATGCAAGTTCGTGTGCCTGACCCACAGTCGGGCCAAGCAGACGAAAACGGCAGAGTTTGGAGCAGAAAAAGATCTATTGCAGGGCCCTGCAAGGAGACGGGTGGGTCGCGCCCGAAAAAGCCTGAACTCCCTGAAAGGTTTCAGCAAAGCACTTTTGTATTTAGTATGAACTTTTAAAGGCAAGGTGAGGAAGGGGCGTGGTTTGTTGTTTCAAACTTCTTGGTGTCGGCATCCTTTGTTCTTGCCGCAGTCCTCCTAGGTCAGGTCAGATTCCTGTAAACCTCCAACAAGACGAATGTTATTCTCTGTTCTGCAACTTTGTACATCTATATGAACGTAAAAGTGTTATACCCCTAAAGGTCAGAGCCTTGAGAACAGCCTATCCTGCATATTTCAGGCTCTAGGCAACATTCTTTTACAAAAGGTGCAGAGCCAGCAGGACTAGGCACAGGCAACAGAGCACAGGGGTTAAAGTAAAAGAAATAGATCCAACATGGAGTCAGATGTGTTCTTCCCCATTATGTGTGTAGTAAGGGTCATTACAGAACTGTCTCAATTGACTCTCACCACACACTTTGAGGTGGACGTTAGTATGGAATCCGTATTCTAGAGGAGAGAACGAAAGCTCAGAAAGGCTGAGTCACTTGTCCAGAGCAAGACTTTGAATTTAGGTATGTCTGATGTTGCCATCTATGAACTAGAAAGAAAGCAGCGAATGTTTGGCTGGAGGAAGCCAGCCGTGGGGGATGGGCAGTACTCGCTTCCAGAGCTGGGCTGTGAGCTTGGTGGTCCTTCCCAGGGAAATCCGGAATAAAAGTCTGGCTGGCTGAGATCCTGGCTCACAGATCTGAGTTGGCGGGATCCAGGAAGACTAGTCTGTTGGTGGCATTTGGCCTGTCCTGAAGTCAGGGATATTCAGAGAAACACAACCCAGGGTGGGGTGAAGCACACTTCATCTGACCCAAAGCCAAGCCTGACCCCGGCGATCATTAGCTCCTCGGCCTTGGCCACAGCTTCTTGGAGCTGGATTAAAATCCAAGTGGGTCCGCTCTGACTGCCGGTTCCCTCACCGAGGGGAGTGTTGCCAAAAGAGCATTCATCTCCTGTATTCACGCAATTGCTTATTAAGTCAACGAGCATCTCTTAGGCCTACTGCGTTGCCAGGCTGGCATGAGACCCTGGAGGTACAAAGGGGCAGGAGGGGCCTCCCCAGCTGCCCTTCCCTTGGAATATGATTGAGTGAGAAGCACAGCAAACACACCCTCCGCTGAGCCTTACAGATCTATGGGCATTTTGTAGATCAAGTAACCGAAAGTAGGCCCTGCACAGAAGCCAATAATTCCCCATGGAAACAGCCATCTGTTGAAGGAAGTTCTGATTCGTGATTGGAAAGCAGGAGATAGTTGGCCGCCTCTCGATACAAAACCTTCACAAAGCCTCAGGGCCTCTGATTGGCCTCCTCTAAGACAATCTCCCGTTTCAGACATTTCAGGACTTTTCACCAAAAACAAGCCATGTGGTTAGGGTGTCCAGTCTTCACAGCCCACCCTCCCTACATGGCAGGGGTCTGGCTTCCAAGTTTGAGCTTTCTAGCCACATGAGATCGATATTATTTTTATGAACTTCCAGGAAAAAGAATGGTCAGTTTAATAACCTGCAAGTGATCTTAGAAGACCCGACCCAGCTCTCAGAAAGGAAAGATGGGGAAAACAAACCACAAAGTAAAAATCAGTGCACTTTCCTTTGCTTAGTTTTAAACCCATCCCTTCATCCTTCCTTCCCTTTGACTGGAACCCCAAAGGCCCGATTTCCTATTTTCAGGTAGTCCTCCTGGGCTGCAATCCTGCTTGGCCTGCAGACAACTTCTGACTTTGGGAAATTCTGTAAAATAAATCTATATATCATCAGGTATATCTGCTCTTGAAACCAAGGACTTACACCTAACCCCATAGCTCAGCAAAGAGGGAAGAGGAAACAGAACTCTTTTGCAAATTGGGTTTGGGTTTGTGGCAGCGCTGGGGTTTGCTCTAAGCAGCTGGGCTGACCGTCCCAGAAAGCCCCCCGGGTCCCTGTACTAGTCTGCCTGGATTGATTCCTTTTCTTGGCAGCAGCTGGAGGCAGTGGCCTCAAAGCCAGCCAGTCCTAGGTTCAAAGTCAGGCTTCCTCCCCTTATATGCCTTGTGTGGGTTCCTTTATACATGAAGCAGGGGTGATAATCACACTCGATCAGGATTCCATGAGATGATAACATTTGGGAAGGGCTTAGCCCAGCGTTTAGCATCTAGATGGGAGCTCCCTCCCTCTCGTTCCCTCTCAAACCTCAGACTGCACAGGGCTCTCCTCCGGACCTGGTCACCACCCAATCCACCGTCTTCAGTGGGCTGCTCCCGTGGCACCATTGCTGGAGCTGCCGAAGCACCCAAAGCTTGAACAAAACTGCCAGGAGCTCCTGGTTTTGTGCACCAAGAACACAGGAGTTTTTTTTGTTTTTCTTTTTTTTTTTTAATTATAGTTGATTTATAACATTTGGTTAGTTTCTGCTGTACAGTAAAGTGATTCAGTTATACGTCTATATACATTTTTTAATACTCTTTCTCATTATAAACCATGTTTTTATTAATTGTGTGGGCCTTTATAAGTTGAAGCACATGGAGGTATTTCACCAGGGACTTCCCTGGTGGCGCAGTGGTTGGGAATCTGTCTGCCAATGCAGGGAACATGGGTTTGGGCCCTAGTCTGGGAGGATCCCACATGCCACGGAGCAGCTGAGCCCATGTGCCACAACTGCTGAGCCCACGTGCCACAGCTACTGAGGCCCACACGCCTAGAGCCTGTGCTCCGCAATGGGAGAGGCCACCGCAGTGAGAAGCCCACGCACTGCGACGAAGAGTAGCCCCCACTCGCCGCAACTGGGGAAAGCTCTCACGCAGCAGCGAAGACCCAACGCAGCCAAAAACAAATAAATAAAAAATTTAAAAACAGAAAAAGAAAATCCATAGACTGTTTAGTATCTTAGTTTTCAGGTCTCTGAGCAGGAAACCACTGGATCCCGTAGAAACAGGGTTCCCCACCCCCCGGGCCTCGGACTGATCCTGGTCTGAGGCCTGTTAGGAATCGGGCCGCACAGCAGGAAGTGAGTGTCAGGTGAGCAAGCAAAGCTTCATCTGCCGCTCCCCGTCGTTCGCAGTACCCCCTAAAATTGTCTTCCCCGAAACTGGTCCCTGGTGCCAAAAAGGTTGAGGACCACTGCTGTAGGAGACCAAGTCCAGGGATGCCTGCTAAGGCGGGGCGTCGTAGCCTCCAGGCCCCCTTGGTTATCATTTCTGAATGTATCTAGAGGCCATGGCACAGGACAACATTGCTGAATGGGTTTAAACCAATCATGTTCCTGCTTTCACTCTTTGTTGTCATGGCATCTCTCTAAAGACAGCAGACTGTAGCGTGAAGAGCTTGGGGTTTAGTGGTAAAAGCTCTGACTCTCCTTCTTCTGTTCATTCATCTGTTTATTCAACAGCTCTGCACTGAGCAACTAGCAAAGAGTGAAGCACGGTGCTGGGCGGTGGGTGTGCAGAGACGATCTGGTTCCTGGCTCAGGGCGCTCACGTCTAGCTGGGGACACGGGACACAAAGGAAGCCAGGTCTAAGTGATGCAGGAGCCCAGAGGGACCATAACTTCTGTGACCATACCAACCCTGTCTGGAGTGTATACATTTACCAGACATTATGCCGCACGGTGAATACACTTTCTCTGAATGAATCCTCAAAACAAGCCCGTGAAAAAGATACCACCTGCATCCCCATGTTACAGTCATCAAAACCAAAGCTCTGAGATGTGTAACTTTCCCAAAGTCACACAGAGACTAATGGGGAGTAAAACCCAGACCTGCTAGACCCCAAAGCTCCAGCATTTGGCGATCCCTTCACATGCTGTTTGTTTCCCCTTGTACCTGAGTTGCCGCCCACACCCCTTTCTGGGTCGTCTGCCATTTAAAACCCCCAAAGCACCTTGATGGTAGGGGTAGGGAGGTAAAACAATTCGTGATGCAAAGTATCATTAGGAAATTCCTGAGTTCTCTACACAGGGAAGTACTTGCTGAACTAAGCAAGATTTTGATGCATTTTCAACAGCCCTGAACTTAATTTGAGGCTGAGATATGGTCTCTTAGTAAACATGATTGTTCAACTGATTTTCAGATTCTTTGGTGCAGCCAGGCTTAACCACGCGAGGTTCATAAGAGCCGTAGAGTCCTGTCTGGCCCGGCTCTCACTCACCACGGGGCCACCCAGCCCAGGGTGCTATTGCTTCTGGATCTACTGTATCACAACTCAGTGGGACCCGATTCCACAGGAGTCGGACAGCCCCGTTTTTGCGGGTCCCTCTGTCCTACACGATGGTTTCAGCACAAGATTCGAGGCAGCCAGGCCCACCTGCCCCACGCACATCCCCTGGCCACTCACGCTCGCCTTAGGGGATGTGGAAACAGGTCTAATTGCCTCTCCCGTTACTAGAGGTGCACGTGGATCAGTTCTAATCCACAAGCTCGGGCTCTCCCTCAAGTGATGGGTCGGTCCATGCACTTCTCAGATGTCTCTTCCGACTTGACTTTTCCAGCGAATGTGGAGCACATTTCCCAGGATGGGTGGAAATGCACTAGAAGACTTGCCTGCATATTGTGTGAACCAAGGGTGAATAAACATTCACAGAGGAGACCATCTCCTCCCCCGGCTTCCCAAAGGGAAAGCCACTAATTTAGCAGTTTGGTCCCAGCACAGTCTCTCTCACAATTTCACTGCAAGCCACTAACGGAAAGTTACTTTCCCACCTGTAAAGTTACAGCCATCTTTTCCAGCCCTCGAAAGGCATGATTGCTCTATCAGGGTCTCTCCTGAGACAGTGTTTTCCAAGATACTCAACTCAAAGCCACGGGCTCCTTGTTCCTGGCCGGACTCTGAATCAATGAATCCTGTCCTTGAACTTGACAAAGTCTCCTGCCCTTGGCAGGGAGAGAAGGTGGGGACATTCTTGATTCCCACCCATCACGCCCACTCCCTTGCAGTTGATATTTTTCTTTTCTGTTTTCTTTCTAGTAAATTCTTTTTAACATCTTTCCAAGATGCTCCTTTCTCAAGGAGAACCAGGACTCCGGTTGGGCTGGGCACTCCTGCAGAAATGCTGCCAGGACACAAAGTGCTGGGCATCCATTCATCTCTCATGCCCATGCTTGTATTTGTGCCCTCTCGCCAGCCAGTGTTGCCTGGAGCATAACTCACCTGAAATCCACTACCCCAGGGACAATCCCCCAACCTCAGCTAAGACACTTGCCCTCCTTGTGTCTGTTTCTTCTCTATAAAACAAGTGCTGGCCTGAACCCCAGAGTCTGGCATCTGAGAAGCAGAGTTTGTAACTTGCGATCAAAGAGCCTGGGGCTTTGGGGTTTGGTCACAAATGAGGGTGATGACGAGGCTGGTCTCCTCATGACTTATTTCACCCAACAGGGACTCAAACCAGGAAGATAAATGTGCAAGGTCCCCACAGTAAGCTGAGCCCGGGCGGTCCAGAAATGATGAGTTGATTAAGTCAGCCTCCAGGCAGACTACCAGTGACCACACCTAATTACTCACTGACCGCTCTTGGCCTGACCCTTGGAATTCCACACCTGTGAGTCACTCACCCTCCTCAGCTGCTGGGCTGTGTATCCTTCTCCAGCCCGCTTGTTAGTGGTCACCCTGCAGAGATGGTCCTTCCGCCAGCACCAGGGCCTTTGGGCACCATCAGGCGGGAGGTTAAGCCCTGAGTGCTAGAGAGGAGATATTCTGGGTTTCAGGATTCTACATGGGCAGTAGTAGAAATAAGGTGGAGTTTTACCCATGCTAGTGTCGAGTATTGGAATTTGCTAAAAAGAAAACAGAAAAGAAAAATATCAACTGCAAGGGAGTGGGCGTGATGGGTGGGAATCAAGAATGTCCCCACCTTCTCTCCCTGCCAAGGGCAGGAGACTTTGTCAAGTTCAAGGACAGGATTCACTGATTCAGAGTCTGGCCAGAAACAAGGAGCCCATGGCTTTGAGTTGAGTATCTTGGAAAACACTGTCTCAGGAGAGACCCTGATAGAGCAATCATGCCTTTCAAGGGCATAGAGACCTTGGTAAACGGTGTGTGACCCTGTTGACCGTGCTGCAGAGCCATTCAAAGGCCACGAGGCCCCCCGGAGATCAGCATCTCGCAGGGAACGGAGCGGAGGTGGTACCCGAGCAGAGGCCAAGGCCACCCAGCAGGAGAGGCTCTGTGTCCAGGCACCACCAGTGGGAATTAGGATCACAGAGACGACGTAACCACTGCCAGAGACACTGACCAAAGCAGAGACAGGGAGGAAGGGACAGCCTGGCTCCTCCCATGTGCCCACCCTCCTGCTGGGCCCATCCCGTGGCCCAGGGTGGCCAGAAGCTGGGGACCAGGAGTCCCCCGAAATGTAGCTTGTAGAACATTTGGAAGGATGACTCTGTCATATGTGTGAAGGGTGAGTTGGAGGGACAGAGATAAACCAACAAATGAAGCTAGAAAGGGCTTAAACTGAGGTGACGGCCCTGGTGGGAGAATGACAGGGTGGCTGCAGACCATGAGGGAAGACAAATCCCTAAGACAGCTAGCTTGCTTGAACTTGAACTTCCCGTGTGACACAGCAGGTCGACTGCACTGACTCACCCGGCACCACCCCATCTCAGTCAGGGCCCAATCAGGAGAAGAAATTTGAACAGGGAAGGTTTAACATAAAGAATTATAAACTGTAACAAGGAATAACTGGCACACCTTCCCAAAACCTCACTACAAGGGCAATAGAGAAAATAAAAAGAAATATAAATACACATAAACACATGTGTGTATATGGATATACACATATATATCAATATATAAATGTATTCACCTTGACTACTCACTCACCTTTTACTTTCCATCTTCTAAAACTGCAACGAAATTAGAAGGCTTGCAGAAGGAGAAACCAGTAAGAAACAAACCTATTTATGCCACAAATTCCAAAAAGCCTTAGAAATCTGAGCTACCAGGTGCCAATGAGAGGGTGATGTGGCCCAGTGGTGTGGTGCGTAACATACAGTTTGCAAGAACCAATTGCTACATTTCCAAGATGTCTGTGAGTCAGCTTTTAAACATGGCCATTATCAAAACTTAAATTATATAAACTTAGAATTTAAAGTATTTTATTAAAAACAAAGATAAAGGGCTTCCCTGGTGGCACAGTGGTTGAGAGTCCACCTGCCAATGCAGGGGACGTGGGTTTGTGTCCCGGTCCGGGAAGACCCCACATGCTGTGGAGCGGTTGGGCCCGTGAGCCATGGCCACTGAGCCTACGCATCTGGAGCCTGTGCTCCGCAACGGGAGAGGCCACAACAGTGAGAGGCCCGCGTACCGCAAAAAAACAAACAAAAAAACAAAGATAAAACTCTCAGGATGCATCACTTCCTAATTCTTCTATCACGTTTTGCCACCGTCTGCTCTTGAGGGGACCCCGGTCACTTGTGTCTATGTGAAGAATGTGCTACAAGCATCTCTTCCCAAATCTGCCTTCAGTGACGTCACATGGTAGCTTGAAATGGACCATGATGGGAATATTTACACCACAGGAATCAAGAGACAATAGAAGTCAGGGCTGTTTTTTCCTTCCAGAAGGTATTTGTTAAACATTTACCAAGATGCCACTGGATGCAACTGAAGACATGTGATCTTAGACCCTCCCCATATCCCGCCCCTACTTCACACTCCGGAGACCACCCGTCCCAATCCAGACAGAAGAGTGTGTCCTATGGGGAAACTGAATCGGAGTCCGGGAAATCGGAGTCTGGGCTTTGGGAACTCAGGCCCAGCAGACAGTGGGTACAGGAGGAAGGACTAAAAATAGGGCAGTTAAGCAAAATTGTCCCCCCAGATGGTGAGACTCGCTAACCCCCTTCCCTTGTTTCCTTTCCAGGATGCCACGCATCAGGGTTACACTTCCCACACCGAAGGAGGAAGATCTGGAAGAAGAGACCAGCCTGAGAAGAAAGCCCCACAGCCACTCACCCTCAGGGCGCCGAGGTGAAGCATCTCGGCCCCGTCAGCTAGTTCTTCCCCAGGGTTCGCTGGCCTCAGGGCCCCTCAACGCACAGTCGGTCAGACTTTCAGCGTCTCACTGTGAACGGTGACTAGATCACCAAAGATCAGTAACTATTTGAGAAAAATCCTAATGCGAAAGACAGAAACCAAAACCAACTAGCAGGCAAACAGGGAGAGAAGGGCTTGGCTGGAGCCCAGTCTGTGCCAGGCCCCATGTGCGCAGGGCTGGGCTGGGAACCCCATCCCATTCATGGGCAGGGGCATCCCCGCAGTGGGTTGACCAGTGTCCCCGCAAAAGACACTGCCAACAGGAGCCCGCGAATGGGGCCTTACTGGGAAAGGGTCTTTGCCTAGGAGTGTAACTTGCACCTGGAGTCCTCCCTGCCTGAAGCCCCTATACTCCCACATGCCCAGGCAGTGGCCACGCGCCCTCCGGGGCATCCCCAGCCATCTTACAGACCAGGAACCCCAGAGACCGAGGGCAACAGCACGAGGTTCCACTTAGCTTACAGATCCTGCGTGCGGTGGGGAGAGAATGTGACGGAAACCCTGGGAGCCCAGCTTTAAAAGTGGCCTCCGTGCCCTTCTCCGTGAACCGCCAGAGACCCTCCAGCTGCGATCAGCCTGCGGCAGGGCCGCCGAGCAGGACAGGAGTCCAGGCTCTCTGAGAACCGCCCATTCCTTCTAGAAACACGGGTCTAGTGGTCCATCCTACAGCTGTGAGAACTGAGCACCCACTCCCCGAAGCCTCTGTCTGCTGCCCACATCCTTGTCCTGAAGCCTCACCTTCTGTTCTCTGGGTGTGGGTGGCCATGATGACCTTGGCTTCTCACCTAGAAATAGGCTCCTATCGCACAGTGATTAATGACATCAGTGTTGATTACTTCTGGACACCTCAGAACCTTCACTCCTCCTGAAAGCATTTACTTTTAACAGTGACGCCATTCCAGAAACCGTCCTGGGGACTGCCAGCCCACATCCGTCCCCTGGGCCTGCCCCCTGGAGTCCCTCAGGCTGGGAAGGGAGGCCCCCTCTTTGTAAACGTTCCCTGATTCTTCCTGGAAAGGTTCACTTCCCCCTCTTGGCTCTGAGCATCTCCAGAAGAGGCCACCGGGAATCTTCTCAGCATCCTGCCCATGACAGTTTCTCAGCATCTCACTGTCCAAGCCCCCTTCCAGGCTGGGAGCATAGAAAAAACGAAAAACTGTGACTTCCCTGGTGGGCCAGCGGTTAAGACTCCACGCTGCCAATGCAGGGGGCGTGAGTTTGATCCCTGGTCAGGGAACTAAGATCCCACATGCCTTGTGGCACAGCCAAAGAAAGTTTCTTTTAATTTTTTTTTTTTTTTTTTTTTTTTTGCAGTACGTGGGCCTCTCACTGCTGTGGCCTCTCCCGTTGCAGAGCACAGGCTCCGGACGCTCAGGCTCAGCGGCCATGGCTCACGGGCCCAGCCGCTCCGCGGCATGTGGGATCCTCCCGGACCGGGGCACGAACCCGCGTCCCCTGCACCGGCAGGCGGACTCTCAACCACTGCGCCACCAGGGAAGCCCTTAATTTTTAAAAATTAAAAACAAAATAAGAAAAACCGAAGCCACAGCTGTCTCTGACATGTTAAAGACAAGCACAGTGCCTGGCACGCAGTGGGGGCTCAATAAGCCTCATCCGATCCATGACTGAAGGAACACACGCACGGATGGATGAATAAATTAAGGGGAGCCAGTGTGGAATAAATCACAGGGAAAGATAATCACGGGCTGCACAGCTGGGCAACGGGCGATTTTTCATTGACACTCCGGCTCCGCACAAAATTCAAATTCTCATTAGCACACGGCCTAAAACACAATCCTCACTTTTAACCACGACCCTGAGAAAGGCAACGGTGGGGGAACCTTTAATGCCTTCTTCCTATTGATCACAGCCTCGCAAAAGGGAATGAAAAGCTTAGCTTCAAACACTTTGCTGTGAAAGGCTAAAAGGAAGCAAATTCAGCGTGGTATCGTGAGGCCCGGGTCCCTTTCAGACACACCGCGGCCACCGACTCGCCGGGTTTGTGACTCGCCCCGTGACATGCCGCCGTGCCAACACACATTCTGAGTCACCCAAGCAGATTTAATGCCCTCGCCACAATGACTCTCTCGGCCTTTTCTTCTAAACATGGTTAAAGGGAAGATTCCGACCTACCTAGGAAAGGATTTTAATCAGTTTAGTTCCGGAAATAACTATGGAAATTCAGATTTTTCCATTCTGCTGCCCCTGAACATTATATTCTAACAAATGGCTGATGAAGTCACCCCCAGCCCCGTTCTTTTTTTCCCCCAGCCCATCGGGGGAAATGACTTGATTGGCAGCCTTTCTGAATCCCACATGGAAAGGTCTGAGTGAATAATCACATGAAGAGGCAACAGAAATGAAGCTTTGGAAAATAAGAAAAACACCAAAATCACCCATCACTCTTCACACACCCTACAGATAACCAGGCCCTCCCGTGAAGAGCCCTCCCGCTATTGCCAATTATCTCGGTCCTTGGGAAGCACGAGCCTGAGAAATCTAGACAAGGACGTGTGTACAGTGTCCAACTGTACTATGGACGGGTGACCGTAAGCTCACTTGTAGACTTAAAACAAGCCCGGAAAGTACAGAGCGCACGCGAGGTACGATATTGAAGACACGCCAGGCTGCATCGTACTTAAGCACTGGGGCAGCATGAAATGAATCATGCAAAAAGCTTGGGAAATGTTCGGGGATTCTTTGGGTGGCTTCCCAGCATCTTGCAGCATTCACCCTTTTATCCTGTCACTCAACAGTATTTACTGGCATAACTGCTCCTTTGACCTTTGCAAGAACCCTTTAATGGAGGTGGAGAAGTCTTTTTTTTTGGCCTCACCGCGTAGCTTGCGGGATCTTAGTTCCCCGACCAGGGATCGAACCCTCTCCCCCTGTACTGGAAGCACAGAGTGTTAACCACTGGACTGCCAGGGAGGTCCTGGAGAAGTCATTTTAAGGGTGAGAAAACTGAGGTTCGTAGAAGAACTGTTGCCAGCATCACAGAGCTATCGAGGGGCAGAACTGAATCTGTCACCCTGGTCTCCTCAAGCAGCCCTGTCACTAACGGTGTTCTTGCTGGGGCCTTTAAAACTAAATGGTGTAAATATTATATTGGAAGGTAAAACCTCCCAAGGGCACTTCAAATGTTGACTGAAGTTTAATTTGTGTGTGCCTTTTTTACAAGCATGTCTTTAGCTCTTAACCAGATTTGTGGAAGTAAAATCTCTTCAGGCACCATGAGGCTCTTGGTCTGAACCCTGCACAAGGATTGAAGGTACGTCTTGCCCTTGCCTGTCAGCTCGCAACCTTCTGCAGAGTTGAGGGGCAAGAAAAGGGAAGCTGAGGGCTCTGAGGCCCCCCTAGGATATACCCCCAGCCCCGGGACTGTCAAAGGGCCCTGCTCCGAGCGGATCGTAGGAAGTCATTGCGTAGCAGCCAGAATTCGTGTGTCTAGTGGTTGGCTAGTCCGAGGCCAGGGTCCCTCAGTCTCAGCTCTACTGACATCTGGGGCCAGTAATTCTTTGCTGGGGGCCGTCAGTGCATTGTAGGATGCTCTGCAGCTTCCCTGGCCTCCACCCACCAGATGATGGGAGCATCCCCACCCCAGGGGAGACAGCCAAAAATGTCTCCAGACACTGCCCGATGTCCCCCAGGGACATAATGGCCCGGTTGTGGCAGATGTGCCTCACTCTTTCAGTCACTGCCCACAGGTGGATATTCTCTCCCAGTATTTCTCTGGAGTGCATTGCTTCTTGCAAAGAAAATGCAGACTGTGCCCCGAGGCTGTGGACAGAGCAGCCCTGGACCTGAGCACGTGCTCTGTGTGCCCCGGGGCTGCTGGCGAGCACCTTGTAGAGGCTGTGGAACTGGCTCATCACAGGAACCTTGTGAAGCAGGTACTATTATCATCCGACTTTATGAATGAGGAACCTGCGAATTCCCAAAGATTCCCCAGGACGTTAGTACTGAGGGCTCTTTGGGCCTCACGCTCAGCTGTCCCCACTCCAGGGGAAGCCCTCACTTCCCGAAGGCAGACCTCAGTGCTGTGGCCCAGACAACGGCTAGACCACCCTAGACACGACCGTTGAAGCCGTGTCCGTGATGCGTGTGTTAGTGACCCCGTATGGTAACGAACCCACTGGTGTGCGTGTGTGTGTGTGTGAGTGCATGAGAGCCGGCTCTAGGGAAGTAAACTCTTAGTATTTTACAGAAATGTCAGGCCACCGTCAGTCACTCAGAAAGCAAAAAATAAAAAAATTTAAAAAAATTGCTGCAAATACAAAGTGCCTACAATAAGTAATCTAATTTCCTATGAGTCCTGACCTAAACTAGCATCATTCCATATTAAATGTCTCTGGACATTTTAGGATCCTGGCAGGCACTGCTTGTACGTGCACCATCAAGGGTATAAAGGAGCTTTCCTTGGAGGGTCCAAGACCACAGGCAAAGAGGAGTAAAGCGTTTTTTAATGCTGAGTGGACCTTTTCAAACATTTAGCTCACCGAAAACCATTGCTCTGGAGAGATGAAATCTCAGGGGCTTGTATCCACACAGAGTGTCACCCTGGAGTTTAAGACTAAAGCCTGGTCCTTCCAGAAAGGAGCTCTGCGGACCTTCCTGCACTAATCAGCCACCCCACTCACCCCATTCAGGGCAGATTCATGTGTGTCCCCAAATTCTGTGATACTGGGCTTACCTTAGATGGCATGTCTCCTGGACCCCTGGTTGGGGGTCAGTGCCCTCACAGGAGGAGCCCAGCAAAGGCAGAATTTCCACATTCCTAAAAAGTTGGGTCACATCCCTGAGCTGTTGTCTCCTGGGGAGACCCTGAGAAAAGGCCAGCTGCGAGTGAGTTAAAATTCCTCGCTGCTCCGTCAGAGATCTGAACACAAACATGCACGGGGGTCTCATCCCAGTTTGCTGCCAGGCTCCTGCGAGGACTAAAGTCCGTCGGCCAGCGAAGAGTTTTATGCCCGCAGGATTTTCCATCCGGGGTTTTCAGTGGCATTATTTTTCTTCTTCACTTTCTGGGAACCCAGTAAATTGCTCATATGTTGAACCAAACGGAAAGCATTTATTCCTGACTGACAACAGACTGCCGTCAGGGTGGCTTGCGGTGGTCCCGCTGGTCGCTGCCATTTGGAGCACAGTGCCAGGCGGGAGGGAGGGGAGCGGAAAAGCTTCCCCATCTCGGGCTCCAGGCAGGGCCTGTCGCGGAGCTGATGGCTGCTTTCCTCCCCAGCCCAGACCCCACCCTACGCTGGAGCTCCCGCCATCCGCATGGGGTCCAAATGCCATCACTTGCTAAATGACTAACAGTGTTATTACTATCTCACGAGGCCGGCATTTTCAAAGATCTTTCCATCACAAAGGACGCCAGAAGAATGGGCCTCGCGTGGCAGAATTCAGACTCTGGCCTCTGTGTTTGAGGAGGGCCAGGGTCTTCTGCCGAGCCCTTCTTCCCCACCAACGCCCACCTCGTACCCCAAACCTGGCACATGACCTCTGCCCACCCCAGGTCCACATCCGCGAGGTGGGCAGAAATTGTTTAAGATGTTAACTGATGATACCCCCATGGATATTCTGTACCCTTGACCTGGGCCTCTGTCATCACATCTGCAGTGACACCATCCAGTACCGCTGCTCCCGAGAAGGACGTTATAGCCAGAGATCAAAGGGAAGGCTTTTGAGTCTGTATGAGCAAGTCTTCAAGCCCCAGGCAGGGCAAAGAAGGGGATTTCTGGAAGGACCAGAGAGACCTTAGTCACTGGAGCATGCCACAGATGGAGCTTGCATCCCGGAGACCTGTAGGGGTCTGCGACACTGTGTGCTGAGCCCTGCGGGGAGACGGAAAAATCCACGTGATGCGTCTAGATTCAGTTCAGCCTCCCTCCCTCTGCACCTCAGGGCAGGAGGAAGCAGCTGGTGATTCTCCTGGGCTTCAGAGAAGGCAGAAACGCAGAAAAGAGCCAGGGGCAGCCCCCCGAGTACCCTAGTACGCCGTGGTCCAGAGAGGTATGGGACAGCAGAAAGAGACCCTTGAACAGGGCTGTCAGAAGGAGCCCTGCATGAGGACCAACCAGGCAAGAGGACATCTCAGCAGATGCCGACAGGGATGGGGGAGTTGGGCATCTCTAAACTGACCCAAGATGGGGCCTCAAAAGAGAAATTCAGTTGAATCGCTTCTGATACACCTATTGTAGAGCTGAGCTTGGGGTGCAATCAGCGCCCCGCTTCACACTGACTACATGCTAAGTATGTTTCTGTCTGAATTTAGGCCACCAGAAAGCACAGAGCAAACTTGCGACCCTTTTCTATTCTCAGGAACCTGTAACTGGGTCATAATTTTCTCTGATTTCACTTTGACAGTCTGCTCTTATTTCTCCTTGATCTTGGTGTCTCACCTATGGTTACGCCGTTATCCCACTACCCACATTATTATTATCTGACCTGAATCCTATTTGGAACAAGGCAAGGCATATGTGGACCTGAGAACATATGTGTGTATCAAGTAGATATTTAAAGTAATTTATAACCCAGGTTTCAAAACCCTCAGGCATAAAGCCCTCTGAGAAGGGGGACCCTTCCTGCAGGAGGTTGGATCTGAGGCCTGGGGGCTGCAGGAGGCTAACCGCTGTGGGCCGGCAGGGGAGCCGAAATGCACGAGGTGCTTTCCTATAGAATAGCAGCCCCCAAATTCACAGGTGAGGCTTGGATCCTGGTCCGGGTCGACCTTTATGTTGGCAAATAGCTCTCTATGCTCATCGGTCCCATCAGAGGTGGAGCTGGTCATGGCAGCGTTGGGGCACCAGGGCCTTCTCTGAGCTCCTGCCCAGGCTCAGTAGCTGAAGCCCCCGCTGCTCCTGTAGCCCAGGTAGAGTTGGTGAGGGCACAGCAGAAGTGGCCATTCTGAGAGCGCACTTCCAAACTACTAGTAAAGTGGGTTTACTTGGCGATGCACGGGCCAGGAATTTACTCACTGCAAGGCTGGAAGAAGAGCGTCATGGATGGGTTAACTGTTAAATGAAGAGTCTGTCTTGACCAGAGAAAGAGAGAGAACTTAAACCACAGAACCTCGGCGGGGAAGGTTCAAGGCCCGTGTCGTATGGCCTGGGGGAACACGGATCAGTTCTGGGGCCCAAACCCTTTGGGCAGACACAGCAGGTGGGGACATTTCTGCACCAACTTTGTGCTGACAGGGGCACCTACCAACCATCTCCCCTCCCTCAAACACAGGGCATGAATTTTTTTTTTTTTTTTTTTTTTTTTTGCGGTACACGGGCCTCTCACTGTTGTGGCCTCTCCCGTTGCGGAGCACGGGCTCCGGACGCGCAGGCTCAGCGGCCATGGCTCACGGGCCCAGCCGCTCCGCGGCATGTGGGATCTTCCTGGACCGGGGCACAAACCCGTGTCCCCTGCATCGGCAGGCGGACTCTCAACCACTGCACCACCAGGGAAGCCCCAGGGCATGAATTTAAAAAAGAAAAAAAAACAAACACTCACACTCAAATTTTTCTCCTTTTATATCATTTCATCCAAGTTAATCTCTTGGGCTTTGCCTTTATGGTAGTACTCTTTTCTTTAAACACATTTATTCGGTTGATCATCTATGCTGTAAATATTTGTATTATTGTCAAACATGCCACCTAATGCCAAACATGCTTTTAAAACTTAGACCCGAATGCCTTTTTAGGAAAAACAAATCTTTATTAAAAAAAAATAACTTACAAATGGAAAGAACTCTCTGAAATACAAGGTTTGTTTTGTGCTCCGTGTTACAGACTGGAATAGTGTTGCTTTCTTTATTTTCAATGTAACTTTACAATAATATTAATGTCACAAACTGCATTATAGAGCAGTTCTCGTTCCATATCCCAGACCGGGTCAAAATACCACACAGATAGAAAGCTATCGTAAATAAAACATTTCAGCCAAGACCAGCATGTATTTATATATATATTTATATGTATGTGTGTGTGTGTATATATATATATATATATATATACACTTTCAAAACAGCTAACAATTAATGTCATCCTTAGTCAAAACGGAAGTCAAACTAATGTCGCAACTACAACACTGCATATATGTCAGCATTATACCTCCCATACAATATTTAAAATATATTTAAACTTTCAAATACATTTAGAAGGTACATCAAGAGTGAGAAAAATAAAGTCTTAAGATTTAAATACAAACCACCATATAAAACCTTCAGGGAGCACAGAAAAGTCCTATTGTACAGAAGTGCAGGCAAGCCTGTCCCGCAGCTGGTGTGACAAGCAGCGGGGACTGCTCGGCACAGCCCCGCATGGTGGGTGCCACTCCGTCGGGACACACGGCCACGCGACAGACAGCCGCATTGGCGCGCGCGCGAGAGAGAAAGGAGCCACAGGGACACACGTTCCCCTTTTCACGCAACCGCGGCATCAAGCCTGAAGCCACTTTGCTTTACTGTGGAAAATGACGCAGCCCGGTGCCCTGCTGGGAGCAAGCACACACGTCCCGGAGGCCGTGCAGAGCGCATCACTTGGTGTTTTGCTCCAAAGCCGAGTACTCGGTCTCCGACACTCGGGAGGCATCGATGAGCTTGGTGAGACCCGTTTTGGCCGAGTACTTGAAGATGAAGGCTTTCATCAGCTCGTACCTGTAGTTGCGGTTGATGAAGCTGTAGAGCACGGGGTTGACGCAGCAATGCACCAGGGACAGGCACTGCGTGACGTGCAGAGCCGTGAAGAGGAAGTTCTCCAGCTGACAGGTGAAGGGGATGTAGTGGAGGATGGAGAAGATGTCCAGCAGTACCACGACGTGGTAGGGGAGCCAGCACACGAGGAAGACCACCACGTAGGAGAAGATGATCTTCCGGCTGCTGTGCTTTTCCTGGTCGCTGGAGGAGGAGATGGCTCGGGCGAGCAGGAAGTAGAAGACGGCAATGATGGAGAAAGGGAGGGCAAAGCCCAGGACCACGGAGATCAGCTCCATGCTGATCAGCCACTCCTTGACGCTGTGCTCGGGGTAAAAGGACCGGCAGTAGGTCTCATTGTTCGAAGCGGACGTGACAGTCTTCAGGTAGTAGGTGTCGGGCAGGGACACGCAGAAGGCCAGGAGCCACGCCAGGACGCACACGGCGCGGCGCGCCATCTTCTTCTTGCGGCTGGAGGTGTTGGTGAAGTAGGCGACAGAGAGGTAGCGGTCCACGCTCATGCACGTAAGGAAGAAGATGCTGCCGAAGAGGTTGATGGAGAAGATGAGGTGAGTGACCTTGCACGTGAGCTCGCCCATGGGCCACTGGTTATGCTGTACGAGGCTGACCACCCAGACCGGGATGGTGACCACCACCCACAGGTCGGCGATGGCCAGGTTCAAGATGTAGCAGTGCGTGTCGTAGCCCGTGGTCTTGGCCTGGATGTTCACCCAGACCACCACGGAGTTGGCGATCATGCCGATCACGAAGATGAAGATGTAGATGAAGGAGAGCGTGTACAGCAGGACGTTCTTGTTGGGCATGTTGGCACACTGCACTGTGTCCACGACGATGCAGTCACTGCTGTTGCACGGCCAGCTGATGTCGGAGAAGTTCCCCGGTTCCGAGTAGTCAAAGACGTGCAGATCCATGGTGTCACGGGCAGCGATCAAACAGCCTACGTGCAAAAGCAAACGAAAGGATGGAAGACCAGAATGGCTCCATTAGCAAACACTCCAGATCTGTAAAACGCTCTCCCAGTGCCCCTGTGTGCTCAGCGGTTTCCTAGTATCTTTGCGAAGAAAGGAGAAAAGAAACCAAACATAACAGAATCTGCAAAAGAAAACACACCCAGATTCTAAATCCCTGTGAATCTAAATCCATCTCTCTCAAAGAGAGAAACAATGTTTCCTTGCTCTGTCTTTGCAGGGCTTTGTTCTCAAGACATCGTCAGCCTGGCTGTGCCCAGGGTGTGAAACCAACACAGTCCAGAGGCCAGAGGGACATCAGGCCCTGAGCCTCAGGCCCAGTAGTGCTGAGGGCCCGCTCATTCTCTGCTGGGGATGGCACAGCCGTCTCACCTATGATCCCAAGAGCGGCGGGGTGGATCTGTTCCTGGCACTGGTGTGTCACAAGCGTCCTGCTCGCCTGTCTCAGGTCCACTGCGGTTTGCAGTCAGGAGGCCCCTGGAGATGCGGGCAGCGTGTGGCACGCCCCGCAGCTTCCCTGCACCCCAAACCCGCAGCCTCTGACTTCGCCATGTGGTTCACAACTCAGCGCAACCAACCAGCTGTCTCAAAGCGTGGGCCATTGCCTAGTTTTCCATCTTCTATGCGTCCAACTGCTTCAAGAGTAACTGGTGTCAAGACCCAAAGCACAAAAACCACCATCTCTGGAGGGGCTGACTTTTCTCGTCTTCCCTGCTGACCCGGCATGAGGTCAACACTCTCAACTGTCACCATTTTAACACCCATGGAGAACCCAGGCCCGAGGCTCCACCACGCCTGGAAATGATTCCCCCACAAACACCAGCTTCGAGAGCTGCCCAGGGCTGTCTTCTGCTGACTGGTCCACCCAAGGGCCCTGAAATCCCTCCACCACCTGCCGTGGGATGGCAGCCTCACTGCATGACTACGGGAAGGAAGATGTAAAATGAAACTATTCAACCTGAGGGTGCCCTGATCGGAGTTATCACCTAGAGTAAGGAGTTTGTGCTTCCTTTTCACCTGTTGCAGGTAATGACTGACCACGAGTCAAGCTTATTTGCCAAGTTCATTTAAAGTGGACTCCAGGACTTCCCTGGTGGCACAGTGGGTTAAGAATCCACCTGCCAATGCAGGGGACATGGGTTCGAGACCCTGGTCCGGGAAGATTCCACATGCCGCGGAGCAACCAAGCCCATGCGCTACAACTACTGAGCCTGCGCTCTAGAGCCCACGAGCCACAACCACTGAGACCACGTGCTGCAACTACTGAAGTCCGCGAGCCTAGAGCTTGTGCTCCGCAACAAGAGAAGCCACCGCAGTGAGAAGCCTGAACACAGCAACGAAGAGTAGACCCTGCTCGCCGCAACTAGAGAAAGCCCGCGCACAGCAACGAAGACCCAACACAGCCAAAAATAAATTAATTAATTAATTTTTTAAAAAAATAAAGTGGACTCCAGGCCACATGTAAGAGCTCCCAGACCATGAGGACTATGGTCCCTGGGTCAGTGCCCAGGTGACTGGGCTAAGGGTCTGCAGAGGCCCAGCTGGGAAAGCACCCATCTGGCGATCAGACCTTCCTGGATTGAGCTTCAGGTTCCTCACTCATTAGTGTTTAATTTGAGACTAGCTAACCTGTCGTGTGCCGCTGCTTTCTCAGGACACCAGCACACATCTCACGGAGCTACCTAAGAATTCACGGGCCTGAGACAGCACCTAACACAAGCAGACACTCAAAACTTCATGCCCACCCCTCCCCCTCTCTTTACCTATTAGAAAGCACAGGCTCACTTAGCTTTTGCTCCACGTTCAAAACTGACTCTTCCCAGCCGCTGGGAAACGTCCTGCCCTGGAGGGAGACGCAGGAGCCACGCAGAGAGCGCGGTTTGATGCTCTCATCTCCAGGCTTCATGAACAGAATCCCAAGAAGTGAGACCGTCTGCTGCCTCCCAGGGCTGCCTCCAAACTCACGGCAGAGGACCTGCTCTTGAATCCCATTTAGGGAGACAGCCCTCAGGCTCCTGTCCCTTCTCCTCCGTGGGTTGTAAGCGGCCGCTGGTTCCCCTCCAGGTGACCTGACCACACCTCAGTGTCCCCTGCCGCTGACGGAGATGGCTGGACCTCCCAGGAGGCGGCTGGAACCGCGGGCCCTGCAACCGGGAAGCCTGGTGGTCCACAGTCACCCCACCAGGAGGACCTCAGGCCCTGGGACCACCAGCTTGTCTCAAGACCTGACCCGTAGCGCGCCCACGCAGAGTCAGCCGGGTCAAGTTAGGACAAATAAACTGCTCGCGTTAAGAGACTTTGGAATGCCCTGTCCTAAGATGCAGCTCCAGGACCCCAAGAAGACATGGACACACAGGGGACGCCTCTGAGAAGCCAGGCCCCCGACCCACTGGATGGGCCTCAGGGTGGGCAGCCACCCCCAGACCAAGCCTTCAAGGTACTACTGACCCCTCCCGCTGCCCAGGCTGCTCACCTGCCTGGAGCTGACTGTGCCCGCTGTACCCCTGACCCCAGATGAGGGCAACAGAGGATTTGCGCTTTCCTCTCCTGCCTGGCTCTAGCGTGGTGACACTTCTCCCCCGTTTCCTTAAAATGAAACACATTTGCAGCATGGCTTAGTTTTATAAAGCGCTTGCACCCCGTGACCTCATCTGACCCGAGTCCCTGCAGAGCAGAGAAGCTCAGCTAGAGGACGAGCCACAGCCCCGCCACAGCCCCACAAAGGTGGGCCGGCCCCTAGCTGGGGCTCCTTCGTCTGCCCGCACTGGCACAGCCCTAGCAGGCCTCGGCAGACACAGCCAGAAACCCTGGAGTTTGGGTCATTCACAGGGGCTGGAGGAAACGGAAGGACCCCCAGCTTTGTTGGCCTGACTTGGATGCCATGTCCTCACCTCTGTCTTCAACCCAAGGAGTCATTCCGCTCGCTGGGCCACTCTTGTGCCCTGCAGGGTCCAGGTGGCGGGGCACTGCTCAGTGTGGACAGAGGGACGCACGCACGCAGGGGACCTCGGGGAAACGCCAGGCGTCTGTGTCCCTCTAGGACCCCACTTCTCCCACACAACAGACCGTTCGCACTCACACCACTGGGGCTGGGCCAGCCCTTGGTGTTCCCTGAGCCGGAGCCGCGGTGGGAAAGGGCTCAGGGACCCTGAATCGGTCCTTTGGTTTCTGCCCTCTGGGTGATGAAAACCTGATTTAGTGATCACTGGTCCTCTGAGCCCAAAATGTCACTCGTGAACCGGGCACGTCACTCCCTGCAGCCGTCCTTTCCCCTCGCTCCTGGACAGCATGAGGGAATCTTCCAGAAAGGGCTGAGGGGAGAGCAGAGGCTGGGGGGCTCCTCGCTGGAGCTTGAAAGCCAATTGGCCAGGCTTCCCTGGTGGTGCAGTGGTTGAGAGTCCACCTGCCGATGCAGGGGACGCGGGTTCGTGCCCCGGTCCGGGAAGATCCCACATGCCGCAGTGCAGCTGGGCCCGTGAGCCATGGCCGCTGAGCCTGCGCGTCCGGAGCCTGTGCTCCGCAATGGAAGAGGCCACAGCAGTGAGAGGCCCGCGTACCGCAAAAAAAAAAAAGAAAGCCAATTGGCCCCACTGATCAATCATCAATCACCGATCATCCATCACTGATCACCCATCAGCCCAGGAGATGAGGCCAGAGGCCCATGCCTTGACCACCAGCCTCCTGCTGGGGAAGGAACACACCCACCCCGACCCCACGGCCGAGGCTCCAGTGGTCCAGAGAAGGAAGAGAAGCACCAAGAGAGGAGGTTAAACAAGCAGTGCAGTAATCCAGTCCTTCCCCGATTTAAATGGGAAGCTTAAGGGGGAAAAAAAAGAAAGAACGCCAGACGATTAGTGTAACTTCGGTCATTTGTTATTTTACATGCATTCTGTTCTGGAAACAAACAAGGGCTCTTTCCAGAAAAGAGAATATTATGATATAAAGACAATCTGCCATGTTACATCACATGTGGTCCGTGGCTGTCTGAGCGCGTGTCCCAGAGGTCTGGGGCTAATGGTGTGCATCCCTCACTGCCCCGCTGAAGACGAGAATCTTCCTAAGTCACTGGCTTGGGTTTTAACAAGTGATGCTCTCAGAGCTCCTGACCCAAACAAACACATGACACAGCAACTACGAAATAGCGACCCGGGCCCCTGGTTCCCCGAGACCTGGCCAAGCCTGAGGGAGGAGGGGGTGAGGGAGGCTTTCCACCGAGCCCCCGGGGCCACTCAAACCCCCTGAGATCCTGCACCAGTCTCATCTCCAGGAAAAGCGGGAGTGGGGATCACCCCATCCACTATGGAGGCCCCTGCGGGCCCGACACTCCTCGTACACACGGTGACACCTCCCAGCCGTGGGGCTGGGCTGCGGACCCCAGGGCCTGGAGCAGATGCCCTCATCCACTGGGACCTGACCCCCTCTGCTGGAATAAACCAGCAGTTCTGTTCCTGTCAGCTTGGGCCAGAGCTGAGGAGGGACTTCTGGGTGTTAGGCCCACCTGCCCACTGCCTGCCTCCCTGTGGGCCAGGCCCCCCACCGGGGTGGACAGGAGAATGAGAGACCACTTCTGACACAGGTCATAACATCTGCATAAAGACTCCTGATGGAAGGAAAATAAAGGGGCTTGGAATAAAAGATTCTTACCATTGTTTAATTTTACAAGTTCACACGTTCTCCTCTCAAAATATATATTCCCAGGTCCCCAAATGTACATGCAAAAATGTTTACTGAAGCACTATTTATAAACCAGCAAAAAACTAGGGACAACATAAATGTCTACCCATGGAGGACAGCAAACCACTGTCTGGAATATAATGCAGCTGTACGAAGAAATAGGAAACCTACTTTCACGAACGTGGAAAGTTACACTTATACCGTAATCTCATGTATGTTAAAAAAAAAAACCCCAAAATTATGTGTATTTTTATAGATAAATATATGGGTGTAAAGGAATGGGAAAAAGATCTGTAGTAAGTATGACTTTGGGCTGGGAGTGTGGGATGAGGGGACAAAGGGGGAACTGTAGTTTCTACTCTATACACTTCCATATGATTTGAAACTTGCCAGGAAGAATTCTGTAAATGTGAATAGAGGGAGGAATGTTTCCCAGAACAATAAAGGTTCACGGTCCATTTTTTTCTAGACCAGGGAGATCCCACTGAGAACAAAGGAGTAATCATCACTTTTCATTCCCTTTTCCCCAACACGTACTGCTTTATCTCACCGAACCCCCCTCCAGGGATCACTTCCCATAGATTCCATGCCCAACACCTGCTTCTGGAGAGCATCGCACTTCTGCCAGGACAGGAAGTGGATTTTCCTACAGCCTGAGGATGGAGGGCCAGCGTCTGTCCATTCCGCCTCCCCCACCGGCCTGGGGTCTGTAAAGGAACTCATCTGCCACTCGCATCTCCAAATGGTGGAAGGGAGATGCACCACTCATTTCTCAGGCTTATTATTCATCAATCGAGTATCCTTGGCAACCACTTCAAGCGGCCTGACACATTCAGCTGCCTCCAAATGGTTGCCCTGCGCCCACCAGGCCAGCTGGGGGCAAAGTCAGAATGAGAATCTCCAAGTTCAGGGTCCCCATGGGGTGGCAGTTTGGCCTGCAAGGAATATGTCCTTTCACTGGCCAAGAGTCACTCCCTCCAGGACACGGTCTGCCAAGTGTTCAGGTGTCTGGCCGGTGTTCCCCAAAACTGCCTTCAGTATGTTTGCAATTTCCGATCACAATCCCGGAAGACCCTTCCCGACCAACCCCTGAGCCCCTCCCGCCCCAAATAAATTCCATCCCAAATATCCCCTCTGTTTCTCCCGCCTTCTCCCAGCCCGGCCGCGCATCTCCAGTCTGTGTCACTGGGCTATTGGTGTGTCTCACCTCATCCTCAAGCTCCCACCACACGACGTCTTACTCTCTGTGTACCAGCAATGGCACCTGGACAAAGCAGGTGTTCAACGAATTCATAGTCAATGAATCGACAGTGAATCGAGCTCCCCCAAGACCAGAAATCTGAGGTTATCGATGGAAATGGAGGCTCAGAAGAGACTTTTCTGAAATCCTCACAGAGCTAAGATAAACATCACTGGTTTCTATGTCCCCAGATGTTTGTGGAGCCCCTTCTGTGAGGGGCACTGCTCTGGGGCGTAACAAACTGAAATCATCACACCCGCCTGCCCCCAGGAACTCACCAAGTAACCGAGAGGTTCAGGAAGGCAGGAGGGCAGTGCTGGACAGCCCTTGAGCACAGTGGTGAGGGATTTCCACCCCAGTGGCTGATGGGGACCCCCAAGGAGAGAGGGGGTGGTGGGATGCTCAGTGATATGCCATGAGGAGGGTCACCGAATCTGGCTGAAACAGTCAGGCGGGGCCTGTCCATGCAGGAGCCACCAAGGCCTTGAGCAAGGGACCGGCTTTGGGGCAGAAAAGGAGGAAAGAGGTGACACAAACCACGGAGAAGGCTTGCACTGGAGGCTGGGTGCAGGTCAGACTGGAGGCAAACACCAGGATGCCGTGCAGAGAGGCGAACACAGGCCAGGCCGCCCGGGGCACCGGCTCGGACGCCAAGGGGCCCTCCAGGACTCTGCCTGCAGGTGGCCTTGCTGACTGGTCTTCTGCAATTGGGACTTGTGTCCTCCCAGGGTGGAATTTCACGGAGCAGCTCAGTGTCGTCCCGACAGGGTGACCCAGCTCCGCTAATCTCGCTGCTGGGCACCTGGCAACTGAGGTCAGACAGGCAGCAGGACCAACAATCTCAGGGGTGTGGCTCGTACCAGCTCTCGTCACTCTCCCCACTCCCCAGGGGCTCTCCAGTGGCACTCAGCCTCTGGCCTCCTGTGAAAGCCCTGCCCCTTCTACTACTCAGCCCGGTGCAGTCTGCGTAAAGAGGGCCCACATCATCTGTAAAGGTCATTAGGAAACCGCACGTCATTGGCGTTTGTTTCACTTCTTACCAATCCTGCATTAAATCTACGGGAAAGTCCAGGAGAGCTTCAGCCCAAGCCTGGGAGGCCACCTGCTGGGGCTGAGAGCAGAATGGGAGCGGCGTGTGCCCCACCCCGTGTCGCGCAGACAGAACAATGCTGTCCTGACTACTTATTTTACACAAGTAAAGAATTGCTCTGAATCGCTTGAGAACCTGAAAAAATAATAGAGAGAGAGAGAGAAAGAAAAACCCAAAGCCTAATTCAGATATGGGCCACCTATTTCCAGAGTCCTCAGACACACTACACACTGACGCACAGGGCAGCCTTGTCCACTGTAAGTACTGGGGGAGATAAAACGAACCCACATCCAGAAACCTGATCTGCTCTATTGGGCTTAGCAGCCCAACAGGGAAGCAGTGCCGGACCCAGAAGGGCAGATCCAGAGATTCCCACGGCACAAAGGCTGCCGTCTGGGTTGATGGGTGTAACCAGAGCCCTAATTCCCACCCAGCTTAGTATCAGGATGAGGTAGTGGGAGGTCAGCCAGCCCAGGACAGCCACTCACCTCCGGCTACACACAACAGGGTTCCCAGGAGAGCAGGACGCAATCTTAGACAAAATTAAGGGAAGACCCGACAAAGATTTCTGTTACAATAAGAGAACTGGAAGATGCTAGCCACCTGGCTGGCAGGGCCCTCACCATGCGGTCCCCATGCGGCCCCCTGCACCTTTATCTGTCCCTTGACCTAGAGCGGTCCGAGGCCACCTGAGGTGGTCTCAGCCCCTCCACCTTTAAATGCTTGGAACAAAAAACAAAGGGGGTCAGCTTCCAAACCTACTTGGGGCTCAGCAAACTTTTCACTATAAAAATATGTAATTCTCTCATCACTTGAAGAACCGAGCAACGTTTGTTTTTTTCCAATTCTAAGCTAGTAGATTCTTATGTAACCAAAGTATCAAAGATTCCCTACAGAAAACCATTAAGGATTCAAAATCAGAGGACTCCCCCCTTTTTTCCTTTCTTTCTTTTTTTCTGCTTGCATGCCTTTACTTTAATAAGACATATGTGTCCCAGAGCTACAATTTCCTGGACTTTAAAAACACTTGACACGACACACAAATGTCCACCTACACACATGCAATTCGATTGCAAGCCCTTCTCATAACGTTTTTGCTCCTGAGTAAAACCAAGCTCCTTGGTTGCCTGTACGAAAAGTACAAGTACTTTCTAGCCCCCAATTCCATTAGTGTTCTGCAAAATCACTGAGGACCATCTCAAGTCCTGAGTTACTCTTGGGGCTCACAGAATGACTCTCTTTCAGTCTCAGGTTTGAGTGACCAACTTCCCTTGTGTCTCCTGGAAAACGGGAGCCTCTCTGCCTGGAGTGATCACACAAAAAGCCACTGTTCCTGATTAAGTAGGTTTTTTTGTTTGGGTTTTTGTGTTTTTTTTCCATCCAGAAAGCCTATACTTTGCCTGTTCTGGACCTGATTAGAAAACATAATACCTTCTCCAGTCTCTCAAGACTTGCCGTTAATATGGGATAACCTCACTTCCGAAGTCCTGACTCAGTTAAGCATCGTCATGATGCCTGGACTGTACTCTCCGGAACTTTTTTTAAAACTACGATTGCAATGTACACCCCTTTAAAAAACTCAGATGGGCGGCAAAATACAGGCATTTCTCCATTTTCTTTTGCTTTTCCACTCGAATCCCGTGCAGCCCTCCTCCCCCACCCCGGTTTCCAGGAGGCTGTGGCATCAGGCTCCGCAGTTGTGTGCACACTGGAGTGTTTATTGCAGAGACTGGGGAAAAAAGAGCAAATTGTTTCCAAGCTAGAGCTCCCATGTGCAACTCCGCTTCAGAAAAAGGCTCTGCATCTGGGGAAACTCGAGGGCTGATGAAAGAAGGGCAAGAAGTTTATCCATTTAAAATCTATGGGAAGTTAAGCACAGACACCAGCAGCCTCCACTTTCCTTTCTAGGCAAGCCTATTTGATCTCTGCATTTTCCTGGAATAAATAAAGGGACACAAAGGCAGCACCGGCACATTTAAAAAGAAAAGAGAAAGTTACCACATTGAGATTTTGCAGAATGAAGTTTCAGGGGATGTCAGGGCATCAAATACCTTCAAAGGGCTGTAAGCCATTTCAGGGAGGCCTCTTCTATATCTGGAAAACGTTAATTATCCTGGTGTGAGCAAATGAATTGAGAGAAAAGAAGGAAGGAAAGAAGAAAGAAGGAAGGACAGACAGAAGGAAGGAAGAGAGAGAGAGAGAAAGGAAGAAAGGAAGGAAGGAAGAAAACAAAGAAAGAAAAGAAAAGAAAGAAAGAAAGAAAGAAAAGAGAGAGAGAGAGAGAAAGAAAGAAAAAGAAAGAAAAAAGGAGACAGCCAGTCTGACTTTTACAACTTCTCATTCTCCCTGGAACTTACAAGTCTTGGCTAACCACCCAACCCTGACCTCACTGCAAAGTTTTTACTTTCTGTCACCCCTCAAATCTTTATGCGGGCTAACAAAATTCATGTTTTACTTTAGGAGTATAATTAAATTGCAAAATCCTACACTTGTGTGTGTGTCTTTTTTTTTCCAGCTGAAGTTGGATTTAACACCTTCTGAGCGAACAATAGATACTCAAATTAGATCAGGAGGGATGCAGTCAAGAGACAAGACCACCGAGCTGTATTTAACATTCACCCTTATAGCTTCCGGACTTACAGGCTCTGGTAATCCTCCAAAGCAGTGAATTCAAACCACTCTGGACCCAAAGAGATTCTCAGCCCAGTTTTCTTCTTCGTTCAAGGATGCCTCTTCATAAATGGTACATCTTTCTGGAATTACACATTCACTGCCAATTCTATTTCCCAGTGGATATACCAGAAGCAAAACAGGTAGGCAGCGGTGCCAAGCTGATCCCAATGCCAACTTTGAGCAAGCTGCATGGACAGTGTGCCTTCTTGTGAAGTTCTCTGCTTGCAAATAAACCCCAGATTCCTCAATCCAACGAACACACACACACACACACACACACACACACACTGTGCCTTCCACTTCAGAAAACCACCCTTTTTTACTTTCTGCAGCCAAGGTGAAGCCCCCAGTTAACAGCCACGCTCTGCAATGCGGCCCTGCAACATGCAGCCTGTGCTTTCAGAAACCAGACCTGCAGACGCTCCAACACCCATCACAGCTTATAAGAAAGAAGAGCTCTGAAAAAGACCATTAGCTTAAGAGCAGAGCCCCTGCCCGCCATCCTCCCTTCCTTTCTAAGCAAGGCTGCTGACCCAGCACAGCTTCCTTACCTCCCGGCTGGACTCCGCTCCGGCTTAGGGCTCAGGGCTCGCCCTCTCAGCTCCTGCGCTCACTGCCTTAGGGTTGAGCACTTTGCAGGAAGTGTGAGCTCTCGGGCTGCAGACTTGCGTTATATACACTGCAGGGAGGCGGCCTCTAGATGGCAGCTTTGTAACCCGCATCTCCTCCCTCCCTCCTCCAGCCACCCCCTCTCTGCGCGCACGCGCGCGCACACACACACACACACACACACACACACACACACATGCTTGCATGCACGCACACACTTGCACCCGCGCACACACACCCCTCTTGTAAACCCCGATCTGTCATTTCCGGCCAAGCTCTGCCACACAAGCACACTCTTGGGAAACCCCAGCCTGCCTTCATTTGCAAAGTTTAATGAAGCTGCAAGGTCCAGACCCCGGGTGGAGATGTGTCAGCAGAAGAAAAAAAAAAAAAAAACGGGCGAAGAAACCCTAGTGCTTTGCAAAATCATCAAATATTTATCTGGTCTCAGGTATATCTTTAATAATCCCATTAACACCAAGAATTCCTTTGAATGCCTCTTAGCTCTAGCGAAGACTTTGTTCCCAAGACAAATTGCTCTGAACTTCTGAACTTCGGTGTTGATTTATTAAGCCTGGGTTGTCTTTGTTAATTCCTCCAAAACAGAAGTAACAATTTTGGTATGGGAGCAATGAATGCGTACCACAGCATATACAACCAAAGTGAGGGAAAGAGCCTTGTAATAGATTTTAGTAGATTTTATTTAAATACTTTTGTTTGTAAAGGACTTTAGGTGCAAAAACCTTGAAAATCTAATGAAAATGATGTTCTGAAGCACACCCAGTGCCAGGCACACATTAGAGGCATCACACATGTCTTTTGATAATGTCCTTTACGGAGGTGAATTTAGCAAATATTTCTTTATTTTTATTATTGAAATCTACATTCTTATCTAGAAGTGGGTAGCTGGAGTTCCATCCGTGGGGGAATTGGACCTAAAAATGTGTTCCATATAATAATCACCTCTACTGCCCTATTTACATAAATCAGGATGACTTAAGCTTTCACTTTTAAAGCCGTGCTGAGCTTTTCCCCCCAGTAACGTGCAGGGTTGTGGCTTTTGTTTTGCCTTCTGCTTCTCATGGCGTTAGTTCTGTGGCTCAACTCCCTGTGCGCTGGCACCCGGTGTTCCCACTCTCACCCCAGCTGAAACTTTTTGAGGTTCTTTTTATACTTCTACTAAAAATACCAGCAGACAGCCAAACGCTCCGTCTGGAGGATTGGGAGGTCAAACTCTCACGCGGCCAGAAGGCCTGGGTATGCAGAAAGCCCTTAACAAAAGAAATATTTTGTTTAGATGAAACTTCACAGTGGAAGTCACTGCAAAATGGGAGCTAAGAGCACACCTGCTCCGAGGGCTCTCACAGGGGTCTGCCCACACTGTCCCTGCCCATCTGGGCGCTGTCCTTAAGAACTGGCATGGATCTTCTTCCTGTCCTGTTGCCTGGGCACCCAGAGCCCCATCTCCGAGCTCCCACAGTGAAAGCTGCTGTAAAGCAAAACCACAGGCAGCTGGCTCTGCACGCACGCAGGATTTGGGGAGACTGTACGAAAACCCTCGCGACTTTCTCAGTCCTGTTTTCTACCAGCAGGTGACCCTGTGTCTGAGCCTGACGGAAATGTACCTGTGGCGGCCAGAGCAGAGATCTCCTCCGTGACACTGACACCCAGGCTGACTTTCTATTTCTATGAACGTGATCTGTCCCTTAATGCGATTCTCCTTTGGCAGGTTTTGGGGCAAGACCGAAGCGCGGGATGGGTTTGAATCTGCTCTCAATTAAGTGTGCTACGTTGAAAAGAAAGCAAGCTTTGCCGAGAAACCCGCGACAGGACGCAGTTGCTGAAGTGGAGGAAGGAAAACGCAAAGTAGGTGTTAAAAAAAAAGAACACGCTTCAGTTCAGACGCTGTAGGACCCGCGCTCCCCGGTGGCAGAGCTGGGGCGCCGGTCGCAGCACCAGGAGGACGGCGAGGGGTACAGGAGCCGCGCGGGCACAGTCTGGGTGCAGAGCTGTGTGCATGGGTGCCCCCTGGGACGAGGCCCGCAGCCCTCCCGCGTCTGAGTTCTGCCTGGGTCTCCCCACCCCTGACGGAGAACCCAGTCCTGGGGGAATTGAGAGGGTAAGTAAGCCAATGTTCTGTAAGGGAGGAAGATTCCATCACCCCAGGACCTAAAATGTCTCTTGGAACGTTTGGAAGTCTGCCCCAGCTGGTGGAAGGATTGCATTTGGAAGGGAGGGTTAGTCTCAGAGGAATGAGTTTGGTTCCCCCACAGTGGGAAACTGAGAAGGCAGGAATGGGTCGCTGTCCCTAGAGCTGTCCCGGCTGACCCAGAATTCAGAGTTCCTGGACCTGTTTTGCTCGTCCCGACTACATAGTGCAGGGGGGGCGGTGAAGGGGTTTTCAGCCAAGCCCCCCGCCCCATCCTCCCCTGTCTATAATCTGCACCTGGGATTTTAGACTCCGCAGAGCAGGCTGTCGCCTCTGGGCTCTGATTTGCCTGCAGGTGTGGCACCGTCATCCTCCTCCCTTGAAACCCCACCTCACTTTCAGAGGGATCCTGGAGGGCCAGAGTTGCGGCTGGCGGGCTGAGGCCTCCAGGGGAGCACAGTTAGGCTGGAGAGAGCTAACTGACAACTGCAAATGTGGTCCCAGCTCACCTGCATCATCGGCGCAAGGGCTGAAGACCGGCTCTGCCCAAGGGCGGGTGTTCCGTGCATCCTCAGAGCATCACACAAGGTGTTACGGATTCCTGGAGCCAGCCAGTAGACATCTTGGCCCGCCGGGAGTCATCTCAGCCAGGACTGGACATCCCCCCAGAATAACAGATACCGACGCCTTCTGTGGGGGAAGGACCTGGAAGGAAGGACAGAGCCCTGCCCACAAGGGGATGGGGGTCCAAGCCTGGGCTCCATCCAGACAGGCCTGATTTGGAACCTGAATTATACATTGTTATCTCCTTAGGCAACCAGCCTCTTTGGAATCTTAGGTTCGGAGCTTTAAAATAATTATAATAGAACGTTCTGTTCTCGGCAGGTGCCTCCCGGGGTTAAATGAAAAGGTTAGAGGCACCTCGCAGGTGCCAGGAAGGCTAGTTCTCTCCCTCTTCCTCCTCCCCTGGCCGTGGCCAAATTCTGGTGACACAGAGCATTTTTGAAGATATACAACCCAAGTCTTGCCACATTTTATGAGCTCTTTCATAAGGTTTGGCAAGTTTGCACAATAATAGCTCTGAGTGTGGAACTTTTGCCGGGCTCTGTGCTAAGGGCTGCGTTCTTTCAGTTAATCTTCACGGCAGCAGCCATTTACCTAAAACGTCTCTAGTTTTGTCCCGCTTTTCTAACTGAGAAAACTAAGGCCCAGAGAGAGTGGGCAAACTGCTCTGGATAGCTGTCAGTGAATAGAAGTGGGATTCAAACCTGGGTTTGCCCAGCTTCACAGCACATGCTATTACCTGGTACCGCAGAAAGACATACTCTTGAAACAGAAAAACCATTGTGAGACATATATCAGGGTGTGTTAAGTTGGTTCCCTAAAAACAGACTCTCGGATGAGAATTCAGGGCAACTGTTGTATAAAGGATGTGCTCCCAGAAGAACCTGGCACGGATAGGGGAAAAGACAACCAGAGGTGCAATTTCTAGCTAAGTCTCAGCTGCAGCCTGACCCCTCATGTCTCTCTGAAGCCTAAGTTACGCCCTAATTTGTCCCAACTCCAGGCAAGGGAGCTGGCTTTTGTGCTCCTATATCCTTCAACCAGTGGATTAGGGCTACTGGCTGATGGATGGGGTAATGTAACCCCCAGATACTCCCCATTCTCAACCTCTGTGAGCAAAGCTACTCCAGTAACCCAAGGTCAGTCTCTCAGAGACTCACCCAGTCTCAAGCCTGGGCAGTAAACCCACATCAAGGGTTGGGGAGGGGTGCACAGAACTAGAAAGGGGTCAGGGGGAGCTGAGCGCAGCACCGCCAGGGTCCACCGCAGTGAGCATCTGTGGCGTCTATTGTATCAATTTGACCCAAATAAGAGAGTACTCTCTAATCAAGACTCGGACCAACATGTTTCTATGCCGGGCCCTTCGCACCTGACATTTTCTGTTCTTGGAATGCTCTTTCCAATAACGGTTATATGGCTGCCTTCTTCTCACTATCCTGTTTCAGGCTTGAATAAAATTGCTTTAGAGAAACTTGCACCACTCTAGCCAAAGAACCCTCCCATCCCAGTTACTCTGTCATTATCCTGTTTTCTTCATAACAGTTAATCACCATCCAAAGTCGTCAGTTCCTTGTCTTCTCCCCACTAGAGTGTAAATTGCCGCAGGGCAGGAATGTGGCTGTGTTGTTTCAAGGCAGGATGCCTGTGGTCATACTCAGTGCTTGGCCCGTAGTAGGTGCTCATAAATATTACCTGCATAAACTTGGAAAAATCTCGCTTTTAAATCAGGTTTTCACCAGTCCCGTATTTTGCTCACTTTCTGCCTCGTAGAAATGGGGGGGGCGGGGGGGCGGAGGAGAGGGTGGTATTTAGGAAAGAGCCCAGGTTAAGTGCTTTGGGGAAACTTAAAACATAAACCTTGAATTAGGAGGTTGAGATTAACATATACACACTACTATATATAAAATAGATAACCAGCATGGACCACTGTATAGCACACGGAACTATACTCAAGATCTTGTAATAACCTCTAAGGGAAAAGAATCTGAAAAAGAATATATATGTGTGTATCTATCTATCTATCTATATATACACATATACTTATGAATTGCTGTGCTATACACCTGAAACTAACACGATATTGTAAATCAACTATACGTCAATAAAAAAAAAAAATAAACCTTGAAAGTGGGCAGAAGACTTGAATAGGTACTTCACACAAAAGGATCTACAGATGACCAATACACATATGAAAAGTGTACGACTTCCTTAGTCACTGGGAAAATACAAATTAAAACCACAGGGCCAGACAACTGGACACCCACCGGAAAGAATAAAATGAAAATGACTGAACGTTAGCAAAGGTGTGGAACCACCAGAATTCTCACACACTAATGTTACTTAAACTGTATGTGATGAAGGACCAGCAATTCTTTCTTCTTTTTCAATTTCCAGTGCATTTCAGACCAAAATATTGTGCCACTGAGAAAGACTAGTATGGAACTCCTGCTACCTGGGCCTCATCATGCAAGTGTGACATCTGCAGTGTCGGTCTTCACTGTCACACAAGGCTGCTGACTGTGGATTTGTATGCCACAGAAATGGCTCACTTCTATAAAAGTATCTAAATGCTCATTCTCGATTTCTGGACCTACCTCTTTGCAGACTAGTAGCAAATAGCTCACAACCCACACTTCCACTGACACACTGTGCCCTGATGGTGGAGGTGCAAATTGCCACAACCAATTAGGCAGGATTTACTAAAATTAAACATACACATACCCTCTGACTCAGAAAGTACATTGTAAGGTATATACCCAACTTGAAGGTGCAATATTGCAGCAAAAAATATACCAGAATGCTTATAACAGGACTATTTATAAGAACCCCAAATTAGAAATAACCTGACATTAGCAGAAAAGGATATTACAGACCAGTATCCCTCATGAACATAGACATGAAATCCTTTAAAAATCAAATCAAATACAACAATATAGTTATCATGACTAAGTGGGGTTTATCCTTGAAATGCAAGCCTGGTTTAACATTTGAAAATCAATATAATTTAATTTACTATATTAATAAAATTAAGTATTTGAAAACATTCAAAATCAATTTGTGATAGTTATTTTATTTATTTATTTATAATTTATATTATTTATTTATTTATTATTTATATTATTTATTTATTTATTAGTTTATTTTCAGCAATCTGAAAATAAAATGATTTTGATTTGATTTAATTCCTCAGTTTGATACAGGACATGTATAAACTTGATATAAGGCATGTGTGAATACTTAAGAGTTAACATCATACTTAATGGTGAAAAATTGAACACTTTACATCTAAAATTGAGAACAAGGCAAAGATATCTACCTTTACTATCTCCTTTCAACATTGTACTGATGGTCCTAGCTAGTGCCAATAAGGAAAAAAAAATAAATAAAGGCAATGGATTGGAAAACAAGATGTAAAACTTCTTTTATTGGTAGTTGATGTGATTATTTACATAGAAAATCCTGATTAATCTACAAAACAAATTCAAGAACTAATCAGTGAATTTAGAAAGGCCACAGAATACAAAGTCAGTATAGAAAAGTCAATCATATTTCTATACATCAGCAGCAAACAATTAGAAAATAAAATTGAAAATTTTCTTTACAGTAGCATCAAAAAACATTTACTACATAGGAACAAATTTAACAAAAGATTTGTGAGACCTCTACACTGAAAACAACAAAAACAGCAGTGAGAGAAATTAAATGAGAGGTATACCATGTTCATGGATTGGGAGACTCAATACTGTTAATACATGAATTCTTCCCAAATTGGTGTGTAGATTCAATGTAGTCCTAACCCAAATCCCAGATAATTCTTTGGTAGAAATTGGCAGGTTGATTTTTACATTTTTATGGAAATTGAAAAAACCTAACCATATCTAAAACTATCTTGAAATAAAAGAATGTTGGAGGACTCATATTTTGTGATTTCATGACTTAATATAAAGCTATGGTGATCAGTCTAGTGAGGTATTGGCATGATAGACAAATAGATCAAGGGAACTAAACAGTCCAAAAATAGACACACATGTACAATCAACTGATATTCAGCAAAGGTCCCATAGCAATTAGCAAAGTTTAAGAACAATGATATTTACTGTATCATGGTAGAAATCAAATAGTTGTCTATTGGGGTGAGGATTGACTGGAAGGGAATTTTCCGGGGTGAATGGCCATGTTCTGTATCTTGATTGGGCTAGTGGTTACATGAGTGTATATATTTATCAAATCTCATCAAACTGTATGCTTAAGATCTGTGATTTTCATTAAATTTTACCTCAATAAAAAATGCAAACTGTGGAATGTATATAAAGTGATATTATTTATATAAAATTTTAAAGCACTCAAAGAAAAGTATATATTGTTTAGGGAACTATAGTAAAAGCCTACTTAGATGGAAGAAAGGATATACACCAACCTGAAGACAATAGTTATCTCTGAGGAGAGAAAGAAATAGGATGGAGTGGGAAGCAGGAGCACATACACTGTCTCTATAATGTTTTTATTTCTTTAGGCAAAATACTCTCATTTGTAAGATCTTATTGGTGGGCACATTGGAATCCTTTATATTACTTGTTGTTCTCCATATTTGAAAAATTTCATTCTTAGCTTTTAAAGTTTAAGAGAAGAAAAAAAATAACTTGAATAGAAAATTCTGAGTGAGGCATCGCTTTCTCTACATTTACTTCACTGTAAAGTTTGACACAGAAAAGAACGTTTTCTTATCTGTGAGTGAGACCAGAAAACTTCTTCCAGGAGAGTATATCAAAGCATGAAAGACCTAATGAGATACCAAGCACATCAGGTCAAACCTAAGTCTCGTTTTTTCTGAAACTTTGGCAACATTCTAAAGTATTGTGATTTCACATTCCACAAACTTCAATAAAAAGATTTTAGCTTCAAAGCCTAAAAACAATTTCAGCTCAAAAATATCTAAACCTGAAAACAATCAAAGAAGAAATATCTGAGTATAGCTAATAAAATTATTTCAGCTGATATGAGTTTTAAGATTACAAATTTTATATATGCTAATAGGGTTATATATTTTCATTTCCACGTATGTTTGAAAATGCCTCTACAGATCTTAAAACACCACATGAGGTCAGTTATATATTTTCATTTCCACATATGTTTGAAAATGCCTCTACAGATCTTAAAACACCATATGAGGTCAAATTAGAATGGGAGACCCTTCCTTCCTTTCTCCCTCCTTCTTTCCTTCTTCCCTTCCTTCCTCTTTCCTTTTTATTTTTAAATAATTATAAACTTACAGAAAAATTTCAAGTAGAGAAAAAAGACTCTTCTTTCCCTGAACCATTTGAGACTGAGCTGCTGACATGATGCCCTATCACCCCCTAAATACTTAATGTGCATTTCTCACAAACAAGGATACTCTCCTTCTTTAACCCAGGGCAGCCACCAAATTCAGAAAAGTAACATCAAGACAGTCCTGCCTCTAAGTCTCCAGAGCCCATTCGAGTTTTGTCAATTTTCCCAATAGCGTCTTGGGTAGAGAAAAGAGCCTCTGAATTGTGTGTTACCCTAAGTCATTATATCTCTTTCCATGTCAGCCTTCTAGACTGTCCTTACATTTGGGTTTGTCTGATGGTTCCTTGTGATTACATTCAGGTTATGCATTTTTGGCTGGAATCGTACAGAAATGAGGGTGTGTTCTCACTGCAGCCCATCAATTGGTGAACAGTGTTCACTTTGATCCCTTGATCCCTTGATTCATTACAGTACTGACAGTGTTCACTTTGATCCCTTGACTCAGGAAATGTCTGTCAGACATGTCCACTGTCTTACTCTTTTCTCCTACATAATTTTGAGGGGACAGATTTTGAATCTATGCAGATATCTCATTCTTCCTCAAACTTCTGCTTTATTCATTGATTTATTTGTATCTATATGAATGTGTGGTTTCCTCTCTGTAAGTTACAGTCCATTGCTCTCAGTATTTATTTTGCAGCTAAATTGTCCCTGATTTAGCCAGTGGGAACTGGCTTCTGTGTTCTTTTTACATATCCCTATCATTCTTTGAACACTTCTTGTTTTCAGGCACAAAAAGATGGTCCAGGCTCATCTTGGACTTTCTCTAACCCAGCCTGGAATTGGCTTTCCAAGAAGCCTTAGTGGAAAATGGTATTTAGAAGCCAAAATCTAGGTGCAAAATGTGCTTATCATGGTATTGCAACTCCCCAGCTCAATCCGTTGTCAGTCAAGACATACATATGTATGCATACACACACACACACCTATACAGACATACATGCACATCAAAATATTTATATACATATATATAAATATATAAAATAATTGGTTCTAACACCAACACTTCTAATTCCAATCCAATAGACAGGTTTTATTTAAGTACCCTCCCTTTCCATATTCAGAACTCCCATCTCCATAGCAGGGAGATTATCCTTATTATAATTACTGTCCTTATTATAGTTCTTTAGTCATCATTCCCTTTATACTAGTCTCTTATTGCTGCTGTAACAATTTACCATAAACTTAGTGCTTAAAAAAACCAAAAATTATTTTTTTACAATTCTGGACGTTGTAAGTCTACAATCAACGTGCCCTGGGGGTTTCTTTCCTTCTGGGAGCTTCAGGAGTGACCTGCTCCAGAGGGTCCCTGCACGCCTTGGCTCAGGCCCCTTCCTTGCATCACTCCAACCTCTGCTTCCATCCCCCCATCTCCTACTCCTGACTCCAACCTCCTGCCTCTCTCTTACAAGGATCTTGTGGTGACACTGGGCCCAACTGGGGAATCCAGGATCACCTCCCCGTCACAAGATCCTTAATTAATCACATCTACACAGTCCCTGGTACACAGGTTACATTCACGGGTGTGGGGGACGTGGACATCTTTGGGGGTCTTGTCGCCCCTTCTTCCTCTGGGGTTGGATGTCCTCTTCACCATGTCTGGGCCCTGAGACCTCCTGCAGGGCTGCCCTGTGAGAATGTCTTCCTCCCCCTAGTCTGAGCCTCCATGGCTCCCATGTGGGCCCCACCTAATCAATTTAGGACTGTACTGTCAGGAAAGAAAAGGGGCAGAGCCAGAGCCTACTTTCTAATACGCTTTCCTTACAAATCATTAACAACTAATTTCTAGAGTTTCTATTTAAAGTTATGCTCACTTCTGCAGAAACCTTATCAAAGAAGTGAACCAATGGCCCTCCTACATCTTTTTTTCTTTAAAAGTCAGGAGGGCTGCCATTGTTATTCTTTGTTGGTAATTGCCAGGAACCCAACTTGAACTAGTTTAAGCAAAAAAGAGAAATTTATTGGCTCATGTAACCAAACCAAGGCAAAGAGGGGCTAGAACTGGGCTCAGAGATGGCAGGAACCAGGGGCTCCAATGAGGACACTTTCAGGACACTTTCCGTTTCCCATCTCCGCTTCTCTCTCATCTTGGATGCTTTCTCCCAGGCTGGAATCAGGGTGGAAGTGCTGCTTTTCCAGTTAATAACTTCGTAGCTTCATCACCAGGTGTGAAGAGAGACTTCTCTTTTCCAATACCAGCGTGAAAAGTCCCATTTCTGATGTAGATCAGGAGCTACCCCTTAGGTCAACCCCTTTGGCCAAGGAGACGGGCTCATTTATGAATGAAATGGTCCTGCTCCCTCTTGCACGAGCAGAGCACGTTTGGAACAGACATTTGTGTGGAGAAGTTACCCAGTCTCATGCCTGGTAGAGTGAAAAGACTGTGAGTGTCAGGGAGGTCATAAGGATGTGTAGTTTACAAGAGGCGGAAGACTTGGAGAAGGAGCAAAGCAGGAGGGTCAGGTTCATGTATTTGAAGAGCTGTCAGGTGGAAGACGGAAGATAATTAGCTCCAGAACCAGAACCAGTGATGGATGCTGGCTCAGTATGTGGAGGGACTGTCTGACCATCTCAGATGTAGATAAGCTGCCTTGCCATGGATGACTCACAAGCTTCGCAACGCCACACTGGGGATGTGAGCATCTGGATTCAATAGGACTTTTAAAGTCATTTCCAAACATGGCACTCAGTGAGACCCTATTGTAATGCTCCCAGCTATAGATTCAGCCTTTTTGCTTGTCCTGTGAAAATGGATATGTGACCCCTTTTAATATCTTTTCTTTGCCAGTTAGCCTGATGTTCAACTCTGTGGGCAGAAGGTGCATGAGGAAGCCCGAAGGAGGCAGGAGGAAGTGTTTTGCTTCCTAGTTTGGTTGCAGCCAGCAGCTTCCCCCAGCACCCCTGGGTGGTTTTTAGCAGAAACCTGGTGGTTTTTGGTACAAAACTTGGGTAACCTCTGATGAGACATTTCCTCATGAACAGCTTTCTCCGGTACCCTAGAGCACAGGGTTCTGGTAAGTCCTGATGGGGCATCACCATAGCAACACCTCTGCCACCACGGAGCCCCGGCTGTGCCATCTTCAGTGAGGTCTGGGTCCCAGCCCTGGGGGTCATGGCTGCTCTTTATATCTGTCAATCGTATCTTCTTTAGAGTTCTCTTTACTTCTTACTGTTCATCTCTCCTTACTCGATCCTGTGTTATAGTTAATAATTCTTTACATTAGACCTCCCCTGTTCAAGTGGCCTGTGGCTTCTCTCCCCCGTCTGGACCCTGATCAATACACCCACCTTGTTCCCCATGATGACTTCCCTGATCCCTCCCTTAAGAATTCATCATTCCCTCAAGGATCCAGAGACCTTTTACCTAGATCTGTGGGCACAGGCCTCAATCATACTTCACTTTATTTAGATCAAATGCACAAAGGGTTAATAACTCCTCGAGCGTAAAGGAATGTGTCTTAATCACCTTTTTTCCCAGAATGGAGGAAGGGAAAGGGAGCAGGTATCACAACCAACTGGGAGTTTTTTCAAACCACACTTTCCTCCTTCAGATTAAGTTCCACTGAAGCTTAAATCCACCATGGACTCCCAGCCATGACTCAACACTGCTCCTCGGGACACTGTGTCCTGCCCCCAGAAGCAAAAACACTCGGTGAGTCTCTGTCCTGGACCCTATCTAACAATGGCACAGAGACTAGATGTGAAAGAATTTTCTAAGCAAAGGCCCACACTAATGGAATAACAATGCTGGACAAATTCCCCAAAATGGCTAGAACAAGTTGAGATGAAATAATTAACATATCACCAAAGAAAACGCTTTCTTCTTCTGAAGTCTGTATTTTTTGAGACACTTCCTCCTCCCTTCACTGTATCAGATGCCCAACCAAACTGCCTCTTTCCACAAGCCCAGCATCTGAACACAGTCGGTGGGGGGAGGGCGGGGAGGCACGGGGGGGCTCCCATTCCCAACCTGCAGAGCCAGTTCTGCAGACCTCTGACCAGCCATATTTCATGGACTGGGCCATCTAAATACTCCCAAACACGACCAAGGATGAGGGGTTTCTTCCCCACCTCAGATTTTAACCGGGTGCTTCACTACCCATGCCTTAATTTATTGAACTTGGGGTTCTGCTCTGAGCAGCTGGGTCATTTTCCAGCTTCTCCTTGACTGAGACCCTCAGGAATCTGTTTTCTCGCTGTTCTGACTCTTTGTCATTGGCTTCTCCATGTCTTGGTCTTTCTACCTCAGGCAGAGCTCTCTTTAAAAGAGAATTATGACTAAACACACCGGTGCCACTCCAGACCCCAAAGCACCAGGAATGTGCCAAAGGGGCCCTTGAAATCAGAATGGAAGAGACATGCGTTACCTGCTGGCGGTTAAAATGTGTTCCTTCTACAAATGTCCCAAACAATTTGACACCATGAGCCTCACCGGGGGCCCGGGAAGGGAGGATCCCTTGCAAGTGGCCGGCATGAAGTCCTGTGGACATTGCCGTGGCCCCTCTGCTCCGGGACCCTTAGCGCTGCGGCTCTGTTACCCCACCCCTTCCGGTCACCGCACCCACATCTTGGTACATAGATCCTTTGTAGACAAACACACCTCATGGTGTCACCACAGCTTATCTTCTCTAATTTTTCAACAATAGCAGACATTTACGTCTTTTCCAAATAAAAATCCTCTCCAAAGGAGGAGCTGTTCTGGGGTCACCACAGCCCGTGGCGATCAGTACAACGCACAGAATAAAACAGAGGAGGAAAAGGCCGGAAGGAAATACACCGAAACTCTACAGGGGGTTTTCTTTGGGTGCTGGGGCCCACGTTAATATGTTCCCTTAGTTCTGATTTTACGAATTTCCTCAGTTGTTCACCACGTAAAATAGAAATGAGTTAAATGAACTATAGATCAATGACAGGCTTTGTCCCCTCCTGCTGCCCTCACACATACCCACGTGGACAAGAGTCTTCAGCCAGAGGCCCCCTACCAGGGACGTCTCCTCTGCTTCACATCTCACCCAGCGTTTCACAAAGCCCGTTTACATCTTAAAAGATCATCCCCAGTTTGCTCTGGGAACCCTTGAGTCTTCCCCCACAAAACTGTAAATACTCTGAATCAAGGTACTGGATGGGAAACCCTGCAGAAAGTTCCACAGGGGGAGGAGACCATGTTTCAGTTACTAAAATGGGGAAGAAGGGAGTCTGAGGATAAGGAATTAAAGGCAGAGGCCAAACACGGGTACCTGAGTCCCACTGCAGGATGAGATCAGCAGCCAGACGAGGCGCTGGGCCTCTGAGCCACGGCCGTGGTCTCCCTGACCCCCTGGACAGGGCCGGCCGGCTCAGAGGCGGGATGGGGCCCAGCCTCCCTCAAAGTTCCAGCTGCAGGAATCAGAGAACCAGGGCCCCAGGCCTCCAGGCAGATGGAGGTCTTGGAGGTGTGGGCTAAAATATAAATCTCTGCTGGCTGACACTGAAAATGAGAAGTACTGTACATTATTTCAAACAGCCTCAAATATATTTTGTTGTTTGGAAATATTCCATTCTGCCTTTCAGAAGCCATCGTTCTGTGGATTAAGGGGTCAGGGGCAGGGAACAGGCAGATAGGCCCCATACAACCCGTTTTGACTTTGGGGTCTGTTAGTGTATGAAAGGGGGTGCCTGATCCCATTCTTCTTCCAGAGACGGTGCACCTGGGGAGGGAGCAGGCAGCACGCCCCCCTCCTGTCAGGGCACGACAGCACATCCGGGTCTGAGGCCTCAGAATTCCAAGGGCAAAAGCTTTCTGAGTTCCCCGTGGAAAGCCGGAAGCACATTTTCCTTCCTGTGGCCACACGGCTGGCCTTGTGGGCAGCCACCTTCAGCTCAAAGTCATGGTGGGGCTCCTAGACACCTGGTCAAGGGGCTTCCCCTGGCCGGGGCGGAGGGGCACGAGGGCTCTAGGACATGAAGTGTCAGCCTCCTGGCCGGGCCCGGGTGAGGAGCCCCGATGCTCTGAGGATGAAGGAGAAGTGGGGTGCGCATCAGGCAGCCCCTCATCATGTTACCCAGGCCTCTCTGAGATCAGCCCTCAGGTGGGATGTGAGATGCAGAGGCGGACGGTGCCCTGTGAAAGAAGGCACCGAGGGCAGGTGCATCTCCAGTGCTGAGGGACCAGGGAAACCAAGGTGGGAACACCCATGGGGAAGAACACTCTGCCTCCAAAACAAGTAGAGGCTTGGTCATAAGAGACCAGGAGCGCCAGATACGGATGGACATGACGCGGAATGGCTTTATTTTAACAATAAAAGTATGATGGCAGTAATAAGTAAATCTTTAATGAGCATCAACTCTCTGACAGAGACCTTTTATTTATCTCTGAACCCCGGTAACAGCCCCACAAAAAGTATTAATATACCCATTTTACAGATGGGTATATTAATCCTCAGAGAGGCACTGTGCTTTGCCCAAAGCCTTGCCCAGCTCTTCAGTCTCCGGCCTGGGTTAGGGAGACTGACTCACTTGCTCTCAGAGAACCCTGCCTTGCCTGGAGCTGGTGTAGGGCTGCGTCTCACCCTTCGAGTGTGGCACTGGCCTGAAACAAAACTAAGTCGTCCCCCAGGCATGGATTTCCTCGAAAGGTAATGCCATCAATCAACGCGTATTTTACTGCCCGATGACACGAAGAACGTTGACTCACCAGGGGCAGCTGCACCACTGGAAACTAACAGGTTGTCTCTAACCAGGCTCAGCAGGTCAGCACGCTGGGCTGGCAGGCGTGTGGGCCCCGGGATGCCCACCCACCCCCACATCTCCCACTGGGACCTCGTCTGGCAAAGCAGTATTCCTGCTCCAGCGTTCCAGCCCATTCCACCCCAGCTATAGACACGTGGAAGGACATTATCGATTTCTCCCCAGCACTTCCCACACTGCACAGCCTGCCTGAGGGAAGCCAGGCCCTCTGGTGACCGTGGGGATGGGAAAGGACAGGGTATGAAGCGAGAATCCACACTGCTGTAGCTTGGCTCCCTGCTGCAGAGCTAGAGCCCGTGATTATCCACTTTGAGGGTGCACCTGTCAAAGCCTAATGAGCGTCCCCGGTGGACAGTGCTGTGTCTGTCCTCGCCATCACAGTCACAGCACACAAGATTAGATCAGGGACGCGAGTCAGGTGGAAACGTCCTCATCACATTTGAGAAACTGATGATTTTCAAACACTATTTACCCATCGGTCCTCTGGCTCTCTGGAAATAAGTGGATTGATTCATGGTTCGCATCCAATTGTCTTCTACTGAACACAAAACATAATGTCCACATTCAAAATGCACTCTCCAGGGTTGTACCAGGCACGCACCACGATAACATGGACCTGCCACAGCTCTGCAGGCACTCAGGTGTTGGCTCGCCGCCCCCCAGCTGTGGCATAGGCTGGGCGTGCACCGTACACCAATCTCCCAGCACCAGCTGTGAGCTTGCTTCTGTTCTCATGCCCAGAACTGCAGCCAAGGGAGGAGGATGCTGCCTTGGTGAGCATCTTCACTCCGTTATGATTTAGTTAAAAACGAAATCGCTTGAGACCTACTGGCAGCATGCCTCTCATGGGATCCAGACCCAATAGTTGGTAGAGACACCTCACAGAGAAGAGCCCTTGGGCGGGATAGATCCTCCAGTGTGCTGTGCGTGGGGACCCCGAGGATGGGAGCCTTCTGCCCGTAAAGGAGGGACACAGGGTACCTGAAATCACCCTCCAGGCAAGGGCAAGGGACAGATGGCATGCCAAGAAAGGGGTGAATGACAGGGACTCAAAAAGGATGATGGACAGGTTTACAGACACCAACCAGGGATTGTGAAGCATATGGGGGCCAGCAAAGGTGGAAGCACCCCCTTTCTGCAGCCCTTCAGGCCTGAAGGGTGGGGTCAGGGCTAAGAATGAAGCCTGCAGCAGGCAGAGCTAGAACAGGAGGAGAGAGTTGCTCCACGGACGTCATGGGCTCAGACCAACCTCCCAAAGACAGAGAGAGCAGAGGCAAAAATACCTCAGCCTTTCAAAAGCATCTCAACTCAATCTTATTGCAAAAGAGAAGAACTTATCTCATTTCAGATAAACAGAGTTTATCAAAATTTGTCATGGGTTCTTAGGAACTCACTAAAGCTGTCTCATATTTCCTTCCAAAGTTGAACTAAGGTAATTAAGGTTCTCTGTTGAATTAAACGACTCTAATTGATGACCAAAAGCTGGCCAAGTTAGAGTTTTAAGAATAGCCTATGTGTGCCCTTGCTGTCTGCCTTAAGGTCATATACCTCAAAATGGTACTATGGCCTCTTTAGATACCTGTAAATGAGCTAATTGGCAAGAAACTCATCCAGTAATTATAAATCACAATTAAATAAATACTGAACTGTGCCGATGTGAATTTTTATTGGCCGTTATGTCATAAAAAAGCCAACATCTGCAAGTCTCCTCAGATAATACTCTCCAGCCTCTCCGTGCATGTGTCACATGGAGCTTCTTTCCCAAGTGGAACGATGGCTCCATCCAGAGGTATGCAGTGTCCTCTCTGCTTCCTCTTGCTGGATTGGTTTGCTCAAAAACATGGGACAGTAGCCAAGGGGTCAGGTCAGGGACCTCCCCACACAGCACCACACCCTCCATGGGGAGGTCAGTTAGGGAGACAGTGAAGAATCTTATCCTCTTGGTCTTGGTCCTGCTTAGAGGGAGAGAAAATACTCCCCGGGATTCATGATAACAGGCCAGACTTGTGTGAGTTTGGGGGCTGACTTCATCCCACTTTTGTGGTCCAAAAACACCTTAGCTGAGAAGTTAGTTTGAAGTAGAACTTCACGCAGGAGCCAGACTGAAGTAAACACAAATCTCTCTGGAAGACGGTGCTCTCAAGCGAGGCCTCAAAGAGTTCCCTGAGATGAAGAGCACTGATCATGAGCTCACAACCAAAAGAAGCTCAGAAAAATCACAGAATACGTGAGCAGACAAGGGACCAGGAATGCTGAATGAGCAGAAAAAACAAACAGCAAATCCAAACTTGCAGACACAGGTATTAAAATTTGGGGGGAGAGACAAGAAAATAAGAATGTAGAAAAATGAAGACATGGTAATGGGAATGAGAAATGAAAAGATATGAAGGGCTAACAAGAATGTCTAAGATGTCTTATGGAAATTCCAGAAGGAGAGACAGAAGAGCATGAGGATGACACAATAATCAGGAAAAATAGTTCTGAATTGTCCAGAAATGATGAAAGACACAAATCCTCAGATTCAGAAAACACAACTGTTCTCAAGCAGAATACACAGAAAGAGCTCAACACCCAGATATATTATTTTAAAATTTCAGAGCACTAAACACGAGAGAGCTCTCAGAAGCAACCCTCAACAAAAGACAGAGTACCACAAAATAATGGCAATTTGACTGAAATCTGACTTCTTAGCCATAATAATGGAAGTTAGAAGTCAGTGGGATAATTTCTTTACCATGATCAATCTAGAACTCTCGATTTAGAATTGTCAGCCCAGGATAATTATCTGTTAAGAATGAGTGCAAAATAAAAAACCTTTTGTAGCCACACGCTATAAAGTTCAACTGTTTAAGTGCTTTCTAGTATATTTATAGTTGTACAACCACCACCAAATTCCAATTTCAGAACATTTTCATCACCCCAAGAGATACACTTAATTTTAAATTTAGTCTCTACTCAGCCATAAAAAGAATGAAATTTTGCCATTTACAGCAGCATGGATGGACTTGCAGGGCATTATGCTAAGTGAAACAAGTCAGGCAGAGAAAGACAAATACTGCATGATATCACTTATAGGTGGAATCTAAAAAATACAACAAACTAGTGAATATAACAAAAAAGAAGCCAACTCACAGATACAGAGGACAAACTAGTTGTTACCAGTGGGGTGATAAAAGGACGGAGGGGCAATATAGGGCTAAGGGATTAAAAAAGGATTACTATGGGATTATATGAAATCGTATGTGTGAAACTTTTGAAAATTGTAAACCACTATAGAATTAAAATTTTTTATTTTAAAAAATAAAAATTAGTTTCAAGTATTCATTTCCCAAATATCAACCACACACACACACACACACACACACACACACACACACACATATACATATATACTGTCAGAAATTAATCTTTTGTACTATCAAAAATTGAGTTTTTCACCAACAAACCTTCCTTAAAGGAACTTCTTAAAGGTTCTACTTCTTGAATATATAAAATGATCTCAGACAAAAATGATCTGATACTCCAGAAGAAAGGATGAGCAAAATAATACAAATAAACTTATTTACAAAACAGAAACAGACTCACAGACTTAGGGAACGAACTTATGTTTACCAGAGGGGAAGGGTTGGGGGGAGGGATAGTTAGGGGCTTTGGGACTGACATGTACACAGGGCTATATTTAAAATGGCTAACCAGCAAGAAGGACCTACTGTATAGCACAGGGAACTCTGCTCAATATTCTGTAATTATGTAATTGGGAAAAGAATTTGAAAAAGGATAGATACATGTATATGTATCACTGAATCACTTCGCTGTACACCTGACACTAACACAGCATTGTTAACCAACTACACTCCAATATAAAATAAAAAGGTTTTAAAAAAAGAAAAAAAAGAGCAAAGAAAATAATAAACTTGTGGGTAAATCTAAAAAAATTCTGATTGTATATTTTTGGAGCTTATTCTTTCTGGACCAGGAAGATGTATGCTTTTGCAGATAAGCCTAGGGACAAATTGCTTCTCTTCAGAGCATCTATTAATTGGGACCTGAACTTCAGTGATTGTGCCTAGCCTTTTACGGTGTATGATTTGAAATAAGTTAAAAACAAAAAAGAAGGATAATATTTGTGAATAGTCGTTATCTGTGCTGAGAGGCTCTGGGTGATTTTTATTTCCTTCTTTATACTCTAATATGTTTTCCGCATTTTCTAAAATCAACCTTGCAGAGATCTCAGGAGCGTGGCCAAGCTGGCAGCCGGAGTGCCCGCTCCAGGGTGAATGGACATCCACCCATCTTTATATTTTATAAAAATACATAAACCTCGCAGGACGCTTTTACTACCTTAAATCTAATTTCTGACCGTAACCACCAAGAACTGAGCTCATGCTTTATTCAATTTGTAGTGGAAAAGTAGCTGTGTATTAAAATAACCAGATGGAATAGGTCCTGCCCTTGTGCAGGGAGAGACTGATGGAGAGACACAGAGCAGAGTCTTCAACGGCCCCTGAAGCCAAGAGTCCTCTGTGGGTCGGTGCTGAGAAGACATCCTTCCAGAACGAGCCCTGAAGGAGGCTGGGGTCCCTCAAGTGCATGCCGGTCATCAAAGTGCCCATTTTACCTACGACTGAGAAACAATCTTCATATCGCAAATTCAACACGTTTAGCCAGTTATCCAGTTTCTCACAGGACCATGGAGAGTCAGAAAGAAAATTCTGTTGTTTGGTGCTTTGCAATTCACAAAGCACTGCTGTGTATGTTCTGCAGTCACACATGTGATGAATCTCTGAAAAGGAAGCAAAACCCTTGTGGTCATAAGATGGCTCCCTCCTCTGCAGTCAGGCTGAAAAAGGAGGCAGAGAACAGCTGCTCCGTAACTTCACTTCCTTTCCCACATGCTGTAGACTTGGGGCTTTTCAGTTCTCACCATACTGTGTGTTTGAGGCAAGTGAACTGCAACCGCAATAGGCGAAATCACGCAAATAATTTCACCAATAATCATGACTTCTCTTTCTAGTGATGCAAAAGTATTTATTGAAAACACAATACGCTCTCCCCGTAACGGCTATAAAATAAATTCCCAGAGGTTTTATTTTACATCCCCAGAGAGAAGCGATCCCATCTTACATACCATGAAATCTTCCTGTTTTATAACCAAGATGCAAAGAGCATTAAACAGTTGCTGTACTGAGACTAAATCCATACTGCACCCCTCATTCCCTGCTCACTGTTGAAGACAAAAGTGTCTGTGAAGGAAGGAGAAGTAGAATATCAGGCCCAGCTGAACGTCCTGACCTTTCATTGGTTTGAACTACACTCAAAAGAGAAATCGATTGTGTCCACTTGCTTGCCTGCACTAAGTCCTTTCTGGAGTCCTAATATTGTGCGTGTCTTTACTACCATGTCTTGAACATCGTTATGAAAATAGGCCTGTGGCTCCCTGGGTCCATTATCATGGGGGCTAAAACATTTTCATTAGCCTCTTGCCTTTTAAAATACAGCACTTACAGAGGGTTCCAAGGACCTAGAGACGTGTGCACAAACGCGAAAGAAATACCCAAGTAGAAGCACTGAGAATTGCTATGGCTTTGAGATGGTGAATAAAGAGGGAAGCGTGAACGTTGTATTCTTAGGCAGGGTGACAAAAGGAGGGGCTGTGGACACTCAGCAGAGGGGCACTTCAGAGCTGGGAATGATACCATGGGCACAAATTCCCAAATGTGTTTGAGAGACAGAGTCCCTGAAGGTCAAGGTGTCTGTCTCACATCCTTCAGTTGCTAGAAACAGAAGCCCTCTCAACCTCACTTAAGCTTCCATCAATGAAGGATGTATAGAATGGGTGCAGGACGATCCCAAGAACCCAAAGGAAACAAGAGTGGCATCCTGAGGGATTTCAGTAAACAGGAAACACCAGCCCCCTGAGATGCAAGGCTGCTGGGGGGTCACACGTCTCTTCCACCTCTGCTGTGGTTGCCCGCCACCATCTGCAGACCAGATTTCTCTCCTTTGGAGTGAAAAAGATGTAAAGATGTCCAAGTGTCTTCAGTTAAAAATAAAATAAAACCCATATTGTATCTTCTAGATTTCTGCCATGCTTTCTAGGTTTCTTAAAATAATAGTCTACATTTTGTACCTCTACTTTCTTCCTAATCTAGCCCAGATCTCTTTTCCAAGCATCAAACCAATATTGACTCCTTCCTTGATGCACCTCAAATTCCTGGATTGAGCCAATCATCGTTCCCCTAAAAACTGTTCCTCCTCGTATTTCCCTGGCTCAGTCATAAGACAAGGACCCGTCAAGCTGGTCAACCCGGAACTCTGGGGGGAGTCATCCCTCCTCCTCTGTGCAGCCTCTATCACCACTGATCCAGTCTCTGGATCGCTCTGGAATCTGCTGGCAGCTCTATGGTCCCAGATACAAGCCCTGTGCTCCTGCAGTGGCCCCCTCACTCAACTCCCTGCCTCTAGACTTGGGGCCATCCCATCCGATGGGCCACCCTGCCACCAAAGGCAGCCATGGAGTTGACAAAGCTGTTCCTAACATGACCCACAACACAACGGCCTCCCACTGTCTGCAGCAGCAGTTAGAACGTCTCTGAATCCTAGGCCTCTTGGTGTCCATATAAAGCTATGGCCCTTTTCAGGGAAAAAAAAAAAAATTAGAGAGGTCTGTAACCACTATGTTGAAGAAGCATAATACATGGATACAATAATCTGTTAATTTTATATGGAGTTCCACTGTACCTTCAAATTACCCTGGTGGGCTGATTCTTCCCCTGCCCTGAGATGGAATTTGTGTCATGTCCCATCACTGTTCTGGTCACTTTCAACCAATAAAAGTGCCCATATCAGTCAGGAATGACAATGTCCCATGTAGTGACGTAATCAAAATATGTGATTTCATTTAAGAGTTCTCCTCCTGGCCAGCACATGCCCACTACAGGCCAGGCACCTGCTTGGGAGGGTGGGGCCTTCACCTCTCCTCCCCCCAAAATGCATATTTGCCCGTCACCCCTTGGGGATAGGATTGGGACACACAACACATCAACGACCCCCTGAAATCTTCCCTTCGCCTCTAGGCTGGCATTTCTGTAACCTCGGTGTGTACAAAGAATTAAAAGTAATAAAACAGCTTTTGTCTTTATTGTGTGTGTGATTTCAAATCATTTATTTTCAACAAAATTGAGGGAGGACTTGATTTAGCTGTCAGATGATAGAAAATTAAAAATAATACTTGATAATGGGAACATATACAAGAAATTATTTAGGTGCATAACTCTTATAACCATTCTCTCCCTTCTCACCTACTTTTTATGGGAACAAGGTGGTTTTAGCACTTACATCTATATTAGTCCTTCTCGAAATGTGGTCCAAAGACAGCTGGGTCCCTGAGGCTCTTTCAGGCGCCCATCAAATCCTTTCTCCAGCTACAAGTTTGTGTGCAGCCAGATTTTTCTTCATATATTTCAATCAAAACAACATATTACAAAAGATTAAATGTATAAGCAAGTATGAGAATCCAGTTGCCTTTTAAGGAAGGCATTAAAGAGATTTGCGAAAATGGAAAATAATGCCAATATTCTCAGTATTTTTTTGAAAATATAGTCTTCATTAAAAATATGTCCTCTATGGTTATATGTAATGGATTTGTTACTTTTATTTTTCATTTTTTTAATTGAAGTATAGCTGATTAAAAATGTTGTGTTAGTTTCAGATATACAGCAAAGTGATTCAGTTTTGCATATATATGTATATTCTTTTCAGATCCTTTTCCATTATAGGTTATAGATTATTACAAGGTATTGAATATAGCTCAGCATACAGCAGGACCTTGTTGTTTACCTAAAAACAGCTTTTGTCTTCACCACCTCCAGCACGGGGCCTCAGACTCCACTTTAGAACACGGCGTCCATTTCTTGGAGTCTCAGCTGAAACAGAGACAAAGTGGTTCCATTTCAACACCCTGCTGCACACAATTTCTGAGGCCGACAACACATGAACCCCATCCTTGGTGCCCGCCACTGCACCATGCTCTGGGCCCCAAAGCTCGAGGCTCTTCCTTCTGCCGGAAGCAACCTCCCTCTCCTATCCTCTAGGATGAGTCCTGTTCATTGTTTCATACCCCAAATAGCACCTCGTCCAGAAGGACCCCCTGCTCTCCTCTTAGGTTCAGGAAAGCATTTGTCACACTACCCTGCGATCGTTTTACTTCTTGGTCTCCCGTCATAGATTTGTACTCCTGGAAGGCAAGAACCATACTCTTTGTAACCATACTCTTTGCAAACTGTTCAGCACAAGGCCTGTGTGTAGTAGGTCTTAGACAAATAGTTTTCCATAGATAACTTAACTGAAAGACCCACCAGAGGGAACACAAACTATGACTGAAAGTACTAAAGCGTCATGGTGTGCTCTCAGTTTTTTACAAGACGCTCTCAAAACGCAGGGGAAGAAATTCCAGGTTGGATTCTCCTACGTGAGCGGTGTCCCAGATCACTACTGCTTTCCCTTAAGGTTTATACTGTGTGTAAGAAGTCTCATATACTTTTTCACTTATACGTAAACTTAATTCAAACTGAAATGTAACTTCTCTTGAAATACCACAATGCTGCTCAGAACGAAATCTGTACGACTCCTTCCTAACCCAAAACACATGTAAGGAGGATTAGAAGTTTCTTGCTGCCAATTTACTCTGATGGCATAAAAGACCCAAGAGATAGTCCAAATGCTATAGGATAATGATAGAACTACAGCTGGTTGGGAAAGTTTCCAACGCTTTTTGAGGATGTGTGCCTCTGAGTAAGTAGGTGTAGCACTTTTGAAAATGGGGTCCTTATCTTTTGCAACTGCTGGGGTGAATGAGTGGCTGGAAGGCAGATATGGACTGGGATGCATGGCCCCAGAGCATCCTCCCACTGGTCTCACCCACCCATTAGATGCCATCTGCAGAGAAGCCCCTTCTGGAGATTAGCTGCAAGGTTGTTCTGCGGCCAGATTCCATCATAACGCTCGGCATGATCATTTACATTAATCTGAATAAGTCTGGCCGAAGCAGTGAGATGTCTGTCCCCAGTGTCCTGACGTCATGAGCTCTCACTGCACATTAAGGGCACACGTGCAATCTCCACCACTGCCCTATCTCCCCGCCAGCAGCAAAGTTGCCCCGTGATGTACTGGTAAATGTTTAACAACCTGTTCCTTGGGGAAAAATGTCCTAATCTGTAGCTCTTGCCAATTTCCATAGTGTAAATGCTCCCATCATGGCTGATGACAAGCTACCAACGTGGCATCCGTCACTGAATGTGGAGTCGGGAAGAGAAGCACAGCTGGTTGGATCCTACATTTCCACCCCTGAGAGGGAGCCAGGATCAGCCAATTGCTTATTTGTGCATCTACCCTACAAGCATTAAGCCCTTGCAGGATCACGGTGCTGTGCTGAGCTGCATGAAAGACAAAGCAGCAGGATCTGCACTGGGTGCTGGGACACAAGCAGACTTTCTCACAAGAAAGTACCAAGGTTTACAGGTATTGACCACTGAAAAATAAAACAGAGATTCTCCCCTATACTAAGGTGACTCAGTCATCTTCCTTTGGTTGCACATTTCTGAGCAGGAGACAATGGGGTGGAATCCCAGCTATGGCACGGTTGTTACCGATCAGGGTTCTAGGCCTTCCTTAATCGATAGAAATTGATAAGAGGCCAGACGAGAAATTCAGGCAAGGCTTTAATGGGACTTGTGCTCCAGCACAAGGGAGCGAAAACAAGTAACAGGTACCCTTGATGGCTTTCTGAGGGGGCAGGGAGCTGGTCCCTTAAATGGGGTGAGAGTAGGGGGATGGGGGGATCTGGCTGGAGGGGTGACTTGGATGCTCTGCCCACCCCCCTGGTGGTGCTGGGTGCAGGAATCATGCTCAGGACCCCTGCTTTTGCTCCCAACACCTCAGAAATGACAGCTGGGTTTTTTCATCTTTTTGCATCTTCTTGTCCATAATTTGCCCCAACTGCGCATACATGCAGTTATTTTTAGTCCCTCGTAATTTCTTTGTACTTTTTGCTTGAGGAGAGGAGACGTTTGTCCAGGTGCAAGCACTGCAGCAAAGGGTCCCAGGTCCCAGGCTGTCTCAGTATTGCTATAAAGACAGATGTAACGGTCAAAGAAGCAGAATGTGCGCAGAAATAGGTGCACATAGGCGTACTCAATTAATTGTCAACAAAGACACCAGTGTAATTCCCCGGGAAAGCAGAGTCTCTTCAGTAAACGGTACTGGAAAAACTGGACAATTATGTGGGCGGGAAATGAAGCTCCACCCTTACTTTCTACCATGCTTCCCGGCCTCCGGAACGGTAAAAAACGAATTTCTGTTGTTTATAAGCTACGCAGCCTGTGATGGCTTGTTATAGCCCCTTGAATGGACTAGGGCAGCTAGTAAGAGTGTACAGTGGTACAAACATTTTGGAAGACTGCTTGGTAGTTTCTTATAAAGCTAAACTTTACCATTAGCAACTTAACTCTTAGGGTTTCACCCAAGAGAAATGAAAATGTATGTCCACAGAATAATTTGTACATTGAAACACAAAGCAGCTTTATTCATAACAGTTGAGAACTGAAGATAACCCGAAGGTCCATCAAGCAGTAAATAGATAAACAAACTGTGGTACTTTGATTCAATAGAAAACTACTCAGTAATAACAAAAGAACAGCAAACTACTGAGAGAGGCAGCAACGGGGAAGAAATTCAAAATCATACTGAGTGAGAGAAATCAGACACAAACAAGAACACTGCATGCTTTGATCTCTGTGAAGCTCTAGAAGCTGAGAGCCCGATACGATTCCTACAGGCCTGTTAAGAAAGGCTCACCAGCACAGCCTGTTGGGGCCTCCTTTGCCCTGAGCTGGGGTTGCCAGGTTCAGCAAATAAAATTTCAGGACACTCAGTTAAGTTTCAGCTTCAGATAAGCCACAAATATTTTTTTTTAGTATAAGTATGTCCCAGGCAATTATTCGGGACATGCATGGGTGGCACGTACATGCATGGGACATAACTTTACTAAAAAATGATTCATTTTTCATCTGAAATTCAAATGTAACTAGGCATCCTGTGTTTTATCTGGCATCTCCGCACTGTGGTTTCCCGTGGCCCCTCTAAAGGCAAGCCAACTACTGACCGAGAGGCCCCCCCCCAGGCTGGGTCCTTTCCCTCAGGCCCTCCTCAGAGAAGAGAGAAACAAGCCTGCCCTGGTCCTCCCAGCTCGCAGGCCCCAACCATGCTCAGTGCCAGTTCTGCAGTTGGTTTCTCAAAGGGTGGAGGGGTGCAAGGTTTTCCCTCCCTCCAAGGGTTGGGGGGTTGGGGGGGAAACCCCACCCAGGGAAGACACGTGGCTTCCCCTGTGACCACAGATGGAGCCCAGTCTCTGGCTTGAATGGTTCCTTCTGACCACGTTTTCATCATTTCACGTTGTGAAAAGGCATCGTTACCATGTTTCTGTTTCATTTTGCTCATTCTTGCCTACTCTGTCTTTCTTTTCAGGGGGCATCTAAAGCTCCTGCAACTTTGCAGGACACAGTCACAGTTCATCATGTTGGGGCTTACGATGAACAAGACTTTTAGCCTGTTTCCGAGTAGTCAGACACCAGGTGTGATGTGCCCGGATATTAACTGCACCACACAAGGAAAGGGGGGTCTGATCTATTCACGTTGCTTTTCATAGTAGGGACAAACGAGGCCTTTGAGTCAAAATCTGTTAAGAGTGGTTCAGGGAATTATATTTAAAAGAACCATTTTTTAAAAGACTACCTACTTGGAACATAAACACTTTCTTATTAGGTTATTTTTGTTTTCCTAGCCTGGCAACTAAAAGAGGTATAATTTGCAAGAGTTGACTGCCTAAAAGAAGCACATTCACTTGCTTGAAAGAGCATGAATACATGTCAGTGAAAGAAAGAAACTAAATTTGTTGAGGAAATTATACTTTTTGCGGAAAGTGCAAAAAATAATAATAAAGTAGTAGACAGGAACACTTTGATCATAAAATTATTATGCATTTTTCCCTCTGTAGAATATCACTAACCTTGGCTCATATATAATAGTAGTAAAAAGATGAAAATGTGAAATTAAAAGCAGGCCACTTCAAAAAAGTGAAACTCACGGAATCTAAAGCCATTCTGAAGGACGGGTTGTAATGCTCTCATTGTGTCCAGAGGTGTTCCAGGTGGCCTGCACCTTTTCTATTTATGTCAGGGTGACCCGACTAAAGTGGTTTTAAAACTTGGGGTCGTGGATCATGAAGACTCTAACAAAAATTATGAACCTGCTTCCTGGAAAAGTGCACATACACCCATGTGCACACAGCTTTACGGACTGTTTCAAGAGGTTCAGACACTGCCCCTGAATTTATTCACGGAGCCCTGGCCAAGAGTCCCTGGGCTGAGCAAAACCCACGTGTTTACCATTCCCTGCTTCCTTATGGCTGATCCCCACGCGGCCTCTTGCACTTAGAGCCGGGGCAGGCTGCCCGCGGGGCTGAGCTTTGCCCCCTCCGTCTCCCTCTCAGCAGCTGGTAGTTTCAGTTTCCCAGCACTAGCGTTCCTAGAATGAGATCACAAATCCCAGGATGCTGGCCTCGGTGTTACACTGCCAGGTGACGCCCACCATGCTTTTTCCAAGACATAGAGAGAGCAGAGGCAGTGGAAGTCCCCCTGTGCCACTCCCCGCATGTCCCGGGTCCAGTCCCTTGTCTCTTCGAGTTTCTGTTTCCCTATCTGTAGATGGGGACGATGATGGTGACCACCTTAGGGGCTGCAGTGAGGATGACGTGGCATTATATATATAAAAGTTCCTGACATGCAGCAGGCACTCCAGAAAGGTTAGGAGGCCATCTATTCCAGCTGTCACATGGTTTAGATATTGATGTCTGCCTTTAACTGTCGGTGTTGATTCACCCTTGGACAGTGATTTACAAATGGCAAAGCATCTCCACTGGAAATTCATTACTGATAATACTCACAACACCCACGGGATAGGAAAACTCGAGACTAATGCTCCCATTTTACAGGTGAGAAAGTCAAGTCTCAGGTTAAGTGAGTTGGTTCCTCCAGAACCAGACCACCGGGTGGAAACCCGACATTCCCTCCTCCAGATAAAAAGACACAGGTCACCCACAAGCTACTAGTGAAGTTCGTGACAACCCAGGGGCTACTCAGTCCTGATGCCCGGACCCGCCAAAGGGCCCCGGAGCTGCATTCCAAGTCCCTCCTTGAGCCCCACCCCACATCCTCTCCCCCTACCTTCTCCTGCAGCCGGGTTCCTGCCGGTGCCACCTGTCGGCACCTCCTGTGTCCGTGACACCTGCCTGGTACACCCATAGCCTAGAAGTACCGGGGAGGGACGCCATGTAGTGAGGTTCCCGACGCGGGCCGCAGGAGCCCCAGGGAACTGCTCCCTCTCCCTCCTCAGGTAGAGCATTCTGGGAGGCAGGCTCCACGTGGCTCTCAGAGGGTGCTAGGGGATGGGACCCGACGGCCCTCAGTGGTGGCCAGTGTCAGGAAGCACCTAGTAGGGCCCTGCCCTCCCAAGCTTCCCTCTCTCCAGGGCCCACAGCTGCCCCCTGAGATGACCTCCCCAAATAAACTCCATCCAGCTCTGTTTTCTGGAGGGGAATCCAGGCTGAGACAGGAGCCCACTCTCGGTCTCCATCTCCCCCCAGTGCCCACCCTCCTTCTGTGCCCACCTCCCTCAGCTGTCCCTGCTGATGGAGCCCACAGGCCAGTAAGAAAACCTACCTTCGAAAAAGCCACTGCAACTCAGGACTTAGAAGATTGCCGTCCAAAAGTACTGGGTTCCAATGTCAGGATTCCACACCTGACCGCCTGAGATGGCGCTGTCAGCTCTCCCCTTGCCTAAGGAGGCCCCAGCTGAGGCCTGGGCTTTCCTCGGTCATGGCCAACCAACTCTGGGGGGCAAAAGCACTGTTCCTAAGCCCCCAACCCAGGGCTTTGGGTCTTTCCACCACAGAGGAGATGCCGGTGAAGGCAGTGGCCTGTGTGGGCTTCCCCTAAGCCCACCTTTCCCTGCTTTGACCACCGGTGGGCTGCCTGACGCGTTAGCCAGGACCCTGGTCCCCACCCTGGACAGGAATCAGGTCGGGATGGCTGAGTCCTCGGAGACAGAGCCTTCTTCTGGGAGAGCCTTGGCTTTCGGTGGGTCCCACACACAGCCCCACATAATCTCCCACACCAGGGCCTGCTCATCCTGGCTGGCTGCTCCAGTGCCAGGCCCATATCTGCCTGTGTACTTCACACACACTGCCAAGCTCTGCGCATGAAATGTTAGCAGCGTGATGAACCAAAACCATGGTTTTCCCTGGCACAGCTTCAAAAATCCTGCACCACTCCCAATCCCCCTGTTCTAGACACCAACCCAAATCCCTGCTGAGGTTTAGACTCTCTTTCCAACCCTTCAAGAAGACCTCTAATCCTGGGGGAGGACATGCCGGGAAGCACAGCAGGCAGGGCAAAGGCGGCCCCTGCCTCCAGGCTGGTATGTTCCTTGTCTCTGCTCCGCCCACGGTTGGGATAGGACTCAGCTCACCCCTCCAAGTGCTGTGGCTGAGTTCGCTGCTGTTTGTGCTAACTGGTGCTCAATTCATTCCGAAACTCAACAAGCTGGGCACTAAGCTCTGTCTTCTCTCACAGAGAATTCCACACCCTTCACACTTCTCCGTGGCTTCTCTTACAGCTGTGCCTCTGCTCAGAATCAACTTCCCACTAGCCTTTCTCAGCTGATATGCCCACATCAATGGTGAGTTCAGAGCCTGTGCCGAGGACTGAAGGAAGACTGGCCATATTCCACGTGGACCGTCCTCACCTTTACGTGGAAGGTTTGAGGCTGATACGACATCTAAGAACCTGTTCAGCTCTGAGCTCCTGATTGCTTTTTGTACTTTCACTTGAAATTCTGATTTAAGTTTTTTCATTTTGTCAATAACCTTCAACATTAATTGCATAATTGTTATATAGAGGCTGAATCTGAGATTTTTGTATGATTTCTTTTTTTAATTTTTATTGGAATATAGTTGATTTACAATGTTGTGTTAGTTTCAGGTGTACAGCAAAGTGAATCGGTTATACCTATACATGTATCCACTCTTTTTTTTAGATTCTTTTCCCGTATAGGTCATTACAGAGTATTGAGTAGAGTTCCCTGTGCTGTACAGCAGGTCCTTATTAGTTATCTGCTTTATATACAGTAGTTGATACTGCGATTTATTTGGCTGTTTTCCTAATACTGAACGTTGCTTTTTTACTGGAAATAAATTGGTACCGAGGGTTTCTCCACTCTTAGGAGAGATTCCCAGGAGTGAGTAAACAGATTATAATATTCAAAATCACGGGCTTCCCTGGTGGCACAGTGGTTGAGAGTGCGCCTGCCGATGCAGGGGACACGGGTTCGTGCCCCGGTCCGGAAAGATCCCACATGCCGTGGAGCGGCTGCGCCCGTGAGCCATGGCCGCTGAGCCTGCGTGTCCGGAGCCTGTGCTCTGCAACGGGAGAGGCCACAACAGTGAGAGGTCCGTGTACCGCAAAAAAAAAAAAAAAAAAAAAAAATCACTTCCCTTGGGGGATGGGGGATGTAATTATGTCCTGTGGTTACTCACGGGAGGGAACATTTTTCCATCTTATTTACTAATTGTATTTATTCTTGTGAAGAATACTCATGAACCTGTGCATTTGTTCACCAACTACTTGAGGCGACTCCTATCAACTTGTGTGGATGTCAAGGTAATATGGGTATTTACTGTTATTTTTCATGCAATCCTTTCCGTCGTGTAAGTTATGATTGTAGACCTGCCTTGACCTTCCAGTTTGGGAGCTATTTCTGGATCCATCTCTGTGGTGAGCATTGCATAAGAGAATCCCGTGAAGTCCTGAAGCAAGTCAAGTTCATCATTTCCTGACTGAGTTCATGTGTTCTTATCCATACAATGGAGAAAGCTGGGAGTCGGAGCCTCCTGGTACTGATGTCTGTTCCACCATCTTCTCAGATGCCCATCGTGAAACTTTCTAAACAACACCATTACTGTTTTTTGGTTGTTTGTTTTTTGCGGTACGCGGGCCTCTCACTGTTGTGGCCTCTCCCGTTGCGGAGCACAGGCTCTGGACGCGCAGGCTCAGCGGCCATGGCTCACGGGCCCAGCCGCTCGGTGGCATGTGGGATCTTCCCGGACCGGGGAAGGAACCCGTATCCCCTGCATCGGCAGGCGGGCTCTCAACCACTGCGCCACCAGGGAAGCCCCATCATTACTGCTTTATAGCCTCATTTTTATTTACTAATTATGTTTTCTCTTATACAAAAAAACCCATGACCTACCCATTTTTAATGTGTGGGTTAAATTTCATATTCAGTGTTCAGGAGCAGTAATAATTCTCTGTACTAAAAATCCTATATTGAGAAGATTCTATTAGAAAAATGAACGAGCCAAAAATGTTTAATACAGATGGCAACGTATACATGAAATTAACCTGACGCACTTTGTGAAGAACAATTTCACCTTGTTTAAAATGACTTTTGCAATTTAAACTTAATATATAATACTGGCCTTTCTGATAGCCTCTCTTGTTCTTGAGTAAAGAATCTATTAGAATGTACACTATATTTTATCACACCTGTGCTTCCTACTTGTAAAAAGCGATGGACTGGGAGGCAGAGTTTACAATCTGAAATCTGACGAAAGAGAAGAGAGTGAAGCACAGAACAGATGAGCAGAGGGAAGCAGCTCCACGGGGAAGCAGCAGGTGGGGAGAGCAGCCGACCTTCCTCTGGCAGTTCTTCTGGAGCTCTGGCCCTCGTCAGGTCCAATTAATCCCGGATTCTGGTTATGTCCTTGAATCTTCTTTTTTCTTCAGGAAAAAATTGTTTATTCTTGTCTCTCGCTAACTCCCAGCACTCATGGTCCTTGAAACTTTGTGATCATATTCAGCAAACTGTCAAATACAAATCCAAACCACCGTGAAGGGCCCAGTCTCTGCCAGACACTGTCACACAAATAGAAAAATGTTTAAGGGAAAAAAAGCCAAGCTCTTATTTCAGACCCTAGAGGGACAGTCCGAAATAACTTGTGGTGGCATGTACATACGTAACTTTAGACTGTAATTTTTATTGCACTGTTAGTTCATGATCAGTCTTCTTCAAATGGACCACCATTGAACCTTTCGAACAAACCCCTCTTGTTGTGTAAGTTGGTTTGTGCGGGCTTCTTTTCCTTTTACCATGCGGTTCCAATAGGAGTGTACTTTCCAAGGCTTTGTCAACTGCCATTTCTCATCGTGGGAGGCTCTGGGGTATGAAAGTCTTAGGGCAACTGCACTCCTCGTTAGCTGTGTGACCTTGAGAAAGTCATATGACTTTCATTTCCATATTTATACAATAATAATAATAAGCTTGCCTCACTGGTATGAAGACTGAGATATATATGGAGAGTGCTCATAAGCTATAAAATGCTACATGACCCTTTGATAGTATTTTGTCCTCAAAACAATCCTGAGTGTTTTGTAAGGAAGATAGCATCACAGCTGCTTTCTGGGTGAGGACTCATGCGAAACGGAAGAGGAGGCCCAGCCCAGAGCTTGGTCCACTACAGCTTGGGCACAGAATCAGGGCTGAACCCCAGGCTGGGCCCTGGTCCAGGCGATTCTGCAGGTCCACAGCTGTGAGGACCTGGGGAGGTAAGGCAGAAAATGAGTATGTCTGAAGTGATTTGGAGCTTTTCTTTCTGGAGAAAATACAAATATAAACAATAGGTTTTAGACATGGCAACAGACTCCCTCATCAGACCCTTCCTGGCAGAGAGCCAAGACGTTTCCAGGAATCGCTCGCTGAGTCCCCAGCCAGGGTATTTAGACTATTGGCATTCAGTGCAATTACTGACATGGTTGGGTTGAGTCTGCCATCTTGTTCTTTATTTACTTTTTCTTCCTTTTTCCTCTCATCATGGAGAGGTCCAAAGGCCAAAAGCAGAACAGGCTCCATGATGGAGTTGCCCCAGGAAAGAGGCCCCATCTCAAGAAGGGAGGATGGAAGGGCTGACACACCCTCAGATTTTTTAGCCTCCAAGAAAACACAGAACATCCACCATCCTGTCCTTTGCCACTCAAACCAAGTTTATCTGATAAATTTAAAGACATATTTTTGACTTGAGTAAAAAACGATGGTTTTAGTTATTCGAATTGCCGCTGTCCGTTCTATTTTTCTGGTGGCACGAGAAAACATTATTTTGGCAAATGCTTTGAACTCATTTCTTCAAACAATATTTATAAACATTTATCAAAAAGGATTATTTCCTTCTTGTAAACTGGAAAAAGACAGGCAGTCATCACCACAGATCAGAGGCTGCAATGCCAAGAGCATATGAAAATATCGCACATGTCTTAGGTTTTGAATGACACTGACACAAAAGACTTTAAAATTCAAGCACAGATTTTGTGTCTTTTAGACTGTTGCAGCTTTTCCCCAGTGTGTTGCTTGCAGTCATCATGCTAATATTTGTTAAGAACACCAGGCACGTGTGAATAGGTGACGCTGCTTCAGGATGATTCCGAGGTAAGAAGCACGAAGCATATTCTTGTGCTAATAAGTCAATTCCGTAAAGATTAGCCCCTCCTCAAAGAAATGCAACAATAACTTTCAAAGTAAAACATTTTCATTTGCCATAAGTCGTAAAAGAAAAAAGTTCTCATTGTCTATCAATTAATATTACTTTCCGTCATTAACAACATAAATCATTACTGCACTTCCCAGGGCCCAGAAAAACAGAAAAGATACTCCAATAGTCAGACCTTCTAATCACACGTGGGGCGAGATCTGTTCATTCATATACAAACAAAAAGAAAGAAATGAAGAAGTGATCCAGAGGGAAATATTACAGGCCCCATAACTCTTTAAATTAATGGATGGGGGCAGAAGCACGGCTGACTCGGGATCAGCTGGAGAAGCGATCCATCCCAGGCCACCAGGCAGAGACTAAGAATTCAGTCGGAGATGATGAGTTGCTAGTGTTTGCAAAAAAGAAAGCAAACCCCAATTTCAGCTTTGTGTGAAGGCTTTGTTAACCCCAAGGCTTTTCAGGTTTGCAGCCAATAAACGGTGCTTGTCGCTAAGCCCACTGGAGTTGGTTTCTCTGCCATTTACAACCTAAAAAAATAAACAACAGCCTCGCGGGAGTTTAGATGAAGGAGAGATTGCTGTGGCTGGGCTGGTAGAAAAGGCTTGTGGCGAGTGCTGGTGGGATTCATCTGGTCTTTGAAGGTCACGGAAGAATGAGGTTAAGTGAAGAAAGGGGAGGGTGAGCTCATTTGTGATGGTGGCCAGGAAGGCGTCATTCAGTAAAAGGTCTCAACTTGGTGGGGAAGAAAGAGAATTAAAATTTTATTCTTCAGAAGAATTCAATATTAAGAAAACAAACGTGGATGCTCTGGTGGATGGTTTGGTTAATCTTTCACCGGGGAGATGAGAAGCAGCCCTCGTCTGATAAACAGCTTGAGATTCCAAATACTCAACGTTGTGAGGAGTCATGGGATAAGCTTAGTCTTAAACACAGCGTAAAAACCCCACCTAGTGCAGCTACTCTGTAGAGCGACTGAGCATTCTCTCTTAAGTTGAAGAGAGATATATCCTTCAATTCCACTCCGCTCCACTAGGATACATTCATTCAATCAGAAAAAAATTCTTGTACGCATACACAATGGATCATGGGCCACAATGTTGGTGGCAGCATTGCCTGTGTTAGAAAAACTTGGAAACGATCCAAATGTCTCACAAAGAAAGAATGGCCAGATATCTTTTTACAGTAACTACAGAGCCGTAAAAATGAATGAACTAGAGCTATGAATATTGGATGAAGCTCACAATGTAATACTGAGTGATAAAGGGATCACAGGAGAATACTTACATTATGATATCATTTCAAAAACATCCGAAATCATGAGAAACTGAAGTTTGTCGATACTGTAAAGAAAAGGGAAAGAAGAGAAAGAATAGTTCATACTCACCCTGGGGGAAAGGAAGGAAAAGAAGACAATTGGGGAGGATACATTGGGGTCTTCAACTGAATTAGCAAAGATATTTTAAATTTCTGGAGTGGGAATCTATGTGCTCATCATGTAATTCTTTACACCTTTTTAGTTGCATGAGATATGTTACAATAAAATGTCCAAAAAAAAAAAACCCCAAAACCCTACCCAAGTGGGAACTTCTAGTCTAAGCTGAGATGTGGTTGATGATTGTTATGGAAAGCACGCCTTGTGTGCCTATATTTAAGAGAAAGGTAACTCTCTCTGAGCCTGGAAAAGGAGAAAGGCTTTCAATAATGCCTCCTAACTTGCTACAAGTTCAAACCAGGTCAACATGTCACTCATAATTCCTTCATTCTGCAGATTACATGGCTCCACCACATGTATTTATTTTATGCCACGAGCAATAGCCTTGTTGCCAACCCTCAGCGAGCTGATTTCAGCAGCCGTGAGGATGCTGACGGTATCTCTGCCTCACACCACATGACTGTCAAAAGCCCACTGTACCGCCAGATTTCCCTGTAAACCAGATTCACCTCCACCTGGGAGGTTGGCAGCTCCAGGCTTGTGCGGCTCACCCTAGAGGCCACTGGTTACTACTGTGAGCTTTTAAAGCGTGTCTGTGTTCAGTTTCTTTTTGTTCTTACAGTAAGGCAAAAGTAGTTCAAAATGGTATTTCGTGCCATGATGAAAGCCTCACTTACTCCTGCTTAGAGTATATTGTTTTGTTTTGTTTTAACACGGAAGCGTCTCTAAGAAGGCAGAGACCCTGAAGAGTCACTGCCTTTGGTGACATTTTTTCTGCACTCAGTAAATGCTCCGTAAAGGAAGCCAGTGAAATCGGCTGAGGAGGACCCTCCAGGACCCCGGCAGCCCCTCCCACCTGCATGACGCCTGCACCCAGCCTCACAACGTGCTGATTTTATGGTGGATTATTGTCCCTTTATTTTTTGGTGGCACTAAAGTGGATGCAACAATGATTAAGGTGCAAACTCTACGGTTGGAAAGGTTTCAAATTGGTAAGGAACAGATAAAAAGTACAAAAGAAATGACAAGAGAAGGTGGCATGTGTTAACTTCCTGTAAGAAGCTGAAAAGGTGATGGGTGGACTTCTGCATGGCGGCGCGGAGGCAGGTGACGTAGACGGTCTACTGCAGGCGCATGCGCGAAGGCACACAGGAGTCCCAATTCTCTTCTACTTGTGGAAGCTTTGCGCGTGCAGGAGTCCAGTCGGTCTTGTAACAGCCGCACGTAGGACCAAGGTTTGGAGTAGCATCTGAATTTTACAGAGACTGCAATTAAAAGACCTAACTCCTAATAATAATAATAATAATGTCTACTAATTGTTTTCTTTATTAGCCAATGTGGTAGGTTGTTCTTTTGTAATTGAAGTAGAGTTGATTTACAATGTTGTATTAGTTTCAGGTGTACAGCAAATGGTTCAGATATATATACAAACGTATATATATGTATGTATACATATATGTGTATATCTGTCTATTCTTTTTCAGATTCTTTTCCATTATAGGTTATTATAAGATATTGAATATAGTTCCCCGTGCTATATAGTAGGTCCTTGTTGTCAGAATGGTTTTTTGAAAATCACCTGATTTCATAGCCTGTGGCAGGTAGAATTCTAAGGCCTTCGATAGTCACGCCCCGTTATAAGCCCCTCCCTGAGAGGGGGCAGGCCGGTGCCTGGGATGGGAGACCCGCCCCCTTGATCAGGTTAGGAGCTGTAAGACTCCCTTGTGGCTCCCACAAGACAGAACGTCTCTGGCTGGCTTTGGATAAGTGAGCTGTCTGTGCTGTAAGAGGGCCCTGGGGCTGGGACCTGAAGGTACCTTCCAAGAGCTGTGTCCTGGGGCCTCAGTCCGCACGGCAGGGAAGTGAATTCTGTAACAAGCTGAATGAGCTTGCAGGGGGACCCAGAGCTCCAGCAGGGAACGCAGCCCAGCCAGCACTCACCTTCAGCCCTGCGTGACCCTGAGCAGAGACCCCAGCTAAGCCGTGCGTGCGGGACCTCTGACCAATAGAAACGGTGAGATACAAAATGGATGCTGTTCAAAGCCCCCCCCCGCAGTGTGTGATCATCATTACACGATAGAAAGTGCATGGAGAGCACATCTTCTGTGATTTGTATCCACTTCTTCTTTTTCTTTTTGCCTTTTCTTCCCATCTGGCCATTTCTTTTCTCCATTTGCTTCTCCCTGAATTCTACGCCCATTGTATTGTTTAATAGTAATACAGTCTCCAAATCACACAAGGAAGGAAAGGTGACCCGAGTCCAGCTCCTTTTCTAATTCTTCCAGGCCTTGAAACAAGCAGAAATAAAGACAATCCCTCGATGACTTCTGGTTGTGTAGAAAACAGAATTGTATCCTCACCAGAGATCTCTGCATCTCTCTGCAGGTGAACTTAAGCGACGGTCGAGATGTGGGCACTGTCTGGTGCAGGAGGACGGGGGCAAGACCTTCGTGCCCAGCTCTGACTCTGAGGAGACCAGAACCTCTTTCAGAGTCTGGAGACCTTCAACATCCCACCGCCAGCCAGGGAGATGCGGGTCTGTCGAAACACGAAAATAATAACGACAGACCTGGCCTCACCCAGGCCACCTCACCCTTTTATCCTTTGAGCTGTAAATTCAGGCCTCTGGGGCACTTTGATTTTTTCTTGTTCATCCTAATGCCTTTTTAGAGGAATATGGATGATGGCTCCAAACTCAAGAGACTTGGGAAAGGAAGCCCTTTCTGGGAGGGGCCAAAGGTTAAAATTCTGGATATTCTAACGCCAAACTCTTCTGCACAAGGAAACGAGAGATGGACACACATTTCAAATAACTTCTGCATTTGAAACGCAAGATTGGAAGGAGTATTTCTGAACAGTGACAATCATACATGAATGAAACATTTTAAAAGTTCAAGGAAATAACTGAAAATCATTTTGACTGCGTATCACTTATTTAAATTCTAATTATTATGATTTCATAGTGTAATATCATGTGATCTACCACTTTTCCGAAATGATTTTAAATCCAATCAGTTACAGTCATAGGAAGGTTATCAGCGCTGCAAACAGAGGTGCTGCTGTTTCTTATTAACTTCCTGTTATAGTTACTGTCTCTGCCATTAAATCTAGATGTAGCTAAAGCATAAAAAGAACAGATGTTAAGAGAATAGTTCTGAAGCAGAAACTATAAAGGAAAAATATTTGGCAAAGAAGCAGTCTCTCAGTTCGCTGGAAGAGGAAGCTAAACGCAATTATTTGTTAAAATAAACATAAGAATTCTGTCCAGACCTGTTGAATTCATGGGTACAGGACCAGCCCTCCTGCCATAAAGAACCATACAACTGGATAAAAGTGGGGGGTAAACTGTTTTTCAGACGCTAGGTAGTGAAGAATCTGAGAGAAGAGAAAAGCAAGAGTGGTGGTAATCACCTCCAAGATTACCCTCTCTGGCTCACTCGCTCCCATGGAGTCCAGTCCCCTCCCGTGAGCCGCCCTATGGAGAGGCCCATATGGAAAACCTAAGAGCCAACACGGGACTGAATCCCTTCCATCCAAAAGCCCAAGAGGAACTTGATCCTGCCAACAACCATGCAACTAAGCTAAGCCAACTCTGCCCCAGCCGAGCCCTCAGATTTGTATTGCGATTAATTTTCAATAAATATATTTTCAATAAATATATTCAATAAATATATTATTTAGTTTCAATAAATATACTCAACATAGACTTGTCAGAATACATCGACATCATCTACAAATGAAAAAGACAGAAAATTCAATAAAAATCGGTCAAAGATTTCCATAGGCAAATGCCCAAAGAGGCTTATGAAAGGGTTCTCGGGACCTTTATTTATCAGCGAAGTGCAAATTAAAACCACAATAAAATAATAATACCGCAATTTCAAAGAAAAAGAAAAAGACAGAAAATACCAAGTATTGGTAACCGTGTAAAGTGATCAAAATTCTTATTGGTAAAATTGAAGAAAATGCCACAACGACTTTGGAAAACTTTTTGGCGGTATCTGCTGAGGTTAGACGCACGCATGCTCTGATCCAGCGCAGGACGTGCACTAAGAGATACGTAGGAGATTGATCACGGCAGCATTGTTCATAATAACCTCAGCCTGGGAGCACCCCAACTGTCCCTCACGGTAGAGTGGATAACCAAACTGCAGTCTGTTCATACGAGGGAAGACTGCACAGCAGTGGAAACAAACTGCATCTCCGTGCAACAACGTGGACGAACCTCACACTCATAAGTAGGTCAAAGCTGCATTCAAAACAAGGCACATCATCATATCATTCCCTCTTATAAAACGTAGTCTTCCTTTTTAAGGGAAAAATTAATCTTCGGTGTTCGGCAGTGTTTGCCTTTGGGAAGCAGAGCCTGGATGAGATTAGGAAGGGCTCAGAGAAGCTCTGGAATTTGGCTTTTCCTCTGTGTCTCGATCTATACGAGTGTTTGTGAGCTGAGAAGTTTCATTGAGCTGGATGCTAAGAGTTTCGGTTTTCAGCACTTATTATACTTTAAAGTATTTTTTAGATTGTAACTATTATTTTTTTATCTGCATTTCACCTGTCAAGACAAAAGAAAAGTATGACATTTCTTTCTTAGCATAAAAAGCATACGGAAACAACTCCCTGGGAATATCTCAGGCAGGCACATGCCCAAGATGACATTAATATTTAAGCCTTAAGCTCATCTAAGGCTGCGCTGGTTATCTGAACCAGTAAGATGCCTCAAGGAAGAGGACCCCATCCTGAATGCTGTGGGGCCTCTCATGTCCCAGCCCTGGTACAAGGCAATCCCACATCTCAGGAGGACCACACTTCTAGAGAGAAAGGATAAATCGAGAAGGGCGAGCAGAGAGACAACTGGAAGACAGATGAAGAAATGCATATAAAAATTCTTACTAGCCTTCTGCCTCATTTTTTTTTATTGAAGTACAGTTGCTATTCAATATTATATAAGTTACAGGTGAACAACATAGAGATTCACAATTTTTAAATCTACACTCCATTTATAGTTGTTATAAAATATTGGTCTACGTTCCCTGTGTTGTACAATATATCCTTGTAGCTTATTTGATACATAATAGTTTGTACCTCTTACTCCCCTCCCTGCTTCCCTCTCCCCACTGGTAACCACTAGTTTGTTCTCTACATCTGTGAGTCTGCGAGACGGATGGTGGAAGAAATGTGCATATAAAAAATCTTACTAGCCTCCTGCTTGATGTTTTAAAAGCAAGATTATATTTCTATTAAGTCTGGCAGTGTAAATTAATTGATTAAGTAGGTGTTTTCTCTGCTGTTAAACTTCATCTTACTGCTGTAGCCCGGGCCATTGGCAATGCAAGTCCCTAAATAAGCCTCATTAATGTACCACTTTTGTTTTATGAACAATGCAGCTGCTATTTGTAATTGGCTCTCTACCCTGGGTACCCAAGAACTATTGTTTCATTATAAGCATTGTGAGAATAAAATAGCAGAAGAGGAGGGAACACGTATGAGAGTCAAATGGAAACAAAACAAAACAAAACAAAACAGAAATTGGACAGACACATGCTGGTTATTCAGAAGTAGTATCAAAATATAGGAGACTGTCGTTTCTGAGGAAGGTTTAAGGCTGAATTTATCAATGGCCTGTGGAAATCGTATTCATTTTAAAAGACAGCAGGTGTTAAAACAATGAGAAGTGACCTCCTTTGCACCTGGGTTACAAGAGCTGCCCCAATGTGTGTGAAAAAACAGGATAATAATCATTTGAAAAACATCCTGCCTCCGGCTAGTTCCTTTTTATTTTTTTCTCACACTGGACAGTTTTATTTATAGATAATAAAGGCAGCTTATAAGAATCACACACACACACAAACACACACACACTCTTACACTCATTTCCCAGTGGAAGTGATGTTTATGTGACGTAAAGTAGCTTTGGTGTTTGTAGACTCTGTTATCTTTGGAATCCCATCCAGAATGTAATGTTCAGATTGCTCATATCCCTTTTAAATCAGTTTACTAGCATATTCTCAACAAACTCTACCAAATAAGACTCATTTCCAGTCCAAAACATCCTTTGATATGTGATTATAATGGACTAGAGAGAAGCCAAGATTCACAATCAAAACTTCTTGCTGCTTGGGAATGTCGATTTCACCTGCTGGAGGAGTTTGTAACTATCACCGTGGTGAAGGCGTGGTGAACCCCACCTATGGAGCAGGTCTTTGACACCCAAGATTTCTGTGAACCCCCAAATTAGGAATACTGCTAGCTGAGTTGGGGATTTTGAGCAGACACCTAGGCTCTCCCAGGAGCTTAAGGAGCAAGCTGCCACACAACAGCATGTGGTTCTAACTTGTGCCAAGTGCTTTACCTACATTATTCACCTAGTCCTTTTCATAATCCCTGGAGGTAAGTGGGACTGTCCCTCTTACAAATTATAACATTCATGGACATTGGGGGTTGGTCAGGAAGAGTCAAGACAGGAAATATTTCAACACCAGAAGTCTACCAACGCTTTACTTTAATAATTATGAATTACTGAAATCCATTCTTGATTCATTTCCAGTTGTGTGTGCAAACATAACAAGTTAGCATTTTATCCATTTGCTTTGGTACAGACATAACATCAGACACAAAAGCGGGCGTGTTACAGCAGAGAGTTTAATATCTGACATTTTAAGATGCACCTCTTCTGTAGAATGACATTTTATACTTAGAAGCATAGAAAATGCTTCTTACAGCTAAGTTGAGAGGAGAAGTCCTTCAAATTCGATTTGAACTTGAGCCCTTTTCACGTTTATCCATCCTGCTTCCTCTACCTGCAGCCCTGCAGGCCCACCTGAGGAACACGTTGGAACTGAACCAAGGTCCACTCTGCTTCCTTCTCAAGGTGCCTTCAAGGCTCATCAGGCCAGGGAGGGACCACAGCCATCACTCCCCAAACTCCATGGACACCTGCGTGCCAGCCTCCTCCCAGGCTAAGGGAACTCACCTCTGAAAGATGATTCCTGTCCCAGGCGCTCAGTGAGGGAAGTGGGGAAAACTGCCAACGATGCTCAAGCACCGAGTTTTCAGAAAAACATCATGAACTAAACCTCTAGAATCCGAAGTACACAGAGTCGTAACATCCAGGATTCCAGCACAGGGCAATTCAAAGACCACTGGAGCACGAGGCTCACCACGGGCTTTGAGTGATGCGGGGTTTGTTCTCACTGAGGCTCAGAAATGGTACGCAAGCTGCTTTAAGTTACCCTGCTAGGAAACGGAAGGATTGGGACGAGGTGTCTGATGGTTCCAACTGTCCACTATTCTATTCATAGTAATAAAGCCCCCAGGTTTTTTTTTTAACTCTTTTTTTTTTTTTTTTTTTTGCGGTACGCGGACCTCTCACTCTTGTGGCCTCTCCCGTTGCGGAGCACAGGCTCCGGACGCGCATGCTCAGTGGCCGTGGCTCACGGGCCCAGTCGCTCCCCGGACCGGGGCACGAACCCACGTCCCCTGCATCGGCAGGCGGACTCCCAACCACTGCGCCACCAGGGAAGCCCCAAAGCCCCCAGTTTTTATTTTCAAACGAACTATGGGCTTACAATTTGCCTGATTACACTGTAACCTGTTTTTGAGCATCAGTGGAGCAATTAAAGTATTAAAGGAGAATAAGCGACATCCTGTGCTCTACAGAGTAATGAGCATGATCCTCGCACTGGAGGTGTTTCAGGAAATCTGTAACTGGGCAAAGGACGGAAGAGATGCAGCGTGACACTGGGCAGGTCCCCGCTGAGGGGAACACACGTGTGCTGCTCCCTAGAGATGGATGTGCTGTTTCCGGGTACAGCTGGGGTGCTGGGGGTCACGGAAAACCCACGGAGACTGCATCGTGCTGCTGACTCCACTCACCCTTCAAAGGCCAAATTCCATTGTATATATGGCACAAAATTTGCCATTTTAACCAATTTTAAGTATCCGATTCGGTGGCATTAACTACACTGACGATGTTCCACAAACATCAGCAGTATTTCCAAAAGTGTTCATCACCCCAGACAGCAATTCTGTAATCGTTAAGCAATAACTCTCCACTCCCTCCTCCCCTGCCCCAGCCCCTGGGAACCGCTAATCTATTTTCTGCCTCTATAACTTTGCCTATTCTAGATAATTCATATTAAACGAAATCATACGATATCTGTCCTCTTGTATCTGGTTCATGTCAAGGTTCATCCATGTTGAGGCACATATCAGAACGTTATTCTTTTTATGGATGAATGCCATCCCACTGTATTTACACCTCATTGCGTTTATCCACTCATCTGTGCTTCTTGACTTTTAATTGGCCTCCCTGCCCCACGATCATGTGAGTCCTCTGCTCAAGCGGACCTCCGCGGTCTATAGAGCTCAGTCCAACTCCTCTGGCTCTCCCTGAGCACACACACCTTCTGGCCAAGGGCTAGGATGCCAAACCTATTCCCAGATCAGATCGAAATGTCCACCATCAGAAGAATAGCTCCCCACACTTCTGCTTTTAAGCCTTTGCCCATGTTGTTTCCCCTGCCTGGAATGTTCTCCTTCTGTTTCCTCAAGTCAAAGCCAGATCAAATCCCACCTGCTGCATAACCCCTTCTACTTTCCCAAGGGCACGGTGACCCCTCTCGCTCTTCTAAACTCCCAGGGGACTTGGCACCGTGGCATTTAATCACCTTGGAACTACCTCTCTTCTCCTCTCCTCTTTGAAGGCAGAATTCACCAGGGTCATCTTTTTTTTACTGCCCAGTGTTGAGTACTGGGCTCTGTAGAGAAGGGGCATCAATCAACGTCTGCCCAGTTGAGGTCACACATGTCAGGAGGACGATGAGTTTTCCCAGAAAGCTGGCTGTTGAATTATGAGGCTGTGTAAAAAGATATGAACATTTTAAATGAAACAAAACACCGATTATTAGGACAAAGCATAGTCACTGTGGAAATGATACTGATCAACTTAGAGGAAATTACAGAAAAGTGAGTCAGAATAATGACCTGGGCCTCAGATGCCCAGGGAAGCAGAGAGTACGGCCACTGAACAAAATGAACTTGGCATTTTCCCGCCAGAAGAGAGAGAATCTAACACACCTGGGCATGGCAGGAAGGGACTCTGGGATAGACTCGCCAGGACAGAGAGAGGTCAGGGAGTGCGGAGCAGAGCACGGGTCTCCCAGGAAGCCCAGGACTGTTCTGAGTCCTTCAGGGAACTAACCCCCAGGGCCATGTTGCTGCATCTGGCCAGTCCCCCAGCAGCACTGCCTGGCTGAGAGTTGGGGCCTTTCCTGGACAGGGTGCTTGGTCCAGCTGTAGAGTCTGATCATAGGGTAGAGTGCCTTCCTGCCTTATGTTCTAGTCTTGCTGTTAGTGGGAAGAGCAGAAGGGGGTTTGCTGGCAAAGGAGGAGGGGCAAGGAGGCTGGGTCCTTGAGTGAGAAGGTGGCCCTGGGAAGCGGGAAGCAGTGCCCCATTCTGATTGGTTAGTGGCTTGCGCACCACATGGTGGTATGAAAAGGCCCTGCTCCTGGTGGCAGCTGGAGTTGTCCTGGGCTGAGGTTTGGACGGATGAGCGGCTCTGGGGTGTTTTAACCCTGGTGCAAGCCTTTTTGTAGATTCAGGTGTGCGTGAGGACCCAGGTCCCTGGGGCTGGCTGAATTACCATGCTTCACGGGAAAGCAGGGTCTGGTGGAGAGGTTCTCAGTGACTGGTGACTCAGAAAAGAAAAGAAAAGAAGGTCAGGGCTTCCCTGATGGCGCAGTGGTTGAGAGTCCGCCTGCCGATGCAGGGGACACAGGTTCGTGCCCCGGTCCGGGAAGATCCCACATGCCGCAGAGCGGCTGGGCCCGTGAGCCGTGGCCGCTGAGCCTGCGTGTCCAGAGCCTGTGCTCCGCAACGGGAGAGACCACAGCAGTGAGAGGCCCGCGTACCACAACAAAAAAAAAAAAAAAAAGAAAAGAAGGTCAGGTTCTGGTCTAGTGAACTTAATGCAGATCCAGAACAGATCATTAAAACGATTTGTGGGTTCTTAGAAAAGGAAGCAGAGACAAGTGGGTTCTCTAAAACAGGGCACACCTAAATTTCAATGTCCATAGTGACTAGCCTAGTAGAAAAGGACAACGCTGCAGTTGTAAGAGGGCTGTATATTAGCGACAAACTTGACAGCATCCTTATCTCATGGACTTTTTGAGGACAGAGAGGAGACAGGGTGGCTGGAGAGGTTGATAACTTGTGGACTGATGCTAACTTGGACACATTTCTAGTGCTGTTCTGTCAGTCTGCTCAGCTTTCTCATAGAGAATGTTTTCATCGATGGCCTGGACCAGATTTGAGGGATGACATGGAATTGGATGGAAAGGTGAGCACACGGAATGACAGAGGGCTCAGCAGGTTGACTGTGGTTGACTGTGGCCGCCCAGCAATAGATGGAAGGGGTGGGAACCAAGGTATGGCCCCTGATGGAGTGCCTACCAGCCCCTACCTGGAAGGTTCTGTTTCATCGGTCTGTGTCTAAAGGACACTGACAGTGAGCAGAGATACAGAGGGACTGATGGCAGGGGAACTTGGAATCTGGTGTTGAAGAATGTGGTCCTGCTTACTCTGTAATTAAGAAGACTGGCGGGGAGGGGATACATGGGTTTCAATGTTTAAAAGTCTGCTCCTGTAGAAGAGGGTTGTTCTGTTTTGCTCTGGGGCTTTGATGGAAAAGCCAAGACTAATAGTGAGAGTTGTCCAAAATCAGATGGACTTCGTAAAGGGGCCAGGTGGTCCCTCCCGCTGCCAGAGTGTGGGCAAGAAGGGATGCTCAAGAAACAGGAATGTCCTGGGGGCTTAAAGCATCTGAGACAGAAGTAAACCAGACAGCCTCTGATGGCTCTTCCAGGCCTGTCATCGCTCCAGGAACGGGATAATGAAGCCTGAGATCATCATTGTCCTGGATGTTTACCTCCTCTACTCCTGGAAGGCAAGATCCGTTCATGCCAGACTCATCCTTTCCTCTTGCACAGTGAGAACCATTGTGCTTTGCATATAACAGGCATCATTTAATATTTGCCCAAATGACTTCACATATATCCAGAGGACCGAGAAGATGAATTTGCCCAGAGACCTGGCAGTCTGATTAGTAAGCTGCATAAATTATTAACTACTGAGGACAAAGTCGCCTTTTCTACTGGATCTACATAATTAAGTAGCAATGTTTTTTCTAAAAGGAAAAGTAGTTTGAGGAATACTCTTCTTAGTAACATTTGTCTCACAGGAAACCAAATTTTTAAACAAATATCAGTTAAGGTAGGTGTGGCTACCAACACAGAGATAATGATTAGGGGTGTGGTCTTTAAAGGGAGACTAGCAGGTGGTCCGAATACCAACTCCATCATCAACTGGAGGATGACCTTGGATACACAGTTACTTAACCTCTCTGAGTCTCAGTTTCCACGTGTGTAAAATGAGCATGAAAATATTACTCAACTCATAAAGTTAGTGGGACGATTTAATGAATTAATATATATCAGGTCCTAAACTGTCCCTGGCGTAGAAAAAGTGGTCGATAAGTGTAGCAGCTGGCAGAGCTCAAGGGATATAATCAGAGAACTATGTTTGTTCTCCTGGTATGCAGAGTTGGGAGACCTTGTTTCACTGTCTTATACTGAGTACCTGCTCCTCCTTTTCACATGACTTGTATCTTTCGATCACTGGATTTCATCCTCAAGTGTTTTATTTTCCAGAAGAGCTCATGGGATTTGGCTCATATGGAATGTTGCCAACCCAACAGCCCATACTGCCTGATGCGGTTCTTTTATCTACCTCTCTCTCTCTTAATGCAGGTAAATGCTGATTACGACAATAATGGCGGTCACATTTCCCAGCTGGTCCTTTTTCTATCTTGAGATGTTACAGAGTGAGGCTGTAACATCTAGAGCCACTGTAGAGGGAAGCCATTTGACATCCCAGGGATGACAGCTCCAAAAGATAGAAAGCCCATCAAAGATTGATGATGTCAGTGAGCCACTGAAATCATTGGCTCCCAAAGAGCCTCACCTCTATTCTTGTTAAGGGAGATTATAAATCCTCTTTTTTTTTTTTTTTTTTTTTGTGGTACGCGGGCCTCTCACTCTTGTGGCCTCTCCCGTTGCGGAGCACAGGCCCCGGACACACAGGCTCAGCAGCCGTGACTCATGGGCCCAGCCGCTCCACGGCATGTGGGATCTTCCCGGATCGGGGCACGAACCCGTGTCCCCGTGTCCCCTGCATCGGCAGGCAGACTCCCAACCACTGCACCACCAGAGCAGCCCTATAAATCCTCTTATTGTTTAAGCCATTGGACACTGGGTTTTCTATTACTTGCACTTGAAACATGCTAATTTACGTGAGTGCTGTATTACCTGAGAACTTTCATATTTTGGAATATTAACTGCAATGAGTAGAAATATCCTGGTTCACATTTTCCCCCAAGAACTTTGTAAATACATCTAGCTTTTCACCTGACATTGAAAGGTACTGAGGAGAAATTCGAGGCCAACCAGATTCTCTGTATCACTTCTCCTTGAAGTTCAATAACATATCCAGAATTTCTTAGGTGTTGGTTGTTCTATGTCAGTTTTTCCTGGAACACGATGAGAACTTTTGATCTGTAAGTTTCATTCTTTTATTTCAGAAATGTTTCTTTAGATCTTTGAAAAACTTAATTGGAGCTTTCTTTTTCAGGAATATCAAGTAAACCTTTCTAATTGCTTAAACATCTGTCTTTTCCTTTTACCTTCCCTGCAATTGATTTAAGCTTTTCCTCTAAGTTAGTAATTCAGATGAATTGTGCCCAGTCCATTCCTTGGTTTTTCTAATTTAGTTCCTATATTGGACTATTTCTGGTTTTCATTTGTTTCGTTAGCTATACAATCTTCTTTTCCTTCTAATTATGTTGCTTTATATTACTCCCAGCACTTACTCTATTAAACTTCTATTCTTATTAACTTATTCTATAGTATAAAACACATGTAAAGAATTTTCTTCTGTTTGGTTACCTTTTTTCCAGGCTAGGTTCTTCACCAGTTGTAATCCTTTTTTTTCCTTCCCCTTTTATTGAAGTCTTGGGCTTAGATAGTGGATATACTGCTTCTTATTCATATTTAATATGGATTGCTCTTTGTATATCTTCCAGTTCCTCGTATATAATGTGAGCAAATTCTCCTTGACTGCTTTCTCACTGTATCTGACTGAGTTTGAGAGCTGGAAAAATTGTATTTTTATCCACCTTTCTATAGCCTGGACACAGGGTAAGGATAAGGACCGATCCTCTGAGTCTTTGCAAGGTCTGCGCTCCGCTTTCTCTCCTGAGATTTTGGTAAACTCTTTTACCACCATCCCTCATGCTTCTTGGGAGTATATCCTATTCCTGTGACAAAATGTCCTTTGACTTTGAATCTTTGCCTCAATTCAGTGTAAAGTCCTAAAAAGTGGCAAGCCCTAGTGATTTTTTTCTAGTTCCAGAAGGGCCCTGTGGGTGGTAGTGATTGTTTCGACTAGTGCTACTTTTATCTCACCTGGATTTCCCCAGGTAGCTCACTTACCCTACTCACCTTTCATCTCAATTATCAGATTCCTGACTTCCTTGTATTGAAAAGTATTAGTGAGAATTCTTGGTACTTTGCTTACTTGGTACTTTCTCTCCCTAGTAGGGATTTTGCAGGGGAGTGGGGATGAGATTAGACGCCATTGTCCACTGCAGGTTTCTATTTCATTGAGTAGCTTTTGAAGTTTATGGCATGAAGTTGTACTTAATTTTTTGTTTGGCTCTCCTTTTCTTTTCCTTTTTTTTTTCTTTCTTTTTTTTTTTTTTTTTACTATTCTTTTGTTCATTTCATTAGTAATTGTGGGAGAAGGGTTGTGTGATCCAGATTTATTCTGTCCTTTTTCCGTGTTTGCCCTCTATATACTCTTTCAAGTGCATTAGTTCTAAAAATGTTCCACTAGAAATTGCAGATTATAAAATTTACAAATAAACCTCAACAGTTACCAAAAATGATGAAAGAAGAACAATGCACACAAACACAGTGACTTGCTAATAACTAACATCCACACGGCATCTTGCATTTACAACGCACTGTCGCCGTATTTCATTTTCATTTAGCCTCAGAAGGGCAGCATCTGCGTCTGCCCTGCACCCCCAGAACCTGAGTCTGCGCTAGCCCAGAGTAGATACCCAGTAAGGTTTCGAAGGAACGAATGACTGTTACCCCACTTTACAGATGGGAAGACTGGGGCTACCATCATTAAGGACCTCGCCCAAGGCTACATATCTGAAGGTGGATGAAAAGGGGCAAACGGGAAAGCGGAACAACGGCGAGGAGGACAACGAGCGGGTGGACAGGACCCGGGGCCAATCCCGCGGAACGCTGGGCGGGTCCTCCGGGAGGCGGGTACTACGCGTGGTTCCTGCGAGGATTGCCGGCCTTCGGCGTTCGGCGCGGTTGCCAGGGGAACAGCAGGCGCCTAGCGCGAAGGGGTCGGGAGCGCGCCGGCGGAGCGGACCCGCGCTGCTCAGGCGTAGCGTCCGTAGCTAGCTTCCGCCTCGCGCCTTGTCACTGCCGGGCCACAGTAAGGTTCCGGAGCCTGGGGGTCTAGACGAGAAGGCTCGAATCCCCCTCTCGGCGGCTGCTCTCATCCCTGCCTATCGCCTTTCCCTTCCCATCGCCTTTCCCTTCCCGAAGTGAAAAGATATCCCCAACCCCAGTCCCTCCCTCCAGAAGGAACTTACCCCAACGCCCTCTGGCTGTGTCCCGACCCCTGCAGCCAGCCCCCCTTCAGAGGACAACAGAAGAGCTTCCCAGCGGGCGAGGGAAAGAGGGAAAGTAGCCAGCATGTCGAACGCGTAAGTGATGGGCCGCCCGGCCATAGCCATGGGGTGGGCTTCTCCAGACAAAAAGATAGCCTGCTGTGCTTCTTTTCCGTTTCTTTCCTCCCCCACCTCTTCTTTTTGCAGTTTTAGCCAGTAAAGATACACCTCAGCAGAGAGCATCAGCTTCTGTGGACAGGGAATGCCATACACTTAGCCCTGCCAACTCCCCTTGTGCTATCCCTGCCCCACATTGAGATGAGCTCCTCCAGGCCCAATGCTTATGCCCGCTAAGCCCTTGTGGATGTATTTTTGAGGAAGCAGTGTCTATGCTTCCTCAAAAAAGCATTGCCTGCTTTTTTGTTAATCTAACCCAGTAACATACCGTGCTTTGCGAAAACACCCAGGTCCCGATATTTAAGAAAGATCTTGAGGAAGCTTTATTGTACCACATTGCTTTTCACCAAGAAACGCCAGTCAGGTGGCAGTGGCACCGAGGAGTATTGACCCAGCACTGTGCCGTTTACACAGCACCAGCCCAGCAGTTATTTCATAATGGTCTCAAACATCTATTAGAGTGCTGACTCTGCAGGCCCAGTTCTGAGTGCTTGAACGTAATAACTCATGACTCCCCTGTAATGTAAGAGTCGTTAATATTATTTCCGTTTTACAGATGAGGACTTAGGCACAAAGAAGCTAAGTAGTTCATACACAGCAAGGACATGGTGTCAACCAGGCACTGCAGCTCCAACCTGCATTCCAGCTCTCAGTAACCCTGTTTTCCAGGCCAGGAAGTAAGAGCAGCGAGGCTAAGGGCTTGCCAGGCTTTGCGGGTGGGGAAGATCAGGAGTTCAGTTCTGGACGTGTTGAGTTTGAAGTGCCTGTTGGACATCAAGTGGATACAAGTAGACAGTTGACTTGAATTCAGATGAGAGGGCTGTGTATGAAATATAAATTCGACAGCTGTTGGCATAGATGGTCTTTACGAGACATGGGATGAGTGTAGACAGAAGAGAGAACAGGTCCAAGGACTAAGACTTGGTCATCCAATGGCAAGAGATGGAGGAGGAGAGACCAGCAAAGGAACCAAAGGAGTGATCATTGAGAAGGAAACAAGATTGTGGTGCCTTGGAAGCCAGGAGAAAAAGTAGAGTTTCTTGGAGGAGGGAGTAACAGACTCTGTCAAATGCTGCAAGACAAGCCAGACGAGAGCTGAGAATTGACCATGGATTTAGCAGTGTGGAGTCCAGCGGTGACCTTGACCTTCAGGGGGTGATGGAGTGGAAAGGTGGACTAGAATGAATGTAGGAGAGAGGAAGAGGAGAGAAATCATAGGCAGCACGGCACTGGCTTTTTAAAGGCATTTCGCTGTAGCTGGTGGCAAGGGAAATGGGGTTGAGAGAAAGAATTTTTAAGATAGGAGACAATAGCCTATTTGTGTGCTGAAGGGAATGGCCAGTATAACGGAAGCGGGATAACATGGGAGGAGGAAGGAGAAGTGGGGTGACATCCTTGCTAGTGGGGGCACGGGCCCCAGCAGACACAGGTGGTTTATGGAGGGAAGATGAGGCAGGGTAGAGGCTGTTTGATAAAGGTGCTGTTCGGTGGGTAGATGTCCTGGTGGGGCCTGGAAAGGTGATGTAGATGGGAGATGGTGGTGATGCTGAGGGGCCGAGGGTGATACCCTCTGATGAAATGAGGTTGCAAAGCAGGGAGCGTCGGGGGTGGGAGGGAGAACGGCCTGGAGGTGGGCTTAGGAGCCAGGATCTGGCCCCACTCCGTGCTATGGTCCGAGGGCTCTGGGACGGAGGGAGGGCTGCAGGAGAGGCTGTGTTCTGAGGGGAGAGCCAGGCCTCCCTTAGAGCAAGAATGCCAAGGAGTATTCCAGAAACAGTGCAAACACCTAGATAGTATTGGAAGAATCTGAAGGTTTATCATATATAAAATAACTTGAGAATTCCCATTTTGCAAGATTTTGTATCAAAGTACATGTTTATGTCTGAATATTTAAGTCTTTTTTTCCCCCTCCGCCCACCTATGCATCAACCCTCCATCCCCCAGTTATAGGAAAACTGCCAAGCTGTAGAAATAACAATCTGGTCTTTTTCAACTGTCATATTCAGTCTTCTGCGCCCACAGTCCTTCTAACTTCAATATCTGTAACATTTCTAGGTCATGTGCTGAAGTATGAAACCAATCACGTACTTCAAAAAAATTCTAAGTGGTCTCATGGATAAAATACTACCTTCTCTTTACAAGGCACATTTAAAATTTCAAGAACACTTTAACGTCTGTTATCCCATTCATCAGTAATCCTGTGGGGTGTCCAGGGTAGGTGTCATTATCCAGGTTTGTCACTTGAGGAAGTGAAGGTACAAGGTTAAGTGACCCTCCTGAGACCGACTACCTCAAGAGACGGGTTCTGATTTTAAGCTTGGAGTACTTATAGCTTTACAAACCACCTTGCCATACCCCAGAGAAATAAAAACATAGGTCCACACAGAAACGCGTATTGGAATGCTCATAGCAGCATCATTTACGAGAGCCCAAAGGCAGAAACACCCCATGTGTCCATTTACTGATGAGCAGATAAACAACATGTGGTATATACATGCAATGAAACATTATTAGGCAGTAAAAAGAAATGAGATAGTGATACACACCACAACACAGTGGGCTTTGGAAAAGTTATACTGAGTGAAAGGTTCCAGTCACAAAGGGCCACCTGTTATATGATTCCGCTTATGTGAAATGTCCAGAATAGGCAAATAAGTAGAGACAAATTAGATGAGTGGGTTGCCAGGGGCTGGGAGGAAGGCGGATAAGGGCAAATAGGGAGTGGCTGCTAGCGGGCGTAGGGTTTCTCTTTAGAGTGATGAAAATGTACTGAAATCAGAGAAAGGTGAAGGTCGCGCAACTCTGTGAATATGCTAGAAAAAAAAACCCACTGAACTGTGCACTGTAAGAGGGCGAGTCTGTGGTACGTGAGTCACATCTCCATAACGGTCCTGTCAAAACATCATCTTTGCCGCGTTCCGCGTCTCAGATCATCTTCGTGGGCACTGGCTCAGAAGAAGATGCTGAGACCTTGGCTTTGAGGCAGGGTGGGGCTCAGGCTGGACTGAGGCTTCGAGAGACGACGTGGAGGCTGCACTGGCTGGGGGTCCAGGGAGCGATAGGGTTGTAACCAGTAGACACACGTGGAGGGGCAGCAAGGCAGCGGGGAAACTGGAAAGCTGGAGCCAGTCTCCAGGGGAGAGGGTAGCAAATGCAGGGTTGCGTGCTCACACAGCTACTTAATATCTCCCCATCAACCAACAACCTTGCCTGGTCTGTCCAACAAGGGTCCCCCAAAAGACAGCAGGGGAGGAAGAAAGAGGCTGCAGCCCAAATGTCAGGACTTGGAAGGATCAAGCCCCCAGGATGGTCTTTGGCCAAAGGTTCCAGTTAGGAGTCAGCTCTGCCCTGGCTCTGGAGGGATTCCTGCCTCTTTGACCCTGGGTAGAAGCCCGGGAGTGCACTGCACTAGGGCAACCAGGCTTCCCCAGGCTGGATCTGCCGCAAAGCAAAGTCTTAAATTCTAGGTGTGTCCCATCCATTAATTTGGCTTTTGTTGCCCCTGGTGGAAGCCTCCTTTACCCAAGATCCCTTGCTAATGATTGGTGTGGGTCTTTATGGGATTCAAGTCCCCCCCCTGCACCCTATAGAAGCAGCCTCCATGGGTGGCGTAACACACCTTAATGCTTGCTGGTGCGTTAAATGCTTTGAAGTCTGATAAATACCCTTTATCTTTTATTATCAACTCCACCCCTACATATAGAAATTATGACTAGATTTATTTCCAGAGTCTCCTGGATATTATTACCAGATTCTTGGTCATATTAAATCTGCCTGTCAGTCTCAAGAATCTGCTTTCTTTCTATCTGGTCTCTCCAGGCAGGAACAGAGACCACCTTCTGCCTGTTCCAGTCCTCTGCAGCTAGCATTCCAGAATTTTCTTCAGCTACGTCTTGTGTGGCTCTAGCCATATGTATTCTTGAATGTTTAATGTTCTTGATCAGCACTGCGAATGGGGTTTTGTTTTTCGTATTTTTTCTCTGCATTTAGTTTTTGGGGCTTTTATCTATGTCTTGCAACTCTGCTGTATTAATTGACTTCTTACTGATTTCCTTGGATTTTGCAATGGTGTCATTTACAAGCAGTTTTTAAAAATCTTTTGTATTGATCCCTTTTCCATCTGTTTCATCCTTTTTGTACTTGTATTTTTTAGCTTTCTGGTGTTTCTCTACTGAAAATATTTATGGTCTCTGGTTTTCAGCATTTTGAAGAGATTGTCATCATCAGCCTCTTTGGGGTGTGTGGACAGTCTTCTTAATCAGGCATATGCCATAAATTAAATTTATTGAGCATCTTCTTGGCATCTGTGAAAACAATCCACAGTTTTTACTGTCCTGTGCGGTATTTCGTCCAGCTTTCCTGACTCTTGTGAATTTCCCGGGTGACCCCCTCCTTGGTCAGAGGGAACAATGCTTTTGATCTGGCGCTGTGTTTTGTTTGCTGAGTGGAATTTCAGATCCCAGTTCCAAACAAAGTTAGCCTGTAATTTTCTTCTGTAATGTCGTCCTGCCACGTCTAGGCCCTGAGCCCTATTTATTCTACAGAACGGGTGGATTTTCTGTTTTATGGGAACATGTGTCGAGCCTCGTGGCACGTGGGGCCTGAGTCACCTGTCAGGTCAGTGAACGCCTTGGGTCCCTGGCCCCCTCTCAGATGCTGGAAGTCTGGGCTTTGGTAAACTAAGAATCTGCTCAGCCTCTTTGTACCCATTTATCATGCAACGAGTGAGAGGTCCTGGGCTAAGTAGAATTCTAACTTTTTTTTTTTTTTTTTTGCCGTACGCGGGCCTCTCACTGCTGTGGTTTCTCCCGTTGCGGAGCACAGGCTTCCGGACGCGCAGGCTCAGCGGCCATGGCTCACAGGCCCAGCCGCTCCGCGGCATGTGGGATCCTCCTGGACCGGGGCACGAACCGGTGTCCCCTGCATCGGCAGGTGGACTCAACCACTGCGCCACCAGGGAAGCCCTGGAATTCTAACTTTTGGTAGTAACTTTTCTCTGTTATAATGAAGTTGTCTATCAGAGTGCTCTTTCACTAGCAGTATTTTTTAAATATTGCCAAGTTTGGAGAATCTGGTACTTGAACCGAGGGATGGAGTGCCAGGGGCAATATTTAGTATCCAGCCTCAGTGGGGTGCTGGGAGGGAGGAAGAGTTTCGTTTTTAGCTATAAATCTTGGTTTCCTTGTGGTGTCCAGCGCTCCTCTGCCCCGGGATTTGTCCTGACAAACTGGAGGCAATAAAGGTTCAGAGCCTGTACTCTGGAGCCTGACTGCCTGGGTGCAAATCCTGTGTTCAAATCACACAACTTCGGGCAGTAACTTCTCTGTGCCTTGGTTTCCTCATCAGTAAACTGGAGTAATAATAATACCCACCTCATAGGGTTTTGAGAATCACATGAGTTAATATATGTAAAGTACTTAGAACAGTGACTGATATGATGTAAATGTGAGCTATTACCCGTCATCATCACCAGAACCCTAAAGACTTTTCACATCAGGAGACGCTTTTCACTTTTGGCCAGGAAGATAAAAATCTCCCATCTCTGCTCTAAGCACATAAAAATGATAGAAACAGCAGAAATTAATACAACGTTGTATATCAACTATACTTGAATAAAATAATTTTTTTAAAGTATACAAGTTAGTATAGAAACAGTAACAGATTTAAGTTCCTTTCTTGTTTTATGAGCACCAACATGTCAGTAGGTTTAGAAATTAAACAAAAGTCCAGCAAACTGAGGTTTTGTTAATACTATGATTTCCATATTTATCTTTCTCTAAAATTAAGGACGTTGCTTTGTTCTTAAATTATTCCAAGTACTCAGAATTAACAAAGGAAATGTTTCTTTTGAATTTAAGGGGATTTATTTAGAGAGCAGAGGTAGCTCAGTAGAGTCTAGCACAGAAAGTAAAGTGACAACACAGTACTTAATTTTGAAAAATGTTCAGAGTATAGCTAAGCGGCTTTCCATATTTAAATAGCGTAGTGTATGACATCTACTTAGTAAATGTTAATTATTTTTATTTTTAATTTGGAATTTTGATCAATAAAACAAAAATCAAATTATAAAAAAATAAAAATATTTTTAAGGATTTTCATTTTTTATCTAAAACTTTTGTTTTTAATATTTTTATTTATATGTTAAATTTATATTTATAATATACTAATATTAGTATATTAGTTTATATATATATTTTATTTTTTATTTTATATATTTATATATATTAGTATATATTTAATAGTATAATATTAAATTATAAAACAAAACTAAAATATTTAAAATTGAAAATAAAAAACTTGTTTTTTTTTTAATCCAAGTTGAAAATCTCTGCACCAGGAGCAGAGTGGAAACCCAGGGCAGTGAGCAGGCCAAACCAGGAGGCCTAGTCGGTTCTGGCACAGGGGTGGGCAGTGCACTCTGGGATTTCAGCTCCTGAAAGGCCTGGGATCAGACCCTCCAGGAGGACTGGAGCTGGACTCCCATGGAATCCAGGGCAGGACAGCCCTTCCCAGCTGGGTCAGAGGCAGAGGGAAGGGCCACAGCCCATTCTAGGTCGTAGTGGGAAACCAGCTTTTCAGCCAGAAGGCAAGCTGTGGAACACATAAACTCAGAATACATAAAGAAGCCCCACAGTTTAGCAGAAAAACAATCCCACATAAAAACAGGTAAAACAAATGGATGAACAACTTAAGAAAGAGAAATTGCAGATGACCAGTAGCACGTGGAAAGATACTGTCTTGGTAGCACCCGGGAAAGTGGACACAGAGTCTTATTTCTTACTTGTCATCGTGGCACACATTCTGGCTGTGTGTCTCAGGGCGGTGGCAGGGGCTCTTTTATTTTGGGGAGAGGTGGAGGTGGCAGTGTGGTTTGAATCGTGGTTTCAGCTCAGAATCGTGTAGACCCTGGTTCAGATGCTGACCCCGCCTCTGAGGGCCATCACCTCCCTCCCACTCCAGTGGAGCGGTGGGAGGCTTCCCCAGGGATGCTTCGAGGATGACACACAGCATGGAACATGGCAGGTGGTCAGTTTCAGCGCGAGATGTTCACACCTTACCCATGGGAAAGTGGGGAGCATGCTTGAGGAAGGGCAGATAGTGGAGCAGAGGGCCAGAGGGAATGCCTGGGAATGACCTCGGGAAGGAGATGAGGGATCCCCAGTGAAACAAGGTGGATTGACCAGCATATTTATCTCCAAATGGCCTCCGAAATGGCAGTAAGGGATTTAAAAGGCTGTAAACACACGAGGGCCAAGAGAACATTTGAGCATTTGACAAGAGACATCAGGAAAATGTAAGAGGAGGGAAAGCAGACTTGGATGAGAGGGGAGAGGTGGGGTAGAGAGCGTGGCCTGCAGGCCAGCAGAACCCTGGGAAGGTCTTTCAGAGGTGGGGGGCCCTCGTTGGAGATCAGCAGAGAGCAGGTGTTAAGCTGCTCCCATCCTGGTGGAAGAGGCCGGTGCAGCAGCCTGGACCCAGGATGCAGGACACAGGTGAGCGTGGGAACGGGAGGCCGGGCTGACCGCAGGAAGGCAGTGAGAGCCCGCAGCCCCCTGGACCCGCTTGCTTCTCAGGCTGGAGGTTGGAGCCGCCCTCGCCAGTGCATCCTGGGAAGACCCTACAGACAGAGACAGGCATTGGCGGGTTTCGCCCTCAACCCAGGGAGATGGCCAGGATCCTACCCACCCCATCACCCCCGGTTAACCCCACTGGTTAAGAAGCCCCTTCCCAGACACAGTGAACTTCCAGTTAGCTTTTCAGAACTGGGTCTTGGATATAAAATAGGAGCCAAAAAATCAGCCAAATTTTGAAAGAAAATAAAAGTCTCTGCCATGAGTGTTTTGGTCAGAGTCCCAGCAGGAAAAAGAGGGCATACTCAGCAGGGTGGCTAATAAAGGGACCAGTGACAAAGCTGTGAGCTGAATCTCGGGAAACCAACAAGGGATGGGGTGGTGTCCTGGGGGTGGCAGGGCTGTCACCACCCTAAGGCTTTGCTAGAAGGAGGATCGTTTGTTGACTCACTGGGGGGCCGCGAGAGAGGATACATCCCCATCTCACTCTCCCACTCCCCGGGCTCCTGGCTGCACCCTCCACTGAGCGGCTCAAACAAGAGCAGGGAGCCGGCCTCCCCAGCCACAGTCTGCACCTTACTTCCTACAGTCAGTGTTATGGTTCTGAGGTTCCTGGGTGTTGCTTAGAGCTGTAAGTCGTTCATTTCTCACTGCTGTGTGTTAGTCTGTTGGTGACTATACTACAATTTATTTATCCATTCTCTCATTGATGGACATTTGGGATATCTCCAGGTCTTTGCTTTCATCAAGAAATGCTACTGTGATCATTCTTAATGCAGATTTACAAGAGTCTCTCCAGGGTATAATTGTTCATTCGTAGTTATGCCCGTGTTCAACTTTACAAGGTATTTTCCAAAGTATTTGTTCCAATTCGTACTCCACCAGCTATGTATATGGACAGATCAGGTAACTATTCTGGTTATCAACTTCCTCATCTTTTAAATGGGTATAATAATACTGACTTTACTGGTATAGTGAGGAATCACTTTATATCATTTAGGCAAAAGGCTTTTTAAACTATTTATTTGATGATAATAGCCGTGGTCATATCCAAAAATCACATGTACAACAAAACAGGACATAAGTGGTCTAAAGAGCCTTGCAACTATGTGCAGTGTTCTTAGCTCACGTTTACGGTGTGTTACATTTTGTTATACCAGATGCCCAATATGTATGCCTTGCAAAGTAATTTTTTCTTCTTGTATTGTTGACCCTGTCGTCCCTCAGAATGTATAATAAGATGTGGCATCAGACCCAAGAAGCCCTCAGTTCTTTGCTTGATAAAGAATCTGAGAAGATGATGGAACCACAAAGGAATCACGTTTTCATCTTCCAGATGTTAGCCACCTTCTACATAAAATATGTGCAGATCTTTAGAAACCTGGAGAACGTCTATGACCAGATGGTCCATCCACAGAAACGCATACTGATCCGAAAACTCCTGGACGGGGTGATGGGTCGCATCCTGGAGCTGAAGAATGAGATGGCTGAATTGGAATTAACCGAGTTTCATTACTTTGATGATATCTTACAGGATCTAAAGTTGGTTCCTGTAAGTACTCAGGGTTTTTTTCATATTGGTTTCTTCTTCTTATAAATAAGATACATAGGCCTGTAACCAATACTCTGCAGACTTTCTAGTCGCATTTATTAGTTGCATGTTGTACTGAAAGTCGAAGCACAGCCCTTCAGTGAAACTATACTGCCGTGGACAAGGATTGGGTTTGCCCAGGTTTTGGCGCAGACATATCTTTGCACGGTCCTGGGGTCTGCTGGACACCGCTGTTGTGGGCTTACCTGTCACCATGGTGTCTGCCCAGGTAGGTTGGAATGGAGTAGGACGAGCCTTTCCCAAACATCCTCCCAGTTTCCAATAGCCATGCCCCTACTTCTGTTTCCAAAGGAAATCTCTCTCTGGCCTTTGCTTCCCGTCATCTTCTCGATGATCAGCCTGTTGGTTGCTGGTTCCAAATTCCCGGGAGGATGCATCTCCTCCTTTGCTTTGGGTCAATGGTGACTCAGGAGATGTATGGCAATGGGTCTTTGAGCCTCCGACACCAAAGAAGGGCTCCCTCCCCTTCTCTCTGATGCCCTGAGCGCTCCCTGCCGGCACCTGTAACCACAGTGCCTACCTGGGAGCATTCTGTCCTGCAGCTGCCCTTACGACCACTGCCTGAGGCCCGGGATCTCTTCTGGCTGGGTCTCTAGGGGCTGGTGAACACCCCGTTTCAGTGTGAGGAGTCGTATGAGTTCAGTCTTCATTTTGAAAAGATCGTTTCCCTAAAATAAAATTAGGAAGAGAAAGCGTTTAGTTTTCTACACGGGGTTTAATATTTCTTCCTTTTGAAAATATTCAGGCTTCTATAAAAGGATGTCCCTCTCTGGGATAAACTTTCCTAGCGTTATTACTGCATTGAATCAGAATGGACTAAAGAGAATACCAGGAATGAGTGAAGACGTTGAAGATCGTCACAAAATGTTCGTGTTTCTTGCATTCATGTATAAGAGCATGGGTTAAAGCACTAGATTTTTTAGGTCAGGAGTACTTTACCCACCCCCAGTGTGAAAATATCAAGAACAACTCAGGACAAACATGACATAAATAGTCATTAAGTCATAATAATAAATTTAATTAATGAGGTAATATTCAATTTATTAATTTAATTTCAAGAATATTAAGTAATACTCCTAAATTTAAGGAATAAGCAGTTTATGGAATTTAAATGGTGGGCTCCGTCAGTTTTTTCCCTGCTTTTCATCCTGCCTCAGCACCTCTGCACTGGCTGGTTCATCTTCTTGAAGGCCATGACCATTGAGGAGGATGATGACTGAGTGACATCATCCAGGCAGCCTTCCTGATAGGAGACGATGAACTACGTGTTCTGCCAGCCCTGGAGGGTGTTGATGGAGCTGTACAGTGACACTGAGCTCCAGGCGGTTAGGGGGTGCGTCACGCAGCCTCAGCACAGGCTCCAGGAACAGCGCCCTTGCCAGGGAGACACACATGGACTAGCCTCTGGGGATACCTGTGTGGACCAGTTCTGCATTTCAGGGTGAAAGCTTGACCAACCAGCATCCTCTGTGGCTGGGCCTGTGTGGCTATCACCCACAGCTCCTCTGTGTTTTGTTGGGCCAGCACGCAGATATTCATACAACATGACCACCCCTGACCATAGCTTATTGGCTCAGGGATGGAGACCTTGGTGGCTGCACCAGCCGGTCCTTCCTTGAGAGATTCTGAAACTGGGACAGAGAGAGACTACTTTCTGTCTCCAGTTCTGAACTGTAGTCTCCCAAACTTGTAAGTAGTTGGAGGCTTTGTTCACCAGATGCTCCAAAGAAAGAAGCTTCAGAGAGAAAGAGCGAGAGAACAGAGAGAGAGGAGAACAAAGCAGGATCCAAGAGGAGTAGAAGGAAATGGCAAGTTCCTGAAGGCATCGTCTCCCCTGGACACATCCCTGATGCTGACAGACACCCAGCTTTGTTCCTGGCCTTGTTCCAAGAGGCCCCAAATCCTTCCATCAATGTCCCCTTTGGCTAAACTAGCCAGAAGACTGTTTCTTTAGGTCCCCATAACGTAGAGAAACATGTAGAGGAGAGAGAGATTCTCTGTTCCAACAAATTTACTTTGATTCCACCCCATGGAGAATGGAAACCCCAAGGCATCTGTGATGGGCATAAAATATATCACAGATGGGGGCTTCCCTGGTGACGCAGTGGTTGGGAGTCCGCCTGCCGATGCAGGGAACACGGGTTCGTGCCCCGGTCCGGGAAGATCCCACATGCCACGGAGCGGCTGGACCCGTGAGCCATGGCCGCTGAACCTGCACGTCCGGAGCCTGTGCTCCGCAACGGGAGAGGCCACAGCAGTGAGAGGCCCGCGTACCGCAAAAAAAAATATGTGTATATATATGTATGTATCTCACGGATGGGATGCAGCAGCAAGCCTGAAGCAAGGGATACCTACATTCCCCTCTCTTGCATTCTCAAGTGCTCTGTTTCCTCACCTTCAAAATCCTAACTGTAACTTTATTGGTCCCACGTGGACCAGACAGAGCCACGTCAGTAAAGTTTCGTCTTAAAATTTAGAAAAGCACGACACTTGAACATGGTTATTAATAAACAGAAACCACAACATTAGATTAAAGTGTCATCATTCTCCACCGACTGTCCACACTCACCCACTGGCACCCAGAAGCTCAGTCTTAGTTCACCCCAAACACTCCGTTAGCCTAGGAAAGTTTTGGTTTTCAAAAAGTGCTGCCTCTTCCTGGAAGTCCTGGGTGCGCTATTCCACCAAGTCCTAAAGAGACAGTCCTGTATGCTAAAGTGCTTTTCCAAGGGAAGGCCTATTCAGAATTCTCTGAATTGGGGAGATGTGGGGAGGCACACCAGAATGGGAAAAGGCAGAGCTGATCCCAAGGACCAGAACTTAGCTTCCCCCCAGTCAACTGGTCTACCAGAAGGCAGCCATGAGTGTTCTCATAGAGTATCTAGGACAGTGTTTCTAGATACTAGGGCCAAAGGCCCACCCATATTCTTGAATAACACTTCTACAATCTTGATTATTGACCTTGGAATGGTAAACATTCATTTGACCTCCACTAATTTGAAATATCTGTACACAAATGAAGAACAGAAGTTTATATCCGTGCATAAAAACAAGTTTCCTAATAAAGCAAATTAATTTTGTAAATGATTTTCGTAACGGGGTAATTTAGGTCAAAATAAAACCAAATTATTTTTTTTAATTGTGACCACGTACACATGGTCAATGGTGCTAATGATAAATAATTAGGTTTAATTCAGAGATCTCTATAGCTCAATTCTGTGCTATCCTAATTTGCATTATTATTTTAGGTAAGCTCAGATAATATTATATTTCTTTAAAGAAAATTTGTTAAGCCGTCATTGGTTAATTGAGGCCTAATCGACACGAATTACTGGAATTTTACAGTAATGATCAAAACGGGCTATGGTTACACTTTCTCCTTTTGACTTCATTTATGTCTCCTTAGCGGGAGGGAACTGTCTTCACACCACTGGCTTCATCACCTCTTAAGTGAGGATGGGAAGTAAAGCGAGTCTCTGATGCCCTTGTCCTAAGTGTATATTTTAAATGGATTTGAGTCCTGGACTCATGATCAAAATGCTCTTCTGCTTTCTCTTCTCTAGCAACAGTTAGATATCCCCATACCGAAGTATTTTCTGAAGGAGAGGTTGGAAGTAATAAAAGGAAGAGAGAAAATCCTTGCTCAACTATTAGCCGACAGTGGATTAGGCATAACTGAAAAGGTTTGTATATCATTTTAACAAACATTATTCCATAATGTATAAAACCTCCTTTTCTGCTGTTCCTAATTGTGCGAAAAACAAGAAGACCGTTTTCAATGCGACGAACGTGGCACCCTTTCTCCCGTGTTATTCAGTCACTAAGAAGTTGCATAACCTTTGGGTGTGTTTTTGACCAGTCATAACCGTTCTTTTTTTAAGATCAAAACATAGTACTTCATTGGTTAAATCAGCATCTCTAAGACTGAGTAGATTATTGACTCGGTTTACTGGTTCATCTCAAAGTCACCCAGCCCACAGTCAGAAGGAGAATGTTGTTCATATAAAATAATTAAGAGCTGAGATAGCTAGGAGCTAAAAAATTATGACACTCTCTGAAAATGCCGATTGACTTCTTGTAACTTCAAGCTGAGTGGCACTTAGATCACCTCGAATGGACTGTCTCTGGGGAAAGCGGGGGAAACCCTTAGAGACTCCCCTGGAAAGTCAAGGGCAGAACCCAGTGGGGGCTCTGGCCCCATTCCTCCTGTATCCCCAGTACGTGCGCGGCTGCACCCTTCCCGGTTTCCGCAGCTGTCTTCGCTCTGACCCTCACTGCCTTCTCGTGGATTCTGTGGTCATCTCCGTTCAGCCTTCTGGTGGGCAGCCCTTTCCACAGGGCACTGCCAGCTCAACCTGATCAACCCCTCACTGCCGGCAAAACAGTGCCTCCTGCCTCTGGCTGGTCTTCACGGCCCAAGCGTTAAGGCGGCAGGTGAGTATCCACACAGGGACAGTTCAGAGTGACAGGGGCACTGTTAGTAGCCATGCTGAGACTGCGTGCAGCCTGGGCGCACAGGGCAAACCGACACCTGTGGTCTTGGGGCAGGTAGGCCCCGTGGGGTACTGCCAGCCTGGGCCGTGGTGTGAAGGAAGATTCCAGGTGCACCCAGGATGGCAGCGGGGAGGGAGAAGCGTGTGCCCTGTCTGCCTGCCGAGGGACACACCTGAAGTGCATGCACCGGATCGGCACACGCACCACGCCCCGAGCTGTCTGTCCTTTTGCACAGGCAGCGTCTCGCTGCAGCGAGGGTTTGGTCTCCTCGCTGTATCCCTGTCAATGTGATGCTAATTCTGCAGAGCCCAAGGTGGCACAACATCCCTGGAGAAGCCTTTCTTGACCCACCTCACTCACGACCGCCCCGCCTTCCTGTGCCCCTTCTCCAAACGACCGGCCCCCCTTCTACATTCTACGTTCCTTGAAGTGGATTCCTGGGAATCTGGCCTGGGGGTTGTCCAGCCGTTCCTTCACCACAGGCTCCTGGGTCTGTGCCGTCTGTCACCACATCATCACCAGAACAGAGCCCTCCCTCCCCAGGAATCCACCCCAAAGAGGCCCTGGCCCAAAGCGTTGACAAGCAGTGCAGAATCCGCGGAAGATCTTCTAGGGAAGACAGAGAAGGGAGGTTACACGGCACACGCTGCAGTCAAACCCAAAGATGTCCTCTCTGCCGTTTCTCCTCCCCACTGTCCCTCTCGGTCTGTGCGGGGTCAGCAGCAGGAAGGTTTCTCTCCTCCCTCACTCCGCATCCAGCCCTGGTGGCTCCTTTCTCCTTGTTAGGTCGAGCCGTTCATCTCTGCTCCAGGCCCTGTTTCAGGGGTGCCTAATGCCCCGCAGAACACGGGGCTTCTGAGCAGCACCCAGGCATCTGTGTGACCTTCCCATGCCCTTCAGTGTCTCACTGGACCCCCGCTCTCACCTTAAGCTGCTTAAGGTGAGATACCCCAAGAAGAATTTTGGTAAGGGAAAATTACTGCCCACTGCTATAGTCATGCAGAATATTTCACTGATGTTCAAAAAATCCTCGTCGGACTGAGGAGATGACACGAAATCCCTCACTAGTATCCCGTAAAAGCTGAAATTATTTTTAGAATGGCAGTATGGAACCTAAAGGAAATAGACAATAATAACTAATGTTTGCCGGGCGCCTGCTCTGGGCTTGAGGGTTTTTGCATACATCAGCTGCGTTAATGGCAACATAATTTTCATTTTACCCTCACGTGCAAAACGCATTATCGAAAAGGAGTGCTCACTGCAAATTCGAAGCAACGAGATCCCTCTGAAAACCAAACCCTGAGCAATTGTGTGAAAGAGCTTCCTCCCGTAAGGCTCTAGGTGTCCCCATGCTGGGGGCAGTGGGTGCTTTCGTGGAAAGAGCGTGGCCGTCTAGGTTCCAGTGGGCCCCACCCCTGACTAACCGTGGGAACTTGCATAAATTATTTTACTGTTTCCACCCTTGGTCTTCTTAAGTGGTCACGGTAATACCTGTCTTGGCATTTGCTCTGTGAACTGGATGAGAACGCATGTGAAAAGCTTCTGGCATCTGTAGGTCCTCAGTAAATGTCCCCTTTCTCCCCTACTTGCCCCTTTCTCTGCACCACCCCCTGTTGCACAGAGAAATGACCGTCCCGGGAAACTTTGGTCCAGGGGATGAATTGGAGCACCTCTACCTGATCCCACAGTGTCTTGCCCTGGACCCTGATGGGGTGGCCATTGCTGTCCTCTGAGGCCTGGAAAAAGACTCAGCCCACGATTGAGTGTTTTTCGAATTCGAAAGGCCTCTCCCTTCTGCCTCTATCCATGCAGGAGGCTTGGGTGAAGCCAGGCCAGGTCCACAGCTGATCCCTCCTTCCAGGAACAACACCTGAGCTCATGCAGGACCCAGGACGCCCCCAGCAGCCTTGCTCTCGTCCCTCTCCTCAGAAGACAGCACTGCGCCTCGCCGGACCTTGCCTAAACATACCCCACTTGAGATCTCCAAAAACAATATCCTATTGCGTGAGCCTGATTTTCTCAGTCTTGATAGTAACTGTCACGTTCAGATGGTTTAAAGTGCAAGTGTGCAGGTACTGGCACACATTTCCCATAGAAAGGTTTTTTTATTAATTAATTCTTATTGGAGTAGAGTTGCTTTACAATGTTGTGTTAGCCTCTACTGTACAGCAAAGTGAATCAGCCGTGCAGGTACATCTATCCCCTCCCTTTTGGACTTCCCTCCCGTTTAGGTCACCACAGTGCATTAAGTAGAGTTCCCTGTGCTCTACAGTATGTTCTCATTAGTTATCTGTTTTATGTATAGTATCAATAGTGTATATATGTCAACCCCAATTTCCCAATTCCTCCCACCCCACCTTTTCCCCCTTGGTATCCCTTCATTTGTTCTGTGTCTGTGTCTCTATTTCTGCTCTGCCGATTTGGTCATCTATCCCATTTTTCTAGATTCCACATATATGTGTTAATATATGATAAAGTTAAATAAATACCCCTAAAGTGATTCTAATATTAGCCATATTCACTAGATCATCCTGTAATTGATATTAAAGTCAGCATTTGACTTCATCTATATTTCACATTTCAAATTCTCATAGTAGATATGTTTTGAATTTGTACATTTCTACTATTAAGTTAATGAACAGTGACAGCAATTTCAAGTTCATTTCAATCCATTTTATTGGCATTCCTCGTATAATTTGCTACCAACCTAAAACCTTGTGGAGCTAATTAGTATTTTGTTCAAAACGGTAGAGGAGAGTTTAAGGGTCCTTAAGTATGGGCCCATGGCGTGAATGAGGCATAGTATCAAAATATATGTATTCACGGGAAAAAATGATGCATATCGAATGGCTGTCATACTCTCTATCAGCAGTTTGGAAACTCTCAGCAGGGTGGTGTTAGAAGTTAGCATGTGATGTTTCTGGAATCAGCTGACATCATGAACATGTTTAAACATTGATTTATCTTAAATGTTTTTGCAGAAATACCCTGTAAAGCCTATCCCCCTAGAAGAGGCTGTTAAACTAATCCAGGTCGCCGAGAGGGCACGGCAAGGGCGCCTAAGAGCCATGTTCATGAAGCAAATCTATCTTCAAGAATACAGAGCAAAGCAAGCCAGGTTACTGGGCGAGAGAGTAGCAGACGTGGGGACTGCTGCACTGTGTATCCAGAAGGTGTGAATGGGGTGCTTTTGGACTTGGGGGCAAGGTGTCTTGACACAGCTGGAGATGCAGACCGGGGACGGGGGTGAGCTCTGAAACTCAAAATTCCCACATCCTACCTTTAGTAGGACTGGCCTAAATTCCAGAAGGACTGATTATCTTACCCTGGGGAAACTGTTAAGCAAGCTTCGTTATATTTTTTTTTATTTTGTTATAAATAGGTGTGAAACGCAGGCCTTTTACTGAAATATTTTTAAAGATCACTGATAACTGTTGGAAAGAATGTTGCTATATAAGTCCTTACTGATTTTTTAAAAATACATTTACACGCAGATGTGGTAATTATAGAAAGGGAGCGGGTTAACACCTGGGAGCTTGCAGAAGCGTGTGCCGTTTGCAGAAGCTCCAGTGACCACCACTAATAACCAGAACACAGATGGTCCTTTCAGAAGGGGCCCTTGAAGTTTCCTTCCCTTTGTCAGATGACCACCCTCGAGTTATACCCCATCTTTTTTCAAATTGTGACTGAGGTTGCTCATGGGGAAATGCAGAAGATGGCAACGTGACACAAGTTAGAATTAGGCTGGGGAGAAAGTAAGTACAAGGACATAAAACAGAGCCAGAAGATCAGGAATCTTGTCCCTAATTGTGTTTGAATGGGAGTGGTGGGGATGCTGGGGAGAGACAGATAGACTATTTTCTTTCAAGGTTCTGTGGGGATATAAGGTTTTTTAATATTTATTTTATTGAAGTGTAGTTGATTTACAATGTTGTGTTAATTTCTGCTGTACAGCAAAGTGATTCAGTTATACATATATATATTCTTTTTCATATTCTTTTCCATTATGGCTTATCTCAGGATATTGCATATAGTTTCCTGTGTTCTACAGTAGGACCTTGCTGTTTAACCATTCTATACATAATAGTTTGCATCTGCTCATCCCCAAACCATCCCCACCACGACCCCAAGCCTTGGCAACCAGAAGTCTGTTCTCTATGGGATATAAAGTTTTAAATGAGCATCTGAGTCCGAAGCTTGAGTTGTACAATTCTTGGGTGTTACTGTGTTATATGCCTCCATGTTACAGTGGAAATTTTTCTGTTAAAACTCTGAAGTGCCACCCTTAGATTTAGCCCCTCACTTCTGCAATCTAGAAGTTTCTCTTGAAGAAATACAGGTAGAGGAACCTCACTAACAAAAGCTATAGGCTATTTGCTCCCCAGCTTTATTGAGATATATTTGACATATAACGTTGTGTAACTTTAAGAGTAGGACATCGTGATTTGATATATGTGTGTATTTCAAAATGATTGCCACAGTAAGGTTACTTAACACATCCATCACCTCACATAATTGCCATTTTTTCTTGTAGTGAGAGCGTTTGAGGGCAACTCTCTTAGCAATTTGCAAGTATAAAATACAGTATTGTTAACTATAGTCACCATGCTGTACATTATACCCCCAGAATTTATTCATTTTATAACTGGACGTTTGTGTCCTTTGACCACCTCCACCCATTTCCCTCATCCACCCAGCCCCTGGCAGCCACCGAAGCTACTCTCTATTTCTATACATTTGGTATGTTCAGATTCCATAGGTTAGTGAAGCATAAAGTATTTGTCTTTCTCTCTGTGACTTATTTCTTTTGCCCATAAAATGCATACACATTGTCGCAAATGGCGGGATTTCCTTCTTTTCGTAGCTGAATAATACTTCACTGTAGGTGTGCATCGCATTTTCTTGATACATTCATCCATCAACAGACACTTAGGTTGTTTCCATATCTTGGCTATTGTGAATAATACTGCAGTGAACATGAGGGTACGTGTATCTTTTCAGATTAGTGTTTTCCTTTTCTTCAGATAAACACCCAGGAGGGAATTTATGGATCATGTGGTAGTTCTATTTTTAATTTTTTGAGGAACCTGCGTACTGTTTTCCATAGTGGATGCACCCAGTTACATTCCCACCAACAGTACGGGAAGGTTCCCTTTTTTCTCCACGTCCTCGCTGACACTTGTTATCTCTTGTCTTTTTGATAACAGCCATCCTAACAGGTGTGAGGCTGTTGCTGGGTCAGCAGCGGACCCTCCAGTTGCTCCCAGACACAAGGGTGGGTCCTGTCTTGTCCCTGGGTGGACAGAACTGCCTCTAGTACCCCTTGTTCAATAGGGAGGCCCTGGATAATGGTCCTCATCGGGGTCCATCGTTGGGCCCTGGGAGAGTAGACAATGGTATAGGCCACTTCTGTGGTTCATACTTTCTTTAAAAATTTTGCTTGTGATCACAAAAGAAAAAATACTCCATCAACACACACAGGTGCCCAACCTTGACCGCATAATCATTACATCATTTGGGATGTGCAGGTTACATGGGAGAAACAGTATGACCATGTTTTCTTTATTTTTTATGTATTAAACAAGTAACCATTTATTTATTTTTAGGTTTGGCGAGGTTTCCATCAGTGCAAGAGAACTGAAAGAGAGAGAGAAGAGGAGATGATATTCCTGGGTATGGTAAGTTTTCTTATAGACAAATAAGCATCTGGTTTTCTTAAAGACAGTAGAATCTGTAAGACTTGTGTCTTCCTTAGAGAGTTTTTGAGAGAAGAAAGGAAAGCAAAATACATGACCGGTGACTTAAGAGAATGGAATCGCCTGTATTATCTAGAAGCCTGCCCCAGGTGATCCAGAGACAGCAGGGTCTTGTCTGTTTACACGTCTACTGGAATACACGGGCTGCTCCAAAGGTGGGACAAGCTGTGAGCTGCCCACCGATATCAGCCGTGCCCTACACTTTGTTAATGTATGTTAGTATTCGTGGTCCTGAGAATGGGTTTGCCCTGATACAGCCGCCTTCTCTTGGCTGATCTCCATGGTGATTACTGAATCAGAGTTGAAAGGGTATATTACTTAGTTACGGCCACAAACTCAGCAGCTGCAACAACACATGTCTGTTACCTCGGTTTCTGTGGGTCAGGAGTCTGGGCTTGACTGAGTCTTCTGCCCAGAGGCTCACAGGCTGCAGTCAAGGTGTTGGCTGAGGATGGGGTCTCGTCCTGAGGCTCAGCTGGGGAAGGATCTGCTTCCACGGTTGTGTGGTTGTGGGCCGGATTCAGTTCCTGATGGGCTGCCAGACTGAACGCCTCTGTTTTTTTGCCAGTTGTTAGCTGGAGGTAGCCCCCAGCCCCTTGCCAAGTGGGCTTTCCATGTGGCAACTTGCTTCCTCAGAGCTGGGGGGCGGGGAGCTGCTTCCAACCCTACACAGGTGACGTGCATCACCTTTGTCCTATTCTGATGCTTATCAGCAAGTCATAGGGTCCACCCCGTGTTTTTTAAGACAAAAGTGATGACAGTTATAGAGCAATACCCTGAATGTGCGACCAAATGCTATTTTTTCTATTCACAGTAATATCACTGATAAGATCTTCTAATTTACTTTAAATCCTAAGACCTCAGAAAAGAAATTTTAAATAGTCACGTTTTTGGTTGATCCCAGAACTCACTCTTGGCTCTTGCATCACTTTTTTTTGTTTTGCGGTACGCGGGCCTCTCACTGCTGTGGCCTCTCCCGTGGCGGAGCACAGGCTCCGGACGCGCAGGCTCAGCGGCCATGGCTCACGGGCCCAGCCGCTCCGCGGCATGTGGGATCTTCCTGGACCAGGGCACGAACCCGCGTCCCCTGCATCGGCAGGCAGACTCTCAACCGCTGTGCCACCAGGGAAGCCCTCTTGCATCACTTTTATAATGGCCTGTTCTAAGCGACAGATGACGTGGTTTTAGAATAGCACATATTCTCCTCTGGCTCCGCATCCTGACTGCTCCAC